>NW_025333607.1:10880000-12118000 GCF_019186645.2 Phyllostomus hastatus
CTTTGCCTGGTCAGAACAGCCCGCCGGCCCCTCTGGGTTCACAGGCGTGCCCACCTCCCACGGGAGCAGGGTCCCGCCTCCCACCCTGCTACCCCGTCCTGCAGGGCCCAGCCCAGGTGCCGCCAGGCCTCCGGTCTCTCAGCACCGCTGTGGGCGGGCCTGTTCAACAGCAGCACCCTGGAAGCCTTGGGACCCCAAGGCAGCCCGATCTGTGGAGTCTGAGTTTCCCATTTGGCAGTCCTTCTGGTTGCTGATTTGAAATACAGGACCCGGCACAAATAACGCTCCTTTGTTATTACACAGTCCTAAGCATATAATTCTGTAACAGTGTCCCACTCAGGCACACCGTGTGACACTTTAGGTGAAATGTTCAAATTAAAACTTTAAGTTATTTTACGCCCCTACCATTGCCCTACCAGCCACACTGGGGCAGGCGTTACTTCTGCCGGGCCCGGTACAGTATCGCTTCATGACGAGCCTTTGATTTGGGGGCTGTCAAAGGTGAGTGTTCTGGTCTTGTGGGAAACACACTGTTTTGACAGCCATCGGTGCCTTTGGCTCGTGTCCCCAGCACGTCTCCTCGGCCCAGAGGTCACCGCATTGGGCAGACGTCCTCAGCAGGCCGGCCACAGAGCCTCCCGCCCTCCTGGGTCGAGGCTAAGCGAGAACAGCTAAGAGACTTGAACCTCGTCAGTAGGACCTTTCCCGGGGAGGGGCCTCAGCGTGCCCCCTGCCCAGATCGGATCTTGTCCATCTCTAGCACCTTCACGAGGCAGCAAAGGGGTTGCATAAACCAGGGGCTTACCTTCCTGAGTCAGCCTGGCCTCCGCCAAACGCCGCACCGTGCACCTGTCAGCCGAGGCGCAGGAGGACGACGCCCAGGAGGTTGTCCCTCCCGTGTTTTCTTCTCCTTGTTTAAACCCGTGTTTTCTTCTCCTTGTTTAAACCCGCGCGAGCTGCAAGCACCTTCGTGCACTGAGCACTGACCAGCCACGTGAGGAAGCCGTAGCTCCGTGCGGCGATGCTCGTTCCGGTCTCCCCTGAGTCGGCCGTCCAGGAGACGGTCCCGGGCCCAGGGGAAGGCAGGCTGGCCGGCCATTCCGAGGCTGTCTCAGTGCCAGAGGGCGGGGTGGGGTTGAGGGGGCGCAGGGGGGACTCTGTCCCCTCCGTGGCCGGTGTGAGGGAGGACCAGGTCTCCTTTTGGTTTCAGTGGCAGAAGGGGGTGTCAAAGAGTCTGTCCTCATTTCATCATCTGCAAATGAAAGGACCAGAAAAACGTCGATTTGAAATGAACGTTCAGATGCGGAAGCCTTGACTCCTTGTCTGAAATCTGGCCCCCGCCCTCCTGCCCCTCCCCAGCAGTCCAGTGTGAGGGGGAGGCGTCAGCAGCAGGCCAGGCTCAGGTTCGGAGGCGGGAGTCGGGGTCCTGTTCCCGGAGCAAGTCCAGCGAGTCCGTGTTGCGTTGCGCCAGGGTGTTTCGGGCTTCCACAGGCGGCGGGCTGCACCACCCTGGGCCGTTGTCCCCACCTGAGAGCTGCCTCCTTTCAGCTCCTCGTCCCCGAGGTCCCCTCGAGGTCCCGGGGAACCAGCCGCAAACTTTCATCTCTTCCAGATGTGAAATCAGAGCCCCGTCGGTTGTTGTATCTCTGAGCGCTGCTCTGAACGTGGGGAACTTGAGACGGAAACGCAGAGGCCAGGCCCCCCATTGACGCAGGGCAGGGCCCACACGAGGGACCCCACGTGGGGGGAGGGGACGGAGCCTGGGATTCGGGGCCACGCAGCCCAGCGTGGGGACCGCGGCAGGCAGGGATCTGGCCCAGTTTGTCGTGAAGCAGCCTCGAGCGTGAATGACGCGGCCCTGGAAGGCGGCACCGGCTTCCCTGCGGCCCAGACCCCGCCAGGACTCAGGTCCAAGCGCCTGAGCCAGACGCACACGCCCCCAGCTGGTTCTCTGATTCCCCTTCGAGCCGAGCAAGCAGCCCTCCTCTGGGCTTCGGTGCTCACGCTGCTCGTGCACTCGCCGGCGCTGGTGTTTGAAGCCGCTGCCCGGCTGGGATCCTGGGGTTGGAAGGCGGGCTGGCCAGAGCCCCGGAATTCACCTGGCTTAACACACAGTCACCTGTGGCATCGGCCGCCACTGACCCGTCGCTTCCAAAGTAACGACGTAGTGAGCGTTAGGTTCCTCATCCCCAAAAAGGATATTAGACTGTGAGAAAAATTAGTGAAGATGAGTTCTTCTCAAAACCAGAAGAAGCCACACTCTTATTCTTGGCTCTTTCCAGCCGGAAATATTGGCCCACGCTCAGAGCATCCACCGAAAGGTGCCCTTACTTGGAAAGGCAGCGGGTTTCACACCCGGACCCCACACCCGTAAGAAACACACTGAAAGTCCTGTTCACGCCCGGCCGACGCTGCACGAACCATTCCCACGGTCCCCGGGGCGAGCCCACAGCAGAGGGGGGCTCTTCACAGCCGTCACACGTGAGCCCCACCTGCCCCGGCGCAGCCCAACTCCTCGGGGCCACGTGACACGGAACAGGACAGTCAGGGGCAGGGACACTGCCCGTCAGGGGACTAAG
The DNA here is from genome assembly GCF_019186645.2 of Phyllostomus hastatus. NCBI lineage: Eukaryota > Metazoa > Chordata > Mammalia > Chiroptera > Phyllostomidae > Phyllostomus > Phyllostomus hastatus. Next base: position 10,882,580 of record NW_025333607.1, read on the forward strand.
ATCCGGGGGCGGGGGTGCAGGCCACGGACGGTAGAAACACGGTGTTTCCTCGGACGGTGCTTCTCTTTCTCCTCCCCCAGCAGATCCGTCCACATCCACAAAACTCATAAATGCTGTCACTTAGCATCTTCCTGAAAAAACGCTTTTCTATTATAAATCGCTTACCATTTCCAGGTAAAAGCATAATTCCAAGAGAAGCTCTTCTAACTCAAACTCATGTTCTCAAAAAGTTGTTTGAAAATTCCTAGCTAGTTTTACCCACCCCCAAACACACACATTCTGCTTCTGGTGGCTCTGCTCGGACCTGGACGATGGTGGATGGTGGGCGTGGTGGTGCCTGGGTGGTGCTGAGCCTTCGCCGCGTCTGACTGGCCTTCTCCACACGGAGCCGTGCCGTGGCCGTGCGCAGGGGTGACACCCAGACGCTGGCACTCTCCCCTCTTTTACACAGACATAGAGTTATCTCCAGAGCCGGGGAGACTCACTGGTGCGTCCTGCGTCCCGCTAACCAGCATCCCACAGCGTCACGTCCAGTTCATGAAAACACCCCAACGGAGCCGTACGCTCCGGCTGTCGCACCATGGCCCTGCTTGTGTTTCATGCTTTACCCGCTCCCTTGTGGTGGGAGCTGTTGTCCGTGGCGACGCATCGATGCACAAGTTTGGTGGTCTGTGGCTGTGTGTCCCCTCACTCTTGTGAGACCTGGCCTGGGGAGGGCAGATAAATAAATCGGGAGAACGAGGGTTAGGGTCCCGCCCTCGGGGTCCAGGGCCAAGGTCAAAGTCTAAGCCATTTCTGTAGTACGCAGCTAGAGGGAAAAGGCCCTTCATTTTGAGTTTGGTGATTATGGGCTTGAAAGTCGGCCCCCACGGGCCTGGGAGAGAAGAGGGCCCGCCGCCTGCCTGCAGTCCAATGGGGAGTCTGAGAAAAACGCAGACAACGTTAGGTTCCTACGTTTTCCTAAAAGTCCCCACCCACCCCCCTGATGGTCCTAAAGGGGGGTTGGAAAAGCAACTAGAGTTTCTTCCCGTGCATATATATAGTACTTTTTTTTTTTATCCTGGAGAAACCAAAGCACTTTAGTGAGTCTTACAACCCGTACACTTATGGCGTCTTGTTCCGGCACTGGGTGTCTGGAGGCAGGGAGTGGCTGGGGTCCCCGTCTCCTCTGACGGGCAGCTAAATGTGGGGGGAAGCCTTGAGCCGGGGGTGAGGACAGGAGGTGACAGGTCTGAGCAGGCCCTCACCTGCTGTGCAACCGTGGGCAAGCCGCTTGACTTTGCTGAGCCTCGGGCTCCCCGAGGGAAGGCCGGGGGCCACCACGGCCACTCCCCGGGAGAGTGCGGAGAGAAACTGGTGCAACTGGTGGGAAGTGCTTGGAAGAAGTTACGGCTCCGGTAGGGGCTGAGGAGAATCGTGTGTTGATGGAGAAACTGAAGTCAGCAGATCGGCCCGAGTCCACGGAGAAAAGTTTTCTAGCAGCTCTGGGACCCGAGTCCAGCACCCTGGACCCTTCCCACGAGGTGCTGCTGCAGCGGGGGTGTGCACGGGTGAGCACACCCCACACTGTGTACTGACGCGTGTGTGCACGGGGCGGACGGGGATGCATGTGTACAGGAGGTGTGTGGCATGGTGCGGCACGCGGGACGGGAGGCCCGGTTCTCACCGCAGTGCCGACGGTGGCCCTGCGGCTCTGGGCGGTCGCCCGACTTCCCGGAACCTTCCCATCTGGGACACAAGGACGTTGTGCTACGTGGTCTCTGTGGCTCCTTCAGCTGCAGTGATGCGTGTATGTGTATGTAAATAGGCTTATCTGTAGAAACGGGCCCGTCTGGACGCGGGGTGGGGGGCCAGGCCTGCCCAAGTGCATTTGTTGTGCCGGGAGCGGAAAATGCACGAGCAAGTCGGTGAAGTCCTGTTCCAAACTCCCATCGTAGTGTTCGGTGTCGTCGTTTGAAATGCACTGTGTACCTGGGTGAAAGAACGCGCTCTTAGCTTTGAAGTGTTTGCTGTTAAACTTTTTCAACCGAATCCATTCATTGAAGTCAGAAGGTCAGCGACCCTGTACTCGGACGGGTCTGCGCAGCCTGTTCACGAGGAGGCTGGCTTTTGCGTCTGGGCCTCCACGTGGCTCCGTACGAGTCAGCTGTCCACTGATCGTGCTGTGGGTGAGCCGGCTTCCCGGGGGGCAGCCTGGGAACGGAGGTGACAGTTGCCCAAACTGGTGATGTGACTCCATTCAGCTGTGTGCCATTTCCGGTGTGAAGATGTTGTTTGCTGGCATATGAGGTGTGTACACTGTTGTCAAAAAAGAATCTGGTGTTTAAAAGGAATCAAATGATGGTGGCATTAAATGTTCACTTTTATCCTACTAAGAGTCATGAATTCCTCTTTATCCAATGCCTCCTGCTGGGTGGGGCCGGGGTGGGGTGCGGTTCACAGCCTGGGGACAGGGCTTCTCTCCAGCGTGCCCCAGCCGAGGTCTTCCTCCCAGACCCTAGGAACGTTCTAGAAGAGGCCTGTCTAGCTGTACCATGGGGCTGGCCTCCGACAAGGTCAGAGGCTCGTCTGGGGGTGGATGGCAGTGGGGCTGGGTCACAGCCCCACACCGGCACTGGACTGGTGGTCACACATGACAGGTGGCAAGAAGCGTGGTGTTGACGTGGTGATATTTTTGTTGGCCTAGTGACACCCCCCGAGCCCACTGTCTCTGGGGCCCTCACAGAACTGAGGCAGAACTCTGGGGCCTGGACGCACGGCCCCTATCACCACGGCGGTTCTCTCAACTGTAACTGGGTGCACCCAGGTAAGAGAGCAGAAGCAGATCGGAAACTGGGAAAAGGCCTCCTGGGGTAGCCCTCGCCCTCCCTCAAGGCCAGTCTCTTGCATCAACCACAGACAACTTTCCAAGACGTGGGCACCACATCCATCCAATCAACCGAGCGCTCGGTGGTCCTGAGAGAGAGGCCAGGGGCCACTCCAAGCAAAGAGACGCCATTCCTGGCCTGGCCCTGCTTCGAATCCCCGCTGCCTACTCTGCTCAGCTGGCCTGGACAGGCCTCCGGGCACCCCACTTTCCCTCTCCCTACATCCCAGACCACACCCTCGTGGGCTCCCTTTGGACCCCTCCAGAAGCCATGGGTTCTTTATGTATCCTCATCCAAGGACATTGTTTTCATTGCTTCAGCGAGAGAGAGAGGAGGAGGGAGAAACATCAATGTGAAAGGGAAGCATCGACTGCTGGCCTCCCATACGTGCCCGAACCAGGGATCATACACATCCAGACCAGGGGTTGTACACGCACACACCTTGACCAGGGATCAAACCTGCAACCTACGTATGTGCCCTGACCGGGAATCGAACCTGCAACCCTGTGGTCACAGGGTGATTCTCCAACCAGCTGAGCCACACTGACCAGGGCCAGACGCCATAGATTCTTAAGAAGCCAGAAGCCAGAAGGGTTTTCTAGAAATAATTTCTTCAAAGAAAAGCAAGTGGAGGGCCCGCCGAACCCTGGCCACTCCCCCGGAGGGAGGGAGGGAGAACAGGCAGGCGGCCTCTAGGGTCCATTCTAACCCCTCCCTCTTCCTCGGGGGAGAAACTGTCCAAACATCTGACCTGAGCTGCACTTGTCTCTAAAACTGTGAAACTCGCAAAACCGCTGTTTGTATTTTTATTCTTTTCACCCTTTCAACCCCGTCCCCTTGCCCCCAGGGGACGCTGACACTATCCACCCCGCACACTCCTCCAGGTGCCCCCGGGGACTGGAAGGACATGAAAGACAAAGCCAGGTGACGCCATTCCCCAGCCACGGCAGACTGGCTGTCCCGCCCCGCCCCACAGGAGGCAGAGTCCCCCTTCGGGCCGGCAGGGCCTGCCGCTTGCACTCACCCTGCAGCTGAAGGCCATATTTCTAGAAAACCCTCATAAACACAGAGGCCTCGGAGTGTAAGCGCACGGGCCTGCCCGTGTCGGGGGCGCGCCCAGCACTCCCACGTGTCTCGCGTGCCTCTATCCCGCCAGCACCAAGAACAGAGCCTGGGACACAGAGGGGGCTCAAACGGTGTCAGCTGAACGCACGAACGCACGAATGATTAGAGGAGGCTGGGAGAGAGGGGGGAACAGAGAAAACCTGGGCAGACCTCTGCAAACCCCTGAACCGAAGGACCCGCGAAGGTCTGCAGTTGCCAACGCCCAGTGGGGGTTAACCCCCTCGTTCCCAGGGGCGCAGGGGTGCCCGGCCCGCCGGGTCAACCCCACGCCCGTGGTTTATCATACGCACAGCCCTGACCTCCCCACCGCTGGCCAGCCTCGGCCTTCAGCCCCCAGCGCGGGTTCTGTGCCAGAGATGAGGCAGGCTGCGTTCAAGCCCTGGGACTGCTGTGCAGCGCTGACAAAGCAGCCATCGAGTGGGCCTGACTCTGTGCTCTGTCCCGGACGCTGCTGCGGAGTGCAGCAGACTCCGGCTTCCAGAGCTCAGCGAGGCTGGCAGGACTGGCCGGCAAACAGAAACCCCGTTTCTGACAGGCAAACACTCTCCTCCGTGCACGGTGAAGGCTTCTCCCACCCACCCCCAGCTTGTGCCCCTTTACCTCTAATTGGGGCCCACGGCCAGGTCTCACCGCCATATGAGTCTTCTTGAGGCTGGGAGGGAGGGAGGGAGGGAGGGAAAGGGGAGGGAGGGAGGGAGGGAGGGAAAGGGGAGGGAGGGAGGGAGGGAGGGAGGGAAAGGGGAGGGAGGGAGGGAGGGAGGGAAAGGGGAGGGAGGGAGGGAGGGAGAGAACCAGCAGTAACCAGCCACCCTGCAGGTCGCTGCCCCCCCTCCCCGCCACGGGGCTTCCGGGCAGGGCCATCTGCTGGGGAAGAGGGGAGCTCCCAGGTCGCACCATCCCCCAAAACACCCCCAAACCACCCCCAATACCACTCAGCTGGGGGCCTTCCAGCTCTTGCTCAGAAGTTTGCTCCCTGCATTTGCTAAGAGTCTGAGAAGAATCCAGGTGGCTGAGAGGCTTAGGGGAGTGAGGGGGGTGGGGATGGTCCCCCCCCACCCCCGCCACCAGGCGTCCGGCCTCTCCAGCAGGGAAGCAGACCCAGGGGCTCGGGGTCCACCTGTGCGCAGGGGAAAGTGTTGTTTGCTCTCCGTCTCACAATCGTTACCTGTCCTTGCTCGGCCGTTCTTTGCCCCCCGCTGCTCCCCAGCGGTCACCTTGCCTGTGCTTAGAAAAACCTCAAAAGACAGGCCTTCCAGCGGACCACAGAGATGCATGGACCCCCAGGGTCCCTGGAGGCCCGGCGAGAAAAAGGCCTTTCTTTTCTTTTTAACTGGACTTTTGAAAAGCTGGAAATAGAAAATAAAAATGACCTTTAATCCCACTCCAGAGAGAACCTCTCTCTCGCTCTCTCTCACACACACACACACACACACACGTTCTCTTATACACAGGGCATCATCCTGGACAAAGCCTTTCGGAATGTGCTCCCTCCCCGAACGGCCCTGCCGCGCACACCCCTGTCTCCGGCCAGCCACGGGCCCCGTAAGGGCTGCGGAGTATTCGGCCGGCAGACGGGGCGGCACTCAGGTGCTATTTACTCCCTGCAATTGGACCTTAAAATTGTTTCCACTTTTTTGCTGAGACAAATCGCCCTGTAATAAACACGCTGACCATAAATCTCCTTTCTGCCTCTCTGACGAGTCCCGTGGGGTAGACTCCGAGACGGGAAATGGCTACAACCAGAGGAATGAGACACTTTCATCAGGCGTTTCCTGCACACGCGAGAGCGGCCGGGTTCCACATGGCCCGCCCTGAGTAATGAAGAGAGAGAGAGTCCTCTCTTCCTCGTCAGCCTTCCGTGTCATCGACTCATTTTTGTATCCCTCAAATGTGTGTTAAGGAGTTCCCAGGTGGGGCAGCCCCGAGTTCTCAGCTATCGAGCTCTGTAGCATAAGGAGGATGTATGTTTGTCCCTAACACTGGGCTTCTGGGCGTGTGAGGATGGCGAAACGAACCTCTGCCCTCTTCAGGTCTGTGGCTGGGGCTGAGAATTGTATTGACCTAAGACAGATTACCAGGAGAAAAGCACAGAAATCTATGTAACTTAAGTCTTCCATGGCACAGGAGCCTTCACAAAGAAAGGAAGACCCAAAGCTGGCGGCAAAACATGAAGTTTTCAGACTAGGCCAGACAGAGACGGCGACTGTGGGAAAGGAACTCAAGTCCAGGGGAGGCCAGAGGAAGAGGCAGGCTTCACCCAGGTCTGCTGGGACACGCTTCTCCAGACCCCGCCTCCGTCCTGGCGACCCACGTGTTTCTTTCCTCCTGGCACAGGGCGGACAGCTCCCACGTGGGAGCTCCTCTCCCATTACCAGGGAGAAAATGTCCTTCCCGCCCCCGTGGTTTTGCAACTACCTTTAGCTCAAAATAATCCTTAGGCCTAGGTGGCCTCTTTTGGGCTGGCGCATTCTGCAACTGCTCTCGCGGGGCGGGGGGGCTGTCCCGAGGGCCCTGACATGCGGCCCGAGGCTCGGCCGAGGGGCCACGGAGCCTGGGTGCTGGCTGCAGGGCTGCGCCTTGCAGTTGCCCTTGACGGAATCGGCGAGCATCTCTGGGCTCAGAGTCCTCGCCTGTAGGAGGGGTGAGGCCTCTGCTGCCTTGCCTGGGTCCCCGGGCTTGTCTGTGGGTGGAAGAAGGCGCTGTACGTGGAAGTACGTCAGGTTCTGCAAGCGCTACCGGAGGAGAAGTAGCAGACTAACTAATTCCACCTGACAGTAACCCCAGCTTCATCATCCGCTCACTGTAACACTCCGGCGACTAAACAACACCCCCCAGCCACCGAGATCAGACACGCAAAGCCCGTATAAGGACGCAGAATAGCCAACAGACCTCTTCTGGGAAATCTCCACCCCCTTCCCACAAAGATTTTCAATATCCCTCCCCCTGCTGAAAGCCCCCCAACTCCGATGAAATGAACCCCAGTACAGGAAGCCAATTCTGCTAAAGTAGGGGGGGACTGCTCTGCCTGGGGAGTAGCCTTCTCTCTGCTTCCCGTGTAAACTCACTTCCACTTTAAACTCTCTGCTGGCTCACGCCTGAATTCTTTCCTGCGCAAAGCCGAGACCACACAGTGGGTTGCGTACCCCAGGGGGTATAGGGGCTGGGTGCCCCAGGAGGACCCCCAGAATGCCTGCATCCAGCTAACGACTCCAAAGGGAGACATTTAAGTTCACAACCCCCACCCCCACTGTTTATACGGAACACTTTCCAGTAATTAGCACCCAAATAACACAGCAGTCTTCATTCGGCAGCTGCCGCACCGGGGCGAGGCCCGGCAGCTCAGCATACCCCGTGTCACGCCCTGCACCTCGGTGGCAGGCGGGCGAGCAGCACGGCCACCACACGCACCCCGTCCCGCCACTGTTCCCATGTGGAAATGAACGAGGTGTGGGCTCCACGAACGCTGTCCCTGAGACATGGTGGCTGACGGACCCGGGCCGCAGCTGTGCTCACACGTGCCGCCGGAGGAAAAGACAGGACCCGCCCTCAGGACGTGGGGCTCCCTGGAGAGACGGGGCACACCCGAGGCAGGAAGGCGAGGGCCGGTGTGCGAGGTGGCGGGTGGGGAGGGTGCTCGCCCTTTAGCAACGGCCGTGCTCTGTGTCCGGAGGGCGCCAGGCAGCGGAGGCAGCCGGCGGACGGCATCGGGGACGTGACTGCAAGGAGCAGGGTGTCCCTGGAGCCCAGTCGGCCCACGCGGACACCCCCCCCCCCTGCACACACAGGGCTCACTCTCCTCTGCGGGCGCACACTGGCCCCGGGAGGAGGTCCGCGCACTCGGCCGCCCACCCCTCGTTGTGGCTGGCAGCTCAGGAGACACGAGCCCAGCACTGGGGTCCGACTCCTCGGAGAGTGTTTCACTCTGGAGGGAAAAGGAAACATTCAGGCCTGGGAGACAGACTGGCCTTCAGCGGGCGGCAGACCAGGGGAGAGCCCGGACTCCCCGTACGAAGTAGAAGGGAGATGGGGGCGGGGTGAGAAAGGGGACCGAGGCTGCGACGAGACGCATTGCTCCCTCGTCATCGTCAGCCCCGGGGCTTCTGCCCCCGAGAGTTGCCTGCACTGACTGCACCAACGCCCCCGATTCCCACCCGGTCCCCATTCTTCCCGTGGACCTGTTTAGGGAGCCAGGGATGGAGAATATTTCCATTTACCGCCCCCCCTTCCTTCCCCCAGTGTACTCAGCACCAGTGGGTTTTAATAGGGAGGCGGAGGGTGTAGCGAAATGCCTGGACAAGCACACCAGACAGTCCCGGGTGCCGTGCCAGCTCGGAGAAGGGAGGCGCGACGTCGCAGCCCCGGGGCCCTCGCGCCGCCTCATGAGGTCACCTGTCCTCCTGTCTCCAGGTAGCTGCGCTCCCGCACCAGGTAGCCGCTTGAGCGCCGTCTAGCTCAGGGCACTGTCTGGGGGAGGCAGCTGCCCCCTCTCCCTGAGGGTACAATGGAAAGCACTCAAATACAACAGACAAGGCGAGGGACTTGCTCCAGGATGTGGCAGCCCCCCGCCCCCCGCCCCACCAGCCATCTCAGGCTCCAGGGGGGTGACAGCCCGCCCCCTCCATGACCTCAGCGTGGTTCAGCCCCTCCCCCACCGCATCATCCAGGGCAAGTACATGGGATCAGCATCCCTCCCATATACCCCCCCACCCCCCAGCTCTGCCTCCTGGAGGGCGCTGGCTACCACGGCTGCCTCCCGCCATGGCTGGAGATGCCCTTTTCCTCTGCCGAGAGCTCCCGTTGGGAGAGGCCAATGGGGAAGAAGAGCCTTCTCTGGAACCTTCCACAGGAGCAGCGACCGCAGGAACCCTCCTTCCCGCACCCGGACTGTTCTCTAGCTGCAAAGGGAGGAATCTCCAAGGTCCTCAGTAAAACACCCGAAACGTCTAAAGAAGGGTAAATTGGGAGTGCTTGCGTCTTCTTAACACTGACGGGAGCACGAGTAGGTCCTGAGGGCGTCTGAACCCCAACCAGGTCAGCTCAGCACACCTTCACCAGGCATACCCCTCTGCGGGGAAGAGGCGGTGAGTGGTAACTCATGTTTATGGAGCCCTTTCCACTCCGCGAGGTGCCTTCATGCTCATTACTGGCTTTGATCTTCAGCTCCGCCCCGCTGAGGTCAGTCTTAGCTCACAGCCTTGGACGAGGACCAGTCGGAACGTGAGAGGGAAGGGGAGAAGGGGCTGGAAAAAAAACAGGAAGGGCGATTTGGTGGCTGCCTCATTCGTGCTTCACTGCGCAAACATTTACTGGTTACCACGCCGGGGCAGGCGCACTAGAGGCCGGGCGACGACAGTCGTCCAAACCCTTGTGGGGCTTTGAGTCTAGCAAACACGTCACCGATGCGCGCCCCTGCAAGACGCGGCTGGCCCAGTCCAAGCGCATGCCAGCCCAGCCAACGGGAGGCCTCCCAGTCTGGACATATGCCCTCCTGCACGCCTCCCTGTCATCACTGTCACAGTCACGACCACTCGCCCTTACGTGGTCACTGCCTGTTGTGTTGTCATTCTCCCCCTGTTGGCCTGAGAACTCCCCAAGGACAGCATCTTATCCTCCACCCAGCCCAGCAGAGCGCTGGGCCCCCAGTCTTAATGCACGTTCACCTACTGATGACCTACTATGAGCCAGGCAAGGTGTCAGGAGCTGAGGCTACAGAAAGGAAAGAAATTCAGGCCCTCTGTGCCAGAGATCTGGAGGTTTCTGGAGAGAAAGATACATGAAGAAGCAATTATTGTGACATGGCATGTTTCCCCCAAAATGAACAGGCAGCGGTGCAGCACAAAGGAAGACCAGGAAGGAGGAGCAGGGAGTCTCCGGGAGCACTGGGGGGTGGGGGGAGGGACGGGACTGCCGGGAGCTTGGCCAGGCCGGAGGGGAGGAGGCCGGCAGCAGGGACGCGAGGCTGGATGCTCTGTTCAACAGCTCGGGCTGGCAAGCACGGGGCACGTGGTCGGCAAGGGCACTCGGCACTGGTGGCGGGACTGCACTGCTTTTGCCCTTGGATCTCCTGGTAGAAAATTGCAGAATCCCAGAATGCCCGTGTTGGAAGCCAGCTCCGAGGTGATTTACTGAGTCCAGTTGTCCGTGGATGCGGAGGGGATTTCTTCAAGGTCACAAAGCTTAGGGTCCGGATAGGACACAAGAAGTCACCTGTCCTGTTCTCCACATCACACACCCCCGGCAACGCCTGCACTTGCATCTTCTCAGGCAGAGCTTTCCATAATCTCCTGTGTTTCTAAGATGCTAATCTCTCCAACTCAGGATCTTTGCCTCCCTTACAGAAAAATCTCAGGGACCTTCTAGCATGCCCGCAACTTACTCTCAAATAGTTCAGGGGGAGAAAAAAAGTTTTTGTCCTGTATTTGGAATGTTTCTGGAATTTTGAGACTGTTTTAAAAAAATCCTAGTAGGAGTAAGGTTCATGTATTAATCTGCTAGGGAGGCAGTAACACAGCCCTGCAGCAGACTGGCGGCTTGAAAAGCAGAAATGTATTTCCTCACCGTCCGGGAAGCTGGAAGTCCAGGTTCAGGGTGTCGCAGGGCTGGCTTCCTCTGAGGCCTGTCTCTTTGGCCTGCGGACGGCTGCCTTCTCGATGCCTCTTCAAACGGTCTTTCCTCTCTGCACACATGTCCCTGGTGTTTCTTTCAGTGTCTAAATTTCCTCTTTTTATAAGTGTACCAGTCAGATTGCATTAGGGTCCACCCTGACGGCCTCATTGTAACTGAGCTACCTCTATAAAGTATTATTTCCAAATACAGCCACATTCCAAGGTACTGGAGTGAATTTGGGAGGGAGGACACAATTCAGCCCATACCGTTCATTTCTTCATTCTCCCATCTCCTCTCTGCTGCCAGGCCACACCGTCTGCCTTCCGGAGATCAGCAACAGGGAGTGTCTAGGGGGCCCACCCCTTGTCTTGAGCACCAGGGGTCGGGTCCTGCCGACTGATCACACACCACTGCTCCGCATGCTCAAATGAGTCTTCACTGTTAGACAGTAAGTTCTTGACTGCGCCCAGCAGTGCCCGCTTCCTCCAGCACGCAGCACAGGGCCTTGCAGAGAACAGATACACGTAGTTTCAATGGGTGAATGGGTTCGACGGCCACATAGCAGAGAACCTGAAGTCTCTAGAGAAGGCCAGCACAGCAAAGAAGTGGGTACTACTCAGTCCTTCAGAGGAGTCAGAAATGTGCACGCTACACAGAGGAAGCACAAACACACAAAGGGAGCCCAGGGCACTGTTTGCACGTGGCCTTGCAGTGAACATGGCCCCGCATCTCGTGAGCATCCAGCCACCGTCCAGTATTCGGTGCATGAAAAACTACCCGAGTCCTGGGCTGGCGCAGGTCGGCGGCGCGCGGAGGTCGGGGAAAATCTGGCACGAAATCGGCGCGACAGCCATCCGGGGCGCAAGAACGCAGCGGTGATCCCTGAGTACGCAAGCTGCGGCTGCCGGACCCAGTGGGGCAGCAATTGTGGACCAGGGCGGAGCTCGCAGCCCAGGGTCCCAGAGAAGGGTCTGAGCCCAGGAGAACGGAACTACTGCCATTGTTCCCTCCGGTCTCCGCTCCCGCCCCCGCCCCCACATATAACGTCACAATCTAGCGACTGGGGTGCCCAGCCCCGGTGAACACCTAAGGCTCCGCCCCCCACCGTAACAAGAGCGACCAGACTGGGAAAAAAAAAAAAGGAGAGGCAGGGAAAGACATAAGATACGTTTCCAACAGAACAGATCAGTCCCCCAGGACTCATCCTTTTGAGCGACTAAGAAATAGCCAATCTATCAGATGCACAGTTCAAAACACTGGTGATCAGAAAGCTCACGGAATTGGTTGATTTTGGGTGCAATTTAGATGAAAGGATGCAGGTTACCATAAAAGAGATGCAGGAAGATACGCGGAGGAGAGCCAATAGTGAAAGGAAGGAATCTGAGTCTCAAAACAATACAGTGGACCAGAAGGAAGATAGAATCAACCAAGCAGGAAAGAATGGAGAAATAAGAATTCAAAAAATCAAGGAAAAGCTTAAGAGCATCCAGGACACCTTTAAACGTTCCAACATCCGAATTATAGGGGTACCAGAATGGGAAGGGGAAAAGCAACAAATTGAGCATGTATTTGAACAAATAATAAAGGAGAACTTCCCCACTCTGGCAAAGGGAACAGTCTTTCAAGAAATTCAAGAAGCTCAGAGAGCCCCAAAGAAGTTGGACCCAAGAAGAAACACACCAAGGCACATCATAATTACATTAGCCAAGGTAAAAACGAAGGAGAGAATCCTAGAAGCAGCAAGAGATAAGGGGACAGTAACCTACAAAGGAGTTCCCATCAGACTGTCAGCTGATTTCTCCAAAGAGACCTTACAGGCAAGAAGGGGCTGGAAAGAAATATTCCAAGTCATGAAAGACAAGGACCTACATCCCAGATTGCTCTATCCAGCAAAGCTCTCATTTAGAATGGAAGGGCAGATAAAGTGCTTTTCAGATAAGGTCAAGTTAAAGGAGTTCATCATCACCAAGCCCTTATTTTATGAAATGCTAAAGGGACTTATGTAAGAAAAGAAGATAAAGAAAAGACATGTATAATAAAAGGACAGCAAACTCATGATTATTAACAACCACACCTAAAGCAAAACCAAAAGAAACTAAGTAAACAACTAGAACAGGAACAGAACCACAGAAATGGAGGGCACATGGAGGGCTAGCAGCAGGGGAGTGGGAGGAGGGGAGGGGGGAAAAGGTATAGAGAATAAGTAGCATAGAATGTAGGTTGAAAATAGATAGGGGGAGGGCAAGAATAGTACGGGCAATGTAGAAGCTAAAGAACTCATAAGTATGACACATGGACATGAACTAAAGGGGGGGGAATGTGGGTGGGAGAGGGTGTACAGGGTGGAGGGGAGAGAAGGGGGGAAATGGGACAACTGTAATAGCATAATCAATAAAATATATTAAAAAAACAAAACAAAAAAAAACTACCCGAGTCCCCGGGGGATGTTTGTGGACAGGACACGGTCAGTTTTCCCACCCGATTCTCGTTCCTGCTTCGCATTCAGGACTGGGAATGCACATCCGGCCACGTGAACATCGCTGTCAGTGTCTGTTTCTAGAGCAGATCCTCAGAAGGCGGGCCGCCGCCGACCTGCCTTGCCAGCCAGCACCTCACCAACTCAGCACACTGCTCTGCGCAGGCGCGGAAATGCAAACCCTCAAATCTCTCGGGAAGCAAAGCGTTCTAGGGGGGAGGCTCGTTGCTGCACAGGCTGCGCTCACTAATCACCCGGCCAGACCTCCTCAGACTCTTATCACACGAGGGGCCCTGGTCTCTCACAGCTGAGAAGTAAAATGCCTACAGGAGAAATGAGACAATCCGAGCGGCTGATTCTTTGGGGGAAAAAACAAAGAAAGAAAAAGTAATTCCAATTCACTCATGGCGGGTCATGTCTTAACTCGGCGACAGGGAAACCCCATCCGGGCAGAAATGACCCCGTGTTCATTACTCCGCAGTCCAGGGGTGTCTGTGGCGGTGCGAGCGCTCGTTTTCACGAAAGAAGAACAGAGCATGTGTCTCAGTAACACAATCCTCTTGGTCCTGCTGAAATGCGACATTAGTAACTGTATTTGAGTGCAGTGTAACCCGGGGGCGGGGTGGGGGGAGGGTGCCCAGGCCCCCTGCTGCGCTGTTAAAGACCGTTATTAATGTAGACCCCTTCAAGGGCTGTAATTTGGGACTCGATTTGCCATAAAATTGTCCTGAGTGTCACCTTAGTCATCAGAGATCATGTGACCCATGATATACACTGAGCTAAAAGATGGCACCTCTTAGAAATTAACGTCAAATTGTCCCCAATAGTACAGAGGACCTGGTCACTGCATCTGAAATGAATTTCTTTGTGCCCCTGAGACAATGGGGGTTAAACAGGATGCGGGCACCCCACCCAGCCGCCTCCAGCTAGGCCTGCGGGGTCCCAGAGCAAAGCCTACCCCACCCCCACCCGCCGCCCCCGCCCCGGACTTAATGTCCTGGGTCTCTCTGCTCACCGGTCAACCCAGCACAACCTCACGGGCTGATTTTAAGGGCGCTTTTCTTTTTAACCCCGAATGTGCCCCAGCAAAGAGTTTTCACTGTGATCCCAGATAGGAAAGGCGGTTTAGATGTCAAGTCTGCTCAAACAGAAGGCAGTCGGGGGCTAATCGTTAGGAGAACACACACCAAGGCCACCAGGAGACAGCACCTCACACCGGCCAGACGGCCGTCACCACAAAGTCAACAAGGAACACGTGCAGGCGAGGATGAGGAGGAAGGGACCCTGGGGCACTGCTGGTGGGCACGGCCCCGGTGCGGCCTCCGTGCAAACCAGTACGGAGGGAGGCTCCTCGGAAAACTAAGAGTAGAACCACCACACGACCATTCCGGGCTCTTCTCGCCTCCGAATGAACCTGGGGGGAAGCAGGCTGCTGCTGCGGTTGGTCTGACTGACCCCAGGGCCAAACTGTCGCCACACTATGTGAAGAAGGAGGACCCTATCTGAGCCCAGGGGAGCCTCTGGGGTGCATCTTAGCAGTTCTTCGTCCAGTTTTAACGGAAGACTGAAGTGACCCAAAAAGGCAGGGACACTAGGGACTCGCACAGTTCAAGATGGAAACTGGCCTCATTCCGCCAGGTGAAGAACCTTCACGGGGCACGGTGCTGGCTAGAGGCCAGAGGACCACAGACCAGCTGCAGGAGAATGAATTTTTACATAGCAACTCGACTCACAATTTGTTGGGAATCAAGAACCGCGGGGAAGGTCGGCCGTGCTTAACCTCACAACCGGACCCTCGTTCACCATGGAGCAGAGTTCTTACAGAAGGTTCTGAAAATGTGATCCAACAGAACACAGGGCGACAAATTAAAACAAAGTAAAAAAAACGGCAAACCAAGATATTAAATTTTGCACAGCGAAAATTTCCCCATTATATAAAAAAACTAAAGATCAAGAAAAAAATCTAAAAAACCTGACAGAAAAATACACAAATGACATGTAAAGATAATTCAGAAAAGATAAACAAAAACACTTCTAATATTTGAAGACATCCAACTTCACTAATAAGAAAGAACAATGCAAATTTGAACTACATTGAGATACTGTGCCTCATCATTGATTAGCTTAGCAAAAAACTCAGAAGCCGACAACCCAGTCCGCTGGCACGTGGCGGAGAGGCCTCGCCACACGTTGTGCCTCCCGGTGCGCCTGGCGACACCGATGAATTATGTGGGCTTCCACCCTCTGACTCAGCAGGTCCGCTGCCGGGGAACGACCCCAAAGGTGCATCTCCAGCAACGCCAAACACACACCCCAGAAAACCCATGCACAGTGCCATTATCTGTAACAGCAAAATGTATGTTGATATTTGCATAGCGGCACACATCGACAACGGGGCAAGCTCCACAGCTGAGAACAAAAAGAAACAAACAGACCTAACGGGACATTACATGGATGACATGGAGTCACAGAGAAGAGAATCACACAGGTGACTTTTGTACCGAGGCTGTATTCAGCCTCGGTAGCCTAACAGCAGAGGGCGCTGGGAAAAAGTCTCAGGCTTTACTGGGTAGTAAGCAGGCTTGCCCTCGGCAGTGGGCGTGGCAGTGACTCCAGAACGATATGCGTGTCTGGGGGACGCGCCACCGAGGAAGCAGGAGGACGAACAGTGTGGACGCTGCGTTCTCACTGGTGGTGTTCGTGTGAACTCGTGATTTCAAAAAGGCCTGGAAAGCAGTGACGGCCCAGTGGCAACCCGCAGACATGCCCAGTGCAGGGCCCCTTGACGATGGCTGTTCCGGGTGCGAGGTGCCCCAGCGGGAACCGTGTTTCCAAAACAACAAGAATGCACACAGGGCCACCGTGAACAAAGCAAGGAGCTGATGGAGGAGGCATGGACCGGGCGATTGGGGGCAGGGACAAGGGGAGGGGGGCTGGTCCAGCCACAGTGGAAGCCCCGGCCAGGCATCAGCAGAGGGTAAGATTCCGCAGTTCGGACCACCAGCGCCGGTCTGAAGACTGAACTTGGAGCAGCGCAGCGATGGGGCGCCGCTGCAAGTTTCTGAGCGGGGAGCTCTAGGAGGCGCAATGGTGGATTGGGCATTCTGGGGACTGACCGGCAGCTGGGGGGAAGGAGAGGAAGACGGGGCAGCAGGCGGGATCAGTGAGAGGTCTTCCCAGTGGCTGAGGAATGAGGAGCGGGGGGCCTGCAACGGGCCTGGGCCTGGAGAAGGAGTGGAAACACGGCTGGCATCTTGAAAGCACCTTGGAGGATGGACAGCCAGAGCGCGTTCCTCTGACCGCGGAGAAAGGGAGAGCCCGTGGCTGCGTCTCTGGGCTGCAGAGCGGCAGGGCGGGGCGAGCGCCCCAGGAAGGGCCGGGCACTGGTCTCACGCACCAACGTGGGCAGCTGACGCCTCCAGATCTCACGAAGGTGAGGGGGCATCTCCCTTTGGGGTGCCGTTGCTGGTCCATCTCAACCACCTTGAGCCTCAGGCAAAAGGAGGGCTCCGTGGTTTTCCTGGAGCTTCCACCCGTGATCGAGAGCCATAAGATGGTGCGACGTCCCACACTCCGTGCCTGGAACCTTCTCCCTGTGGAACCCCAGGGGGCCGGCTCCGAGTGAGGGTGACGTCACTTCCTGATGGGGCAGGAAAGGTTTTCAGGGCCTGACTCAGGAGTGGGCTCCCAGGGGAGGAGCGTCTCCTTCAGTTGCCTGGCAGCGAAGCTTGGGGGCGGGGCCTCTGGGTGGGGCCGCCTGGCTGGCTCCACGCCGCCCTCTCTGCCTGGCTGGGGGAGCCCGTGCCGTGGGGAGCAGGCCCCCCCCCCCGCCCCCCGCAGCCTTCCTCCCCAGCCCTGTTAGCACGCGTGTGGCATAGCCATAAATTATGCCCGGCGTGTTCATTTTCAGCTTAAATGTGTTCTCATCCCAGAGGAGCCACTAATGGCGTCAGGTTGCTGATGTGAACAGAGCCCGCGCTACAGTGACTCTGGATTAATGAAACGGCAGCCACAGAGGCTGGGGCGGCAATAAATCCTCAGCCACTGGTGACAGGCATCTGAAATGAGGCCCTCCGCCCACTTCCCTCCGAAAGGATTCTGCCGTGAAGGCGCTCAGTAAATGTTTACCATTGCTTCGGTGTTTGCTTTCCGTGAAAAGTAGATGCAGGCAAGTCCCCTTTCTGGTAGCGGGCCGGTCCTCAGAAAACGGGAAGCTGGCTGAGAGGGATTAAGAGCCTATCATGCTTTCTCTGGGAGGCGTGAAGGCAAATCCCTTAATCCAGGCTCATCGGTGACTGATAAATTTCATTCAGAAAATTGGCAAACGCAGGGTTCTCTCGGTGGACTCTGCTCCTTTGGCATGTGAGACGGCCCCCGCCTTCTGTTATGGCTTTTCCTAATGAATTTTAAATGAGGAACCCAGAACTCATACAACTCAACACCAGGAAGACAAACAACCCAATTAAAAAATGGGCAACAGACCTGAACAGACACTTCTCCAAGGAGGACATACAGAGGGCCCAGAGACACAGGACAGGATGCTCAGCATCACTGGCCATCAGAGAGATGCAGGTTAAAACCACAGTGAGATACCACTTCACACTGGTCAGAATGGCCATCATTAACAAATCAACAAACAACAGGTGCTGGAAAGGGTGTGGGAAAAAGGGGACCCTAGTGCACTGGTGGGGGGAATGCAGACGGGTGCAGCCACTGTTGCAAAACAGCATGGGGTTTCCTCAAAAAATTAAAAATGGAACTGCCTTTTGACCCAACGATTCCACTGCATGGAAAATACCCTAAGAATCTTGAAAGACAAATTCAAAAGAACTTATGCACCTTATGTCCACAGCAGCATTATTTACAATAGCCAAGATCTGGAAGCAGCCTAAGTGCCCAGCAGTACATGAGTGGACTAAAAACGGTGGTACATTTACACAATGGAATGCCGTGCAGCAGAAGGAAAGGGTTCTTACCTTTTGCAACACAATGGCTGGAACTGGAGACTATTATGCTGAGTGAAATAAGCTAGTCTGCGAAAGAAAAATACCGTATGATCTCACTTAGAAGAAGAATCTAATGAACAAAATAAACTACCAATCAAAATAGAGCCAGAAGCAAGGAAACATGGAACAGACCGACAGCGGCCAGGGGGGAGGCGGGAGGGAGATAGCGGTGGAAAGAAGGGGCAGGGGTCAAAGAACATGTGTGAATGGTCCGCAGACATGGGCAACAGGGTGGGGCTTGACTGCGGGAGCGGGAGGTGGGCCGGGTGGAGGACAGAGGGGGAAATATTGGAACGACTGTTAATAAACAATAAAAGGTAATAAACAACAACAAAAAGTACCATCAGGTTACATAAAGGAGGAAAGAAAATAAATGAGAAACCTAAACAACTCCCACCAGTGTTTCCGAAAGGCAGCAAGTCTTATTTCGCTGGAAGGACCCCAGGGAGTCCGCGGGTGGGCTACAGGGAGCCCAGGAATCCCTGCTCCTGAAAGCATTGGTCACATGCAGACATTTTTCTAGAAAAAAGGTCTAAGGATCTCATCAAGTTCACTAAATGTTCCGGACACCACATTGGCGTAAGGGCCGCTGTGGTAAACTGCTCAGGTGGCCACAGTTTCTCCCCCCGGCACACCACGGCCTTGCGGCGGGACCTGGCAAAGGCACGGCTGGGTAGAGCCTGGGCCACTCCAGGACTCTCCAGCCCCAAGCGTGGATGTGCCGAATCAGGAACAAAACCCACTCGAGATACTGTGGTGTCTTTGTTACGCATTCAAAGCTACCTGGCACAGACGCTACGCCAGACAGTGTGCGTTGTGAGGACCAGGGGCAGGGCTTATCCAGTCTTCGATTCCCCTTTTCCAAAAAACGCAGTAACCATTCAACGTGTATTTGTAGAATTGGGTAGAACTGGCCTCTCAAAAAAGGCTGAGATTAAGGCACATGGTCAAGGTCACTTGGAAAGTCAGGAGGGGTCCCAGAGCCCCTGGCTCCAGGCCTCAGCTTCCTTACTGATACAACCCACCTTGTCGCAGTGCTGTGGTTATTAGAGACACTGTGAGTCTTAATGACGAGCTCGATACCCAATAGACGGCAGCTCACGCAGAAGCGGCAAGGTCAGGGAAAGGCCGCAGAACTCATCAGCTGCAGGAGACGGCTCACGTCTCAGCGCTGGAAGTCACCAGCAGGTGCTCAGCCAGCAGACTGCAGTTCCCACTGCTCAGTGTTCTCAGCTGCAGACCGAGGCTGGCTCCTTCTGGTCGACCAGACGTCCATGTGCCTTTCTGCCAGTGCAGGCTGCCAGTGCAGCCACATGGCCGGAGGACTGGCCACACCCCCTGTGAGGGCGGGGAGCGACCCAGAGTAGCCGCTCCGGATTCTGCCATCAGCCCTGTGCTCCTTTCCTTCCATGAAAAGTCAGGTGTGGATGGCGGGAGGCTCTCTACGAATCTTTCTGCTGCAGGAAGCCAACTGAGCAGGAGGGACCAAACTGCTCGTGCGATCACTGAGCCAGAGAAGAATTTACCTTTTTTTCCTGCTGGAGGAGAATAAAAGGTTTTCTGTATTTGTCTACAGAAGACAGGTGGAAAAGCAGGCCACAGAGTTAAGGAACAGCAGAGAGGGAAGAGGAAAGAGGGCCAGCCCGATCTGAACCAGAACGCTAGGACCTGCTCCGCGCTATGCAGATCACGTGACCTGTGCGAACCACAGACCTAGGGAACTAGAGGAAAAAAATCAAGGAAAAAAAAAAGGCATGACATACACAAAGGCTTATAAAATGCTAAGGATAAGGGAGTTACAAAATAGCCATGAGACATTTGAAAAAAACATTCACAGCTAAAATGACTTCTTTCCAGGATGCAGGACGAAACCTCCTGTGCGGGAGACGTATCTGGACGGGAATAGTGAACACAGACACCGTTTAACACAAACAGGGAAGGCGACGTCTGAAGATCCGGCTTCTTGCCCACACGGACAGAGCCTGGAGGGAAACAAACGTGGAAACATTGGTTTTTATGCCATTATTCCTGCATGTGTCCAAGGAGAATGTTCATACTCACTCCGTCATGATTGTAATATGATTTTCTATCTTTAATGTTTGAGATTTTAAGCGTTACAATTACCAATGAGTAAGCAGAGAAAATGATTGCCAGATGGCATTTTCAACCAAATGTTTAATATTTATTATCATCGTGCTTCTCTACAACTGATGGTTCTCGTGGTTTGCAGACCAAATGTCTGCCTTGTGCACCCGAACCCAGAGTTGCCCGTCCAGCGGGGGAGGGCCCCACGGCAGACAACGCACAGGGCCTGTGGCCGCAGTGAGGCGTTCGATCAGGGTACGGGCCATCCTCCCCCGGCCAGGCTCCCTTAGGAGGCTCTGATGTTGGCGTCACATTCTTCTAAGAGCAGAATCAGGTCTTCAATCAGCTTGTGCTCTCTGCCGTGT
This sequence comes from Phyllostomus hastatus, assembly GCF_019186645.2. Lineage (NCBI taxonomy): Eukaryota > Metazoa > Chordata > Mammalia > Chiroptera > Phyllostomidae > Phyllostomus > Phyllostomus hastatus. Next base: position 10,903,110 of record NW_025333607.1, read on the forward strand.
GTCACTCTCATAATATCAAATGCCTAGGGGGAAAGAAAGAGGACAGATGAGGTCCCAGAGCAGGAGGGCCCCTGCCCACTCCTCTTCTTCTCCCCGAGAGTGCAGGCCCAGCGTGGGAGTGGCTTTGTGGCTCTCCAAGCCGGAATACGCAGGGAGCGGGGCGACTGCTCTGCTGTGGGGTTTGGAAAGCAGACTCACTCACGAGCCACGCTGGGGCTGGCTATCCAAGAACGACCTTCAGGGATTTGTCAGCGCCCAGGTTTGGAGGGCGGCTACAGAGGTTTGAGAAGTAACATTAAGGATGAAATACCATGCTCCTACCACCTTAAAATAAATTGTCGTTTCTGCATGCTGCATGGGACTCTCATCTACATGCACTGTGGTGATGATGTACACACAGTTTCTTGTATTCTTTTTGTGACCTATGATGCGTAGCACTGGTATCTTAACAACCCCTTCCGTGACTCTCCGAGTTCGGTCTATCACTAAATCTCCTACCAATCCTGCAAGACCTTCCTGAAATCTGTGTGGGCTTGTAACCGCTTCGGTAGTAGAGTACAGTGGAAGCGATGCAAAGGAGTTCCAAGGCAAGGTCACAAAGGCCACGCAGCCTCCGCCTGGAACCACGAGCCACTGTGCCGTGAGGAAGCCCGCGCCGCAGGGACAGGCCGTGCGCAGGCGTCTGGTGCCTGTCCCCGCCGGGCCCTTCTGCCAAGGCCGCCTTGCCTGAAGCAGCCCCAGATGGTTCCCGCCAGCGGTCAGGAGACAGCCAGGCCCCAGTCTGCCCAACTGCAATCCTCAGGTCCCAACCCAAATCACCTGTGAGCGTCAGTGGTGCTGGCCGCACTCCGAGAAGCTTTGGGGTGGTTTGTTACAAAGCAATAAAGGACCAGAACACCCTCAAAGCTGTTTCTGCAGCAAGTAAACCACAGACAGACAGCACTGTCCTGTGCTGACCCAAAGGGGGGCTAAGGGACAGGGATGGGACCCCAGATTCATGGTGCTCCATGCAAACGTGCCTTCGGGAGACACATAAAGGGCTCACCCCGGTGGCTACTGGGCCCCCGAGAAGCACCTGGCCCACAGTACCACGGCCGCAGCCTTGGCTGTATGGCGGCACTGACCGGGCAGTGGCCGAAGAGACACCAAGGCTCAGACCTGACTCACGATCCTGGGGTGGAACCCGGGTTCCGGGGATTCCAACGTGCCCTCAGGGCTGAGCACAACAGATCAAGTAGGCTCTCGACACGTAACAGCAACTGTTTATCATTCAGTGTTAATTTGCAGCCAGCACAATTACCATCGTCATGGCCGTCACGCCTAATTCCAGCATGTTCACAGACCATCCTTCACTCAGCCACTCCTGGGAATTAGATGACTTCCAACTTTTCCTATGATGTGACTGATGTAGGCCTTCCAGTGCGTGACTCTTTGCCTGTGCTCCTATCTGCTGAAGATGCGTTCCTAGAGGTAGAATTCTGGGGGTGCACATTTTCAGAGCCACAGAGACTTCCACGCTGGGGGCCCCTGGCAGTCAGGAGCCAGAGCCCCCTCTGTGCTACAGAGGAGAAACCTGCAGCTCCTTGGCCTCTGAAAGTGTTCCATTTAGGTTGGGATCAAGGCCGTCAGAGGGGATCTAGATTTAGCTCTGACCAGTGGGGGGAGGGAGGGAGGGAGGGAGAGAGAGAGAGAGAGAGGGAACAAGCGAGAAGAGCAGAGAGAAGAGAGAAAGAGAGGACAGCACCTCAGGTGTCCTGGTCCCCCAGCCGGGAAAAGAGCTCTCCCTGCTCATGGAATTGGCCTGTAATCCTTTCAGGATGATCTGGCCCATCAGTCCCCCACCCCCTCCTACACCCCAGCTGGGAAACCCAGAGGTAGCTGGGACTGAGATTCTGGGTGGTGGGCTATCTGTGAGTCCCTTGGGTGTGCCTGCCCTGTGGGTATACAGTATCTGTGGCCACCCGGTGGGGTGTCTGGAAATGGAGAGGAGGAGTCTGGAGCAGCCCCACTTTGCAGGCAGCCCAGCTCTGTGAGGTCCCTCTGGGCTGAAGACCCATGACTGTTTGGGGAGCAAACGTCTTATGCATCATTCTTCCCCCACTCTCACCCCTGAGGCACTGCCCAGGGTCCTCCCTTGGCCTGGACAGCTAAGGTCTGAGGCAGAGACCTGCATGAGGGCAGGACTGTAAAGAGAGATCAGAGAGCTCTAGCCCATGTGGCTAATTTGGTTGGAGTAGCATCCATAAACTGTAAGGTCATGGGTTCAATTCCCAGTCAGGGCACATGCTTAGGTTGCAGGTTGGGTCCTTGGTCAGGGCGTGTGCAAGAGGCAACCAATCGATGTTTCCCTCTCACACTGGTGTTTCTCTCCCTCTCTCTCCCTCCATTCCCCTCTCTCCCTCCATTCCCCTCTCTCTACCATCCATAAGTATGTCCTCAGGTGAGGATAAAAAAAGAGATCAGAGAAATTCTTCATGGGAAATTCTCTACTTAAAAGCTGTCTTACATGTTCTCCTCCCTTCTGCTCAACAGAGGCCAGAGGGGCTTGTGATGTGGCAGAGACAGATGAACAGGCCACAGGCACTGCCCGAAATGCTCTCTGCAGAAAGCCTTAACCGTCCCCCCCGCCCCACTCACAGGCCTCCGGAGAAAGGCCAGGCCCTCCCTGCGGGGCGTCCCGACCCCGAAAGGAAGGAAGGCCTGGCCTTGTTTCTCAGGAGAACTCCAGACTAGCTGCTCTCCACACTCCTGGTTCTGCTTCCGCAAGTTCCTTACCTGGAGGATGCTCTGTGCTTCTCAGTGGCTTGACCCAAAGGCTAAGTGACAGTTGTCTTCATGTCACTGGGACAAGATGAGGCTGATCTGCACGTCTCCAATATTATCTTCCTCCAAATCACATGTTTCCCTCCCTCCCAGGACGAGAGCCTGCGTGTTAGCAGGAGGCGTCCAGCTCTGCAGCCATTTGGAACTGCAGAGCCACCAGCAGCAGGGGGACACTGCCTGGCCCTCCCAGGCCTCACTTCCCACCTCCGAGCCCACTGCCCTATGGGAGGGCCATGATGACCCTCTGGCCCAGCGTCCTCAAGTTCGCCCTGAGAGGCCGACCCAGTGTTCGCCCATGACTGCAGGGCGCAGCCTCCACCTTCAAACAGTCCTCAGTGACAAGGTGAGAGGGGCTGGAGGGTCTGCTAGGTGGGACTTCTGAGACACACTGAGGGACCACGGGCCCTCCCAGTGAAGGTGCTGCTGCAGGTGTCCTTTCCGCTATTAGCTGGTGGCAAGTGCGGCACTGGAAGCAAAGATGGGGCAGGAGACGGCCCCTGGATGTGCACGCGCAGGACGTGAGACACTGAGACTGGAAACGGGCAGGAAATGAGTAGGGCTGGGGCGGAGGACTGAAAAAAAACACACCTTTATCATTCTTCTGGAAGGTAAGACTAAACACAGATAGGATTAGCAAATAAACACCGTCATTTTCCCGAGTGATGGGCGGGATAGGAGAGAAAAGGAGAGGAAGACGAGAAGAAAGGAGGAGGGTTTAGTAATGCGAACAACTTGTCAGTGACTGTCTTCTGGGTCTGCCAAGGACACGTTATGCTGAGTACACAGAAAGTTGCAACTCAGACCTACTGATGGAGGACATCTGTCCCTGGCCTGGACGCCACCCAGGCCTGGACGCCAGTGGGACAGCCGTTCACAGCGCTGTAAGAAGGGAGCTCCATGTGGTCGTGGGCCCAGGCTGGCTTTCCATGAAGGGAAAATGAGGAGGGCTTAACTCCCCCCCAAAAGAAAGAGGCTTACAGTAAATCTGTCTCCCTTCTCGCAGACCCTCCCCGCTGCTCCTGTGTGCACGTCAGAGCGGATAATTTTGGTTTAATTTCCTGCAGCAGTATATAAAACAGATTAAGGAAATATAAAACCGGAGCCGGCTTGTGCTGGGAAAAGCTTATCTCTTTCCATTAAATTTTATTTTTGTAATGGTGGCATTTAAAAAGCGCCTGCACGTAATCGTCCACAGAGGACCCACCGGGAGCCTCCGAGGGGGCGGCCGCTCCCGGGCGCTGACGCTAAATGTCACACGAGGAATGGCAGCGCAGACTGTCTGCCACGCGACAGGCACGGTTCACTCAGGAATAGATGGCGTCCCAGACCGATTGCAATCTCATCACACGTCCTTTTTTTTTTAAGTAATTTTAGAACTGTGGTTGTATATTAAATAAAATGAACTAAATCAAATTATGATTTAAAGTCACAAACAATGTAGCTTTCTTATTAATTTTTAATACAAACATATTAAGCTTATTGAGGATCTCATGTGCTCTCTACCATGAGCCTGAGGGGATCCCGTGAATGACTTCCTCAAGCACAATTTAAATACCAACATAAAATCAGAGGGAAAAACGCAAGCCAGTTGCCTTCTCCCGCCCGTCTCAGGATGAGAGTGGGGTGGAGCAGCAGTGGGGGATGCACAGGGCACCCAGAAAAGGAAATGTGACCAGCCAGACCCCCAAGGCAGTGAGTGGCCCCAGGGCCAGTGTGTCCCCCGGGAAGGCAGAACGGCCTTGTCACTGGACCTTGTCCGAGCAGCTACCATGCGGGAGATTTGGCCTCACCGGGAAGAGCTCTGGGACAGCCAGGAGACAGTCACCACAGGACTGTGTGTGACAAAGGGAGAGGGAGGTGCTGGGGTGTCCAGAGGCAGGAGGGGGGGACCGGAGCAGCCCAGGGGACCTCAGAAGGGGTCACAGACCTGGGGAGCTCAGGTCTGCGCCTCCTCCCAGTGGGCGTGGCTATCCCAGCAAAAGAGCAGACAGCCAGGTTGCTGTTTAACTCCTCAGTGGGTCCCATGGATATTTATTGAGCGCCTGAGGGGCCCTGGAGAAGTCACGTCTCCTCCCCAAGACTCAGTTTCCTCAACTGAATCATGAGGGACTGGCCCTGGTAAACTCTGGGGGCCAATCAAATCCCAGACCCAGAGCTGGGAGGTGTCCACTTGAATTAGTTTCCAACACACTGCGTTACTGATGTCTAGTTGAATGTGACTGTGCTCATAAAATTTGCTTTCTATGACTTGAATTCTTTTACATTTATTGAGACTTGTTTTATGACCCAGAATATGATGTATCTTGGTCTTGCTCTCCAGGTACTTTAAAAAAAAAATGCATGTGCTGCTCTCGTTGGATGGAGTGTTTCATAAACGCCAGTCAGGGCCTGGTGGTGGGTGGTGGTGGAAAGTTCTTCCACGTTCCTGCCGATTTCTGTTCTAGTTGTTCTGTCTGCTGCTGACAGAGGGGTGTTGATGGCCCAGCTATAGTCGTATCTACCAGTTCACTGTCTAATTCCCCTTCCAGTTCTGTATTTTCCCCCTACAGTTTGCAACTGTTTGGGGGATACACATTTAAGAGTGCTGTGTATCCTCGGTACAGACTGACCCTTTTTTCATTACACAGTGTCCCTCTCTGTCCGTAGTAAAATTTTCTTTGTTCCGAAGTCTATGTTATCTGATATTAATAAAGCCACTCCAGCTTTCTTTTGATTACATTTTATAACCCTCTCCAGGGATTAAATGTCACTGATTTCAGAGATAGGGAGGAAGGGGGATTGAGAGAGACAAAACATCGATGTGAAAGAGAAACAGATCAGCTGTCTCCTATTTGCCTTCAACTGGGTACTGAACCTGCGACCCCGGCGAGTGCCCTGACCAGGAATCGAACCTGTTACCCGCCCCTTTGCAGAACAAATGTCCAACCAACTGAGCCACACCAGTCAGGGCTCCACCACGTACATGTAAAACCACTTCAGAGAGTGTTATAGTTTTTGCTTCATCTAACAATCTAGAAAACTCAAGAGAAGTCTGTTTTACTCACCCATATTTTTGTATACCATGTTCTTCCTTCCTAATGTTCCAAGATTCCCTCTTTTTTTTTAAGAAAGTATTTTATTTTATTTTTTAAGATTTTATTTATTTGTTTTTAGAGAGGGGAAGGGAGGGAGAAAGAGAGAGAGAGAGAGAAACATCAATGTGTGGTTGCCTCTCACGTGGCCCCCACTGGGGACGTGGCCTGCAACACAGGCATGTGCCCTGACTGGGAATCGAACCTGCGATGCTTTGGTTCGCAGCCCGTGCTCAATCCACTGAGCTAAGCCAGCCAGGGCTCAAGATTCCTTCTTTAATTATTTCAGTTCTGTTTAGAGAATTCTTTTAGCCCTCCTTTTACAGTAGGTTGACTGGTTGCAAGTTCTCTCAGTGTTCCTTCATCAATGTCTTGACTTTCCCTTCATTCCTGAAGGGTATTTTTGCTGAATGTAGGTTTTCGGGTTAACAGTTCCTTTCATTTTTTTTTTCATTTTTATTTTAACTGTTGTTCAAGTATCTTTCTTTCATTTTTTAAGTTGTGTCACTTTTGTCTGGTCTCCATGGTTTCTGATAGAAAACCACTGTAATTTAAATTGTTTTCCCCCTACAAGCAAGATATTATATTTCTCTTGATGCTTTTAAGACATTTTCCCTGTCTTTACCATTCATAAGTTTGACTATGATGTGTTTCAGTGCAGATTCTTTGGATTTTTCTTGTTTGGGACTCATCCAACTTCTTCAATCTGCAGTTTGTCTTTTGTGAGAGTTTGAGAGTTTTGTACCAGTATTCCTTTTATAAAAATGTTTTATTGAGACCTGGCTGGCATAGCTCAGTGGATTGAGCACAGGCTGCAAACCAAAGTGTCGCAGGTTCAATTCCCAGTCAGGGCACATGCCTGGGTTGTAGGCCACGGCCCCCAGCAACCGCACATTGATGTTTCTCTCTCTCTCTCTCTTTCTCCCTCCCTTCCCTCTCTAAAAATAAATAAAATCTTTAAAAAATATTTTATTGTAGTAAAATATACACTATCCATAACCAGAACTTTTGCATCATCCCAAACTGAAACTGTGTACTCACTAAACAATAGTGCCTCTGACCCCTCTCCCTCCAGCCCTGATAGCCACTATGCTACTTTCTGTCTGTATGTTCTTTACCATGTACATCACGCGTAATTGGAATCTTTCAAAATTTGTCCTTTTGTGTCTGGCTTATTTCACTTAGCACATGTTCACCCATGTTGTAGCATGTTATCAGGATTTCTTTCCTTTTTAAGGCTGAATAAACATTATTCAGCCTTAATAAATATAAATACACACAGACGCAAACCATATTTTGTTGACCCATTCATTCATATGTGGACATTTGAGCTGTCTCCACCTTTTGTTAATTGTGAATAGGGCCTTGTCAAAAATGATCCCACCGTATGTGAGAGGTTTATTTCTGGGCTCTCCATTCTACTTCATTACTCTCTACGGCTGTCTTTATGTTACCACCACACTGCTTTGATTGCTGGAGATCTGTAGTAAATTTTGAGATCAAGAAGCCAGAGTCTTTCAAAATTTTTCTTCTTTTTTGAGATTTGTTTTGGCTGTGGGGATCCCTTGAGGTTCCACATAAATTTTATTATGGGTTTTTCTGTTTCTGAAAAAAAAAATCATTGGGATTTTCATAGAGATTGCACACGAGCTGTCGATTGCTGCGGGTGGGGCTGACGTCTTGACACCGTGAAGTCTTCCAAACATGAACACGGATGTTATTCTCTTTATTTCTGTCTCCTTTAATTTTTTTCAGCATTTTATAGTTGTTGGTCTACAGTTCTTTCATTTCCTTGGTGAAGTCAATTTTATGTATTTTATTCTGTTAGACACTATTGTAAATTGAAACAGTTCCCTTAATTTCCTTCCTGATTGTTCACTGTCAGCAGATAGAAATGCAACGGACTTTTCACACATTGATTTTATATCCTACTACTTTGCAGGATTTGTTTATTAGTTTTAATTGTGTGTGTGTGTGTGCGTGTGTGTGTGTGTGTGTGTGTGTGTGTGTGTGAGAGTGAGATCTTTAGGTGTTTCTACAGAGAAAATTATACCATCTGGGAACAGAGGTCATTCCACTTCTTCCTTTCCAATTCGGATGCCTCCATTGTAATTCCTCCGAATTCTTTTTCTACCCCATCCTGTTTCTCTTCTTCTGGGACTCCAGTGTTACCTCTTCTGTTATTGGTCCTAAAACTCTGTTCAGTTTTGTCCTTCTGTAGTCATTTTCTGTTTTGTCATTAGGCAGTTTCCATTCCTCTATCTTCAAGTTCATGAGGCATTCTTCTGTTTTCTCTATTCTGTTTTTAAGCTCCTGTTTGTTTATTTTGGTAATTATATTTACCAATTGTTAAATTTCTATTTGTTTCTTCTGTCTTCTATTTCTTTGCTGAGGCTTTTTTCCTTTGTTTTGAGGGTGTTTGTACTTGCTCATTAAAACATTTTTATGATGGCTGCTTTAGAATCTTATCAGATAATTCCAATGTCTCTGTTAATTGGTATATATTGGTGCTTTTCTTTCCCTTTAAAATTGAGCTCTTCCTGGTTCATAATTGAGTGACTTTCACGAACATTCTCAGTGAGTACTCCATTGAGATTCTGAATTTTATTCAGACCTTCAGTTTTAGTTGGCTCCCTCTGCTGTTGCTCCAGCAGGAGAACGGGGGGTGGTACCGTGTTTCTGCCAGGTGAAAGGTGTCTGTCTGGGTTCCCCGCCTGGCTCCTAGTCACTGCTGGGCTTACACTTACTGTTGGTAAATTCCTGCTTGTTTCTTTTACTGTCACTTAGTCACTTTCATTTTACTGATCTCTCTCTTACGTATATTCTCTTTCTCTCTTTTGTTTTTAGTTCAGAGACATTCCCTTGAAATGAATATTCTCTAATCTGGGGGTCAGTAGGGAACATCCGTAAGTGTCAGAGCCAGGGACTTCGGAACAATGCTCCGAAGGCATTGTTCGGGACTTCGGAACAATGCTCTGAAGGCGTTAGTGACAATACGACACCTCACTTCTGCCTGCCCTTCCGCCTGACCCCTAAGGTGATGCTGCACATCGAGGGGAGGGCTCTGGAACCTGGGGGCTGTGGGCACTTAAGGGTCCAGGGAGGGGCCTCAGGTGGTCCTCGAGCCCCCTTCCCTACCACCAAATACACATTTTTCTCTGGTGAGTCAGTGGTTTTCATCCGAATCCTAAACAACAACATGACCAAAGAGGTTAGGAGCCACTGTAGCAGATTAAGAAATGGGAACGGCAAAACTGCTGCTCTAAACCAGCCTCTCGAGGGGCCGGAATTCGGGGTGCAGGCTGGAGTCCACAGAGACCGGCGGGGCTACACTCTGAGACTGCCCTGAGGGTGTGGGGTTAGCTACTAACTGTGCCAAAAGGTGGAGTGTGGTGTCCCAAACCGTGGCCTGTGCTCCTGTTTGGGCCCAGGAAAAACAAAAAAGATCCTCAACACGTAAAATGCTTCCACAACACGCAAAGAAGACGAAACAGCCATGACAGTGCGCTCTAAGAAACTCACGAATGGTCATCAGAGGGCAAGAAGCCGGACTTTTTCCAACCAACGTCAGCTGACAAAACCACGAGCCTGGTGCGGAGCGAGGGCGGCGCAGCGGGCAGGGCTCACAGAGCAGCAACGGGCTCCCTAATGGGCAGCCCTGCCGCGGACACTCGCCCTCGGGGGCCAAGGAGTCAAATGAGCGCCTAGCAAAATTCCCTGAGAACAGACGGAAAGAAAGGAAAGTGGATTGGAGAGGGAGGAAGCGGCAGGAAGGCACTGGGAAGGGACCCCGGGGCAGTCCTGGGGCAGCGGTCGCAAGGGTGTCAGCCGAGCGCAGCGGAGGGGGAGCCCCAGACCGAGTCAGAGCCGGGCTGAGTGGACTCCCCTCCGGGGGGAGGCTGGGGCCCAACTGAATGGGTGACCAGTGTCTGATCCTGGAGCTTCTCTGATCTCCGTTCCAGACTCGGCCTTTGAAGCCCTCATTCAGCTGTTTCATCCCATTATTTCCAGAGTTTCTGAGACAAGAAAGAACATCTCGGGTTGCCAGTCTAAAGAGAACATTCGTTTCAAAAGGCATGGAATGCATCTTCCCTTCCTCCTCTCCGGTCACCGGAGCGCCAAGAAACCGCGGGCAGGGAGGCTTCCCCCAGAGGCAAACCGGGCGCTTCCAGACCCACAGGCCCCATGAGCTCGTGAGGAGGCGGGCGTGCTTGGGCCGCACCTCTGCCAGCCGGTGGTCAGCAAAGGTCCTGAGGAGATCCGGCCCATTAACTACGTACGGCGGGAAAAGTCTCGGCCAAGGCGGGGCTTTCAGAGTCCTCTATGCATTAAAGTCCATTCACTCAAGGATAGCTTTGCTAGAACCCGCCGCATCCGGGGCGGGTCTGTGTCCGGTGGCCCCAGGAGAAACCCAATGTACGCAAGCGAGGGTCCCTCGAGGGTTCCCACTCACCTTGGAGTGGTTGCATAGCCTAATCGCTCGGAAGGGGGGCCGCAGCAGAACCCCAACCCACACCCAGTGCTCAAGGAACCAGGCGGGTGGGAGTGATTGTGACAAGGGTCCCTGTGAGACAGTAACCCTGTAGAGTCCCCAGACGGTTGGGACTTGGGAAAATACACACCCACAGCCTCACATACTGCTTAAAACAGCCCTGTGGAGTAGGGACTCTTCCCATTTTTAAAGTAAGAAAACGACACCCAAAGGGATTAAAAGACGCCTCAGCTCACGAAACCAGTAGATCTGAGCGCTCTTCCCATCACGCAGCACTGCCGGAGACAGGCACTTGCACTCGGGTCGATCCCCAGGGCCAAGCAAGGGAGACTTCTCCAGAGCCGAACAGAAGTCCGGGGCCGGGCCATGCCTTAACCCCGGTCCTCACGGCAGACTTCCTGATGATGCCGCTCCAAGACCTCCCGTCTGGCAGCTACCAGGGCCCACGTCTGGGCGTATCTGTGGTACCAGGGGGAGGAGATGCTACGACGACGACCACGAGATGCTTCTGGAGGAGGCGAGGCAGCCCCACAAGAAGGACGGAAGAAGTGAGCGGGAGTGGAGTGTACGCGAAGGGCTGGTGCCGGCGAGCACTGCCCGCCCGCCCACGATCTCCCGTAAGGAGAGTCTAGCTGTTTGTCTGGGCCCTGCAGGTGCGCCTCTGCCGCTGTGGGTGTTGGGTGCCCCCTTCAAGAGCTGCATACAGCGGCTGCACTAACGCCTCACATGGGGAACCCAAGAAGTTCAGATCTCCTCCGATCCCTCCTCTGCGTTGGCATCAGGAGCTCAGGAGGCCAGAAGGGCCTTCTGCACACGGAGGCTCACCAGGGCCCCGTCCATTTAACTGGGCCAGCCTGGAGGGAGAGAACAGAGCTGGGACTCCAGCCTGGATCTAGTGGCGTGGGCGCAGGCCTGTCTCCCCCACTAACTGTACGGCCAGCACGGGGTCTTACTCAGAAGCATTTAAATCCATACATGTGGAGTCAAGTGGGACCAGCCAGGCCCGGCTCTGCCCCAGTCTGACGGCAGATGAGCTCTTCCGCGTCTCCAGGCCTCAGCCCCTTCAATTTCCAGATGGGATGGAAATGCCCGGCCCTCGGACCTCAGCGGCTGAACTCTGTCCTGGGTGCCGGGTCAGATCACGTGTGGGCAAGCGCTAATATACCGTATCTTTCGGACTATAAGACCGCCCCTCCAATTTGGGAAGAATAATGGTTGTTAATGCTGCTGGGGAGTTCTGTTTACATTTACTTTGGTGAAATATGTTATTTATGTTATTAAACATTTTAACACATTTTTTGCTTCAATTTCCCCCCCATTTTCCTCCTCTAATACCTAGGTGCATCTTATGATCCAAAAATACCAGTACTTTCCAGGCCCGCAGGAACAGGAGGGGTGAGTGTGGGCCGCGACGGGCATGTTTATATCACAGACACCAGCAAACATCACAAATCAGCTGTTTTCAGAGCCGGTTATTAAATGTTTACGGGCACACATATGCACACGAGTGTGCACGTGCATGCAGACACACGTACGTGGAGTTGCTAAACACCACAAGGAAGGGGCCCGGCCACAGTCGGGGAGGGGTATCCCGGGCAGGACGACGCAAGGGCGGCCCACTCACCAGTCTCAGGTTCTTCATCGCCTGGGGGAACATGCCTTGGTGCAACTGTAACTTGCCGACCTTCATCACCTGCACACCTCTGACCGGGTGGCTTCCGGGGAAGAAGATCCTGGAAGAAATCGAATGGCAGATGGCGTCAGTGGCTCCGTCCTTCGCAGCCAGCCTTTCGCCGGGAGACCGAGGGGGTCGGAGGTCACACGGGCTGTGCCCGCGAATGAGCTCTGGAGAGGAAGTCTGCGATCCTGAGCGGGCAGGCTCAGGGCCCGTCTCCTGCTCCCAGCATGCCTTTGCATTCGGGAAAACCGACTGTAGGGAACGCCCCTCTAACGCACACCAGAGGGGGAGACACCAGTCTGGACTCTGCATTTACACTGGGGAGGCGGGCACGACCGGGGGCTAATCTCATCCTCCGGGCTCTCCCTGAAGCTCCAGCACCCAGGGCAGCCGCGGACAGAGGGGCCTCTCTGCACACACCTGAGGAGTAAGGGCACGGGAGCTTTCACGGGCCCCTTCCAGACCCGTGCCCACCCCCCTTCCAACAGAAAGCCCTCGAATAGCAGCTGTGGAGCTACCCACCGTCCACCTTCCCCACGGGCCCTCCGGTGTTCATTTTATCACCCCACTGGGCTACAGTTTCTGTGTTTGCCACGATGACCTGCATGTGGGAGGGTGGCAAGACACATGTGAGCTCTTTCCCAGGTGACAGGATCGAGGAGGGTGCTGCAGTGGACCGAAGAATGACCGTGTGGGGCTGTGGTTCAGACCCGACGTTACTGCAGTTTGATTCAACGAGGATTCGCTGTGTCAGACTCGACAGAAGTGTGCAGTGCGGCCTCCTGTGTCCCACGTCCGCTGTTCGCAGCGAGTACTGGTGGGCCCCTGCTCTGTACGCAAAACCGTTCACAGAGCTGGGGACACACCACAGTGTGTGGGGGTGTGTTTTCCTTCAGGCCCCATAATTCCATTAGACGCAAGGCAAACACACATACTATGGTTTAAAAATGCTACAAAGCAGAGCACTGACTTGGTGCCCACCAGAGGCCTCCCTTGGTGCAGGGGGATGCTGGGTCCGGTGCACGGAACCGAACCGAGAGAATGACACCGGCGTTATGAAGGGAGAGAGGTGAGGGACGGTTGGTTGGACCAGCGAGCGCCTCCTGCAGGAGGGACACAGGCCTTGGGCTGGCGCCCGAGGGTCGGGGACAGCCTGGCTGAGTGGGGAGAGGGCCGGGCCTCCCAACTGCCTGCACAAGCAGGGGCGCGCTCCACAGGGGACTGCACGTGCCTGCCCGTGGACAGAGCAACAACACCCCGGAGTCACGGCCCAGGGAGGGCCCACACACTCCTCGCACAGGTTTTCCTGCACGAACTCTCGGGCCCGCGCTGCCCAACAGAGACGAGGCCGAGGAGACACGGCGTTCTCTGGCGAGTGCGCACGTGTCTGCAAACCGTTTCCTCTCCCTGCGCCTCGACCCTCCCCCTGTGAAACGTGATACAGAAACGTTTCGTCCGTGCTCCTTTAAGAGGTGGAAAGCAGAATGTGAGAAGGAGATATTTCAATCAATGGAGCCTGGGCCATTCTTCTTTTAAAGAACTGGGAAGGGACGGGGTAACAAAGGAGACACCTGGATCCTGGAATTCTCCCTCCCGCTGCGTCTGCCGGGAGATCAGTCAGTCCAGCCCGGCCCTCCCAGACGGACAGCGTTACCCACTTGCGTGGAAAAGATCTGGAGATCCCCAGACAAAAGGCCTAAGTGCAGGACGCCGTTGTTGGGAGGTAATTGCCCCCGACATTTCCTTGAAAAGCACACCTGGGTTTGGGATTTGATTGTATTGCTATAAATGTGGCATAATTAAACGTAAAGGCCAAAAGTAACTTTACGCTGATAATCACCCCACTGAGTGGAGGTCCGCCCTGTCGGCCAGCAGCCGGTTCTGGGACGGCAGAGCGGGGCGCATAACTGTGCGGTGACAGTCCCGCTGCAGCTGCTTCAAGGCAGGAAAAACTGAAGAGACCGTTGCTCAGGAGAGGATGAGGAGGGAGGGCCTGTGGGCAGCTCTCCACGGGATCTGTGCAGAGCGGTCTCTGAGCCCCGGCGGGGTGCGGACTGTGTGTCTGTCTGGGTTGGGTCTGGCGCGTCCCGGCTGACGTGTGGGGTAAGCACTGCGATCCCTTGCTGGAACAGCAGCCCGAGGACAACTGGAGAAGCTCACCCTGCTGGGGGAAGGTCCCCACCTAGGGTGGGGCGCTCATCACCTTGACCGTGTGAGACAGTGACGAAGAGGCAGGAGGGACTTCCAGTCGTCCTCAATCACACGACTATACAACATCAAGGCCAGCCAAGAGCCTGAACCAGGCGAGGCGTCGAGGGTGTGTGAGGATGGTGAGGATGGCGAGGACTAGCACAGGGGGCGGGATGAGAAAGGTGAGGGGACGGCGTACCTCCGGGATGACAGGTTCTGTGCCCACTGCTGGAAGGGACTCGGAGCAGTCAGGGTGAGCCCCTGCCCCTCGTGAGCAGACGGTCTCGCTGCAGACACGAGGCAAGTTAAAGCGAGACACGGAGAGGCGTGATCCAGAGAGCTGCCGGACGTGGCGCCCACGGCAGGTGCCCCAGGAGCAGGGAGGGGCGCCGTGAGAGGCGCGGTTTCGTAGAGTGGCAGAGCTGGCTCAGCCTGGAAGGGGCAAGGGCTGCCTGGACACGTGAGCGGAGCATGGGAAGGGACCGGAGGCTGAACACAAAGCGCGCTGGCCAGGTGGGCAGAGGAGGGGAGCGGAGAGGAGATGAGTTTGAGGCCCAGTGGCACAGAGACAGGAATGTGAAGCTAGGGAGCTTGAACTTCGGCTCGTAGGCAGCTGGGCAGCACTGAAGGGCACCGGGAGTGTTTCATCAGCACAGAAAACAAAGAAGATTGGAAAGAGACCCTGCGGCAGGATGGTGGTAACAGGAACAGAAAGCAAGGGTCTGATGCTGATTCAGTGGCGCCTGGAGGCCGGCTGGGGTGGAGCAGAGTCAGGGCCGACTCCGAGGCAGAAGCTGAACCGCTGCCACAGAGAGCACAGGTGACCCAGGTAACACCCAGCTCAGCGGACGAGGCGCTCTCCCTGTGGGGGTGTGGCATCATCGTCCCCTCACAGGCTCAGAGCCCAAGACCGCATGCTCCCCGGTGCTGGGCCCCGTGGGAAGCTGGCCTTCGGTGTCGCTGTGAACCAGCACACGGAAGGGATGTGTTTACTAAACCAGCAGAGAACGGCGGCACACGCACTCAGACCCAGGAGCACCGAGCTCTCGCTGCCCTCCTTTGCAAGGAGGCAGAGTCAGGGAACTGGAATGTCTCCAGTCCAAAGGGTGCAGAGAAGGAATCACTGGATGGCAGGACACAGGCTGTTGGCCTCCCTGAGGTGTCCTACATGACGCAATTACCGATCACACTGCTTCATTACAGAGAGCAGGTTGGGCCTTCACTGGGTAGGAAAACCATGTATTGTTTGGGACAGGGCTGTCAAACTCATTCTCACCGGGGACCACATCAGCCTCACGGTTGCCTTCGAAGGGCTGAAATAATTTTTGGACTGTGGAAATGTAACTCCCCCTTAACTGCTAAGGGGCTGAAATTACATTTGGCCCTTTGAAGGCAACCACGGGGCTGACGTGGCCCCCGGTGAAAAGGAGTGTGACAGCCCTGGTTTAGGACTTTTTTTTTTGAACCGATATTAAAAAAATTCTAAATTTAAAAGCAGGACTTAAGTTGCCTATAGAAACTGTGTATCAGAGTAAGCAAACAGCTCTAGTTTATGAATATTAACCGACAAATGTGAGATGGTGACTGAATTAGAAGAATAATTTTGCAACTGCTGAAAAAATAATTGATCCAGGAACAAAGCATCACTGGATAAAACCAGCAGACGCAAGAATGCTGCACAAGTTTACAATAGAGGGATTAGGTTGTTACCATCTGAACCCAACGATCCGTCCCGGCACCGCTGAGGTGGGACAGCCAGGCAGTACCTGACACCGGATATGCCGCAACAGGGATCATTTGGCGCTACCTAGGAAGCATGTTTGGGACAAAGGAAGAGGAGGGAAGGGTGGGAGGGAGGGAAGGATGGGAGAGAGAGGAGGGGGAGGGACAAACGGAATTTAATGAAGCCCATAAAGTTAAATTCCACTTCCTAGGAATAACAAATGGTAGAGAAACAAATAAAAGCAGCCGGCTAAATCTGAGATACGGGAGGTTCAGCAGGACCTTGACCCTGGATCTTCGAAAGGTCAACGGTGTGAAAAGGAAACGACAGCAATGGAAGAGGCTCTCTAGATTAAAAAGAGACTTGAGAGATACAACAACTAAATGTATAGACCTTGCTCATCTTCATTCAAGCAAAACAAATATAAACGATACTTCTGAAATAATCTAGGAAATCTGAACGTGAAGTTGCGTTGCGACTACCCAAGAAAGTGCCCACAATTTTTCTGAGGTACAAACTGAAGTGTGCGTGGATAAAATAATGTAATGCTCGGATTTGACTTAAACTTATTCAGCAGAATTTCTCCTGCCAGTAATGGTGAGTTAGCTTGTTTCAGACCAAACAAGAAAAGTTAGGTGAAAAACAAAATTTTTTTTCTGCTTGAGGGTGTCAAAGGCCCACTGAGGCAAGGGGACTCGAAGAGGCATGATCACAGAAAACGCAGAAACTCAGGAAGGTGACCTCTGCGTCTGTTGCCACTGTCCCCTCTGCTGGTTGGAAAGGCAAGGCGGTGGGCTAAGCGCTGAGCAGGTGTGGGCAGCCTCACAGACACGGGGACGCAGACACTCAGACATGAGGCTCAGGGCCCACCCGGCATGAGAGGGAGCCACAGCAAACACCCCTGGCTTTCATTTGGGACCCCAAAGGGCTACAATCTAGGAAGAGGGGGAAGCCAGAAGCAGACCAGCCGTCACAAAGACGGAGCTGTTCGATCCAGCCCGGACAGATGAAGGGGGTATGTCTCTACCCCGACGACTAAGAGCAAAAAGTAGATTCTCCCTAAAGGAAAATAATATCATCCTGAACCTCATATTATCTCCTCAGGTTCTCTATCCAAGGTCCTGCGCTCCATAAAATTATACGCAGGAACGCAAGAAGACAAGGACTGTCTGAAAACTGAGAGGAAAATACCACGCAACAGACCCGCGGTGCTAAGGTATTAAGGTTCTCAGACAGAGACTTAAAAATGACTGGGATGAGTACGTCTGAGACTTACATAACAAAAAAGAATTTCAGTAGGAAGTTGAAGATTATACTAGAAATAACCAATGAAAATTCTAGAACTGAGAAATAGAAAACTGAAACGAAGCACTAACAGTTTAACATCACGTGTGGCACAGCCAAGGAAAGGCCGGGCGAACTCGAGGGCAGGTCGAGAGA
Organism: Phyllostomus hastatus; assembly: GCF_019186645.2. Taxonomy (NCBI): domain Eukaryota; kingdom Metazoa; phylum Chordata; class Mammalia; order Chiroptera; family Phyllostomidae; genus Phyllostomus; species Phyllostomus hastatus. The sequence goes on from NW_025333607.1 coordinate 10,920,527, forward strand.
ATGATCGATTGTAAGACACGAGGCGGCGAGGAAATGGAAAGCACAGAGGGACACGGGTGTTATGTATGTTAACTGGGATCTCAAATGACACAGGGGCAGACTGGGACGGAAGTCATGTATGAAGCTGTACTGACGGCAGATTTTCAAAGGTGACGGAAGACAGCAAGTAACAGATTCAGAAACGCTGAGAAGTGCACACAAGAATAAGGCCGTTGAACAAAGAAAGGAGGAGTGGGAGCTAGGAGACAAAATCAATGTTGTGAAATCGTGATAATTAGCGAAGCTGGGTGACAGATTTCTGAAGGTTCATTACAGCATTCTCTCCATTTGGGGGGATGTCTGAAATGTTTCATAATTACAAACGTTGGAGACTGGATTTTACACTTGCACCTTCGGAAATCGAGGACGGCGGCAATTAACTGCCACAAGTTTTGGAAGTGTGTGGAGTTGTACTGAGCTCCGAGCCCTGCAGAGAAGCGCAGTGACAGACGCGGTGAGTGGCATCAGAGACTCGTGGGCGCGGCAGCGACAACAACAGCAGATGCCGCGGAAGTGCACGCTCAGCGGCGGGAGGCTGCTTCCGTCTGAAGTCAAGTGCCGACACGTGGTGTGGGCGCCCGAGACGGAGAAGCGCAAGAAGGCAGAGAGGGTCATCCGAGGTTCCTCGGCGTCTGCTTAAGTTACAGCACCTGTGAGAGGGCGGCTTGTTATGCTTTTGTGGTAGGGCGGCTTGATTTGGAATATGATACATTTTTTAGTTGTTCTTAGTTAAAAAAAAAAAAAAGATCCTAATACTGGGAAACAACACCAAAGAAAGGAAAGACAGACCACACTGGCTCAGAACCCACTTCGGAACAGGGTCTGCCTCTTATCGTGACCCTGAAGGATTCTCACCGTCAGTCACCGACGGTAAGGAAAGCCACAGTAAGGAAAGAGACGAACGAACATTTGGAAATGCACAGAAGTACATACAGACACAAACTGGTATTATTACCTTTCCATGGCTAGGAAATGCATGGTAAGCAGTCTCAACGCACTGTTACATCCATACTGAGATAAACAATGGAAAGAAAATTACCTGATCTTTTTTGCAAAGTTAAAAAAAAATACCCTAATGCCATCAACATAGGTCTTTCTAAGACCCACAAGGCCCACGTGTATCTCTTGGATGCTTGCATTTCTTTTTAGATGCAGTGGAGTGTGTACCTGCACAGCGGGGAGCCTGGGGGACTGGGTGGCTGAGAAGATTCTGGATGAGCGGCCTGGAGCTGCTGCCGTAGGAAAGGTTTTTGGTGCAGGCAGGGTGAGGTATCCTGTTTGGAAGCTAAAAGTTACTGTCACTCACACTGGACTTGCAAATTTCATCGCCGCCTTGCCAGACCTGCTGTTGTCCCGCCTGGCCCTCGGGCAGTTTGGGAGCCGCAGGGACCTCGGGGGCTGTCCACTCAGGCAGTCCTGCACGTACTCCAGTGGCTAAGAGCTGGCTGGGGTCTCCCAGCCGTCAGGACAATCCTCCCCTGTGCGCCCACAGCTTCCTTTTCATTGGTGACGGGGCTGCCCCTTGTGTGGCTTTCGCCTGTTTCGTATCTCACGGCACTTTTTTTTTAGGGTGGAACTACTTAATAATATTTTTAAAGATTTAAAAAAGGCCACCCAGCTTGACTGAATTCTACTATGACTACAATTTAGTTATTAAGTCCTTGAGAAAAATTGGCAGTAAGATGTTCATTCCAAAAGTCGCACTTGCCTTACATAAGGTGCACTTATTTATCCCCTTACATTGGCAATAAAAGACACCTTGAAATTCCGGGTATATGCGCTAAAGCTCCTAAATATCTAAATATACACATAGTCACGCCATTCTGGATCATTCCCGAGAAGAAACATTGAATAGAAATGTTAAAATTTGTTTTCATAAACTGTTTTATTTGTTTGAGCTGGTTTGTTCAAATTCATGAAAACTGATTCGTTTCCTGTTCCTCATAATACGAAAGGCTGGATTCTCTCACGGAAGACAATGTAGAATGCTAGATAGAATATTTTAAAAGTAATAAGACTCTGGCAAGAGAGTAAAGAATTGTCAGGCCAAATCTACGTGAAAAGAAGGCCTGAGACGTAGGCAGGATGGTGAGACTTCTGGGACCTGGTAGGCTGGAGCCGCTGGCTTCACCGGCTTTTTGGAGCGTGGGGGGGACGGAGCACACCCAGAGTCTGCCGGACACTGCGATACTGCGGAGCCTAATGGGGACTCCACCCTTCTGGCCAGTTACTGGAGACCGATAACATTCAAAGAGTCACAGCAAGGCCGAGAGTGGAAGCAGGAGCCGGTAGGACAACACCACATTTAATGCGCCCAGGAAAAAAGAATTCCCAGCACAGTCCTCCGCGTCCTCAAACACTTCTTTGAAGAGCCCTGGCTGGTGTGGTTCAGTGGTTGAGCTCCAGCCTGCGAACCAAAGGGTAGCTGGTTCGATTCCCAGTCAGGGCCCATGCCTGGGTTGTAGGCCAGGTCCCCCAAAAGGGGCACAGGAGACACAACCACACATTGATGTTTCTCTCCCTCTCTTTCTCCCTCCCTCCCCCTCTCTAAAATAAATAAATAAGATCTTAAAAAAAAACTTATTTGAAGAGTTGGGCTGGTAACTAACTGGAGGGTCAGGGCTACTTTTCTGGCTGATGAAAATGTTAAAAAATGGACTGTGGTGATGGCTGCATATAGCTTTGAATATACAACCCCCCCAAAACTGTACGCTTTAAATGGGTAAACTGAATGGCATGTGAATTATATCTCAATAACACTGTTTAAGAAACTGAGATTATCAGCACCTCCCAAAAGGAAATAAAAATACTTAAGTATAAATCTAACAAGATATGTACAAGATCTACGTAAGAAAAACTACAAAACTGTGATGAATGAAATCAAGAAGAACAAAATAAGTGGAAAAATGTCCATGTTCATGGATAGGAAGACTCAATATCGTTAAGATGTCGGTTCTTCCCAACTCGATCTACAGGTTCAATGCCAGCCCAGTCAGAACCCCAGCAGGTCAGCTTGTGGCCGTCAGCACACTGATCCTGAAGCATAGACGCTGGGTCAAAAGACCAGAACAGCCAACACAAAGCTGGAGGCCGGCCATTGCCCAAGTCCAGGACTCCCTGTGAGGCCACAGTAATCAAGACATCGTGGTACTTGGTGAAAGAACAGACAAAGAGATGGATGAAACAAAGTGGAGAATTCTGAAAGACCCACATAAACACAGCCAACTGATCACTGACAAAGGGGCAAAGGCAATACACTGCGGCAAAGATAGTTCTTTCAACAAGTGGTGCCGGGACGACTGGACACCCAACAAACGAGAGCACAGACCTAGTAACAGATCTTATACCCTCCAAAAATATGAACTAAAAAGGGGTCACAGACCTAAATGCAAAGTGAAACTATAAAGCACCCAGAAGGTAACAGGAGAAAACCTAGGGGACCTTAGGTATGCTGGTACCGCTTAGATCCAACCTCAAAGATGTGATCCGTGAAAGAAAAAAGCGATAAGCTGGACTTCATTAAAACTAAAAGCTCCTGCCCTGCAAAAGACAATGCTAAGTGAATGAGTAGATATGCCACAGACTAGGAGAAAACATTTGCAGAAGACGCATCTATAAAAGATTGTTATCCTACATATACAAAAAGAACTCTTCAAACTAAACAGTAAGAAAAAATAACCCATTTTTTTTAAATGGGCCAAAAACCTGGACATCTCACCAGAAAAAAATACACAAATGGCAAACAAGCATATGAAAAGATCCTCCCCGTTATATGTCATCAGGGAAACACAAATTTAAAACAACGAGACACCACTACACACCCATCAGAACGGCCAAACTCCAGGACACTGACAACACCAAACGCTGGTGAGGGTGGGGAACAAGGGGAATTCTCATTCACTGCTGGTGGGAACGCAAAATGGTGCAGCCATTTGGAAAACAGTTTGGTGATTTCTTACAGCAACGAACATACTAAACAAACTAAACCATAGGATCCAGGAATCGTGCTCCTTGGTAAGGTCCACACAACAACCTACACACAGAAGGTATTTATAGCAGCTTTCCCCATCACTGCCACAACTTGGAAGCGACCAAGATGTCCCTTTAGCAGGTGAACTGGTAAATAATAAACCGTGGTGCATCCACACAACGGAAAATTATCCAGTGCTAAAAAATAATGACCTATCAAGCCATAAAAAGACAAGGAGGAAATTTAAATTCATATTACTAAGTGAAAGAAGCCAATTTGAACAGGCTACGCTCCAACTCGATGGCATTCTAGAAAAGGCGAAAGCATGGAGACAATAGAAAGATCAGTGGTCGCCAGGGGAGACGGGGCGGGGGAGGGAGGAAAGGCAGAGCACAGTCCTGGGCACTGGAAACACTCCGTACGATACCGTAGTGGGGGATACACGTCACTGTACATTTGTCCAAACCTGCGAATTTTACACCACCAAGGGCCAGCTCCTAATGTGGACTATGGACTTTGGGTTACTACGATGTGCTGGTGTGGCTTCATCAATAGTAACAAATCTGCCGTCTGGTGGGGAGCACTGATAATGGGGGGCCCCGTGCATGAATGGGGGAGCGGATGGGAACTCTCTGCACCTGACACTTAATTTTGCTGTGAACCCAAAACTGCTCTAAGAAAAATCAAGTCTTCAATAAAAAAAAGAAAGAATGAGGATAAAATGAAGACAACTTTATATAAAGAAAAACCAAGGATTTGTCACCAGCAGGTCTGAACAAAAGGAGTTTGTACAGGACGGGCTTCCGGGAGAAGATCGGTGAACCGAGGAGGGGGTGTGCGGGGAAGACAGCGTGGAGAGCAAAGAGAATGCTTCATACGGGAAATCCACGGATACTGGCCAATACAACAATACTGTTAGGTTAAAATAGGGTAAGAAAATACAATCATCATAGCATATATGTCACTAGGGAAGAAGACATAATTCAAATCTATATTTAGGAAGAACATAAGGTGGTTACGTGCATATTTACCTTATCATTCTTTAAACAGTTCATGTGTGATTTATGCACCCCACGGAATGCATGAGGTACTTAGTAGTAAAATAGTCCTAAAAGCTGATCGAATGTTCTGTGTTAATTTCTAGGTACAGAGCCATTGTGTGAAGAACAATTAGGTTAATAGACAATTTAGGGATTTAATGACTTCAAAAGACTGAGTGTTAAATCAACACTGTGATTTACAAAATGTACCTACTTTCCATCACTTGGAAGGAAAAACAATGAGATTTGCAGAAATCAAGAACTAACAAAGAGCTGCAACACCCAGTGTTAAATAGAAGATGGAATGTCTCAACCACTAATGAGCTTCCGAAGGTGTGTGTCTGGACCTACAGTGAAGTGTGTCAGTGTCTACCAACACTGTGAGTGCCGTTGGTGACCTGTATTCCAGAAGGGTGACTGGTACTTTTACTGAAATTAGCCGATACAGATGCTAAGTGCTCAAGAACCCAGCGGCCTCAGAGAAGTCTTGGGCTCCCAGAGCAAGGTGTCGGCAGGTGCCGGAACGTGCAGGTGCAGGGAAGCAGAGATGTTCTCTTCCTCGGTGATTCCCAAAGACGGACACAGCCCGTCGGGGCAGCGCACCTGGCGCTGCTTGGACAGAGCGTCGTGAGGAAGTGAGTCTGAAGCAGGGGCTGGCAAACCACAGCTCCAGGGCCGAACCCACCTCGGCGTGTTTCATACATAGTTCCATGGGCATTCGGGCGCCCCTACTCCTTCACAGAGTGTCTACAGGTGCGCTCACGCCACGCCAGCAGAGTTGAGACATTAGCTGTGTGGCCCCCAAAGCCTGAAATATGTGTTCACTACCTGGCCCTTTACAGAAGAAGCTTGCCGACACCTGGTCTATAGTGAAGGAGTTTCTAGAAGAAAGAGGCTGGAGAAAGAAGCACACAGAACAATCAGTGCATTCTAGAAAACTCTGTACCAGAAATGTGACCGGCTGTTTCACAGAGGAAACTGGGTGCCCAGCATCCAACTGAACAGCGGAAGGCTGTTGCCACCAGCTGTGTTTCCATTTCCGACACCATTTGTGAAAAATATTTATCAGTCTTCCATTTTCTCTGTGCAAAATCACAGAAAACTGAGAAGTGCCAAGTTACGTTGTCTTAAAAAACCCTGTCACAGAGTAACTCAGTCTCATGAGCTCTTCCTCGAAGACATCACTGATGTTCTACCAAGGTGACCAAGTAACAGAGTTTGCTCGCAGGACAAAAGGGCTGGCGAACAGAACTGTGTTCCTTACGGCGCTATCCGCACAGTGACTTATTCTGTTTCCGTTACTTTTCAAGCTATCACGTCATGTCACAGGACAGAATGGTCCCCTTACCATGCGCTGGGTGTTGCAGTATTTTTACACTTGGAAGTGTATTTTTAACACTTCTACAAATTACAGCTGTGCTTGCTACAAAGGGCTCATTTATGCTGCTGGGGAACAGTCTCTCTCTGAAGGTGAGCGTGGCCTTTGTTTACGTGAGTCCTTCTGGCAGATGCCTGAGGTCCCGTGGGGCCGACTCTTCTGCAATCAGTTCATCAAGCCCGGCCCTAGGGCTGGGCCAGCTCGCAGCGAAGTTCTGAAGGAAGGACCATTTGCCTTCACTCTCCTCTCACCTGTCCTACTCCCCAGACACTTCTGTCTCACCCTGGCTGAAGAACTCGCCGATGGTTTCCCAGCGGCGCCTCACAAACACTGCCTCCCCGGTGCCGGCCCCCGAAGGACCCTGTTTCATCCAATCAAAATGCCTGACCACGTCGAGGTTTAAGAGAAAGCAATCTTGTGAGATTACGTGATCGCTGTGAGTGACTGATTAATTCCATAAAGGGGTTTGCATTTTGAAGGGGAAGTTCTCGTTCATTCAAAAGAATTTCTAATGGATAGAATTCAAAACAACGTAACTAAGGGATGAATTTTCACGAGTGGCCAGGAGAACCTGGCACGAGCACCCCCCAGGTTCTCAGAAGACAAGGGGGCCGCGCTTCGGTGTGCGGAAGCCGCCAACCAAGCTGGTACAGTCACGAGAGAGATGTGCTTGCCGGTCACGCCCCGAGCCTTGCTCTGAAACGTCCGCTCTAGTGCTCAGGCCTGGGACGCAAAGGCCCGATGCCTGGAGGGGCTGGAAACCACCCGACCTGATTCCACCAGAGCGTACAGCAAGGGGGCAGGGTGTCCCGGGCACCCTTTAGGTGCTGCTTCTACTTCCTAAGCAGTTGGTGTTTGAAAAGATTTAATACCGTGAGCTCTGCTGTCTGAGTTCCTATCCTCGTACCAACCTTCTACACAACCGAGATGGCCAGATGACATCTTTGGTACACGCCTGTTAGAGCAGAGGCGTGGAAGTTCTGTGCTTGCCATTATGAAGACAGACTGTTCAGAGCAGAGGGGATCACAGGTCGCCTCCTTCAACCTGTTCAGTTTGCAGACGACACGTGTTGTAGCCTGGAAAAGTTGCTCTAGGTCCACCGACTTGCTCTACATCACGTGGCGTGATCCTGTGCCACCTTTTGGGAGCGGAATGCCTGTTGAAATCCAGCTCCTTCTAGAGATGTTGTCACAGGCGGCTCCCTGATGAGCAAATGCCCCCGTCACGCCGACTTGTGAGTGGAGAGCTGCTGCTGCACGGAGGGGCGAGGGCCTTTCCAGCCAAACGGGCGGGGCGGCAGCGCCCTGGAGCCCGGCACAAGCGTGCACAGAAGTGGGGCTGTTAGTGGTGTGCAACACTGCGAGACGTGGGCGGACAAGAATGCCGATGAAAAATAACGTTGGCGCCAATGAAAAAGCTGCGATCCATATTTGATTATTGAATTCGAAGGAGAGAGAACAGGGACCGGGGTCATATAAGCAAGGAATGAACCAAGATCCTTTACGGTGGCCATAGAATAGGACTTTAATTTACATGAGAGTAGAACTGCATGGCCTGTGTTCTGGAAATGTCCTTCAACCTGTGGACTGGCACTCGCCAAGTGAGGCCTAAAGAGAATCTCCTGAGCTCTGCATTTTACCTGTTTCCACCACTTTCCAAACCCACTACTCAGCATGGACAGCTGACTCTCTCAGCTGCTCTCAAAACACTGCTGGCCCAGGGACTGTCAATGGGTTAACGGATCTCCCTGCCCAGGGGTCCAATCTTTCTGGCTGGGAAGCAAAGTTCCCTATATATTGTAACCAAAGAACAATCCCCATCTTTGATGTGATGTTCACCCTTGGGGGAGACACATGAGGAGAATGCACTTACCAACTAATTTTTTCATTCATCCATTCATCCATCTATCCGCCCACCCATGTACACATTCAACATTTACTGAGCTCCTATGATGTGCCAGGCACTATAGAGATAACGTGAGGGAAAAAGCAGACAGTGGTTGCTGTCATCAGGAAGCTTACGTCACTGTGGAAGGGCCAGACACCAGAAAGTATTAACAAGTTTGGGGCGTACTGGGTAGGCTTCTATAGGGGTTCATGGGGGCCTACAGCAGGGGGACCAACTCTAAACCGCAGCATCAGGTCAGGAAAACTGTCCCAGAAGAGGAGACATTTTAGTTGGGGTGGAGACATGAGTCAAAATTAGACTGATGAAGAACAACCTGGGCAGAGGGAACAGTAGGTGCGAAGGACAGAGGGCACGGAACAACACGAAGTATCCAAGGAATGGATACAAAGACCAGAGAGCCCTGAGCACGGAATGAGGGTTCCACAGGTGACACTGATTTGCAGCGAGGAAGGAAAGGCACACTGCCCGGCCCTCCAGATCAGCCCAACCATCCCTGGAGACAAGCGGGGTGACACAAGACTGATCCACACACATGTCAGGTGCAAGCCGGGAGAGCCACCAGGGTCAGAGTCAGGGTGGCAAACCTCTTGAAGGGCAAGGCCCAGGACTTGGGCAAGGTCACACCTTCCACACCCATTTCCACACCACGGCAGCACCTGATGCGTGCAAGTGCTTTCAAAAAGGGGGCCAGAGCTGCAAGCACATAATTAGAGACAGCCACTTCAGGCAGATTGGCAGCCAAATGTCTGAAGCAGGAACTGTCACAGACAAGCCACGATGAAAGACGAGGGTGCCCGTGACTTGAATCGTTCGCACTGACAAGGCTTATTTTGGGACAGACAGCTGAACATCTTTATGGATCGATCCAAATTTAAAACTCAGCGACAGGGCTGAATTCAAATCCAAGACTCCGATGGCTCTCTGCTCCATCTAACCATCGGACCCATTCACTTCCTCTAAGATACACTGATTTTTCCCCCTTCACTCCCTCTATATTCCTGGGTAAACTATATATTTCTGTTGAAAAAGTATCACATCCAGAAGCCAGGGAAAAGAAAAGTGGATGATACAAATAAACCCTTCCTGTTATGATGGACGTGACCTTGGTCTCTGTCATGAGCAATGACGCCTGGGAGCTGGGGTGAAAGAAGGAGCTGATGGACTGGACTCTGAGCCACGACAAAGCAGTGTCCCTGTCATGCAGGCCATTCCCCACCTGCATCTAAGGGCTCATCGTCTCCTCACACCGGCCACTTGCTTCGGCATCCACGCGGGATGTCTTCATTGAACCGCTTAGAGCATTTCTCGGGGAATGAACTCAGCTGGGAACACGAGAGCCCGTGACGTTACCTAGGCAAAGAGGTCTGCGAGCGCAGCAGGAGGCTCTCCAAATCCCTCTCAGGCACCAACGTGCTACTTGCAACACTTATTAATGCAACGGACCAGTTTAGCTGCTAGCTCCACGGCACCGCGAATAGCACATGGAAACGGCAGGAGTCCCCAACTCGGGGCATCGCAGCACTGCGTGTCTGTCGGTACCCGAGGTTTATGCGCCGACTGTCTGGGTTTTTCGTGAGCGGGGCTGTGGAGCAGGGCTCTGCCAGACGGATTATCACGTTCTACAGTTAATGAGTTTATCTTTTAGGAAAGAAATAGAAAAGGGGAGCGGGAGGGAAACAGAATGCACGCATGGCTCACGCCAGCATCAGTGGGCTTTTGCCCTGTAGAAATGCAATTCATGAAGCAGAGACTCAGGTCTGTTTTGGCCTCCAGCCAGACTGCTCCTGGCACCCAGAGGTCACAGCAGCCTGAAAGCCACGGACGAAGTGACACTGAGCAGCTTCTGCAGGACAGCCAGCAGCCTCCCCCTTCCCTCGGTCGCCACCCCCCTCCTGGCCCTGCTCTTCGCCTCATTTCTCTCAAGACGTAGACAGACGATGGAATTATCTGGAATTTGGCATTATGTCCAATCAGCAAAGATTCTGTCATGCCAACATTTTATTAAAAAGTAAGACCTTTTGTTGGGACTAATTGGGATGGTGAAATGTCTTATTTAATGGAAATTTGAAATTCTGGATCCTTTTAGTAAAACAGAGATTTATTTTAGGCCTGTGCAATAACACTGAGTAATAGCTTACAGAACACTGACAAACAGAGGTTCTGCCAGGACCTACCATAACAAACAGTGGAGTTATCTGTGATTAATAATGTTTATTTGGGATAGCATGCTGTAAAGGCACCCTGAACAGGCCAGTCTTTCCCCTCTAATTTCCTACATATTCAACATTTGCTTAGGAAACATTTTTTCCCCTTCTGTGGACGCTGGAAATGTAAATATCAGCCCAAGCCCTCTCTAAGCCACCGTAAATTCAGATCCAGCGCGGCCAGATGAGTGGGATTTGCGAAGCACAGAATTCTTGCGTGTGAATTCAGAAGGGAGGGCAGAGCAGTCATCACGCTTCATCCCCGGCCACAGTCTCGCGTGCGTGGGGCGCTCCCGGCCCCACGGAGGGCACCGCTCCCTTCTCGCGGTTTCCCACAGGAGGTGAGCATCTGGGGAAGGGAGGAGTTGCAGTGGCTGCTCCTCGCTCTCTCTCTCTCACCCTCTGCCTGGAAGGCTTCGCTCTCCCGCCCCATCTGTCACAAATGAAAGCCCACGATCCAGGGCGCAAAGTCCCTAACAAGTACCGGTGACTTGGGAAGGACAGGAGGACGCAGCCGCTGTGCCCAAGGGCTCAGACGAGGGAGGGACATGCTTCTTGGTGGTATGAACGAAAGGCTTTCAACACAATCACCACAGGGAACTTTCTAGTTAAAGGACTGAACCGCAGGAGAGAGAAAATGGGGGGATTCGGCCCGTGCTTTCCTTCAAATGGCTGTTAGTAAAGGAAAGGGCCAACTCCAGAGATTTCAGGTTCGCTGCCAATGCCCCCTACTGGCAGGTTTTCAAAACCGTGCCCACGCTTGCTCCCCCATTGCTTCTGGGTTCCAAAAGACAGCTGGGCCGGGAGGTCATCAAGCCTCATTTCAAGCCTCACCCTATGTGTTCTAGGGGTTCCGTTTTCAAAAGCTGTGAGGCTTTTGCTGACAGGATGCTCAGTATCTGAGATTAGTAGGGTGGAGGGGGGCAGAAACCGGCTGAAGATCAGGCACAAATGTCCACTGGCTCCCCATGTGAATGAGTCACAGTCCAGAAACCAGAAACACTCCTCCTTTCTAAAAAATACACAACTCTCGCCTGTTATGGGCTATTCTAAATTCCAGGAACCTCCAAAGGATCTTCCCATCATGCGGTCACAGGTGAGCAGGGCAGCCCCCGCTCCCCTATCCCTGCCCACCACCCAGCAGGCCAGTTGCATCCGGCTTGAGCCCTTGTCACGCTTGGTGACATTCATCGTGGGGGTGGACCACGCAGGGCCCTGCTATCCCAGCACGGCGGCCGCAGGGCTGACAGGGGCAGCACCCACCGGCCCTGGAGGAAGTTCTCAGTGCCGTCTGCTCGTGACCCAGCCGGGGTCCCTGCAGCCTCTCCAGCCTGGGGAGGTACCTGGCACCTCAGGCCTCAGAGCAGGGACTCTCGCCAACTGTGCCAGCAGTTGGCATCTGTCACCTCCCAGACACCTCAGGGTGACATCTGCACTTCATGAAAAACACCTCAAGAGACCTCCCAGGCAGCAGGTGGCGCTAGGCACGTGCCCACCTCACCATGTGGGGCCTCTGGTCCCATCCCCCCTTCCCTTTTCCCTGGCCCCGAGGTACACTGGCCCCTGCACAGGCTCTAGAACACCCCGCCCTGCCTGCCGCCTCCTGCCCCCTGCGCCTGCGGGCGAGCTCTGCCCGAGGCCGGCCCGGCCCCATGGCTGATGCGCATCACCTCCTCAGAGCAGCACGCGGCTCCCTTCCCGAACCCCCGCCCTCTCCACCCCAGACCGCGCGAGTCCTTTCATCTGAAGCTCTCCTAACGGTGCGTCTTTCCTGCGTGGCTCTTGAGTCACAGTGCGTGACTGTGTGCTGTGTTCGTACAGTTATATCATTAAGGTGCGCCATGCACCGTGCGGTGTGGTGGACCTGGAGACAGGATTCCCATATGTTTAAAAAAAAAAAAAAACAATATTGTGTCCAACAGTGGTCAGCACACGGGAGACACTGATGAGTACTGAACCATCTGAGAAGTCAGCGAGGGGTAGTAAGAATGCAGACCCCACAGAGCACACCGCCCCGTCATGCAGACGTGACAAAGGAAACAAGCACGGAGCTTCAGTGGAGGACACGGGCTGAGAAAATGAAATCTACGGACAAGAGCTGATGAAAACTGCGTTCTTAGAGACTGTATCTGTACAAGAGCGTAAGGCCGGGACTCTCTTGTAATTAGTGGCCAGGGTCCTAAATAAGCAATGGGCAACCCCGCACCACGGATGGGAAAATGAGAGACACCGGGGCAGGGGACCGGGACCTGGCCGAAGGATCCGGGATGGCTGGTGACAGAGCCCCCTTTCTTGGACACGGTGGCTGGCGCTCAGCACTAGCTGCCCGGTGGGGCGGAACCAGGCACTGATACAGCTGGTACGGCAGGACATTCTGTGGGGGATGAATTTCACGTGGCTCTCAGTATAGGACCTGGGGCTTAGCAGTCCTCTCATCACATAAAATCCTGAGGCAGAGAAGCCCTCTTCCTACCATTGGGGAGGGGGGCCAGGGTTCACTGGGTCCCACTTGGCTTTTAAGCTCTGGTGCACAAACCAAAGAAATGGTCCCACTTCGAGAATTCAATCTTCAGGAAGTTTATTTTTGCCTGGGTGCACTACATATTTTACCAAGACCAATTACAAATGTTTAAATTAGCTTAACTTTTAAAAATGTGTTTGATGCTTTTATACGTAAAAGCATTTTTCAGAAACAATAATAATGTCAGTAAACAAAGTATCGGGTTTGACGAGTAGTTGGAAACTGTTCCCAGAGGAAGTCTCCCGGCTGCCTGCGGGCACTGCTCGCCGGCCGTCCCGGCCTGGGCTTACTCAGCACTGCCAGCCAGGGACTGGATGACGGCATTCAGGACATGTTTATCGAACCTCCAGCTGCCACGAAGCTCAGACGAAGGGATAACAGCTCTACGATCTTGGCCACGCTCAACGATCCACTAGACTCTGTGTCTCCTCATCTATAAGATGGGGACAATGTCCCCGTCTTACAGGGTTATTGTAAGGTGAAGAAGGAAGGAGCTAAAAGTACGGAAAGGGAGCCCAGTCAAGTTAGACATCCTCTTTCATACGGAGTGATGGAATCAGGATTTAAAAAGGCTGAAGTTGGAAAAATGGAGCTGAAACAAACAATTATTACACTGAAGCAAAAAGGAAATCCAATATTTAGTAAAAAAAAAAAGGAAGGAAGGAAAAAACTACAAGACTCTAGAAAAAGAATCTACACAAAAACAATGACACATGAAGGAAACAAATTAGTGGCAAACGCAAGAACAAAACAAAACAAAAAAACACTTGGAATAATGTCACCAAATCATGGTCTTGCAAAATATAATGTCATTTGCAGAATCCTGATTAAGGCTCTGCCATACCGGTCAATCAATCGATCCTATCGGGTAAAGGAACGTTGCATGTTTTGTAACTTCAGTGTGATGATTCCTGGTAAACTGACTTCGGGAAGGTATAAATATCACTGCACATGTCCTCTGCTGTGTCGTATCTTAAAATTATTTGATGTATTGAAAATAACTGGATTTACTCTCAGGACGGAAGCGTGGACGGTGCTCCTGAGACAGGGTTCTGGGCGTGTTCACTGGCCACCAGCCCGGGAGGGTCCGCTGCCACCAGCAGCCGGCAGCGGGCGCTCGCCCCTGGGGTCAGGGACCTGAATGCGAACCTCCCTTCCCCCTCAAATCACAAGGTCATTCCTCGTCTTCTTTTATTGCAAAGTATGAAAACAGCTACTTGATATTAAAATCAAAACGAATTTTATTTACTTAATTTGTTGAAAACTGATTAGTTGTTGTTTTTAAGGGTCCTTCCTTCCTTCCTTCCTTCCCTTCTTTTTCTTTTGTGACTTCTTATGCCTCCCCAGAGCTGAAGGCTGCCAGCCTACAGGTGGGATTCAATCACGCTGCAGCGCCCCCGGGTCAGCGGCCTCAGGGAAGCCTGAGGTCCGGGGCCTGGCTCTGGGCTCTGCGGATCTGACTCCTACAGTGTTCCGAGACTCCCTCTTGGGTCTATCTGTGACCTAACATTCCGGGATTTCTTTGAAAACAATGAAAGCCCAGCTACAAAGGGGACAGGGAAGGAACCCGACCCCTGGCTGCGGAAGGCGAGCTCTGCCCTCTGGAGCGATGGGACGAGAGGTGAAGACGGGCCCAGGGAATGGCAGCCCTGAGCCCTGTCCCTGTCATGACTCCGGACAAAGGTCGGAGTTCAGGGCAAACTCGGCAATCTCGCCCATCTTGCCCGTAATGGGAGGGGCTGCAGCTGGATCATCTGTAAGGTCATCTCTGGCTCAGCAACTCTATCATCTGCTGACTTCCTTGGAACACAGGGAGACTGGCCTCCCGGGGATGTGTGGACCCTCTGGCTCCCCACCCCTCCTGATAGTGGCAGAAATGAGTTACAAAGCACTAAGGACCCCGACCGGTGTGACTCAGTTGGTTGGGTCTCCAGTCTGACTCCCAGCCAGGACACGTGCCTGGGCTGCAGATGAAGTTCCTGGTCAGGGCACGTGTGGGAGGCAGCTGAGGGATGTTTCTCGCTCGCATTGATGTTTTTTCCCCTCTTCCTCCCTCCCTTCCTCTCTCTAAAAATAAAATAAAAAAAAAAAACCATGAATGATCAAGACTCACAGGGCTGGCAGGGCAGCTCTACAGCTTATAAAAATGTCTCTTCTCTGTCCTCATTATTTGACTCAGAGAACCTAATTTAATGGTGAAATTCCGGAACGGCATGCCAGAACCTCCAACTGTGACATGAAAGATGGTCATTTTGGGCACGGGCTCAGTTACGAATGACTTGCCATATGCTCGAGCACTCTGTCATTCGCCTCCAGCTGTTTATGCAGCATGCAGAGGCCCGGAAGGCGTGCCAGTAATAAAGGAGAGGCCAGGCGCAAACCGTTGACAGCGAAACACTACCCACTTATGCAAGGTTTGCAGGACGCAACAGCGGGGGCTGCTGCAGATCCGGTTCCATTCCAAACCTGAGGCTGAGGCTGCCCATGTAAAGTTGCCAGTTTCAAAGATCAAAAATGGTTGACTATCCTTCGTGTCCTACGGTGAAGTCTACACAGAGATCCCTGATGGCCGGGGGACGTGGGGACCTACAGGTCTTCCTCCGAGTGCGGTGACAAGATGAAGAAGAGAGATGGCAATCCAAACCCAAAGCCTGCACATGTGGAGGCTCAATGGTTCTTATGTCACCCATGGACAGTTACGGAGGAGCTTCTGGAAGTGCTAGAACTTGGTGAGGATTCTTGGGGAACAGGAGGAGTCCCTTTTTTTTGAGTTAACAAAGATTGATGGAAAGATGACAAACTCACATAAACTCATCGTAGAGTTGTACAAGTTTCTAAAAATTTGATGTGCCTGATGTGGAACCGACACAAGAGGCAGGTGAAGAGATGGAGGTAGACAATGTCCTGTTGTGTCCTTTGGGCCCTGGATCCAGCTATGCCTGCAGCCAGAGCCAGAACTCCTGGACTCCACAGTTTCATGAGCCAGTATAGTTCTTCCTATTAAAACACATACACACACGATGACAATTTTGATATACATAAAAGCTTATGATGCTAGACCAAACTGTCTTGAAACGTTAATTGAATCATGAGAGGCAGGACCCATTTCATACTAAAAACTCAAAACCGCTTACACTTCTGGTCTGATTCACAGATCCATTGGGGGTTGAGGTGCCGGTAGCTAGGGAGATGAACTGTTCATCTAAGATTCTGGGGAAAAGGAAAAGGAATGTGTTTCCTGCCCGAAGAGGAGAATGAAAGAGTCGCTCTGTCCAGTCCGTTCCTGTCCAGTGCAGAGCTGAAGGGAGGCTATTTCAGGATCCAACCTCCAGGACACGAGACAGAGGCGAGCTCACTGTGCCCCGCCACAGGCCAGGAGCTGCAGGGTCGGTGAACTATGTAAAATCGCACAAGCCAAGAGCTAAGACGGAATTAAAATGATCCAAGTGTTATTGGGCTGCAATTATCAGACTAGTCCCATATTATTTTAATAACGAAAACATGAGACTAGTGCTCAATGTTTCAAATCTGTCTCGTCTGCTTTCCGAGCTGGAGCTGGTCGAACCTGTGCTGAGGTGCGAAGCATAAAGGAATGGCCACCTGCTCGTCTGGGTCCTAAGTTCCCCCGGCTTTGTCCTGCTCTTATAATTTATCTGATTTGGGCGAATAAAGACCGATTTTAATGTACTGTCAACAGCTGTGACGTGGGCAAAGGAGACGTCGAGACCACAGTCTATCAGCCACCATCGGGAAGTCGATGTTCAGTGTTCGCCCCACGTGTGGCTCCCAACGACCGAAGGAACACCGTGTGCCGTGCCCAGTTTGGAGTCGTGATGCATCGAGCCGCTATCCCGTGAGTTAGGATGAGAGTCAGTAGCTGCCGGCTTGCCTGACAGACAGGCCTTCAGAACCCAGGCTCGGGCACAGCGCTTGAAGAAGCCCCCGCTAGGACCTGAACGTAATTTATGCTCCCGTGTCCCTCACTCCCGCTTCTCTGTACGCAGCCAGGACCTGACACGGAAGCACAGAGAAACCGGAACGGTTCTCTTCGTTCCCACCCCGTCCTCTGGCTAGTTCTGGACATTCCTTCCACCCCTGTAGCCATCTGGGAGACACCCGAGTGCCTACGAGGCACCCTGGAACAGGTCAGCTTCTGGGAAGATGGTGCAAGTGGTTCAATTTCCTTGCAATTCATAGAAAAGATTAAAAAAAAAAGGGGAATGCGAAGAGGAAGAATTCTACTCTGGAGCGGTGTTAGGAAGTATTCTAAAGTTATTCCAAGAGGGGACATAAAATTAAAATCTACCAAAAAAAGAGGCTCTACCCCAACGATCAATAATACGAACATCAGCAGCTAATGTGGGTGAGTGCTTCTTTTGTGCCATGCGTCCTGCTAAGACTTATCTCCTTTGATCCTTATTACAACCCTACGAGGCAAGTCCTGTTAATCAACCCACTTTAGAGACGGGAAAACCGAAGCTCAGGGAAGTCAACAATCTCATGTCTAAAACCGGAGACCTCAGAGCAACAGAGCTGCGGCAGAGACCTGTTCGACTCCCACACCCGAACTCTCCCTCGCTGTGCTGTATTGCGCTCACACAGTCCTGAGCTCACACCCTGCCAGTTCAGGACGTGTGGTATTTCTCTGGATGAATTTTCAAAATGGGTTATAAAAGAAAAGGTAAAAAACGAAGGCAAAAGTTAGCAATGGATCTGACTGATAGCAGGGCCTCTGCTACCCTCCAAGAGTGAGGTGTGGTCAGGCCGCTGCAGCCAGAGTCACGTCCCCTCCCACCGGGTACCCGAGGGCCTCCTGGCGCAGGCGCAGGGCTGCTGGAAGTGGGATGCTCTCACCTCTGCTTCTGGCCAGGGTCATTCAGAGCACAGAGACTCAGGAGCTGACCAGCTATCTGGGGCCACTGGCCTCAGATCAAAAGTCAAGAAACGGCTTACTTGCACAGCCCTGAAATGCAAAGACATTTTACCAAGAAAGAAAGAAAGGTAGGAGAGAAAGAGAGAGAGGGAAAACATTTGGCAAAGGCTAGGAAGGGTCGACCAATTAGGCCTCCCGATTTCCAGCCAAATGCTGATGCCTTGTTCACTGGTGACAACTCAGGAATGCACCCTAACTTGCACAAGGGCACTCGAGGGCAGCGAGCCGGCGGCAGCAGAGATATAATTACGGGCCCACATTAGAGCAACTACAGCCGACTCAGAAATGGCCTCTTGCTCGTGGACTGGTGGTTATTTTCCGGTCTCTAAGAAACCAAATAAAATTAGAATGCACCATTAATAACAAAATAATACTTCACAATCCCCTCTTCCCTCTCCGGGGCCCATCAGTAACCGCATCTGATCAAAGCTGAATTATTAAATGTCTATAGATTAATTCTGTAACTCTCAGGGGCCTGGGATTTGTAATTTGCCTGCAAAAAAAAAACAGACACGATCTACACCGTGAAAAATTTAATTGCACTTTAATTACCAGTTAGGCTGAATAGCATGAGATATGGGTGCCTTCAATTTTTAATAGTCATTATGAGTCCAAGAGAATTTTGAAGGGAAATAATTGAATCTCTTGGGAGTCTTCTTGTCCTCCACCAATGCCAAAATCAAATTGAGAACGGAGCAAAATGTAGAGGGTGATTCAAATTCTTCCAGACCATAACCGGGGCCGGCCCCCCAGCCATAACCCACTGGCCGTCCCCGGCAGCCGCGCGGCACGTTTTCCTGACACGCTGACACACACACAGGGTTCCTGCAGTGGAGTTCTGCTCCATTAAACAGACAAAGGCTCTTGGCTGGGGTGTTGCTTTCCTTCTTAGAATCAGATCCAAAGATGCCATGCTTGTTCCTTTGTTTCTCAGAGCTGGGCACCGATGTAGACGTGCCTCCCTCCCCACCCCCAAACACACATGCACACCCACTCACATGTGCCCAGACACACAGACACACCCCGCCCCACCTGTTTCCAGGATGTTTCAGAAACATCGCTGCAGAGGGAACAGGGAACGAGGTAGCGCAGTCACGCAAGGGGTCAGCGAGGGTGGAAACCAGGAGGTTTCTCTTGGTGAGAATTGGAAAGGATTTGGTAAACTTAGCCCTCAAACCCCTTCACCCCTTCTCGGGGGAGAACCCACCGAGGTAGGAAACAGCATCCTGACAGGGCTGGGGCAGAAGGGGGTGGGGAGGGAGGCGGGGCCAGCACTTCCCTCCCTTCCTTCAAGTGCATGTTGGCCTCCTAAGCTTCCTGAGGTTCCTGAGGGGTTTTGGGGGGTGGGGTGAGATAGGGAGGATCCACCAAGCCTTAGCCTCTCCTTGAGAACACTGCCCCACCCCAGTATGGAACTTTTTATATAGAAAGCAGTCAGCCTGTGCTTTTACAAAGTCAGGCTTGACTCAAAACGAGACTTCTCATGGCGTGTGCAAACCGCGGAGAGCTCTGTGCTGGCCCTGGCAGTGGCTGCTCGCTGCCACCAGACCCGCCCCAGGGTGGCCCCTGGGTCTGAGCGATTGCTTCGTAGCTGCGTCATGTGATTTCCTCCGTCAGGCAAACAGGAGAAGGGCGAAGCCCTGTGCAGAAGTGTCTGCCGCTTCTCTCCTCTCTTTCCTTCCTCCAACCCTCCATGTCAAGCCTGCACCCACCCAGCGCCGCTCTGGGCCCCTGGGAGATTTGCACCTGTGTCTCTCAGGGACCCGATGGCTGGGTTGGGCAGCTCCCGTCCCAGCCACATGGGACCCAACCCATGGAGGAAGCAGCATGGGCCCTGTCCCCCTGAGCCCATGGGTGCAGAGCTCTTCTACTCTGGGCACCAGTCCTCAGAGGTGCCCCCTCTTGGGGTGCCCGCTGTTGACTTCCTTGGGGTGGCAGCTAGTCCCACAGACACAAAATACTCAGGCTACGCAGAAAGAGGGGGACCCAGTAGGACGCCACCCTCTGGATTACTGGGTGGAGACCACACGCTGGTGGAGGTTAGGAAGCGGGACACAGCAGATGTCCAGGCTCAGGCAGACCCGACCGTCGGGCAGCAGCGACGCTGAGAAGAGGGCCCAGGCCAGCCCAGCCAGAGGCTGTTCCAGGGCCACACAGCTCAGGGGCGACCTCTCCAGGGAGGGACCTGGGGACGGCGAGCCCGAGCTCCTCCATGCCCCCGATGACTTACGAGCCCTCACCACAGATGCACTGAGCGCTCTTCACAGATTCTCTCTCTCTGCCACCTTCACAAAGCCCCAAGATAAAGAACTTCTCCAGGGAGAACTCTGGAGGCCAGATTGGGGACTCAAGGGCACGAACCTAGGGGAGCACCCTTCTCAGGCCTGCCCACCTCACCAGCAGAAGCTGATTTCGCCCAGTTCACCAGCTCTCCCCGATGCCCGGGCCGGAGGCAGCTTCGCCTCCCTGAGTCGTGGCCCCTATGGGTTTCTGCCGGCGCCAGCGCCCCCTCCCTTGCTGGCTACCAAGCAGCGGCCTCTTCCTCTACAGGCTGGGAGAGGCTGCCCGGGCTTGTACTCAGAGAACACGGCACTGACCGCTGAGAACCCCCTCTGGAGTTGCAAAGGGCCCTGTACAGATAGGACTGGGACAGACAAGACTGGTCTCGGAGTGGTCAGGAAGCCCAAGTCCACAGGGCTCCCTCCCTGGTATTCGCCAAAGCTCTCTCCTCCTCAGCCACCCCTTCTAGGCCGGTGGGCCGATTCCAGAGCTGGTGGATCCCCGCCAGGCTGTGCTACGGGTGGCCAGCCGTCTCTAGGAGCACTGAGGGATGCACGTGGGTGGACCTTAGCTGCAGTGCAGGATGGAGGGGGCTGGGAGAGGGACCACTGTCACCGCTCACCTACCTGGCCTATATAAACCCTGGGACCGGTATGGCAAGGCTGCTGCCTGAATGACTGAACTGAACCGGGCACTGCAAAAACGACCAGTCTCCAAAGAATTCCTCAGTGGATAACTGAACTAGAAGGGCAGGGTGCTGCTGTGAAAGCCATGTGACCCGGGAGACTGAGAAAAGGCAGGTGCCATATTGAGGCAGCATTAAAAACAACAAGAAAAACAAAAACCTGGGGAAGGTATTTTAGCAGAGATCAAGGCTGTCACGTATCCGGGCCAAAGGCCAGCGCTCATTGCCCTTCCGGGATTATTTCTCCCCTCCCTCAGGCCCACTGGTGCGCCTTCCAGTTCGACAGGGCCTCCCGTCCCCGGAGAGAGAAGCGGCCCCTCTCAGAATCCGGAAGAGTGAGGGCCGCGCGTCAGCTGTCACATTCAGACACATCACCGATGCTCACTCCTAGGGCCCGTCCAGGTTCCTGGTGGGATGCAAATGAACACCGTGCGGCAGGTAAACAGGGCGCCGAAGTGCAAACACAGCTCTTATTTATAGATCAAACACCTGCCATCAATTTAAACAGTAGTTATCCAACTTGAAAGTTGAGCAAGAGACTGAATGCCCCCTTGAAGCAAGTAATTTTGAAGCAGAAGTTCATGCAGACAGATGTGTTTAAAGCCTACTTTAGAATGCTGTAATTATCATCAAAAAGACAGATTCCATTAAGTATCGGTTATGCTGTGAGTATCTGTCCTCTCAGACAGATTCGCAACGTTGAAAGTCTTGGGTTTCTTAACACTATACTTTCAACATCGTTTCCTTAAAGGACCGGGGCTTAGGATCTTCAGAATTTGGAAAACCAACTGAGCAGAGGTTTTTAAGAGAGTTAATGATGCAATCTGGCTGTTGTGTCATTTTTGCCTTTTCCACCATCACTCTGTTCGCAGCCCCTCTCCCTACAATGTACGTAACAAACACTGTTTGGAGAGAGCTGTCTTCCTGAGCAGTGAAGAGCGAACCCACTCCAATTACAGCGACTAATACCTTCCCTTCTCGAGTGTGAAGGGCCAGGCGACCCACGGGACAGGTGCTCTCTGGGCACGGCTGCACCGATGCCTCTGATGAGCTCTCATCTTCGCTTTCAAGGTGATGAACAGTGAGAGGTTGAGTGCTCCACCTGAGGTCACCCAGCCAGTAAATGGAAGGATCTGGAACACGGCTCCAAAGCCCTTGTTCTCTCCACTACATTTTATTGGGGTAGAAAATGCCCCTTCCTTGCATAGGTTGTTTCGAAACCGATTTTCCGTTTACAGGGACATGGAGTGTCATTCTGGAAGAAGGTGGTAACTATTTCTGGTGGCTGGAGATGGGCGTGGCCTCTGGGACAGGAGTCAGCCCTGTGGCTGCAGGCCACCTCGGTCAAACGCACGTGTGGTTAAGTCACGTGACCTCAGTGGCTTTCTTCTCCTCCAGAAAATTCTAAGAACGGGTTAGAGGGCTTCTGCAAGTTCCTTTTAATTCCAAACGCCTCCACATCCCTGAGTCTGCGGCTGCTTCCCCCGCGGCCATGATGAGGGCAGGCTTGTGCTCCGGAAGGCCAGTGCCGTCTCGGGTCCCCAGAAATGCCGACCCTCCGGGTCTGTGACGCCCACCCGCTCCACCAGCGCCTCGTGGCTGTGTGATGAGTGGGTGACGCAGAGCGAACACAGACCTGCCGAGCTTCCACGGCCCCCTATGACCTACCTACCGCTGTCGACAAAAACGGGGGTCCTGTGGAAAGTGACCTCACAGTGAGGGGGTTCTGATCATGGATTCCTAACTGGGCAGGTCCTGGTGGGTAGTCCCACCCCTTCCTGAGTGAAAGGCTCATCTTCGATGTTAGCAAGCCCGTCGTCCTTTCTTTCTGCGCATCTAGGTTCACACACCCTGGACATGCCTTTTCCAGACCCTTCCTACAGCGTGACATAATCTTCACTACCCCGGACCCCACCGCGCTTTCTCCCACCTGCACGTAATCTTCCGGGCCCCCTCCCTCAGTTCCGAACGCATAAAAGAAGCTGCAGACTGTCACTCCCTGGAAGCGTTTTATCTCAATCTGTTGAGATCTCACTTCCAGGCATATCCTCTATTTGGCTCAAATAAATTGTTACAGAAATTCTCTACCGGTTTGGAGGTTCCCATGGCGACAGCACCTACATCCCCGTTCAGCCCTGGGGGAGGGCAGTGTGCGGTCTAGGAGAAGCTGCCTGGGGTCAGGTCTGCGGAGCCCTGCTCACTCCCACTCGTCTGACGTGAATGAGAAACGCCCCGCGGGCGGGCGGGCGGAGGGGAAGAGGAGGAGATGCTCGCCCACAGGGGCGGGGGAGGGGGGAGCACTGTAACCACTCGGAAACTTCATTTCTTTAAAGTGACCTTTTTCACTCTCTTCTTAGACTCAAAATGGCCTCATCCAGCACCAGCCTCGCCTGCCTCCTTCTCCCCTGCAGACCGCTCCCTGCATCATGAGGCCCTCGGGACAATGAGGTTCTGATCCGCACCCAAGGATCTTAAGAACAAGGCCTCAGGTCTGTGGACCCCAGAGACAGAGGCTCGGTCGCACTAGAGAGGACACCCAGGCCTCAGTTTTGCTTCAGCTCCAGGCCCAGGAAAGCAGACGAGGCGGGGCTGAGGCTGAGATCAGAACCGGGCACACTGATCAGCTACCCAGACCAGTCAGCAGAGACCGTGACCCTGACCACGACCCTAACTCCCTCAGTCACCGGATCAGTGACCTTCCCCGTGTAACCCGTCCTGTGGCCGCCCGCAGGGGACCCGGGCCTTGAGCATTAGCTCACCGGTGACTCTGGGCCTGGACCACGTCCTGAAGGTAGACCCTTCCTTCCTTTGCCCCAAGCTCCTTTTCCTGTCCTCTTGGCCTTTGGTGCGTGCAGGCAAAGGGACCCCTGCGGCCTGGGGACAGCATCACCTCACTTACCAGGATACAATTAGCACCTTTCTCTTTTTTGGTAAAACCACCACGAGTGACTCTCATTCAGTAGGCCAGCCAGAGTTTGATTGGAGCCCGGAATGGAGACATGAGGGGGAAGAGGAAGGTGCGGAGGGTGATGGTCGTAAGACTGCCTTTTTCCTTTGACGAGGGTCCCCCCAACCCGCACACACCCTGAGAGGCACACCCGCCCCTCCAGGCGGAAGCCCGGCAGCCAGCCTCCGGAGGTAAAGAGGCTGAATGAGGGGGCGGCCGGGGCAGAAGAACCACACCTTGTGGAGAGCAAGGCAGGAAGCGATGGCCTAGTCTAGGGGTCGTCGGGAAGAAGTACCCAGACAGTAATGATCAGAAAAGAGACAAGAGACCAAGATCCAAGCCCAAGGCTAATAAATCAGAGGCCGGGTGGGCGACGGCCCTGCCTATTGAAGAGTTTACTGTGGCATCTAGAAGCTCCGAAGGACCCCGGATAAGGCCAGGAAGCTGGGGGAAGGCTCTGCAAACCCCCCAGAAGTGGGGCCAGTGGAGACGCTGTCCTCCGCTCAAGGCAAAATCCGGAGCTGCCATCTGATTAAGCACCTAGATTGCTCTTTTACCTGGGTTACTTTTTGGAGCCTTATCTGGGCGTAGATGAATCACCGGTGGGAAGTGAGCTAAAATATTAATGACTGTCGTCGTTTTTAGGCAACGGGGCTGTTTGTGGGTTTTCACATTGCTTCACTTGCACATTTTTTTAAAAGCTGTGTAACTACACTCCTTTTATAGTCAGAAAAAAGGGAAAACAAACAGAAGGCTAATTGCTGTCCTCACCCATTGTAGGCGCCACAAAAAAGGGACCTAGGCCAGGGTCAGCGCACTCACTGACGCTGAAACTTGACTGCGGAACAAAGGACTCAGCGCAGTTTGAACCGCCGCTCCGAGGGGGAGAACTGGCGTTTCTGGTACCCTCCTGTGCGGGCTGAAACAGTGTGATAACACCGTTTACAGCTCTGGCCCATTAGCCAAGCCATTGCCTCCATAGAAATGTTGGAAAATGAAAGTGAGACAAATTTGGGGGCAACAGCAAGTGCAAGGATCCAGTTCAGCTTTTTAAAAGAAGATTCCTGTTTCCTTGATCCTCTTGTTCAGTGGGGGGTAAAAAGAACTGTTACAGCTCTTGTTACTAGTTTTAAAGCCGCGTCCTTCTAGAACTGCGTGCCGGCGGCCCAGGGACCAGGAGGGGGCGCTGCAGGGTGTTGTCCGGGCCGTGCCTGGTCTCCTGCGGCTGCGGCTTCGCTGAGGACCCGCCCTTCCAAGGGGCCTGAGGCCCCTAGGATTGTGCCGAGCATGCCGGGAGCTCCCGTGAGGAAGACTTGGAACCGGTCACCTGGCGGAATGTTGGCATTCCCGGCAGGTGTGTTTCCTCAGCGTGCAGGGCTGCGCGACAGAGCCTGAGCTGCGGATTCCACCCCACACACTGTCCACTGAGGCCCGAGACCTCAGGAAAGGGCCCCGGTCAGTGCTGAGATGAACGAGGGGCAAGCTGAGCTCACAGGAGTCAGCAGCGGAAGGAGACCAGAGCGGGACCTCGGTCTCAGTCCCTCCTGCGTTTCCAGGTACAGTCCCCAAGGAGAATGACTTTAAGGCCAGCCAGACAACTGCTGTATCGAACAGTGGGCTCTTCAGTCTAAGAAACAGAAGACGCTCTTACATCTGTGACCCCCACCGCACCCCCAGGGCCCCTCCGAGCTGCACAGGGACGCACCCTCTGTGCGCGGCTAAGCGTTGCCATCGACTCGCCAGGTGTCCGAGCTCGGGTGTGGGATGTGCTCCAGCCCCCACTCTCACGGTAGAAACAGACTCAAAACTCAGCACCAGAAATCCAGGAGCCCGGCGCGGCGTCTTACCCACAACCTCAAGCAGCCAACATCCCGACCAGAAAAAAAGCAAGAACACACATAGAACGCTACTGTCAACAGATGGGACCTCCTGGAGGCCGAGCCGGAGAGCAGCCAATGGACTCTGCAGGAAGCACCCACTCCCCGCCTCCGGGGCACGTGCTACTGTCTTCCGCTCCTACCCCACGCACCTGACCTCCAGGGCCCCCCAGGCCCGGCAGTGCACTCCGATTCTTCTCCAAGTGCAGCTCAGGGGCAACTTGCCTCACAAGACTCGGGGAGCGAATCACACACAGACGCCAGACCAGCCAAGGAGGTCTCAGGGGTGGGACCGAGGGCGTCTGCGTGTCACCCCAGGAGATCCCGGTGCATAGTAAAGGCTGAGCGAGCATCAGCGCCCAAGGACATGCCCAGGTCCCGCTGTCAACCTGATGGCTGGTGGCATGAGCTACTCTGTCCCTGCAGCACCTCCTCTGTGCAGTGGCTGTCTTGCCTGATGGCAGTAGAATGCCCGTCACAGATTAGCCTGGTGACAAAAGGTCATTCCTCTAGCACGGTACAGGCTTGTGGCCTGGGAGCCACAGGGTATACCAGGGGTGTCAAACTCATTGGCACCAGGGGCCACATCAGCCTCACGGTTGCCTTCAAAGGGCTGAATGCAATTTTACAAATGCTACTACTCCTTAACAGTTAAGCGAGAGCTCAGCACTGCCGTCAGGTAGAAACAAGGTGCCAGGCGGGATAAAACAAGGTGGAGGGCCGGAGTCGGCCCTCGGGCCTTGTGTCTGCCCCTGTGCTCTATGCCCTCTGGATAACTCTCCACTTCCCCTCCCCCAGCTCTTGACGACTAGCACTCGACCTTCTGCTTCCGCCAGCTGGACTACTTCGGATGCCTCATTTAAGTGGAACCATGCAGCTTTCGCCTGTTTGTGGCTGTCTTATTTCACTTAGCATACTGTTCTCAAGGTTCATCCAAAGCACAGCATGTGCCAGGATTTCCTTCCTTTTCAAGGCTGAGTAATATTCCAGTGCGTGCTACTTGACTTTTAAAAATGCCCTATTTCATCGAGTTGCTTCCCTAAAACCTCCTCTTTAACTTCTGCTTCACTCGCAAAACAGCTTCAAGAACAGGACAAGCACCGCCGCCACCTGTTGAGCCCTCAGCCTGTGCCAATCGACCCTCTCACCGTGTCCTCATGGTGACCCTGAAGGTCATTACTGTGATCTGCAGATGAGAAAACTAAGGCCCATGAAGGTTAAATAGCACAGTCAAGGTCATGCAGCTTCAAAACGTGGCGATCTGGACCTCTGATCCCCTCCCGGGCCCCTCCGACGCTAAGCCCGCTGCCCGCCGTTAACCTGTACCTCCTCCAGGGAGCCACAGAACAGAGGGAGACAGGGAGGATGGGCACATGAGGCCACGCCTGAGCACACACTGCCCGTTAGCTGCAGAGGTGGGGGCGGGGGGGCTGAACTCACGATTCCCAGCCCGGGGCTCTCGGCCCTGCTCGCCTGCCTTCCGTCTCACCAGGCCACTCCCAGTCTGGGCCCCCTGTGCGTGTGACTTCTCATTCAGTCCAACTCCACGCGTCCCCCAAGGGCCAGATCCAGACTCACTGCTTCCCGATCAGTTAGATGCTCCCTCTGACACTCCCGGTACTTCATTCTTTGCTTTGCACGGCTGAATCCAGGTGGATACACACTCTCACAGGCAGGTGATACAGGACCCTGCAAGGAGGGCTGCCCTTCCCACCACAACACCTGCCCGCGTCCTGGGGACGTGGCCAGCACTTGGTAACGCTTTTTGACCGGACACAATGCAGAACTCTGCAATCGAAGAGCTGGACGGGCCCTGAGGAAGCACACACCCGAACACTCTCATTGTCCGGATGAGACCCTGGGGCCCCGGGGTGTGCAGTGACCCGTCTGGTTGCAGAGCTCACTGGAGAAGGTCAGGCTGGGAGCCCGCCGTCCCGTCTCCTGGCTGGGCCTCTCCCGCTGCAGGGGGTGCTGGGCCCCATCTGGCCAGGAGGCTTTAGGACTGCCGGAGGCAGGCAGACATGGGACCGACCGGTCAAACCCTGCATTCAGTCGTTTTAAGGGGATAGCAAAGTACCACTTTTTTATTTCTACAGGGGGAAAAAAAAAGATGAAAAGGCATACCGAACAGAGAGAAATGAATAAAGAGCAGTGCCGATCCCAGCTGCCGTCCAGATATTAAAGAGCAGAAGGACAAGCTGGTCCCGGGTCCCCCCTCCTCCGCCCCTCCCACCCCGACATCGCCCGCTCTCCAGGAAGGCCGGTGGTGGGGGCACAATTCTCTTTGGGGTACAGTGTGGAAATTGAGAGAGGAGCATTAACATTCATGACCTGGAGATTCTTTCATAAATTAACTTTATTAAAGGATCGCTGGTTCTTAAGTACCTTGAAAATGAAATCGCACCTTCCGGAAAAAATATATTCACCTGACTTGCTGGTTTGCTGCACTGTCACCGCCACCTACTTGTCTCCTTGCACTACAGAGAAAGGAAACCACACATCTCTGTAGCATTTTACAGTTTATAACGTACTTTATTTAACACATTATTTTTTAAAAAATCCTGGGAGATTATATAATGGAGTTATCATTCACTCAATGCAATGTTTATTGAGGCCCTACTGTGTGCTGGGCACTATTCTAGGCCCTGGGGACGCCAGATTAAACTCAGCAGAAGTTGTTCCTGCTCTCCTGAGTTTACGTTCCAATTAGCTCCCCTTTCATGACGGGACAACGGAGCCTTTCCTTAGGGGTTAAGTGATTTGCCCAAGGCTGCCTGGTTAGTGAGCAAGAGGGCTGGGACCCAGACCAGGGCGTAAGATGCCAGCTCCAGCGCCTTCTGCTCCAGCACAGTCCTGGTGAGCCGGTGCTCACTTTCTCTGGAGTCGAGAGCTTCTGTCCTCTCTGACGCCCGTCCCTTAGCTGCGGGGTACACAGCTGCGCGGAGCGGTTGGCCCCTGAGCAACTCAGAGTGTCCAGAAAAGGACTCTGTGTTTTTCTCCCCTCAGCGATGATGGATAAGAACTGGATACCCACAGGAAGGAGGGCTGGACCCCTACCTCATTCCATACATAAAAATTAACTCAAGATGGACTAATGACCTAAATGTAAGAGCAAAAACTATAAAACTCACAGAAGAAAAGAGAGGCATAAGTCTTCATGGCTCTGTACTAGGCAGTGGTTTCTTAGAAGACATACACAGCACAAGCAACAAAACACGTACATAAATTGGACACCTTTCAAATTAGAAATTGTTGTGCTGCAAAAAAAAAAAAAAGAGAAAAGATAACCCGTAGGATGAGAGAAATACTAATCATATCTGTGGTAAGAGACCTGTCTCTAGATTATATAAAGAACTATGACAACGCAATGATTTAAAGAAAAATAACTCCATTAAAATATGGGCAAAGGATCCGAACAGACATTTCTCTAGAGGAGAAATCCAAACAGCAATAAGGCAAATCGAACCCTCAGGGAGACCCCACCACACGCTCACGGGGACGACCAGAACCAGGCAACACGAGGAGGTGCGGACATGGAGAAATCGGAACTCTCCTCCCATCGCTGGAGGAAATGCAACATGACGTGCCCACATTGGAAAACAGTCTGGCGGTTCCCCAACGCGTTAGACACGGAGTTCCCACATGACCTAGCAACGCCATTCCTAGGTATACACTTGAGAGAAACTGAAACACGTTTGTACACGAGTGCACACACATGCTCACAGCAGTATCATTCTTAGACAAACAGTGGAAAGAGTTCCCATGTCCATCAACTGATGAGTGGATGAATAAGGTTCAGTATATCCTTAAAATGGCATATTGTTTGTCAATGAAAAGAAATGTAGTGCTAAGCCATGCTACAACCTGGTGAGCCTTGAAAGTGTGCTAAGTGAAGGAAGCCGGTCAAAAAGGCCACACATTGTACGTTCCATGTACAGAACAGGCAAAGCGAGAAAGACGGGAAGCAGATTACTAGTTGCCCAGGGATGGGGCTGAGGCTGGTGGGGTGTGACTGGTAAGGGGTAAGGGGATTCTTTCAGGGTGATGAAAATGTTCTAAAATGTATTGCATTCAAAGGTGGTTGCATAAGTCTCCAAATATACTGAAAGCTATTGAGCTGTACGCTTTAGATGGGTAAACTGCATAGTGTGTGAATTACATCTCAGGAAAACTGTTAGAAAAAAAAAGGAGGCGATGACGCATACCCTCCTGTGAAGAGGAGGAAGGCACACTGACATATCTGTGTGTGCAAGGGAGCGGGCACTTGCCCTGGGCACCAGCCTGCCTTTCGCCCCCTGTAAAACCTTAGCGAGTGCTCCCCCGGGGAACCTGCTGGTGCAGACGGTTGGTGACAGAGCACCATCAGCAAGTCCTGCCCCGACTGCCACAGACAGTGGGAAGATCACAGATGACCGCCACTCCTGGCAACGTCCCGCCCCCGGTCAGGCTCCCAGCTCACAGTAGTGGCCCCGCCACGTGCGGGTTCCTTCGTCCTGCATCCTGAGTTTGAAGGGGGTGACGCCTGCCTTCGAACCGGAAGAGACAGAGAGGTCTTTCTTCCTCCTCTCCCCCGCCCTCTCAACGTCTGCAAGCAGTTTCAGAATTGGCATGTAGAGTCAAGATGTCGGTTCTCGGTGGGTGGCCTCTCGGCGCGCCCCCTGCCGCACTGCCCACTCCCGTCACAGGCCTGGGCCTGGCTTCTCTCACCACGGAAAACAGGATCCACCACCCCCTCCGAAACCCACGCTCTTCCCGACCGAACTTGAGCTAATCCCATGTAAACAGCACTTGAGCTTCAGAAGTCTGGGTCCCCACGTGTGTGTGCACGACACACTTTTCAATATTGTAGCCGGGGCCGCCCCCGGTCACTGTGTTCCTGCAGTGACAGTCCCCTGCCTGACTGAGCTGACGAATGACTGTCCTTCACAACGGAGCGGCCCCAAGGACCGCAGATGACGAAGCAGCTCAAGGGGCGCGCTGGGACCATGGCAGACACACAGCAGGAAACCCGGAGCTTTCCTCCCCTTCGCCGGGGCGAAAAGGCGCACTTGGGCGAGACATCCATCTTGCAAGTGGCCTGGGTCCTCTCAGACCCTCCATTCGGGGCTCTTCTGGGGCAGAGCAGGAGCCCGGGTAACCTTCCCTCTCGTGGGTCATTCCACCACGGCAGGGGTTGACTCTGCCCTGGCAGACGTCCCCCAGAGGGGCCATTACCGTTAAACTCGAAGCCTCCATCCACGGGAACATGCCTGTGCGTGACGCCCCGGGCGCTCTACTGCATCCCTCACGCAACGGTTGCCAACGTTTGGACAGAGTATTTTTCATTTGGATCAAGTTTTTTTTCAATGTTTTCTTGTTCTCCAGTGATGGAAGGTCAAGTCTGGGGCAAGGGACTGTATTAATAAAGCCCTTGTGAGGGGGATGGCTGAAGTGACACTTTAATCCATCACTGACCAGAAAACACTGCCCAGCGAGGCGGGGTGGGCAACCGCCTTCATCACACCGGCCCTCGGCACAAGGGTGCCGGCCCTGGGGACGGCCAGTGTCCACAGCAGCGCACGCGTGTCCGGGAAGGAGTTGGCCCTTG
Organism: Phyllostomus hastatus; assembly: GCF_019186645.2. Taxonomy (NCBI): domain Eukaryota; kingdom Metazoa; phylum Chordata; class Mammalia; order Chiroptera; family Phyllostomidae; genus Phyllostomus; species Phyllostomus hastatus. Next base: position 10,951,897 of record NW_025333607.1, read on the forward strand.
GCTCACCATGAGGGGGTTGAACTGGAAATCTTGCCAGATGTCTTCCCCGAGTGATGAAGGTGAATGGCTTAGAGCTCTGAGGGAGGGAGGGAAGGCTTCTGCCAGCCGCGGACACCACCGCCGTCTCGGGCTGCTTCTCGAGGGGATGGGCAGCTCCGGGCACCCCCTCCCCCGCACAGAGCCACTGGAAAGGAGCTGCACGTGGCACGAGTAGCCCAGTGCCGGCTCAACACCCAGCCGGGAGGCGGGCTGCCCGCTTTAAGGTGCGTGACGTGGACAGCGCTTCCAGGTTCGGGAACCCGCGATACCGTGTGTGTGTGTAGTGCACCCCCCCCAAGACTTAATCCTGGGTGGGCCAAAAAGTCCGTTTAATTTTCCTCCATAAACTGAAAAACACATTTGTCATTTTTGCTAATGACTTCATTGATCTGGATATCTTGAGTGTGTCGGCTCTCTCCCGCTATAGGCAGCTCGTGGGCCGAGGCCAGGGTACTGCCAAACATCTTCAAATGCATCAGACAGCCCCGCAGCAAAGAGTTATTTCGCCAAAATGTCCATAGCGCCAACAAGCTCCACAAACCACTTCTGACACGTTCCATCAGTCACGGCACCTTCTCCATACGCTGCATAAATCTTATTTTGCATTTCAGTCGTGTTTTTACCTTTCTCGAAATAATAACGCATAATACATCAAAATGTTATGTATTTGCTTCCATCTTCAATATTAAAATGGCTGCATGAAATTTCACCAATTTTGATAATTTTTTTAAAAAATGCACCTTGATATGACAAGCTGTCACAATACAATCTAACAAAACTGTTTTGAATGACATTAAAGACAACTAAGTACTAACTACTAGAGCCAACACACGGAAAAAAACGAACGAACTTTTTGGCCGACCCGACAGCTACAACGCTGACGGCCTTCACACTGAGCACTCGTCCAACACCGCACGGACGGGCAGTCAGTGGGGCAGAGGGCTTCCACCCACCCACCCACCCATGTGCGCCCACCAGGGACCCAGGGGTCCAGGGCAGTTAAGTTTGGGAAAACATCCCACATGGCTTTCTTCTGGGATTCTGACATGTCAGCAAGTGCAGGCTCCCCGTTGATGCAGCAACAGTGTTGGGAGGAGATGGGGAGAAACAGCTGATGACAAGCACTCGGTTTGGTTTTTAACTGATGAGAGCCCACGCCCACCTACACGGGCACTGGAGACGGTTTACTTTAGAATCTCAGCCACGGTCTGTGTATCCCCCTCTGCCTTGGAGATCTGTGTCTTCTGCGTTACTTCCTGGCCTCTGGAAGTTATGTTTGCTCTCACAGTTAAAAGTTGCCTTTTATAAACTTTTCGTCAGTTGCCTTTAATAAACCCTGGCACCTTTAGGATAAACAACAAAATTTCCAATCCTGTAAAGGAATATTGGAACTTCATGCGCCTTTTCTCTAATTGAAATAATTCATTTCTTTCACTGAGTAAACATGTCACCGAAGGCATCAGCGCGGCCGAGGCTGTCAGCGGGAGGATTTGGCGAGATGCCTGGAGCTGGAGTGAGGGGCCTCGAGATGGAAGGGCCGTGGTTCTGAGCACGGCCTTGCCCTCCTCCCTGCGGCTTCTGGGGTCCGCTCCCAGAAAGAACTTCAGCGATTTCTCCCACCTGTAGCAACACTGCCCGGGATGGGGCAGGAAATCTGCTTCTACAATCTGCTACGTCGTGACGATCTTTTCTTCTCAGACACACGTTCTACTTGGGGATCATTTGAGATTTATAGAAGGGGGGAGAAGGTCATACGGGGGGTTCCCAGCAACCCCTCTCCAGTTCCCCCCGGTTGTTAAGCTCGTTACCAAGGAATGTTGGTCAAGACTAAGAAACCGGTGCTGGCATACTGCTATTAGGGAAACTCCAGAAACTGGTGCTGGCATATTGCTATTAATGAAACTCCGGACTGTCTTAGGATTTTACCAGCGTTTCCACCAATGTTTTCTTGGTGACCCAGACTCCAGTTCAGGGCCGACAGTGCACTCCGTTTTCACGCCGCCCCTGCCGCCTCTGGTCTCTGGTTTCTCCGTCCTTTCTTGACGGCCTGAAGGAGCAGTGGTCTAGCGGTCTGTAAAACACACTCCCGTCTGGGCTTCCTGCCTGGTGTGCGTGTCTGACTGAACGGGGCTCGTAGGTTTTGTGACGACGTCCGAGGGGACAGGCCGGGCCCGTGATGCTCCTGATGACGCTAACCTGGCTGCTTGGCTAAGGGTGTTGGTTGGTCGTCAGCTTTCTCCACTATGACTGATCATCCTTTCTTCTTTCCTGTTTTTTTTTAGCTAATCTTTTAGAAGCCACGCTAAGGAATGGTGAAAGGAACGAAATGGCACCTCGGTGGGCCGTCTAGTCTAAGACCCCGCCCGAGGGGCCGTGAGATGAACAGGTGTGTACGAAGACTGCCCGAGTCCCTGCCTCTTACGCAGACGGGGACCACCTCGGCATGCCCACAGCCTCTGCCCGGTGCCCGGCAGGTTCATCCAGAACAGGGCGGGGGGGAGGGTGAGGCAAGGGAGGCTCTGGGCGCACTCAGTTTCGGGGTCCTGCCCGCGGGACCCTCAGAGGGAAGGCCTCCTTAAACCGGGTACATTCCACGCCGCGCCCTGGTCTCAGACTTGCTTCTGACACTGATTCTGACACTTTAATTTGAAAAACCCTAAAACCTAAAAGGATGCGCTCTTTATTTTAGAATGCAGGGTACTGCCAAGGCGCTGGGGTGTCCTGCAGAACCTTATCGAACCCACTGTCTCGAGTTAATTCGGTCACAGAGCCCGCTTTCTCAGAAGAGCCCTGTCTGCGCCTAAACTTGTTTACACTGTTTGCGGAAATGAGAGCAGAGGGGAGGAAGGCAGCAGCGTGGGTCCAGCCAATCGGTTCTGGACCTGACTCTGCCTCCAGCCCCAGCTGACCGACCACGGCCAAGTTTCCTCACACAGGGATGCTCTGAGGAGCCTCTGGCAGCCTTGGCCACATTTCAGATGCATCGAAATGGATTTCTCTGACCTCCCACACTCCCCAGGGACGGCTGTGCGTGCACTTCTGTGAGCTGCGAGCGACTGACCCTTGTCACCACACCCGGGAGCATCAACTACCTAGGCAGGCAGCCAAGCACTCGGACACTGACCCCTGCTGGCGTCACAGCAGAACTGCCCACTGGACCACACGGCAGGCGGACAGGCTGCGGCCCCGCCCTGCGCCGCGCCCAGTCCCCGCGGCCCTCTGCCCTCCGGCTGCCAGGACTCAGGCGCAGCCCTAGCCGAATGCACTTCTGCTCTCCGGCACCGGATCGTCGCCGTCCTCTGAAGAGCACCGCACCGGCAGGCTGGCACGCTGCAAATTCAGGAAGTGAGCCGTGGTGGACACCCCGGCGGGCCTCACGTCTCAGTTTCCAGGCTCCTCGCTGCAGCAGTGTTCCGGGTCAGGAGGTCACAGTGACCTGCCGAGTCATCACCACTTCGGCCCAGAAGCAGGAGACCGAAGGGGCACAGCCGAAGGCCGCTCAGACCCAGGCTCCGTCTTGGCCACCGACAGGGCCTTTCCGGACTCAGAACCGGGGCTGCATTTCTTCCTGCTAAGTGACTGCGGCGTGGGGCGGGCCGCCTGCACGGGCGGGCGCAGAGGGGCCACTCACCAAAGGGGCAGCCCGCCCCCTGGGGAGACACTGGGGGAGTCCCACCTCACAGGAACGGGGGCCTGCTCCACCACGTGACAAGGTGGACTCAGGGACCAATGAGGACAGCGATCGGCGCTATTTTAAAAACCTTCATCTTTTATCAAAAGAAGGAGGGCACAGAGCAGGTGGGTCTGGGGCTCCCACCCTGGCCCTGGGGCGAGTTTCTGAATTCTTGGAGCTTCGCTGTCTCATCAGTAAAACGGGGGTAACAGCACCTTTGTTTTAGAATGTGTTTTTCAGTCACAGGTGATGTACAACATTACAGTGGTGTCGGGTGTGGTGACTGGCCACTCACATCCCTTACGGGGTGACGGCCCCGACCAGCTTCGCGCCCATGACGACGGGACTCCCTTTCCCTGCAGACTCTTCCGTGGCTGCCACCGCATGGCGTGGCCTCCATCCTGCACAGTGTGGTGCTCTGACACCGGAGCCTCGAGCGCCACTTGGAGAGGCACGGGCAGCAGTCTCCTGCCTGTCTGACATCATCGGAACAAACAGACATGGCAGTGCCCTGGAGCCAGTCCACCTGAACCACCCAGTGTCACCCAGGACGCTCAGGCGGCTCCTTCTCTCTCAACATTACCAGAGCGGCTGGCCTTCCTCCCTCCTCGCCCTGTTTTCTCTCTGCCCACGCGGCTCGTCAGCATTTCCATTGCTGGCGGGCAGGAACTGAGGGGGCAGCTGAGGCTTGCTTGGCCCTTGTGGTCCAGCCTGAGGGCTTGGGAGGAAAGAGAAGGCAGACCCGGGTGAGGTGCAGACGCAAGCGGGTGGATTGACATGCACGGATTTCAAGGTCTTCGAGGGGCCCTGGATCACTGTCCTGGCTGGGCCTGGTGACCACACTGACCATCAGGGCGGCACCAGTCCAGCTGAAGGCTTCGATTCCTGTTGAGATGCAGGTGTCCACGGGAAAGCCCGCTTGCCAGTCAAGGGACCCCAGTGGGATGCAAAGATCTAAGAGTGGGTTTGGAAGGCTACAGGGAGGTCGGGGCAAGACCTTGGCCCCTGAGGGGTCAGAGAAGCCCCTGCTGGAGGGAGGCAGGTGCGAGAGGAATGGGGCGGAGTGAGCGGGAGGAGACGCCACAGAGCCAGCTTGTGCCACAGACTCGCCCCGCACCAGGCTCAGTGACACTATTCCCAAACCACCCCCCCACCCCAGGGGAAGCAACAGCCTGCCTCCTGTCCCGTTCTCCTCTTCTCGACCACAGGTATGAGTGGGCTCCTGTCAGGCAATTCTAAATACTGCACTGGCCAAGGGACAAGGGTGATGCTATCTGGGTGGGGTATTAACAAAAGCAGGAGATTGAAGAGGTCGAGGTGCGATCAGTCCAGGGGGGCCTGGCCTGAGCTGGGTGGAGGGCAGACTGAGGCGGACTCTGCATCCCCAGTGCGCCCTGACCCCGGTCTGGCCCTGCACTGGCCACGCGCACGCTGCGGCATGCAGGGCCGGCCACAGGGAACAATATTCTTTTCTCGCAGGACATCTCGAGAGAGGAGTCTGTGTTTACAAAGGTTAATTCCAGGCTCGACCAACTGCCACTTAAGGCGCGAACGCTCTGAGTCAGCGGGCTTTACACGTTCCATCTGCCGCAGAGCACCTCGCAGCGGAGTGTGCTTTCAGCCAGCGGACGGCCCTAAACACTCGAGGCTGTTGACGGATGAGGGCTGGCCTCGCCGTGACATACATTCTTCGGTCCGTGCACATGTGCTTATAAGGAAGTGGGGCTCCGCGAGCCTTCGCTCCCTCGCAGCAGCGGTGGGGTGCGGTGGGGTGGGGTGGGGTGGGGGCGTGCTGTGCTCCCGAGGACGGCCCAGCGTGGCCTCAGGGACGGCTCTGCCGCTTCCCTTTGTGTCTCTGCTGTCACCATGTTGATGGAACCTCACAAAGCAGAGCCAGAAGGCAGGCGAGCCCTGAGAGGAGCCCTAGAATTCCACCTTGAAAGGGACGGTTTTGCTTCTGACTGGCCAAGGACCTGGGGCGACCCGCAGGACCCTACTGTCCATCTCCACTCCCCCGAGGGATCAGATTCTGTTAGGAGTAAGTGTGACTTTTCAAAATATTTAATAGCCTGCCGCATAGCATAGTCACAGAGCGATCCGAGGAGATGCCGGACGCGGGAACGGTGCAGCGTCCCGGGAGTGTCTGCACGAGCCACCCTTTCTGGTTCCCGGTGGGGGCAAGTCCTGGGCGAGGAGCCCGGGCGGCTGGCAGCGGGGCGGGGCCAGTGGCGGTCTACCAGCCAGGAGGAGAGCATTCAGTGCAATAAAGAGCAGCTGTCGGCCCCGGGTCTGGGTCATGACCCTCAGGCCTGCTGGGGGTCGGGGCGAAGGGGTGGGCACTGTGGGAGGAAGCACCGGAGAGCAGCCTCTGTTACCTTGGCCTTTGTGATCAGACCATGTTAACACCCAAGAGAGTCTGGACCCCAGATACGGCTACCGCACCGATAACTTCCGAGTAAAGAAGTCCGGCAAGAACAAAACCCCTCCCCGAGCCCAGCTCCACACGCGCGCGCCTGGGGGTGGGCAGGCCCTGGGAGCCTCAGGCCTGAGACACGGGGAGAGGTCCGGGCCACCTCGGGCGAACGTGGCGCAACCCTCCGACCACAGACGGAGACCGTCTCCTCCAGGCACCGCCGGCTCAGACTGCCACTCAAAACACACACGCTTGCGGCGGGGGCAAGGCCAGCACGAAACACGCTTCACCGAGAAGCTGAAAAGCACGGAGGGCGAGTTCATCTCAAGGAGGAAAGCCGGTCGGCAGCACAGCGCAGTGAAACGCGGGCAGGGTTCACCTCTGCGCGGCCGACACTGATTTTCCCACCTGGGAGAGCCACCACATTAGTTGGCCCTTGAAAACGAGATCGACTTCTTTTTTTCTTCCCCCTCAGGTCTCACATTGTAAGACCATAAAACAACGTGAGATTAAAAGTCTCACTCAGAAACAGAAGCAGAAAGGAGGGTTCAGTGGTATTTCTCTTCGTTCAGAGAAAATACTTCCCAAAGGTATTTCATAACTGAAACGTAAATGCCTAGGTGGGGGAGGGGATGTCGCGTGCCTTGCTGGGTTTGGGCTGGACACAGAGGCAGCCCATGAACTTGGTGGGGGACAGAAGCCTCCGGTTTCTGGTCATCCCGAGAGCCACTGTGGGCCCAGCTCCCGAGGACACACAGCTGCAGAACACCCAGGTCCTGCCCTGCTCCCATGGCTGGTGTCCTGGGCGCGGGCCTCCGTCAGAAGCCGGAAGTCACAGCACCCTTTGGGGGGAGGGGAGGACAAGTGGTGGGAGGAATCATTCAGGTGTGACACGTCCCGTCCCTTAGTCGCGTGGTCTTAGGCCGGGCCACCGCTCCCAAGCCACAGGTCCTCTAGCTCTAAATCGAGGCTGACACCGCTGCTGTCCTGCAGTGGGGCGACCTACGTGCAGGCCTTCTGAGGCCTGACATATGGAAACATAACCTGGCAGGCCTTCTTTAAGGGAAGAAAAAGTTGATAGATTCAGACTCGGGAGCAAGGTTCTGGAAGGGTCTTATGCAAGCAGAGGGTCGGACAGGTTAGGCCTCGTCAGCTCCAGAGTAAACCCACTTTCTCGCACCTGCCTACAGCAAATGAGATGAGAGATATGTGCACGCAAGTGCTTTGCAGGTTGTAAGGCATCATATAAGTGCACGATGCGGAATCGCATACACACGTAACACCCACTGTGTGCCCCGAACTTCCCCAGGTGCAGCTGTGAGCGAGAGAGACGTGTTCTCCGCCCGAGAAAACCTGAGCGGGAGGCTCTCCAGTCACCGCCCACAGCGGAAGGCCCCCTGAACCCTGAATAAACAGGAAGCCAAGCTCATCAATGGGACGGGCAGGACAACAGCCCCGCCCAGGGCTCTCCAAGGTCCTCACTCTCAGCCCTGGCCTTCTGGGACTTGAGAGTGCTGTTTGGTCTCCACCTCCCCCTGTGCTCCTTCCCAGCCACTGTCCCCTCACTAACTTCCATCCAAAGTCCCCCAAGGGACAAGGAAGCCTTTGTAACCCCTGATTTTCAAGTACGCATGGAGAATGGTTGCCTAGGGCAAAGGGTGGTGGGGGTAGATGGAAGGATCAGAGGGTGAGAGCTAAGGGAGATGATAAAGGTGCTCTAATATTAATTGCAGTGACAGTTGTACAGGACACATTTGTGAATATACAAAAAGCTACTGAACTGTCAACTTTAAAAGGGTAAATTATGTGGGATGGGAATTGTATCTCAATAAAGTTGTTAGACAATACGGACAACCAGAAAGCATCTAAATGTCAAGAAAAGTTTACAGTAAGAAAAAAAGCCAGAATAAATAAAACAGGAAAAAATGAACCTGAAGAAAATCCTTGAGCATTCCAAAAGTGGAAGAGAGCTTTTAAAAAGACCAATTATCCTTAGAGAGATCTGAGAAGGTGTTGCACCCAAAAAGTACGAATAAGAAGCTAGAAAACCGGCATCATTCAAGAACAAGTTCTTGTAATTAAAAAAAACAAAAATTTGCTGAGATGTAAAAATTCTGTTAAAGGTCTAGAAAAGAAAGTCAAGGCTAACTCTCACAACGTAGAGCAAAAGGCCCGAAACACTGGAAACATCTGAGTACCAGAACTTTCGGAACGAACATCTGACTACCAGAACTTTCAGAACTAGAGAACAGAGAAAATAGAGGAAGTGAAAATAAAAAGGGGAAAATAAAGAAAAGTTTCTCCAGAGATAAAAGCAAACAAGAGCCTTGATAATGAAAGAGTCTGGCACGAACAAAAATCACCCACGTCCAGACCCATCAGCATGAACTTCCGGGATATCAGAGAGGAACCCCGGGCCGAAGAGCTCACAGAAAGACAAAATGGGGGGTCCACAAAGAAACCCAAACCCCACTGGCATCAGACGCAATAGGTCTTAGGAGACAGTATAACAGCTTTTAGAGTCATCGCTGAAAATAATCTTGAATTGAGAACTTTATACCCTAATTCCCAATGAAGAATGAGAGAACTAAATATCCATCGAACACAGAGAGAAATCAACTGCCTGAAGTTGGTGGAGGAAAAAATAAAAATTTCAGTATACTGTTTGAAGTTTCACAGGCACCCATTCAAAGAATTAAATAATCACTATTGTTTTTAATGGAAAGAGAGATGATGGATAGACAAAAAAGGATAAATGAGCTAAAATTTTTTAAGACCTTTTCGTTAGGTGATATGTAAGCAACATTCAGGGGTATAGAAAATAACTACTGGAAGTACTGAAAACAGAAATGTTTTTACCAAGTCGCTGGTACGCAGCAGGTCTGAAAGTGGTAAGGGAGCCTTTTATTTTGAGAATGAGATACAGATTTTCAAATAATTTAAAATGTAATTACTGGAACTTCTGCATACGCAGCACCGAAAAGAGCTCTGCTCTTGACGCCCCAGTAACTGCTCCCAAAGCGAACTAACTCCTTGGTTCATGGCATTTCGTGACTAGGGGAATGTCATCCTATTCTGGTGTCTCCTTTGCAGATTCAAAATGTGCATTCATTTACTGAGAAGTTTGGCAGAAAAAAAACCAGTTTAACGTCATGTGTAAGCAAGTCAATTCACTGAAAGGTCAATTTGATAAATTATTTGCTGATTTTCATAAATGTAGCGCCATTTTTTTTCCTTCAAGACTTATTACGTGTAATGGAAATGTTTCCAAAGCTCTGACAGGAGTGTGCAATGGCAAAAAAATATTAAATGTGCAAAAAGCCAGTGAGCCATAAATTAAGTGGATAATTTTCCACATGTGAGATTGTTTAGGCTTCTTTTGAATGTTTCCGAATGTTCTTTTTAAACTTCATTTAAAACATCAAGCACTTTAAGTTTTCTTTCCACAGCTCCTCCACTGGCCTATCAGCATTAATTTAGGATTTCTAGCAATTACACAGTTAAATTAAATATAAATTCAAAAGCATCTTAAAAATATCAAAATTTAAAATGTCTAATTTAAATTCTAAATGGAGAAGTATACGAAATTAAGGCTAACAAGCTACTTAGGAATTAGTGAAAGAACATTAAAAATGCTTCAATAAAAAATGATATTTCAAAAGCACAGAAGGAAAGTCAAATACAGCGGAAACAATCATGTCACATAGGAAATGTCAAACCTTTAGACAGAAAAACTGCATTTCAGATAACACCCAGTTCTGTTTCACCAGCCTTCCAGAATTTTTAGAATTTTTAAAAACTGTATCTCAGGAAGCATGTCAATATTAGTTAATATTCAGGAAACCATCTTTCAGTGCCAGTGATCCAGGCTGAACATTTCTGAAAAGGCTACGAAACCACATTGGCACAGTTGGCCTAGCTAGTAAATGGGTCTTTCGGAGAATCGGGGCTGGTGAACCGGCCTTTCACGAACTGGCTGCAGTAACTGATCTTCAGCAAACTGACCTGCAGGCATGTCATGGAGCCTTGCTGTTCCCGAGCTCAGTTAGCCAGGACCCTTCTCTCACACCAGGTCGGTGGGACTGCTGTCCCCAGTGAGTGTGCCTGGGGACGCACGACTCACAGGGAGCGGAGCCCGGGGCCTGCACCAAAGATTCTGGGGAGGAGCAGACCTGGGCCACGTCAGCTGGAGAATGGTAACAGGGAAACCAGCGAGAAAAGGTAGTTACCTTCCACCCAAATGTGACATATCGATAAATCTGCAGATCCCATGTTCCATTCCTCCAGCCCTAACAGGGAATAATTCCACATTTTATAGTATCGTATAAAAGTAAAACGTCACATTTTCATAAAAAAGTCACGGGTGAGAATGACGTGTTGGCCGTCTTTCTCTCCCTCCCACGTCGCTGGGTCGGAGATGCAGAGTGCCCCCATCTCACTGCTGTTCCCCCACACACGGCCGGCCCGCGGAGCCCTAGCCAGGGGGCAAAAGCAGCGCTCGGGTGGAGATCGAACCCTCACAAGCCTGAGGGACAGGGAGGAAGCGGGCGCGTGAAGCAGGCCTGGTGGGGGAGTCGGTGGGGCGGGGGGCGGGGACCCTGGCAGACAGGGGGTGGAGGGGGGGTGGGGGGGCGGAGCACCAGCTGGGGCTGGCACAGCCGCTGCCGCCCGGCCCCGCTGCTGCTGCTGCTGCTGCTGCTGCTCTGGGAACACTGTCCGTGTCGCCAGGGCTTGTGCTCGCCCAGGCAAGGCCAGAAATCCAGACTTTCCAAAAATGGGCAAATCTCCCTTCTACAGGTTAGCAACTCTCTGAACTAAAAAACAACAAAAAATGCTACACAACTCATTATAAATACACGTGTTTCAAATACACAGTTGGCCCTTGAACAACCAGGGCTGGACTGTGTGGGCCCACTCACACACAGCACTTTTTCAGTAAATGCGTCCAGTGCTGTGAGTGTGTCTTCTCTTATGATTGTCTCAGCAACATTTTGTTTTCTCCAGCTTACTGTAAGAATGCAGTATATAAAACATATGACATAGAAAATATATGTTAATTGACGTTATCGGCAAGGCTTCCGGTCAACAATAGGCTATCAATAGTTACATTTGGGGGGGATCAAAAGTTGTGTGTGGATTTCCAACTGCGTAGGTCACCCCCGACCTCTGCATTGTTCAAGGGTCAAGTATATGTGAATGCGTGTGTTTATGTGTAACTGAGATCACTTTGTGGTGTGTGTGCGTTATGTGTGTATACACCATAGATTTAAAGCCCAAGACATATGTCACCTTACTCCACTGCCCGCTGAGTTATAGACACCCCCCCAGGAGCCATCAAAGCTGTGCTCACCCTGAGGACCAGGCGGAGGAAGAAAAGGGACACGTCACCCACAATCTGACAGTAACGGGGGCAACAGAGAAGTAGGGTGGGGTGGGTTCGTTTTTGCGCTTTATTTGTGACTGAAATCGAAGAAGTTTTAGAGGTTTGGAAACTCAGAACCTCGGCCAGGAGGGACATTAAACCTCCCTGAGACAATCCTCGCACCCCCCGGGAAGAATTATGTTGATATAAAATCTAATAAACGGTCCCATGCTGTGGAAACACTTCCGAAGATGAGGAACCCCCTGCCCTCCAGAGCTGCACGGTCCCTGACGGGGCACCTGCAAGGACTGTGTCGCCCCTCCCACCCCGAGTCGTTCGTTCTCCTGAGCCCCCCTCCGCCAGCCGCGAGCGGGCGTCCGCTCCCCGCCGGCACTGCAGCACTCCGAGGGTTAGAGAACCTGTCACGGCCGGTCTCCTTTCCCTCCACTGAGTCTGTCCCACCGTCACCAGCCGTTTCTCCTATAACGGGGCTACAAACAAGGCTGCTCCCCTCTGGGCCACTCTCAGCGAGAAGCTCTCTAGGTGTAGCACGGTGTATCCAAGCTGCTGGTGTTGACGCTGCCCTTAGAACAATGCAGCCCAAGGTCACGTCAGCTTTCCTGGCCACTGCACGAGTCCCCCTCCACCCCCCACACATCTTGGTTAGGATTCTTTATGTCGTATGAAGCAAGAAACCCAACTGTAATTGGCTGACAAAGTATGAAATTTATCAGCCCACGTGTCTGTGTAACTCCACAGTACAGGGGGAAACTGGGAGTCAGGCAACGCTCGAACTCGACCAGAATCTCTCTCCATTCCTCTCCTCTGCCTTCTGGGTTTGGTCTCTGTCCTCGCTCTCCGTGGTCTCAAGAGACCTAACAGCCTCAGTCGCAAGCAGTAGGAAAGGGAAGGTCTGCTTTCTTCATGTCTCAAGTAAAAGGCCAAGAATGGCCATCATTGGCTCTGTCTTGTCTGACTTGGGTCAGATGACCAGGAAAACGCAATCCTCTCGCTTCGGTTAGTCACCGACTACCCCGGTGGCCAATCACATACAAGCTGCACGGCCGGGGCGTTTGAGGTTCTAGTGAGAAAGAGAATGGAGGAATTAACACTGATGGAGCTCCCCAAAAGTAATCCACCACAAAATGCTAGAAAAACCCTCCAGCCTATTATTGAATTTTTAATCACACATGCAGACTTTTGCACGGATCCCTATTTAAGTTCATCTTGTTCATATCAACCAAATGTTTCTAATTAAGGAGATAATTTCATAGTTTGATTTAGTCCCCCGAAGTATTAGCTGTTCTTCTCAGCTGTGCCCCCTCCCCTGGAAATGTGACATGCACCACCTCTATGCATTCATCTCCTTAAGTCTGATAAAAATGTTGACTCAGAACTCAAAAAAGGGAGCTCTGAGGCACATCCATCCATTCCGTATCTCCCCAGAGGAGTCTATCAACCCGTTAACAGCCACGGTCAGGAACAGCTGTTTAAAAGGTGTCAATGAACCTCACCAGCCCATGTTTTTCCCTCCACAGGAGAAGTACCAGGAGACACTGTCGAATACCTTGCTGAAACCAAGCACCCTCTTTCTGAGGCCTCACCTCCAAAGTGCACGCCGTCCCCTGGCTGCGTGCCTTGTGCCGGCAGCGGCGAACAGGCAAGGCACACTGGGATGAAGAACCCTGCGGAATGTGCAGCGCACCGCGATCCGGGACCCCGGGTCCTCGCACCACGCCGCCTCTGGCAGGCCCGACCAGCCCAACCAGCCTCGAGGCCCCTCTCCCTCCACCAGATATCCTCCTCAACAGCTAGCTTGTGTTCTGGCGGGAGTGGGTCCTGCTGCCCCTTTGACGCTTCAGAAACCCGCCCTTGCAGAGTTTACTCCTAAGGCCTCGCTCTGGTGGTGCAGAGCCGCTCACACCTTCTCTCCTGTGTCGCGGTCTTTTATTGTCAATCAGCCTGCAGACTCTGCCGGCTTGCCCAGCATCCACCCCCCCCCCCCGCCCCATCCCCCAAGCTCCTGTCCTGTTTCAAACCTGTGTTTCTGGTGGGGCTGCCCAACGCTCTCTCCCCTGGTCCAGGCAGGAGCGGACGTGAGATTCAAAGAAACCTAAGAGAGCCGTCTGAAGTGCACATTCTTGGGGGGGTGTGGTGGGGGGGGCAGCTGGAGGGAACAGACCCCCCTCTTTTGTCACAGAGCCGGAGAACTGTGGACGAGGTGGGGGGGGTGCTGCAGGACGGCATCCTCTCTGCCCCGTGGTGGGGAAGGGGCAGACTGTGCGCGTGGGAGAGGGCGGCCACCGTGTACAGGAATGAGCAGGTCCAGGGAGAGGAGGACAGACTGACAGAGAGAGAGGGAGAGACGGACACCCACCGGGTGACCCGGACAGTGCCCCTGCGTTCTGCCCCACCTGATCTGCCCCAGCCGTGCAGTTACGTGGGCAGCCAACTCCCTGTGTGGTCGGAGCTGGACTTCCGTGGCGTGTAACAAAAGGAACCGAGGTGGATTCACGTGGCCGGAAGGCAGGGCGGTGTGGCTGCAACGAGCACTCAGCCCCCCTGTGTGGCTACCATCCCAGGGGTGCCCGACCCACGGCCCCCAGGCCGCATGCGGCCCAGGACGGCTGTGAATGCGGCCCAACACAAAATCACCTATGACTTAAAACATGATGAGATTTTTTTGTGACTACGTGTTGCCATGTATTTAATACGTGGCCCAGAGATGCCAAAAGGTCAGACACCCCTGACTCTAGACCTTTATAACCAAGTAAAGCTAACACAGGATGTCTTTTTTTTTTATTACAATAAAATATCAGTGAACCCGAGGCTTGAGTTTGAGCCCTCACTCTACCACAGAGGGGGCGAGACGTGAGTCTCGTTCTCAGCGCCGCCCCCCATGGAGACAGGACACGCCAGCTCCCTCCTCGCTGTGGCACTGTGGCCGCGCGGGTGAGAAGGGCGAGTGAGTTGCGGGCCCACCGGAGGCTCTTAGCAAACGACAGCGACTGCTCCCCAGCCTATGGCAGCTGAGAGGCGGCGGAGAGTCCTTCCGGTCCCTTCACCCATTCCTCTGGAGGGACGACGCTCACAAGGAGCCGGCAGGTGCCAGGTACTTTCGCAACCGCTGAACCCGATTTGTCGCACTCTGGGGAGCCACGACGGTGCTGTCTCCCATCACCGGGGAGAGCGGATCCGCTCCTCTTTCACTCAGCAGGGCAGGCGGCGGGATGTACCATGGGTGCCCCTCGCGCAGTAAGAGCGACCCCCATGGCCCACTGGCTCTGCGGGTGGGCACTGCCTCCGCTCCCACCCCCGCTCCCCACCCCCGCTCCCAGGGCCCCTGTCCAAGGGCGGGGCCCCTGCACCTCAGCTTCCTGGCACCCGGCCGGGCCACTTCTCTCAAACACACCCACGTGTTACACACTTTTCCCAGCCAGCGCACGCTCATGAGCTCGGGAGCTTTGGACTACCCAGCCCGAAGGACTTTTTTTTTTTTTTGCACTTTAAAACTGGGGACGATCCTTTTGGGGGCCATTTACGCCCCATCTTTCACTTCCTTCAAGGACCTCTTACTGTTCCTCACGAAAGCTATCCCCACTCTCTGTAAGTGATCACATTTATGAGATTTGGCAAATCAGCGTTATTTGTGCAATGTAATTGAAGGTCCCTTCATCTGCCCTTGGAGAAGTGCCGAAAACTCAGTATAGAATTCACTCAAAATACACAGGTAAATGCACGTTAAGCGTGCCGATCATGTTTTTTTCAAATCATAAAAGGTGTGATTTATAAAATTAAACTTTATAAACAATTAAAATTGGTTCTAATCAGTCCTTTTTGAGCCTTTCAAGGTCACACCCATCATTCCTCAGGTCTGTCTGATTTTCTGTTAGCTCTCTCCAGGGGAAAAATGTGTTTTTTGGGTGTGTGTTTTTTTTTCTATTTTCTCTCCCTCGAGCTGAGAAAAAGCAAAAGAGATAGCAGTTATGCAGCTGCAGGGGCAGCCAAGCAAGAGATTGATTCAACAGGAGGAATGTAATGCGTCCCAGAAGATTCCCCGGGATTTGCTATCCAGCTGCTTAGGGCACAATTTGTTGTAATAAGAAACTGAAGGTTTCCTGTCAGGAATGTCAAAGTGCTCGGAGATGGCTTGTGAAAGTTAACAGAAAAAAAATGAACCACAGCGGGAAATGCTTATATTCTGGAAATGCCTGCACAACATGGGAAGACTAAAGACCATTTCTCAGAGTGTATACATCGCTCGTATACACTGGTGAATGCAGAAGACTAAACGTTTTCCTGTGCAGCTGACCTAGCCCCAGGGGTGGAGTATGGCTTTCATCTCGCTCACAGGGAGGTTGTTTAAAGAAAGTCAGCAAATGCAGGACAGAAAAGATATTTCATTTCCGGAAGCCTGGCCTGGCGTCTCAAGAGCTAAGGTGTAGGGGTCGGGGTTGCAATGAATGGGGTTGGTGCACGGCTGTGGGATTTGGGGGCCAACGGGTACTGACACCCTTGTTCCAGGTAAGGATGGGAAACGGGGGGTGTGCACCGGGCAGGGAGAACTAAAGCAGCCAGAACGACAGACTGCCAAGCCCCAGACAGGAGGGCAAGTGGAATGTGGAGGCAGAGCCTGCCATCAGCACCAGAAACCTCAGCGGGAGGAAAGGGAAGCCCGTCATGGGGCATGGGCGTCTGAGGGCTGGGTAAAGGCTGCAGATGGAGAAAAACCAACCAGGGAGCTATCGGAAGGTGGGGGCGGGCTCCAGGGGCTTTGCCTCTGGTCTAAGCCTTTTCCGGTAGACTAAGCACGGCCACGGGGAGGCCGGCACCTCTCACAGGACGAGGTCCTGGACCGGAAGCTTGCACGGGGAAGCAGGGGCCGGGAGGGCGAGAAGGGGCAGGCTCTAGTGACGGAAACACAGAGAAAAGTAATGTCAGACGGAGAGTTCGCTCACTGGCTTGAAATGAAGGTCTGAGGCCGCCCACAGACCGTGAAGGGGCTCAGTCGTGGATCCTCCCACTCCCAGCAAGAGGCCGAGATGGACAGCATGGCCACGGGCAATGGAGCCGGTCTGGGAGCTCCTCGTGGGACCCTAGGCCTACGTTTGCCCAGGTACTTCCTGCTAGCAAGTAAACAGGGATCTGGAGGGGCCTTTAAAAATGCTGTTCTAAACAGAAACTGCAGGAGGTGGCCACAGCTGGCCGCTGGGTGGCTAGACAGTGCATGGAGGCAGAATGCATTTTTTTCTGGTCAAACAAGCTGGATGGAAGTGATGTGGACAGGGCATTCCTGCAGCGATGTTACCACCAGAGTGAAACAGGGTGCAGCCCAGAGGTGGGTGGGGGGGGCCCCACATAGGGATTTGGAATGGGGTCCAGAACTCAAGGTGTCCAGGAAATATTAGAAAGATATATAGGATGTCCTCACCCCTTCCCCCCACAGGTGTGAGTTGGGGGAAGGCACACATGCAGCAGGAACATGCAGAGCTCTTTTGTACAGCATCAGCTTTGCAGCTAACCTCTGGCATGCTCATTTAACATATCTATAACCTTTAACTGGCTGCATAGATATGTTAAATAGCTGTGCCCATGCTTTGAGCCAGGGAGTTGGAAGTGACTTCCACCCAAGATATAACTGGGAGGCAACTCCCCCCTGGGTACAGCACCTGCATGAGAACTTGGAGATGACTGACTCCACACCATGGGGCCACACCTGCCCAGACTTACTATGGCAGGCCAGTAAACTTGGAATACAGGAATGCTGGCAGGTGTAACTGATTGTAGGAGGAGTCAGAAATGGGGCTGCAGGGGAAGATTGGTGCAGGGATTTAAACCCAGATGCAGCAGCCATTAAGGGGAGAACCACGAGGTCTCGGCAGAGTGGAAACCCTCTCATAGCTTTGCAGAGAACCACACGGCTTGATCTTGGCTGACGACACAGCTGATGGTGTTGGGAGCCTGAATCTACTTCTTTCCCTGAGATACGGTACCCCAAATTAGGGCAGAGGGAGAAGGAAGCACTGTGTGCATCTGTGGGTATCCTAAAGCACTTTGATATTTTAATGAAGACATTAGGTCACTACTTTAAGTCTGTATAGCTTTAAATAAACATTTCCTTTCCTTTTCACAAATCTCTGGCATTGAGAGACGTCTTTCCTCTGGCGGTAGGCACAGCAAACCTAGTGGGGGGGGGGTCCTTTTGGTAACAGTATATTGTACCTCTCCTTGTGTTCTATAAGTTTTTGGCAACCCAGATGGGACAATAATTGCCCCCGCTCCCAGCCTGTTCTGGAACAGTTCTTGGCATCCAACATGGGGCCAATAATTGTCCGTGGCAGACCGACCCCCTCAGGTGCGAGAGAGTGAGACTTTGGAGTTTTCCCAGTCTCTGAGAATTTCTCTGCACTCCTCCTGAGGGCATCGGCTGCCTAATCATGCCCAGGTGAAGGAAAGGTGAAAAGGAAATGAAATGGGGAACAGAGCAGAGAAATGAAATGGTTTGGTTGAAAACTTGTTTCTGAACACCGTTTGGGAATAATGGAGCTGTGGATAATGGTTGGTTAGTGTGCTGCTCCCAGGTGGCCCCTGTTTGCTCACTTACAATTTCGGTGAGCCCAGGTGGCACTAAGGGAACCTGTCTCAGGTGTGGGGAGGAAGCAAACCCCTAGGCTCTGTAGGCCGAGCCTGCATGTATGTTGGGGATTGGACAGCAAACCATGTGGGTGCACCGCCATTTGGGGTAAAATGGAGGATAAGCCACAAGAGTGCCCCACCTTGGAGGGTGGGTCCTGCATGGGTGTCACCATCTTGGATGATGGGTCACCTGAGAGTCCCACCATCTTGGAACTGGGCAGGGTGGTGGGCCAAGGGTTCTCTTCAGATTACGGGCTGTGTGTGGCTGCTGTTGTGTGGGCAATGCACCAGTCAGCTTCTCTGTGCAACTGGTTCTGATGGGGATGGCTCTGGTTCTGAAGGTCATGAACTAGGGCCCAAGGGTGAGCATCTGATATATAGGGTGTTCGCAAGGTCTAAGCTTCAGAAAGCTGCAGGATGTCCCTGCGAATCTAGGGACTTTCAGTGGAAGGTACCTGTAGTGGTAGGGACCTTTGGCTGCCAGATACTGAGTTTAAGTACCAGATACTGAGTTTAAGTAATGAGTTTTAAGTATAGTCCTTCCTAATGTGGGAAAGGAACAGGGATTAAAAGTGAATGGTTAAATCTGGAATGAGTAAAAATATGTATAAAGGATGTGGAAGTTTTAAATCTGGAAGAAAGGAAACCTCAATTACTTGTTTTCTGGTTTCGTGGGAAAGGAGCAAGTTTCTCCCATTGGTTTGTTTCTGATCAGAAACCCTCTGTACTGTAAGACCTAGGAAAGGTCACCTGTAACCAGTTTGGGAGAATGCCTTTGCCACTCAGGACCCAGGAAGGGTCACTCAGGGGTGATGAATGCTTCAGTCTGAGGCAAAAGAGCAGGTCTCTGCCAAGAGACCGGATCTAAAAGGAGCAACTCTCTGCCATTGGTTTTGTTTCTGATCAGAAATTCTCTGTATCTAAAGACCTGGTTAAGGTCACCTGTAACAGGTTGGGGAGAATGTGTTTGCCACTCAGGACTCAGGAAGGGTCATTTAGAGGTGATGAGTATCTGAAGACCTAGTTAAGGTCACCTGAAGACCTAATTAAGGTTGCCTGTAACCAGTTGGGAAGAATGCCTTTGCCATTCGACACCCAGGAAGGGTCACTCAGGGCTGATGAGTGCTTTAGTCTGAGGCAAAGGAGCAGGTCTCTGCCATGAGACCAGATCTGAAAAGAGTATATCTCTGCAAGGCACCAGTGGACACACTGATGCAAGAGAATGCCTCTCTGGAACTCGGTGTTTTGGATTTTGCTCTGTATCTGCTCTGAAAAGGAAATTGAAGATTCCAGAAAAGGTTGAAACTTCATACTCTGTAGGAAAGTGAACAAGGAAAAAAGACTCTCCTTCATGCTTTGTATTTTTCTCCCTACCTGATCCCTCCAGAATTTGGCATTCTGAAGGAGTGAGTGATGACATAACGTTTCCTTGGATAAATCCAGTAAGACCAGTCATTAATAGTTGTTTTGTTAACTGAGATTTTGGCTGGAATGTCACGCCTGAAGGAGGCATGTCTGGGTTCTGGTCATCACCAGAAAGCCCTGAGGAACTGGGATTGACTTGCAAAGCTATCGTAAAGCCCATGAGAAAAGCCTGGTACTCTGGTTGGCTGTACAGTTCATGGCAGTCTTTCCAGGGAAGGAACAAAAGATGCTTTCCTGAAAGATGGCTAAAAAGGAACCTGTAGTCACAATGAAAGCCTCAAGGATTTGAGTGAAACAACTGGTACAGGCGAAGCCAGATGGCAGATGTGTGGCTCTGCTTCTGTGCCCCGAGGGGTAGACTAAGAAGTCAATCTGAAGGTTCACTATGTGAGTTTCAGCAAAGCGGACTTAAAGATTGTAAGTGATCCATGTTGCTCTTGGTGTGTTTATGCAAATGAACAGTCAAAATTAAAAGCAGGACCCAAAGTAGTCCCTTTAATAATAGTGAGGGTGATCTTAAGGAGACAAATTGTGGTTCAAGGAAAATCACAATGCTCAGTATTGGACATCAGAATGGCACAGCTGTCTTGAAAGTTTGTTTTCCTTTGAAAGTTGAAACTGAGTCTGTAATATCACCAAAGATGTACAATTTACAGGTGCAAAAGACCTGTCAAATTGCCATTGTTAAATGTCATTGTAGGAAGGACCTTGCAACTGAATGTCTTCCCAAAAGACAGTCTCACAGGCACAGACTGGTTCGGGGATTGTTGTGTGAATTAACCTGTGAGTTCTTCTGTTTTCATAGGATGTATGCCTATGACTTCATTACCTGAGTGACTGGTTGTAATATAGGCCTCACTTAAGGAGCCCATCTTCATCATCACCCCCTGAGACTCAACGGTTTGGCTGAACTAAGTGGTTGGGTTGGTGAAGGGTTCGGGCGGTCTGTGGGCTTCATTTTAGAACTGATTTTCCCTTTTCTGTCTTGATGGCTTGGACAGAAAGGGCCCAGATATCTGAAAGGAGGGAAGTCCTAATGTATTCCCCTCAGCCTGAGTGAAGTATAGTGGGCCACAGGAGTTTTGGATAGGTGTAGCATGCCTTGTACACCTTCCTCCAGAGAAGCCATTCTTAAGTCTCTATCTTTGCCATTTAGTGGTTACGATTTAATTGTGCCTTCCAACTCTTTCCAAATCTGTCACCTCCAGAATATGACCAGGATGCCAACGGTCCAGTAATGCCAGCCTTTGGACACCAAGCCTGTGACTTCCTGGTGACAGCCAACTGACCGGGATTCTGTAAGGTCCTTCCCCTTACAGGAAGGACTCTGTCCGTGCTGCATGCCCCCTTTCAGGGTACCCCTGACCCAAGGGTAGGTAGGACAACGTCCATGTCCAGCCAGAAGTAGTTACAAAAAGATGAAACCTTTGTCTGTTGTCCTTTATATGATTATAAAGTGGTTGTATATCTGAAAGGAGGGATTGTAACAGGGTGCAGCCAAGAGGGGGGCCCCACATAGGGATTTGGAATGGGGTCCAGAACTCAAGGTGTCCAGGAAATATTAGAAAGATATATAGGATGTCCTCACCCCTTCCCCCAACAGGTGTGCGTTGGGGGAAGGCACACATGCAGCAGGAACATGCAGAGCTGTTTTGCATAGCAACAGCTTTGCAGCTAACCTCTGGCATGCTCATTTAACATATCTATAGCCTTTAACTGGCTGCATAGATATGTTAAATAGCTGTGCCCATGCTTTGAGCCAGGGAGTTGGAAGTGACTTCCACCCAAGACATAACTGGGAGGCAACTCCCCCTGGGTACAGCACCTGGGTGAGAGCTTGGAGATGACTGACTCCACACCATGGGGCCACACCTGCCCAGACTTACTATGGCAGGCCAGTAAACTTAGAATACAGAAATGCTGGCAGGTGTAGCTGATTGTGGGAGGAGTCGGAAATGGGGCTGCAGAGGAAGATTGGTGCAGGGATTTAAACCCAGATGCAGCAGCCATTAAGGGGAGAACCACGAGGTCTCGGCAGAGTGGAAACCCTCTCACAGCTTTGCAGAGGAGAACCACACGGCTTGATCTTGGCTGACGACACAGCTGATGGTGTTGGGAGCCTGAAACTACTACTTTTCCTGAGATGCGGTACCCCAGACTGGGCAAAGGGGGAAGGAAGGACTGTGTGTGTCTGTGGGTGTTTTAAGGGACTTGGGATTTTAATGAAGACATTAGGTCACTACTTTAAGTCTGTATAGCTTTAAATAAACACTTCCTTTCCTTTTCACAAATCTCTGGCATTGAGAGACATGTTTCCTCTGGTGGCGGACAAGTGAACCCAGTGGGGGGGTCCTTTTGGTAACAGTATATTGTACCCCCCCTTGTGTTCTGTAACAACAGGACAGTATCATTTAGGGGGGAGGGTGACCGGGTCCCGTGAAATGTGCCATGGGGATACCTCGGGGCTTAGGGCCCCGGAGCTGGCGTGCTAGCCCTGAGAGCAAAAAATTCCAAGCCAGACAGTTGGCTTCCACTCCAAGTTCATCAAAAGCGAGTGCAGGGGAATGATCCCTGGGCCTGGGATTCTCTAGGTGTGAAGCACCAGGACGCAGCTGGGCTGGGCAGGGCCACTGTCACGGGCTACACTGTGTCCCTCTAAAATCCATGTGATACAGCCTTGACCCTCGATACCCAGAACATGACTGTAGTTAGGGATGGCCTTTAAGGAAGCAATTAAGTTAAATGAAGTCCTCAGGATGGGCCCTGATGAGTATGACTGGTGTCCTTATGAGGAGGAGAAACGTGGACACACAGAGCTGCGTGTGCATGAAGGAGTCGCCGTGTGAGGGCCCAGAAGGGTGGCAGCGGCCGTGCGCAGGCCAAGCTGGGAGGTCTCGGAAGAAACCCAAGGTGCTGGCTCCTGGGCCACGGGTTCCCAGCCCCCAGCACTGCGAGGAAACCGGTTACAGTCTGAGTGTGGCACGGTCCGAGTGTGGGCACGGTCCGAGTGTGGCTCACTGGGCGGTTTAGCCTCAGGGGCGCTGTGGGGAGGAAGAACTCCAGGAGGCCAGGGACAGCGACTCCTCTGCGTGAGGTGTGAAGGCAGCAGCAGGAGAAGTGAAACCTTGAAATCGGTCAGTGAACCTCAGGGGCTATCAGTACCTGACCCAGTGAAGGGCCACCTGCTCCAGCACCACTAAGGCCTGTTCGTCACCGGCCAGGGCTGTGGTGGCCCAAGGGTTCCTCCAGGGGTTCCGAATGCCTGGTTTTCTGCAGAGACCCAGAGGTCACGCTGAGCCACCATCGGGACCTGCCCAACAGCAGCGCTGGGGCTCCATTTTTGTCCTCCCTGTTTTGTTCACCAACATTTATTTACCACTGTCCACACAGGGGGCCCAATAAACACTCCTGTTGGAAAAGTAAGTGCCTGAACTAGAAGCTTGAGATGGTCCCGTGCCCAGGACCCTGTGCCTGCAGGAGGCCACGCAGAGAGCCGCCCGCCCAGTGTGGAGGACACGGGGGCCAGCGCTGTGCGGGTGGTATCCGGGCCCACCTCCCACGAGCCGGAGCCTCCGAAAGGGCTGCCGTCTGCTTCTCGGACACGGACGAGACCGAGGTTCGCGCAGCCATCTGATTCCCTAAAGCCCCATTTCCCGTCACAGGCTGTCCTCGGTGTCTCTGCCAGAGCCAAGGCCCCACGTCTGGGTCGTTCTCATGCAGCCCCGGGGGGGTGGGGGCTGCAACCGCCCAGCACAGCCGGCCAGCGACCCCGTCTCCACCCAAACGCACGGGTGGCATCTCGAGGAAGGGTATGCGGGACAGAGGGAAGAGGAGCGGACCCCTGGGGGTAGGGATTTCCATCTCTGTGTTTCCCCCCAGAAAGTGCAGTCAGAGAAACGGCTCGTGAAAATCCCGTAAAGCACACCGGGGGAGGCAGATGGCCAGCAAGGCAAGTGAGCTGAGCACGGGAGGTCCCCTCCTGGGTAGAAAAGCCCGGATGTCTTCCCCGGGTCCGACTCTTGGAGCCTGGCTGCGGCAAGTTCTGCACCGGGGACACGAGCCAGGGAGCCTGACTTCCAGGACAGAGCATCCCTGACAGGTGTGCCGACATGAACTGGCACGTGTGTGACCCGGAGCAGGGAGGGGACAGAGAAGACAGGCCCGGGGCGGGGGGGGGGGTGCTGGGTGGGTGCGGCGCCCATCACTCCCCCGACGCCACCCCCCCCCGCCCCCGCCCCCGCCCCCATGGTGATGCGCACCTGCGGGCTCTGCGGGCCCCCGCCCCGGACCGTCACGTTGACAGATGACAGACCGCACAGCAGAGTGACTGTGCGTCTTCAGGAGAAAAGCCGGCTTGGACACAGTCGTGGGAAAGTACTGCGGTGATGAAACCTTACATTTTATCAACTCATCTGCCAGAGCTCCTGAGGGAAGAGCTTAAAAATTACTGGAAGAATGAAAACTGACGTGGCGTCTGTGTCATCACCGGCCGCCTCGGAGCTGCAAGCACCTGACTGGTAAACATGTCAGGTGCACAAGCCGCCCGCCGTGTGTCCCTTCGCCTCTTGCACCATTTTTTTCCCGACAACAAAGCACAGGAAACGGAGCCGAAACCTCCCTCTTTCCAGCTTCCCCCCCTCAAGGGGGTTTCACAGCCCTCTCCCTCTCCATCATCGCCGCGTCGGCAGCCGGGCTGGTTCAGTCCCCTTCACCGACCTCATTCTTCCTCCTCGTCCCCAGGAGACTCGAGGAGACGCCGTCCCCCGTTACAAACCTATGGCCTGTGGATCACGCAGTCAATACCGGGAAATCTCCCTCCACAGGGCGGGCTGCGGTCAAGGAAAAGGAGGAGGCCCTTACTATTCTGAAATGAATTTACATTGGACATCGTAAACATCAGGTCATCCAGTCTCAATTCTCTGGGCAAAACAGGGACATCTCGGTGGATGGGCCACACAATTTGGGGACAGTTATTTGCATTTAAAATGAACATAACTTCTGATGCGGGCAAGTCAGCATTCAGAAACTTATCGTATGGTTTTACCCTACACAGTCAGCCCATCAGCACACAAACACAGGTGTGTGCCTGTGAGTCGTAACACTGTTTGACATTGTAAACACACATGGTAACAACAGAGCCTGGTCCACACACTGGGGTATGTTCATGAGACCAGAAACTGCGCCTCTCTCACACAGAATAAGGTAGGTATTCAGGAGTGGATTTGGACAGATGTCCACACCTCGTTGTCAGATGAAAAATGCAATCGGTGCACAGGAGACACAAAGGGATCCTATTTTTTCTCTCTGATCATGAAGGACAGGTCTTAGCCTCTCCTTCTCTCTGTCCTCTTCCCACCCACCACCTCCCTGGGCATACGGAACAGATGGAGACTGGAACTGAGTGTCTCCGCAGGGCAGGCAGGAAGAGGGGAGGCGAGAGAGAAGTACAGAGAGGAGCAAACAGGGGAAGGGCCCACGAGAAGAGTGTGGAGCAGACGGAGGAGAGAGCGAGGGAAAAGCGGTCTTCGGGGGGGTGAGGACGGCTGGGGACGCGGAGAGTGGGGAAGAAGGGAGGCCTCCCAGGGTCGGGGACGCGTGCTGTGAGCGGAGTGTGCGTACACACACGGACGTTCTCGGGGAGGAGACTTTCCTCGGTTATCCGCGGGGAATGGGACAAGTTTTACCTTTGTGTTCTTTGCAAAAATGTCCCATTTTAGAAGTATATACTAGTCTTATAACAATAATTAAGTTAATAGACAGGTATGGATACAATGAAAGTCCCCCTTCAAAGCTCTAAAAAGCCTCTGTGTTTCTGTTTTCACTCTCTGGTCCCTGAAGAAAATCAAGTTTAATTTGTATCTGACATAACTTACAGCAATTTTAAAGCTATGTTCAGTTGGACGCACGTCTCTTCTCCTTTTTCAAATGCGGAGCGCGCACCCGCAAGGTGAGGGTGGTCGCCCAGCCCCGGCACAGCCCGGAACACCTCCCCCCGAGGAAGATGCTCCCCTGGGTCAAACGACCACCCGGCCAACTGACTTCTGGAACCCAATTCAGCTTACGGTTGAGATTTGGCTGAATTAGATTTTTAAACAAAATTTATACAATACCTTGAAATTACTTTCCTTCTGCCTGATGTTTACGCGGCGAAGGGACAGAGACCACGCATGTGTAACCACGGATGTACACCCAGATGCTCTCAGAAGAAACCCCGTGAGCCAGAGTGACAAATCCTGTCGTGCGTGCGTGAGTTATTTGCAACGCGCCTTAGGAAACACCAAGAACTTAATGTTGTATTGTCTGCTCGTCCTAAGGAGAACTTGAGTAAAAGCATTAAATAATTGAGGAGAAAGAAAGGAGCTGAAGGCAACACGGGGATCTGGGCAAAAATGGAACACGGACACTCTGTCCTCGAAGGCCAGGAGGGACAGAACCACCACGCGACTCCTGACCTCCATCTGGCTGTTGACAACAGTGGACTAACCCTGCAAAACTGTTAGGGCGGGTAGCAGTCCGGTCAGCCCTCGATGACTCACGCCTAACTAGCTGCCCACGTCCTTGGTTAAAGGACACTGCTCCTCCTCTCTCTACACTCCGTCGGTTCTGGATTAAAGTGGTTTCCTTTCCTCCACTGCACCTTTGCAAGCAAACAACTCAGGTGCCACCTGTTTGAAGCGGATTGATGCAGACCGGGTTTCCTGAAACAGAGAACACCGCAGAGCACCTTCCCAACAAGCTCCGGGGGTGAGAAACAAGGGAGGCTTGGAGACCTGTCAGCAAGTGTCAGAAGAGGGGGTTCAGACACAGAGAGTGTGACCTGCCAACTACGGGGTTTGACTCGAGGTTGTCAGTAAAGCATCCATTTAATTAAGGGATAAGTGAGTTCTTCAAAGAAGCCTTCCTTGCTAGGTGTGGGGGAAAGAGGATTCGAAAGTATGTGCAGACGCAGCGCCCTCGAAGGTGTGCGGCCCTCCCTGTGAAGCGGTGGGCCAGCATGAAACTTCTGCACTCAGAGGCAGCCCGGGCGTTAGAGGGAGGGGAGGATGGGGCAGGCAGGGTTGGTGCTGCTGGCTGCTGGGGCACCCAGAGACGGGAGCATCTTCTCAGTCTGCATCTCCTGGCTGGAATTCATCCCCCACCCGGCAGGCAGCCCACAGTCTGGCTTCCTGGGACCAAGCCCCGGAGTTCAGAGAGGGAACACCAACCGTCCCCCACCTGCCTCTCGTTGCAACACAAAGGCTTGGGGCATGAAGCCTTATCTCTTTGCATTCAGTTCATATTTTCTGCAAAGCCACAACATTCACCATGTGGAACACACTTCAGGATCATGGGAAAGTCTGCAGTCTTGGCCCTCGAGGCCATCTCTTACAAATTTGATGGAAGCTGACTCACAGTCTAGATTCCAAAGCTGTTCAACCACAAGGCAGCGGAAGAAGCCACCTACAGAAGTTCTGCAAACACCCTCAGGGCTGCCCGGGGCCACGGCTGGGCTGCCAACCCCCTGCCATACCCCTGGTGGGCCGGGTCTCCGGCAGCACGCTCCGGGGCCCTGTCCTGGCTTCCTGACCACTCTGCCTGGACTAGATAACATCCCAGACTCCACACGCGTTTCTGTCCTTATCGTGTTCATCTTGGTCACCTCTCCTGTTAGTCGTCTTCTGAGGCTATTCCTCAAGCGGGGACAGGCAGGAGGCTGAGCTCTGCATCCTCTCCCCACCCTCAAACTCACGCCCCTGCCTGCTGCCCCACGCTGCACAGACCTAGGCCTGGGTTCTCCCACTGCCGAGCCCCTTGCAGCTGCCATCCTGCTTGCATGGTCTTCAGAGCTACCCAGAAGGGGTCCCCAGCTCTCTGGGGACCTCCCCCCAACTCCCTGGATCCCAGATACTTTGGGGTACCTTCTGAGCAGTGAATGACCTCGTTCTGTGCTGGAGATGGTTATTACGTGTGTTTCTGCACCCCCTCCCTTGGACTGATCTGCCTCGACTTCCAAACCCGTTCTTGCTTACTGCACACCAGGGTCCCACACCCACCAGCACCAGACTCTCAGCACCAGGCCCCTGCACTTCCAGAGCAGCTCTGAGTCCACAGAACAGCCAGGGACAAAACGCCCGCTGGTCTGAAGGACTGAGGCCAGACGAGAGACAGGGAATAGCCAACAGTTCCTCCATCTGACTCAATGCTGCATTGCATTGTGTCTCCCTGCTCTCTGCTTGGGTCTAAGGCGGCCACGAGGTGAAAGTATTCGAGTGAAGACACCCGGGAACTCGCAAAGCCCTGACAAGTGGAGGACACCATCATTACTGTGTACCAGACCGAGGACCCCACACCGGGCCGCCTCCCTCCCCTCGATCCGCTGAGGCTGATGACACAGCCTCCCCGAGTGGGGTCTGCACGTGCGTGCCTCTCCGGCACCCCCAGGGCACTATGCTCGCCTCTGCCACCGTGAACAGTGCACCCCAGTGTGAGTACCACCCCCACATCCAGACGGCATCTCACCGTTTCTGCTGACCCACAGAAGCAACTGGACCAATGATGGACAAATGCATAAACGAAGGCACGAAGGAGTGACCAGAACCAGGTTTGGTTTTGCGAACTGAGGAGCCGACGGGACACGCACTAGAAAGGCGCATAATCGGAACGACTTCACGACGTCCGTCCTTGGCCCCGAGTCAAGGCACGGCGGCCCCCGCTGAGCCCTCCCCCGTGGACGCACCTGTACGGCTCCATGGTCCGGAGGCCGTAGAGCAGCGCCTCCTCCAGCAGCCCCAGGTGGATGCAGGCGTCCATGGCGCAGTCCAGCACCTTCAGCTGGTAGATGTTGATGTCGGGGAGCCGTTCGGCGTTGCGGCTCAGGACCGCCTGGCACAGGGCCAGAACCTGCTCCCACTCTGTTGTTAGCCTTCGTTAAGGGTTCACGGTCCTCGCCGAGAAATACACACACGTGAGCGGAGATTCTCCGGGAGGCGGACACGCTCCCAGGCAGAGCAGGGAAGGCGGACGCACGGTGCCGTGCAGACGCACTGCCCGGAAACACACCCGAGACCACCACGCGAACGTGGCGCCCCGGGGAGGGGAACTCTGTCTGCGCCCATGGAGCAGCCTCCAGCCGAGCTGCAGCTCCGTGGGGCCAGGTTTCCAAAGAACCATTCCTTCTCCACGTTCCTAGATGCATTATTCTCTCTAAACCTCAGCATGAGCGGGGGGCAACGAGGCCTCAAAAAGGGTGGAGAGGAAACCCCGTACCCAGTCCTGAACAACGCTGACTTTCTGGTTAGCCAGAACTTAACTCTCATGACCCTTGCGGTGAGGTGACCTCACTTTCTAGGAAGGCTGTAACTTGTCCTCTTACAGACACAGGCAGGGGACTGAGGACATGGTGTATGGATGGGGCCTGCCTTGAACCCCCCGAGACGAATTAACCCGCAAGCAGAGTCGAATTGAGACTGCCGGCATCCGAGGACTAGTGTGGTTTCTTTCCTGCACGTTGTCAGGGGAGCGGGAGGCCAAGGAGGATGCTGGGAGGGGGCCGGCCGTCCTCCCGCCCCTCTCCCACCTTCAATCTCTGTTGCTGCAAAGTCGTCTGCATTCAGGTGCTGGAATTCCTCTAAGGTGAAAGGTTCGCCGATTCCAGACGTCGCAGAAATGGCAGAGCCTTGGACTGTAGGTAAAGCTGGATTTAAACCCAAGCTGGTTTCCCCATTTGCCCAATTTGAGGTTCCGAGCAAGCCCTCTTGAGCACTCCGAGGTAGGCCAGAAATGAAAATGCCTAATGTCACAGCAAAGAGCACATAAACTGTGTGTAAAATTAAAAATACCCTTTATGTGTTCCACTGTGAGCCGGGCAAGGCTCGGGAGCCGGAACACAGTGGGAAGAGAGTGTGACGCACAGGATACACGCCACACCGAAATGAGGGCCCCTCCCCGTCCCTGACGCGCCTCTCAGTGTGACGGGGCCTAAGGACAAAGGTTCGGCCGGCTGAGTTTGATCAAATTTCATCCATCCACCCACGCCCCTCCCCACGTCCACGCAATCCAGTCCCTTCACTGTCCAGTGCTCTCTGTCCCCCAGCCCCCGTCCCAGGGCCTCTCCATCCGGCCCTAACACAACCTTGAACAGAGGGCGCTCTGACGCTCCTCCGTCTGGCTCCAGCAAAGTCTACCCCCCCAGAACCCCGACTCTTGGGGCGCTGCTTGCCAAAGCATCAGCAAACACTTCCAATATACTGATCGGGCCACGTGCGTGGGCGGGACTGATGTCTCCGCTAACCCCCAGAGGAAATCTATTTTCCTCTCCATGGCGGGGGGGGGGGGGGTTGGGGGGGGGCTCCTGGAGACGTGACGCCTGACATGTGTCAGGCATGCTTCCTCAGCCCCCGCTGCACACGGCTGCAGGCCGTTGTGTCCCGTTTCTCGTGCACCACGCTGATTTTACGGTGACTCGTGACTGGGGGACGTTGACCCTGGCCTCAGGAAAGGTGCACGTACTGAAGAAAAGTGAACTGGTGACTTTCTTCTGTGCTCATCTGCCACGTACGTTTCAAGTTTCAAGTGCGCTGAACAAACCTCCCAGAGGCTGGGGGGAGCGGTGTCGGAGGCGACGTACCCACTTTGTGACAGATCGCTGGGCTGACCTCCGTGGCTTTTCATTCCAGTTTCATGCCAGCAGCGCACACCTGACGCACTGTCGGGGGAGGCGACCGCCTCTCGCACAGGGCCAGCCGCGTCTGTGGCGAGGCTCTGCCTCCCACTGGAAGTCGTGTTGTTTGACCCCCGTCCGTACTCACCCGTCCACTCGTCCGAGCTCCAGCTCACGGGAAAGGGGTCCGAGGCTGATGAGCCTCGGGAGCAGGAGCCAGAGGAGCCGCGCTGCATCCCCCGACAGAAACACATCTGCCTCACCCCCCGGCAAGCTGGAAGGGGCCGCGCGCCAGCTTCCCCGCGCAGCGCTGGCACCCATCTCCTGGCAGACGGGGCCGGCCTTCCCTGCAAAACGCCCCAGTGAGCCAAAAAACAGACTGATTTTAACTAAGAGGCTTTTCCCCCAAGCCAGTGCCGGCGTGTGTTTGCTCAAAAATTCAGTCGCTGGCATTGGCTCGGTGTTTACTTTGACTCATTCCGCTGGGCGGGGAGGGGAGCGCGGACCTCCCCGCAGGGTGGGCGAGCCCGCCCCGGAGAGAACGGACAGAGGAGCAGCGGACAGGACAGACACCGTTTCTCCTGAAAACCTGTCAACGACCAGAAGAGGATCCGGGGCAAAGAGAGAGGGGGCCAGAGTGAATTCACTTGGGAATTAATTAGCACCTTGGGACAAAGCCTGTCAGACCACAGGGCTTTCACACACCTAATCACCTCATGCCATGGCCTCAACACCCTCCCACAGTCCCCTTTCGCCTACAAAGTCAAGTGCATGGCACGGAAGGCCTGGCCATTCCCCGCCTCTCAGACTGAATGACTGGCACTTTCTCGACAACGTGCTTCTGCACATTACGTCATGTCGTCTGCACGGGTAACGTCCTCAGGCTCACCTCCCTCACCGAGCCGCCCGGTGAGCTCTGGGCAGTCCTCCCAGCCACAGCTCGGGGGCTGCCTCCTCCGTGAGACGCTCTTTACCCTCCCCCAGCCGACCACCGTTGCCTCTGATGGCCCTCGAGTGCGTGCAGGCAGACCTCGCCGAGATCGAGGGTCTGGTTCCGGACCACCGCAACCGGGGGAGTCGTGCTCTTTGCTGGCGGGAGGTCTTGCCTTCAGTTTGTGAAACCCGCAACATCAGTGACGCGTAATTGAGTGAAGTGCCGTAAAGTGAGCTGTGCCTGCACTTGACCGGAATATGTATTCATTTACGTGCTTCCTAACTGGCCAGGCCCCTGGCTCAGAGTCGGCGCTCAGCGAAGCCTTGTCCGGTCGAGAGTCAACGTTGCTGGGCCACCCATGGGCCCCAATTCCGCCGCCGGGACCCCGCAGGACACGTCTATGCATTCCTCTGCCGTGGGACAGCTCGTTGGGCCCAAGGACGCTCTCTTGCTCCCAGGTTTGGCCCTTGTCCAAATAGCCGCAATCCTGTCGCTAGACAGGATGTCAAATTCCATCTGGATTCTGGTCCCGCTCCTCTGGACTTATTTCAGTTTTTGTCTATTCCTCTTAGTGTGTCTTACCCAAAACTGAGTAAAAGATTCCAGACATGGAAACACTATTACCTTCCTCATTCTCTGCCCTCTATTTCTAGTAATGTAGCCCAAGACCACAGAGGTCTTTTGGCGGGGGCGGGGGGTGTTACATTATACTCTGAAATTTGACTAGAATTTGCTGTTTACTGAAACCCTAAAATTCTTTCCTCTGTTCTGCAGCTAATCTTTGTGTATATTTATACAGTTGAGCTTTTTCACCCCCAAAGAAGATTTTCTACACACTCTTGTGGAATTTCTTGTGGAATTTTGGACTCAGGAGTATTTCAAGCCTGCAGGGAGCTTCTGAGCTCTCGATTCCGCCGTCCGCCGTCCGGAGGGTCCCGCCGTCCTCCCCACTGAAACGCATCTGGGGATCTGAGCAGCCTGTGCTCTGGGTCCTCATTCGGGTGCGGGATCCACGGTGGAAGGGGACTGGGGTGGGGACAAAGCGCTCAGAGTGACAGTCACCCAGTCAGCATCGGTTTCTCAGGGCCGCCATTCAACCATGTAGTGAGACGTCTGGTCGTGCCAGCCTCTGGCAGAAACGTCTTGCCTTGTTTTCTTCCTTTTCAAAACTCCTTCTGCAAACGACAAACTTCCCCCAAGGAAGCTGCGATTCCACAGACTCACGTGCAGGCACCCACGCGGCACCCTGGCGGTCTCAGCTTCCTATTGCATGCCTTTAGTAAAACCAATGCCAGCCACACACACCCCCGAAACGCCCCAAAACTTCACCGGGCTACAGATTTCAGGAATTACTTATTCGTCTGACTCTCTCTCCTCTCCTCTACGGCTCTTTGAAGAACCTTGTCGACAGACTGGAAACCTCGCCTGCAGATCTCCGTGCCCGGGGTGCCACTTACCCAAGGCATCCGAGTGACCTTCTGTGACCTCTGCCGTCAGCCTTGGTCTCTTTCTTCTTACCTTGTGGTTCCCCTTTGTCACATTGTTGCTCAGCAAACTTCTCCACGGGAAGTGAGCCCCGTCTCAGCCTCTGCCTACAGAAATCCCGTCCCCGATTTGGGAATCTCCTGTGCAACCTGACCTCCATCCTGAGTGATCTGTGCTTACACGGAGCTCTGACCCGCTCGCTCATGGTCCTTACTGCTCATGCTGAGAAATCTGTAGCGCCCAGCAGCTCCCGTTGCCATTGTAGTCGTGGATGGTGTAATATGAAGCTGCTGGATCTGAGGGCCAATGACACTGAAATGTACGGATTCTAAGCTATTCCTTCCTAGAGATGTGGGTTACGGGAGAAAGGGAGCCCAGAAATCTGTTACCTTTCACATAGAAAAAGACTACGACTCACTGACCTCCTATTACTGGACCAAGGACCAGAATGGAGCCCCCTGGAGAGACCAGACCCTGGCCTTGGCCTCGCTGACACCGGGCTTCCACCAATGAGGAAGCAGTCCCGACAGTCCAACCCAGTCCATGGGTGGAAAGGATACTCCAATGTGCCTTCAGCTCTTCGATTTTTTTCAAGGATTCTTGAACTTCCTTCCACACTTGCTCATCTCCAGTTAGCATATCAGCATCCTGCCCAGGTGAGATCAAAAGAACAGAAAAGAAGACAAATTACTCAACTAAAAAAAGGGCTTAGGAGCTAAACAGACACTTCCCCAAAGAAAACAGACAAACAGCCAGCAAGCCTACGAAAAGATTCTCGCGTGATCAGCCACTAGGGAACAGCACATCAAAACCACAATGCGCATCAGTTGGCACCCACCCCTAGGACGGCCGTAATCAAAGAGGCAGATGACAACAAGTGTTGACCAGGGCATGGACACACTGGAACTCTCTCACACTACTGAAGGGAATGAAAACGGCGCCACCGCTTTGGAGAACAGGCTGGCAGTTTCTCCGAAGATTAAGCACAGACCTACCGTATCCTTTAACAATTCCGCCCCTTAGACGTACGCCCAAGAGAAATGAAATACATGTTCACGCACTAACTTGTGCATGAATGTCCATGGCAGCACTGTTGAGAATGGCAAAAAAGGGGGTACTTCCCAAACGTCCACCAGCTGACGAGTGGGTAAAACGTGACGTAACCATACAGTGACACAGCAGCTGGCAGTAAGAGGAAGTGAAGTACTGACGCACGGCTAAACCTTGGAAACACGCTGCTGTGAAAGACGCCGGTCCCACAGACCGACGTATTATCGATTCCACGTACATAAAACGCTCACCGTAGGCAAAGCCCCAGAGACCGAAAGCAGAGTGGTAGGCGGCTAAGGCTGGTGGGGAGAGGCTGGAGAGAAGTGGGGAGTAACCGCTAATGAGTACGGGGTTTCCCTTTGGGGTGAGGGAACGTTCCAGAATCGACTGTGACCGTGGTTCCACGACTCTGTGATTGCACTCTGAGCTATGAAATTGTACACTGCAATGCTGGAGTCGTATGGTGTGTGAACTGTATCTCAGTCAAGCTGACTCAGAGATATAAACGTATCTCCATCGCTGTGTCCACAAGGCGGGAAGCGGGGAAGAGAAGAGTCATTTGTTAGGGGAGACCTTCAGATAACACTTTACTCAATAAGGAGTCATCCATCAAAATGAGGCTCGGAAAAGGGAGACAATTACACCCATGTATGTGAACCAGTTCTGACTTCTACAAAAAACTAAAAACAAATCGATAAATAAAAACTCAATTTAAAAGGCAGTACCATTTATTAAAGGCCTGTCGGCCCGTCTAGCAAGCAGGCCCCCCATTTCCCCCGCATGTCTACACTTCGAGAGTCTCGGCGCCGTGCGGACTGGTGCAGGCTGTCTGCGTCTCCCTGGAGAGTCCTGCGCGCCAACAGGGGAGATTTACAGAACGACCCCTGTGAGAACCACATCCCTCAAGTAGGAAAAAACATGGGGACCACGCAGAAGCACAGAAGAAATGAGGATCCCAAGGACAGTGAGAGGCCGTGGGCATGCGTATAAGAAAACATGTATGCTCTTTCCACTATCTTCGTGTTTAATTTGAATTCGTTTTTCTCCTAGCCTTGCTTGAAGGTGAGACTCGTGTCTGTGAGATAGTAAGTTCAAATATCTTTAACCCCCCCCCACCCCGTTTGACAACACTCCTAGCTCCAGCACCTGGAAAGGGCAGTGAATTCCTCCAGCGTGGAACTCACACGGGGGTCTTGAATCCTTCCACCACGCAGGGTGAGGCCGTGGGTCCAGCCAGAGCAGCTGACTTCCAGTTATACCCACAACTACATCCCCACCAGAATCTGATTAGCAGTTCTTTGGGTTGAGCCAAAGACTCTATTTACTTATCAAAAGAGCAGGCAAGCTGGGAAACTGCTCCCAATCGTTCAGAAACAATAGCTCTTGAAAGCACTTTGTTTTAGAGCTAGACAAAGCTGCCTTCACTAAGTGCTATCAGCTCCTCGGAGGGTTCTGTCATGGCGACAGTCACCCTCTCAGGTCCCTCACCCCCATCTCCTGACCCTCCCCGTTTCACCCTGGGTCTTCTCCTGCGGCTGTCCCTACGGGTGTCTCTCTCCCCTCCCCACACCAGGTAAGAGGAGAACATCGTGTGGGGTGTGTGTAAAGAAAACTAACATGTTATACACATATGTATTCCTATATAAACAGGACATATGTACCTAAACAGAAACTACTTAGGGAAGCATAATCTAAACCTACTTTTTTAGTTTACAAATGTAAGAGTAAACTAGTGTGTTCTTTCTCAGAGTCCCTGAGGTATGAAATCAGAACAATATGTCTTTATTGCATTATTTCTTATCCAAACAAATCAAAGACACTTGCTATCCTTCAAGACAAAGATATTTAGGAAAAAAGTCCCCTTCTGAACTTCGGCTTGGCTATGTAAAAGGAGCTTAAGTGGCTAAGTCCTGGAATTTGTTCTCAGTAGGTGAAAAACACTAGTTTTGTACATACATAGTTTTCAAAAATAGAATGTACTGTCGCTGAATGTCCTACAGGTGGTGGAAATAGTTCAAGCTACACGCAGAAGGACCCCTGAGAACGCTCCCGCTGCCGGGCGGTGACGAGGAGAGGGAAGAACACGTGTCCTGGCACCAGCAGCACCGGGACTTGACCAACTGTCTGTCCCCAGGCGAGCCTGCCTCTCCCAGGGCCTCGGCTTCTGGGGGACACTGACGCTCTGTCACCTGACCGTGCCAGAGGGCGGTGGCGCAGAGGCGGTGTGGCCACCCTGATGCGCAGCTCCAGAGAAGTCCTCAGAGAGCCTGTCTTCACCTCCAACAGGAAGACTGTGCAGATCACTCTCGAGAAGACCCGTGCCGGCCGTTCTCAGGGCCCCGGGCACCAGTGAGTCTCCCGAGTGCCTCCCCCTCTCTCCCAGGCTCTCAAGCTCTGCCACTACCACCGCTCCCATCAGCAGGGCCTGGCACGAACTGTCCACTGGTTACGTCAGCTCCCTCACTAGCCGGTTCCTTGTTGGGCACCCACATCCCCTCCTCTCACAGCCCCCGCCCCAACCTGGCCCGCCCCCGGCTCTCTCCTGCGGTCACTACGCCGACCCTTCCAACTGGAACCCTTCCCCTCCGATTCCACCAGGATCTGGACTGCGGTCTCCTGCCCCTTCCCAGGGGCACCACTTGTGTTCACTTCGTTGGCTTCCTGCCCACTTGTCCCTTCAGGACCCAGCCTCAAATGTCCTCTATTGGGAAATCTTTTCTGGTTCTGCGCCCTGCATCAGCCTAGCCCTCCCGAGCCACCACAGCCACCCTGCCCACCCGTCTTGTAGCACCAAGGGTCATTAATGACCACTTGGCCAGCATCTCCCGGCCAGCGTCCCAACGCCCTGAGGGACGATGGCCTAATCACATCACTGTTCCCAGGGCCAGCAGGGTAGGCTGTGCGGCAAACACTCGTGACAGAGAGAATGAATGGAGAGAGAGGAGTGCTCTTCCACGGTCCCCGGGAGCAGTACTACAAGAATAAAATACCTTAGTTCCACAAGGAGGAGAAGTTCGACCACAGAAACAGAGGGTTGTTCTTCTCACACTACACTTGTATCTGGATTTGTTCCTCCCACTACCACACCGTGGATGTGTTGGAAGAGGATGCACTCCCACTGTCGCTGTCAGGATGGCGAGCGCCCAGACACTGGTGTGGAGCCTGCGACCTCCCCCCCAGGGATAAGAAATCCCGCGCTGGCTTGGGACCCGCGCCGACAGCAGCAGGTTTGGGAGCCGGCTCTGCTGGCCCTCCTGGCTGCGACCTCCAACATCCCCCCGAGCCTCCTGGTGCTCACCTGGCCCACATGTCCCTGCCCCCATCCACCCCCGGATGAATCAGTGAGCCGTCCACACGCCTGCACACACAGGTGATAAATCAATACTCCAGCATCATTCCCTTGACTGTAAAAAATAGGTACCAGATGATATGAGATAATCTCCGCACGACATAAAAGGGTACCACTCAACACAATTACATTCAATTGGCCAGAAATGCTTCCTTTGGGTCTCGGGGTAGGAAGCATCCCTGCCAGGTGGCAGTGGTTACTGGGAACTGGAAATCTGAGTTTCTTCAACAGGGGAAGGTTGGAATCCAGCAAGACGGGCTGAGCACATCTTGGGGAAGGGACCGCCGGCCCCGCCGGGTTCAAACATCAGAGGCAGCCATCCGGACCCAAGCTGCATCTGGAACACTCCAACAGATGTGTTCGCTCGGCTCACGAGTGTTTGATGTTGAAACCCTTGCACTGGGCTAATGTCAGGTGGTTCGCATTAGGGGGAAAAGGAGAACGGCGATCCGCTCTGCAGAACTTCCTGTTATCGAATCCTCACGCAGACTCTAATCAGGTTGGACTGGAGAGAGGTGCGTCTAGGACGGGAGATAAAATTACGGAACACTCAAACTTTTCCAGTAGTTTAATAATTCTAGTGTTTTAAAAAGACGGGTTTTTTTTTTTGTTTTGTTTTCAAAGCAGAATGAGGCCCAAATACAGTGTGTGCACTTAGAAGAGAGACTGGAGATTTCTGAAATTCAAAATCATGAGGGAAACCAAGTTTAAGTGTAGTGCCTTTGACGGAGGTGCTCTGGTTCATGGATAATATGCTGGGACTAATAGATTAAAATACAACAGCACTCGAAATCTTTAGATTCACAGGAAACATCTCTGCTGGAACCAATTTCCACCTCCTCTGGCAAAAACAACTGAAAGCAGCTCAGATTTAACTTGAGCGGAAAAGAGACTCTTTCGCACAGTGGAAAAATGGTTAAAAATAGAGCGCGCACTGCTGTATCCACCACGAGCCAGTCCGTGGGCATTACAGACTAGGGAAACCAGGGAAAAGAAGGAAAGTTCTCAACTTCAAGCAGCTCAACTTGTAGAATGTTCTAATTAGCAGAATGTTCTAATTAGTAGTTAGAACTAATTCGTGTCCACTGAACTACTGGACACAATAATTAGAACACAGAGAAAGAGTTATAAAGTGTGAATTTGAATTCTTGCTTCCTAGCTGTGTGGCCTTGGCAAGAAATGAAAGCCCCCCTGAAGCTAAGTGTCTTCAGTGATAATGGTTCTGAGTAGCTATGCCTTCTAACCCTTTCGTTTGTACCTTCTAGAAGCACTCAGGTCATAAACGGCATGGTGGCCTGAGTATTCAACCTCTCCCCTGCAGAACAGGGGCCACCAGGGCCTGGACTGGAGTCTTTGGTGGAAGAGAAAGAGAGGGAGAGACTCTCGCCCTACTGGAGGGGAGCGCAGAGGACAGTGTGATCGAGAACAAGCCCCACCCTGCCCCCATCTGGCTCCTCCTCCCCTTGGTCCTCATATGAACTCCTCTCCATCCACTAAGAAGCAGGCCAAATGGCTCAGTGGCCACAGGCACAGTCCCCCTTGTGCACTTGCCAATGGGACCCATGATGACTGTAGCGATGACTGTAACTGTGATGCAGACGAGGAGGACGGCACCCAGGTGCTGTCGCCAGTCCCCAGGTGACCTTTGTCAGGGAAGTTCACCTGCTCTACTTCACAACGCGGCATGGTCTCAGTGCCCACGAGTGATGTGCACAGCAGGATGCAGCAGGGCACTAAACCCTATGTCCTCTCAAGAAGCTCCAGCGTCCTCCCCTTCATCTGCTCTCTCAAAGTGGCTGACCCCAGAAGAGATGCCCCCTTCTCAGGGCGGCAAGCCTTCTCCAGCCAGCCGGTCACGTCAACGCCTTGAGTCCAGCTGGGGAGCATTGGGGCAACTC
This sequence comes from Phyllostomus hastatus, assembly GCF_019186645.2. Classification (NCBI taxonomy): domain Eukaryota; kingdom Metazoa; phylum Chordata; class Mammalia; order Chiroptera; family Phyllostomidae; genus Phyllostomus; species Phyllostomus hastatus. The sequence continues at coordinate 10,990,800 of NW_025333607.1, forward strand.
GGAGCACAACGCCCGTCCAAACAAATGCTGACGTTGAAGAGAAGGACAGATGAAACAGCCCGTGCCTCTAGCAGGGCCATTCTGTTTAATCACCATTGAATTTGGTTCTCTCTCCATAGCTGCCAGCACTTGCCAATGCCCACAAGCTGTACTTCCCAGGCAAAAGCAGGACTCTACAGCAACGACAAATTTCCACAAGGCCACATACTGGAACCAACTGCAGGTTCAAGGTTAAATCCCAGGCACACAGACTTGCCCAAATGAGGGGGAATGGCCTCTTCACTGCTTCTAGGAAAGGGACAACAGCCTCGAGCGTGTGAACTTGGGACACCTAGAACTACGAAAGGCCTCTTCCAGCTACAACGTCAACTCCTCCCCTCCCTCTGTGCCGGGCATTCCTAGTCCAGTGACCGGCTTCCCAGAGAAATAAGCTTGTTCACTTACATCAAATCAGGTCATTCACACACCTGGGGCCGTTGAGAAACTACCCGTGTCGGGGTGCACGCCAAGACTCTGCCTTTAGTGCAACATTTTGGGGAACACCAGCAGGACTGGCTGACAGACAAAAGGCAGCTAAACATGACATGACATTTAAGGAGGAGACACTTCCTCGCACCCTGCGCCCATACTATGAAGATGTGTTCCCCAGGGTCCGAGATGGGGGTTGTATGTATGGAGCTGAAGGCTGCTGACTCCACTTGTGAAAGAGCACTGGAGTCCGTTCTGTTCACACTGTACACGGACTAGGGCTGGGGTGGCCGGACACGGTAACCCCACCTCCTCGCAGAGTCCTGACAATCTCACTGTGGAAACACCACAAGGTGGGAGGTTTGAGACTAGGAAAATGCGAAGATTCCTCAAGAAGAACTTCTCCTGGCAACCATCATTAAGATAAATCAATCCCCCCTGCCAATTTCAGGGCGGCTTTTGACCCTCGGCTCCCTCCGACCCACATACCCCCCGCATCTCGCATTTCCTTCTTTGGGAGCTGCTGCTGCTGCTTTCCGTCTCCTCTGCAAACAGAGCGGAAGATGCTCTCCCGGGCACAACAGGTCACTTTGTGACTAAGGGGCGACGCTCGCTGTGTTTGCGAAGGTTTGCATAAATAACGTAGGTGTGGTTTCTCCGGAGACATGTACAAAACAGGGAGAACAGCAGCACGATCGAGGCCCCGTGCTCCTGGCGCGTAGGAGTGTGTGAAGGCAGCACCATGAAGGTGGAAGTCGGGGGGAGGGTGGGGGGCTGGAGCCCCAGTCCCGCTCTGCCAGCAGCCAGCTGTGACACCCGCAAGCTAACCGTGCCTCCGGGCCCAGCTTCCCCAGGTGAGAACTTAAGATCGCCATGGAGACAGAACTAATCGTTCCGCACCAACAGTCACCTGCGTACACGGTGTCTGTTGCATACAAAGAGGAGCCTGAAATTCTGACGGGAGAGACTTTGAGATGTGTGGTGGTGCAACTACCTGCAAACACCTCCATCCCGTTTTAAGCCGAGTTTTCTCAAGTACGAAACACGCCAGTCCGAGCACAGAGAGCACGCAGAGGATGGCGCCCAACCCGGCACGGCACCCTGCCAACCCAAGGGCTCGACAGCGGCTACTTAGTTCACGCATTCCCTCCAACGTGTGCATGGGTCATGAGTACATCGGGCAACGTTCCACACTCGGGGAACGTGATGGGCACCTGTTTATCTGCTGAAGCATGCGCATCTGCTAATTTAATCCGTGGTCGCAGGCCAGCGGGACGGTTTCATTGGAGTCCACAGACACTCTCCGATCACGAATCCTGGGACCATGTCTAGACATGCTTCCCCAAGGGCAATCATTAGGGAAACCAGGGGAGTTACTTAGGTGACTCCAGAATCTGTCCCCTCCCCTGCCTCTCAGGGCCGACCATCACCAAGTCACCAGTCCAACCGAATGCCTTGTAAAGCAGCCCTGACGTGCTTGGGCCTCATGCCAAACAAGCAGCAAGTTCAAAAGCATGTGTCCTGGTCTGAGGAGAAGAATGATTTTTAATAGTTCAGTCATATTTTCAAAAAGACAGGGCCCGGAATTGCAGTGGAGAGACGCCAGGGTTCTTCCAGTTATTCTAAAGCACGTCTGTAGTCTGTGATTAACCCACACGGAGCTCTGTTCCTGGAAGCTGGGGGGAGGGGTGGCGGGGGGGGGGCACGTCATTGCAGAGTGCAATCAGTCACAGGCTGAGGGCCAGGCTGGGAGGCCTCTCCTTCCATGGCCTGGGCCCTGGGAGGGGGTTGGGGCAGGAGGAAAGTGTCCAAATGGTTCGGCTCTTGCTGCCCCACCCCACACCCACGAGGGACCCTGCACAGGAGCAGCAGGACTGTGATGCTGTCCCAGAAACTCTGCCCCCGTGGAAGTGAGTGCTGGCTGGTCACCCACACGCCGAGCTTCCCTGGGCGCCCCACGGACAGAGAGCACAAGTCTGCGTTTCACATTCCAGTAAACGCCGGCCTGGCCCGCAGCCAGGGGACCTCTTTATAGTATCAGATAAAAGGCCTGGCCATGTGCGACGCCCCGCACCCCCCTCATTGCTGTGTAACCATCTCATAAACCAAGTATGCATTACTGTTCGCAGGGCCTTCCAAGCAAAGGTCTGGCGGGGCCTCGTAAACTTGACCAGATGATCGGAGGGGTCCCCGCTTTGCAGGAGGGGGAGGCAAGGGAGGGGCAGGAGACTTCACAGACAGCATGCGGGGCATCACGGGAGAGCTGGGAACGTCCGCCCAGGTGCCCAGGTACAGACTCCGGTGCTCCCACTCCAAGCGCCGGCTCTCGAGCCGCCTGGGCCGCTCGTGGGCATCTCGCACCAGGACCTGGCACGGGGGCCGCACCAGACCCCGGCGAGTCCCAGATCTGCCCCAGACAGCGCGGGTGCCAACCCACCTTGTGTGCGGGTGTCTGGCGAGGTGCTTAGCGAATTTTGGGTGTCACAGACGGCATTCAGGGTGTACACAACGGCACGTTTCTCTCTCTCTGCGTACTTCTGGCCCCAGGAAGTGCCTGACGCCAGCCAGGGAGGGCGTACCGCATCATCACCCTCTCACCCGGGTCTGTTTTCTGCGTCGCGTTCAGTGGTGAAGAGCACACCGCCCCAGAGGTTTTCCTCCACCCTTGCTGTACTGTCTGACTTTCTCCATCACTCAAAAGCAAGATGCCAGTATTAGTAAAGGTTCATCATCAATTAAAATAGGCAAGGATTTTTTTTTTCTGGAAGTAAGCAAATATGAAAGTCTGTCTTACTCTGTACAGCAGTACACAGGACTTCAGAGAGTTTACCTGACATAAGAAAAAACCTGTTTCTATCACCAATGGGAGCTGACCTAGTCGGGACAGGCCAATGTTTTCAGTATCTCACACAGGCTTTCATTCACTCTAGGAGCGCACAGAGAGCTGACCTCCTCTCCCACCTACCAATAACGCACCCCAGACACGCCCACACTGCTCCCCCCACCCACACCCCACACACCACACCAGGAAAGTGCTTCTAGGGATACCACAGTGTCCAACTCCCCTCCAAACTCAGACCCCCTGTTCCTCCAGCTCGGTTTCTCCTCTCTGCGGGCAGGGTCTCTCACAGTGAGTGTGTAAATACACAGTCACCTGGAGAGTGTTCAAAAATACAGAGGCCAGGCCCCGCCGAGGACAGCGACGGCAGAATGAGTCTCTCGGAGGCGAGCAGGTACCTGTGCTTTCATAAGCACCACAGGTTACTCCGAGGCACAGTCAGGACCACAGACCTGCAGCCCCGTCTCTGCTGACTCAGTCTCCACTTCTAATCCCTGGGATCATACTATCACTTTCTGTGCCAGCACCATTGAGACGTGCTGCAAGTTCTTAGTAGTTCAGGCTTTTCTCTCTTGTCTGCTTAGTCTGCAGGGGCATCTCCCATGTCCTCTGCTTTCAATTTATGATAGACACAAAAAGGGAGCATGTCCAACAGTCTCCAAGCATGCACAAGAGCTAGTGGGCACTGGAGCCCCCAAGACGGAGATGAGACACGGCCCCAGCCTTGAGGGGCATGGAGCCCAGGGGTTGGCCGAACTACACAAACCTGCTGAGACAGAGGGAGAAGCCCTGTGCCTGCAGCAGTGCAGACGCAGGCCCTGTGCCCCCCTGGGGTTCAGGAAAGGGCCGCGGAAAAGGTGAGGCCGGAGCTCGGAGGCCATGGAAGGCTCAGCGGGAGCAGAGAAGCAGGAGGCCCAGCACAAGGAAACGGAGGGGCACAGGCAGCACAGGGCACGGGAGGAGACCCCTGGTTCAGGGTGGTGACTGTGGGGGGAGGCACCCCACAGTCCTCTACGGCCGCCTGTGCCTGCAGTCACTTGCTGCTTGGAGGCTGGGTTTCTGTCTCCTATTTAGAGGCCCTTTTTGTCAGATGTGGGGGTGTCTAATCTGGGGACCCACTTCAGCACATGCCCACAGACGGAAAACCAAAGGCTGGATGGAACAGCCAATGGAGGCAAAGGGGAGGAAAAAGGCTTCGATATGAGGCCAGAACCCAGATAAAGGGGTGGATTTGATCCTGTGTGAGCGATATGGGGAGGACATGGAGGGATTCTGAGTATAACCATGTATCGTTCAAATATCTACGTGGAAAATACACAGACGGGTGGAGGGACCGAAGGCAGGAAGTCCAGGAAGAAGAGAAGACACGAACCTGAATGAGGCAATCCCTTAGGGGCAGAGGCAGAGAGGAAGGGGCCCATTTAAGGGAGGTCAAGAAAGGGATGACTTGGGAGTGAGGGGCCGGTGGAGGAGGACACTGTCGAGCGTCTGACGTCAGTGACTCGGCACATACAGAGTTTAACACGGTGCTAGACAAACAACGTTATTCATTAACTCACTCATTCATGCAACACAAATCTGTTACCTGCTGCAATAATTACATAAGTACCATATTGGGCACCGGAGACACAACAGAAAACAAGACTGATACGGTCATTCCTAGTTCCTTAACAAGTAAGCCAGCAGGCAAACACAATAATAGGCAATGATGGCTGGTGCGGTCACGGAGATAAAGAGGGAAGAGAAAGGACAAGGAGAGGGTGCCTGACTCTCACAGGGCAGTCAAGGATGTCCCTCGGGGGAGGTGAGCTGGAGGCTGACTGCTGATAAAGAGCCGGTCAGCATGAACCTATGGGGAGACTAGCTCAGGCAGAGGGGAGCCCAGAGCGAAGGTCTCCAGACAGGAGAGACCCTGGCATGTTCCAGCCAGGAGACTGAACTGAGGCTGGAGGGGTGAGCAGGAGCCACGCTGCACAGTGGCTGTGGGCCTTGTTCGTGGACCCGGCTCTCCCTTTCCGAGCGAGTGGGCAGGTGCTCAGAGGTCCCCTCTGTGTGAACCCAGACCCCAGAGCAGCGGGGCAGAAACGGCAGACCACCGAGAATGCTCCTGCAGCCATCCAGGCAGGAGAGCATGGCGCTGCAGAAACACTCACAGAATTTACCGTTTTACTGGAGGAAAGAAAGAAGCGACAGCAGTCTGGTGTCAGCCATGGAGTCTTGACCTAACCTCCTTCTGTCTGGCAGGCTGGCTGGCCAACACCGGTGTGGCTTACTGACCTAGCCTCTCCCGCCCCAAACAGGTGCTCCAAACCTGCCCAGGTGTCCAGCAACAAGAATCCCTGTACATCTTATGTGTTCTCAACTCTTGGCCATCAAACCTTCCTCTCAGCTGAAACAGAGCCCACCCACACCTTGAATTACTACAATAAGCTAAAAAGAAATGTGTAATTTTTGGTGATAGTTTCATGGGTGTGTTCTTATCTGAGTTGTACACATTAAATACACATAGGTTTTTGTATGTCAAACATGCCTATCAATCATACCATAGGTAGACGAGGGGGAAATGTAGAGATGAAAAAAGAGAACAAGGTTTGGTAAATACACAATGAGATTTCTGAGTCAACAAGTTAGTGACTTAAATAAATAAATGCACGAGAGTCCCCTTAGGTCCCAGCTTGTTTTGTTACACATCTGGTTGGCATGAGAATGAGGAAGTTAATGACTTTTCTATGACACGTATGTGTTTTGTGAGACTCCACGCTGCACAAGTTAATAATGCTTTACCTTCTGCTGACACACAACATTTACACTAATAAAAATCTAAATGGTACATCTCCTAGTGAGGCAGCAGAGTGAGGAGCTAGGACAATTCCTTGGCAAGTAGAATGGGGAAACTGAGACAGGTGGCTGATTCAAACTAGCGCATCTGGTACCCTGACTCACCTGGCCCCTTCTCCCTTGCACAGACATTCATTCCCTTAATTTAAGCATTAAGCCCTCGGGACAGTGAGGTTCTGACCCACATCGATCAATCTCAGGAACAAAGTCCTGACCACAGAGACAGTATTGGTGAAACTAGAGATAATGTCTAGACTTCAGTGGTGCTTCAGATCCAGGTCCAGCAAAACAGCAAAACCAGACAAAGTGACCACGGCTGGCATCAGGACCAGATGCAATGACCAATGACCCTTTACCTGAGTGCCGACCAATTAGTGGAGACCGAGGCCCTGACCCTACACACTCATGTTGATGAGTCAGCATATTAAAGGGCACACCTGGAAAGCTGATGAATATTCTGTTGAGATCCTCCCTGAACCTCCCCTAAAATCCCTGCCTTTAGAAAATGGATAAAAACCCTTAAGGCAAAGGACCCAGTGTGCACACTCTCTCTCTCTAGAGCATGCCTACACCTTCTTCCTTTGCATTCTTTCTTCTAAGAGTCTCCATGAGGCTTACAACCAGGGGAGCAGCAGGCAGCAGCAGCTCCTCCCAGGCTAACCCCTCACACTGTCTCCCAGGGACCTTCTTCTGCCTCTGTAACCTATTTCCCGAGTCTGCACAGCCCAGCTGGCTCACTTCTGCCTCTGGGCAGAAGGCCTTTCTACCTACAAGGCCAAGGCAGCTCTCTGAGCAGCCCAGGGGAACCCTCTCTCCGAGTGCACTTTCACTTCGCATGCTAAATAAACTTCCTCTTGTGCTGCAGTAGTTGGCCGTGAATTCTTTCTTTGCCAAACTCAACAACCAGGAGTCAATATCGCCAGTAACAATAACAAAGCACACTTCATTGAAAAGCTCCACAACAGGAACGGTCCTCTTCCAGGATAAAAACTACTGAGATGAGCTGACGGCGGCATGAGCAGCTCAGTCAATGAAGGAGCAAACCGATTTTCGAGAGAACATACTGCACGGGAAGGGGGGGCTGCGTGTCTCCCACTGCTAACACGGCAGCACTGTGGTTGCTGGGGAGAGGGACTTCTATCCAGTCATCGCCTGTCACTGACAGTATTAGCGATCTTACACTTGAAGCTGTCTGTTCAATCCTTATGGCCTGAAATGACAAACGCAAAAAGGGTATAAACAATCCCTTGAAGCTCTGCTGTTTATATTTATTAATTTTATATTAATAAATATAAAATTTTATATTTAATTTTATATTAATAAATCTAAAATTAAATTTAATATTATTAAATATTATATATTAATAATATAATTAATAATATTTAATAATATATCATTAATATAATATATTAATATTGTTATTTATTATTAATAATGTCAAATTTATATTAATAAATATAAAATTAAATTGTATTTAATTTTAATATAAATATTAAAAACACTTCTGCTCTTTACTTGCTCACTAGACACTAAACCAAGAACATTATGGAAATCATTTATTTTTCCCAAACTACAGAGTGGTACTCAGTTACCTCGGAAAAACCCAGATAGCATGTAAATAAAGCAGGGTCTCGGCACTAAGGTTGAGGGGCACACTAAATAAACTTGATGGGAGTGCCCTGTTCAAGCCTTGAAACCACCCACAGAAGAGTCTGAAACCCAGGACATCCTGTAATAACTTTGCTATTTTCCACTTATTTGGGGGTGAAGAACTAAACAGTCTACCACCTTTCTTGCATTTTTAAACTCTTCCTTCCGAGGCCCCTTGCCATTTGGTTGTTTAAAAAAAGTAATACAAAACCAAAACAAACAGAAATATTGGAACTACAGTCCCGAAGTAAACTATTTCCTAGATAATAATGTGTTCCTTTTTGGGGTGCTGAGCTGAAGGACCTGGGGGGAGAGAAGTCTTACCTCTTTCTGACCATTCGACACGCCCCGGCCCCACCGCCCCAACGCTGCCTCCCTCACGGCGGGGGGCGGCACCAGAAGCGTGACACGCCCTGCAGACAGCCCAGCGCTGCAAGAGCTGCAGCACAGACCTGGTGGGCTTGGCCCTCTTCTCACTTCTGCCTATTTCTGGTTTGCTCTTCAGGGAGCTTCCATCAACAGGGGCTTTTCTAGGCCTCGGCGTACACAGCGGATATTCAGCAAACGTCTCTCACGGGAATCAACAAATAAAGGTAAAAATGGCTCCAACCCAGAGTGGGTGATTTTTTTTTAAATATAATTTTATAGGATAAAAGGTTTTTGTTTTCTTTTGTGGCAAACTGTGTGGATTTCTTGTAATCCCAAAGTATCTAACTTAATCCAAGAATCGACCCAGAGCTGGAGGACAGAGCACAAGGACGCTTCCTGGGAATGCAGAGCTCAGACAGACGGGAAAGGCTTTGTTCGCCGAAGACCCCCACCGAGGAAACGCCACCAAGCCTTTACAAGAAAAAGCCCCGAAGGCCAGTGCCTCCAGTCCACACGCCTGCGGCTGAAGTCCAGGCACCCTGGGTCAGTGAGGATAACAAGGGCGGCCGGCCACCCTGCCTGGAGGCAGCACCCCGTCCCCTTCCGGTCTAAGGTCCCCGCTCCCCTCGCTTTCCCTGCTTCTGAGTCTCATTATTCCGCGTGCTTCTCCGAGTACAGGAGAGGTGCTCCTCGCCCCTTTTGAAGTCACGGGGCCGCTGGACATTCTGAACTACAGCTTCCGAACAGACGCTCAGGGCGAACACTGCTCTGCGTCTTTGCTGAGCCGAAAGGCAATGAATGATATTAAATTAAGGAGGTTAGTATTCATGAATTTTCACAATTATTTTAATTGGCCGCATTCATAACAGGAAGCAGTTATAAAAAGTAGAGATTCATTGATACGATGCCAAACTCAGGTAATTTTTCTCATCTTCTGAGGCTGTGTGTGTTACTCCCACGGAGGAACTCCCCCGTGTTGAATGCCGCCTAATTGTTTAGAAATAATTAACATGTTCTTATTTCAGCTGTAGAAAACATAATTTATTAATTGGCTGCTACTTTATGTGTTCCATTTTAAGATGCACGATAAATAAAGAAATTAGCATGAGAAGATTGACTAAATTCTGAAACTAGCAAGACGATTCTAAATTGAGGGTAAGTAAATTCATCGCATGGAGGGGTTTAATGACAAATGCAGAGACAACTCTTTATGGGCCTTCAGCTGCAGCTTTTAAATTTTAATTTTATAGGCAGGAAAGCATTATCGATGCTTTAATAATTCCAGGATTCCAATCCACACACCAAAACCAGAGACAGAGGAAGCCCACTCCACTCACTACTTTCTAGAGTTCTCGGGGTGTGAGAACGACGTGGCAGTAAAGTGGGAAGAAAAGAAGGCGGAAGCGTTGCTGACGCCTGCGAAGGAAGCAGCACCGGCTTCTAATTACCGAGCAGCGTGGTTAGTTCAGAGAACGTTCACACCCTCGCCTCGGCAAGGGACACTCGGTGCAAACGGTAAACATTCTAATCTTTAACTGAAGCACCCAGAAACCTTCGGTAAGCAGATGAGTATTTGAAACGAACCATATGCCGTATCCCCAGGTACTAATTGGCCCCGATTGCGGCTCCTTCAAAGTGGAGGCGGGGAAAAGGCTGCCATCACAGACACGCACGGGCAGCTCTCAAGGTGCAATGAGGACCGTGCGAATGCCCCAGCTCGTTCTGGAATTTTCGATTCTCCTTCTTTGTGGGATAGGTTCTGACTTTACGTTCTGCGCATGCCACTTGATCTCTCTGGCTGGTGCTGGTCAAAGGCTGACCCTCACCTTTTCAGGGGCTACCCGCCCTCCGTGATAAAAACCCAAACTCTTTGCCTGGCAGGCCTCACCCCCTCCCCGGTCACCAGCCTGGCCAGCCTCTGTCCTCCGGGAACGCAGAACTATTTCCAGCACACACAGTGCCCAGTACCCTGTAGCCTCCAAAGCTCAGGGACCTTTCACAGGGTGTGGCCCCAGCCTGAGCTGCTTCTTCTGAACCTATCCCACTGAAAACTCCAACGCAGATGGCCTTTACAGCTCAGGTCAGATGCCACCTCCTCCGTGAGGTCTTCCCTAACTGACTAGGGAGACACTTTTCCTCCTCTGCTCCCACGGCATTTCCAACAGGCTTCCACGAGGATAACCGTCACACTGAACTGGACTGTGTCTCTGGTGTCCGCGTCCACACTCACATCTAAGTAAGCCATTTGCTCGAAGGGGCAACCTCTTCCTCTTAGGATTCCCATAGTTGAACTATTGAAGCCTCAACTCACGGAATACTTGAGGAAGGGAGGGAGGGACAAGAAAGGAAGAAGGAAGGAGATGTTCCAGCAGGACTGCTGAAGGACTGCAGGTCCATGGGAACCAGGGATGAGTAACACGCAAAAAGGAAAGTGAGGTCCCCGTCAGTGCTGGGCGCCGGTGGGAGCCAGCTCTCTGGGGTCAGAGGGACCGCTTGGATCGCAGTGCTCGCTGGGGGCAACGCGGGGCTCCGGGGGCCACAGCAGCTCCTACACTGACCTCGTCTCACCCCTGGGTGGAAACAGATGTTAGCCCAGGGTCTTGAATAAACATTGTAATTAAATTATCCAATAGTAAAACCAGTCTAAAGTAGATATACGTTTTCTGGTTTTATTTCTGTAGTTCTCTTATCCAAAGGAATTGAGAGATTGGATACTCTATTAAGCCCTTGAATATAAGGAATAAACAAATAAAAGTGATCTTTAAGGACAAACAGTCAAAGAGGGAACTTCTAGAACAAGTTTCTCTTCTGCCTTGACCTCTTCTCTTTGCCTCCACACCCAGGTGCCTCGTCTAAAGATCACTGCCCGGAATTTGCACACCTGGATTTTCAGGTCCCGACACTCCAATGCGAGCGAGTGGACAAGCCGTTCGTCTTCTCTGTGAAGTGAAGGATAGACCCAGATGCCTGATGTTCCTTCGGCCTATTCAAACCCCACGGGCCCCTCCCAACCTACACTGAGCCCCTGTGACACCTGTTTATGGATCTAAGACAGAAGTTTGCCCTCGTGGGTCCACATCAACACCACCAGGGAGAGCCCCACCTGACCATCCTTTCCGCAGGTTTTGGGGAAAGCGTGGAGAAATGCAGGTGATCACCCGCCGTATTTTCCTTGTGCCCAGAAGCTACTGTTCAGAGCAGAGGACTAGCAACGCGGAACCACACTGGGGGGAGTACCCTCCCCCACCCAGCCACAGAGCTGCATTATGTACCCTCTTGGCCCCCACCAACAGCCCCGTCCCCCAGCTTCACCCCTGCCAGGAGGCAACGCCACTCACTGCAGGGGGCCGACTACAGCTGGACCCCCAACCGGTGGCATGAAATCCACTGTTTGGCTCGCATCTTCCCGTATTCCAACAGTGAGGTGCTAGAGGGGGTTTGTGGGGCACCCCAAGTTTTGTGAAGTCCTGCATGTCCTATTTTAAGGCTTTGGGGCAAGTACTGGAGAACGAAAGTGTCAGTTTTCGAGTTCACTGTTGACCCCAGCAAACAGATAAGGGGGAATGTATTTTGCAACTAAAATAAATGACAGTTATTTCTGAATGGCACCATATGCCCTTAATTTCTAGACAGAGTCAGATAATTAAAGGATTGGAACATCCCGTCTTCCCACCCCTGACTTCTGGGACATCCTCCCTGTTGTCACCGCAGGGCCGGCCGCAGGCCTTGGGCGAGCCCTCCACTGCACCCTCCCACTGTGGGGGGCGTGGGTCTCCACCCAGCGCGGAGCCCCAAAGCGGCCGTGACCACTGCAGAGGCCTGTGTTCAGACTCAGGGCTGAGGGAGTGCGGGTGGCCCTCCCTGCGCCATGCGGGGCAAGGAGTAAATGGTTAGGGAAGCCTTGTCGGGCCTCTGTCCCAGGCTGTTTCCTTCCTTCCATTTCACAGGGAGCCAAAGGTTCCAAGTGCGGTCCCGCTCACCGAGTGTGAACAGTTCCCGTATGTGGCAAACCCTGAAAGAGGCAGCACCTCATTCGGGAGGGAACCTGAGAAAGACTCCAGGACGGCGCCTCCTCTGGCTGGCTGGGGACCTCGGGGGATACGGGACAGACGACCCGGCACACACTGGGCAGGGCGCCCCTGGGCAGTGCCACACGCGCTGCCTTTACTGTCTTACCAGCCTGAGGCCCTTCCCCACCACACCCCACCCCACACCCCCCCACATCCCCATGTAGAGCCCGCCCCCACACACACCCCCCAGTGTGAGCAGTGTCGGGCACTGCAGGAGTGGACAGCACAGCATGAACAGAGACGATGGGCTGTCACGTACCCCCACGGTCTGGACAAAGGCCAGCCCACGTCTCAGGAGGCCGGGCTGGGGAGGGAGCGTGCCAAGGAGAAAGTGAGAGTGGAACGCTCCGACCACCCTGACACAGGGACCACCGAGCACAGAGACGGCGTGAGGACAGACACGGGGAGGGCAGCGGCAATCACAGAAAGGTGGAGCAGGGGGACTTAAAAGCTGTCGAGATTACGTGAGCGACTCAGGGACCCCGGTCAGCAGACGACGGGAACCGAGGCTGCTGTAACCCCTGGAGCCCTCCACGCAGGTCATTTCCACAGGTCACTCAGTAACAGCAGCGGCTCACTGAGTGTCTGCCACCTCCCAAGGTATCCCACACTGTCTAACTGACCCTCAAAGCAGTGCTGCCAGGTATAGGTGATTCTCATCGCACGAAAGAGAAAGCTCAGACTAAGCAGGGAAGCGTGCCGATGTGAAGTGGCTGGCAGCAGCAGGACCAGGACTATCGGACCCCACGCTGTGCTCTCTCCCCCACCCGTATCAGTGCCTGTCACCCACCACTGGGAGTCGATCTCTCTGGCCAGAGGCGCCGGTGTTACCAAGGATGCTCCGGGACAAGAACCCAACTCCCATATGCAGCTCTGCGCTCTTCCGACAACAGCCCACGGCCCTCGGTAAGACGCTGACTGAACGAATGGTCCCAGGAGAACGGGGACACTTACATGCCAACAATGAACCTCGCACCATATGCAAAAATCTCAAAATAGATCAATGATCTCAATGTAAAACCCAAAACTCTAAAACTTCGGATAGAAAACGGAGAACAAAAGTCTTTATTCTCTTGGATTTGGCAACGATTTCTTAGACATGGTATCAAAACCCTGACCCATCCAACCCAGCAACCCTCCTCCTCCCAGGTTCTTACCCAAATGAAATGAGAGTGTACATTCACACCAAAACCTGTGTGTAGGCGCCTACAGTGGCTTTCCTGACAACCACCCAAAACTGGGAAAGAACGTGAAAATCCTTCAGTTGGTGAGTGGATAAACAAACTGGGGGTAGAAACGTAATGGGATATTGCTTGGCGACACGAAAGAACCAAACCCTGAGATCATACATTTATAAGCGTCCGTAACAAGGGCACGGCCGAACATCTAATGCACTATGCCGAGCGAAGGACGACATATCACACGGCTCTTTGGAGCAACTTGCAGGACGTCCTGGAAAAGCTAAAAAAGCTCTAGTGACAGAAGGCAGATCGGGCTGGCAGGGGCTGGAAGTGGGGGCAGGACTTGACTACAAAGCAGCAGGAGGGAATTTGGGGGCTGATGGGACTGTTCTATGTCTTGGTGGTGGCACTGGTGGTGGACTGCATGCATTTGTCAAAACTTGTAGAACTGTACACTAACTAAAAATGGTAAACTTTGCTGAATGCAAACTCTACTCCAACATTTAAGTGATGAGGTAGGGAAAGCGTATCCGTTGTTTGTAAGATTATAGAGAGACAGCGCAGTGGAGTAGTTCAGATGCTGAAAGCCCCAGTGACCGCATCTGCCCCATGGGGATGCGAGCCACCAGCGCCCTCACAGGGTCGTGGACGTGAAGTGAGACGAGGTGTGTGCGTCCCTCGGCAGAGCACCCAGCACAGTCAGTGGCCCCGGAGCTCCAGCAGGTGCTGTGGCTTCTCATCCCCCTTGAGGGAGAGCCCCTCTGTCTATGACCCTTTCTGAGCGCTGTGCGCCACGCGCTGAGCTCGGTACTGCGCCCGGCACACGGCAGACAACCGAGCCCGACTCCGAGTCCCTGCGTCCCAGGACCTGCCGTACCGATGCTGCTCCCTGAGCCAGAGCCGCCTGTAGACCAAAAGCCAGAAGAAACAATTCGGGGGCAAGAACGGGAAAGGCTGTGAGATGGAATTCGTGTCACCACACCTTGCGGAGAGACCCTCCTCTTACCCCTGGGGTGGACTTTGGGACAAAGCAGAGCCACCGGGAGAGGAGTGGGGCGCAGGGCCACCTGCTCCCCGGGGAGAAGGCCGTGCGAGGGCTGGGACAGGGTGAGCAGCAGATGCCAGCTCGAACACAATAGCTGCATTGTTCACTTCCCGGCCGACTTTGTGGCCCATGGTGCCATGCCCAGAAGCCTATCCCAGCACTTAATGGTAACACTGCGGACGGGATTATGTGGTTATGAAGTCAGGAAATTCCTCTCCTCACTTCAACACTCATGACAGCCAGCGCTGCCTTCTCTCCAGGGAAACCATCCTCCTGGTTGTTTGGAGAAGCAAGACACAGGTAACACGCAGCCATGTTCGCTTTCGACTGCCTGAAAACTCATCTCACACACACGCGTGCATGCACACACATGCATGGACACGCACACACACACACTTTTTCCATCCCCTGCCAAATCTCCCTAATCTTCCTGAAGATAAGGTGATTCGGTTATGATGAAACCTCCAGAAACAGGAAACGCATTCTGCAAGATCATTCCAACCTGACATGTAGAACAGTTCAGAGCTGGCTGGGCTCACCATCCCACTGCGAGGCATCTCTGCTTACAATTAATTTAACGAAACAGAGGAAGGAGGCAGGGAAAAAATCTTGGTTTACTAATGACCTTTACGGAATTGCTCGTATTGAGTCAAATAGACTCAAGTTACCATAAAAACTTTTTCCTGGGCAGAGAATGCTCATGCCTTTGACTGCAGCTTTAACTCAAATGTTCTTTTATTTCTTCTTCAGACAATCATTATTTTTTCCTTCAGCTGAGTCCTGCCTCCTGCGCCCCCAGTGCACGGCCGAGCAGGACCAGCCTGACCGGAGGCGCAGCACGTGCAGGGGCTGAGGCGGTTCTCACACGGCGCTGGCCCCAGTCCCTTCTCTGCCGGGCGTGGGGCTGCCTCCAGGCTCCCTGGCTCACAGGTGCTGTGGAGGGTCTCAGGAGGGATCCAAGAAAGGGAATTCCGTGTTACAAAAGAGGATCTCGGAAAAGCAACTGAAATAATTACAAAGACAATAACTGACTGCTTTGTTTCAGCAGCAGCAGAGAGAACGAAGTGGACTCAGAACTGGAGCACCAGGGACTGAGAAGCTGGTTAGGGCTTCCCCCCTCCCCCACCCCTGCACCGCCACTCATGAAACCGTGCTCTCAGTGACTCCACACAACTGTCTCCTTAGAAGGCCCTGTGATAACAGAAGATGCACGTCCCTGCGCCAGCGACAGGCAGGTCCTGGGAAGAAGGGGCACGCGTGCCTGCAAGTGCTGGGAGGATGAGATCACTGTCTGTGCTCACATTTTCCTTGGCCTCCAAAGGCCTGCATTCTTACCTGTGCGCTCGGCAAGCACACTGCAGACTTCCAGTCAGGACGCTGCCAGTTCAGACGTTGAGGTGCTCCCCTCCACTCCAAACCCGGAGCAATGGTAAGTAAAAGATTAAAGGAGAAACCAAAAATAGCTTTACGAGGTCAAAAACCAGGATAAACATCTCCCTGGACCAAAAATAGAACAGAAATGCAGAGTGGAACGAGGGCCTCAGGTCTGGAAGCAGGCACAAAACTCGGCTTCAGCAACTGGAAGGGAATAAAAATGCTCCACACGAGAGAGGTGAGTAGAGTCGGCTTTACAACTTAAAGCTGGAGGAAGGTGAGGCTCCCTCTTATTCTTTAAAAAGCTAAAGATAAAGGGCTCATGGCCTGTTCCCTTGGGCTAAAGGTTACTAGGGAGCTGGGGTCCTGGAAAGGCTAGAAGACAGAGCCGGGGCCAAGACACCCGTTGCCTACGTCACGGGCTCTG
This sequence comes from Phyllostomus hastatus, assembly GCF_019186645.2. Taxonomy (NCBI): domain Eukaryota; kingdom Metazoa; phylum Chordata; class Mammalia; order Chiroptera; family Phyllostomidae; genus Phyllostomus; species Phyllostomus hastatus. Next base: position 11,007,061 of record NW_025333607.1, read on the forward strand.
AAACAGCCTCCACATCACCGCAATGCAACAGCTCCAGAGGCCGTTTCGGAACTGGGGGCTGAGGGGCCTGGTGGAGCACACTGAGGGGGAAAGAAACAAAACCAAAATGTGCTAAAAAAAATGAGCCTGCTCTTCCAAAGTCTAAAACATGTAAGCGAAACGCAATGCGAAGGAAGATAACCAAAAAAATCGACTATCGGAACATGACCTTGATCCGGTCACACAAACGGACGGACCGAGACTTAAAACGAGCGAAGTTAGGATGCTGGAAAAATGCACACACCACCGAGAGGCATGCGTTCGCAGTGAAGACGATGCTATGAACCAGAAATGGGCAGAAATAAAACATAAGCTCAGAGACGTGGGGGAAAAGCGAACTGGAAATCCAGGAAATAAAAAAATACTCACGAAACTGACGCCATAGCAAAAGTCTTCCCTAGGGCACGATTTCAGGGGGTCGGTTTGTGGGAAACACGGAATAAACGTGGAGCCGGACGGGGGAGCGGGACGCGGGCAGAAGCAGAAGGGACGTGTGCTCATTAGTTTTCCACTGGGTTCCAGACCTTCGACTTTTCAAACTGTAGACATGGACCTCCTTCACAAAAATTATAGTAAAAAATGTAAAGACTGCGGGAAATAACATGAGTGACAGATAACAAAGGACAGGCAGTCCTCACTTTCTTCTGTGTAGTCTAGGTTTTATTCTTTTTTTTTAATTTAGTTTTATTTTAATCTCTCCCATTTCCACCCCCCCTAGTTTTTGTCCATGTGTCCTTTATCCTTGTTCCTGTAAACCCTTCCCCTTTTCCCCTGAAATTCCCTCCCCCCTCCACTCTGGTCACTTACAACAAAGCAAACCATCAGAGTGATAAGAATCTTGATTACATATTTTTACCCTTTTAATTACTTCTTTCGTAAAGTTATAATTTGAAAATATGTCAAGCAGCCATATTGAAGGATTATAAAAGTTATAAAAATCAGCTACGTGAACTGCTGCGGAGCTGACAGGAATGCTGGCCGGGCTGTCTCGGCGGGTCCCGGGTGAGGGCCTGGGCCTCGGCGCAGGACCAGCTGCGCTCTGCCGGCCAACCACACACACAGACTTTGACGTGAGTCCTGCAGCTTGGGCTGCTGGGAAATTTAGAGCATATGTTTTCTTCCCTTCTTGTACATAAAGGCACGTGGCATGCATTCTGGGTACTAACCTGCTTTCATCGTATTTCTTGGCACTCTCATTTCACAAATCATTATAAAATGTATTGCTGTTGTATTATGTGGGTGTGGCAAAAGTAGGTTTACAGTGAGTATGCGAAAGGTTTTTCTTTTTTTATTTAACTACTGCATTACTGATTTGTAGTATTTGTCTTATTATTATTGTTGTCATTACTTTGTACCCTCACTTACAATTTAACTTTTAGGTAATGTCTTTTTCCCATATGGACGGCTGCAAACCTCCTTCTGACCACCCCGTGCATACGTGAGAATGCATGCGCAGGTGTGGCCATAGCCGCCCCAGTATCTTTTGGGTGGGGAAAAGGGTATAATTAGGTAAAACACACTGAAAAATAAGAGACAAGTGAAGAGGAGAAAAGAAAAACAACAAAAGAGAACAGAAACAAAGGTACTGAACAGTTAGATCATGGGTGATCACTTCGCAAGACACTGACTGCCAAGGAAAGAGCGTGAAGTTCATCCTGGAGACTGAAGATAATGCCAAACACTTTCAAACTTCTGCCGCAGAAACAGTGTACTTAAGAAAACACTAAAAAACAGTGTGCAAGATGTGGGAAACGGCAGAAACTGAAGGCCAGGCGACCGACTAGGGGCTATTTCCACCTGGGAGTGCGGCGACAGAGCTGTGAGTGCACCGGTGGACACTATCTTACAAGAAGGATCCAATGTAACAGGCTTTAGAAAAGAAAAAATGCCACGGCAAGTAAACATGCCTTTTCTTTTTTAAAAAACAGCAAAATGTGGGACACCTGAGGCAGCGTGCTAGGTCCTGCCCACAACTTACAGAAACAGTCGATTCCGTGTGGTCTGTTCTGCTTCCACTGCCTTGGATTCTGACCTGGGCAGGCCACGGCAGGCAGCCGAATCATTCCAAAACCTCCTTAGAAGAAAAATTTTATTTCTTCCCCAAATTAAGCTGCTGCTGATTACAAATGACAACTAATTCCACACATGCAAATGATGCCCACTAGTAAAAGTGAAACGTGACCCCGTGCCCAGGGACTGGCCACATGGGCACATAATCAATAGTGTGTGACGTAGGAGCCTATTAAGGTGGAGCTTCTAGGTTCCAAGAAAAGCAAAAAAAATAAGCCTGAGAACTCAAAATGCAGGAACTGAAGTAAATTTATTTTTGACTGAACTAAGTTGGAATATATGATCTTTTTGGGAATGCACTAAGCTGAATTTACTTATTTTTTTTCCAAAGCAAATCAATAGCGTAGAGATATCAGAAGGGATAGTTATATCGCTAAACAGAATAAAACTGTCATATAAATAGAGCCCTGAGAACATAACTGATGAACTCATTGAAACCAGGTTTACATTCTCATCAAAATGCACAAGCTGCTCACTTCTTCCAGGATCCATTTCAGAGAAGCATGAGATCACCGCGCTGGAGGGGACCTTAAGGCCGCCCCGCCCGAGTCTCCCGCACCACGTACCGCATTTGTCTCTCTCCGACTCACTTCACTTAGCATAATGCCCTTGAGGTCCACCCACGTCGTGGCAAACGGCAGGCTGCCCTTGTTTTTTATGGCTGAACGTATTACATATACACACACACGCGCGCGCGCGCACACTATACACAGTGAGTCAACAGGGCTGCAAACACCCCCCCCCCCACACACACACACCCCTGTTAGCTCTCTTCCTCTGTGGCGTCCTAACAGAACGTCAAACAGACTGTGAGCTCAAAGGGGAAAGAGATGGTCTCGGGGGACTTGGAGATGCTGCAGACCGGCCGACCGAAAGCCACTCACCACCTTGTCCTGCCCTGTCTTCCTCTCGCACAACGGGCGAGAGGAACACGCACTCTCCTCCCCTCTCTCACAGCTAGGAGTCACCGTGGGAGCCGGTGCTGAACAGTGAGATGCAGGTGGAAATCCCTCGGGGGGCTTCCCTTTGCCCCCTGCTGGAATACAAAGGTGTGACACACGTTGAATGCCCACATTCCCTCCAGACGCTAAGCTCCATGGATCCTCCCCTGAGATCAAACCTCTCATTGCTTGGTCGGTGATGAAAGTTCTAGTAAATAAAATAAATGCAGCACTATGCATTGTTTCATTTACTTCTGCTACCTACTACGCGCCGAGGGTCATGTACTTTTGGATCAATGACATAAAAGCGGAGTTCTCAGAAAGACCACCGGAAAGTTACTTTCAAGCTGGTTCCCCACAACTCACCTTGTCCCGGGTCTGGCATCGGCCACAGCCGCAGTCAAAGCAGTACTGAGCCCTCAGATGCTTCCGGCGCTCCTCGCTGGTCATCAGCAGGTCCAGGTAGCAGATGGTGAGCTGTGGAGGCCAGAGAGAAAAGGGGCCGCAGGGCTGTTGTGGTCACTGTCTTTAACAAGTACTTATTATTGCTAATTATTCAAGTAAAACCTACTTTTATCACACACCCAAAAGTGACAATGAGAAGATACTACTCATAGTGTCTCCAGCTGAAGAATCACACGTAAAATTTTTCTTGCAATACTTTCCAACCCGTTGCATGGTGAGCACATGTATTTATTTTAAACAACTGGGCTCATGAATTCAAGACACTTTACACCTTACTTTTTTTATTCACTGGACACTGAAGTGTCAAAAGCTGTTATACGCTCAGTATTACTTAGGTGTCATTGAATTCCTTCATCACTGGTAATCAGAGATGCCAACATGATCTCAGTGACCCGATGGGCGGCAGGTGACATGGCCAGGCTGCTCCTACATGCTAATCAGTTCTAGAGCCGCCTCGTGGGGTTCACGGTCAACCAGATCTGGTCTCTTTGCAATTAGCAGACTGTTGTCTTACTTGTGACCAGATGGAAAAACAAAGTGGAAAAATTCCCAAATAGGGAGAATTTAACGTCAGGATGCAATTACTGATGGAAGCTCTTCAATGACTTCCTTGGACCCTTTCAAGTACAGTAACCACGGTATCTGGCTTGGATGGTGAGAGGTCATAGGTGAGAAGGTGCACTTCAGGGACATCTCAGGGTCCCTCGAGCCCCAAGAGCCCACTCCAAGGTACCGGTCTTCAGCTGACATCATGGTGATCCCACATTTCTCATGTGACTAGGTCCCCTAGGTGCTGAAAGTCTGATTCAAAAACACACAAAATCGAACTCCTGATTTCCCCCCAGCCTGCTGCATCTCAGTTGGAGCCTGCCAGTCTCAGGGGACAGCAATTCATCTTCATCCTCCATCCAATCCACCAGGGAATTCTGGGGGCTCAACCTAAAAATACTTCCGGGACCAACCACTCCTGCCCTTTCCAACGCTACCGGCCTGGGCGGAGCCGCCACCACCGGCTCGCTGCCCGTGAAACGCAAGTCTCACCGCGGGTCTCCCTGCTTCTCCCCGGGTCCCTGCACCCCATCTTCCGAGGGCTGCTCTGAAAACCGAAGTTGGGGCACATCTTTCCTCTGCTCAAGCGCTCCAACGGCTCCCCCTCTGCTTCGAGGCCAATCCCCTCAATGAAACCCCAAAGCTCAACAGTGCTTCCCGGCCAACTGCAGGTCCGTGACGTCACGAGTCTACCGTGGCATGAGTAAAGAAATGCCAAGTGAACATTTACAAACTCTGTCCAGCAATTGGGTAGGAGAAACTTTCTGTGCTTCTCATAATAAAACATGAGGCTTTTATGTTCTGTGTTTTTTAAAATTTCATTTTTTCAGTAATTCATTTTCATCAAACTTTACAAGAACATTAGACTGCAACGAATTGAGGGGGAACCTGTCCTTCCTAACAGGTAGTGAGGGGAGCAGAAGCCTCTCAAAGTCCAGCTTGTTCCAGCTCTGAGCCCCTCTCCCCTCCCCGCTCCAGCCCCCTGGCCTCCGCCTGTCCTCACGCGCCACCCCGAGGCCCGTGTGCCAGCCGGGCCTATGCCCACCGCCCCACCTTCTACCATGGGGGTCTCCCTCGTCTCTGAGTTTCAGCCACCTCTCCCTTTCTCACTGCGGTCTAACCTGACCACCCCATTTAAAATAACCGCCCAGTTCCCGCCCCACCCCGGGCCTCCTAACTCCCTCACCCTGCCCTAGTTTTCCCTGTTCTGCAACGTACATCAGCTCGTGACATATGGCATAAATTAATTCCTTATGTGCTTTTACATGGGGAACGTAATTATGGGGCCTACGTGGCGGGGGGAGATGGGGGTACTGCAGGCGAGCAGGAGGGTGGGATTAGCCACTGCGGGAGACGACAGCAACTCCCCAGGGCAACAAACTCCACGTGTGGTTCTTCCCAGGTGGGGGGAAGGCACCTCAGGGCCACGACGCACGATGGTGCGCGTCTGAGCGCGTGGCCTGGCAGGACGGCCATCCTCTCGGACAGTGAACACAGCTTCGGAGGGCCTCCCACGGCAGCCGGCGGGGAAGCAGACGTGGCCTGGCCGGCCAGAGCTGTCAGGTCCTCCACGGCCTCATCTGGCTGGCTGGCTCTCCCTAGCTTCTCGCGCATTCAGCACCTATAACAGGCTGCTCCACACGCAGAAGCAAGGGTTCCTGCCCTTCGGAAATGCAGACGGGGCGTTGCTGAGCCTCTGCGAGGGGCCAGGCGCCCACCTGGACAGGCAAGGCAGCACAGGACAGGGCAGGCCAGCAACGGGCTTGGACACACCCGGGGTTAGCGCCCACATCTCTGACTCGAGCCTGCTACTCTTCTTACAGTGACACAGCTGCTGCCCGTGCTTCTGGGGGCTGGGGTGGCGGGGGGAGGCATGGGGGGCCGCTTCTTCAGGAGCCGCCCCAGCGCTGTGGCACCTAAAACACTCGAGCCCATGCTAAGCAGCGTCTGTGACAACTGGGCTCCCTCCACCCAGACCACGACCGCTTGCTAATTCCCTAAATCTTTTTCTCTTGCTTCGTGCTCTGAGGCCAGGGCTGCCTCCAGGGTGCGAAGGCCTGTCAGGCAAGCGCCTCCTATTCACAGAGAACACTGTGTCCCAAATTCCAAACAACCCACTTCTGAGCCCACTTTCAAAAACAGCCCCTTAATAAGTTTGGGGCGGTATCCACACCTTTCCTCTTTCGTCAGGGTCTCCCGTCCTCGGTTCCTTCCATGCAGCGAGATGGAAAGGGAGCCGATCCGTCCTCCCTCCTGGGCTAACTCTAGGACACTACTTCTCAGTCCAGCCCAGCGGCCCTTCGGCGGCGGCCCCTGCTGCCAGATCCAATCAACTGGCAGCAGTTGTTGGGCGATGACAATGTGCCCGGTGTGAGGACAACTAATCTGAGACACGCCACACCAGAGAAACACGCTCGACTCACCCAACACTGCATCACAAGGGCCAAAACTCACGCACGACTGTGCCGGGCAGCGGGTGGGCAGCAGGAGCCCAGGTATTCGTTTGAGCCCAATGGACAGACTCTCATGGCCTCCCTCGCCATCTGGGGCTGCTTGGGGCCAGCACCAGGACTGTGGGGCAGGCAGCTAAGTGCCCCCCCACCCCCACCGCCTGCAGTCTCCCTTTATCTTCTAGGTGGCTTTGGGAGAGATCATCTTAAAGCCCAAATCCGACCACGTCCTCCTCCACAGGCAGATTTCTGGGGGTTTCTTGCTGCCTGTGGGACAAGGGCCCCCAAGGGCCTCCCAGCTCATGTTCTGCCTGCCTTACTGGGTCCAGCACTTCTCCACGCACCCTGCAGTCTGTACCAGTGAGCTACGCTGCTGCGTTTCCGAAACAACGCCGCAATGCCAGGGTGCACCACACTGCAGGCTTGACTCAAATACACCAAATTTACTTCCTCAGCCAACTTAACTAAAGGAAATATTTGCACAACAAGAAGGAAGTACGCCTCTTAATCAATCTCCTAATGCCTTTTCTCATGGTTCTCCTTTTCCCCTACCTCTGCCCCAAGGGAGCAGTTAGAAACGTGCAGGATGGGTTTTAGGTGTTGGGGGTGGCTACGGCACGGACTGAGCGGGGGACCCCAATCCAATGGGGCAACAGACCCACACCATCAACAGGTGCTCCACCGGAAGGAAGGCCGACACTGCCCCCAACGAGAGGCGCTGCTGGTGTCTCTGGTACACTCTGTGGAACAGAGAGTCAAGTCATCAAGGGGTGCCTGATGACTCCTGGGGACAAGGCGCAGTGCTCAGTATGAAAGGACACACAGAAGTGAGACACCCACTACCTGTCCCCATGAAGCTTGTGGCTGAACAGAGATGTCATGGAAAGGGCCAGAATGAGTGCCAAGAAATAGTAACAACCCCCAGACGTCAGAGGGAAAGGGCTCTCTTTAACTCGGGCAACTGGGAAAAGCTTTTTGGAAGAGACGTGTCTGAGAGGGCTTGAAGGGAACCCTCAGGCAGAGACGGCGGGCACCAGGCGCGGAGACGGCGTCATGCACCGAGACACACGGTGGTATGGGAAACATCCCCTGAACCAGCTGGTCTACGAAGGGCTCGGGGGGAGCCCTCTCTTTGTCGAGAAGGTGCTTTGACAAGAACCGCGGGGGGAAACAGTGGCGGCTGCAGAGCGTGGCGCCGGGCAGAACCAGTTTGTGTCAGGCGAGAGGAAGGGTTCGCCAGGCGCTCCAGAGGGGGAAAGAGAAGGGCGTGAAGAAGTGAAACAAGCACCAGAAGACAAGGCGAGTTTGCAACTAAATGAAAAACCGACTGGGGAGGGTGGCTGGCAGCCACGCCTAGAAAACTAGGCGTCAGAAAATTTCTTTGCTGTTTCTGAAAATTCCAATCATGTCTAGTAAGTTTTCTGTTTGCTTATCAAGTAACCTGTGCTTTTATAGCATTTCCCGAAACAACGCCATCATCCTCATCACATCGTAATCACGATCACCCACAGCAGCACCACCTCTCAGCTCCGAAACCAACGTGCCGGAAGTGGGTAGCAGTCCCCTTTCTTACCTGCCCCGAACCGCTTCACGTATGGCCCAGAACAAAAACCTCAGTTCCCCAGACTGTTGACAGATAGCCCACGTACCCAGTCCCAAAGGCGGAAATTCAGTAAGCAGCTGTATAAGCGACAGCTTATCCCGTTGAAAATCGGTTTGGAGGCAGTCTTATCACAGCCAAACCCTTGTCTACATAAAATATGGCACCTCTGAGTTTAGGCTTTATTGGCTGAGTGCCGCCTAAATGCAATAAAATCTTATGATACTGTTTCCCTTGCAATAAATATCCACTTCAGTACATTGGAAGGCAGAAGGAAACTGGGTTCTATGAAGCATAAGCATACATAACCCAGAATTCGGGGTAGTGACCGTGCAAACCCTGTGCAGGTTCAGGTGGGCAGCCCATCTGCAGACCTTGGACTTCTGAGAAAGTTGCTCATCAAAGAGGCTGGCCTGACAGTCCGCAGAACTGCAAGGGTCAAGGCCAATGCACCGCAGGGGGTTGTGTCCCGTCCCACCTCTGCTTGAACAAGTGCACAGATACGCTGGTAAATTTATGAGGGCCCGATGACACCCAAAAGCTTGTTTGCTTTCTTAATGAAAGGGTAAAAACGGGTCGCCATCAAAATGTGCTCAGTGGCCTCAGGCGTTAGTAAGCCACTGACTCTCGTCCCAGGGGAGGATGACAACCAGCTGCAGAAATGTGAGAGGTCACTGAACTGTCATGTGTGCAAAACACACACGCTGTCCCACACACACACGAATATAGTAGGGACTGTCAGCATCCAGGAAGATGGTGCTTTTAAAAAAAAGTTGGCCTATCTGTAATCTAGAAGTAACAATGGGTTTAGTTGGTTGCAGGGTTGAGGTCACATGGTTTCTGCCTGGAAGGAGGACAATGAGAAGCTGTCCCTCAGCTTTTCACTGGTTTCAGGGACGGGTCACACTGAGAGGGTCTCTGATGGGAAAGGAGGGGGACCGTGGGTTCCTTACCTCCTCTCTGGCCTCGATGTCTCGGATGGCGCGCAGTAAGAGGTGGGGCCCGTTGAACACAACCGAACAGTTGGGGTCACAGCTGTGATTGAGCAAAGACATACTGGAGGGAATAAAAAGAAAAAAAAATAAAGAGGGAGACCGTCACGGCTCAGCACAGAGTCAAACATCTCAGTTTCATGAATACAACAGGGGAGAGACACTTCGGCCTGGGGGCAGGGGACAGGTAAGGCTCACAGTGCACCGGAGACCGAGTCCTCGGGGCGTCCACAGACGCGTCACAAGCCCGCCTCACAGGATCTGAAACACTCCCCAAACTGGAGGCTAACTGGGGAGGTCTGTGAATAAAAACATGTTTGATTCCTTCTTAGGGGTGCGGTGGGGAGGAGGTAGTTGTGCCATTAGACACCAGGAACTAAGACAGCCCGGTAAGACAACAGGAAAGAAACCGACCTGAGAAGAGAGAATCTGTGGGAGGTCATGGGACGCAGCGGTCATCACTGCAGGCAACACATCCCTGGCCTTGCCCACGGGGCCCCTCATTTGTCCGGCACCTCTGGAGGGGCGCCCGCCTCTGCTGGGACACCCACAGCTATGATGAAGAACCACTAGGAGAACTTGCTCTTAAACGTAAAGCCAAGGCTGTCTGCTGACCAGATCCTGGTGCCTTCCAGGTCGTGGCCCAGTGATCGCATCACCTCCAGGGGCATTTGTCACCATCTGGGAGAGGGGGTGGATTTAAGCTGCCTCCATATTTGACAATGATTAGAGCAGCTGGAAGTGAGCATTTACTGTGTGGAAGGCACTTCTTAGCAGCTGGGCATGTGTATCAAATGTAATCATCATGACAATCTTATGAGGACCATTTACTGATGAAGAAACTGGTAACATGGAAGTTAAATGATGTGCCCACAGACACACAACCAGTACTGGTGACTGAACTTGAACCGGGTGGTCTGAAGTGCTGGAACATTCCACGTTACTGCCTTTTGAGGACCAGCAATGATGGGCCTGTGGTTTAGGGCATTTCTGAGGCATAAGAGAAGAGGAGGAATTCTCAGACTCACAGTTGATTATAAAAAGACTGTATTTGTATTTGGCCCCTAACGACGTGAAAACAAAATGCGGCTGGGAGTGACTGGAGAGCCTGCGGAAGGACAGTCCAGTAGCTCGGTGGCAAAGGTCACTGCAGCCACAGGCGGTGTTCTGGCCTCCCGCAGCAACAGGGCTCGAGGGTGCTAAGTCACAAGACAAAACGGACCGCAGTGTCGCGGCCCGGTGGGTCTGGTGGGATGACCGAGCGCTTCGGCCTGGGAGGTTGGGGTAAGATCAGGGCCGAGGGGAGAGCAGCGACCAAGTCTCATCGTGGCAGTGTCTTAGCACCCACAAGCCCCAACTTCTCACCCAAAGTTCCCGAGAACAAGAATCTAGGTCTGAAGTCTGCCTCTGCGTGAGTACCCCAGCACGGCGATTTTCAACTTTTTTACTGCATGACACACGTGAGCTAATTGCGAAAATTCTGCAGCACACCAGAAAATATATTTTTTGCTGATCTGACTGAAAAAATAGGTATAATTTTGATTGTTTATACCAGATGGCTATTGTTGTGTTGGCTGTTGTCATTTTTTTATACGACAGTCTAAGGGAGAAGAGGTCAGAGCCCCGAGAGTCAGGTATGGCGTGTTTTAAACATAATCTTGAGGCGCACCAGTTGAAAATCACTGCCCTAGCAGACAACGTGGGGCAATACAGTTGTTTCCTTGTCGTTTATAATCAGCTTCCAAGACTGGCTCTTGAACTAGCTGCTGCAACAGACTTTCTCACCACCTCCAAAAGGCTGGAGGGCTGGGTGGGAATGAAAGTTGTTTCTTCCAGTAAACGAAACACCATCCACATACCTAGGATACAGGCCAACACCAACTCCCTGCATCTCCGCATCACAGATGGTGAAAGCATTGCAGAGTACCTGTAAAAAAGAAAAAACAAAAACAAAGAGGGATGATCAGGATTACCAGAGTCACCTGAGACACTTCGCTGGCAAGAGAACAACATTTTCAAAACAAATTTTAGGGGCGTATTAGTAGCAGCTTTGGAAGAGATAAGATCAAGCCAAACCTGGATGCTCTTTCACTCACAGAAGAACATGCCCAGGACGCACTTTCTGTGTGAACGCGGGTGGTTAAGTACAGCGATACCAACACCCTGTAAAAAGCATCAGCCTTACATAGCACCGGGCCTCCGTATTTCGGTCTGTTCCTCTGACATCAAGTTACGTGGCTACACAACATGTTGAAAATTCAGAACCCAGATCATCTATTGTTTGAGAAGGGGACCCTTCCATGCCAGCTTTTCTTGCTGGAGCTGCCTGCGGTTTCCAAATGCTGCTGTGTATGGGACAGGGAACAAACAGCAGCCTGTCTTTAAGTCCCGGAAAGGGGGAAGTGCACCCCGAGTCTGCACTCAAGTGATGAGAGACCACAGCGAGCACTGGAAGTCACCCAGTCCAGCCGAGGCAGTTACGAGGCCCAGGGAACCCCTCACTGAGCATGTGGCGAGGTCCTCTGCCCTGGAGGGCAGGGGGAGGGCGGCAAAAGAAATACAAGATGCTAGCTCTCACTGCGCTTAAGGAACTTAAAACCCATGGAAGGCCACACAGACTCACGGAAACAGCACTGGACTTGGAACAAGAAAATGCAGGTCCTGGCCACATGTCCATGCCTCAGGCCAGTGTTGGGGACAGAGCAGTGAAACAAACAAAAAAAAAACACCCTGCCTTAATGGAGTTTAAGTTCTAGTGGGGGAGACAGATAAAACTCAGTGACAGAAACATGTCACATGCGGATCAATGCTAAGGAAGAAACAGGTAAAGGGACAGAGGACAGTGCTCAGGAAAGCTCTTAGGAGAAGGTGACATTTCAGCAGAGACCTGAAAGGGACATGTGCTTGTCTGGGTGACAGAAGTCCATGGCAGGAGGAGGAGCAAGGGCAAAGGCCCTGGGGGGGGGGGGGGATGTTCTTGGGGCAGGAGTGACAGCAGGAAGGTGAGCGCGGCCCAAGCAGAGGAGGTAAGAAGAGGGGCAGGAGAGGAGACCAGAGAGGCCGCTGGGTCACACGGGAGCTTAGGGCCACGTTTGGATTTTATGCTGAAAAGCAGAAAGCCCCGGGTTGGTTCTGAGCCAAGGGGAGAATGGATCTGACTTCCATTGTGAAAGGATCACTCTGGCCATGGTGCAGAGAATGGACTACAGGGAGACAAGGGTGGCGGCAGAGGGAATGGTTAGGGGGCCAGGGTAACAGTCCAGCAAGAGATGATGGTGGCTTGGATCCTGGTGGCAGTCCAAGTGGGGTGAAGTGGGTGGTAGCCAACAGACTTGCCGATGGGCTGCTTAAGGGGAATGGAAAGAGTCAAGGTTCAAGTTTAAGGCCTGAGCAAGAAGACTGCAGTTGCCATTTACAGAAGAGCTTTGTGCAATTCTCAGAGAAAGAGAAGCAACAGCACCCTGGTCTGTGGCTGCGGAGGGAAAATCCCAGGTCCGTGTCACAAGGCAGGACAGCGACGCCGCAGGAGGCTGGGCCACTTCTGAGCACTGCTGCCAGTTCGACGGATCCAGAGCGGAGTTCAGGCCACACAACCGGACAAGACACAGGACGGCGGGTCTCGGGTCAAAACCTGGAGCTGATGTCCTACACCAAGGCTGGACAGGGTCCTTGGCCACCACTCCTGGTGCCCACGGCACAGACAGCAACCCCGAGCCAGAAAACACACCGCTGGCACCCTGTGTCTTCCTGGCCTTTGCCAAAGGAGGTTCTTTATTAAGCCTGGGTACACATTTTTAAAAAGAAATGGCCAAAAAGAACAGGTTGGTTGCAGGGAGTTAGGAGGAGGTCCTACAGTTTTGTTTCCAAGTTACATGAAATTTGAAATGGCCCATTAGACATCCAGGCCAAGCCCGAGAAAGGGCAACTGGACTCCGGGGGGCAGAGAGGGCTGGAGACAGAAGCCCAGGACAAAACAGAGCAAAGCGCATTGGAGGAGACTGGGAGAGGCCACTGCAGACCTGAGGTGAGCCCATGGTGTACATGGGTGCGACTTGTTGTAAAGTCCCTGTAAGGAGGAAAGCAGCAACAACGAACTTCCCTAAATCAGGTTTATGTGAAAGAACTTAAAGTATAAAAAGGCCCGGAGTCCTCCAAGACTTCCCCCGCTCCAGAGAGCTCTCCTGTGAAATCTAGTGCAACCCATCAGGAGTTGGCACTGTTCCCCCGAAGTCTGATAAAACTGCAGCTTCAAACCGGGACCTAAATTGGTGCACACACACATATTTTAGACACACGCCAGTTAAACTGCTTTCAGGGGTTCTGTTTCACATTAAGTTGAAACAGTGCACTGCCCACATGTATTTGTGTGTTAAATGGATGGTAAAAATGCAGAACAAAAAAATCCTGTGTTTTCTTTTTGTAACTTTAAACTTTTAAAATGGGTATGAGTGGGGGGGCATATAAATTTTAATACATATTTTCAAAGTATAATCAGGAATTTACCTGAAGCAATCCACCAATGAAAAACCAGGTCCAAGAGATCTCAATTGCTAACTTTCAAGTCAAATGAAAATTGAAAAAAAAATTTTTTGAAGTGTGAAGCAAATTAAAGGTTTTTACCAAATGAGCTTATTCTGAAGGAAGTTTTAAAAAGGAAGCGCTGACCAGGGAAATGTCCACGTGGCTTTCTCTTCCTCCGGGAAACTCCACCCAGCCCCCAGACTTCGCTGCCTTTTACCTCTCTGTGGCAGCATTTATTATCGCCCGGGATCCTTGTTGCCCGTTTACGCGACACCGCACACAGCCAGACTGTGCAACACTCAGGAGGCGAAGACTGTTTCGGTTAGCACGGTATTTCCGTGTCCACCACAGTCGGGCGCAGGGACAGGACTAATAAACGTCTATTTCTTACAGATGGATGGTTGCGTGGGTGTGGTCCTCGGTGAGCCCTGAGGGTCATTCTCCAGAACAGGATCAGAGAAGATGCTAGAAACGAAACCCAGGTGCTGTGTAGGTGTGGAAGAGGGGAGGTGGGGCGGTGTGGCGGTGCCAGGGAGAGCAGTGAGTAGAAGTTGATCTTCCATCTCTCCGCTCCTCAGGCATCTGGTCTCTGTGAGTCCCTGCTCGTGCCTGTCCCTCCTTTCTCTCTGTTCCAGTCCAGCTTTTGTTTCACCCGCTCTCCCACCAGTCCAGTGGGCGGGATGACAATGTTACCCATCAGAAGAGCAAAAAGACTAGTTTGGTTCTCTGTTTAAAATCCCCAGAGTCTCACACATGGGGCACAAGAGAAATATCTGCAAATGAATGAGTGAATTGATATGGCCCCTTCCTGTCATTCCTCTTGCATCGTCTCCTTTTATTCCTCCCCTTCTCACCTGCTTTTTCTTTTCCTATCTTCATTATTATCAACTTGTCACCCCTCTGCTCTCCTTCCGCCCCTCTCCACAATAGAAGCGGGATGTTTTAAAGTTCTAGTTCACGAACCCCTCATTTGTTACGATTCTGAGAGGAGTGATGTGCTAGTGCTTCTGAGCCAGTGAATCAAAATTTGACTTTTTGCCTACTCCCACTTTCACTAAAAGTATTGGTTCCACTCAGCATTGCCTGAATTCAGAAAACTACCGCAGGAAATACTTGTGACATACAGAGCTGATGGCGATGGTGGATATGAGGTAGCTCTTTTTTTATTAAATGAAGGAACAGGATATAATAGTCTATAGATGCTGAAATGAATACGTGAAAAGAGTTGCTCTTTATACCAAAAAATAAAAGAATGTAAATACAACCCAGAAAAAAAAGCTTAAATATTTTTCATACTACTGTCTCTGTATAAACAATTTCTTAGGAAACTGCACAAACTGAACAGTTAGTGAGTGAATACATCACACAGAGATGGACGGAAAAGCTTATTAATGGCACTACAGCATCCTCCTTGCCCATGGTTTTGCTTTTCATGGTTTCAGTCACCTGTGGCCAACTACAACCCAAAACCATCCAATGGAGAATCCCAGAACTAAACAACCCACATGCTAAATCTTGCACCCCCCTCCCCTCCCGCTGCATCCAGCCCAGGACATGAACCCTCTCTTCACCCAGTGTCTCCGTCCTGCATGCACCGCCCACCCGCCTACCCACTGGCCACCGGGTAGCTGTCTCTGCTGTCATGTGGACTGTTTGGGCTTCTCGGTGCTCGAGTTTGGTCGCCCTTATTTCACTTCCTAACAGCCCCAAAGCACAAATGTGGTGAGGATGGCCATTCGGACACGCCACAGACAAGTCATGAAGTGCTCCTTCTAAGGGAAGAGGTGAAAGTTCTCAACTGAACAAGGATGGGGGGAAATTGCATGCTGTAGTTACTAAGACCCACAGTTAAGACCGATTCCTCTATCCATTACATTGTGAAAGGATAAGCAAACCCACGCAAGTTGTGCAGCTGCACCTCAGACTGCAAGAGTTGTGACCACGGTGTGTGGTAAGCTCTTTGCTAAGATGGAAAAGGCATTAAACGTTGTCATCGTTATGTTTGTATCAGGAAAACAGGGTGTAATAGGCTTTGGTACTGTCCGTGGTTTCGGGCATCCACTGGGGGTCTTGGAACCTACCCCCGCAGATAATGGGGGACTGCTGTATTTCAGTAAAAAAGCAATGCTTTCTAAATACTAACCTTGAGTATTACTTTTTAAATATTTCCCATGATATGATATTAAAAAGTTATGTCGACTCTTCATAATTTTTATTATGAGATGGCCAAAAACCTTTATATAACACTATAAAACTTCCCAGATGATAAAAATTTGGTGAGCTAGTACAAGGAGTCACTGAACTGCTATATTTTGTGAAAACAACTAAAGTGAAATTTAAAGTATTCTATGAACCAAGTTCTTAGGAACTGTTAGGGATTTGGTTCAGGTTCTAGGTCCAGAACCTGATACTTGGGTTCCGAGGTTAAATATTCTCCTGTAGTAATTAACACAATACACAAAGGGAATCCCTCAGAGAGTTACTTTATATTCGTGTTTAAATTTCACATTTTTTCCTCAAACTTTCTAAACTGGAAGTCTTTTATTGTAGCAGTAGATATATTGAGCCACAAGGGAAAAATCACCTCCATACTTTACCTTTTAATGGGCAAGTTGAACAGCCAAAAGAAATACAACCCGTTCAGAACAGAAGTCTACCCAATCACAGAAGAAGCCATCCACTTCCCGGCCCCTCCCCTAGTCGCTGATTTTTACAAAGTGGTCGGTCTGTGTGCAAAGAGCTTTTGCTGGCCTCTAGCCTACTTCAAAGGATGCTTTTTATTTCATATATATATGTATATGTATGTGTGTGTGTGTGTATATACATATATGTATATATATATTTGCCTATGCACACACACAAATAAAAGGGAACTCAAGTTTCTGAACATAAATACAGCGTTTCTTCAAGGACCATCTGCAACTCCTTTCTAATTTCTCTGTTTAAAGCACCAGTAGAATGTTCAGGAAACAGAACTCTGGACATTCAGGGCTCGTTAATTAGAGACACAAAAGGTAAATTTCCAAAGGGCACTCACTGCATCTAGTTCAAGCTCTGTGGACAGAAGGAAAGAAGGAGGAAGACTTGGTCAGGCATGGAAACCCAAAGGAGAGGTTTTCATACAAAATAATTGCCCCTCCCCATTTATTCCTAGAACTGATAATCCCCTATCCATCCACCTTTCGTGACTCAGATCAGCCCCCGCCCCCCCGACACCCGTTCCTCCTCTGCTCACTCACCCGCCGTCTTCCCTGGCCCCGAAGACCGAGGCTTTGCACTCTCCAACCTGGACAACCACAGAGGGAGGCCAGCTCAGGAGGGAAAAGGTGGCGTTTCCCAAATGACAAAATCACAAATCCCAGGATGCTCACAAGTGTTTCTAGAGAGCTCACAACAGTAAGGATCTGTTTCCACTTCAGTGTTTTAAAAAACCAATAAATGAAATGATTCCCACAATGTATTTTCCCTTGTCAGGAGGTATCTGGAGAGCCTGGGTGTCGTGTCAGCGAGCGGGCTTGCAGGACGAGGTGGCAAGTGACTGAGGTCCCATGGCGGCCTTGCTCAGGTGGCATTATCTGGACTTTTCCAGGGTAACTCAGTCAGAGGCTACCTCATTTGCAAACCAGTGGTTAACAATAGCAAGCAAGGATGTTGGAGGAGGAACATAAAAATGAGAACTCAATGAATTTGACTCAAGATGCTCCATACAATAACTTTTACCTGCCTGAAATTCTTACATAGCACCTCAAAACATTTCTAGTATTTAGAAAATGTTAACAAGAGAATATATGACTATATAATCTTATTTTTAGCAGATGGCATGACAATTATTAATGTCTCCACGGTGTTATTTGAAATGTACCTGCACCTAGCCAGCTAAAACCTTCTCTCTTAGCTCGTCACTTAGAAGCAGAACAAAAAATCACAACATCTAATTAGCCTGCTTCTCCCAGAGTAAATTATAAGAATGGTAAACATCACATCATGAAAGCCAGTTGCTCTCTGAGGTCCAGGCCAAAAATATTCATTTGAAAATGATGCTTTTTTTTTTTTTTGGTACAAAACTAATTCAAAGCAAACTAAACTAACTTGTTAAATGGGAAAATTAAAAATCTCTCTTTATAAACTATGAATATTATTTAAGATTTTGCAATGTATTTTACAATACAAACTAAGTAAGAAAAAAGTAATCTTACAGGAGAACAGCTCTTTATCCATCCCACTTAACAATATACGTGGAAGTGCGTTCTCTGGACCTGGCACACCAGGTACCGTCTCCAGAACGGCAACGGTGTTGGTCATGTTTCAACCGTGGCCACAAACAGTGCATGCTAGACACACAAAGTGCTCGACAATGACCTGCTGAAGCTAAAATCAATGATCAAGGCCAATATCACCAGTGAGGGAATAGCAATCACAAAATTGTGGTTCTTTTTTACATCTTTCCCAAGGTCAAACGACCAGATGTTGTTAGCAAATGAGGACTCACAGAATGAAGCCTTTTTAGACCACATGCCTGCTTTCTAAAACCTACCCACATTCTCATTTTTCCAAGGGCTTTCTTTACTCATAGCTGAACTTATTGTATATTAAACAATCACCCTTGAGAACAGAGAGCAAAACAGGAAGGACAGTGACAAATCCGCCCATTGTTCTTTCCCTGAGGATGTCACCTGGCATCTCACCTCCTTGTACGCTGACGAACAAGCCCTTACTACAGGTGTCTGTCGAACACGCACAAAGTGTGAAGCTCTGCACCGTGGTTTCCATTGTTGAGTTTTCCTCCCACACCCCATCCCGAGGCTCAGAATGACTGTGATATTCCTCAATAATTCATTACAGGATATTGTTGCAGGTTTCCCTGGAGCTGCCAGAAGCCTTTAATTTCATCTCATTACACTCCTCCCCACAAAGCTTATTATCACAATGAACTTAACTTTCGCCCACAGGTCACACTTAAAGATTCTTCTGTTTGGCCTGAATCTCTGAGAATGTTCTCTTCGTGATAATGGAGTTTCATTATTCTCTTCCCATGAAACTGGAGCCGACCCACCCCCGGGCAGCGCCAGGACGCTCTGCTGCAGTCTCCCTCAGCTCCAGCACTCGGTCCCTAACTGCAGTTTGCGGGCGGTGGGCATCCCCTGACCCAGGCTGACGTGGACACGGCGGGCTCCAGTCCTCTGGGTTTTTCCATCCGGTTAATGCAGAAAAGAATACCACGGAAAAACATTCCACATGAAAGACAAAACTGAACACTAACCAACTGCTTGATGTAATCCCCACACGAAAGAGAAATTCAAGTGTGAGCTGAGGTTGCCCTCGCTACACAGAAATTCAGGTGACTGGTCCTTCCGGGAGAAATTTTGGCAGGAGAGCGTTTGTCATCCTGATCACACGTGACATCCCGGGGAGTGAAATCCCAGAAGCCTAGATTCCACATCCTAGTAGGTCAGGCGTGCACGCCTCCCCCACACGCTGCCTGGGCCGGCACGAGTGTGTTCCGGGGACTCGCACTGGGGCTGTCCCTAGCGGGCAGTGGCAGGAGATGAGGGAGTCCTCTTGGGTCAGTCCTTCCGTGGTTGCTCCTGCCTGCCCCACCCCTGGGCACTGCCCGAGGACCCACGCAGGCAGCAGCCAAAGGAGGAAGAACACCGGCCAAAGTAGAGGGAATGACAACTCTCACTATACAGCCCAGAGGCTGCAAGAAATGAGGCTCTGGGGTTGGGTAGTCCCTCTTGTGATCTGTCAGCGTGCATTCCTTCCTTTTCGGAGACAGGGCAGGAAGCGAGAGAGAAAAGGGATCACCACCTCAAGGCTCCATCCCCACCCCACCCAGCCCTCTCTAGGACACTCACAATCAGCCCTTCCCCGCTTGCTCAGCCGCTCTCACATACGGCAGACAGCCAGGTATGCAAAGCAGACTGCTGGGACGTCCGTGCAAGGACACAGGTGAGTCATCTGTCCTCTCTTCTGGCACCATTTAAATTCATCATCACGGGGACTGTATCAATGGTTGCTATTCCCAGCCCCTGTCCTGACCAGAATCCTGAGTTGGAGACTACATAGAACTCCAGCACACTACAGAGGTTCGTGAGGGAGGCCCCTCGGCCTGCTCAGAGTTCATCATATGTGAACAGAGGAGGACATCTGTAACAACAGATTAAACACATCCTTTATTTTGGAATCTGCCCTGCTGACAGTACACTCTGACCAGCTCTTCCTGGGACTCCTGAATAAGGAAGCAATGCAGAGGCATGGTCTTTAAAGAGACAGCCAAGCGCTGGCCTGTAGGGAGAGGCTGGTGGCTGAGAGTGGACCTGGTCCCAACCGAGTCTTCCAGTCTCTTCTCCAGCGCCTGCCCTCTCGTGCTGCCCTCTGAGGTGTCCACTGTCCACAGCTCCCTGTCTCTGCAGGGTGGGCCAGTCCTCTGCCGAGACTGCCCCTCCCTTTTCATCTACTGAGCTCCCACTCGTCTCCCACGGGGGCCCTTGGACTTGCCCCGCGGGGGGGCGGGAGACTCTCCGGCTGGTGGCACTGTAGTGCCTGTCCACACACCCGCTCCCACATCCGGGTACTCCTTCCTGTCTGAGTTCCGAGAGGGCAAAAACTCTCCTCTTTTCCCCCCATGGCTCCGACTGGTCTGACACACTGAGTGCGCTCGGAAAATGCTTGCAGAACGAGTGACTGTGGACTGAGTGTATTTAATATCGGTGACTTTGTTAGCCTTGGGACTTCTACATAGAACTGTTAATTAACAAAGGCAATTGTCGTTATGAAGCAATCATGAATAAATAAATAAAAGTTCTCTTGATGATCTTCTCTCTCTCCCTCCGTTCTCTCTCCCCCCTCTCCGTTCCTTCCTGCAACACACACACACTCACTCAGAACCCTGCCGACCAGGGTGTGGAGCCAGACAAGGGTCACGGGGAGAACCCCACCCTCGGCAACCCGGAGACCAGCACGCACTCGAGCTGTCCGGGTGGCCAGCAGGGGGTCGTTAGCTCGGCGGGGGTGGGTCAGGGAAGGCCCCTGAAGAGACCCCACTTCCCGCCAAAGGAGGAACCTGGAACCTGGAATCCCAAGTTTAGCTCAAACTTATTCTGTATGTGAAGTGTGAGAAGATACTGACTTAATTATAGATTCCAACAATGTTCCTCCTTAGACTGAAGGAAACTGGCATCGGCTTAATACCTGGACAGACCACACTGACTGTCACAGTTGACGGTGGTGACCTCTGACAACAGCGGACACTGCAGACTGAGCACTGGGAATTTAAAGGAGCTGGGACACAGGGTCGCACCACAGCACGTGGAACAAAACACCCACTGCGTTCCTTCCTCGGTTTAAAGAGACTTACGAACCTCGGACATGCGTCCCGTTCTCTTCCATGTCGTTGGGCGTGGAGAAGAGGAAGACTGCACAGCAGTATTCGAGACTAAAGGGCCACGGTTTAATTTTTCTCCAAAGAACCAGAAAGGAGATACGAGAAGGGTCAAATGCAAGTGATGGTGACCCTGAAGAGGGGCCGCCCGAGAAGTGGTGGCCTCCAGACGCTGTGAGTGATGCAGACACCGGCCCGCGGTGTCCACGTCATTCTGGAGGAAATGAGACATTCACACGGACTACCACGTCTGGTGGAGGAAAAGGGACAGCATGGCTTTTCTCTCAAGGGGAGCAAAAGCCTTGGCCCTTGCCGTGACCAGCGTTTATTGGGTTTCTCAGCACATGACATGGGCGTGGGTCCTGTGCATCTCTGAGTGGGAGCTGGGCCCATGCCACGCAGAACGGTCTCCTACGTGGGAGCCCACCTGCCCAGGCCACCTGGAAAAGGCCACACCGTGAAACTCGCTGTCTTCTACAAAGCACAGCCCTCACGAAACTCAAATGTACCTCCTGAGAGGAACACCTGACATGTCTATGGGCGACATTTTGAAGCACTTTTCACTCTTTTACCTTCCGGTCCTCCACCCCCCACAAGGGAGCCACGAGTACAGTGTTGTTACTTTAAGGACGAGGAAGGGAAGGCCAGGAGACATCAACACATGATCCTAAGGCGACATGTCCACCTGCTCTCCCACGTCACCACAACTCGGCTTGTCACAATGGCCTTCTCGGTAGACAACTCGGTTCTCAAGGACCGAGACATAGGACAGACTGGGCAAGGGGGTTCAGGTGAAAGGCAAGGTCAGAAACACCGCGACACGCTCCAGGGCCTTCGGAAACAGAGACCCAGCCATTCGTTTATGGAGGGCCTATTATATACAAGGCGCAGGGCTAAACACTAGGAAGGAAGGAGGAAAAACTGACCTTTTTATTTTGCCTAGCGACCTAAATGAGATAGAGTATAAAAGATGTCATGTTTCCCTCTAATTCTGATAAATGTTAGCCTCCTTTGGCCCAAGATGATTTTTCCTTTGGGCTGTATTTCTCTGTAAGTCACTCTGTCAAGACCCGGGTTGCGATAATGCAGGGCGGCACCCCAATCCGTCAGATCAGCTTGGAAACTCCCGAGTCTGCCGCGCTGCCACGGCTCTGGGAGGTGCACTGGCCCCCGAACCCTCTGAACAGTCGCTCGGAGGATGGCGGGGGGTTGCGGAGGACCAGCTAGGAGGTGTGAACGCCTTTGAACTTCCCACTCACTCCTCGTCCAGCCGCAGTCAGCCGCCATTCCCAAACTGGGGCCGCCCCAGTGTGGGCTGGAAGGTTCCATCGGCTACAGAAGAGCCAGTGGCTAAAGGGAGAGGGAGAGAATGAAGTCGTGACACCTTGTCGTGGGACTGTCGCAGCCCTTGTGGGGACTCGTACACGGAACCATCAAAGACAGAACTGGAAAGAACCCTCCCACCCCAGCCCCCCAAAATAAAGTGATGGTTTCCCTGGTTCTGTGGATGCCTTCTGCGTTCCCACTGGGTCACATCTGAAAACATCAGGGGACCAGCATTTTTATGTGAGGCGAAATGGGCTCAGTTATGGATGTGCCTCCATTTCTACACTGTACGCCAATTAGTTGTGATTAGGAAGACCCCCAGAAACAAAGGACCAGAACTGACCGGAAAGCTGTAAACCGTCCAAATTGTGAATATTTAATGATACTACATGCGGCCTTGGAATGGCTGCTGGCACACAGGGAGCTTAATCAACAGCCGTAAAATCACTATTACGACCACAGTTCATCCAGTGTCGGGCACACTCGGGAAGCAGGAGATGCACCGTCATGTCACGTACCAACGGGAGCACCATGAGCAAACTACATCAGGACATCGGTTGCACGACAGCTCCCAACGTCAGAGACGTAAAACTGTGGACAAACACGCACCTGGAAGTCAATGCAATACAGTATCGCTATGGTTACCTGCAGGCTCCTGGAAGAACGTCTGTCGTGAGCTACGTGCCATGTGTCTGAGTTCAAAATGTTGTGTCGCCAGGGCCACATTAGGCCCCGAGCTTCAGACCACCCACCTCCCCCTGCCCCCCGTCTCTTAGAACCTCTTCTGCTAAACAGATTGGGCCGCTCCCCCAGACTCTGGGCATTCGCTACCACCCGAAGGTCTTTGTTTCCACCAGGCTCTGCAGCCGCTGTCAGAAGAACAGACCGTCGTAAGTCACTCGAAACCCCAACTGCAGCCCTGGCTGGATGAGAGGTGTGCTGCCTGTGCCAAGCCCACGGCCTTGCCAAGTTCGGCTATCCTCTGGAGGTGACTTAATGCGCAGAAATGTTCCCAACATCTTCTTTCAATAGTGAGTTAAGCAGTGTAATTTCCCTTGGAATGGAATTTAAATTACTTTAAAACCCAAGCTCACATGGTTTTTTTCCCCACCTACCACATGGCCCAGTGAAAGCACTGGTGAGGAGAGTGTGGGGAGAAAGGCTGCGAGTACAATTCAAACTCATTTACTGTCAGCGTGACGCGCCTCAGAGGGCTATGTCTCATCGAGAGCATGGGCTACAGACCACCGAACACAGAAGGGAGCTAGAGGGAGAGATTAGAGACACGTGCAGAAACTATGCAGGCACTGGAGAAAAGCAGTCACGCTGTTTCTGCATTGCACTCCAAAGACGGGGCGATCTTCTGAACCCCAGCCGGAGCTCAGTGGCCAAGAGCCCACTGTGTTCCTCGTTTATGCAAATTCCTGGTAGGGCATTATCCACACAATGGTCATCTGATAGGGACGCACACGAGCTATTTTTCTCAGCTGTAGACAAGTCCTAACAGTGACAAGTCAGAGTCTGCTGCGCGTGGTCTGGCCATTCCAACCCACTGCTTCCTGGCACTGCCCTTCCTGACGGCCACTCTCACTAACGTCTCCCCGAAAAAGGAACACCCGAACCCTTCCTGATTTGTGCGAGTCCACAGCCACCCCACTGCTCACTACCACACACAGTCAAGCTTTGCTTCTCGTGGGTTACACACTTGTTATTTCGAGTAAAAAAATGAAATTCCAAATGATTCTCTTTGCCTCCAGCCTGATTTTGCTCATCCTCTGTCCTCATTTCCTACAACATCTAAATGCAAAACAGAACATACTCGCTACAGGAATCAGACTTTGATAATTACAGCAAGCATAACCGAATTTGCATATGTGAGGTTTCCAATTTTAAGTTCAGGGACAATAAAAAGCACAACAGTCCAAATAAGAATTCATCTGCTGTTTCTGAAAACAAAAGTGTACATTATCAATGGAATGTTGGTTTCACAGACAATAACACAGAAACGCCCCTAAATAAAGATGACTATTGTAAAGCCTACTTGAAAGGGAAGAGCAAACCAAAGCATTGTCAATAAAAGATCTCCCTACAACACTGACACATGGGTAACTTTGGGAAACGGAGCAGGAATCAAAGAGAAAAAACGAGGCATAAAAAGCCAAGGTTACGGGAACAATGAGTTGACAACAAAAATGTTACAAAGCCCCACGAGGAACAGAAGTTTGAGAATCACTGACTGTCACTAGGTATGTGGATTGCTGTGAAGGACAAGAAAAGAGGGACAAGAGCAGGAAAACATGCAATGGCTTTGCATGGCTGCCCGATGACGGTTCCGGCCAGCGCATCACAAAGGCGACCTTCAGAGGCAGAGGGCGGGACGGGGTGAGTGGGGAGAGCGCTGGCTCCTGGGCCCCACGGTCCCCGTTGCTCTAAGCAGTCTAACTGGGGAAGGTTGCACTGCCAGCTCTCCAGGTGCTCCCGTTGATGGCCAGTGAAAGGCACCCCTCTTCCACCCACTGCAAGCTGACACGCCACGCTTCACCGCATGGTGCAGACAGACCCAGGCTCTGCTGAGCTCAAGGCAGGTAGGAGCGGGCCACGCGCTGCAGCGGAGAGATGTGACAGCGCCTTCCAGGACAATGAGCCTGAACTTCCCAGATGCCCTCGACTGCGTGCAGGGTGTCGTGCCCCAACAAAAGCCTCAGGATGCATCCAGCCACCTGCACTTACTCAGGCCAGGGTCAGAGTGAAGACTAAGCAGCTTCAGCTTTAGGAACACGCGGGGTTGCTCCCACACAGGCGGTCATCAGCCGTAGCAGGTAGCAATTAGAGGTTAAGCAGGAGGCCGTAGGAATCTAAAACAAAGGAGCTCGGTAGGCATGGAATCACGAGATCCCCGAACATCCCAGAAAGTGATCGAACAAACACCCGTGGGTAAGGTGGTGTGGCTTCCTCACAGAGGAATTCAAGATAACTACACATCTTCCATCATAACAAACTATTACCAATATATCAGGGGGAAAAAAGCAAACTGAGATTCTGTCTTTTTTCTTCCATAATTAAGTTTACCTCGTTAGGAAACCTGCCTGCACATTGGCACACTGGACTCCAACACACAGAAATCTTTAAATTAACTAAAAATATTTTTCAGGATATTACTCTGAAGAGAGAAGGTAAGGAAAGCAAATCTCAAGAGGAAAAAAAAACCCCACAAGCTTACAATTTGGGTTCAAGTTTTCTAACATGGACAGAAACAGGAACGCCCTGCTTACACTTCCCGAAGCCATTCGCCGATTAGTCCGGCCTGCTCCCCCAGCGCTGCGCCTCACGAACTCGGCCTGCGAGTCCGACACCCAGGAAGGAGCAAACCTTTAGTGACGCGTCCTTACTGAAGCATAACAGAACTTCAGAGAGGTCTTCAACACTGATTTTTGTCGAAACGATAAACGGATTTTCTGTTCAACTTTTCGGAACATGATAATCCTCTTTACCCTGAATAACTAAAAATAAAATAGCTAATAGATGTAATATTTTAAGGAAAAAGAAACCGACATGTAGTAATCAGGTACTTTTACATGTTAGCTCACTGATGCAATCAAGTCGCAGATAAGTGGTCCATGTCCTGATAAATGAACACTTGAATTAGAAAAAGTATGTTTCTCCTTAGTCTTTATATAGTATGCCCTGGTATAAATGTTTGTAGAGGTCAAAGTGTTTGTAGGGTGTTTGTAGTGTTTGTAGTGTTTGTACTCCTTCCCAGAGAAGTGTTTTAGAGATGCTAGCTAACATGCAGTTGGTAACTCCTGTGCTGAGTTGCTTACTGCATGGTAATAATCAATCAAAGATGCTTGTCAAGATGAGACCGATGCAGGAGTCCACGTAGAACCCAGGCAAAAAGGGAAGCTACATAAAGGGGCAGATCATCCCCAATTCCATCACCCATCAGGCCCCATCTCTGTGTCACCCCTGACATTCACCCCTTTCTCTCCGTTTCCACCGCTGCTCCCTGAGCCCTTCATGATCTGCCCCGCCCCCGCCGCCCTCCCCATCTCTCTCCAACCCGGTCTTCAAACTGCCATCAGACAGAGAGAAATATGAGGTCCACCCAGTGGCTGCTAAAGACAAAATTCTTCCACCTGACAGTAAAGAGTGTCTACCCTCGGCCCCGAACGGGTGGCTCAGTTGGTTGCAGCGCCACCCCTGCCCCCAGAAGTGGCAGGTCCCATCTTTGGTCAGAGCACACACCTAGTGGGGGGCATTCGGGAGGCCACCCATCGATGTCTCTCTCTCTCTCAAATCAATGAACTATCCTCAGCGAGGGCTTTTTAAAAAGAGAATGTCTACCCTCACCCTGCCCTTCCGCGGCACCACACACCCCCGTACACGTCACTTCCCCCGCCTCCCCGCCGCTCCTCAGGCACGCCCTCGGCTCGTGGGGTCTCCGCTCTCTGCTCACAGCGCTCCCTCTTAAAAAGACACTCCGATCGCTACCCACGTTCCTTACAGTTGTATTCACCCTTCCATATCCAGCCATAATGACGCCCCTTTCAAGAAGCTCTTCTATTCATCTTGCTTCTATAAACTCTCATAGTGCTTCATTCATACCTAATATACCCACATTCTACTTGGAATTGAGGCTAATTATATAAAAATCAATCTCTGCCACGAGACTGGAACAACTGAACATCACTGACTCACATGTCCTGAGCACTTCTGACATTTATATGCTTACAGGTCATTTGTTTTTCAAAAATCCACAAAGCCCCTGAGGTCATGATCCATATCTTGCTTTTAAAATGTTTAAGAAATTAACTATACATTTATAATATAAATATAATACTTAATGTATATTGTACATGATAATATTCATAGTGTGTGTCAAGGCTCCATTTACCTACCATCCACCAAATAAACAGAAATCACGTGCCCCTTTGAGTACCAGTCAAACAATACAATACACACTGTGCTCCCTCCCCTCCCATCCGCTCTCCATCTTGCTGGGGTGACTACTATCTTCATTTTGTGTTTCTTATTCCCTCGTTCTTATGATAGTCTTATCCCAGATGCATGTATTCCTAAACAACATATTGTTTAGTTCTGAATGCCTCTGGTTTCTTACAAATGGAATCAAACTATATTTACTATTGCAAATCGTTCGTGTTTATTTTTGTTCTTCCTTTCTGGCTTGACAATATGTCCCTAAGATGCACATGTGCTGAGGCTCGTCGCTGCAGTTCACTCGTTTTTCACTACCCGAGAGAACCTCCTGCAAACGAGCTCCGGGAGGCAGGCGGGAGGAGAGCGTGCACAGTGACCTTGTTTGTAAATAAACGGAAGAAACTGCGAATGACCCGAAACGTTCATTACCAGCTGGCTACTGATCAAACCATGGTATTTTCTGTGTTTGTACCTACTACTGTATCTGACACGTAGTAGGCCCACCATACATATTTTTTTGGATAAATGGACTTCAGGAAAAAAGTGTAGGTGATTCATCACTGCCCCCCCCACCCCCCAGCCCAGCATGTGCACAGATGCTCGGCCAATATCTGGGACATTTACTCACAAAGCCACGCGAGCCCCTAAGGCTGGCAGCGGACCGACACTCAGGTGAACTGGCAACTCAGATCGTCTGAGTCGAGACAAGTGAGGGAACCAACCACGACTGTGATGCGGGGGTATCTCCCACCAGCTAGGCCGGCAGAGCGCTATCTCTGACGGCATCAATTCTACCTCCTTCCTTCTGAGTGCCTGTAAACCACTTCAGTTCACAAGAATCCACCCTCTCTCTGCCTGTACCCCTCTCCCTCCCCCTCCTCTCCTCCTCCACCTTCCGTGTTACCCCCACTCTTCTCGATGTGAGTCTGCCCGGGACACCTGGGAAGGCTCCCCGGTCAGTGGTAGGAAGTGACAGTTTGATCCCCTTCTCTGCCTACCCATCTCCACCCTGGCCAGTGACGCCGGCATTCTGCAGAGCAGCGCGTGTATCCCACTGTGTCCGCGCTTTGAACCCTGCACACCCATCTTCAGGCAGCAGAGCCACCCTGCTCACCGCCTTTTTAACACACGGGATGTCAGCTCCTCAGCAGAACCAAGTCCCCGGGACGCGGATCAGCCTCCCGGCGTGCTATCAGTCGATTTCCCATCTTCCAGAAATAGAAACGAGTCCGCAAGATAACGCTGTGGGTGAGGATGTGGGGGAAGACGAATCGCACCAAGCCAGATGAGTGCGTGTTTATCTGCAGGGCCGGCCAATTACTTTCAAAACAATTTGTATAGAAAATAATCAAAAGGAATTAAAGTCGAAGGTAAAGAAAAGGCCGTCATGATTCACAAGTCTTTCCACGAAATGGAGTATTACTCACAGAAGCTCATCTCACTTGGACTTGACATCATCATTTTACCGCAGTCGTAATTTAGACCAAACTACTTAGCGCGTGCACAGCCCTCCATGGAAGGGAGGGAGGGAGGGAGGGAGGGAGGGAGGGGTGAATTATTGTGACACATTAGACATAACAGATACACAAATAAGGCCTACATATCACCCTTCCCTTCATTTCCATTTCCGCAATTACATCCTCCTCTTCCTTTCCATGGCTCCAGTGGACTCCTCTTTCTCTTCTACCTTCTTCTTCTCCTCGCCTCTCTCCGAAAAGACCCTTGGAAGGGATCCAGGAGTGGCCAGTCCTCTCTAACTCCACTTGCCTCTGGACATACCTTTTCTGGTCTAATTTGAGCTACGGTTTCACCACAAATAATTCAACCCTTTGACACTCTGTGTCTTTCCTGGGCTGCCCTACTCCTTCCATGTGCTTTAGCTCACATGCACTGGGCAGGCGCTCCAGACATATTGCTGCTACATTTGCGCAGGCTCAAAAATCCCTCTTCAAACAAAATATCTGTCATATCGACACTATCTCCCCCACATAGTTCAGTCAAATCCGATAGCTCCCCTGGTCTTTTTGTCTTTCTCTGCCAGGGACCGTCAGCATCTAACTCTCTCAGCGTGCTAAACGCAGGATATCTGGAAAACTCGTAACTTACCTTCCTAATTACTTTTTCTCTCAAGCATAGGAGGTAATGAGGAAAATCTTTACTTTGGCCTTAATTCACTCCAAAGTGTAGCCTTGTGTGGTTAGGTACAAATGATAGGCTCCTTGCAAGAAAAAGTCAGGAGAATGTTAGAGTTCGTGGCAGCCAAGGCAGGGACTTAGGACGTAATCATCACAGAGACTTTAGGAAAAGAAGGGAAACCAACATTTTTAATAGCTACAGTGAGCCAGGAGCTATCCGTAGTGCTTTCAGATGTTCTTCGACCTCTGCCAAAGCTGGAAGAAGTTACCGTCACTCTCATTTACAGACGAGGAGACTGGGACTCAGGGAAGCCTAATAGTGGTGTCGTATCCTCAGACTCCGAAGCAGGACAAGCTACATCAGAAGGCGCCTTAGGTAGGATGAAAGCCGTAAACTACTCCTTGGACAACTCAGCCACACACGACGCAGACAGCTCCTCGAGGAAGGCCCTGGAGCCTGCTTGCACATTCTTCCCCGCCCTGCGCTCCTAACACTTGCCCTAACCTCCCTCTCTCCAGACGCCCAGAGCATCGCACTGTCCTCCAAAGCTGTGCTGGCGAATGAATCTGCTTCTTTCTATGGGCTCTTCCCTTTGTCTGAAAAGCCCCTTTCCCTCGCTTCATCGATCCAGCTCCTCGTCCGAAATTCAGCTCCTTCAGGTAGCTCTCCTTCAGGAACTTTGTCCTCACCTTGCAGTCTACTTTAGATTCTTCTCCTCCAGAGCAAAACACACACCCTCTGCAGTACTTGTCCTGCTGGACCATAACTGCTCATTTGCCCATATTTTGCCATGTACAATGAGCACTTTTTTGCCTAAATTTTTAAGGGAAAAATAAGGATGCACATTATACATGAGTACAATGATTACATGCCATGGGTATAATAATCCCATGTATGATGTGTACAAAAACGTGGTGTGTGTTATATATGGCAAAGATGGTATTTGTTGGTCCCCCTACTAAGCTATGAAGTCACTCCCGGAAGGGAGGACCCATGTGTTAGTTCATCTTGTATCTCTAGCGTACAGGACATCATCACCAGTGGCAAAAACCGGGACAAATGGACGGAAATCCCAGGGGAGTGTACCCGGGATCCCCAGGACAGAAAGTCCTTAAAATCTGAAGCCGTCTCTCTCACAAACCAGTGTTCAGGCAGAAGCTAGGTAACGACCCAGCGGGAGTGGCGAAGAACCCCTCACACAAAGTGAGGGGTGATGCCAGACGAGCCCCCACGTGCACTCCAGCCCCGATCTCCCAGCGCCCCAGACTGCTCCCGGTCACGGCTTTCCGATGAAGATGGGCCGGCCTCGCCAAAGCTAGTACGACTCAGTAAGAAGAACACAGGTCAAGCAGTCGGGAAACCTGGGTCCGGGTGCCGACTCCAGCGTGTGACTAGGGAGAGAAGTCGCATCATGTTTCCCCATTTGTAAAATGAACGGGGAAGAGAGTCGGCCTCTGCGATGCCTCACCGCTCCGAGGCTAGGAAAGGCTTCCTGTCTGTCTTCCCGTCGTCTTCTAGGTTCTCATCCAGCACCCCGGCACCCAAAGTCCCCTGCTTGTTATCCATCTTGTACCAACACTTTCTGCTCTGTCCGATGGCTCCTTTCTCTGAACAGTCATAAGTGCGGAAAAAAGACTGAGTAAAATCTACGTATCTGAGTGCACTGGACGGGATTAACTTTTGAGAAAAAATGAAAACAAACGAATTCAGGTAAAAGCTGAGTCCGAAGGGGAATCGGTACTGACTTAAACAAAGTTCAGCCAGCAGCACCACAGTAGACACACGGACCTGACACTGGCGTGTCTGCCCACGCTTGACGGCAGAGGCAGGGATGTGCAGTCACTCGTGATTTGATTGAGAAAGACACATGCATCCTCCTTGTTGCAAGGTCGATGTCCACAGGGAAGGGCCCATTAAGTAATGACTGTGACTCACGGGCGTTGGTATTCTCGGTGCTCGGCAATGAGATCAGTAACGTGGGTAAAGTGGCAAAAATCTTTTGCAAATGGTCCTGGCGTGAAAGCCAACGAACAGTTCCAGTGAAAGATGTACATCAGTCAGTCTAGAGCCTCGTCAGAAATCAGCTTTGTAAACGACTTTGATCTTGAATTTATGGAATCATTACAAATCTGGATGACTTCACTTCTGCAAATACACTTTACATTTCTCGGGGACAGAAAAAGGAGTAATTACACGTTGTACAGCATTTTTAGATCTGGAAATTTCTAACTGCCTTGGGACATATTCCGCACAAAGCCAAAGACCCCCATGTGTGGTATTCAACCCTTTAAAATGGCAACATAAAAAAAAAAATCTAACTCTCTCCCCCAAATCAACTCACAATTAGTTGAAATTCTATGACACTGAAAATCACTGAGGAATGGCAGAGTCAGATAAGGTTTAAGTGCGGGCATCTGAAAAGAACGGAAGATAATTACAAAATAGGCTGTCTCTCAAACCTCCCCCAGGCACGACAATGAGGCTGCTTCTCTCGTCGCCCCTCTCAGCAGAGCTGTGCCTGCTCATCCTGATGTAAACTGAGTCCACCCTTACCCAGGAGCACAATTTTCAACCAAACGATTTCCTAAAGTTTTCCACTTTCTCCACATTCACTGGCTAAGAGAAGATATCTGGGTTATCACCTTTTTTTTTTTAAGGGAAATGAGTCTTTAGACAGCGCATTTTATCTTGTCAGCATTTTGGATCTAAATTTCCTTCTCACCCTTTCACTAAAGTATCGGCTTGCATAAGACGCAAAATAAGACACACAGCTGCAAGCAGTCAAGTCTCTAATTAGCTCCCAAGCCGGACCCTCAAACGCAGGAATTCTCCTACTCCCCTACCTGGTATTTCTGGAAGAGTTTATGTCAGCAATGGAAAATTTCAGCGCTCCCATGAAATTCCAATTTTTCCCCCTCCAGCTCAGAACAGTGTCCGGACGTTAAGACACGTGGCCTATGGCAGTGGTTTACATGGTGCCCGCAGAACTCTGGAACCAAGGAGAGTGAGGAAGTACCATTCGGAGAGGTCCCATGTCCTAAACCCACTGTGCAACACTTTTTATGGGACTGTAAGCTCCACGAAAGCGAGGGCGCCCGTCACATCCACCGATATAACCCCGTGTGCAAAGCAGGGCCTAGGGCATGGTGAGGTGGTTCAGAAAAGCTTTCCGTACGACCCAAGGAAAGAAACGGTGAGTGGTGTGTTTACTAGAGCTGGGTATTGTTCCAGCTGCCCTTTCCGGCAGTCCTCTGTGCGAGGAACAACGGTTATCCTCACGTTACAGACGATGCCACCGGGCAGCCTGGCTTCTGAGTCTCACTCCGAAACACCACACCCCGCTACGCAGCCTCCCACCCCACCCACAGGGGCCAGCGGCTTTTCGTCATCTGCTTTACAGATGAGCTTGCCCAGCACTGGGCTCAAGAAAGGGTTGGTGGTAGAAAAAGAACATGTTTGAAAACCACCGGCTCCATGGTGAGACCCAGCTAACGAATCTCACTTCCTGCCCTGGGTTGACCCCAGGCCCTTGGCACTCCAGGCAAGTGGCCGGATCTCTCCCTGCGTCAGGCTCTTCGCCTCGCTTCGCCAGTCATCTTGCGAGACGACTGGACGTGACGCGATCAGAGAACCCCGATGCTGTCAGAGACCATCTTGCTGACGCTGACTTCAGAACTGCGGAAGGAGGGGAAGGGCTGGGTGATGGCTGCACTCCTCAAGTTCAGCGCCCCTGTGATGATGGGCAGGCCTTGCGCAGGGCTGTGCACGTGGTTATTTTATTCCAGAGCATCCCTGTCCACTGCACAAGCCATATGGTGTTCAGCTCAGTTGCCAGACAGCCTGGCCAAGCTCCTATCAACATGTCAAGCAGACGAGGTGGAGGGGAAGGAGAAGCAGAACCTGCACGTCGGCCGGGCTGCCGAACGGTGAAGGGGAAACAGGGACACGGAATCACGGGCCAAGGCTCAGCCTCACCAGCTGCAAAATTAATCATCTCCGTGTCTCACTGTTTCCAGAAACATCCATAGCAGGGAAAATCACAGTAGCCCTTAATACATGATAATGTCTCTCACGGGCTTACTGCTGATATTATATTTAAAATATGCTCCAGTTTCCAATCTTGTCAGAAATCGGGATTTTACCTGAACAATGAAAGAGTCAAGGGAGTTTATCAGGTAAGACCCGAGGTCCTTCCTTCGTAAGTTCTCACGGACCTAGAAGCCCCTGGCTGCCACGCGGATTCTGCTGCTAGCATTGTGTTTGGAAACATGACAATGCCCGGAGCCCTGTTTCACAAACAGGGTTAGACCCCCAGTTTCCAGTCCAGCGTGGAAGAAGTTCAGGAGCTGGCACTCTATCCTACCAACAAGTAAAAAGCGGAGCCAGCTGGAAAACCAACAATGCTCAGGACCTTTGGAGAGGTGGGGTCTCGGGGCCGACTGCTGCCCCCTGCTGGGGAGGGGTCCACAGACCTCCTGCTCACAGCAGCAGAAACTCCTGCAGGGACCCACTGGGGACGGGGCAGACTAGGTGTGGATGAGGCTGAGAGTTAACGTCTCCAGGGGACCTGGTCGTACGTAGGAGACCCCACACTTCCGTGAGCTTTACCTCCAAGAGCCGTCCCTGGCCCTCACAGTAAGCACTGGAGAAAAGTCCTCTCAGGCTTCCCGGCGAAGGGAGGGCAAACAGGGACCAAGTCCAGAAACACCACAAAACCTACAAGGCCCAGGCCCAGGAGACCCTGGTTCACCAGAGCCTACACTGCTGGGGTTCTACCAGAGCCCAATGTCCTGGGGAGGGAAACACCCAACAGCAGCCCACGATAGCCACCTTGTCCCCAGGAGCAGAGGAGAAAACGGGGAAGCACTGGGGAGGCCCGCAGCCCAGGGCATGTGCTCGCCAGCAGATGGAGGCCCGACGCCGGGCTGCGGGATGCCCTCTAGCCCCGCAGACCACAGACTGAGTCCCGCAGGCCAAGCACGGTGTCACTGAGGCCTGCGGACAACGGCTCCTTTCATCCCCCGCCTCGCGTCCGCCTTCCACAGATAGCTGCCAGCCATACCGAGAGGCAAAAGACGCAGTTCGAACAGCCCGGACCCACTTCAGAGCCAGAGTCGGATACGGCAGCGATGTCGGAATGCTCGGGCAAGGAATTTAAAAATGCCGATGAACGCACTAAGGGCTGCAGTGGAAAAAGACAGACAACACGCGAGAACAGATGTACAGGGTCCGGCAGAAGTAAGGCCTGCTTGAGTGTGGCTGCTGGGGTAACGACATGGGTGTAGTAATTTATAGTTTCAGTTTGAACATTTCACCTGAAATGCCCTATGGTGTGCTTGAGTGTGATATCCTTATGTTACAGAATGACATACTTCCGATTTTGTAATAAAGATTCTGTAAAAGGGGGGCGTTATTTGTGCCAGACCCTGTGTAAGCAGAGAGATAAAAATCCTAAGAAAGAATCAAACAGAAATGCTAGGGGTATTTTTTAAAAATGTAACAGAAATGAAGAATGTCTTTGATGCATTCTGAGGCTCATTAGCAGACTGGGCACAGATGCAGGAAAAAAGTATCTCTGACCCCGAGGGATATGACAACTGAAACAAAATGGAAAAGCAAAGAGGAAAAAGACTGGGGGAAAAAAAAACCAGGACAGAATATCCAGGAACTGTGGGACAACTATAAAAGGTACCTGTAATTGGAAAACCAGAGGGGGAAGAGAGAAAGAAACAGAAGCAATATTTGAAGTAACAACGACCGAGTATTTCCCCCAAATTAATCTCAGACACCAAACTACAGCTCCGGAAAACTCAGGGAACACTAAGCAGGACCAATGCAAAAATAAATAAATAAATAAATACCCACAAAAAACTCCGACCTATACCTAGACATATCAGATTTAAATTTCAGAAAATCAAAGATAAATGACAAATCTTGAACAGAGCCAGGGAAATGAGGGGAACCTCTCTTACCTTAAAGCAAAGGTAAGTATTACATCCAATTTCTCATAAACCGTGCAAGCAGGGAGAGAGCATAGTAAAACACTTCAACACTGAGAGGAAAAAAAAATTTACCAATCTAGAATTTTATAGCCTGTAAAATTGCCCTTCAAAAATGAAAGACAGCCCTGGCTGGTGTGGCTCAGTGGACTGAGCCTGGGCCTGTGAACCAAAGGGTCACTGGTTCGATTCCCAGTCAGGACACATGCCTGGGTTATGGGCCAGGTCCCTGGTAAGAAGTTGCAAAAGGCAACTACACACAGATGTTTCTCTCCCACTCTTTCTCCTTCCCTTCTCCTCTAACAAGAAATAAAATCTTTTTAAAAAATGAAAGAGAAACAAAGATTTTCTCAAACAAAAAATGAGGGAACTTGTTGCCAGGAGACCTATTAAATGAAGTTGTTTAGAGAAAAGGAAAATGATAAGGTCAGAAACTTGGATCAACATGAAGAAAGAAAGAGCATCAGAGAAGGAACAAGTAAAGGTGAAAAGAAAACTTTAATTTGTCTTACCTTATTTCCTCTAACAGACAAAAGTAGCAACAAAGTATTCAATGATGCATGCTCAGATATAAGTGAAATTAAGGAGCAATTATACAGGATGGATGGAGAAATCAGGAATATTTTGTTACTGTCAAGTACACTATTAATGAAGTGGTACAGAATTATTTGAAAGTGGACTTGAATTAGTTATAAATGTGTACTGGAACATTTGGTGTGCCCACCAAAACAAGAGTTAAAAAAGAAGTATCATTAATATGCTGAGAAAACAGGATCACATAAAATGCATCTTTGCGTATGTAACTGCCCAAACCCGGGCGTGACCAAGATGTCCCTCAGCAGGCGAACGGCCAAATAAGCTGTGGTCCCTGCAGACAATGAAGCACTACTCGGTGCTGAAAGGAAATGAGCTGGTATCGAGCCACGAACAGACACAGAGGAAGCTTGAACACGTACTCTTTACTAAGTGAAGAAGCCGATGGGCAAAGGCTACCCACTGCATGATTCCAACAGGATGACGTTCCAGAAAAGGCAAAATGACGGGGTCCGCAAAAGCACCAGTGGTTGCGAGGGGTTAGCAGGGAGGGAAGGATGAACAGGCAGGGCAGAGAGGAGGTTCAGGGGCAGTGAGGCTGCTCCGTCTGGGGAAAGTCACTAACTAGCACAAGGGCATTGCCCCTGAAAATCTGCCGCACTGGGAACTTGTTCCAGTCGGAGAAGCAAGGAAGGCAGGCCCGCGACCACGTCTGCCGTCTCTACCTGGTGTGCTGCGCACTGGGCCGTGAGGAACCATGCATCTGTACCGCAGACCTAGTTCACCCGCAGGGCTCCCGCGGGCCTGCCTGGGGTGGGACACAGATTTCCTGGGGCCCTCAGATCGGGAGCAGGCACGACCCAAAAATTTCCTCTTAATTAAAGCAACAGAGATCAAAGACCTAAACCGAGGGGTAATGGCAGAGCATTAAATTCAAAGTAAATGCATCATTCCTTGAATAATTCCATTTGTGACTAATTTTCCCAAATAGCCACAGAAGAAACCAGGTTTCGGCGGAATGGCTGGTATAAAGCAACAGGCAGGAGTGGCATGAATTATACGTTTGCATATTTCCACTGCTTGCTCACCACTTCTAGGGGATATTTAAGTTTTGAGCACTGACTTTGTAGCCTCAGGGTCTTCCTTAACCTCCCCAAACCTCGCATCCTTGCCCAGGACGGTGCAGCCTTTACTCACAGCTCTGAGGGATACCTGTGACAAAGCCAATGGATCCCAAATCAGACAAATGGAAGTCCAGATTTCTCTCGCTCCCAGAGAGCGTACACGATGACGTCACTGGTCCCTCAGTGTACCTCAACACTACTTCAATCCCCACGCTGCCGTCAGGACGACCTCAGAGCACAGCTCCGAGCACTTTGGTGCTCCCTTCAGCAACCGCCCCCGGGGGGCTCACCAGCTCCTGGCCCGGGCTTTCAGTCTGGTCCAGATAAAACCCCCCTCACCTGCCGCACCCCTCAGGCCTGCTCAGATCGAGGGACGCTTTGCTCCCTGACTGAGCTGCCAGGGTCTCACCTGTGGGGCTCTGCCCAGGCTGTGCCTCCACCCGACAGGCCTTGGTCGGACAGTGGGGCGGCACTCACCCTGCACGGCCCAAACTCCTTCTCAGAGGAGGAGTGATTAGAACGTTTCAACAATTGGCACCGCACTGAAAAAGGACACCATCCAAAGTAGGGAGGTGAAGAAGTTCAAAGCCCGATAAACTCTGTTTCCGAGATAAAGCCCTGGGAGTCCAGAGCAGAGGGCGGGGGCTTTGACGTGGGGGTGGGGGCACATCCTGGCTGTGCCCTCTTTCAGTCTTGTGACCTTGTCCGAGTCAACATGAGTTTGCTCCTCCGGAACACCGACACAAGGATACCTGGGTCACAGCGTAGATGGCAGGCACAAAACACACATTGAGTGACCTATACTCAATGAATTCTACACTCCGTTAGTGATTCGGTGCTGCCCGTGTCCTTCCTGCGTTACCAGTGTTGGCCCCTCAGCTCTGTCTCTCTCTCTTGCTACTCACGACTGGAGGTGGGAGATGCCCCACAGACCGACCGGCGAGGAAACGCCCCCTCTGCCTGCCCCTGAGCACGAGAAGCCGACGGTATTCCGCATCGTAAAACTGTGACTTCCTGACTTCAGGACTGGTACTGTGTCCCGTGAAAGCGACCTCTAAAATGTGTATGATCCCAATTCTTTTCTCAGTTAATAATGTGTTACCCTGATAAAACTACTGAAACTGATCTATTTTCTCAAAAAGTTGAGTACTTGGGAATTCTCTTTGTGAAGTCAGCAGAGGAGGAAAAATAAAAATCACTCTGCTAGATTACTTAAACTAAGAAATTGATGAATTTCTTAGATGAATGAAAATTAACATAGGGTCACTAGGAGACTTAATCACAATAATTAATCAATGACTACCCGATGGATGAAACATC
Organism: Phyllostomus hastatus; assembly: GCF_019186645.2. Taxonomy (NCBI): domain Eukaryota; kingdom Metazoa; phylum Chordata; class Mammalia; order Chiroptera; family Phyllostomidae; genus Phyllostomus; species Phyllostomus hastatus. The sequence goes on from NW_025333607.1 coordinate 11,045,446, forward strand.
ACGAAACAGGATCGTCATTGACAATTACGATGACCACAGCCACTTCTTCCAGCCACGGCGATGGAGGTGACTTCTGCCAGGGCACACATCACTAAACACACTTTCCAGGCTGGGCCAGGCTCCCTCTGCTGGGGGGGCGGGGGGAAGCCGCTGCGCCAGAGCCTCCCCCCACTCCGTCTGAGTCAGCGGGGCCTCCCCGCCGGGGTCTTCGCCGGACCCCACCCTCCGTGCTGAGGGTGCCATCCCGTCGTCAATCAGTCAGCACGCACCCCGAAACACACGTGTTCATTTACTGAGCAGCACGCAGGCCTGCAGAGGGCAAAGGCTCTGAGGAAATGCAGCCTGGCTGAGAAGGGAAAAGAGCCAGGACTGTGGGTTGCTCTGCTGGAGAGAAGTGCTGGCGTCGAGTGCACACAGACGGCCCCGAGTCAACACCTGCAGCACCGCCCTGTGTGGTCTGAAAATGCGGGCTGCATTGCGTCACACCGCTAGGTCTCCTCTCCTTGGGAACGCTGTTAGCAATCACGGGAGACTTTAGGACCTCTCCAAGTGTGTGTAAAAATCAAGTGTCTCTAAAAAAGCATCATTTGGTTGACATTTATCATAACACAACATATAAAAATGCCAGGGTTCCATCTGAATACCGAGCCACACCCAAACCGTCTGTCGCACGATCTCAGTTTGTACCATCCGGGAACGGCGCACACACTCCAGGTGGACCAGGCTGCGTCCTCCTTCCTGAGCGGGAACCTCGCGCCACGTTGTGGGGGGCCCCTGTTGTATGATCACGACTACGGCTAACAATGCTCTGCAGCAGGTTTAAGGAACCTCGCTCTACAGCTGGGATATCGCAAGCTTAGGAAGATTCAGAAATTTAGCCAGGGAGCACAGCTGGTCAGTGGTTAAAAGGGACTCGAGCTCCACAGGCCCAGCTGCAGGAAAGTCTGGTGGGAGCACTGGGTCATCTTCGTAAGGGTAGCCACCTGCAACCTGTGATTGCCCCCCGATCCTCAATCCCCAATCCCCTCCCCCGTGACTGCTGACCTTGCCACGCCTCCAGGCACCATGGGCCCCTCGCCCTGTCTGTGCCAAGTGAGCGGGGGCACAGGTCTGAATGTGTCCTGACCCAGCATGCCCTTGACTGTTTTAATCAGACACCTGATACCAGACCATGTTCTTGTCCTCACCCCGTCTCCTGAGAGTAGAGGTCGGGGAACTCAGGCTGATTTGTCAGGATTACGCTGTACTGTCATTCCAACACTAAGGCATGAAAACGCTTCAGCCGGTTAGGTAAGTCTGGTGGTTAGAGACAAGCTTCTGACGCCACAAGCACGTTACCGCACATGAAGATCCACTACGGCCCCCGAAGGGTCCAGGAACATTCCCTGTGAAGATGGGGGCAGAGACGCATCCAGAAGCCGGAAACACTGAGCATGGCCAGCTGTCCCCGGCAACAAGAGAGAGGATGGGACAGACCATCCCTGGGAACGCTCAGGAGGTACTAACTCTGTAGACGCCCTGGTTTCAGAGTTCTCTTCTCCAGAACTGGGAAGGAATAAATCTGTTTTCAGCCACCCATTTGGGGGTACTGTGTGACGGCCACCCTAGGAAACTAACACAGTGTCCAAATTCAGGGTTCTAAACCACCCTCGCAGGCCGAACGACACATCTGGGACCGGGTCCAGGCCCTGGCAGCGGACCTGCCTCCGAGGCAGTGTGTACTGCGCAGGGCACGGTCACGTTTTTGTCTCAAAGCAAAAATGCTGTTACAAAACTATTCTTAATTTTTGATAAAAAAAAATCAACTTCCCAGATGTCACACATCAGCACACATCCTCATAAAGAGCAGAATTATGTACCAGAGCCTGGCGGTCAGAAGACATGTTCTGCAGCAAGACTCTCTGGGCTTGCTCGCCCTGCACTCATCAGCTGTAGGGCTCGAGTGCTCACACTGCACCCACCAGCTGCGGGGTTTGCGTGCTTACCCTGCACTCGTCAGCTGCGGGGTTTGCATGCTCACCCTGCACTCGTTAGCTGTGGGGTTCGAGTGCTCACCCTGCACCCGTCAGCTGTGGGGCTCGAGTGCTCGCCCTGCACCCGTCAGCTGTGGGGTGTGGGCTCTCTGGGCCTCAGTCTGCACAACTGAAATGGGATGGGAATGTATCTTGGCCTCTCAGGTGCGTACACACGGCACGCTGGGAAGCCTCCTGCATTACACAGAGGAAGAAGGGCTCGGCCATGCAGGCAACAAGGTCTCTGTCACAGACTGCGTCCTTTGACTGCATGTGACTGTGTGTCATTTTCCGTTTGCTCTACTGTGAACCGAACCCCTGCAGGCCAGGGCCTGGGCCGTGGTCATTCTCACCTTATCGCAGGTTTGAGATGGGCAGTTCACACACAGCTGGGGGAGGTGGGCAGGAATTTACTTCATGTATCTGGCTCCTGTGACTGAGCCCTGGGGACAAAACCCTGAGGACAAAACCCAAGTCCCACGTCACCCACAGTGTCCGGCATGAGCTAAAAGGTCACACAGGGTAAATGGAAGTCTCTCTGCTGTGGGGACTTTACCGCTTGGCTGATCCACTCGACCGAGCTGGACGGGCAGCAGGAGTGAACCGCGCCTCACCGGGGTTCAGGGTTTGGGCCTGAGTCTGCCTGCTTCCTTTCTGCTTAGCACCCACACACGGCATGTGGAACCAATCAGGGCCACACTTCCTCGCTGAGGGCTCTGGGAAAACCTGTTGGACCCAAGGCAGAGAAAACAGTTCCAAGAACAGGACAAACGCAGCAGCCCACAATTGTACACTAACCAGTGAACGCTGAGAAAGGCACTCACTATTTACAGCTACCTGGCGAGGGCTGGACAGACGCCTTGCAGGCTGGAGAACAGGGTCCTAGTCCAGACCGTGGGGTAGGGACGCTGCCCCCACAGGACCTCTGGCATTATCGACTCATCAGCCACCTGTTTTGTAAATAAAGTTTTATTGATCCTCAGCCCTGCCCATTCAATTGCATATGGTCTACGGCTGCTTTTGTGCTCAAGGGCAGAGTAGGGTAGTTACAACAAAGCCCGGAAAGCCCAGAAAGCCTGAAACGCTTCCCATCTGGTCCTGTACAGGAAAGTCAGCCAACCCCTAACTGGAACCAGCCCGCTGTGATCACACTAAAATTTAAGCTCTAAGTGGACAAAAGTCCTGTCTAGTCGGCTCAGACCTCGCTCTCTGATACTTAGGGTACCTGGTGGATAGCAAGTGTTCCAGAAACCTGAGTCCAGAATGACTAGTAGCCAAATAAATGTTGAGACCCTGTGACGGGCGGTACCGACAGCCCACATGACAGCCCTGGTGGGGTGGCCACTGGGACAGGCCGCTGTCCAGAAGCTCTGCCCCCTCTGAGAGGCCAATCCATGAAGACCTTTCTGCTGCCATGAGACATCCCTTAGTTAACTGATGGCCCAGGGGCCCTCTGGATAAACAACCGGGACATAATTGCTGCAAGAACTCAGTAATGCTGGGCTGTCAGGGCTGATTAGACCTAACCAAGAAGAACCTTCCAAAATCCCTTTTCAATACATGTACATCTCCACTAGAAAGGTTTTAAGGGAACAAATACGCGCAGTGATGTTGCCACTGAAGGGTTCCCTTGCACAGCTGAACCCAGAGCAGCCGCCAGGAGCCAAATGTCCATAAACACAAAAGCTCACGGTACTAAGCGAAAAAAGATGTTCAGATTGCAAAGAAAAGCCAGTCCGCGCTGCCACGACTAAAGCAAAGAAACAGAAAAGCCAGACGTTTCTGAGGAAGATCCTTCAGCGTTGATATTAAAAGCATGTGCAAAGTCTGGCTCCAATACAGTTGTTTATGGTTAGACTGAAAGTAAGAAAGGGCCCTTTAACTTGGAAAATGATCACATAGGACTTGGTGCATGAAGAAAGAATTCGACATTCGTTCTCCTTCTGTTTTTTCTTTTTGGTCAGAGGATGATTGCTTCCACGCATGTCTTATGGGGTGGGTTTGGCAGAAGCCCCTCGGGCACTCGCTCCAGCCTGGCTTTGGGCACAGCCGCGGCCACTGCGACCCTGAGCCCCGCGGGGTCGTGACTCCCCCACACAACCCAGGCACATGGCTCCTTACCATCTGGGGGGACACACCAAAATGCCACCTTTAAAGGCAGTGGTGGTTTTAACTACAGTCATGATAAGATCACATTTAGATTTAAATAAAAGTCGCATTTACTGTCTCAGGTTCTGATCAAATACAAAACAATCAACATGTCCGTCTGAAGGCTGATCTGACATAACAAGGAAAGGATGACTTGTAAGTTACATACAGTACCAAAAACCCCTCATTATAACAAGTTTTAAAAAAGTAATTCCCTCCTCATGCCACTTAATTCATATTTCATTCCTATCCCCAGAAAGAAAGAAAGAAAGAAAGAAAGAAAGAAAGAAAGAAAGAAAGAAAGAAAGAAAGAAAGAAAAAAAGAAAGAAAGAAAGAAAGAAGGAAGGAAGGAAGGAAAGATCCAGGTACTGCAGAAGAATGCGCATGGCACGTAAAAACTGCTTCCACATATCAAGAACATTTATTGCAAAGGATGAGCACAAACCCAGACGAGGACGGACCCACTGGGTTGCCTCTGAGGAGAGCTACAGAATTCGCAGGGAGGCTTTTCCTATCGCTTTTGTGGCCACACCGTGAGAGAGGGAGTCAAGCACTTCCCCGAAGCATCCTGACAGCGCTGGGGCCCTGCAGGATGGCCGCTGCCCCAGCATGACCTCGCCCCCCCACCTTGAGCGGAGAGCCCCGGACACTGAAGGCCTAACACACACGTGGTGGGCCCCCGTCCCCTGCCTCATCTCACTCTGCCACAGCCTGCAGGAGCGAGTTCCGCCGTAAGTTTTTGACTCTTCCACCCTGGGGGGACTGAGTGCCTCTACTACACTGTACATGCATTGTCATCGAAAGGAAAGAAAATTCATGGCTAGTTACAGCAGATTCACTCTTTTTCTGTAGGAACCAGACAAGCCCAAATGCTGCTCCTCCCTCACGGTGCCTCACCACAGTGTCGCCATCAAGTGAAGTGACAACCCCCTTCACGACCAGCTAAGAAACGCAGCTGAGGAGATCGAAAGTTCAGCAGAAGTGGGCCCCTGGGACCCCTGAGCAGATGCCTGCGGCAGATTTTTGAATTGTTTAATGTTTATTCTTGAACTACGCGTGCTGCTTTTCCCGTGCTCGCTCCAAACCTTCTGTGGGGGCGTGTTGGTAAAATAGCATCCGTACATCTCTCAGACTGGTGTGGCGAGCCCTTGCTCTCGTTTTCCTTTGTTCTGGTTCCGAATGATCTCAGCAACCTCCCCAAGGTACCCGGCGGCGAAGACAACGACGCAAGAGCCCACTGAGAACACAAACCGAAAGCCAAAGCATCTGATGACTGAGGAGGGGACAGTTCGGGGTCAAAGCAATCAGAAACCAGTAACGTCGGAGAACAGCTTGCTCCTGGTGAGAAGGAGTTGGGAGAGAAAGAGACTGCAATGAGAGAGAGAACGAAGGGGCATTTCTGTTAAAACCAATCAAATTCTAGCTCCACTAGAAGGCAACACTTCCACAACTGAACTGTGTATCACGTTTGCATGGACTCAGCTGCTCCTGCTCCTCGCCCGGGATCTGTCAGGAGGCGCCCGGCTTCCTGCTTCTAAACGACAAGTGATGCAATCAGGAGCAACTGTCGTCAACTGCAGGGCCGTCCGCCATGACACTATGTGCACCTGACCCCTGCAGAAGTGCCCTCCCCCGCCCTGCCCTGTGCCAGGTGCCTGCGCCCACCTGCACTCCCTGCGGAACTGGAGCTCCCCAACTGCAGTGGGCGTGGGGGTCACATGGAGGGCCTGTGAAAACCCAGCCTGCTGGGCCCCAAACCGGAGTTTCGGATTCCACAGATTGGAGGTGAGGGCTAGTGACTTCCTTTTCTAACAAATTCCCGGTGGCGTTTCTACTGCAGGGCCCAGACCACTGTTCTAGGACATTCTACGTTGACTTCCCCTCTTATTCCAGATTTTTCTGCCTCTCCCTCCATATGGCTTCCTTCCCTACGCCTACAAGCACATTCAAATTTCCCCTAAAAACACAAACAAAAACCCCTCTGAGAACAGGCGTAGTGTATTTCTCTCTCCTCCCTTACACATCCAAACTCCTACGACGACGTTCTCCATACACGATTTCCTTCCTTCCCACTTGCTCCTCGCTGCTCTCAACCTGACACCCGCCCACTCGGGCCCGCAGAACCACCCCCCGCTGGCCCTGCACGAACTGGGGCCTCTAGGCCAGTGGACACACGCGTCCGTCTTCACCTCCCCGCTGTGTCCAGCACCGCTCACCCGCCCCAGCAGGCCGCTGTGTCCCTCCTCCCTCGGGCTCCGCCACATCGCTCTGTCCCGGCCTCCGACCAGCTCTCTCGCTGTCCTTCTCTGGTCTTCTCCTCCTATTACCCGCTTACCACCGCCCCGGCAGCATTGGTAGCCCTTGGGGCCCTGCTCTTGGCCCGCCTCTCTACACATTTTGCCTGAAAATTCTCACCTATCCCTACATTTCAACTAGCACCTCCATCCCGATGACTCCCAAATCTAGAGCTCTCTCTCAGGCTTCAAATATTAAATAGTCACCAACTAGGTAATTATTCCTCTTTGTCCAACAGGCACCTCGAAGACATCAACGCCTAAAAGTGACCCGCGACCTTGCATCTCATACCCGTCCCCTCTCCTTCATTTCCTAACAAAATGACTCCCCCCGGTTCCCCGGGCGTGCAAACCAGCCCTTGAGTCCTTCTGTCTCCCAAGGCCCAGTGCCCCCAAGCCCAATGGACCCCCCGGGCCTATCTCACACCTGCCCCTTTGTTCCCTTCTCCGTGGCCGAGGTCCCAACTTAAGTCAACAGCATCTTACCTGGACCAACGGGACGTCCACCATTCAGGTCTCCTCCCCTCAAGCTCCCCCTCTTGTCGCCACACGGCAGGTAGACAGCCATCTCTCAGGCACACCTGATAACCCTCTCTGCAAAACTACTCAACGGCTCTCATCACCACTGACAGAGACACTCGGCTCGCCGTCAGCCCTTTCCACACCTGACTCTGTCCTACCTGTCAAACTTCCTTTCTCGTTGCTCCCTCTTACTCAAAGCTCTAGCAATAGTGAACCACTGGATTACATCTTTAACACGGCATGTTCCCTCAGCGTCTGAAAACCTTCGTGTATTCCATGCCCCCTGCCCAGAAGGCTAGCCCGGAAGCCCCCACACCTGCAGCCTCTTCTTTCTAACCAACCCCCTCCCCCCCCACGCCTCTGCATTTAGCGCCCTTTCCTGCTTCCACCCCCCGTGGAACCGGCCTCCTCTACAGCAGTTATCTGTCCTTGAGCGCATCACGGTGCTAGCCCGCGAGGTTCTCAGGAATCAGTCTCTGAATCTCTAACCCTGAGAGTAACACCTGGCTCAAAGTGTGAGCCCCACTATGAATAATTTTTAAATAACGTGTCAGTAACCCTAAAAGCAAGGGGGCACACTCCGCTGGCAGGGCTACCTGCCATGGTGACCCTTAGGCAGCCAACATTATATATTTATTTCACCTCAATTTGAACATGTCAAATCTCTTGTTTACTTCTTCAAGGAACGAGTGAGGAGACACTGAACTTGCGTTGGGGGATGGCAAGGAGTCTTTTAAAGATGCTTTGAAGAAACTTTGGCATTACAATAGTTTTTCCCCCTCCAGTGATTAGGAGAATGAGGGGGTCTAAGGCAAGCTGGTACTTGGCAATTTTCCATTTTCTGGGAGTACCCGAGTTTGTTTTCTGCCATTTTAATCAAAGATAAACACCTCGAAATACATTTCTGCTGTGTGAACTGGTACTGTTATTCCGGAAGCCGGGCCACGTTTTACAGACCACTGCCACGGCCCCTTGGTGAGCCCAGCCACTCCTACACCGTCGTGACGCCACACACAAGGTTACATGAAATGTCAGGGCCAGTAGTAAACACCTCTGCTAGCAGACTGAAATGGCTACAGTCTGGGCATGTTCACAGTCTTCGGTGAAAGCTTGCAGCCCCTGAGCAGCCCACCCTGTACACCGTCAAAGGCAAACAGAAACCCTGCATTTCCCCACCACATCTTCAGTGTGAAGGCGACCCACCCACACCCGACAGCAAGGCTGGCAGCAAAGCGGCTCCGTCACAAAGGACGCGCTGAGTGCCTGCAGCAGGCCCTGCACTGCCTCCCTCCATCGGGCTTGATTCCAATGGTCTCGCCTCACTTTGCAGAGAACTGGTTCCGCTGGACACAGCAGACACACAGGTACTTGGGGACCTTCACATGAAGCAGACAGACCGAGCGAACACATCTGCACCTCCTTTCCAAGGAGCCCGAGCTCGGGGCCGCCTCGGAAGACGCTGACGGATCCGTGCCAGAGAGAAACGGAGCGTCGCAGCCGTGGAATCCACCCACTGCTCCGATGAACCCAGCCTCCAAACACAGGTGAGGCCTGCGGCCAAGTGGAAGGAGGTCCAAAACCACCTCGGAGAATCCAGATGTTCCCGCACGCCCCCGCCGACACATTTCCCAAGAGAAGAGAACTTTCGACACGACGGGGAGATTCCAGGATGTTTAACACCCGGAGAATGTCGGCAGGCAGGGAGACTTCGCCCTCGGGCCCCTGGAGGCCACCGTCCCACCATCTGCTCATGTGGCCAGGCTCCTCGAGTTTTGTGCTAACAAACACCCTCCTGCCCCCCTAGGGGAGCACATTTTCAGAGAAAAGTTAGAACACACCAAAAATCAGGGAAAAAAGACAGGGACCTAGAGAACACATTATTAAAAACAGCTGAAGGAACCAGGGGAGCTTAGCAATTACTAATAACGAGTAACAGCCTCGGAATCCCTGCTGCGAGCCCGCACCGCACTACGGATGCCACCTGTGTTTCCTTAACTTACTCCTCACCGCAGTTTTTTCAGACGTTGGTCGTATTATCATTCCCCCTTTATAAATAAGGGCACTAAGCCTTAGACTCATTAAGAACCTTGACCAAGGTACATACTCAGGGTCCGGCAGAAGGCAGGCTTGAATGTGGTTGGTAGGGTAACAATACGGGCGCAGTGATGTATAGATTTAACTTGAACGTTTCTCCTAAAGTGTCCTATAGTGTGCTTGCGTGTGACAGTGTTATGTGACAGAATTACATGCGTAGGATTTTGTAGTAAAAACGGGCGTTATTTGTGCCGGACCCTGTATTTACATGATCACTAACAACGCAGAGGGGATAAGCACCGCCCAAGAGCCTAGCACAGAAAACCAGCAAGGGAGACGCCACCAGAGTCCTACGCAGGGGAGGCCTGGGAACACGTGAGCGAGAAGAGACTGGTCACGGTCCAGCGCAGGGGCTCTCAGACCCTCTGTGCCGGGGAATCGCCTCTGGAACGTGCACGGTGATACAACGCAAAAGGAGCTCAATCTCCCCCCCGCCCCGCCCCCCACCCTGCTCGGTCATTTTCCGGGCGCACAGCCTCGGTGCAGCCACTTTGTCTCTGAGTCTCTGTTTCCTCCAGTGGAACTGGCAAAGGGTTACTCACCTCAAAAACGCTTCAGAGTCGGAGACAATGAAGTCGAGTCCGAGCACCGTGGCCGGCGTGAGGCAGGCAGGTGGGTGCGCAGTGATGAGGATGCGCCCACGCTCCCCACTGGAAACCACGCCCCAGGCTTCGGCCAGCGCGTGGGATGGGCCGCCATGGCAGCATCCTGCCCCCGGTTTCCACCGTCACCCCCCCCCCCCCGGGACTGGCCCCGCGCATGAGGCATCGCCTTCAGGCCCCAAGGCAGTAATGGGCCTGACGGGTGGAGTCCAAACGACCCTCACCTGGCCCCTGCCACAGGGATAGGCAATAAGGGGAACCCAGGCCAACGGGTGCGCGGTGCTCCTCCGGCCACGGAGGCGGACGGGACAGGGAGGCCGGGTGAGTGTCTGGGACTGAGACAACCAGGATGAGCCCTAAGACTTCTGTCGGAGCCTTGGACTTAGAGACGCGGAAGGAAAACATCACCTTAGCCTCCTGGGTGTCCTGTCTTGTGCCTCGAAAACATCACAAGGAAACACACCGTCCATCAGGCACAGCTGATTTCCAATTACGAGTGGTCCCCCCGCCCCCACCCCAGAGGCTTATGGGTCAATTTAGAACTGCATGTTTAAAAATTGTTAAAATGGAAAATATTATGTTATGTATATTTTACCACAATAAAAAAACAGACGTGAAATTCAGTAGCTGATAGCCCATCCAGAGACTCACTCAAAATGAAAAATCCCACGTATTTAATCACTTTGGATACTTAGAAAGTTGAGTGCTATGTCGGGGAAAGGAATCCGAAAGGACTCGCCTGTTCTGGTTGTCTGTTTCTGTCTTCTCCGGGCTGCTCTTCTCGTTACAAAACATAAAAAATACCAGAACTGTTTCTTCACACTTTTATCTCCCGAGTCACGTGGGCAGCAATTCCGAGGTGGCCAGGCCATCCAGTCCTCACCCCGGAAACACCTGCCCACGCGACTGAGGGTGGCGGCACCCAGGCTGCCAGGACTGCTCCAGGACGGCTGTTATCTGCCCCCCCATCCCCCCCCCCCCAGGTCTCCTGTCCATCTCAGAGACGGGCCCAATCAAGTGCAAGCAGCGGAGTCAGCTGAGAGGGAGCCGGGGCGCTGGGGCACAGGTGCACACGGGTGAACGGGCGGGCCCTGGCCGGTGGACCCAGCTGACTAGAGGGGGTTGGGGGGGGGGGGGTTACACACGGCCAGGGCCAGTTCTCTCCCTGGCCTGGTCCTCTGGAACTGCCGCTTTTCTCCTGGTCCTCGTGGAGCCAGGGGCTCGTGCCCAGGGCTCTGGCTCCTTCCTCACCACCGCGATCACATGCGCATCTGGAGCGGGAGTCGCACTTCCACGCGGCGTTTCTGGCCTCGTTTCAGAAACCAGGACAGCCCCAGGCGGAAAACGAGGCATCAGGCCCTTAGTTAGACACACGTGCTGTTGAGTTCACCAACCACTTCCCTTCACCCAAAAGCGGATCACACTTGGCAACTTGGCAACACGGAGTGAGATAGAGAAAGAAAAGATGCAGGATTTTTTTTAAAGAAAGAAAAAGATACTGTAAAAAGGACAAGGGTAAACCTACCCTTCTTGAAAAAAAATTAACTTCTTTTAAAATACAAATAAATACAGCAGTCACCGTATTTCCCTGGCTGTCTCTAATGCTCAGTGACTCGACAAGCCGTCGGCCTGTTCATGCAACACGTCAGAGATGGCGTCATGAAGCCCAGGCCGGACCTGAGAACCCCACTGCGAAGGGGCGAAGACATAAGGTCCAGACCCCTAATCTACCCTGAAGTCAGGCATTGTCTGTGTGACCCTCTCACACGACACATCTCCAACCTCAGCCTGTGTATGCACCTGGAAAAATGGAGAGAACGGCGACAGTCCCAGGGCTGTGGTGAGAATTTAGTGCTTTGTGCCAGTACGTGTGTCAGTATGCACAGGTTACAGCAGTATAAACGGTGGGGCTGGCTGAGACTCTGAGACGTGAACTGCTATTCTTCTCTTCGCATTTCCTGGTTTTCCCCCCCGTCGGGCAGACTCTGCTCAGTGCCTCGGGGGTTCCGGAGGAGCAGGGGCCTGGGCCCCGAATCTTCGTGGCCTTGCTACCTGGAGGTACAACTTCCCAGAGGTTCCCTGGAGGTACCACTTCTGCATGTGGTCTGCAGAGCCACATGCAACTTCACAGGAAGCCCCCAGGTCCTGAGTGTGGCAAGGAAACACGGGGGAGCCGCCAGACCTGCGGAGAGGGCTGGCCGAGACCCCGAGGCCCAAACAGCGTGGCCCCGAGGCTGACCTCAGAGCCTCGAGAGGAAGGTCAAGTTTCTGCCACGCCGGTGGAAAGAGGAGCCAGCGCCAGAAACTGGGCGGCTTTACAGAATACATTTTAGTGTTATTTCTTGCACGCTATAGTTTTTGGACTGAGATTTGTGCCTATTACAATATCTGACTTTCCAACACCTAATATCTTTCTGGCAGCTAACAATGCTTCATGCCGCGAATGTTTAGTAAACTTTCTTGCTTGACTTTACGAATACATCCACGTAAGCCATCTTTTCAGGCCTTAAAGAACACACGCATTGTGCTGCTCTGACAAAAAGCACTGGCAGGTCTCCTTCCAGAGTGGTTTCCTCCACGCCACGGGACGTGGGGAGGATGCTTGGTGAAAACCCGTCAGCTGATCAATGACAGCGCCTTCAGAGCAGCTCCCAACTTCCCCAGACCCTGGCGACCACCGGGCCGCCCCTGCCAGCCAGTTGGCTGGGGTTGGGGTGCAGTGCGTGCTGATGAATGAACTGTTTCCTCCGCACAATGCTGAAAGGCTGGCAGAGAACAGAACTTCACGATATGGGCATCACTTTCAACACTGATCTAACCATTGGAGAATAGAACGGATAGTTCCAGGGCCCTGGCTGCCTCGCGCTAGGTGCATAGTAGGGCTTCAATAAACACCTGAGAAATGTGGTCACCGACCCAAGTACGAGTACAAAGAAGGGGGAGTTTCAACCAATAAGCCCAGGATTCAAGAGCCCAACCCACTCAAGGACAGCACGCAGACCTAGGGCTGGCAGGCCTTCCCGTGTCCCCATCCAAACCGAGGACACCTCCAGAGACACCGAAAGCTCAAAGCCTGCGGGAGGGGGGCAGAGAGGAGAGGAAGGAGCAGTTCCTGGGCCCCAGGTTTGCACTTCGGCCCACTCCTTCCCATTGTTTAGTGAGATGCCCCTGACTTTGGAGGAGGGCGTCTGCCCCAGGCTCTGACGCCCTGGCATGACCGACGCCCCTGCGACGTTCTGCTTACGAATCGGCACCGAGACCACGTCAGCGTCTGCCTCTGGGGGCGGGGTGCATGGAATGTGTCTCCACAGGCGTGACACCGTCAACAATGGCTCTCTGGACTCAGTTCAGCACACGGACTCGAATCCAAGAAATGACACACTGCCTCCACCTGATAAGACGCTCAGCGAACTGATTTAGCAATGCCGAATATGGAGAAGCAAAAGGAGCAGAGAGGGGAAGAAAGGCTGATTGTTCGAAGACATCTCAGAGCGACTGAGTCACCTGCGTGTTAATGGCAACTGGGAATGTCCCTTGGGGAGGGGCCCCTGGGGGACCAGCTCGTTGCAAAATCAGGAGCGTCAGCATCTCTGTCTCGAATGGAATTTATTGAGCTTCCAAGCCTGGGCACACCTGGTGCCGTGAGACACAGAGGACCCCTCCCCTCTGCAAGGATCTTTGGATAGACCATAACGACCAACATGTCTAGTTAGCCACGCACGCCCCTCTCACGTGCTCTCGCTTACTCTGGGCTGGGATCGGCAGGGACCGGGATCACTCTCCCTGAGAAAACAGCGCTGCCTGGCGCGGGCATGCTGTGCGGTGAAGGATGCCGTCCAGGTCGCTCGGCCACGCAAGTGGCGCCCCTGGAACATGGGCTGCACGAGGGCTGCGACGCACGGTCTGGGTTCCCAGCCCTGCCCCGACCTCAGAGCACCCGGCAGCACCAGGGAAACGAGACCGACTCCAGGCAGCTGGGAGCATGTGAGGACAGAGGAGGAAGTGCAAGGTCAGGGGTGGGGTGGAGGCCTGGCAAGTTGGGGAGTGATCAGAACTGCTGGGCGCCGCACCAGCCCCTGTCGGGTGCATCTGCAGGCCCTCGGCTGTGCCGGAGGGAGAACAGCTCTCTCTGGCAGGCGCTCCGACTGGAGGTCATGTGTAGGCAACTTGGCGGCAGTGCCCAGACGCACCAGCCTCTCTCTGATCCCGGCTGAGAGGTCTGACAATGACACAGTGTGCAGACAAGGAAATGCAGAGTGTGGCGTTCCTCCAGGGAAAGCGCTGCGCTGGACCCGGGCCAGCGCTGCCGGCACCTGTGAGAAGTGGATTCCAAGCCGTGCCGTCACGGGCCGGCTGCTCCGAGGCCCGGCTCACGGCGTTTCACCGGCAGGGCAGCGAAGGTGAGGAGCTTCGTCCGCGCTCACGGCCCACGCCGCTGGCGTCCCACCCGTCTCCTAGTTGCCTCTCTGGAGGGCACGGAGACCATTAATTTTCGGTAAAAAATACAGTGAAACTTCATTTTCTGAGCTCTCAGGGTTTTGAAACCTGAGAGCAACTATCTAGACAGGATTCTTGTTGAATAAACAATTCTAAGTCAGGAATCTGAGTACAAACTCACATCCGAAATAGCTTGATGTCTCATTACAAGTTTGTTTCATGTCACTGAATAGCTGTATTTCCAGCATGACACTCTGTGGCAACCACGACGACACACCACTTCATATCCGTCAGGACGGCTATTAGCAAAAAAGTGGAAGACGGCAATCATAGGAGAGAGAACGTGGGGAACCCGGAACCCTGACACACGGCTGGGGAGAACGCGGCGTCCCTGCTGCAGAACACCGCACGGCGGGTCCTCAAAGAGCTGAGCACGGAACTACCCCGCGAACCAACGACCCCACTTCTAGGTAAACACCTAAAGGGATTAAAGTCAGGACCGAGAACACATGCTTACACAGATGGGTACTCGGCACAAACAGATACGTGTACCGGCGTCCACAGTGGCACTATTCACAGTAGCCAAGCGGCGGCAACAACCGGAATGGCCAGGGAAACATGACCAGGAAAACAGACTGTGATGTCTACGTACGACGGCCTGTGACTCAGCCATAAAAGGGAACGGGGCTCTGACACATGTGCGACACGGAAGAACCTGGAGGACACAGCGCTGAAGAAACCAGACACAAAAGATCACTCGTATGGTTCCACCTCCGTGACAGAGGCACGTGCAGTAGTTGCGTTCACAGAGACGGAGGGGCATCATCAGAGGCCGCCAGGGGCCGGAGGAGAGGGGCACAGGGCACCAGGGCGCAGCGGGGTGGTTCTGTTGGGCGCAGCGGAACGTTTCGGAAATAAATAGTGGGGACGGTTGCACGACATTTAGGAATGTAATTAATGCCACTGAACTGTACATTTAAAAACGGCTGCCATGGTGAAGTTCATGTTACATGGACCGTTTGCTGCGGTGAGGACAAATAAACCTACCACCAAACGTGAAGCCAAACAAAACAACTGGGGGAAACAATATGAAAAATGTAAAAGTAACAACAGCAAGCTGGCTCCAGAGGTCTGAAAGCAGAGACGGCGGCAGTGGCACACTCTGCTGTCGTCAAGACTTCCAGAGGTCGAGAAGCGCAGGACGAGGACCATGTTCACGGTGGCGAATTACTGCCTGCGTGCACCCGGCACTCACTTCACACCAGGAGCTGTGCTCAGTGCTGTACACGCGTTAACTCACATGCTCTTCGCAATGACCCTGTGATGCTGGTTCTAGTACTACCCCCCCTTTTCTCAGTTAATGATTCTGAGACACCCGGGGGTCAAATAACTTGCCCAAGGTCACACGGCTCATGAGTGGCAGAGCTGGGTTTAAACTCAGGAAGTCTGCACCCAGAATCCGTACTTTTAACAACTAAGCCACTTGCCACTATGAAAGGCACATGGGTGAGTTTTAGAAGAAGGAGCTTAGGGGCGGGGTGTATAAATAACTACGGGAAGAGACGTGATGGCTAATGAAACCGACACCTTCCTCTCCTTTCAAAATCAGCAACTGATGGACACACAGCAGAGGACCCCACTGGTCTCTGAGGGTCATCCAAGCCCCTTGCAGGAAGACCAGGAACAAGGAAGCAGAGGGAGCGCCGGACTTGAGGTCACAAAACTGGGTTTCGAGCCCCGGCTCTCTTGCATACTTTCCCTGCTGATTCACGTAGCAAGGGTTTACCCACAATCTGCTAGGCAGGCACCAGGCAGTGTGGCTGGTTCACCTAACTGTTTTGAATCCTGCTATAAAATGGAAGTAACCATTCCTACCTTACCAGGCTGTTACGAAAGTTAGTAAGATTAGCTATGACTCCTATTTACACTCCATCAGGGACTGAAGATGTTTTCTCTTGCTTAATTCCTCAGAACAAAGATCCTTGATAAGGATCAGCCCCTGAATCTCGGTAGGTGCTGGTTTTGTAATGGAGGCCTTGTGCCCGCCAGGCTGCAGACAGACACACACACACACACAAACAGCCACCTTGTTCCTCCTGCCCCTCCCTGGTTCCAACCCTCGGGCCAGCCAGCTGGGACACAAGGGGGAACACTGATAAGTGTCAGTTCTTTTCTATTCTTCCCAGAAGAGGTGGGGACGAGAGAGGAGGAAGAAGAGGAGGAGGAACAAGGATGTGAAGCTAGAGGTGAGATAGCACTTCTCTCCCCTCCCTGCCTGTGGGGCAGGAGGGGCCCTGGTCTGTGGGGGTTCCCATTCCTTCTAGAATGTCCCGGAGTGTCAACCACACTCAGAAACTAAGGATGACAGGGAACTTCTCAGGACCCTCAAAACCCACCAGGCTGGGGTCCAAAGGAGCCCTCACTGTTTCTCCTCCAGGGCCACCGCCAGACACACACTCAAATCACAGCCCTTCAGGCTGCAGCGTGGCCACACAGTGGTTAAGGAGTTTCACTTCTAGAGCATTCGCTCATCAAGATAACAAAGCCTTATTATCTCACACTGATCAGCACTCACACTATCGCTGGGTGTGTCTGGTCCAGGCAACCGTGAGATGCTGAAGGCAGAGAACCCGTCAGATGTGGCAACATCAGTGACCATTAGCTAATTGCCTCCTTGGCTTCCACAGTGTTGGAAAACAAAAAGATTACATTCCTTTGAAAAAACATTTACACATGCTGAAAGTCTGGAAAACTTACGCACAGACTAATGTATCTCACCTGAGTAGGATTTTACTTAACTTCTGAAGTCTTGTGGTGGCAAGGCGAAGCCCGCCCATAACTAGCACACAGGGTCTGGCGGGAGGAAGGCCTGCGTGCGTGTGGTCGGTAGGGTAGTACTATGGCTGCAGTAACTTACAGTTTTAATTCGAACACTTTCACCTAAAATGTCCTACGGTGTGCTTGAGGGTGATATTGTCTATGTTACAGAATTACATGCTTCTCATTTTGTAAAGAGAGAGTTTGTAGTACAAAAGGGGGCGTTATTTGTGCCGGACCGGGGGCTGACACCACTGCACTGCGTCGGGTGAAGTGGGTCCCTGTCCCGCACCTTTGACGGGGGCGGGGGGGGGGGGGAGAGGGTACTGTGGCGGGTGGAAGCACATGAGTCTCCTGAGCTCGCCAGACGGAATCGTCTTTAAGATCACACTTGGCCAGTTCGAAACATCGCCTTCCAACCTGCTCACCTGACCTCGCCGTCAAGTGCCCGTGTGACTGAATGACATCCCGTGAAGTGTTCGTTCTGACTGGCGAGGGAGTTTTATCTCAACAGACGGCGAACCTCACCAAAGAGAAAAACACGACGGGCGAGCCCAGACACGTCTGCCCGCCTGCGAGGTTGATTCCCACGAGCACCTCCGCCTCCTGCCGGCCCCCTTCAGCCTCACGGGGACAGAGTTCTGAAAGTTCGCACTTGCTCTAGGTACGAGGACAGGCCCGTGTCGGGCTTCATCCTAGAAACGACAGGGAATGAGGGGTGCTGCACGGTCTGAAGTTGGGGAGCTTTCACACCAGCCACCCGAGAGACAGGCCTGAGGTTTGAGACACGGTTTGAAGACGGAAACAATGTGCGATAATCCCACACAGCCATGACGAATGCTTTATGGGAAAGGCTGAGAATATTTTAAATGTTTTTCATGATCTCCGTTTGAACTACAAATGACAGTCGGACACAAGTCACGTCTCTGAACCGCTAATCTTCAAACCTGCAGGCCCCACAACACATAGCACTCGCAGACGCTTCCTCTCTGCGTCCACAGCCCTCCGTCCCGGGAGCTGGCAGCCTCCCAGGGCAGAGCGCTCACCCGCGGGGAGCAGGCTGGGTCCTGGGCCTCTCGGTTGCCCGCCCCACCCCCAACCCGAGGGATCCGGACAAAGGCTCTGGCAGTTCCCTTCCAGCTCTGGCTCTGGATGATGTCCAAGAAGGTCGAGGTCCTTGGTCCGCTTCCACCCTCCACACCCGAGTCCCTGTGTTTCCGGCTGCATTTGCCAGAACCAAACTCATCCCTGTTGAGGAAGCGCCCAGTTGACCCTGGAGAGGAGCAGCACCCAATTGACCCTGGAGAGGAGCAGCACCCAATTGACCCTGGAGAGGAGCAGCACCCAATTGACCCTGGAGAGGAGCAGCACCCAATTGACCCTGGAGAGGAGCAGCACCCAATTGACCCTGGAGAGGAGCAGCACCCAATTGACCCTGGAGAGGAGCAGCACCCAACTGACCCTGGAGAGGAGCAGCAAGGTGAGCCGCCGCGGAGAGCGCGCCGGGAGCGAGGGAAGACTCCGGTCTAACAGGCAGCATGGCCCCCTCCTTGCAAAGCGGCCCCCTAGTTGGTCCCATCGCACGGCTCAATCAGAAACATCTGTTTACCGCTGCGCAATGTAAGCGTGTTGTACGCCCACTGAAGAGAAGCGGTGTGTAAAGAGGGAAGGAGAGAAGAGTGGAGTCACAGGTAGGGAGGGCTGGCGGGCAGGCCTCAGGAAAACCTGTGCTGGATGGAAGAACACAGGGAAAGACGGTAAAGGGGCAAAGGAACACCAAGCGAGGATATGTGGACACAGAGAACTGGTACCAGAACCAGAAATGTGAAAAAATTTTGTAACTCTCTGGGGCTCTCATACACACTTCACGAGGACCTGGGGTATATCCCCACAGTTCTCTGCTTCTCCAACCCAGGTGGGGCATCAGGCATATCCGTGCTACCACAGCGCCATCTAGTGGAGTGGTGGGACCTGCCGTGGCCTATCCAGTATTGCCCAGGGCTAAATCCATATTGAAAATATGCCAGACAATAAATACAGGTGACAGAACATACTGCTAAGAAATACATACAATGTAAATTCACACAGCCTTATTTCCTACAGGTTACCCCCTCTCAGAGCAAGCGGAGCACAGCTTCAAATTCCACATTCCGGAAGACCTACTCCCCTGCCACTTTTTAAATCTCCCCAGCTATCAACAAAATTTCTAGTCTAAAAAGTTGCCCTTTAAAGGATGTACCTTTCCTAGCAATATAAAACTAACGCTTCTATTTTTCTGATGATATTTTAAGCATCTCTTAACATCAGATAGAAAGATGTCGTGAAACATGTGTTTGTTACAGCATATAACATAAATATCACACGTACAGTCATTGAATGCTGATGCACATTTTTGCTGCTGTTCTTTCTCCACAGTTTCCCCATGACACTCCTTCAGGAACAGATATGATGGTGTGAATCTCAGTGACTTCCTGGGAAACTGGTCACCCTGGGGTGTCAGGGCCCAGACTGGGGGGACCCAGCAGTAGGACAGTGTGTCCTGTGGCCTTGGGTGCCAGTTCTGGGAGGCAACACAGGGTGCGGCCAAAGCACAGGCTTTGGTTCACATCTCCGATGACATTGAGGTACTACCTACCACCTACTGGGTGACCTTGAACTTACTGAATCTCTCTAGCCTGCCTCATTCCTGCCTGTAAAACGGGACTGCTCATGTTAACGACCCAGGCTTGCTGGGTGGTTTCGATGAGAGCGAGCAGTAGGCAGAACGGCCAGCATGGGGCTAACATCTAGCAAGTGCGAGTGTGTGGCGGTTCCTTGCTGCTGCCCTTCTCCCGAGACCCCGCGGAGGAAGAGCGATTCCCATTTCCAGCTGAGCCTCCATAACCCGGCTCCTCCTCTCTGATTTACTCTATAAAGATGCAAAGATGAGAAAGAAGAAAAGCCTCCCAAGGCTGCGATACCCCCACCCCAGTTTCCAGCTGAAAGTCCACCCGCTAATGAGCCCTGGGGTGAGGGGGCGCTCGGCCGGGCACGGTACCTGGGAGAGTTCACGAGACACTTGACTTTAATTCATCTGCACCATAATCCCGCGGGTTAAGGGGCCATAAAAGCTGTTCTGGTTTTTCTTATACTTCAAAGGAAGCAATTGAATGGCCATGAATTATAGCCCCTGATTACACTGTAACTATGAGACACAACTGTTCAGTAGGATTTCCAGCCTGGCTCCTCCACCAAAGGAACTTCAAGGGAAGAATTTAAACAAAGTAACCTTTCCAGGCTTTCATCCAGCTTCCTCGCGCAGGAGGCTCCATCCTCACGGGCCCAAGAACACACGTGCACGCAAAGGGTTGCGTGGGGCCGGGGCCTGGACCAGGGTGTGGACCACAGAGTTGAGTAGGGTGGGGGAAACCCATCAAATGAGGACCTCTAAGTACACACTATTCTCTGGGGAGACCTATGGGATGACCGATGTTACCAGGAATTTTTAAAAAATAATTAAAACATTTAAATGGAGGAGAGACACACACATTAAGTATGTGAGAAAAGAAAAGCTTCACAAATGTGGGCTCTTCCTGTCTTGTTGCCATTTCTAAATTAACCCAAGGGGGCAGGCCTAGTGAATCCCCATTGCTCTAGGACTTCGCCGTCCAAGCAGCCGTCTTTCTCACAGCGGCAACACCAATGCGCACTGCTGGGAAGCAGTCCCATCTGGTGGAGAGGACAGTACACTTGGACTTGGGATTAAACCGGTTTCTCAACCCGCGAGCTGCTGACCTCGAGCAGCTTCCCTGCACTTCGGTTTGCTCCCCTGCACCGGGGGCGGCCGCCCTTCCTTGTGAGGGGCGGTGTGACACTGAAATGAGAAGCGGTGGGGACAAGGGGCCCCAGTCCTCCTCGCGCGGGATGCAGCGGGGCCTGGGCAGCAGGTCCAGTGTGCTGCAAGGAGTCCGTCTGGCCGTGGTTTAAGGACCAGAGAGGCCCCTTTAAAACATCACAAAGGTATATACTGACGACAGAATTCTTCCACAGAGAATCCCATTAAAACGTCAAAGACGGGAAGAGGCGGTGCCTAGTCCCTCGAACATCCAGTCAGTGTCGTCCTTGAACCTGGGGTCTCTGGTAGAAGCCGCGCACAAGGAGGCAGCCTTGGTCAGGGGCCAGAGGCACGTGTCTGGGCACTTAAAGATGTTTCTCTTCGGTCCACCTGCATGCGCAGCGGGCCTCCCTGCTATATGTGGCGATTGAGACCGGACTGTCCCCGAGCTCTGCGTTAGGGTTCGTATCCTCGAAAAACGACTAAATATTTAGAGGGTGAGGGAAAAAGAGAAGAGTGGATGTTGAATGTACATCTGGGAGCCAATTCTACTAAAATGTTTTAAGACTGGTTTAAAAATATAAAACTTGTGCTTTTGACGTTTGCATAGAAAGCACAAACACGCTGTGATTGCCAGAAGTCTGACTATATACGCAATGGCCCCAAGGTAATGTTTAAAGTTGCTGGAGTAAAAATATACCTTGCAGGGAAAGCAAGCCTTGCCATTCTCCTTCTGACTGACGGGGTGAGGTTGGGGTGGGGGCAGTGGAGAAAGGGGGGCGGGGCGAGGTTGGGGTGGGGGCAGTGGAGAAAGTGGGGAGGAGCTCTCATTAAGGTTCGAAAAAGGGGAATTAAACTTGGTAGCAGTAAATACCCGAATAAATAAGTACAGCCCCTAAGGAACTGAAGCTCCTTAATACACCAGATTCATGTGTCTAGCAATTTAGGTTTACAGGGGGCGATGTGGAAGGGTGAGGGGAAGAAAAGGAGGTAAGAATGAAACATTCCAATTGTGGGTATTTATCCGAAAAAAAAACTGAAATCAGAATCTGGGAGAGATACCAGCACACCCCCGTTCTCTGTGGCATCGTTCACAGCAGCCAAGACGCGGGAACAGTCCAGACGTCCGCCGAAGGAGGAAGGCATTAAAAACATGGTGCGCACACACCATGGAATGTTCCTCGGCTTTAAAAAAGCAGCAGATCCTGCAAAGCGCAACAACGTGGGTGGGCCGTGGGGACATCGTGCTAAGTGAAATCAGCAGGCCCAGAGGACACACACTGCACGACTCCACCTCCATGAAGTATCTGGACTGGTCAAAGCCATAAAAGCAAAGAACAGAAGGTGGGTGCCAGGGGCTGGGGGAAACGGCGCCTGCTAAGCAATAGACACAAAACTCTGGTTTCGGAAGAGGAGTAAGTTCGAGAGCTCTGCTGCGGAGCCATGTGCCCGCACATGACTATCCCGCACTGCGACGCGAAAATCTGCTGAAGGGCGGATCTCGTGGCAAATGTTCTTCCCGCAGTAACTGGTTTTGTTTTTGTTCTTAAAGAGAAGAATGGAAGAAAAGGCACAGGGGTAAGACCAGAAATCCAGTGCAGCAGCCTCTGTATTCAGAGATGAGAAGCAGGATTAAATTCATCAGAAAAGAACCAAACTGAAATTTTGAAAAACAACACAGTAATCAGTCAATGAACAAACAAGTTATTCCCCATGTACAAGGGGGTCCTCTTATACAAAAAAAAAAAAAAAAAGCATAAGCCACGGTCTCCCCCACGACGTGTAACAACGTGGTGACGGGGTCATGGCATCGTGGTCGGAGGAGACACAGGAAGTGCCGCCCGAGGTCGCAGGTCCCAGTGGCACTGCGGCTGTGACAGTGATGGAGCCCCGCCACTGCTCTCAGCCTCACCTCGTGCATGACCAGGCCGAGCGAGGAAGGTTGCAGTGCTCTGAGCTCCCGCCCGCCCGGGGCTGGTAATGCAAACCACAGGCTCTGCCTGGCAGCCCGTCTGCGTGAGTCTCACAGAAAGAGTGGAAGTCGTCCCTCACCCCCACACGCCGGGCCTCACCCCCACACGCCGGGCCGGGGGCTGGGGAAGCATCAGTCGCCTCTCGCTGGCCTGCTGTCTGAGGCCTCTCACTGCATCCTCCGCTCTCCATAAATAAGAAATGAGGGTGGGCCTCGGTGGGCGCCCGCGCTCCGTTGAGCGGAGGGCCGGCTTGGCCTGCGTTTCTGGGAAGGAGGCCGCCCTCTGGCCTCCCCGTCCCTCGGCCCATTAACATTTCGGTGCTTGGGAGTCTTCTGGGATCCTGAAGGGTGAAGGGGCTCTGTGAATGCCGCCACGATTTCTCAGATTTTGAGAAGGAAACACCAGCAGCGCTGGCAGCAACGGGGCTCTGGGAGTCGCCGCACCTCTGCAGCGTTCCGGTCCTTTCTGCAGCACCAGGCACACACGGGGAGGGAGCTGTTTAATGAGGAGCTGCACCCGGGAACAAAGCAGCAGTGTTCGCGCACACAGCAAGGGGCTGCCAACTTTCTAGGGTTCTTGTCTGGTGAATGCCAAAGTCATTTGTTTGGAAAGTAGGTGCCTCTCCTTTGCCCTCAGCATCCCGTTCAGAAACGAAACCGCAGGACTGGTTCTGTTGAGGCCTGCAGAGTGTGGGTAAGTCCCCGGAGACGCCTCCGCGCCTTTCCCAGCTCAGATGGTAGAGCACAGGGAGGACGAGGTTAGACTCTGGAGTCAGGGAGACCCAAGTTCAAGGACCGGCCAAGCCACTTGCTGGCAGAGTCATTTAGCCCCAGTTTCTTCTCCTCGCTGAAAACTGAGGGTTGCTGTGACGGGCCTGCTGCCTATATGTCGACACCCAGTAAATGCTCCCTGTGTAAAACAACGGCAAACTAGTAAGAACCTCGGGCTGTGTGTGGCTTGTGCTCAGAGCCCTGTAACAAGGCATCTGACATGACACTCACGATGCCGCAGACCAGACAGGCCGCGTGACCAGTGCTCCAGGGACCCCTGTGACGAGGGCGATTCCCACACACCAGAAGTCGAGGGTTCCCGTGGGCACAGAACCACCCACAGCCAGAGGACTTCATTAAGCTGCTCGGAAGTGACCTTTCCATTTCTTGGAAGATTCTGAGATCCTAACTTTAAAGCACTCACATCCAAACTTGGAGTTGTCACGCTTTTTGAAGTCCTGTAAGTATTTATGAGTACGTATTTCTACTTGGGACCTTGATAACTCTGTGCGTAACACGTACGTGTGTACCCACGTACATACATGAAAGGGTGACAAAGCAGAAGACAACACGGGTGTGTATAACAACATGGAGGAGAACATGTTGGGTCAGGAGTCTCTACCTCTCTGGCCAGGCCTTGGCATTTTCATTATTTAAAAAAGGAAAGAAACATTAAAAATACCTTCAGGATACTGTCATCACCCCAAGAAGAATAACTAGAACGACATGAAACAAGCTGTTGAGAGGTGATACTGCCTCGTGTAAGGGGTGTATGTTATCAAGTGTGTTACAAAGCTCCCTGGGTAGAATCCCCAGTAAAAATAAGAGCCTGAAATAACCATGAGAAGAATCGTACAACTGACAGCGGAAGCGGTATTTGTGGGTGTTATAAGGTTCTTCTCTCCTCTTCTGGACTCCTGACGGGCAAGACGATACAGAATCGTGTCTTCCGTTTGGAGCAACAACTCGGGTGTGGCAAAAACGCATAAAATAGATCGAAACTGGACTTTTCAAAAGCTGACCTCTCCTCTGTTCTTTCCCAGCACCAGTTTCATGTGTAACAACTCACCTACAAATCACTTAACTGTCCAATAACAATGGGTAACTTCCAGTCCCTAACTCACTGATACGTCACGGAACCAAAACTAACTCTCCCCAGGAACAACCTCTTGTAAATGGAGATGTCACTACTGTGTTGCTGAGGCTCTGACGCAAAGGTTGAGAATGACAAACTGGAGAATCTGTCTTTTACCAATCGGTGGCATCCCCGGGTTCTGCAGACGGGCAGGCTGGATGAAGGCAGTACTGTCCCAGTTCGTGACCTACTCTGGGCCCCGCCCCCCTCACCAGTTTACTGCGGGACCTCACACCAGTGATGAAGCTCCTCCCTGCACAGACAGGAGGACCTGAAACTCCAGCGCTGGGCTCAGCTTTTCTCCCTGGAAGGAAATGCCCCCAAAAGCAAGCGACCACATCCACAGAGCCCAGTGATGTCAGGGAGAGCCGCCTGGACATGGTTCCATAAACTCCCTCTCTGTTTCCTCCATTTCCTATTATTTTGATTTGCCTAGAAATGAGTTCTTGCCCTGGCCCGTGTGGCTCAGAGGGTTGCAGCATTGTCCCATAACCAAAAGGCTGCAGGTTCGATTCCTGGTCTGGGCACAGCTGGGAGGCAACCCATCACTGCTTCTCTCTCACACTGATGTTCCTCTCTCTCCCTTCCCCTCTCTCTAGAAGCAATGAAAAAAAAATGTCCTCGGGTAAGGATTAAAAAATAGTAATTCTTGCAGGAGAAATCTGAGTTCTCTGACAATCGGGTAACTGATTTATCTTTGCTGACGCACAGCATGGACAGTGATGATGAAGAAATCCAACCAGGAGAGAGAAAAGGAGGCAAAGGAGAGGTAATGTCCCCATCTTCAAATATCCATCACAAACTTTTCCGAGATTAAAGAACAATCTTACCCATGCTAAGGTCTGGAGATCTAAGATAACTGCTCCAAAGCCCAGGCGTTAGAAGGCATCGCATGTTAACTACGACGTGTTCTTTATGGAGACAAACTTGGTGTCGTCTGTTTCAGCGTTACACACTGGAGATCAAAAACTGAAGGTGAAGAGGGTTAAGGAAGATGGTGCTTCCCCGAGGAAAGCTGTTTTGTCTTAGCTTACAGGTGAGTCTCCTGGGAAAACTCTGGACACTTTCTGTCATGGAAAGAGCACGTAACTTTCCCCAGAATCACGAGACTCGGAGAGGACTGGAGAGGAGCCGCGTCACCTCCTGTGAGCCGGGGGAAGATAGTCTAGCAAGGCCTTTGGGCTAGAAACCTGCATTTTAAGTAGGAGTATACACTTAGACAGGCAATGGTGTATCAGCAAGATAAATTCCAAGTAAGTACACATAATTCGAGGTCCGGGAAGCTTCAAAACCTTCTGATCTCATCCGGCCTGAACTCCCAACTTTCTAGCTGGGGAAATCGAGGCCCCAAGATCGCCTGCACTTGCCCGAGGTTGAGAGCCGGCCCCCAGACGTCCTCTGCCCGCTCCTTCACACAGTGTCACTTCCCGCTGTGTCCACGCTGCCCTTCGCTGCTCTGCCTCCGCTCTGGCCTTCCTGAACTTACACGCCGATATGAGCACCACTGGTCGGTGTCCATCCTCGAAAAGACAACTTACAGTCTTACTGGCAGTGGTTTAGCAGGGTCAGAAAGCCGGCACCAGGGGTTTGGCCCAGGAGTCAGGGAAATTCAGGAAAGAGATGGAGGGAAGGGGACAGAAGCCCCCCAGGCCACTGGCTGCGCTCGGGGAGAAAAGCCCGACGTGCCACGGCCCCCGGGCAAGCCCCTGCGAACTTAGAATGCTGGGACATGGCCTAAAGACGCAGCCTCAAAGACTGGAACCCAACAGTGCTGTGCCCTCCAGCTGACCTTGTGCAGCGTTCTGACATAGCTCTCTGTTTCTAGACATGGAGTTCTTCGACGATGAAGGCCACGGAGTTACACACGGCGACTCACACAGGGGGCACTGGTCTCTGCCGTCGAGGTGGTCTGGTCTCTCACAAGGCTCACCAAAACCTCCCTGATCACATACCAGCTGCTGGAAATCCCTCCTCCTGCCAAGTTCACGTTTGCTCACCTACGTAAACTCAGCACCAGCTCCCTCTGCCCCCACGGCTCTCCTTCGCTCCCGGCAGAAGGACCGAACACCCAGTAACAGGGCTGCTCAGCCTGACACCCAGAGGGGCCCACGTGTGGACGGCAGTAGGAGCCACTGCTCCTGGCCACCACCAAGTGTGAGCGAACTGCTGGCTGACGACAGAACGCGACAGGGACAGCAGCGCGTCTCAGACACTTTCCTACCTACGCACCCAGCACGAACGGCTGTAAGGAAGAGGAATTCCTCTGGCTACGCCAAGAAACGCGGGTAGACACTTTACAACCAAGGAAGGAGCCGATGCCCAAGGTGCTGGAGCTTCCCGGGGAGGGGAAGCGGGAAGAACTCTCGGGGTACACCTCCTCCTGGCATACGCGCCTGCCTGCGTTCGTGCGACAGAACTCGAAGCTGACTGCCACGTCTCCACGTTCCCCGGCAGGAAACCTTTGCAGTCTGTCATTCCACCTTCCAGGACGCATGAGCAGTTTTGGTGATCACCTCTAGCAAAGACAGGTGCCTGCGTCCCCGTGTGGCGAATGCAGACACGAGGAGGGAAGTGAATCTGTGTAAAGGCAGTCTCACCAACAACCAACGCTGCTCCTCACACAACCGCCCACGCACAGGCGCTCACTCCTTCAGGGGGCAGCACAGCAAGGGAAACGCAGATGGCAAAGAGGCTCCGTCACAGGCGCTCTGATCTTTGATGACTACACTATACACAAGGAGGGGCATATCTGCCCCCCCACCCCAGCACATGTGGGAGAAAAGGGCACCAGCACAGGGCTCATTTGGGGCGCACTCTGGGTCAGTGACTGGGAAATCTTGGACCTGAGAAGTCCGTCATGTTTTCTAATCCACACGGAGACAAGACCCTCCACCGTCCACTTTTCTGCAAGCACCATCTTCGCTCTTCCGCACCAACAGAGCGTGTTTAATATCTGGAAGAAACGGAGAGCCTCAGGAATTACATTTCCACAAGGAAAACACTGGATTCAGGGCTGTTTCACACGTGCCAAGAAGACAGATTACATTTCACGGGCGTTTTTTGTGTGTGCTTGAAATCCAAGAAAATTGCCATGTCAAGAATCTTTCATTCAATGCCCAACGCTCAATGTTTTATTCACGTACATAATTTTATTATGTAGCAGCAGATACCGTAAGGCTTCTAAACTATAATATAACAGTTATTGGTTTGGTAGTAAATTTATTTAATTTTGAATTTGTGGAATTTTTTTTTAAACGAGGACAATTTAACAATGAAATCTTACCGAGGCAGCAAGGCTGGGATCACAATGACTAATGGCCAAGTCACACACCAAGAGGGCCTCGCGAGGCAGGAGATGGTATGGCGTGTTTAGCTGCAGAAGTACCGAAAAATATGTGGTGTGACGGTGCACGGGAGAGTGTGAGGGCACCGCGCTGGAAGTCACAGGTTGTGCTACAAAGAAACGATGCGTGTCCCTGGACTGTCTCTGGGGTAGCACATCGGAGGTCCACGCGCTGGCTCTCTACAAACCGAGAGATGGAAACTCTACCCAAGAGGCCTTCTGGTGTACAATCTGTTTATAATATCTTATTAATATTGTGTCATGATAAAAAAGAAATGCACAAAAAATCAAAATATATTACCTAGAATGCAGAGACACTGGAGAAACTGGCTTTCGTTAGCAACTTGACAGGAAAGGGAAGGTAAGCGTCCGAGGCCTCGGACCGGGGAGCGCAGTCCCTGCAGCTTCCTGGTGATCGGGAAGCACCGCGTGCGTGCTCTCTGCGGGCAGTGGGGTTTCGTGAAACGGCATGAACTTGAAACCAAGAGACGTGGGCTTCATCCTGATGCCACCACTTACTGGCTGGTGAACCTGGTCACATTACTAACCTCCTGGAACCCCACTTTCGTAGTGTGTTCAATGCACATGTAACAGACCCTTTGTAAGGCTGCTGTGAAGATCTGAAGAGGACTATTTGTTTACAGTGGGTGTTTACTAAAAGCTGGTTTCAGGCCCCATGGCCTTCCGAAGGTATTGTCTACTCTCCAAAGATCCCATGAGTTCCCTGTGGGCGTAGCACTGACGAACGAGTGTTCCAGCTTCCAACACCGGGCCAGCATTCTGCAACAGGGCCTCCGGGAGCCCAAGCAACCAGCCATCCCTCTAACCGGAGAGTGGGTGTCCTAGGCTCCTCATGGCCAGGCTGGCCCTGTCTGTCTATTCGCAGACACAGATGAGAAACTGAAAAGCACTAACACAGGGTTCACACAGTGCAGGGGAAAGGGCGCCTACTGCCAAAGTCACAGAATAAAACCACACAGGTGGAGGGTGTTCTGACACAGGAAATGGGAGACATCCTGTCCTGGGAGAGACGCAAGCAGGTGGAGCCTCCGCAGAAGAAAGGCGGGGACCAGCTGAGACGAGGCTGGAGGGAGGGAGCTCCGAGAGCTGGCTAAGGCCAAAGGAAAACAAACACAAGGACACTGGAATTACCTTCGTGGACATAAACTATATCCTGAAAAGAAATCACAGGAGAACACCTCAGCCAGTGAGTGGCCATTCAGGGCCATCCCGCCTTGAAGGGCACGTCCAGTCTTTTCATATTTTTGTAAACAGTTGAAAACCCACTCTACGCACCATTTTTAATACGACTTCTCCACTTAACAATACAAGTATGTTTCCAACTTTTTTCTCTGTTTATACGATAGAATACCAGGTATTAGTCAGGATATGAACATTTTAAAGGCTTTTGAGCTATATCTTGAACTTGCTATCCAAAGGGTGTATTGGCAACGTATAAGGCTACCAGCACTTCCATCACTGTTTATTCATTTTTATTTTCAAAGAATCTCAAACCTAAAGAAGAATTGCCAGAGTTGCAAGAACTGTACAATTTATCTTTTTCTGAACCATTCAAGGGTGAGGTGCCCCAGATCCTCTCCAGATTGTATATTTCCTGTACGCCATGACACTGCCCACCTACAACAGGACTATGAAAATTAGGAAATTAAGACGGACACATCATGGCCGTCTCATCCTCAGGGTCTATGTGAGGTTTGCCAATCTCTTCATAATGACTTTCACAGCCAACGCATCCAGTCCAAAGCTTGTATTTCCTTACCGTTCATGACGGTGACACTTTTGAAGATCAGAGGCTAACGGTTATTTTGTGTAACGTCCCACAGTTTGGGCTTGCTGGCTGTTTCCTCGTAATTAGATCCGGGTTACGCATCTTTGGCAGAAACACTGCAGTAATGAGGCTGTGTTCTCATTACATCCTATCAGGTGGTGCAGAACTCCGATCAGTCTTATTACGATCAGTCGATGGGCATGAACTGTGGTCACTCGGCAAAGGTGGCGCGCCAGCCTCCTCCACTGTGAAATGACTCGTTTTCCCTTTGCCATTAATGAGTCCTTGGAGGTGCAGGGAGTTACTTTGAGACTAGGCAAATCCTCCACTCCTCAGGAAATTTAGACTTTACATGGTGACTTACTCAGATCAGTATGGACTCATGAATTTCTATTTTACTCAATGAGTTACAAGTTGGCTCCTACATCTTTTTGCTAAAACCCATCATTCTTGGAGCACTTCATTTATTTATGGAACAACAGACATATCTACCAGGTTCATCTAGGGCTGGCCCAGCCCTAGAATTGGCCATTTCTCCAAGAAGCACTTCTAAGAGAAGAGAGCATTTCGAAACCAAGATGTAGCACTAGGTTTGCACGAGGTGTCCCTGCTCCCAGACTCTCTCAGAGGACAGAGCCAGGAAATGCATGTACGCATAACCCATGTGCCCAAATCCCGACGTCTGCATTGACACATCTCCCTCTGGGAACGTCATGAGTCCGCACCAGCACCTCCAATGGACAGAGTTGGTTCTAGCCTCCTCCCTGGCCCAGACGAGCCATGTCTCTGCTGCTCGCCCCCGACCCACTCCAGGACGAACTGAGGGCTCTCCTCCCTTGCCCTGAGCTCTGACCCCCACTCTGGGCCACTGAGGCACCCCCTCTCTCCCAGAACCCCTTCCCAACCAAGGCACCTCATGGCCCGGCCTTGTCTAATGACTTCTGGACGGAACTGTGGAAAAGCAGTAAGAACAAGAGGCATCATCGATTTTATATATGAGTTTGAACATTTCAAGTTTGCCGTTATACTTCTGTGCAAAAATTGTGTTTCGTGTGCTTTGCCTATTTATCTACAGGTATCTTTGTCGATTTCTTATTGGTTAGTTAACAATCTTTATATGATTATGGCATTGATACTGTGGCTTAAGTGCTGCAAATAATTTCCCAATGCCTTTTTTTGGCTCTGAATTTCTTGTATTTTTTAATAGAAACTTTCATTTTCTTGCTTTAAAGCCGTGAACCCCTCACTGATTCCCTGCCACCGCCAAGCCTTGCTCTTTCCAGGCTGCAAGCATTTCTCTGGCGTCCCTACTCCGTGCGCTTGACGGGGTAGGCTCGCCGCAGCAGACATCTGGAGATGTCCAGAGCCGTTCTGACTGCTATGACTGGCACCCAGTAGGTAGACGCCTACTGGCTGCTGACTATCCTACAATGCACAGGACAGTCCCCACAACAAAAGGAGTTTGTCAACAATACCAAGGTGACAAACCCAGCTCTATACTCTCTCTCTGCTTTATAGTTAGTCTTTTGATTCCTTCCAAAGTAGATATTGGAGTAGAAAGACTAAAAAGAAAGTACATTTAATGTAGATGATGGCTTTTTCCAAATGCTAGGTGTGATTTACAAATATTGCTCATAGAATCTTCCACAATCCAAGGAAGGAAGGGAGGGAGGGAGGGAGGGAGGGGCCTTTTTTATTTTCACAAAAGATTCTCTTAACTGATGTCTTGACATAAAGACACCCATTTCATCAAGCCTTGCATCTGTGTTTATTATGCTGTCAAGAATCCACATCGAGATTATCTGGGTACATTTGCTGTATCTAAATGCCAATGGAAAAAAGGCAATGAATAGTTTAATTTTTGAAGTTCTATAATGTCAGGACCAAGGGACTGAATAAAATCTATATATATACTAGTAATAGACCAAGGTACTGATTTAAATATACATACTAGTACTAATAATTTTAGTATATATATTAGTACTAAAATACTAATAAATATGTATTTAAAAATAAAGAACAGTATTAAAATAAAATATGTGCCTTCTTGGAATTCAGATCTTTGAAACAAGATATTTATATAGCAGCACCATATGAATAAATAGAACCAGAGTCAATTATACCTCAGTGAAGTTGGAGGGAAAATAAATTTAAAAAGATATATTAGAAAGAAAAAAGGTTTAAAAACACTTTTCACACACACAGCATGCATCTTCTTGCTTATAGAATCGTTACTGGCCTGCCAGAATGGTTTACTATCATTTTCACAAATACTCAGTACTCAGAACCAGGGGATTTCGCGAGCTCCTCGGCCCAATCAGAGCCACGTCTCCGTCCCAGGCCCACCTGAACACAATCCCGCACCGCTGACAGCTGCGACGTGCACCGCCCGCCACCGTGCGCAGGAATACAGCGGAGCCCCGAATCCAGTGAGACGTATCTGCAGGCTAGCAGCCCCAAAAAGGTCTCTGCCGGCTCCCTTTTCTTCAGCATAATGCCCTCGAAAAAGCACCATCGGTAAAAAATAGTCTCAGCATCTGTGATTTTCAGTGAGAAACTGCTAAACTCGTCAGGGAGGCTTCTTGCGGTCTTGATTCCCTGAGGGGTTTTGGGAATGTGCACGAGGAAGAGACCTGTTCTTGGGCTACTTGGGTGTCAAAAGCCCACACACTCTGTAAATTCTGCTTTCCTTCAGGCACTAACCCTAGCTTCGTGTTCAAGTTTCTGACCACTCTCTTTTAAATGCTCTTGTACAAGAAAGCAGGCTGACAAAGTAATAATTATTAAATGGTAGCAACATTTATAGAATAAGAACA
Source organism: Phyllostomus hastatus (assembly GCF_019186645.2). Classification (NCBI taxonomy): domain Eukaryota; kingdom Metazoa; phylum Chordata; class Mammalia; order Chiroptera; family Phyllostomidae; genus Phyllostomus; species Phyllostomus hastatus. The sequence continues at coordinate 11,078,013 of NW_025333607.1, forward strand.
ATCATGACAGCAGCTAACATTTACTGAGCTGAGGCCTTATTGATGCTAGGTATTATTCTAAATGTTTTATGTGAGTTTACTCTATTCCATGACAACCTACAAAGTAGATACTGCTATGACAACTATAATTTTATTATACTCTATTATAATTTATTATAAATATTATAATAATTACCAATGTAATCGGTCCCGTTTCACAGACAAGTAAACTGAGGCCCAGGGTTTTGAATAACTTTATCTAGGTCAAAACCTGTATGAAATAAAAAAGCCTGATTATAAAACCCATGGTCCTAACCATTTTTCTGCCTCCTTATTCCCACCCTCCTCAAAGCATAGTTTCTTTTTCAGGTTCTTTAAGTTGTGTGCTAAAAGAAATGTGACTTTTTAATGGGGGTGGGAGGACTTTCTACAACTTTTATATTTGATTGAATCAAATGTCAACAGTCATTTCAGTATGAAACCCAGGATCCCTTTTCACAAGGCCTAACTCATGAGCACGGACCGGACTCACGTTAATCGTTGTCAGTACAAGTCTTTACAGGTCTGTCTAGGTCCACAGCAAATTCGATTGCAAGAAGAAAAGCTGGAGAGAACATCATTTGCTTTGTGAAGATGATGGGCAACTATCCTCAATGCCAATGGCAGAAACGTGTGACTATCACAAGGTGGTCACCAAATTATCTGAGAAAAAGAAAAACGGAGGCTCTCCATCACCTCCTCTCGTCACCTCGACCGAAGATCAGGAAGACCTTCCTGCTGTCCTCACTGCCTCCAGCAGAAGGAGCTTCCAAAGGAGGCCAAAGGAGCTCCCAAGCCTCATGACATGGGGGCAGAATTCCACCGTCTTTCTCTGATGAGCAGTGCCAACTTCATCTTCTCCGGTGCGGATGGCATATTCTGGTGCCTGGTCCACCCGCACTGCCCCACAGGGCAGTCTGGGGTCAGGGATGGGAGAGCGTGAGACCGTTCACACTCGGGACCGAAGCCCACGGGTATGGGTTCCTAACGCCGCAAAGACACCCACCTGCCTGGCCAACTAGCCCCCGGCCCAGCCTAAGGAACTGCCGTGTAGGTACAAGGGAAGAAAGAGGCAGAGGAGATGCTTCCTGGGAGACAGGAAATTCACTCATCAATCATTACATTATCGATCAGCCTCCACACACTCTGATGCTGCAATTAATCACTCTATTGATGAAAAGCTGTCTCAGCTCCACAATTCTGTTGCTTTCTCAGCAGCACAGGTGAAAGTTTCACAGGGCGCTTTTTTTTGTTGGCGTATTTTTTATTCACTTAGCAACTCTAAACCCATTCAAATGGAAAATGTAAAAATGAAACGCCACCTTTTAGCGTGACAACAGCGCCTCGGTCTGTAAGTGCCAGGTTACTTGCAGAATCTATTTGTGGCCTCTCGGAGGTCTGACTGCGGGAGGGCACCCAAAACTGTTACCTAATTAGGGTTCCCTCTCCTAGGCCCTGAATGACCCTGAGAGTCGAAAGCACGGACTCCGGCACCAAGTGAGCGCAAGCGCTGCTGAACACAGCCCAAGACTGGCAGTCTTCCGTTAAATAAGCGGAAGCCTCATACAATGACAAAAGAAAAGGTGCAGGAGTTAAGGAAAAAATGATGTCATAGACGCAGACAACAGAAGGAAAGCGGGCGGGGGAGGTAGGAGAGGGCGAAGGAGGGTCAATGGTGGTGGAAGGGGACGTGACTGGGGTGGTGAACATGCAGTGTACAGATGACTTATTATAGCACTGCACACCTGAAACCTAGATAATCTCGCTAGCTTATGTCACCCCAATAAGTTTAATAAAAAATAAAAAAATTTAAATGAGGAAAGCAATGGAAAGTCATTGTCGTCATCGAGATGGTACGCTGCCGTGCCCAGGGCATCAGCCCCTCTTGCGGACAGGCCGTACCCTCTTCAAATGAGTCAAGGCAAACCAAAATTGTTCTTAATAAATAGGTTGGCTCTCAACTATTAAAAGGTGCATATCGAAGTGAGTTATTCTCATAAGCAGCTGTGCGCAAAGATGTCATTATAGAAATATCTGTTACAGTGAAAAAGGAGAAGCCAGTGTGCGTTAGTCGGGAGTCGGTTACACAGATGGCAGGGCACCCGAGGGTTCTGGTGCCGCGTGGCCTTGGTGTAAGTCCCGGGTCTGCTACACACCACTATGTGACCTTGGGCAAGTTGCTTAACCTCTCTGACCCTCGGTTTCCTCATAAGTAGTAAAGGTTCAGTACGATGCCTGACACAAAAAGCTTCTTCAAAGTTCCATTGCTGCCGCATTGAAGATCAAAAATACTATACAAACCACCCACAGATTATGTGTCATTTACTACATTATCACTGACAAAGCCTTAAGAAATCTTATTAAGCATCTCATTTATATTTTTCAAACCCCTTTTTTGCAGTAGAATCCTTATATCAAACAATACATGTTACAGAAATCCCAAAATACAGAATCCCCGAGTAAAAGTGACCTGATGTGACGCAGCAAGCCGTGTGCCTGTGTTCTGGGGGGGACATGCGAGAGCATGCCTGCGTCTGTGAGGCGGGGTGGGGCCGCCCCCCAGAACGGTGCTGGGGAATCACTGGCTCAGTGTGAGCTTCTCGTTCCCAGACAAAACTAAACGGGGGGTCAGCCGCCAGGCGCGGAACTTCTCATACATCACGTGTGGGGTTTGGACGGGCTATTTTTCCCATATGCTTCTAGCAATATTTTATGAGTCTATTATTCGGGTCTCCATATAAGGTCACATATATATGGGGTCACCTGAACAAAGAAAGGACAACTGATATAATATCACTATATAATAGATCATACTAGCAATCCAGGTAGCAAATTATCCATCTGCCAAGTAGAGAGAGAGCTTAATCAGACCAACTTCGAGAAGCTTACTTATTATGCATTTATTACATATTAAATACTGAGATCAGAAACTGAGTGAAATGTTAACTGGAAAAATTCGTTACTCTCATAGAAAAATAATAACGACCTCTGGAAATAGACATGATTTCAGGTTAAAAAGATGTTAAGTTATGGAAAAAGCTGATTTCAAAAGCTCTACTGCTAGGAGCATAAAATTAGGTCATTTTCATTCAAGCTTTATCACAGTCTGCAGGGACGACACCAAAATCAGCCACAATATCAGAAACAATATTTAGGCTGCAAAAAGCAGCGATGACCACCCGCCTCTGTTTAAAATCCCTGAAACAGGAGGGGTAGTCCCCGTAATGGCGTGCATTACACAGCCTGTGAAGTCATGGGGAACAGGCCCTTTCACTCTGGCAGCGATGTGCAATTTGGTGGCTGCAATTTTCTCAAACTGCTTATAAAAGCTTCTCCTTTTTGTTGGGAGGGAAAAAAATGCAAAAAGCCAATGGCTCCATATTAGACATCCAAGTAGCATCACTCCCCTTATCAGGACGTGAAGTATCGATAATTAACCGTCGGTCCGGCACGCTGAAGGAGCACTCGGCTCCCAAAGGACAGGTGCCTGTCAAGGTGTCACCCAGAAGTAACCCTTCAGATTACAGGAGGAGGCTGCTCTTCCCGCAGTGCATCTAATGATCATCAACACCCTCAGAGTTGCAGGACCTTGTGCGGTCTTATCACCCAACCCCTGGGACTGGCTCACCATCTGCACCACCCCCCAACCTTGCCCACAAACTCAGCCATAACTGATACGATCTGACTTTCTCAGGATCGCCAGTCACCAGCTGCCTGCCCCAGCGCCGAAGGCCGTCCAAACTGAAAGACAAATGACAACCAGACGGAAGAGGGAAGGACCGCTATGTCCCTCCAAGTCCTGGCTGTCCCCAGGATTCACTGGGCAAGCGGTTCCAGCCCTTCGATCTCTCAGCAAAAATGGGATCACAAAACTCACTGCCTTTGCATGAAAATGCCAGGAGCCTTAATTTGATCGTGTCTATAGTGGGCTCCAGTGCCCTCTGTACAATGTTTGATTTTTGCTCTTTGAGATAAAACCACATACAGTAGTAGATGGCCATGAAATCAGTGCATTTTTAGTGACCCCCCCAGGCCGTGAAAACAGCAACCTCTGTTTCCCACCCCCAACACCGTTACGGGGAGGGCTGCACACTGCATTAGCATCCTTGACCGGGGAAGGCATGAATTTGGGGCGGCAGACGGAACTGAGCTCAAGCACAGCTCTGTTCCTTACTAGATATATAATCTTGGGCAAGTCCACTAACTACTCGGAGCTTCGACGTCCTCACCTAATAAATAATAATAATAATAATAATAATAATAATAATACTTTAGATCGCTGCAAGCTGCACGCCAAATGTGCAGCCGCCACACAGCCCAACAACAGCACTCCTAGAGATGAAAATGTACACTCCCACAAAAACCAGTACACGGGTGTTCACAGCAACTTCATATGTAATGGCCCCAAACTGGAAACCACCCAGATGCCTGTCAATGGGTGAAGAATGGTACTTGGCAGTAAGCAAGGAAAAACCCATTGGTACACACAGCAACCACCTGGATGAATACCCAGAGAATCACGCAAAGTCTTTGCATTGCAAACAGTCAATGCAAAAGGTGACATACTGTATGTCTCTGTTTATACAATGCCCGTGGAATGACAGGAATGGAATACAGATGAGCAGCTGTACGGGCTCAGGAGGCGGTGGCGTGGGAAGGGAGTGGGTGTGGCTGCGAGCGGGCAACCTGAGGGCTTCCTGGGGTGGGAAAGCTCGGATTCTCGCCTGGGTCAGTGTCAATGGTCGGGTCATGACACTGTGCTATACGGGGCGGGCAAACGCAGGCTTGCAGGTGAAATACGAATGAAAAACCCATTGATTAATGAGTAATTACACAAGACTGGACTCTGTGTTTTGCACACTCACAACCCTAAACCTACTTTACCCGCCGCTGTCTCCCACCGCTGTGAGCTGTCACACTGGAGGGAAGTGGGTAACGGGTGCAGATGGGGACTTCGGTATCGTTTGTTCCAACTGCACGTGAACCTACAGGCATCTCAAACTAAAGTGTTTAGAGAAATTCAAAATAATAACATTTCAGAAGATCACTACAAGGATTAAATAATTTACGGAACTGAGCAATAATTAAATAATTATCAAATATTATGTAGAAGACCACCTGGCACAGCCAGTCCTTGGCAGTGACAGAGGCTCACTGAATGTTCTCTCCTCTGAGAAGCTGTGCGTACACAGAATGTGTGCCAGTGGATTTGCGTCTGTGGATCGAGCGAAAATGCAACTCCATAGAAAGGGTCTGAGGACGATACAATCACTGCTTGGCTACTTTACATTTTTTCCATAAATCTGAATTTTGGGGGAAATTAGGAATATTTCATGTTAAACAGCATCATAAGTCCAAACCGTGCAATTCAGACACCACGACACTTCTTCATCAAAACTGTGAATAGCGGGGCAGGGGGTAGAGTGAACTGTGATTCAGTTAGCCAATAGCCATAGTTAAAAGAGAAAAATCACAGCCAAAAAATGAATCACTATGTTCTGTTCCAGACGCTGAAGAAAGAAAATGGAAAGGATATACCCCGATGTCGGGGACCCAGGAGTTCACACTTAGTTGAGAAAGAAAACAACCTCGTATATTAAGAGTCAGAGAACAAATAAGTGAGAGCAGATTACCAGTGCAACAGACCTGAGAAAAGGAACAGGCGAGCATGCGCTGGGGATCCGGGCATGTGGCAGGGAGAGGGTGGGGCACATCGAAGCAGATGCTGACTCCACACACTCCCACAGGCCCGTTGGCACGTGACCTTGACCTGGAGGACTGCAGCACTCCTCAGTGCGGAGCTGATGCTGCAGAGAACCTCTTACCTTTCCCAGAAGTCTCTGTCCCCTGCTGCCTGGTTCTGGCTGCACCAATTAGCTTGTATGACGCTCCTGGTTATGATACCAGCAAGGGAAGAGAAAATACACGTGCACACGCACATACAAGCACACGCATGCGCAAAGGATGAAGCCTCATAGTGTTCTGGCCTCGAAAATAAAACTAGGTGAGCACTACCACCCCCTTCCTCCCGGTCCTGTCTCAGGGTGTATAATTACCAGGTGGCTCTGTTTAAACTCTATAATCATAAATTAGGGTCCACACGCCGTCCAAATTGTTTTCATGCAAGAATTAAGAGGGTCCATGTATCTTTATTTCCCTGGTCAGGACCTGGCAGCTGGCCACGTTAAACCCCGACTTCACAGCCACGGGCCTGAGGAACAGGTGCCCCCAGAATGGCATTTACATGCATCTTGTTACAAGCCTTCCGGCTCGGACAGGTCCCTGTGAGCTGCGTCCCTTGAGCCGAAGTAAATGAAAGGAGGGGAGCCACGGCCCCACAGCTACGTTCCAGGATGACCCCTGAGCCGCTCACGGAGTCAGCCTCCTGACGGACTCCCACGCAGGACAGCGCTGCCGCTTCCAGAGGTGAGCTATTGGCAGACAGACGTGTTTGATTCCCGGTAACTGGAGCCTCTTGTCACAAGGCAGCAGCGTTTCCACCTCTCCGTGGATGCTTATGCGCTGCCCATGGTATCTGGCAGGTGTAAGACACGCCTCTGATTGCCTGTGTTCCCAATCTGCTCTCACTGCCCATGTTCACACCGCAAAGCAATTACAGGGGGAAATCAGTTTGTAACATGCGCTCATCCATATGCAGTTCTTCCTACTGCAGGCAACTGTTGCCCAGAAAAATGAAAGGAAACAGATTTGAGAAATCCAGACTTGTTCGTATGTTTTTCTCCTCTGATTATGCAATTATTTACCTGTTGATAATCCAGAACTGGCTCCATTATCAAAATAAATATTCAAAAGACACGGCTCCAAGCAGCTGAAGTGTGCCTCTATCTCCAGTGAACAGGAGAGAGGATGCAGGCCTAGGGAGTTTCTGCATTATCAGGCCGACAGACGGGGCAGGCTGCAGAGCTGAAAACCCAACTATAGAGACGTTTTAAACAGAAGGTGGTGTTGATTTCAGTATGTTACGGAGAACAAAGGTCTAAGAGGCAGTCCCTGGGACCCATGCTAACGGACCAAGGTTGGTCCCAGAAGTCTCTGTCCCCTGCTGCCTGGTTCTGGCTGCACAAATTAGCTTGTATGACATTCCTGGTTATGATACCAGCAAGGGAAGAGAAAATATACGTGCGGGCTGAAGGGCAGACAGAGCTTCCTCACTGAAGGCTCCGCCCATCGTCCTCTCGGAGCTTGTTAGGGAAATTCTCAGAAGTCACCACTCAGGGGCGAGAATTCTGAGATTCTCCTAACTGAACGTTCAGATGAAGGCTATCTGTTTGTGACCACAACTAACCGGGCGGTCATAAACAGACAGGATTAAAACTCCTCGGCACTTCCAGCCCACCCACAGGAACTAGGGTTTGGAATGGCTTGGGCACGATGCTTTGCTTCTCTCAGAGGGAACTGCCCTCTGAACATGGCCTTCTGATAGGAATTTGCCAAATTAATTCAAAAAGCAGCCCGCGGAGATAAAAACAATCTGTTTAGCCACCCTGGGAAAAACGAACCCCCAACCCCACCCTCCACAGGGTGCCGAGGTTCTCAGCTGGAATGGTCTGAAAGCAGCGCTTACCAACTCTGCTGCCCAGACCCTCCCCAGGCCCAGCAGGCCGGGGGGTGGGGGGGCAATCAAGGAAGAGGCGCCCCACTCGGGGGCTCCTCAACCCCCTCTCCTCCGCAAATATCTACACACTCGTATCAAAATGGTTTGGTGGGCTCCTGCATCTTTTCTCACTTGGAAAAAGGGTCTTGCGCTAAAATATTGTGACAACTTCTCGACTAGCTGATTCCTAAATGTCCACAGAGCGCTAACATTTTGTGGTCTGATTCTAGCACATCTTGATATTTGCTGCTGAGAATTTTGTCTGAAAATCATGTTAGATACTGCACAAATGGCAATTAGCTGGAAGGCAGACGGTTGTGCTTTTCCCATCTCTGCCATGTAATTGCCAGGAACGGCCTTATGATCAAGACACACCTTTCATCCCGAGGATGAAAAGATTCAGTGTTCCTCACCCTCTCCCCCGGTGTGAATTTCAAAATAGAAACAACACTAGACATCCAGAGACGAAATGTGGTATGTGCCCAAATTATCATGTTTCTAGGGTTTCTAATTGTAAATTTCTGGTTAACTTGTGCAGAGCTGAATTTCTTATGTGAAAGGAATGTGCGGTGTGAGCATACTTCCATGCTGCCAGGGGCCCGGGCGTGAACAGAAGAAGCCAAAAATCTGCCAGGTGGGTAATTCAGCAGTAATTATACTCTATACGAAAGCAACCTTAAAGGCAGAGAGAGCAAGACATGCGTAGCTAGAGCAACCAAGCGCACTGAATATATCAGAAAAACCGTAATTTCTGGTTCTGGAAGACAATTAGAGGTGTCATAATATCTTTTTCAATTGATGCATATGGAGTTAAAAACCTAGCTCAATTTAGATGCTTTAAATTTTTGTTAGAAGAAGAAAGGTATTGGCCGAAGTCATACACTTTAATGAGTATTTGTATTCGTAGATAAAACCGCCAGTAAGAACAGGTACCACATCTTAAGCCCTTGTGAGGTATGTTGTAGCCTGCCTCTAACACCCTCCCCCACCAAGTTCAGTGTAGTTGGTGTTCACAGCTGAGGACACTGAGGATCGAGAAGACGAAGGGAGGTGTCCCAGATCATATGACTGACACGAAGTTGTACAGGGGTGACCCCAGGCACACCTGATTCCAATGCCCATGTTCCTCCACCCACAATAAGCTTCTGGGAGAGATTACCCATACGTTCCGGAATGCACAGCTAAAAGACAACAGGCAGCCAGCTGCTCCCCCCCAACTCTATCCTTCTGCAGATCGCCCTGTGAACTTCTGATATTCTTCAGTGTTGAGTAATAGTCACTGGTGTTGCTCTGGATGCACAACATCCGGTACATATTGTGAAAGTAGAGAAAAATTAAGATTAGAAGAAAATCAGTATGGTCAGAAAATACTGGGGCATTCATGAGCTGTTTATAGAAAAATAATCATAATTCAAGAGGCATATTTTCAAATCGTCTCTAAATTCCTGAATGCGGTTGAGCAACAGGGAGAAGCAACAGCAGCTTCAAGTAGTTCACGCTGCAAACAGCAGAACATTCAAGGGCAACTGTTTGCTTTTTATGGGTATTTTTATCACTTCGTCTTAAAGGACTCAACCGGATTAATGACTCAATTCCTAAGCAGGCGCCTGGTATGCCCTCTTAAGCTCCAAGGTTTCTGTCCTGTCCCCCAAGAGAAATCAGAGCTGTACCCTTCACTCATTCGGGTTGCTGCTTCCGTTGCCTGGAGCCCTCTTCCTCCCATTTCCAGCAAGTTCCTTCCCCTCTCAACCTTCAAGACTAAGCCCAAGGCTCACTACTTGAAAGCCTGCTGGAGCTCCACTCCAGTACGGATGCCCTGTTCTGCCCCCTGTCTGGAACCCTCATTAACCTCTCCCAGGGCCTTGGCCACACACGCCCCCGTTATCTCTTCTGTTGGACCGAGCTCTTTCGGGTGACTCCAGGGCTCTGTAAGGTGCCAGCTCTTACACAACAGACGCCTAATAAGTGTGTCCTGAGGGGTAAAGAAGAGATCGAATGGCCTGGATAGCCTAAAACAATTTCCAGAACACAGTGGAAATTTTTTTCTCACTCCCTTTTCAGCCATCCTCACTACTTCTTTATCCTCGCTCTTACCTACATGCAGATAAATACATGCCAACACATATGCATAAGTAGAGAGACATGCAGACCAACAAACACATCATCATCACCATCATCACCATCCACACACATCATCATCAGCATCATCATCATTGTCATCCTTTCTGTCTTTTCCATGGACTAACACTGCCTCACCCATACCGCTAATACCAAAAATACAACAGACAAAGAAGAATCAAGATATCTAAGAATATATGATAATACACACAAAATTACATGATCAACCAAAGTCCCACCATGCATTGCTGCATTCAATTAAACAAATATCCATTGGGCACCTATTGCTACGCAAAGCACTAAGAGCAAATCAATGAAGATACTCACATATTATGAACACAAAATGCTTGAACAATATCACATCCAGAAAAGCCAGATGAACTAGTGCACATAATTAAAACATATCTTGGGGTAAGACTAACAAAACAAGATGATTATTTTAACATGGGGGATGGCCTGAAACCCAGGGACCAACTCCACGGGCCATGGTGTGGCTCACAGCCTTCGGGCAGACAACAGGACCAGAAGTAAACACACATGTTCGTCTGCAGGGCGTAGGTCTGTGGTGAAAAGTCGGTGCTGACTCGGAGTGGAATACCAGATGATAATCTGATAAACACTGTTTACCTTCAAAATGTGGTGAAATGGCATTTATAACAAACATGCTTAAAAGTGATGAATAATGTATCACATGCGCAGTTAGGAATAACATAAAATAATTGTTGGAGGGGGTAGTTTTTCCCAAAGCCGTTACAGTGTGTTTTCCCCTTTCTCAGAAACGCTGGGATTCGGGCTCTGCCAGGCAGACGTCCTGGGCACAGCAGACTGAATGATGATTCTTGCCAGCGGCTTCCAGGGTCTCCAGTAAAGGGAAACCTGTCGGAACGCTCAACTTAGGAATACTCGTGGCTACCACCAGTTGCTGGGCTGTCCCCAGGCAGCTCCTGGAGACACAGGGCGGACTCTCTTCCTGAGGCTCACCCCACCAGATCTCAACGACGTCTTCTTGCGGCCTCTTCCGTCTCAGACTTGTATTTAAAAAATAAAAACAAATCACTGCGCAAAATGATATGCACTCTAACTTTCTTCTAATCCAAGAGTTTTGTAAGTAATTAAACACAGATCTAACCTGAACTGATTCACAGTGTAGTTTTCTACAATAGGGGGAAGTTCATTGTGCAAGGATACATTTAACAAAACATATAAGACCTATATAAAGAAATATAAATAAGGAATACAACTTCATATTAGCCTGAGAGCAAGCACTGAATGTATTAATACAACCAATGGGCAGCGTTATGCAAACTGCGTGGAGATTAGGTCCATGAACTACAAGCCAATGCTCTTGTCCCCTCCGAATAAAAGATTAGAGGTTCACTGTAGGCCCTCACTACACCCACTGCTATTTCTAGAATTTTTATGCCTTTCTCCAATTACAAGGATCATCAAAAAGCCCTGGTTCCATGCCGGTCTCCAGCCAGTTAAGGTAGACCTAGTCCAACACAAAAAAATTTCATAGACGTAACCTTAGCCAATTTGAATTCAAAGAGCCTCAATGTACAATATAATTGCTAAGTGAAGGCTTCCAGATAAACTTAAGAGGAGGGTGGTGTACGCAGCCCTCCTAAGCAAACAGTGAGGGTCTCAAGGCCAGGCCAGACTGGACATCTAGAACCACCAGAGGTGCTCTAGCTGGAGGAGCAGTCTTCCTGGTGAGGTGGGAAGCAAAAGCACATACGTGAAGAAGTGGTTTTGAGGGTCACGTCCAATGTACACACTGATGTCCTCAAAAGCAAAAGGAATTCCTAGGCCAGAGATGAGGAAGGAGACCAGAAATTGACAGGTATGGAGAAAAGAAGTGGGGTGTTTGTACGAGCAGTTCAGAACGCAAACTGGGAAAGGATGCTGAGAGGCTGCCAGAGGGTTTCTGCTCTATCGCGCTAGTTGCATGGAACATCCGTGTGATCACGCGGGCCCACAAATGTATGCTCCTGAGCTGGGGGAGAGGGCAGAGGTATGGGATTCACGGCTTAAAGACATCAGACGAGGTGAATGTTCCAACTGAATATTAACTGTCAAATTATACTTTAATTTGTGCCTTACTGAATAACAATTCGGTATTGCTAGGGACCAACCACAGTTAAACTAACAAATTATCCAGATAGGGAAAAGCTATGAATGATATTAGGATCACATGATTAGAGCTGGAAGGACGAGCAAATTCAAGGCCACAGATACACCTGGATTTAGAATACAGTTTATATTCTAAAAGTATATAATTGTGAAGACATCCCAAGTACAATTCTTTGGAAAGATGAGAATTTCTTAAACACCCCTTAATATTAATTTTCTTTAAATAAGACAGACTAGGGAGTCACACAGAAACTGGTCATCACATACATCTAAGACAACTGAGAATACAAATACTCCCAAATCTTTATGTAAAAATTATGTCACTAAGGCAAACATGAGTCGCTTTCCTTTTTCAAATCAGCTTCTAGCTTAAATACTTCTCCTTGACTCTGGAAAAAATTAGCAGTTAAGTTGAAAACCATAAAACTAATTTCTTCTCCAGTACAAAAAGCACGGCAAGAAGAATGTAATTTCATCTCCCTTCGACCTAGATGGTGCCAGTTACTTCAGACGTTTTATTTCCCACATGCGCCAGGATGTTCAAATGATACACAGGCTTCCGGAAAGACTATGCATTATTCCCAAGTGGCACGCCCTCCGAAATGACACACTTTACTTGCTGATCACTCTGAAAACTATATGCGCACAAAAAAAAAAGTGAGCGGAATTGGGAGCAACAACTTTTCAAAAATAAATGAGCAACTAAATCAGATCGGCAGATTGGACATTTTTTTTCATCAGGGACAGCCGGCATGATCACACAAATTAAAGAGACCCAGATGAGTCTCCAAAATCTAACTCATCATCTTTTTTTTTTTAATAAGAAGCCCAGCTCTAATGAAGTCCATAATGATCTGGATAAAATATACTTAATTAGATTATAAACTGCAACATAAAACAGCTGCACCATGTCTTTCAATATTTTCCTCTCTGAAGATCAGAGGATTGAAGAGGGGTTATAAAACAGCCCGTTCGTCTTTCTTGTCTTTTAAAAGGAGGAAGAAAAAACCATTAGGAACAACTGAAGTTCCAGAAAACTTTTATCAAGTGAAACCCAAGTCTGCTGTATTCTGGGACCTCACATGCCAGCTATGATCATGGTGACAGGCGGCCCACAGACACAAATCAACGGGATGGCGCACAATGAGACAGCTTTGGGGAATTCTTAGGACTTCCTGTGTGATACCGACAGCACGAGACTGGTTTCCTGCTTGATGGTATCTAGATGAGATCAACAGGAGAGAAGAAAACCCAAGTCAATTAAAGTGCATTTCGGAAAGAATCCTGACGTGACCTCCTAATGACAGCCCAGTCCACTGTGAGTCGGAGAGGGTGGGCCAAAGATCTCTGTCCATCCACGGAAATATCTATCCACTCACAGAGTTTATACATTTTCAGCTGCAGGAGACAGGAGGCAGGCAACAGTCGCGCAACAATTGCTAAAACTTCTTTAAATAAATGTCTGCGCCTCCCAAAGGAACGTCTTGACCAGCAGCAACTAAGAGCACAGTCCCCGGGGTCAGCAGACCCCAGTCTAACACTCGTGGCTCTGTGACTCTGGGCGGGTGACTTGCCCGTCAGTTGCCCTCACCCACCGAACACGGGCAGAGCAGTGCAGGCCGCACAGGGCGCCTACGGGGGCTCGGTGTAAAGCACTGTATACTTTGCCTGGCCCGCAGTGGGTGTTCATTGCATTAAATCACAATCGGAAGAGGAAAGCACATTCGAGAGAAATTAAAGAAGACCACTGAATCAATGAAGGGATATGGCATGTTCGTAGATTGGAAAATCCACGATTAAGATGTCAAATCTCCCCCAAATGATCTATATTTAATATCATCATCATTAAAATAGCAGCAGGCTCTTTAAAAAAATCTAACAAACTGATTCAAAAATGTGTATGCAAAGGTAAACCACCTAGAATAGCCAAACCAATTTTTAAAGAAGAAAGAAACACAAAAGTTAGAGGGCATCCACTACCTGATTTCAAGACTAACTGAAAAGCTATACTAATCAAGATAGTGTGGCCTGGCAGAAAAGACAGAACAGAGAACGTAGAAACAGAGTCATACCAGTGTGATCGATTGCTTTTCAACAAAGACAACAAGGTAATTCAGGGGGCAAAGGAAAATGTCTTCAACAAATGATGTTACAACGACTGGCTATCTGTATGGAAAATGGACAACTTTTATCTTACACCACATGCAAAAAGTGATGAAAATGGATTATAAATCTAAATTAAAAGCTGAATTACAAAACTTCTAGAAGAAAATCTTTGGAACTTCCCATATGCAAAGATTTCTTAAATCACACACACACACACACACACACACACACAAATGAAACATAAAAAATTGATGAATATAATTTCATGCAAACTAGAAAAACTCTGCTCTTTAAAAGGTACCTAAACAGAAAAGCAAATCACAGAGACAAAATGCAATGTATATCTGACAAAGGACTTATACCTATGCTTCACAAAGAACTCTTACAATTCAATAATATGAAGACAAATATATAAAATATGTAAAAGATACGAGCAAATACTTAAAAGAAAATATACAAATGGCAAATAAAAACCCTCATGAAAGATCAACATCGTTAGTTAGTCAAGAGAAATACAAACTAAACTACAGCGAGATACCTTGCTAATGCACTACTGTTTTTCAAACAGAATTTTCGCATTAAACCTGCATTACGGAAACAATGAACGATAAAAGCACACCTCGATCAGGAACCTAAAGTGGCACATTATCTTGTGAAGGAATAATCAATTAATTTCTGTTTGGCAGAACTGGATCTCTTCCCTGCCTTTCTCTTTCTAGGGAAATATAAATTTTATCTCTTCTCAAATAGTTGGAAGGTTCCTTTTGAAAAGCCAGTGTGAGGAGGCTCGAGAAAGACTTTTTTATAGCCAAGAATAACAGCTGTTTGTCTGAAAGGGTCATGTAAAAACATTTGCTGTTCTATACAACTTCAACTGTAGCAGCTCACAAAAGCAAAACCATTTTTATTGAGGGACACAATAAAACACTGTTGGACATTTTCAAAAATCGTATGGTATAGAAAAGAACTTTAAGCGCAGTAAAAATAACACGTAGATAATGTTATTACCATTAACAAAGGTACCCATGTGGCCGCTCAAGCCCACAGCTCGAATGGACTCCAAGTCCACCAGTGGCAAAAGCAAAGACAATAGAACAGACCCTTTGAGTATGATGTCCCGTCCACGTCAGGTGGCACGGGGCTGCTAGGTGTCCAAACTGGCAGCGCTGGGGAAAATAAGACAGTCACTCTTGGGGGAAAAGAGACTAAATGGTAATAGGAAAAAAATACAATAATTAAAAAAAAACATGTTCAAAAAAATAAAATAATTGTAAATATTCTGCCACAATAAAAGTAAATCTGTTGTTAAAACTACACGACTCACTGGAGGTGTTTCCTATGGCTCCCCCGGCATGAGGGTCTTTTCGCTCCTGTTTTGTTAGCAGCGGTGTTGAGCTGACCTTTGCCATTGCCTAGTTTTGAGAACCCAAACTAGAAGCAGTATCTTTCAGAAGTTATAAAAAGCAATTTTATACTTGAAGCCAAGGGATAAATGGATTTAAGAAAAAAAAATGTTTCCTTCCTTTTAAGAGGACTTAAATTTTTATAACAAGCTTCAAGAAAGAGGCAAATAAGACACTTATTGTGTGGCATAATATTTCATTTTCTATAACTCAATTAGGAGAACTAATGAAGAAGAAATGTGTCCCCTGCTTGCAAAACCCAGCTTAAACTGATAAGACCCTAATTACCGGCAGTATTTGTTAAGCAAAACCCATTTATGCTGAACTGGAAGGCATTTAAAAGCATCAATAGGAAAGTTAAAATAAAAAAGGCAGTACAGAATATTTAAGCTATAATTTCAAATTTGGCAGTGTTAACAGAGCTATTTCAGAGATCGCTAAATATATTGCTTTTAAAAACAAAAGGTTTTTTAAACACCGTATATCTGACATGATCTGCCAAATATAAATGTCTCATGTGAACAGCTGATTTGAGTTCTTTACATTTTCTTTGTGGAGGGAAAAAAGGTCACAACACTAGAATGTAAGAGTCTGAATGAGGACAGTGAGCTGATTTTTTCATCTCTTTGATAAGCCGGCTGACACGGCTGCCATTTCTTCAGGATCTCAGCCCCCGCAAGCCGAAGCCCCTCCCGGCCGTCCAGCGCGGTGACCGGCCCCCTGCAAGGGGAACGGGAGCTGCTCGCCGGGACCGGGGGTCGGGAAAGGCTCCGGGTCCATCGCCACGCGTTTCACACCGCTGGCCCAGGGGTGACGTTCATTTTCCACAATCGGGGGAAAAACCATCTGAAGAGTATTTCCCTGAGACAGTCAAGAGGGTGGTCACTGATGTAGGGGTCCTTTTAGTTCGTCCATTGGGGGTGAGCTGACCTCTCTTCAAGAAAAAAATATCAAAATACCCCTCAGGAGGAGCTTGAAAGCACTGTGCTGAATTTAAGGCGTCTCCCCAAGGTGCCCACCACCACCGGACTCCCAGCCCAGTGGACAGACTCTGGAGTCTTGGTTTTAAATACAATATTGTTACATCGGAAAAGGGAAAAAGACTGCCCAGGTCGTGATGAACTTGACAGGTGGCATGTCCGTTTTGAATTAAGCACAATTTCCCTACTTTCATATACTAGTCCTCTTGCCCATGAACTAACACAGGAACACTTAGGGTATTACTTTTCTCAATGACGAAAATATGGAAATACTAAAAATTTTCATTTGTGAATGCTATTTTATTTTTCAAAGGCAAATGGCTTATGTCCCCAGTGGAATGACCTCTTTGAACACTGACCTGTGTTCCTAAGCATCACTAAGGCCTGGAAAAGGTTTAACCAGTTCCAAATATTCTATAAGGTTTTTAACAAGTATTTGTCGAATAAACTAATAGAGTATATTGAAAAAATTGGATTTTCCTGTTAATTTGGAAATAGGTAACATATAGTCAATAACTAAGTGCTTATTCAAGATAGTTCTAATAAAGCAATACAAGAACTAAGCTGCAAGTCGCACAGCGTAACTTGCCTCTGCCCCAGACCTGCTTCCTCTTCGTCTCTGCGTGGGGGGGACCACTGCGTCCACAGACGCCTGTGTCAGGAGGAGGCCCAGGCCACCCCGGTTCTGATGACTCACAGAAAGGATTCACTGCACTCAGCATTCGGTCATACTCAAGGCTGTCTGTGGTTAATGACGGTGAAATGACACCCAGCAAAACCGGCACAGGGAAAGACGCACGGGGGAGTTGGGGGAAGCCAGCCAAGGTCAAGTTATCCACAATCCTCTCCCAGTGGAGTCAGGCAGGGCTGCAGAATTCCTCCTGCATGGAGTTACGATACCCTGTGTGAAATGCCACTGACCAGGGGAGCTCCCAGAGACCTGGTGCCCAGGGTTGTCCCTGCGGGCTGGTCACACCGCAGCCAGTGCCCGACTGCAGCCTCCGAGGGGACAGCAGGTGCAGAGCACAAACCCCAGTGTTCGCACCAACAGCGAGGACGCAGTGAGCCACTCCTGCCGGGGCAGGGAAAACCCTCCTAACTTCCCGGAGGTCAGGCGAGGCCCGACCCGGTCAGCAGGCCCTTCCAGGGACCGGTCAGGCCTGCACCGTGACCCGGACAAGAACCACCACGCCCTCCCTGCCCGTCATCTATCCAAGACCAAACCTGTCACTCTGTTCCTTGTAACTCTTGCTCTGTCCCCTCCTCCCCACACCACCACTGCCTTTGTCCGGGCCTCTGTCATCTGCTACTCAAATCCCTACAGTGAGTGACACCTGTCTGGCCTCCGGCCTCACTCCACTGGCTCTCCAGGGGCCCTTCCCTTGACTAAAGCCTTAATGTCTCCAGCCCGTCACTCGGTCTCCTGAGCCCAACATCTGACAGACTCTCACCCAGTGCCCATGTCACCTCTCTGTCGCTTCTCCTGCACAGCCCCCAGTCCAGTCACAGGGGGCTGTCACACACGGCTCTCCTACAGCCTCACACTGCCCTTCTTCACCACGCTGCACGGCGTCCTTGCCCTCTGCAGCACTGTCTACGCTGGCCGCTGGCTGGAACTGAGGAGCCCACATCCTTCAGGACGCAGCTGAGGCAGTGACACCTGCAGAAACCCTCGGATGTGCTCCTTCCCCCTCTGCACCAAGTGCCAAGACTCCTGCGCCAGGCCCCTCCGTACATCCACGGCCCCTGCACCCCCACTGCTCCGCCTGTGTCACGGATTTCACCCCACACACGAACTGCGGACTCCTTTCAGGCCTGGTCCGCGCATCCCCTGTGCGCGCCTGGTACCCGACAAACCGTGCAAGTTCAGTAAATACCTGTCGGCTGGATGACTGAATGTCACAATTAAAGCAGGGGTTTCCGGAGGTCAGACCCCTCCCCTGGCCCCCAGGAGAGGCCTGAACTTAGTTCTGTCACAGACACTGGGTGTGTCACATCATTCACGTCACCCGCTTGGCCTTGGCTTTGACCGAAAGCTAACAGAGAAGGGGGTCTGCGTCTCGTGACGGCGCAGGTCCTCTCGCCAGGAATTTATGGACTGATCCCATTCCTGATTTCCGCGTGTTTTCCTTAACCTCTCGTCCTGATTATTTCCTTTACATTTTTTTCACCTTGTTTTGCTTTAACTTAAATTCTTTCTGGAACAAGGAAGAAGGAACAAATATGCAGATGCAGAAATAAGGAGACACTGCACCATTTTTCTCCAGAGAAGGTCAACGCTCAGTGTTCCTCGCCGACCAGTCCTGGCTGAGTCCGAAGTGCCACAAAGCACAGTTCACAGAGGAGACAGTCTCTGTCCAGTTCTCCAGCTCAACTTCGCGCAGTCCCGTCAGTCTAACGAAAAGCACACGTGTGCGTGTGTGTCCTGCCCCACAGAGCAGAGGGCCGAAGTTCAGAGAGCAGGGCCCAGATGCCTGCCGTGCTTTACCCAGCAATGTGCTGGGAAATGCGGTATGTGAGATGAGTTGGGTCCCCACAATCAAAATGTAAGTTTACTTGAGACCTTGCTCAGTACTTACAGGAATGCTATGTCAAATCAGTGATGTAATCTGGAGGTGAAGGGGTACTCAGCCCCAAATTTATCTACTTGGTGACCCCATATTTGTACACTGAGGCTATTCCAGTGTGCTGCTAGAAAACCCTTCTCAGAGTCTCCTATGTGTACAAACACACAACCCTCTTCCTTTGTTTCATCGCCGTTACGTAACTCCAGTTCAGAACCAGCCAGAACCATCAGATCAACAATCAAATACTGAGACGCTGTTGCCACCTCATCCACACCAGAAATTATCAGCACCTCAAACGTTAGAACCTTCTCCTAAGCCCTGTTCATTCCCCGCCCCCCACTTTTGACCAACATTCCTGGACAACACCCTAAGTAAAACATGCTATGTGTCAAGAGGGACGCCCTGTAATTAAAGTACGGTTCCCACACTCAAGGAACTTAGCGCCTAATTAACAAACAACCTCACTCTCTTCCTCTTCCATTTGGTCATTATTACAAAAATACCTATACTGGCAGCCTTTTCTTTCTTCTTCAGTCCAAGCTTTATTTTATTTTTTCCTCCTTTATATCTGTGTTTGTTTTATAAACTCCTGTAAAGGAGATGATTTTCACTGATTTGCTTTATAAGATTCCTAACAAATAAGCTCAAAGAAAAGGGAACATAAGGGAGAAGCATGCAGAGATGTAAAAAATGCTAAAGAAGATTTAAAGCTCATCGTGACGTAAATATCTGAATTTAACAGTAAAGATTACTAATTTGAATTTCTAGGTGGAAACTGAATTAATTAAAGGTGTGAATGTTTAAAGCAATTCAATTTAATTTATCTCAACAAAGACAGTGAGGCAAACTGGGCTAATAATCAATGGTTGCTTAGTAAAAACCCTGGGAGACTTAATTTTAATGAAGTGGTAGATGTGTAATTCACTTCTCAACAATTCGAATAGAAACAAGACATTTTAGAAAGTGTCTGCAAACTTCTTTCCCGTAGGTTAAGTAAGAATCAGTCACGCAATATTTTTTAGATTACTGGTTTTTTTTCCAAATCGTTTTTTACAAACAGTGGAAAGGTAACATTTTAGCCAATTTAAGCCCAAAACTATCACAACCTCTAGGTAAGTAGGATCAGATTGAAACTATGTAGTGAATGATTCAGACAAGGAGCCACAGCTCAGAGGGAAAAGGAGACAGCCTTGCGTAAGCTGCTCTGTAACACTGGAGGTGATCTGTAACTTTACAAGGAAATGTTTTCTAGAACACCTAATGGGTCAGTGTTTTAAAACCCTTGTTAATTGTTTAAAGTTTTCCTGACGCTGTTATCTGCCACACTGCAGGTATTTAACCTCCTCACAGGTATTATGCAAATTAATTAGCTCCCACAGGGTGGGCGGGGCAGGCTTTATCATCCTCCAGCACTGCCACGTGGCTTCCCGGGTCAGAGACAAATCAATCTTTTAGTTTAATTGCATGTTGGTTTATGGGCTGCTGTCTCCCCGCTGGGAAAAACGTTAAAATATTTAAGGTTCACTATCTAGTGTGATAGCGGTTTTATAATTAAAGTCTGGGGTGAGAGGGCAGAATGGCAGGATTTTGTGCTTTTCTTTAGTAGGAATAATCCTTCTTTGAATTAGTGAACTTTGGCAGGGGGGTGGTGGGAAGGAATATAAAGTAAAAGTTCTGGTGAGCTTTTGACATCACTACAGCAGCCATCAGGAGACAGCACAGGCCAACCAAGTCAAAGGTGGGAGAATGGGGGACTATGTGTGTACGCCACACAACCACGATGTTGTCAGTGCTCAAACACAGTAAGCTCCTATGTAGCAACCGTTTTGCCTAACTCCCTGTTTGTCTACATACCAGCCAGCCAGTGGGGGAGAAGAGTTTCGTTCTTAATTAGCACACTGTTTTGAACTGGCACTATCTTGACTGGCAAGTAAGCCAAGCATTCCCTCACCCCGTCCCTCCCTCATTCTCCTTCCCTGGCTCCTGGACAACAAGAGAAAAATCGAGTGGGTGTGGGGGCTCCGGAGAACATCTGGGCTTTATCACCTGGCATGTCAGGGTTTGAAATGCTTCTGCAGATTCTAACTCTTAAACATTGTTCTGCAGACTTGTGCCTCCTGGTACAACTAGTAGCTACTCCCGCGCTCACTGCTGACGCCCTCCCCGGGCCCACAGCCTCGCGGCTGTCGGAAGAAATCAGAGTCCAACAGCATAATGAAGGATAAATGATAAATTGCCCCTGGACGTGAATCTAAGCAAAAGACATTATTTTCATTAAATACATAATTTTACAAATCACTTGATTTAAACCTATTCTCTTATCTCGTTTGGGTGGAAAGCACATTCACAGAACAGCCCAGAGGAGAAGCTGGAGATTTTAGATCCACGATGCGGTGTGTGTGCCGTGCCCAAGAGAGACCTCGCCTGGTCAGCACCGCGTGTGCAGGAAAAGCACAGCTGGTTACAAAGGCCACACTGTCCGGTGCCGGCTGAGCTGCTGCTGCTGCTGGGAAAGGAGCTTATGGTCCTTAGCAAGACCTCCTGGGGCGGGGTGGGGGGCAAGGGACTGCGTGGAGGGTCTGCAGGAATGAATCTGTGGTTTGCAACTGGCCAGTCAATTTTCAGCCTAAGTGAATTCAGTATGGGTGACTGTTTAGCAAACCAATTAAGGACAGTTAAATCTTTCTTGGTGAATGAAAGGATTTTCATCTGGAGGTGTGGGTGGAGGACAGAGCCTCCTGGAAACTGGGATCACAAACAAGTCCTCAGTCTTCCAGATGACTTTGTTTCTGTGTTTTGCATTTTAAACCCAGACTATTAAGCCTGGACACTGGAAATTCAACTGCATGTCAGCAAAAAGAACCACCAAGCAATAAAAAGCTGCCATGTGATCTTGCCTTTATTAAAGGGATGCGATTTGCCCCCTTCAAATCTGTTTTGTAACTCCTTTTGCAAACAAAGAAATCTATTCTGATGGCACAACTGAAAAAGAAAAACTCAAGAGTGAAAATACAACAACACTAAACAGGTGCTGACCAGTGAACGCCCAGGAGGAGGACATGACTGGAAAGGAGGCTTGGAGGGAGGTGGACAAGCAGACATAAGAGACACGTCCCGGCCTGCCAGCTACGTGCTCCCTGAGTGCCCTCCGGCCAATCGAATCCCAGACCACAGTTTCCTCATCTCTACCAGGACTGCAACAATGAACATAAGTATACTGCCAACAGTAAGGAACTACACAAGCATTTGTCACTGTTATACTAATAAAAACACAACAATAAATACCACACTTAGTAACAAGTCAAGGAAATTCTCATACGGAATCGCTGTAAATGGCTCCTGGCAGGGGACAGCATAAAGCCACGCATTTGCAAAGCCGCCCAGCCGGCACGCCACACAGGGCTCCCACTGGGAAGGGCTGAGGCCTTGCAGGAGTGGGTGCTCCCGCCATCTCTGACTAAGAAGTGAATGGAAAGGTGATCTCCCTGTCGGAAATAAACCCACCCAAACCAAAGTGGGAAGCAGAGGAATCACTGACTAGGGTACATTTGAACAAAAGCAAGGTAGTTCCCATCTGAAAATAAAACGGCGGTCATCAACGGCACAGAACCCCACTTGGGTTGTCATCTCCATTGACTGGACACTGTCATCGACACCCAGAGATGACAATTAACTGGCCCAAAGTCACACAGCAAGTCAGTCTGGCTCTGGAGCCTGTATTCCTAACGCTGACATTGTAGCTGCTTCATCTTGTTCTGCCACAAAGAGAAAAGTTTTGAAACAGAAACATCTAAATGAAGATGTTTTCATTTGTAATAAAAGACAATAAACTAAGGATTTGCTAGGGCTGTGAAAATTCTCTTCTGTTTAAGGAAGTCTTCATGACAAATACCTTCAACTCAACATTAAAATCTACCCCCTTCCACATAAAACAAAAGAATATCTTCACGGTAATTATGCTCCTAAAATTAGATAAAACCCCTGACAGCAGGTGTGTCTGCAGACATTAATCTGCTCACCTACCAGGATAGTTTGTTTTTGCAAACAAACCACGCAAACCCTTTAAGAAGAAAAATGTTGCCAGAAATTACATATAAGACAAGTCCCTGAATGCATGTATTATTTTCATAAGTATTTTAATGACAATAAGCCAAACAAACACAATCTCAAATCAAGAAACAAAGCCAACATAAAAGCAAAAGATGGCATTTTTAATCCCAGAAGACAACACCTCGTGCTTTCATCGCGCTGCTTTCCAACTCATCTCTGTCCAAGGCCGAGTGTATGCAGCCTCGTTGCTTCCTGCGAGCCAGCATCAGCACCCTCTGCAGACCGGGGCCTGACTCGGACGCAGCAGCACTCTCTCACCACGCCAGCCGCTCGGAAGGCTGAGTTCCACTGGGCGGGAACGGATCTAATCCTCACCATGGTGCTGCCGCAGACATGGTGAGTCCTCGCTGTGTGAGGCCTCCATCCTGGAGAGAAGGCGACCACAACATCCGCCCCCCTCTCCTCCCATGAAGTATGACCACTGGTGTGGCCCCCCTTCTCAGGCCTCAATCTGTGCTCGGAGGGAGGACCCACGCTTTGAGAGGGGCTCGCCCTGTGCTTCCTGCTCCACACCCAAGGCGGAGAGGCAGTCGGGACTCAGAGAGGCATACAAACAACCAGAGGGGAACAGAACACTAGCAAGGTGCGAACTGGCGATTCCTAAGTCCAGGCACAGAGTGTATCTCTCTCTCTGGTCTTCCTCCTTCCTCCCCTTCTAGCCCGAGGGCTGGACTGATGACGTTCACTCACCTCTTTGCTTGAGGTGAGAAAAGATGCTGAAGTGAGTTTAATTCTTAGAAGAAAGAGAAAGCAGTATTTAGTATTATTGGGTCCAATTATACTTTCGTGGTGTTTAACCAGAAATACATCTGGGCATTTCCATCTCCTTTAGTAACAGCAAGAGAGACTATTAATGTATCCACTTTGAAATAATGGGCTTTAAGTTCTCAAATACACCCTTTATCCGTTCCCGTTTTATCTTTTGAAATGGCATCCAAAATGACAAAAAGCTTCAGGCTACCAGAGCACCAGAGGAGACAGTCCCCACAGTCCCCTTCCCAAAGTACCCAGGGATCGGCTCCGAGAGGGACCGCTCCTCACCAAGAGGTAACCTCCTCACCCAGGGGTCCGTCAGACGCTGATCAGACAGGAAGAGAACCAAGGGAAGCAGTGGGGGAAAGGGTAAGGCCACGAGAGTGTTTAAATTTATAAAGGCAGGCTCCTAACTAGTGACAAATCTGATTGTGGAATTATTTTAATGGCATATACCTTTTACTGCCTTCCAATGAATATTTGAAGCAGAACAAGCTACTATATGAAATAATGAAAAATAAATACAAATTTATGTGTAATTGGTACATTTTAAACTAGTGTTTAAAAGCTATTTATCTCTTAGTTAGGAAAAATGTTCTCTTAAATCATTAATGGCAGACATAAATTTTAATTCTATTCTTGGCCTAATTATCACAAATGTCAAGTAAGTAGGCTCCCAAACGACAGGGCTTTGCCGCTTAAATTAAGAACATTAGTTGAAAGGTTTCCTAGGAGATTGCCACGGGGTAAATGAACTGTACCTGCAGAAACGACTGGAGCGCAGAATACCCAGTGTGGTGGACCCGCGTGCAATAAACATGGAAGGACATCCAAGGCACGTTAGTGAGGAAACATGAAGATGGTCTGGGCATACACTCAACGCGAGGCCGCAAAAACGAGAAACGGCCATGACGACGCAGCCTGACGTCACTGGTCTGACGACAGGGCCAGGAGCCCAGACCTGCCAGCCACCTCTCAGAGCTGGAGAATCAGCGAGCAGCCCGGCCCTGGAGCCTCTGGAAGGGCACGGCGCTGCCAGGGACACCTTGACTTTGGCCTCCCGAGGCTAACTGTGGGCTGTGACTTCCAGAGCTGGAAGATAAAAAATTCTCGCCACGTAGCCCTGGCTAGTGTAGTGGCTCAGTGGGGTGGGCATCGTTGCACAAAGTAAAAGGTCTCTGGTCCAATTCCTGCGCAGGGCACAGGCCTGGGCTGCAGGTTCGGTCCCCGGTCTGGGTGCCTGCGAGAGGCCACTAATTGGTGTTTCTCTCCCCCTCTCTCTAAAAACAAACAAATAAATAAAATCCTTTTTAAAACTCATCCTCTGTGTGCCACTGAGTTTGCAGTCATCTGGTACAGCAACGACAGAAAACTAAAACTCAAATGTGCCGAGAAGGGGAGAAGCTCGTCAGCCCGTGACTCAAGATGCACCAGAAACATCCCACAGGAACGCAGCAAAGGAAGGACCCCCTGGCGTGGAAGACGACCGAGCGAGCTGGTGGCCAGCAGACCTGCGCGCGGGAAGCAGTGAAGGGGGGTCTTCGGGCCGGAGAACACCGACGCCAGTGGGAGACTGGGGACTTCCTGAGACAGCGGAGGCCACTGGGGTTGGTCACGGTGTGGGTGACATAAAAGACTTTTTTCTCCGTGGCATTTCCTCAAAGTACAGGAGTATTTAAAGAAAAAAGTAAAACCCCGCACACTGAGACTTTTTCAGTATGTGAACGTAATACACGTGATAGATACATAAAGACGAAGCGGGCATTTACACTTTACATGAGATGGTGAAACATTAACTCCCAGGGGACTGTAAAAATGTAAGTATGTGTACTGTGCTCCCTAACACACACACACACACACACACACACAATACAAAGAGGTATAGCCAGGGAGCCAAAAGATAATATCCGATAATTTTTTTCCAATTAACCCAAAGAAGGCAAGAAAGGAGAAACATGGAACAGAGCACCAGACAGGACACACAGAAAACAAACAGTAAAATGATGGACCTGAAAATTGAAAGAGCCGCAGCACAGAGAGCAGCATTTCCCGAAGTCAGTTGCTATGGACTCAGCGCTGTGTCTCCACGAAATTCACAAGCCGAAGCCCAGCCCACAGCGCGATGCTGTTTGTGAGTGAGGCGTCGGGGAGGTGACTAGGTCGTGAGGGCGGAGGCTTCGTGAGGGGCATCGGTGACTTTGTAGGAAGAGACCCCCGAGGAGATCGGGGTGGTACGGCCACAGAGGAGAGGGAAGGGGGGTAAGGGGACAGCGAAGGGTGACGGGGGCCAAAGATAATATGGCCACAGAAGGAGGCCTGACTTTGGGCGGTGGGCACACAGTGCAGAATACTGATCATGTATCACAGAACCGCACACTTGACACCTATATATTCTTATTAACCAAGCCACCCCCGACAAATTTAAGTAAAAAATAAAAATAGAGAAAGAAGAAACACCAAAGAAATTATCTCTTTTTCTGCCATGTGAGGAGGACCCAGGAAGTGGGCCCTCAGCAGACACTGAGTTTATTAGCACCTAGGTTTGGGACCTCTCAGCCTCCAGAGCTACGAAAGATAGTAAGTATTTGTTGCTTCAGCCTCCCAGTCCAGGGTCATTCATTACAGTAGCCCCAGTGGACTGAGGCGTAAGCCTTGTTTGAAACCCATGATCTGCAACTGCATGAGTTTCAGAAACACTGGGATACAGTTAGACAAGTGTTTACAGCAGACCTTCTCGTCCTGCGATAACCAAAGGCACACTGGGTCTCTCCGGAGGTTGAACTGTACGGCACCTCCCCACCGCTGCACCTTGACGCCATGGCTCAGCCTTAGTTCCTCATGGAAAACACTTCTGGAAGTGCTGTTACAGCGTCTCAGCCAGCAATTACCTTGTCTCTTCCTTGCCAATAGGCTCATTTGCATGAGAAATAGTATGAGATACTGCTGGCAGATTTCAACAGTACACAAACACAGAAGTCAATTACACTGCTTTAGTTTTCTGCCCTTCCTTCAATTAAAGAAGAATGAAAGCACTGGGGGAAACAAAGACACCAAAAGACAACATAAATAAATAAGTAAATAAATAAATAAATAAAGCCGGTCCCTTTACAGCGTGGTCTTCTGCTGCACCCACAAACCCCAGCGGGGAGAGAAAACACGGCAGCAGAGAGAAGAACAGCAGCGCTGGGACTTCGTCTCCCACCCACGAATCTAATTTGATGGAATTCTCTGGGATTTGAAAGGTAAGAATGTTCTACTGAGCTGCATGGCTGACTAATGCATAAACTAATGATTTAAGAACACTAACGGTGCTGGCCAAACTATTAAAAAGTCAGTCAAAGCTGTGCCAGTCACCAGCCCTTTCTGGCTCGTGTGTCTGAACTGCGCCCACCAGCCAGCCTCCCGTGATTTTTGCCACAGTCAAGGCGGGGAAATTATTCAACTGTCTTCCCTTTGGTTGAGGTAAAAAACAAAAATGACAAAAATGCTTTGCTGCATAATAACTGTATTTATTGCAACATAGTACTCACTGAAAGACCATTATTTGGTAGGTATAGATGAATATCAAGATGAATAAAATAGCTCTTAACCTTTAAGACTAAATATGTGTAAGCTATTTCGAAAATAGATTCAAAGCAGGTTAACTGCTGGAGGGAAGCAGAAAGGAAGAAACATTTTTTCCCAGCTGGGGAGTCAGGAGGAGCTGGTCTTTGGAGGCAAGAGGTGAGCAGGGAACCAAATCAGAAATAGGAGACAGGGAAGAGCCGCACATTAGGGGGAATGGTGTATGGCCCAGCCCGGCGCGGCGGGAACCCGTAGGTAACGCAGGTGGGAGCTGCGACAGGGATTCTGACTACGCGCTTTTGGGCCCTGAGGCCAAGCTAACGAGCTCGGACCCTACCTGACAGGCAGTGAGGTTCGCTGAAGATTTTTTAAACTCGGATGAACACGCTTCATCATCTGCCAACGATATTGTTTGTGAATCTATTACATGCCCAAAACTGTGCTAACAAGTAGGAATACAAAACTGAGCCCCACAAAGTACCCCCTCACGGAGACTCTGGTCTAGTGTGGGAGTTACACATGTAGAGATAAACAGTTTCCCAAGCAGCGGTGTGGAGGGAAGATGGCATGGTGGCTCTGTCTCGCGAACATGCAAAACTGGACCGGCTTGCCAAATTCAGCCCCTCCGGTATACACGTGACACCCACACGAAGGAATAAACAAGTCAAAATAAAAAAGGGAGAAAGGAGAGACTGGAGGAATCAATTTTCGCTGTAATCAGGATGCCCATCGTCTAGTATAAGGTCATAAAACACCACAGAAGAACACCACTAGCCTGAGGGAAGAAAGAGGCAGTTTTTTTGCAGAAAAAATGAATGCAGAACTTCCTTTGTATATGCTCTAGCATCCCCTTCCTGTTCTGGTGATATTCTCATTTTTAAAAAAATAATGATTTTTCAAATGAAAAAAAAAACTATTATCTTCCTTAAATCTTCAAAATTAGCTAAAATAAAATGCACTACAGACCACGTTCAATAAAAGTACATCTCGGCCAGCCTGTTTTAGAGTGTCTGCCATGAAACGAGCCGAAGATACCCACACGAACACACACATTCATGTCTTTAAGCTTTGAGATGCTGGAAGCTTTCTTACTGTAAAATATCGGAACAGCATTTATCTGAGTCAGTCAAACATTTCGCCCCCAAAACTACTGCTTACTGAATGACTGTCATCCCATTTTTGTTCTTCAAAGACGTGAGGTTAAAACGAATGGAGTCCCTCGGTGACTCAGGGATCACGCAGGACCCAGACGCCCTTGACCTCCAGGGTTCCCCCAGCAGTCAGGGCCCACGTCTCAGAGCAGCAGCAAGGAAATGAACTCTGCCCTAGCTGGGCCCTGCTGCCCTGCCTGCGCCCATGATGCTCTCTTGCCTCTACGAATGTTCAGTTCACTCGAGCCTTGAGAGAAGGGGAAATCCATCCGTATTTCAAGGTCACAGGCAAGCCCCACTGAATCAGCCCTTCACTCACTGATTGCACAAATACACTGTACGTCAGACCTAGGTTAGTTCCTAGAGTTATAAAAAATTCACGACACAGTTCTTGGCCTTGAAGAGGTAACAAAATACCAGAGAGGGCAGATGAGTAAAGAGGCAATTTGAATACCACGGGGTAGGTACCCTAACTGTAGGGAGAGAGAACTAGGACCCTGGAGAGGCACGGGAGGTGAAGGTGTAGAGATAAGGTACCCAGACTGGAGTGTCCCGAGAGCTTTGTAGAAAAGATACAGCCCTGAGAGCAGGGGGTGGAGTGAAGGGAGGTGACTCAGACCTGAAGGGTGAGTTACAGGAATTATAGCACCACCTCCTTATCCACGGTTTTGCTTTTCACAGTTTCAGTTCTTTGTGGTCAACCATGGTTCAAAAATATTAAATAAAAATTCCAGAAATAAATAATTCATAAGCTTCTCAGGATTTTATTTACTTATTTATTTTTAGAGAGAGAGGAAGGGAGGGAGAGAGGGAAACACTGACGTGTGAGAGAGAAATCCAGGTGTGAGAGATACATCAATCAGTTGCCTCTCACTCGTCCCCAACCAGGAAACTGGCCCAGAACCCAGGCCTGTGCCCTGACAGGGAATCAAGCCAGTGACCTCTTGGCCAGCACTCAATCCACTGAGCCACACCAGCCAGTGCAGGACTCCTGGATTTTTGAAGGCTTCCCTTCACATAAAAAAAGCTCCAAACCAATAACACAGCTGGACTGACTTACCTTCCAGATACATCAAAACTATTAGCCCCTTCCCTCACTGAATCTCGGGTCCTATTCCTTGATCTGGAAACACACACACAACATGTACAAAGGTCACAATTTGGTATCTACTTAAACATTATATAGCTCAATAAAAACAAAACCAAACTAAACAAAAACCTTTGTTAGGAAAATTTATGAGGAACTTGGAAATAAGTCAGAAGGCTAACTCTATGTCCTTTCACTATTGGGCTGGATTACTGTCCAACCCAAGGATTATTTAACAGTTTAGGGTAATGTTTACCTTACTATTTATCAGGGTCCAGACTGTTAAATTGCTTGTCAACTTGTGGATTTCTATTCCTACAGATGCATGACTTTTCTGTGGTAGAAGGATAACCCTAAAGATTACAGGTTTTTTTGGTCCTAGAATATGCCACCCAATTGACTCATCTCACAAATTCAGTCTCGTACCACGTAAGTTAAGTGTCCATATATACTTCATCTCTGGGGTCTGGGGGAGTCGGCTTTCCCGTCCTGTGGGTTTCGACACTGATTAGGCAAATGCATGTATCACGTGCTCGCTTTGCATTTGTGTGAGAATCACATAGTCATATATATATATATATATATATATATATATATATATATATATATAGTTTGATATCTTGAAGTTTTGATGTGTTTTCCCCTTAGATGCCTACAGAATACAGGAAAGGTAAATTGTTATTGTTTTATTAGTTGCAAGAAAAGAATGTTAATCAACTGCATTATTCATTCTTCAGCTGGCTGGTTATTGATCCCACAGTGCTACTGTTGAATTATTTACCTTAAAAATCGAGCAAATAATTACAGATTATCAGTGGCTTTCTGTATTCTTTAGAGCACACTATTTTACCCCTAAAGATGCACATTCATATTGGATGATGAGAGTACCCAGGATAATACATAAAAGAGGATTCAAATTGTTGCTAAATGCTGCATCCACCTGTGCTTTACTTTTACTGCAGCTTTAAACGTGTACCTAGTAAAGAATACTGCATTTCTCTCTTTAAAAGAACACTGGATTTTATCTTCCAGCACAGGCATTGTTGTACTATGCATAGTAACTTTTAAGCACTTCAATGCAGAATTATTATAGGTAACTTATATTGAGTTCCAATGCACATCCCAATGGCATTGGTTAATACTTCAAGTACCCTAATGAGGAACTGTTCCAGAAATGGTTAGCCATTACCTGACATTTTCTAATCCTTGCCACAAAGCTGGAAACAGCTGCAAAAAGGCTTCAAATATTTTTGTCTCTGGTCAATCTGAAAAGGCTTGTTAATTTGCATTGTGGATGACAGAAACGATTTTTCCCTGGTGAGACAATGGTTGTTTAAGACATGGGATTTTAAAAGTGTGGTGGCATCTCTGCTTCGCATGAGCAGGGTCTGAGGATCCAGCACACCCCAACTTCCCCAGTACGGCCCCATTTTACGGCACTTATCCCGGCATAATTATGAATAGCTCCCCCTCTTGTTCTCAGAAGGATTCTTGTTTGAATAGTAAACTACGTGGATACACTACAGGAGCATACTGTTCCGAAAGGCCCGCTGTATTTAAGTATGACGGAACTCTTACGGATTTTTGTCGACCAGCTGCAACTAGGTTACAGATGAATTCTGAAGCTAGAATACCGCTCGCCTGCGTCAAGGGAATGGCTGCTTACGGGGTGCTTGTGAGAGCGCCTAACAAGGCAGGGGGCAGGGCCTTCAGAAAGCTTCCAGAACAGGTCATGTGACAGTTCTGGTGCCTTCTTGATGACAAACGTTCGTATTTGCCCACGGTCCAGTCTGAGACGCGCTTCCGTGACAACCCACTGCCCGGCACTGCACGTGCGGGCGGCCAGACCTGCACTTCTCACTCACCCCCAACTGCTGGAGGCCACAGACTTCCAACACTCGGTAACAAGTTTGCGCAGGCCAGTCTGCGACATGAAGGTCGGCGCTCGGCTCAGAACATCGGCAAGGCCTGCAAACAAAGCTGAGTGGCAGAGGGAATGACCGTGTGTTTACAGCGAAGTGCAGTAAGGAAGGCAGCGAGACACCTCCGTCAGAGTAGATGGGGTGGATGGAGCATTCCACACTCCTCACAGAGACACGACTCTGTGAGGAGGGCGAACAAAACGAATGAAACACCTTGAAAACTCCAGCTCTGGGGATCAGAGCCGCGGCCGGGCTGGACACCTTCAGCTGGACAACCAGAGGCGCAGGAGGAGCCTGAGTGAGGCGCAGCGGAACTGCCAGGATGTCCAGGAAAGCTCGCCGAAGGAAACGCAGTTCCTTTGCCCACAAGGGCGCTGCGAGGCTTCCCGCCCTTGCTCCCGCGGCCAGAGAACGTGCCAAGGGCAGGGCCAGGAGCGCTCCGGCTCCCGCCCTTTTTGCTTTGTTGGTGTTGCCCGCGGGCACGAGGCCGGAGGCACGGATGCGCTTTCCAGGGAGAGGCGATTCGGGACTTTCACGTCTTTGAAGCACTACGAGGAAAACCCAAAATTCCTCAGTTTTCATCAACTTCTAATCATATTTTGTCACGACAGGCACTTGAATCTGTGTTTTTTTTTAATCTGTGTGTTGACACAAGGTCAATGTTATATAAATAAGCACGAATGTGTGTATATAGAATCAGTATGAATATTGCAGAATCCAAAAAGAGGAATAATATCAATGTGGCTTACTTCAAACAATGAAAGTCATCACAGATGTGGCCTCAGAGGCATTATCATTGATTTTCTTTCAAGCAGATTTCAACCTATGGGAACAACTAAATACAACAGAACATTCCTTCTGATGCACCAATCTCTAGAGCTGAGCTTTGGAGGACTCTATGAGTGGCCCGGGCAACACTGACAAGTTCTGACAGGCAAGGACAAGCTTTTCCCGGTCAGGACCCCACGCAGAGCCTGCCAGAGCTGCGTGCCAGCTGCCGCCAGAAGCTGGTAGCGGCAGCCGGGGGCTGGGGGCGCTGGGCACACCCAGACAAGACTAATGGATCCCATGGGGCTGAAACTAAAGGCTAATAGTGTTAGGGCATGGATAAGATCCTCGAGGGCACAATATTTCCTATACATCCTCATATTTGAAAAGAAAAATTGAACATTTGTCAGCTCTCTCATAGGAATACCTGTTCACCATAAAATGCACAACTTAGCCTAATACAAGTCATAGAAAATACCTCATGTGTCTTCACAATATGTAGAGGGAGAGAGAGACCAAGAAAAAGTGTTGGAAGAAGGAAAAATTTATTGAGCATGTACTGTTATTAAGTGTCTTTAAAATGTCTTCTTTCATTTAATCTTATTTTAAATTAGCTAGTTTTTAAAGATTGTATTTATTTTTAGTGAGAAGGGAAGGGAGGGAGAAAGAGGGGGAAACATCAATGTGTGGTTGCCTCTCACGCGTGCCCCACGGGGGACCTGGCCCACAACCCAGGCATGTGCCCTGACTGGGAATTGAACCAGCAACCCTTTGGTTCGCAGGCCAGTGCTCAATCTACTGAGCCACACTAGCAAGGGCAAAATTAGCTAGTTTTGTAACTTCTTTCTCAGACAAATAACATTATCTCCAGCTTCCAAAGAAGGAATCATTAGCTAATATTTCTTATATTTTTTTAACAGCTAGTCTTTCTAGATTACACTCAATATCAACTTTTAACCATTTTTGCCAACTAACTTGATCATGTAAGCTCTTGAAAAGCTCTCATGATAAAAATGTTTTTAACAAAGAAATAAGTATTCTGCAAACTTGCCAGAATGACATGGTAACGGATGAGAATGGAGAGGTCCTCAATAGCAGTGCCCTCCTGGGATAACCAAAGAGAAAAAATGTCTTAGGACACCTGCCGTCGGTCCCTCTGCCTCACACCAGACTGCTGATTGAAATCAGGGGGAATCACATGACCGAGAAGCTCCCACCACCCCATGGACACTGCTCGCAACTGGCCCTGTATGTTGTCTTTCCATTGCAGCGTCCGCATTCTCCGATGGCTGTCTCGGGTCTTCCCAACTCTCCTCCCATCCAGATCCCCCATTTACCCTGGTGTTCCCGTGCCTCAGAGCGAACTCAGCTTTGGGCCCGACGTGCCCTCGTCCTCAAACCTACAAGCCCATGTGCCTATTTCCAAATCCTTCCACCCTTGTTATAAGAGGAAAAGCACCACTGGCTACTTTTTATTACTGGTCTAGTATCTTTCCTCCAACACTAGCCTGTAAGCTCCATGAAGTCAGGAACACTAGCTGTCTTCATCACCTTCCCACCCCTGGTTTCCAGCCCACTTGGCACATATCAGTTAGCCAGTGAGCATTTGTTGAATAAGTAAATGAAGATTTCCTGCTTTCTCCTTGGACTTCAATTGTTGCTTTCCTGCTCTTGAAAATAATGGGGAAAATAATCTCAGGAATAGTGATTTTTATAAAAGCTGTAGGTAAGGAAGGTTAGCTTGCTCACTCTTTTCCGTGGCAACCGTAATACACGCCAGCATAGGAACTCTACCCACAAATATGACATGACTGAATTTGCTTGTCAATCTTGATTTTAACTCTTAACACATTTAAAAAAAAAACACCTCCTTTTGGCAAAGGGTTCCAGCATCGCCACACTTACAAGGTAAGAGAAAGCACCAGTGACAAGGCCCGCCCTAGATTCCACATGAAGATCTAAATGTGGGCCCGTTCTCCAAATGCCCATCAAAACCGCCTCCCAACTCTGACTAGACCTAACAGAAAGTAAATGTTTAAATTTAAACTTAGAAAAGAAAGTATCATTTTGAAGCTATTTGGTACTCTGACTTTCTAACTAAGCTTTCGTTGAACCAAAAAATTAAATGAATAAATTTAGAACCACCACTGGTTCAGAACGACAAATGCTGGGCCCTTGTCGCTCGGCAGGCCCCTCTGGCACGTGAGTTGACAACTTCTGAAACTTCAGTTCAGACCATCCCTACCCTAAGGGTGGGCGTGCATTTTTCAGCAGGAAATCCACATCTAATGAGGTCCAGAACAGCCACAGAAAAGGAGCCCGTGTGAAGGCGTGCAAAGAAAGACACACACGTGTGCACTCACGCTCTGCAGGAGTTCTCAATCTCTTGCTCCTTCCAGCCGAAGAGCTGAGCGCACAGACAGCGGTCCCACGAAGCAGTCGAACTAGGACCCTGTTTGCCCCAAGGGAAGTCAGAGGAGGCTGGTAACAGCCCATACTGTCTTCAGTACAACATCCCAGGGTGCTTTGAAAAACCAGCTTTGTTTAGGCCACAATACGCGTCCTGCATTGCATCCCGTTTGAGTAATTTCAGAAAAGCTCATAATTCCTATGGGAAGGAGTCACATGTTTACTGATTTTACGAAATGTATTTGTGTGTGCACACACACATGTGCGCTATATCCAGAAGGGTTTTGGCCACGCTGCTAGTTTCGGAGGCTCTGAATCCTTTCACTGTTGTGTGAGGAGTTACTTGGCCTTATTTGAAATTCCAGTGCATGAAGATTACTTTTCCCATAGCTAGAATATTAGGCATCAGAAGTCAGTGCATTCTCCATGTCTATAAATAGTACTTTATGAGACCATATCTCCTAATATCTAATATTTCCATTATAAATTTAAGGTGCAGAAAATTATTATTTTAGAAAGATGTGTATCCAACTCATCCATATTTCTAGCCAGAATCAAATGGCCCCAGATCACTGAAGCTGTGCCTTCAAGACCTCCAGAAAGGAACATTTCCAATCTTCATAAAACCTTCAGCTGCATTTGTTCAAGTTATCACCTTCCAAAAACACTATCATTTCACCTGGCCATGGTTTCCACCTTATGTACCATTCATACACCCAGGAAAACAGGGGTCTGACTCTCTGACCAAAGCCTCTGGGAGAGACCGCCCTCATCGGTTAGTGGTCTGGGGAACAGAGGAGAAGAACAGACACCACGACAGGCCTTCACCACCTGCTCCCTGCCAGTGCCAGCCGAGCGTGCGTGCGCACACACACATACACACACACACCCTGCTGCCCGTCCTCCAACTGCTCAGCGTCCCCAGTGTTGTCATCTCTGGGATGAGCACCCTTTTATGGGGAGAGGGTGTCTATACAGGGGAGACTGGAGGAATTGTGGGTAGGGAGGAAATGTCCATCCAATTCCCAATGGCTGAGACTTGAAAAATCAAGTCAGTTTTTCCCCTACTTTTTTCTGCCCTTGGACCTGTAGCGGTTGACTTCAGAGAGTCCATTTTGCAATCTACTATCACTGGATAAATTATCTTCCCATCAAAGAAAAGGTGAGATTTCCTCAAACCCAGACCTAAACTGCAGGTTTATGAAACATTAAAGTAGAAAAATTCCACAAAGTAGAAAAATTCATATCCATCTTTGGGAGATGGGTATGAATGGCAAAACTGACCGACACGCAAGCTTGTGCGTGAGCATTCAATGTTTTTTTAAAAGGGAGGAAAACCAGCTCTAAAACATTGTTACTAGAACCACATTGGAGAGCCCTGCTCCCCTGGCGCCGCGGCTGCAGCAGCGTGAGGTCAGTCACTGAGCGGGCCCTGGGGAAGCAGCGAGAGTGGCGCATGCGCTCTCTGAACAAAACCCGACCTCAGCCGAGAGCCGGAACCAGTGCTGGGCTCGCGCTGGGGAATGTGCTCCACATTGGCCGCGGCTGTCCTCCCCCGTGGTCAGGGAGAATATGCACTGATTTGTGCTCTGCCATTTCCATTGCACGCTGACAGGCAGCTTCTAAAACGCACACTTGAGTGGTTTACACCAAGTTCTGTGTGTGACCGTGGCTTCACTGGAAATCCTGACAGTTCCGGGAAAAGCGTGCGCACACTGAGTTAAATACAGGGCCAGCAGCCACGAGTGATTAGCGCGGTGCTAACTCGGCCTCAGGAGTATTAATTTGGTGCTTTAAATGTTACTTTCATCTTTCATCTCAAAGGATATTTATATAAACTTTAACCTGCATGATACCTGTACCCTTTCTATCAGGCATGGAAGACAAAGCAGGAAAGAAAAGGGTTGTCTTAAACAAGTTATCACCATTCATCAACCCGCAAAGTTGGCCATAATCACAGAAGCAGAGAAATCTAAGTACTTTCTCTAATGATTTGATTTTTAAAAACTTTTAAAGCACACGTCGCTTTCACTTACCTGTGGGATAGAAAATTCTGCCCTGATTATGCATGTCATTCAATTCAAGTCTTACTTCAAGCATAAATTTAGACTACAGGCCATGCCTGTGGCATCACACTAAGCATAAAATGTGATTAATTGAAATGTATAACTGTGAGGTTAAGCTTACTTTTCCGGGGTTCAGGTCATTTCCAATGTTTATGTTTCCTGCCCAAAAGAAAATGCTGAAATAGCTTCAAAATTCCTGCATGGAACACTGCAAAGTTAAACGGCTGTTTAAATTCACCTAAGACCAATCAGCTCAGAGGAAAACGAAACTGGAGAACCAGGAATAAACATATTTCCACTCCCTGAAAAATAATCCTGTACACTAAGAATCTGAAGTTTCTAACACAAGAAAACAGCATCATTGAGCAGTCATTTTCCAGTTTATTTTTCAAATACCAACAAGAACTGTATTAGCACAAAGATAAAGTTCTAAAATGGAATCGAAGGACTCTGGCATTACTTGGGGACAGTAAAAATGGAAACAAACCCCATGTGTCGGCATGTCCCTGGGGACGGGACAAAACACCAAGACCACTGCACCGTTAGGAAGGGAGGTTCCAACACGACGGTTCGCCCAGGGGAGCAGCTGCACTCCCGCTGCAGAGCCATCCCTGGTCACTCTCATAGGGCGATGGCATGGGAGACACCAACGGGATTATTCGGTGGTTTTCATATGCGTGTTAATTCTGGCCACAGGAAAAATACTGTCTGTTGCCCTTCTCCACCATGGGCTTGCTGGTGGCTAGCACGAACATGACCCATAGTCTGTCCTCAACGGGAAGACAACAAAAGCAAAAGCACGGGTGTGAGAACGTCCAGAGGGAGGCAGGACCCCGTCGCCACTCAGTATCTCTCACTCTTCCTTAGGCATTAGCTATTTGACAGTTCTTTCAGCAAATGTGTTGAACCTACGCCGGATACTCTGCCAGGTACCAGACAGATAGCGATGGTGAAGACACAGAGGCATACGATGTGGTCCAGGGTCAGACGGGATGAGGGGAGCCCCAGGTCCTCTGAGAACAGCCCCTGGGACCACGCATCCTGCCTGGAGGATCGGAGAGGGCTGCACGGAGCCTGGATGCTGGACTGACGCCGCCTGCGCCGGCAGGAGTTCACCAGCAGGAGACGCGGGGGGAGGGGGAAGGCAGCCCCGGACACCAAAGCCACCAGTCTCATGGATCGAGCCAATGACGAAGCCCCGATGGCCCAGCTCTGAAGGAGACATGACCTGAAACAACCACTTCGATCCCATTACCCATGATCCCTTTCATACGTCTAGACCATCACGAACACTCCTTTTCAGTAAGCTATTACTACGAAGATACCTTCCACCAGACCATAACTGTAGCAGCGTTTCCCTAAGCTTAGTGGAAATTATATAAAATATTTTCCCTATGAATATGGAAAGCCAATTCTGTGAGGATTAAGTGAGTAAAACTTATGGATATCCAACACCACCTCCCCTACAGTTGAGAGTAAGCAGAAGCATCTTTTGTTTAATAAACACACAAAAAAAAATTGTTAAGGAGGAATGTAGAATGCTTGCCGCCGAGCATCTATACACATGCACACATGCTTATGCCTCTTAGTTCACGTGTCTGGAGCTCGCTTGCTTCGGTCAGCAAACCCACAGCGAGCAGGAGAGACAATGAGCAACACTGACCCTTTCACCGCCCTTCTCAGGGATCCGCAGACGCTCTACACAGACGGTCCCTCACTGCCCCTTGTCCAGGCCGTTTTTCTGGCAAACGGCAGCAGTGAAGACACAAAGAGACAAAATCCGCAATGCCTCAGCACTTAAAACATTACACCAGAGGGAAAAATGATGACCTGAGGTTGAAATCCATTAAAAGCAATAACCTTTGCTCCACATAAGAAACCTGGAAACTCTCTCTACTGAATTTAGGGGAACATTCTTTAGAGACTTTGATTAATACTTTAATGAACACTCTGGAGCAGGACCACAGAGACCCAGCTAGAACGCCCTGCAGTGCTGAGCCTCAGTCTCCCAATGAGTTAGAAAGAGGGGACTGGCTTAAGAAAACAATGCACATAAAAAAGATAGGAGAACCTATCTTTTGTTGAACAAAAGGTTTCATGGCTCTTGCCATTGTTTATCATCTTAATTGTACTTCCGATTGTATGGCAACAAGTGACATTTATGAGGAGACACTTGCAGTAAGCGCCGAATGATCTGCCATCTTACCAAAGGCAAGAAAACACTGCTCTCAGCTGGAGCGTGGACACTGTTGGGCCAAGTCCTCGATTTGTGTGGGTTTGGTCCATGTTCTCACACACGACCCAGGAATCTGAGGGATTTCAAAACTGCTAGCCAGAGACATACAATTTACAGTTGCCCCAAGGGCCAGTTAAATGTTCTTCCGTGACAAAGGATGCATTTCTTGAGTTCTTAAATATTTGGGAAGTAAATAAAGTATGTGAAAAAGATAGTATTTCAAATAAACAAACGTCACTTCAGATTTCCTTATGTTTTCTCCCCAGGAACAGGACTAATTCACTTCAGTCCCTTCCCTTTAAATTTACTGTTTTCCTAATTTGTGTCAAGCACTGAGCAGAAGTAGGGTCTGGGGGGGCTATAAACCACGTTGGGTCCTCACACTGGGTGAGCCCAACCCTCCCGCTGGAGGGACAGCAAAGGCAGGGGGCGCAAGGCAAGCAGCAGGCTGCCCGGACGGTTCTAAGCCACCTCCCCTGGGCCCCCAGCGGTCCTCCCCTGCCCAGACCATGGTTCGCTCCATGTCATAGAAGCTCCTACTGATTCTCCGGGTTGCCGACGTGCAGGTGCAAACTACATGAGCCTGGCCAGTTAACGGGAAAAGCAACAGGTGAACAGGCATGCCCCCCAAACCCTCGTTCCTTTGTTCCCACCTTTAAGTCTAGCTCCGTACCTCCACCCCAACCACCCCAGTTCCCAACCGTCACCTCCCACTGGGAGGGCTCTGCAAGTCTTACTAGGACGTGTCCCTCCCACCTCCTACCCAAATCAGACTTGAGCTCACACCTGCTGACCTCCACGCCAATATGATATGGGGCAGAGTGTGTGGTGTCCGAGATCTAGGTCACCTTGTCAGGTGCCTACGTTGACTGTGGTTTCCTGGGTGGTTTCCTTCAAGAACTGAAGCCTAAGCCTAAGTTAGGTGGTTTTCTTCAAGGATTGACTTTTTTCTAAGCATCCATCTGGACTGAAATTAGGTGGAGTCGGACATATAGTTTCCATTACTATACGTTACGGCAGGTCACAGCGCTCCAGGGCTCACGGAGACTGCCCCGCCTCCACCTGGCTGGCAGCCCTGCAGTAACCATGGTGGCACCGAGTGTATGCTTATCAAAGCGGCGGATAAACTGTTTTTCAAACTTGTTGATTGGAAAAAGAATCCATATGAACCATCCATTGCTTTGTCAAGGGTCTTGAAAAAGTGTTGACCATGTCTTAAATTGTGCATTGAGGTCCACACAAGTACTCAAGACTTCAACAAGGAGTTCTTACATATCCCATATCCTTGGACCTAATCTTGCCTCAAAATAATATTCAGTTTGATACTTGCTTTGACACAATTGTTCTGTCCCATGCCTGGCTGTGGGAGGTGTATGTGGGGGGGACAACAGCTTTCTCTAAGTTGTTAGTAAAGGGACAGCAAGATTCGACCAAGTGCTCGCCCCTTCTGCTTCTCTGCAGCAACAGCCGGATTCCCGAGCAACAAATGACTACGGCCGTCTGTTCTGAAGGAACGGAACCACGCCTTCAAGAGCCGAGAGGGCAGTTACCGAAACTGGGCACTAAGCCCATCATCAACATCCAGAACCATAAAGGTTTAAACTCAAAACGGTGTCAAGAACATCTAAAACTGATCCCAGGTCGGCCTCAGGAGGGCTAAGAAAAACCGCTGTCCATTATATGCTGATCGGCTGACAACTGGAGGAAAAAAGATAAATCCCAGCAATGATGATACTCATACTAATTTCATCTGCGGCAACGTTCAGGAAGGTGATTAGATGATCCTGATGGGTGATTTAAAGTGAAAGGGAAAAACACCCTTAGCATAATTTAATAAGATCTTCAGGCTGAAGCATATTCACGAATTTCATGAAAGACCTTCTCATGGCCTTTTAATAGCTCTTTCCAATTCCAATTAACTTGTTCAATGCCAAGTCTCATTACCTCATCAGAAATCTGAAGCCAGCCCTTCCTGATTGAATCATTAAATAACTGTTAACAGCACAGTGCTTCGCGAGTATTTCTGGACAGTCCAGCATAGATAAGCAGCCGGCAACTCTCCATGCCAGCAGAAAAGAAAAACTGGAGCAGGTGATTAAAAATAATAGTAAGTTCTATTCATCTGTGGGATGCATTAGGTCACGTGTACCTAACACATCACCCTTCCTAATGGTTGGACGGGGGTTAATATTTAGATTAGCAGAACCTCAGTAGACAGTGCAGAAATGTTGATTGGGAGATTTCATTTAACACGGAAAAGCCAGACTGCTACTGAAAAAACCCAGGAAGCACATGTCAGCTGTGAGCTTCCTCTGCCACCAGTGTGACCAGTCAGGTGACCCCCTTCAGAAGTGACTGAGATGTCTGTGGCCTTTGCGCAGCCTGCACCACGAGAACACGCACCGCCTAGCTGTCCCTGCTATCAACACCCACTGTCTTCACAGACCCCCGCCCCGCAACCTCCGCTTCCCCACGCCCCGGAACGTTGGCTGCCCTGAGGACGGGACATGCCCAGCTCAGGAGACCTGCAGCATCCCTAGGGGTCTGGTTCACAGTTCAAGGGTGCCCCCACCCTCCCATGACAAAGGAAGAGGACTCCCACCCTCTGGGTTACGCACAGGGGAGCCATGCCACTTCCTGTCCTTGGGTGTTATTGCTGGAATGTGCGTGCATCCTCGGGCAGTGACTTTCTCAGAAAGTGAATGGGAACTCCTCGGGGGAAAACCCCCAACACGCCCAGGACCTCCTTTGCTTACAATGTTATGCGGACTCCTGTGGGCATTTCTAGATTCCATGAACCTTTTTTTTTCATGCAGGTATTATCCTGTAGAGAAACAAGCTTTGAGGACAGAAAACAAAATAAAACAAGATAAAAAAACTGCCATCTAACTTACACTATGTCATTACGCTGAAGCAAAGAAATTAAAAAGTGCCAGTCCCTTCCAGGAACCAGATAAATGAAGCTTATGGCGTGTGAAGTTCCGTCGGCTATTTCCTGAGATGCGAGGGATGGTTGTAATTTTAGAATTATACCTCTAATGACAGGTAGCCAAATAAAATATTCAACGGTGAGACAAAAATAACTGCACTGCCAGTACAACTCTATCTTCCAGTTAAACTCTAAAGCCAGCCGCCAGGAACAAACGCAGCAGCACCCCACTCCCAGTGAAGACGGGCATCGGCCTTGGAAAACTCGGAGAGGCTGCCACGCTGTCAGTCAGTCCCCGCCCCCCCACCCCACCCCCCCAGCCCGCACAGCACCGGCACTGACCGTGCTCCCTACATCTCCGCCGACGCCCCTCCGCTGGGCCTTCCACGGCAAGGACTTCCCTGACCCAACACTCCTCACAGTACTTTTACCTTCCCCTAAATCATCGCAGTACCTCCCGTCTCGGTTTATAACTGTGTTTTTCACTTAAAAAACAAGGACTTGTGTGCAATTTTTAAAGATTATTTAATTGTACGTCTAAAATGGCATTTTCTGTGTAAATTATGTTACCATCTTGTTCCTGTTCTCAAATTACTTCATGTTTACATTTTTAAAAAGTTCCTTCAACTAAACATTTCAAGGAAAGATGAAGTTCCCCTTTCTCTCCTTTGGTATCTTCACACTCGGCCTCCCAGGGAAGCAAAGATAAACACCAACCGGCCAGTCTCACTGAACTGACTTCCTTGGTCTTTTGAGGTCGGTTCCCTAACTCGAGCCCCTACTTCCCGTCTTCTGGGGTTGTCCGTGCATTGTAACCGCGGGAGGAAACAGGGCGGAACTGTGTGAAACTGCCCCAGCTCGGCCTGCGCCAACCCCTCCACCACCAGTCTAAGCTGTCCAGTCCACGTGCTGACGGCTCCCCACCGTCCCCTCCGTCCCCTCCGGCATCAGCTCCCCCCAGTCCTCTGCCCATGAACACCTAACTACCTGCCTGCTAAACATTCCCCAGGGCCTTGGTGGCGTCTGAGGCTGGGGTCCCCGCCCTGTCCCCCGCGTGGCTGCCCCAGGCTCTGAGGCATAGCAGTGCCCCCGTGGGGAAGCCGCTCCAG
Source organism: Phyllostomus hastatus (assembly GCF_019186645.2). NCBI lineage: Eukaryota > Metazoa > Chordata > Mammalia > Chiroptera > Phyllostomidae > Phyllostomus > Phyllostomus hastatus. The sequence goes on from NW_025333607.1 coordinate 11,121,057, forward strand.
CCCAAACCTGCGTCATCTCACACGCCTTCCCTCCCGTACCTTCTGACCCGACTCCAGCTCTACGCCCTGTCCACTTTCCTCCTGATTATCTCCAGTACTGACTTAGTCTACCCTGACAGTGCTCACCCAGGTCAGCGCCCTGTCGTTTCTCTGCGGGAACACTGCGGGGTCTCCCTGCCAGGGCAGAACTCCCACCTGCCCCCATGCAGCTCGGTGCCCGGCAAAATCTACCCAAACCTACGTTTGCTGGGTTCACCCCGCGACTTAAATCTTCCCAAGGTCCTTCCTCACCCAGCCAGGAAGTCTCACAAGTAACACCGGGCCTTCTGGAATCTGGCCCCAGCTTGCTTTTCCCTCTAACCTCCGCACTCCCCCCTTCTTGGAAGGTCTCTCTTATTTCTTCTTATTTAACAGGAACTCATCCCTTAAAACTACTCTCAGAACTCCTCTCCCCAATGCCTGTCCTGGCCTCACAGTCTTCTTCGAGAGCTGAGCCACCGCCCCCCTGAGCCCACCCACCCAGAGCCATCGCTGTGTCCAGTCCCCGGACCCAGCCTGCGGGCTGCTGACTGCGGGCGGGGCCTCTGCCCCCTGCTCACGGCCCAGTGCTTCTCCCCGTGGTCAAGCCTTCGATAAACACTGAAGAATGAGTGAATGTGCGGAGTTCGACGGTGAGAGCTGAAGACACACGTGATCAAATAAGGCAAAGGCCCCAGCTGCTACAGCAAACGAAAATAAAGGCCCCCACGCATTTCCTGGGCAAGTTTACGTTTTCTGTGGTCCTCACGTTCCATTTTTACACGGAATGTGTTTCTCGCATTCCTGAAATAACTTCAATTATTTTGAAAATACCAAGGCCACTGAAATTGGTCCTTCTCTTCTCTGTCCTCTTTGATGTAAAAATGACTGGTGTCTTCACCCAGGGGACAGCGTGCCCCTCTGGGATTCGGTCTGCCCACGCGAACGCGCTCCTGCCCTCCGGAAGCCGCTCGCACGCTCTCGCTCTCTCTCTGTCTCGCTCTCTCTCTGTCTCTCTCTCTCTCTGTCTCTGCCTCTCTCTCTGTCTCGATCTCTGTCTCTCTCTCTCTCTCTCTCTCTCTCTCTCTCTCTCTGTCTCTCTCTCTCTGTCTCTCTCTCTCTCTCTCTCTCTCTGAGGCTCACTCACGCCTTCCCCCCCCTCAGCAACAGGCAACGCTCCTCAGGGTTCCTGCCGCCTCCAAACTGCCCGAGCCAGGTCTTCGTCATCTCTGGTGGAAACTATTTTAACAATCTCTCTCCTTCTACACTTTCTTCTTAATAATCCACTCTCGATACTACCTGAGCGCTAGCCACAAATCTGACCATGCCTTAAAATCCTCTCCTGTGACAAGAAGTGGTTCGGCCTTCTTAGCCCGAGATTCAAAGCCCCATCCGACCTTCCTGACCTCGCCCTCCTCGGTGCGTTCCAGAACTACCCCAGTCAGTGCTGACGACGGATCGCCTGTGGTCAAGCCGGGGTCTGCTGCCAGCTCCAGTTTTGCCCACGCTCTTCCTTTGACGCTGTCCGCTTGTCAGCTTGAAAAATCCCTCCTCATCCTTCAAGGAGAACCGGACCAAGTACGTGTCTCCTCTACGAAGCCGTTCAACCTGCCCAATTACTAATCATGATTATTTTCAAGCTTTCCACAACATTTGGTTTATATACCTGGTCTGGCACACACACAAAAAAAATCTCCTCTGTAAAATAGGAACTCCTTGAAAAAAGTCTATAAATTATACATCTTTGAATGTTCACTGTGAAAGATACAGCCTAAGGCAAAATGAGTGCTCAAAAAAAAAAATGTTTGCTGGACTAAGCTGTCTTCACACGTGACAAACTCTCAAAGGCAGAAAGCACACCTCGTCCATGGCTGCAGTTTCTGAAGCACAAAGCACAGCTCCAAGATCAAGACACATCCGTGGAGTGAAAGAACGACCCACCGTGGGGGCAAATGTGCAGGAAAGGCAAATGGACTAACGGGAAAAGTTGTGAGAACACACGTATTTCCACAGTGACGTGACCGCCTTCTCTATGCGTTACTTCTGGCACACGAAGACTAACGCGGGCCACTCAGAGTGTGCCGCGGACCAGGAACTCCGTGGGGGCCCCGGGGAGACAAGAGCTGAAACAAGGAAGAGAACTTGGAAACCTGACAAGGGTCAGACATCCCAGAGCACCAGCAAGGGGCTCGTCTCTCTGGAAGAGACCACCGGCCGGCTGGGGTCTTGGGACAAGCGGCAGGTGCGGCCAGCGCTTCAGGCTGGTTGTGGAGCAACAGGATCACGTATCAGCCCGTGACGACTTGGAAATGAAAAGGGAAAACAACTGTCTCTCACCAGAGACGGTCTGGAAAACACTAGTAAAGAGAATAATAAAACTTCCACATACACAACCAGTTTCTCCACACGTACCTGCCCTAGGTGCTTGCGGTGTCCTTCCCCAGGACCTAAAGCATCACAGACCCAGCTGAAGCCACCTGTGTCCTCCCACGCTCCCTGTGACCCCCTTCCCTCCGCAGAGACGGCCTCCAGCGCGACCACGGACATAGGCCATTAAGTCCTGCTGGGCAGGGAGGAAGGGTCCTGCTGAGGTTGCGGGCAAGGCTTCCTTTCACCAAAGACATGAATAGTTAACCGTGATAAATCTGATGCTATTTTGAAGTCTCTCGTCTATTTAATATTATGTGAAAACCTGCATTGTGTCCCATGTCTGTGACCTTTCAGCCATGATGGACAGACCTGAGTTCCAAGTAAAGGGACATCTGCTACCTCCACCGTTAGAAGAAAAAAAAGCCCTTCTTAAAGGTTCTCAAGCCCACCACTTGAACACAAAAACTGAAGAGCACGTTGTAAGGGCGTACAGAGGAGAAGATTTCCAACAACGCCCACTAACCACCAGGCTTCCCAAGAACACTGGGCTGAGGGGACGTAACCAGTAACTAGAGAAGAGGCGCATTCCAACGCCAGAGGCCACCGGGAGGAGCCGCCCGAGAGAGAAGGCATGCCTGCAGTGGCAGCGGAAGGCAGGCGGGTGGGCACCCCGCAGCTAGCAGAACGGGCAGCACCATGCCAGTGCCTCCTGGAACCCGGAGCTCCGACTGCTGCACGGCTGCCAGCTCATTTCCAAAGCGCCCACTGCTCATCAAACTTGTCTGGCTGCCTCCCTATCGAAACCTGACCAAACTTTAATTTCAGCCTCATGAGCCCTGCCGCTGCAAATTAACTGAATAAAATTTACAAGCGTTAGGCCATGAGATACAGCACTTTCGGAGTCTTTCCCCCGTTCGGTCGGCTAAGCCGCCTGGCGCGGCGGTTCTGCCTGACGTGAGCGCGGAGCCCCTGGAAACCTCCCTAATCCACCTCTCTGGGCCTTGCGCCTGCTCCTGGAACCATGCGAACGCATATCCGAAAACCGCTAAACCGCAGGTGGGTCTGGGCACTCAGCAATGCTCCTGATACTTCTTGCCATTCGTTTTGTTTGGGCATCCTCTGCAGCAGGAGAATCCTCCTCAAAAGGCCAGAGCGACAGCGGATAAAATCCCTGAGGTTATTAGCATGCAACAATGTATCTCATTTAAGACTGGTATGGTCTAAAGCCAAAGCCAGGAATGAAATCTGTTGAAGGTGAAATCACTTATGCTTTGGTTTAATACAGATAATCCCCGAACTGTGTTCTGAACTCACCCATTTCACAGTGAGAGAGCAAACATGACCGAGATTTGGGAACCGCGAGGGAAGCAGACCTGACTGCTCCCGTGCCTGCCAGCGGAACCGAGCGCGCCAGCTCACCAGAGGCTGTGTGGGCCTCCATCACACTGACAGAGAGAAGACAAAAGACTATTAATTTCTCAATATGAGAAGTCCTAAGGCACAGAGGTGACATAATTCATTTATGATTTCCATGGTTACCAGGAAGAGCTGAAACGCCCCCTCTGTGGCTGGTTTTCATAGCAGAATTATCACCCCTCCCACTGAGGTCAAGTCCGTGGGCTCCCGTGTTCGTCAGTTCTATCAGCATGCGGGTGCCTGCGGCCTGGCGGGAGCTGCGGGGGCAGAGGCTCGACTCGGAAGACCTGGCTTTGAAACCACCTCTGATGCCGAATGCTAAGGGGGCCCCGTGGGGTTCTCAGCCTCCCTGGAACACTGTTCTCCACGGCCAGGTTCGGAGAGCGACCGCGCCCCAGCAGAAAGTAAGCAAGCGCTGGGCACAGAACAGCCTCTCAGTCACAAAGCCTCTGAAAAGCAAATACTGTATCTATCTTTCCCTTGTTTAGAAAATGAACCAAAACAGAGCCAACATATTCCACTGCCTCTTGCTCTTTAAACATATGGCCTTACACCCAAACCAAGCAAGTTCACGAAGAGTCTTCATCATGATTTAATCTCAGAAAAGGCCAGCGTATCGGGTGTTTGATGGCCACCACAGTGGCCTTCCCCGCTGTGTCCCTGCCTCCCCACAAGCGAGAGATGCACAGAGTAAGACCTTACAATAAACGCTCATCTCTTCCCTCCGTAATTCTGGACAGGACAGTGGGAAAATTAGCTAATTCAAACCAAGTCCGTTAAATAAATAAAATCCCAACACTTGTCTCTTTAGACAAAAAGCAGATGGAAACAACACAGAAGACTGTTAATGCCTTGGCAAACTGATCGTTCTCACAAACGCCATCTACTAGAGCCCGCCAGACCTCCAGCTGTGGCCGCGCCACAGGGGGGCCCACTATGGCAGTTGGCGGTGTATTTAACTCAAGGCCAGGAACCTAAGAGTATTTTTTTTAATCTCCCAAATAAATAAATCTAGGAAGGAATTACTGTTTACATCACAGAGCCATAGGTTCAAAGAGCCACAGTTAAAGAACAAAAAGAAAATGTATGTGTGTACATCCACCTCCCTGTGTAACCTCTAAACAATGAAAACTCTTTGAAGTTGTCACCAGGGACACAGTCAAATCCAAGCTCGGGCAGTTTCTGGAAAATGGAAGTCCAGAGAAGCTGGTGATGCAGTGGAGATTAGAACGGACTTTCAGAACTAGCTAGTTTTGCTTCTGATAAGAGACAAAAATCTTCTTGGGCAAAGGAATAAGAGAGAAAATCCTTATACACGGGCCCATCCCAGGATTCGCTAAGCACCTGCTATAAACCAAACCCTGTGCCAGGTGCCAGAAAAACAACAACAGAGGAAACTAGCCCTTGACCTCAAGCAGCGCTCGAGTCCAGGGGAGTGACTGACGATCACAATTCAGCCAGAGTGGGACGCGGGCTAGCTGCGAACCCAGGAGTCCCAGGAAATAACCCTAGTTACAGCCTCAAAAGAGGGATCATGCCCTCCCATAATTAAAGCCGTCTAAAGTCGACCCTCTTGTAAAACCCTTGCTTTACTGAGTTCCAGACCTACCTCTAAAGTGTCGTCCCAATGGATTCTGCCATCATGGTCACAGCCCGCGTTTTAACCCTGACCCTAACCCTACACCTTCGATTAAAAATGCTGCCCACTCTGCTCCCCCATTTCCAGGGTCCACCCCCTCCCTTCATTAGTTACCACTTAGCTACTCAAACATCTTTGACACACAAGGATCTGATTTCACTCCCTTTGTCAAAGACCTGCACTAGTTCCTGCTGGGTACACGGTGAAGCGAACTACCCACCCAGCACAGCTCAGCGCAGCCAGCAAAGCTAATGCTAGTTGCATCCCCCCACCCCACCCCCACCAAGCTGTGCCACTGAGCTCAGTGCTAGTGGCCGCCCCGGGCTCTCTCCAGCATCCGCTGCTTTGCAGATGCCCTTTCGCCCTCCCTTAGAAGGCCCTTTGCTCTGCGCCTTGCCAGGGCAGTCCTTTCTGGTTCTTCCCCTGCACTGTCTTCTGGGCAGCCTCCTCCGGCTCCCGGCAGATTTACAGCTGGGCCCTGTGCCGCTGGAACATTCTGCAGGTCATAAAAACTGTATTCAGTCCTTTGGTGTAATTTTACTTGTCATTTCTCTTCCTAGAAAAGGACCATTTCTTAATCATCGGCCAGAACCCAGCACAGGGCATGACACAAAAGAATGTAATTGATAAAAATGCGATGAATGAACTGGGAGAATTACTAATCCATCCTAAATATGAGCATAATAAGGGAAATTATTGCCTACGAGGCTGGTACTGTACCACACTACAAAGATAAAATTACTCTGAGCCTGGAGAAGAAATACTGTTGCAGTCCTAGACGCAGCTTGTGTGGAGGGGTATTTATAAATGGATTCCTTACCACTCAGCTGCACCGCCCGCCCCAGCTGGCCCCACAGGGGGCTGCCTGCAGTTGCAATTCATTCGAGGTTGGGAGTCAGCTCAAGGGAGCAGAAGATTAGTATCTGACAAACTTACTTTTAACCTTAAGTCAGGTTTTATTAGGCAAAAAATAAATTCAATATGTCCTAAGAATCAGAGTGTTTTTGTTTTTTTAATCTCTCTCTACAGCTGAAACCTCTGTATGGTCAAGAGATCCTTAATGGCCTGTGTGCTTCCAGGAAAGCATTAACCGGCAGGCTCCACCGACAGCCTCAGAGTCCAGCACCTCAGAAAAGGAACGGAGGCCTCCAGGTTCTCACTTACCACCACACAGCTGATTCTGGATCTCCCGGTCTCCAAGTTTGTTCATTTGTCTAAACTAAACTCCTCCAGAGGCTGCCAGAGCATGCCAGGTGGCTGCTCTGGTGGGAAGCAGGGGCCCAGCCTCACTGAGGACCCCACTTGCTGTCTGGAGGCCTAGCCTTTAGGAAGAAGCAAGGGCTCAGGCGTAAGCACTCTGCTTGCAGGCTCCCTGGGCGCCCAGCCCCTCACGTCAGGAGGGTAGAATGCTTAGCGTGAAGAGGAGGAGCTGGCTGCCAGTGGAGCTCAAGCTGCAGCCACAAGAGGCCACATCCAGGCTACTTTTCATTCAGCGATGTTCACCGCTCCAGGGCAGATGAACGCTTGGAAGTGGCGGCACACCCCGGCAAACTAGCGCATAGAAACTGCCAATCATGTGCCAGTGAGGGAGGGTCCTGGGGCTACAAACGATCAAGTCAATTTCTGTCCTGGCTTGGTCTCTGGCTAGATGTGTGGCCTTGGGCACACCAGCAAACCATCTGGGGACTCAACCTCTTCGTCTGTAAGCTAAGGGCCCCCTCAGATAATCTCTTGGGTCCCTTCCAGTACTAAACTACCATTATTCCATGTTAAGGTTGTGAATTGTGAAAATTAAAATGCTAGCACTTCAGATACTTTTCAAATACAGACTTCAGAACCCTTCATTAGGATGTTTCCATTTTCATTTCCCATGAAATAAGTCGCTAAAGCCTCTCACAAGGGGAAACAAACATAAAATGCAACGTAAATGACATGAAGCCTTAACGAAGACCCCACTGCCCACAGAGTCTGGGCAGAGCATGGTTGTTGTGTCAGTGCCCAGGGCTTTCATACCTCCCCCACAGCTCTAGAAGTCTCACCCTCAAAAGCAGACAGGTCACATCCTTACGTCTGTCTCAGTGGAGAGAATCCAGGCAGAGCACCAGGATGCTCCGTAAGGGAGCCCACAGTGCCCAGTTCTCTCGCTCCAAGGTCCACAAAGTTCAGTCCCTCCTGTGCTGACTGAGGATCAAGTGCTGTTGAAGGCAACCCACGTGAGCCCAAGTGGCTGAAGAAAGCCACACGGACACGCAAGGGTGCTTGCTTCCCCTGCCACACAGCCGGGAAATGCCCGAGGGGACGGAACTCAGCACAGCCTGAAGAACCGTTTGCTTTGCCTGAGCCCTCTTCTTCTGGATATCTTTGCTCAAAGGAAGTCTGGTCGAGGTGCGCAGCTGTCACCCCCGTCTGCAGGCTCCTCTGCATTGAGAGGACTGACTGCACTCACGTCGTAATGTCTCCACAGAGCTCGTGACTAAGCTGTACCACATTTACTTCCGGGCTCCTCTCGACAAGGGCGAGTGCCCAGTGTCCACCGGAAGAGTGGACATCTCTCTGCACCCCGGCGAGCCTGTGCAATGTCACAGTCACTGTCTGCTGGGACCAATGACCAATGACAGTTCTCCTTCCCGAGTCACCATGGGTTGTGGCAGCATAGTTAGCAACAGGCCTGCTCAGTCTCTGGTTAACCCATGAACCTGCTTAGGGCAGACCTCCGAGAGCTGTTAATGGTCAATTAACTTACACAAAGCTCACAGAAATTAGTTCTGGAGAAGTACTACTCGCATCACAGTAGGCTTAACCTTGCAAAGGACTCTGCTGTTTTACCCTGGGTTGAGTGGGCTGTGTTCTCTCCATACGTTTACAACTGCTAACTGCCTAGTCATTCTGGGACTGAGGCTGCACTGTATCAGCATCACACTTACGACTTAATTCCTCAAAAGATAAGATAAATCACCAGGCAGAAAGAGGAGTCAACCCCTATTTTCTTGTTGTTGCCAATATTTGAGCTATTTCCCCTAGGATTTCTACTGAATGGTGTAAAAAAAAGAAAAATGTTCAATATTTGTCCAATTTGGAAAAAAATGTAAAGTGGCCAAATGTTCTAACAAATTTATGTTAAATGTTTGGTTCTATTATGATTATGTTTGGATTACTCTGATTTCCCCAAACCAATTCTTTACCAGAGTCTCCTAAATTAGTTTAGTAGTTAGGTTTCTTTAAGGGAAGGAAATGACAATGCACACTGATTGTTACCAAAAATGGGGTCAGATCGAGAGGGGTAGTTTTTCTCCCTTCACATGCTGCGTAAGACAAGACAACTGAAAAAAATTCTCCTTGTGAATTACGTGTGCTTCAAACTCTCATGCTTTGGGAAGTAATATTTTGTTTCTTTTGGCATCAAAAGACAAAACAAAGAAAATTAAAAGATGGATATACTAATGTGCTTTTGCAAATATACCCACAAAAGAAACTATTTCATTTAATGCTATCTTGGAGAATAGCAAGGCTTTGGTAATACATTTTTACAGAAATAATTCTGCTTCTTAAAGCACAGGGAAAAGCACTAATGAAGACCAAACTTTTTCACAGCCTTATCGTAGAAAAAAATTGAATGAAAAAGAAACAATCCTATTTTTCATTAGAACTGTTGCTAAAGGAACTACCTATCTTACAATTTGAGGCTGAGAATTGCTTTCCACATGTTAAACACAATAAAACCCACCATCAATCTGAAAAATGATATAAACAAACAGCAAATTCTATTTAGGTGGCTACAAACTAGATAAATTCATAAATAGTGTCTCTTGGGAGATAAAGTCGGTCTCGGTAAAAAGGAATGCTTGAAGTATTTTTCTTTCACTCTTTGAGGGTTTGTTGATAGATGATAAAATACGTAACTTCGTTTCACCGAGAGATGCAAAATGCACAGAGGCACCAGACGGTGTTGTTCTGCTTGCATTAAGATGGTACAGGAGTGGAGGAGAGCGTCTCTGGCTCCTAGACGTCTTCAGACAGAAGCCACAGCGTGTTACGTGTAATCGTGGTTTCCCGCTGCACGGACAGTGAGTGCCCTGAGGACAAGGGGCCGCTGCTTCTCCCTCAGCCTGTGCCCTCGGCATCCTCGGGGTCACGAGTGGCACACACAGAGACCTGAAGCGCAGCAACTTACGACCTCAGACCAGAACCTTTTTAAAAGGAGGGCGTGGGGACAGACCTGTCGGCTTAGAAGCGCACACCTCATCCGGCTCTTTTTCGGACTGCGCGCCCTGTGTAGAGTCCCCACCAGCAGGCACGGACGGAGCCACCCCTTCCCTCTCTCCCTGCACACCTATGAGGACCCACAAAGGAGAAGTCCGCCAGGCAGCACAGTGATGGCTTTTCTTGGGGACACTGGGCAGTTTTTCATAGTGGGACCTACAACTTAAACTCACACTGCTAATGGCAGAACTCCGATGACAAAAGGGGGGAAGCCACTCAGGTCACAAAGGCTCTGACAGGGGTGGCTCATGAATGCAGAAAGAGACACTTTAGCTCCAGCCAAGATGGAGTAATAGGGATCAGATTTAGCCTTACACTTACAGCAACCAAAAACCTGGACAAAACATATGAAAAAATGCTTTTCGTGCCACCAAACATCAGAAAACAAAGCCCGGTGGTCACTGGGATATGGAAAAAGAACAAGAAGACTGCCCCAGTTGAATGAGGTAGAAGGGTTTCCAGAGCACGCACCAGGAGCGGAAAGACAGGTGAAGCCTGGTGGCTTCCATGAAGTTGAGAGAACTGGGGGACCAAGAGGGCAGAGTACGTGGTTAGAAGCCCAGAGAGCAAAGAATGCACAGAGAGGGGACTCTCAAAATCTGCCACTGGCCACCCTTACGCACTCAACAGAGGACCTCATCAGCGCATGCTCCTGAGGGCAGGACCCACTGAAGGGTCTGAAGTCACAGTACCGGATGCTCAGACAAGGACAGAACAGTCCCTGTTCCCATCGGCCAGAGCAGAAGACCTCACAGGGCTTTGAATGGAGGACTCAGAGAGTCTCGCTGCAGTACTTTACGCGAGACTAAGTACCGCTCTGGTCCCACCTAGCAAATCTGAAAAGCAAGACTCCCCCAAATCAAACTGTTTCTAAGGAACTTAACTATGTTTCAGAAAAAAAAAAGCTCAAGAATAATTTTAGGGAACCAGAAAATATCCAGAACCCCAAAATGATAAAATAACACTGTCTAGTATTCAACCCAGCATCACTGGGCATAAACAGAAGTGGAAAAATATAGTCCCTGAGAGAAAATTCAGTCAGTTGGAACTGACCCAGAACTGACGCAGTTGCTGGAATGAATGAACAAGAAAGTTAAGAGTTGTTATCATTGCATTCCCCACGTTCAACAAGTCAAAGACATGAAAGATATAAAAAAGAGCCAAACCAAACTTGCAGAGATGAAAACCACAAAGCTGAGATGGAAAGTGCTATGGATGGGATTCGTGGCAGATAAGATGGTGCAGAAGAAAGATCAGTGAACTTGAAGGCACAGCCATGGAAAATACCGGAAAGAAAACAGGCAGGAAAAAATAATTTTATATAAAGGGGAAAGAGTATCAGCATCAGAGTATCAACTTCGAGAAGGAAGACACACCTGAGGAGAAGGAGCAGTATGGTTTGGGCACATCTTCACGGGACAGCTGTCCCATAATGTGCCCAGGAAGGAGGCTGCGGTCCTAGACGACAGCGGAGGTCACTGTTTCTGGATGAAGCCACACCTGTGACTGCTGCACAATTAGCAGGTACCAGATAGCACCTACCGCACGGGAGAGGGTGAAAAGGCCTGTAAAGGCAGGCGGACCGGACGAGCCTCTGTGGGCTGTGAGTGAGAGCAGTACACCGTGATCCTTCGTGGAAAGCACCTTCAGACTGCCGCACACCCATGCACACACCCACACACATAACCCCACCCCCAAACGCTTTCCGCTAAACCCGAGGCCACGCCGTGTACATCCTTCCATGAGAGTGCAGCTAACGCTTACCGTCTCACTTTGTAAATCACACTGAGGCCCTTTATTTCGCTGCTTCTCTTATGAAGCGGGGCTATAACAAAGAAGTCAAGAGGTTAAATTTGACTCGATATAAAACAGCACACGTAACGGGTTCGGACCAGGACTGCCGCTTCATCGCCGGTTCCCTTGCTGAGGAAGGTGTCGTATAACTTGACGACGCTTCTCTCCACTTGTAAACCAGTGAAAGGAAGCGCTAGCTGCCTGCTATGCACCGAACACTGTCCTCTGTCTTAAACGCGGAGCCCAGAAAAGCACCACACTGGCTTCCAGAGAGAAGCCCCTGGCTGTGCTGCTTCACTGTCCTTAATCACAGAGAGAGAACCAGAGACCACTGATGAGACGCAGAACAGATGTCACGTACAGCAGACGAGACGAGTCGGCCGGGCCGATCTAGGCCAGCCTCTGCAGCCAGGTGACACTGCTTTGGTTAGTGAGGTAACGCATTCTCAGAGGTCAAGGGCAGAGAACCGACCAGCCTGCTAGGACGCCATTCCTTTCAATGAACAGTGAGGGGAAAAAATTAAACGGGCAATATTTTAAAAATCAAACAACAAAACTCAGACCACTAACCGACTCTAAAACCAAAATTCGGTCAAAAGGCCTTAATAGCCCTTTGTTTCAATGAGAGAGGAAATGATTTTCCTTAGAAACTCGAACTCCGATGGGTAAACATACTGAAATAAACAGCGCACGCCCGCTGCAGCATCTGGTTTTCCGTAAACACTGGCCTCACCGAAAGCTGCACCGCATTAAGTAACCCACTCCACATTTGCTGCTCAGATCTTAGGAGGACAACGCAACCCACAAGTATTACAATTCAGCATCTTGGCAACATCTGGAAAACTAAGCTAAAACTGACAAGTAGAAATCCAAATCACGTTATTTTAATTTTTTCTAGTGATTCTTCAGTTTAAATACATAAAAGATACTGTTTTCAATTTTCATTTCCTTTTAATATATTTAGATTGTACAACCGCTTCCATCAGAAGGAAACAAGCCAGGATGTTGGCTTTCCAACCGGCTTCTCTGCTGCCCCCTTCTGCTTAAAAAGGGCATAGGAAGCAGGTTCCTTTGATGTCAAAAATAATCTCAAAACCAGGTTCGGAATGCAAAATCCAGATTGGCATTGAGACTTCATTGTCTCGTTTTTTAAAAGCAGTTTTGCACGTGGCCACAGAAACCTTTTCATGCACATCCTGCAACCCGATCCAGGTGTCAGGCTGTGCAAACCCAGTGATGACCAGGGAAGTCTCCGCTTACTCTGCTGAGCAGGGAGCAACTCAGAAATCCATTGTGTCGTGCATGCAGCCACAGGTCATTCACGTTTATAGTAAAAACATTGCTGCTTTAAAAACCGGGCTCCTTTGCTCTAAGCCTCTGCAAGCCAATAGTGATAATGTGATGATCACAGATGTATTCATCTAGCTCACTGCCCTCCCAGTGTAGCATAGACACGATAAATCCCTAGAGCAGAATCACAGTAGCTGTGACCCTGATAATGAACTTTTGCAGAACAGGGAGTACAAGAACAGTATAATATCAGTAACCAAGTACATAAGCCCAAAGCACTACAAAATTCTGCAAACAATCACTGGCAATATACAATAGGGGAAAATTTTAAGGGAACGAAGCAGCTGAGCTGAACTCTGCCTTCTAGTTTATTTTTCCAAAAGGCAAACATTAGACAAAAAGAAAAAGAAAAAAGACACTGTCAGTGAGTGGCACCTTGAAGGCCAAAGAGCAAAACTTATCTTAAAAGCAGATGATGGGCTTCCCCCCCCGCCCCAAGTAGAGGGTCCTCCAAAAAATTAAGTCACAGGAGCTCCATTCAACTCCATCCTGCATCTCCAACGCGCTGGAGGCTCGAGACACCCAGGAAGCCTGCATTAAATCCCATCGGGGAGTTATTCAGGCAGGGATCATGTGCTATCAGGTGGTATCACGTGGGATCATGTGGGATATGGCCCACCTTCACCCCATGACCAAGCCAGGCTAGCTGCGCCTATCACTTACACCTACTGAAGACGGTCAGGGATGGGAAACACTAAACAAAGAAACAAAATGCAGCCGGCTTCTGTTAATTTCATGCTGGTTTCAAACCCACCCTCTCCCACCCCCTGCAGATTCTCCATCCTCTCTGCCAGGGAAATCTTGTAAATCCAAATCTAATGACATTTCTCCAGGTGACAGAGAACACCTGTCCTCCTGTTTTTTCCTCGGGAAGACACCTTTACTTTTTAAAAAGTGTATGATAAACAGAAGTCTTGTGTGAAACTTCCGGGGAGCCTACATACAGGCCTGAGGTCTGCGTCCTCTTTGGCTTTTCTACTTTTCTCCCTTCGTCCTCAACTCGGAAATGAGGGCTGACGCTCCGACAGCCACGGTGAACCATGCGGTTCCTTAATGATAAAAGCCAGGCTCAGCGCAGCAAGCAGACAAAGTGAGCAAAACCTCCGCGGTGTTCACAGCTGCTAGTCCAGCCCTGGAACACTTACCCCCAGGCTTCCTTTACGTGGAAGTGTAAGCTCCTGGGTGTGCGCCTGTGTGGCTGGCGCTCTGTTTCTCGCTGCTGAACCTGGGTTCTACGTGATGCACTCACCCCGGGCCGACTCTGCATCACCCATCGGATGCCTCAAACCCTGCTTGCCTTTCCGGTCTCGCCTCCTGTCACACACTGTGCCCCTTCTCCTGAGAACGCTATTTCCCACCATGGCCCACAATTGCATAGATCAGGGCCCTCTGTCTGAAACCAGACCTCGACCCTCCCACTACCGGCTCTCTGAACTCCTAGTCCCTTGTCCCAAACTCAAGGGCATTCCGTGTGGTCTTCGCAGGCCCTCTCTTCCCCAAGTGGGGGTCTTCTCTCCCTCTCCCCCCACTAGCAATCCCGTTCACGGCTCTACTTACTGGATTCCAACCATCTGTCTTGTGCAAATCCCTGCTCTTGAGAGCCCGTCTCTATTTCCTTAGCATTTGTCTTAGTGCCTGGCTCATGTCCTGAACTGAAGGGCCAATATTCTGATTTATAAATGATGGGTCACAGGCCAGCAGCCTGAATGCGGCTTGTCCCGTGAAATCACCCCCTTCAACCCAACCTCCCCGTCCCTCGCGCCTCCACAACACCGTGCACCCCACAGACCGGTGCGCAGAGGCTGGCTGCTTCCTCCACACTCGCCTCTCCTGCCGGCCTGGGGTCCAGAAGGGCGGATGGCCTTGGATTCTGAAACCCCTCCCACTGTGCCAAGGACAACTGCTTTCCTCATTATCGCTCAGGTTAAGTGTAATCTTTCAGAAATGAAACAGCACAAAATTCATTTAAGTACCCCTGTCAAAATAAATAGAGGTTGACCTTAATACCATGCACTTTTTGGTCTCAGTATTCAATTTTCAGTTTATTCCAAGACAAATAACACTGTTGACTATTTTTTCTTTCACGTCTTAAAATTAATAGCAGCTAATACCAGACTCTCTTGATGCAGGACAGAGACTTGCCCCATAGGACAGCAACGACAGGATGACTGTGGCAGGAAGTGAGGGACTGTGTTCTGCTCCGGAAACGGCCCTAAAACGAGTGATCAGTGATGTCATTCCGGGACAGAGAACACGGTGTCAGCGATGGTATCCGGGGCCAGCACCCATGACAGGAGCGCCACGACACACAACAAAGGGACCGACCGCCAGATTCCTAATGAAACAAAACACTACGCGCTCATTAAGAGTTTCCGTGCTGAGAATAATGCCCCAGTTAATACAAGACCCAATGTCCTCTCTTACAGTAAAGTATCCTCCTTACAATGCACCACGGTGCTATTTCCGATTTCCAGTGAAAAATCCCCTTTTATTCTCTCAATTTTTAAAAATAAACCTGCTTTGTAGAATGCTTGGGGAGGAAAGACAAACACCGCAGAAAGAAAGAAAGGAAAAGAGTTTTCAGTGTTTTATGGAGTCAGGTAGACACAGTATCAAGACTGTTAATGAATACGTGTTCGTCACAGCCGCACGGGTCCCCACGCCTAGGAAAGGGTATTCTTATGTGACGGTACCAGGGACTTCACCCCTTGCTGCCAAATGATAATTGGCTAAGGCTCCAAACTCCTCTCCCATATTTCAAAAACAGTTCACTAAATATTAATCCTATTACATGTTAATGAAACATCCCCAGTTGCCAAGTAATTTTCAAAAATGCACCAACTCACTAAAGAAAAAAATCATGTACTTGACTAAAACACCATGTTTCCTTTAACTGTCAGCTGAACTTTCTGCTGAACTCCAGGGGGTTACTCTCACAACCTCACAGCGCGGCTGGGGCTGGGGCAGTGCGCGTGGTGGCGAGGCCACACTCCGCCGACGTCCCGACCAAGGGAGTCAGACACACACGCCCCCATGCTATGCAGGGCCATTTTCACATCTGCACCGAAAACCAGTGTGGAGTACAGCGATTATTCACTTCAGGCGGACCCTGAGGTTCCCAAAGGAAGTCTCATTTTAAATCTACAGATCATGGAATTTATTCACAAGAAGTTTCTATGAAGGGAAAACTCGCTTTGAGTTTTTTGACTTTCACTCTGATTTCCGAGGAACATCATCTCTCTGACACTCGGGGACGTACAACGAGAGGGAAAGTTAAGGGGGACACAAGGACTGTCCTTTACAATGAATTCCCCGCCTGTTCGCTCACCCAAGACTGGGCAACGCCAGGCGGCGATGGCGTTCCAAGCCACAGCAGTCTGCAGTTTAGGAGGAGCGGGACACCGGTCAGATGGCAGCTGGAGCTGACTGTTCAAAGCAACCCAGAACTAAAGAGGACTCCCGGACGCAGGCGCCCGAGGGCCGAGACAGAGGAGGGGCCACCAGAGGGGACAGCCGAAGTCGTTCTGTGCTGCAAAACGACCCACTTCCTAATGGCGGCAGTGCTGGGTTTGCATCTCTGTACTTCTGTTCCCAATCAAACTGAAGCTACAGAACTTATCTGAGAAAAATAAAATACATGGGGCCTGTTTTTTTAAAAATTGAAGCTATTAAAAATTGCATTACATGCTTTTATTGTTTGTAAATAGGTAGTATACTAAGTCCAAAAGGCTTATTTAAGCCATCACATAGAAATGCATGCTCTCCAATTTTCCCAGTTGTTTTTCTGAAAAATGTTCTATGTCAGGAAAGTATCAAAGCAGCTACCAAAGCAGCAGCAGCCCCGTCAGCAAAGGTGAGGACACACTCTCCACGCTGCAGACGGCTCTTCTTCCCGCCAATGCTGCCCACGGGCCGCCCCTGCCGTTCCTGTCACTGTCCCCGTCCCCATCCCTGTCCCCGTCACTCTGTTCATCTGCAGGCAGGTTCCGTTCTCTTTCGTTTTAATTCTTTCCATTTAAGATCCCCTTCAGAATGAAATTTTTATTTGTCTGTGTATACACTTCACTGCTGAGGCTTAATACCATATTTTGTGTATAACGAACAGTCAATAAATGATTTGTTGAATTAATGGTGAAGGACCCTACCACTCTCATTGTGCACGCAGTTTTAATCAGTGAAACAGGATCTCTTCCTGAGGTCCCTCAGCCTGCATTCTGGCCTCGGGACTGGGACTCCCCAGGAACTCACCCGGAGCAAGTCACCTCCCCCCGTCCCAGGTTTCTCTCTCCCCATCTGCTAGATGTGACGGTGGTCAAGGAGACTTAAAATATACTATTTCCAGCTTAAATCTGTAATTCTGTAAGGCTTTTATTTCTTTGCTTTCCTTTTTTTTTTCTTTAAACATTTTTTGAATATTCATTTCTTCTGAGTTTTTTTTAAAAGCTGTACCAACTGAAGCAGTGTTTTGATGTACTTGAAGGCGCTTAACGGAATGGCACAAAATTCAGACAGGCTGCGCACAAGTACGGAGGTGAAGTTGGAGCAGACCCAGGTTCCCAACATGTATCGATCACCCATTAAATGCAGTGCACTGTGCTAGCCAACAGACGTGCACAAACGTGCCTAAGAACACCCCCAGGGCTCTCGGTCTAAGTGGGGAAACGGGTGAGTAAAAGGCTAACTCTCACATACGGCAGATGAAGTACGTGCTAGAGGGCGACAAAAATAGCTTGGAAAGAGAAGACGAGATGTGGTGTCTCCGGTGGAAGACATCTCAGGGGCGCACACAGGGGCCTAGACGGGCCTCAGCTCAGACCCCCCCGAGACCCTGCGATGGGACGCGGTCTTCTGCTTAAACCAGAATCTGACCGCCCTGCCCTCGATGGATTTCTGATGCGTCGCCAGTTACAGAATTTTATTCCAGTTGGTGAAGATGTTAGTGATGGCACATTTAAAACATGAATAATTTTCTTTAGTACACCATATACTGAGGTAGAATCCACATCCAATTCCTCTCAATCAAAAAAAGTCTGTATAATAAACATAATTTAAATCACTAGAATACAATGTTCACCATTCTACTCTTATCTTGAGGATACAGGGTCTGGCAGAAGTAACACCTGCTTGAGTGTGGTTGGTAGGGCAATAATATGGGTGTAATAATTTATATTTGTAATTTGAACATTTCACCTAAAACGTCCAATGGTGTGCTTGAGGGTGATAGCATTAGGTTACAGAATGACATGCTTCTGATTTTGTAGTAAAAGGTTTTATAGTAAAATAGGGCATTATTTGCACTGGACCCTCTAGATACTGGCTCTTCATAGCAAGCTAAAGACAAGGTCCCAGTGTACCTATGGGGTGAGTGTGGTAACCACACTAGTCTGATGTGTTTCTATGACAAAGAAAAGAGAGCATCCTAGAATCAAGTCTTTCAGCTGTCTCTTGCTTCCAGTACATAGACCAAAGAAAGGAGTGTACAACCAAACTAAACAAATTTTAAAAAACGAACACTAAGGAAGCAATTGCTGAGTACACAACAATTCTAAAAGTACGGCTCAAGACAATTGATGGACGAGTTAGAGGGAAAGAAACGCCCTGATGGAGTGGTGTTATAGCATAAAAGATGCCTTGGTTAAGCTAAGAGGAATGAAAGAAAGGAAACAGCAACATCGGCGATGGTCTGATCAGAAGTGGTGACCAGGATCCTGAAGGACAGACAAATGTCAGCACACAGCCATGAAACTTAGGTGACAGCAGAAAGGAACACAGCACATCGAGCAACAAATCCCTGACAACAAGCACAACACAGTCCTGTCATCGGAAAGGAGGTAAAAAGGAGTGACAACTACCTGGCCATTCGACCCCCTGTGCACGCAACCTGAGAAGAGTGTAAGATGCAGGGGAAAAGGGGACTGGAGAATTCGGAGAATTAGAAGACACCTGAAAACAGTTCAGTCTCCACAGAAGCCACCAGCCAGCCACGTGGAGAGTGCTGCGAGCAGATCCATCCCTGAGCTGAGGGGCGCGCAGATGTGGCGCGGTGCAGCGGCGCGGTGCGGTGCCAGCTGAGTCCTGGAGTGGTCGAGCACTGCAGCTTGGGAGCCCGTGTGGGCACAGGCAGTGCAGAGGGGACCTTGGCCACACGCTCTCAGGGGCAATGGGACTACCCCCCGGGAGCCCTCAGGGGTGTTGTTAATGACCACAGTGGCACTTGGTAGGCTGGAACCAGGCTTGCTAGACAGGACAGTGTCAGGTAAGAAAATTGTTCCGCGTCCTTCAAGTCTTTCCAATGTTCCCCCGCGCTTTCTTGTAGATGAAAACTTCCTGTTTACAATGATCTAAATCTAGAGCCCAATTCCACTTTACTTCTAGATCCGAAGTATTTCTTGCACATCTTAACATATACTGAATTTCAAAGTTTGCAACTTCCTTGAATACAAATTGAGGAAGAATTATATTAGTTTAGTTTGGAATTGTCCCAAGAGTGGTTCACCATTTGGGAAAATTATGTCACCAACTGTGTTTGAATACCAAAACGACGCACCTGCATCGACCTACATTTGTAGATGGTAGATTTGTGGTGATTCTGTGTGTGTTTGTGTATATTTAGCCTTATATCATGACTTCAAAGATAAAGAGGAAGTTTTGCCAATGTTCAGCTGAATGTTGTTTTACTTTTCTTTAATCCAGACTTACTCACTACAAACAGGTCCAAACGTGTGATTACTTCAGTACATCTCCTGGAATAGTCAAAAGTAAGTGCTCACATAATAAAATGCATTAAGTATTGCCTTTATTTTTATTTAGACTACAATTGTAGCACTGTTTTAATTTAAAATTTTATGTGTAAGTGGTTACACTATATATAAAATTTATTTCAGAAATAAAGGGGGACACTGAAAAACATGTTATAAAGAGGGGGCACCGAATCCTATAGGACTGGCAGCTACTACTTCACCTACCTCAGAGCCAAACTACAGACTGGATTTTGATATCACTACAGAGAAAGGCAAAAGCACCACAAATTGATGCTGTCATTGAAAAAAAATACCACCACCTGAACATGACTGAGAAAGGGAAATGTCTGCTCAATAAAAACATAAATGCATCATGCAGTCGCCCAACCAATCAGTGAGAAGGAGGAAGCATAAAACCCTAAGTCAAACACCAGGTTCTGAGCGCCAGCGCTTACATGTATCACCATATATTTTCCAGGGTTCGAGGGAAACATACAAAAATCAAGTAAGAGAGCAAAAGTGTATGTATGTGCACACGTGTGTGCAAGAACACATGGACACACAGAATTTTAATTCAATGTCATTTACAATTTCTCAAAAATGAAATACTGTTACAAATCTAACAAAACATGCATAGTACTTATACAATGAAAACTACAAACTTCTGCCCAAATTGACATACAGGTTTAAAGTAATTATGACCAAATTCTCAGGAAGAATTTCATAGAAATACTCAAGATTACTCTGATATTTACTTGGAAAGGCAAAGGGCTCACAATAACTAAAATAATTATGGAAAAGAATAAAGGGAGAAGGACCATTCTCCCTGGTTTCGAGACATTCACAGCGCTCTAGCCTATGTAATATTGGTAGACAGTAGATCAATGAAACAGACGAGACAGGGGCCAGAAATAATAATACAATCTTTGGAACGGGACTAGGCAAAGAGCTCTTAGACTCAAAACCAAAAGCACCATCCGGGAAAAGAAAATACTGATAAACTGGACTTCACCGAAATTAAAAACTTTTGCTCTGCAAAGAACTTGTTAAGAGGCTAAAAAGACAAATTATGGACTAGGAGAAACTATTTGCAAACCACATACCTGATAAAGGACTAGAATCTAGAAAATATAAAGAACTCTCAAGCCCTGGCTGGTATAGCTCAGTGGATTGAGCGTGGACCTGTGAACCAAAGTGCCACCTGTTCGATCCCCAGCCAGGGCACATGCCTGGGTTGCAGGCCAGGTCCCCAGTATGGGATGCACGAGAGGCAACATCAACACACATTGATGTCTCTCTCTCTTTCTCCTTTCTTCCCTCTCTCTCCATTTGATATTTTTGGACCATGGGTAACTGAAGCCCTGGAAACAAAAATGCACATAAGGAGGTGGGGCAGAGAAGGGGGCTCCTGTAATTTACTAAACGGCGAAGCTGGGAAGAGCTTGCTTTAAAAGCCAAAGAGCAAAATTAAATATCTTCAAATGCCCTGACTGTTATTAAGCTTGCTACCTAATGATGGTATCTTACTGTCCTTTCAGTAGTTTTAATTTTGTTTTACTTAGTTGAGAATTTATATGAAAAGAAGCACCTTTTACAATGGGTTGCATCATCTAAAACCATGATTCTTGATTCATCATCATTAACAACCACTAATGGGGATGGGAGTGTGCTATATTGTAAGCAGCAGGAGAGAACATTCTCTTAAACAAATTATAACTTTCTCTTTCATGAATACACTTTCTTTAAAAAGTAACAAAGAGTGCACAAAAAAATTTAACTGCTATGAAAACCATGCTTGAAAATATTTCACTAGTTTGATAACAGCCACAGCTGTTATTATTTTTACAATTAAAATTATACCTTAAGTTCAGTTTTCATTTCAAACTCTATAACCAAACCATTCCCATCCAAAGGCTAAAAAAAAATACTTCAAAAGGAACATACTATTTCTATGATAAACTACTGAAAAAATGCATGCTGTCTGAACCAGAAGAACCCCCTTCCATACGGAGGCAGCCTGGGGAATCATGAAAACTCTCAGATAAAATGACATTTTCATCTTCCTTTACAATCCCCATCTCCTGCCTCGTTTGATAAACGTGTCAGCTCACTTTGTCACTTGTTGTATTACATTAAGAAAAATGTTTTTATTTTCTCGCTTTCCTTCTAGAAGTGGCATATGACTGACATTACAAGAGGAATAGCCTTTATTTGAAAATACTTCCTTTTTCTTTTAGAAATAAGCACTTCCAAAGTATATTCCAGCCTAAGCTTCTTTAAGACATTATTTGAATTGTGCTTTCATATAAAGTATTTAATAAACATATATGTACTTAGCTCAGCTAGCTCATTTATATAATTCATATTATAATCTAGACAATTTATAAGTTTTATGAACAAAATTTAAATTATATATCTATAATGTAATTCCTGTAAGATAAACTAACACATATCATTTATAAAATCAGGTACCCACAGGTGCTTAGGCTCCGTGAACCCACTGAAATTACGTGCAAATTTTGCATATGTACGTATATGTGCCTAGCTATTAACAGCTTCTCAACAGAAACTGTGGACCAAAAAAGTTAAGAATCACTAGTTTATTCCCACAGGGCCATTATGTTATTCATCTACACACGGCATCTCAGAACAGGAGGCGCCCTCTTACTTGTAGAGGGTTTAAGTAACCACCACGTAGCTTTCTGTCTCTACACTCACACGCAGTTGAACTGGGTTCCCCAAACTAACTTTCTCCCCCACTCCCTTTTCGTGGCTCGTCTTTAATTTCCATTCAGGCCCTACCTAAAAGCTACTGCGGAAGGATGTCCATTTGCACATTATGCCAACCTGAAAATACGTCCCTTAGAAAATGTTCGAAGTCGAACTGCAAAGAAAATTGGGCCCATATGCTGGAAGGGCTGCTATTTGATCCTTGATTAGGTGGAAGTGGGTATTAAGAGCTGGAAATGCAAAAGAGGTGTTCAAGCCAAAGTAAATCAGTATTTCAGTGTAAGAACATTACTATTATTTAAAACTAACATTCTCATACAAATTCACACAGTGACAATTTCTTCCACCCTGATGCACTGGAACACTGCCCTCGTGCATCATGCAGCGGGACACGCCCAGTTCGCACTCTGAAACAGGCCTGTGCCCCCGCGCCTCTGTCTGCTGCTTCAAGGGGGTCCTTTGCGCCGTTCACCCTTGTGCACCCAGAGCGGACAACTGCCTGTTAACTCATGGCGATTCAAATGGCTTTTGATTAATTAACATTGCGTGACCTGATTAAATCCTATATTGTGAACTTTTGGAAGCTATCCCAATGTGGACAGTTTCAGTGTGCTCTACAACCATGGAGGGTCGTAATTAAAATAAGCCATCATAGGGACATTCAAATTCTTCCACAGACCTTTCACTTCCAGTAACATTTCTTGAGTCATTTCATGACAAGTCCATGCTGATAAACATATTGTAAAGTAACTGGGCAAAGAGCTTAAACTTTCTTAAAACACAGAGGCTATAAGTGACTCCAATGCCAATCACCCTAAAGCTTCTTAATTAAAGTGAAACTGGCAATTGTTACAAAATACACACACACACTGAGAAAGAGAGAGAGAAATTATTTTTGAAATCATTTTCATGTTCAAGCCAAAATAAAATTTTAAATAAAAGAGAAGCATATAAGGTCATACAAGTAGTAGGAACTGCTAGGAGTCATCTACTTCAAACTCCAATCTGGCCATTTATCAAAGTAAGTTTTGTACATTTTTAAAAGGCTTCTAGGATTATGTGATGCATTATTGAACATAAAGCTTCCCCAAATCATGTTCTGTCCACGACGCGAACAGGGAAGAGGACTAGATGAGAGGAGAGAAAGGGTTCTCATGTCCAGCAGTGCTGCCGACAACAGCACGTGAGACGCGGCGGATCGGAGCCACTGGTACCGGCTTGTCCTCCACCCGTGTCCTGAAGTCCTCGGAAACGTGTGAGGAGTTTCACATGTCCCCAGATCGCCACCTCAACACAGTTCCAACCGTGTGGAGGTAACAACCATGTACATAGAGTCTAAAGCTCAGGCCAAACAGATGAATATGTAGACCGCCCTCGATCTGTAGTTACTCCCCCACAGCAGCATGAAAACTAGCTCCCCGCGTGAGAAGCAGCTCACTGCGCGGTTTGATGTCCACTGTTGACTCCAGAAGCGTAGGTCTCTCGTGCTTGGATCTGGAAGTTGAGGGGCAGGCGCCGCAGATGCCTCATGGAGGGGTCCAGAGACTGTCGGGGCGAATGACTCTGCTGCCGTCTCCATTTCTGCTCTAGTAAATTATTCTTGGACTATTTATTGAGCACTTGAGGAAATACTGGCAAAGAAAAGTTGCCCGGAAGAGGTGGGAGGCAAGCAGGCGTTGCAGGAAGAAGACGGGATGAAAAAGAGCACAGGTGTGCACACTGGGCGGAGCGAACGCACCGTCCCAGGGGCGACTTTAAGATACGGCACACAGTTCACTGAACGAATGAGTGAGCGGATCGACGGCTGAACACACGAACCCACAGAAGAACCATTGAGCAAAGAAAATAATGAAGCACAGGAATGAAGGAGCCTGTCAAGGAATGAGGCTGACGAAAGGCAGGCTGGGGCTCGGATGCAGGTGGTCCTGCATGCCCAGCTGTGAGTCTGACCGCATCCTAAAGAACAGACAGGGAAAGGCAGCCCGGACAGGTGTCCGTGTCCGGAGTGCCCAACTGTGGGCACGGATGTGCCTAAAGGCAAGGACAGTTCACGGAAAGAGTCTGTCACTATTCGGTAAGTGACTGAGGAAGATTAAGCAGGAGGCAGCAGGTAAAATAAAGCAGAAGCCTTGCAACGGGTCTTCCAAGCTAAGCTACTGTCTTTGACTACACAACACACACAGACGTATGTACATGATAACCAAATTTGGAATTAACAATCTTTTACAAAATTGAGATAGAATTCAGATCCCACAAAATCCATGATTTTAAGGTGTATAGTTCAGTGTTTTTTAGTATGTTCACAAAGTTGTGTGACCATCACCACTACTGAATTCCCGAACACTCTCATCACCCCCCCAAAGAGACCCTGTACCTGCTGCGAGCAGTCGCTCCTCATTCTCCCGCCCTCCCGCCCATGAAATTAACACGCTTTCGTCTTAATATGTATTTCTGAGCTTTTATGTCTTCCCAAAGGGCCTATGTGGAAATTTGCACACAGCAGAGAAGATAAAGAATTATTTACTACAGAAACACTGCCCAACTCAGGGAGTACCAAAGAAGACAACTTTTCCACCTACCTGATGTACCACATTTCCTTTTATTTGGTAAGCAGCAATGCTCAAGGTTCGTTAAGTTTCTAAAGTATCACTTGGTTTCCCAATTGCAAAAGTTTAAGTGTTTTTCTCCTTTTGAATACCATAACGACCTAAATACAGTGGCCAGATCAAAGGGCAGTCAAAGTAGACGGGGCACAACTAATCGCCCGCTTCAGCGACCACAGCCTTAGATCAGGACTGATTTTTCCTCCAAGCCACAGAGTGAAACCACAGTTCTGTCCGAGACATTTCTCTGCAAGTCCTGAGACATGGAAACAGTGGATTGTAAGTTTAGCTGATTTTTTTTCCATTTAGAGGTCAACTAAGAATGTATCTCCATTAAATTTTGTATGTAATTTTGCTTCGGGGTTCCGTGGTTGTTACTTGGTATCTGGCAGCGCATTTTACAATTAGTAAATCTCCAAATGTATTATTATTACAGATTATTATTATCCTGAATCTTAGGGGAAAAAAACCTCATGTGGTTTTGTAACTTTAGCTCACCCACCCTCACACACATATATACATTCCTTTTCTCTCTGTAGTCTTGCAGAAATGCAAAGTACCTTTACTTAAAAAGACGTTCCTCATATTAATGAGGTAAGCTAAATGAAAATGACCTGTGAGTTGTACTCATTTCCCCCATTCTGGGACGATGGCCCGGGAGACTGGCGTTACAAGCAGGACAGAGGCTGCACACAGTCCCCGCTGGTGCCACCCCCGTCCCCCAAGCACTGCCCTGCGAGGACCCGCACACTGTCTCACACATCTGCAAACTGCTCAGAGAAGATGTTAACACCAGAGCCGTTGTGTTCCCGGTATGCGGCTTCTGGGATTACAAAAACAAAGCCCAAACTAAAATTCATAAAAAATGTGTTTTGCACAGTTCGCTTTGTCCTATCAATTATTTTTTAATCTATTTTCATTTTTAAAAGTTTAAATATTTTGCCCTGGCTGGCGTAGCTCAGTGGATTGAGCTCGGGCTGCAAACCAA
Organism: Phyllostomus hastatus; assembly: GCF_019186645.2. Classification (NCBI taxonomy): domain Eukaryota; kingdom Metazoa; phylum Chordata; class Mammalia; order Chiroptera; family Phyllostomidae; genus Phyllostomus; species Phyllostomus hastatus. The sequence continues at coordinate 11,146,965 of NW_025333607.1, forward strand.
AGTGTCGCAGGTTCGATTCCCAGTCAGGGCACATGCCTGGGTTGCAGGCCATGACTCCCACCAACCGCACACTGATGTTTCTCTCTCGCTCTCTTTCTCCCTCCTTTCCCTCTCTAAAAATAAATAAATAAAATCTTTAAAAAAAGAAGTTTAAATATTTCCTCGAGTGCCTGGATTTCTGTGAACTGCTCTCTGCAGACATGTGAAGAGCCCTCCCTGAGGTTCGGCACCACCGAGTTTGCGGGGCACAATCTAATTAATCCCTCTCGTGCCCCCTCTGCCCAGCCCAGGACCCACAGGGCTGCAGGGCGACTGAGACGGCCGGGCCCAGGGGAGGCGGCCCTCCCTGGCCACCAGGCCCCACGCCTGAGCCGTCCGGTGGAAGGTTTCATCTTCTCCCTGCACAATGCCTGAACCCCCTGAGGGGATCTGCCATCAATAATTCATGAGCAGCCCAGAGAACAGCTCTAATCAATAAGGAGTAATGTCAAAACTCACAGCGGGTTCAAGAGGACTGATTGGGAGTTACATGAATATCTGATTAAACTTTCTGGGAAAATTTAATGTTTCATAGACCACAGGCCTAAAATTAACCTTTTCACCTTATGTTTATAAAGGACCTTCCCCAAGGGAACAGAACATATCTGAAGACCACTTTTAATGAACGCAGGTGGCTGGCGTGAGTATTTCAGTCCGTAGGAGGCGGGCTCCAGATCACACGGAAAAACGGGATGTGCACCCCACGCTTGCCTAAACCACTCATAGTTAGATTATTTTCATGCCCGTAATGAGTATGGTCAAGGCTGCATCATAGGGGCTGTAGGGCATGCTCTTCTTTTCCACCGCCAGTTCCCCACAAATCAGAAAGGGACCCTGCCGCCCTCTGCACCAGAGCTCTCCTTTCCCAGAAATTCCCCTGGTCCGTCAACAGCAAAACAACCAAACCGCATTCCAGAGGCATCAGAGCGGTTGCATTTGAAACATACCTGTTACACAAAAATAATACATTCTGGTTTTGTGATTCCCAATCTATGCCTTACATTCAAAATTCTTGTCATGCACCAAGGTTGCATACAAAACCTGAAATGATTAACAGCGGTGGGTTACAGCAGACCTTACAGATAGTCTCATTTCCCCAGTTTTGTTTTGTCCACGATGATGTTCAAAAGGATCCCAAATGTTCAGCCCGCCCTGAGGAGTGAGGCAGCCGGGGGTCAAGTGAAGAGTAGCTGACGCAGGCTTTTCAGTACGATGAGGCCCCACCCACCATCATCCCCCAGTGCAGGCTGGCTCCTGCTCCTCAAGCCCCACAGTTCTCTCATTGTTTACGGGTTGATCAGGAGACAGGTAAGACGTAAGAATGGGTAGATCATTCATTCTTTAATTACACAAGAGTGACATCTAAAGCCAAGATCTCTTTCAAAGAGGATGAATGAAGAAGACACACACGTACAAAATAGGAAGGGACACCAGCAATGGAAAGTGCGATACGAGTATCGAATTCACCCTGAAACGCTTGATGAAACAGGCAGAAGGGTGGGCTCTGGGGATCGGGAGCCTTGACCTCAAATCCCAGCTGCTCTGTTTTCAATTTGTAGCATCTTGGGCAAGAAACTTTGCACAAAGCCTGGGGTGCCGTGCCTGGAAAATTGTTAGTGGTACGCATCTCGTACAACTGTTCTGTGAGACCAAGGCGGAACATAACCCATGAAACAGACTGAACACGGTTTCCAGCAGACGGTCTGAGCTCGACCAGCGCTGGCCGCTACCGTCAGTGGCCGCACCACGGGCAGCTCCTGCAACCGGGAGACGGCAGATGGAGACGTGGCGACAGAACGCCTCACGCATCCAGCATCTTCGCCGAACAAACTGCTCCACAGCGGATTATTTTCCTGTTAACTAACACTCATGTCTTAAAGCACCATTTTTTTTTTAATTCCAATTGCTTGAAAGAAAAATGCGTCTTAAAGGCACACCCTAGTGCCTGGACTAAACAGGGCGTGGAGTACCTTGCCCGGCAACCCAGGGTCACCTTGAACATCTACAGTCACTGTCTTCTGTAACCTGTGACACGGCAGAGGGACTGCTGGGGCCACCCAGCAGGAAGGCGTGGGGTGGCCCATCCACACAACAGCCAGGCCTATAGCCAGTAGCTCTTTGGGCCAGACAGAATCCCAGAGAGGCACAAGGGAAACTGCATCTCCCAGGTCACTCGTGGCTAACACACGAGGGAACAACGACTGGACCCCTGAAGTGCCTGGCCCAGGAACCCGGGGTTCTGTCAAGTCCCCCATCCTGTCTGCGGTCACTGGGGTCCCCCGCGGTGCGGGAAACTCTGCAAGGGAGCTCCCGGGACTCTAATGCCATCTGACAGAAGGTTCGACGAGGTCACAGGCCACAACTATAAAAACGCCCCACCTTAACAGGCAGGCCAATCATCATTTCTCCAGTTCCCTTTCCTTTGTGCTGGCACTGAAAGGGATTTGAAGTCGTAAGCATGCCTTGACGGGGGAGCATCCTGGAAGCCTGCTGGACGTCACAGGGAAGCCGACCAGGTGGGACACTCTGTCATCACTGGCTGTCACTCTACGGCCCAGTTCCCTGTAACAGTCGCAGCAGCTCGCAACAGAAAGAGCATGTGCGTTTACTGAGCATGCGCTGGGAGCTGTGGAAAGCCCCCCACAATCGCGGCCCCCCTGATGTACTCGGGTAAAAACACTCAAAGTTTTCATGTACGTTCAGTAAATATGTCACCTGGACTCAATCCTGGTTGCTGAATTCTACCTGCAGTGCAGCGCAGTATGGATGGAAGAAGTAAGGGCTTATTTTTGGAATAAAGTTAAGGTTCTTGTAAAGAAAACAAAATATGCTTTATGTCCAAGCTTTCTCTTTTTCAGAGTTTTCCTTCCTCCTCTGTTATTTAAGAATCTATCTTTGGTGGGGGGGCGGGGGGGGGGGGGAGTGGAGCTTACAAGGTGGTAGTCGTGAATGTCCCGCCCACAAACCTAAGAACAGCCTGTCCTTCTCCACCCTTCCTTCAGCACCAGAGGGAGGCTCCCTCTCCTGGCACCAAGACCGAATCTACCCCGTCTCCGGTCCATGCCGGCCTGCCCGGTTCCAGTGAGCCATCCCAGACACCCGCGCTCAGCAGTGAGTCCTTGTAACACAATAATGCATTATAATATACCTCTTTATAATAAACTTTCAAAGAAAAAAAGTCAAAGCAGCCCTATGTGAATCATCACAAATGTCAAATTGGTAAAGTCCAAAATCTCGAGATTTTGCTCATTTACGATCAGGACCCCATGAGAACTTCCCTCGGCCACGACAGTTCTCCAAGGTGTCCTGGATCCCCACCCCCCACCCCAACACCGAGTAGGCCAACAGCATTTACCTACGTGTCTAGAGGAGTGTCCAACCATAACCCCATAGAAGGGCACTAGACTGAGATATTGAAATGTGGACTGAATGCAGAAAAGGTAACTTTGCCAAAGTGGTTTTTGGGGGTTGGGGTTTGTTTGTTTTTGCACTTCCAGTCAGGCATTTTCTTCCTCACAGAGCAGGAGCACGGTTAACAAACTGCATCTAGAAGCTCCTGAAAGATTTATATCTTTAGCTGGAAGAAAAACTGGAGGTTTTCTTTTCCATTCCCTGACTGTATTTGGAAGCCACTCGGGACAGCCCAGCAAGGCTCCCCTGGCCTGGATCCCCCGGAGCTGCCGAGGGCTGGTGGACACACCCAGCCAGTGCGACTGAGGATTTGAAAGGATGCCGAACCGCATCCCTGCCATTGTTCCAGGTGAGCCCAAGGGCTGTGATGCTTTCCCTTGGAGGCAGCAGCATCCTGCAGTGGAACCAGCCTTGAAATCGTATCCTGGCCCCTGCTCAGTCCAATTTATTCTCTGGGCATCATTAAAGAAATCATGGGTTTCCCGTACATGAAGCTCATTTTTAGGTTTACAATAGGGTCAGTTTGATGAAGCCATTGTTATTCAACTCCAGTTTTTAATAAAACTCAATCCCACCATAACATCCAAAATACTACAGCTAAAATTGATTAATTACACCCTACAAGAAAGTAATAACAGACTTCCTACTTCAAACATATAATGGGAAGCTGCTGTTTTATTCTTCCAATTATATAAGAATGGACAGAGTAATATACCCGCCCTATCAACAAATTTCAACAATCTGCTTTTATCTTTTTTCTTTCTTTTCTCCAGTCAGAGTCCTTGTTAATGACAGGAACATGCTGTAATTTATCAGCTCACGCTGACTGGCAACCGACCCATTTCTTTTTAATTGGAACCATTTCCGAGAACTACCCAGGAAGACAGGCTTTGCATAACCAACAACCTTCAGAGACAAGCCCTTGGAGAACTCCGAGAGAGACGGAGAGCATTCGGACATTGTCACTAGGTTGTTTCCCCTTCGCTGAAGACTGGGGACGCGGAACCTCCCCTGCCGCGTGCATCCGTGGCTCGTTCTGAGAGCAAGAAGCAGGTGCCCCGGGTTGCCCAACGTTGCCACAAAGCCACCTTGGCCACCAGCTCCCATACGCATCACGAAACAGTGCATAGGGGTTCTACAGGTGAGTGCCAGAAAAGTATCACCAACCCCTCAAATCTGCTTAAGGACGGAGCAACCGCTTCTTAAACACGATGCGAAATGTGGTCACAGCCAAGTATTGTTTCCATGGCCTTCAGGTAAAAAAATATGTACTTAATCTGCCTGAAGAGAGTCTGGGGTTGGTCTTCAGAACACAACTATCGCTGTGGAAACTGGAGTGAGGAACGTGCGGGTGTGCAATGTGCATGGGTGTGCGGTGTGTGTGCGGTGTGTGTGCACGTGCCGTGTGTGCAGGTGTGCAGTGTGTGCAGGTGCGCAGTGTGTGCGGATGTGTGGTGTGAGCAGGTGTGCAGTGTGTACATGTGCAGTGTGTGCAAATGTCCGGTGTGTGTGGGTGTGCAGTGTGAACGGGTGTGCGGTGTGGGCAGGTGTCCGGTGTGTGTGGGTGTGCAGTGTGAACGGATGTGCGGTGTGGGCAGGTGTGCGGTATGCATGGGTGTGCAGGTGTGCAGTGTGTGCAGTGTGTGCAGTGTGTGCGGATGTGTGGTGTGAGCGGGTGTGCAGTGTGTACATGTGCAGTGTGTGCAGATGTCCGGTGTGTGTGGGTGTGCAGTGTGAATGGATGTGCGGTGTGGGCAGGTGTGCAGTATGCATGGGTGTGCAGGTGTGCGGTGTGTGCATGTGCAGTGTGTGCAAGTGTGCATGGTGTGTGCAGTGTGTGCGGTGTACACGGTGTGCGCAGTGTGCACGGTGTGTGCAGGTGTGCGGTGTGTGCGGGTATGCAGTGTGCATGCTGTGTGCAGGCGTGCGGTGTGCGCATGTGCAGTGTGTGGGGTATACATGGTGTGCGCCGTGTGCTCGGTGTGTGCAGGTATGCGGTGTGTGCATGTGCGGTATGTGCGGTGTGTGCGGTGTGCAGTGTGCATGTGTGTGCAGGCATGCGGTGTGTGCATGTGCAGTGTGTGCGGTGCACACAGTGTGCGCAGTGTGCTCGGTGTGTGCAGGTGTGCGGTGTGTGTGGGTGTGCAGTGTGCGCGGACGTGCGGCACCTCGCAGCCACAGGAGTCACACAAGGAAGCAAAGCCCACGGCACTGGAAAGTTACAGAATAATTTCAGGTAGGTTCACTCCTTTCAGAAAAGTTCGGGCTCCTTGGAAGTAAATGTTTAAAACAGAAACGGCAATAAGATAAGGATTTGAAGTGGGATTCCATTCTCAAGGCACCACACGCTCACCCACGCACAACTTCTCAGGGACTGGACCACGCCGAAGCGCAGTCACGCCAGGCAGCGGGTTCGTTTTGTTTTCGAGGATGCCGGTATTACGGGGGCTTCACGGAGACGCATCCAACACCAGCTGCCTGGGCTCTCCAGGCACGGTCCTAGTTCATCAGCTGCGCGCAGTGGGGAGAACGCGGGCTTGGGAATCGGATCTGAGTTTCAGTCTGAGCTCTGGCTGCCCCTGTAGCTGCAACGTGACTTCGATCGAGTTCTCTGAGCGTCAGGTTCTTATTTGTAACTCACGAGGCCGTCATGAAAATTAGTTGTGAAGTATGTCCCGTAGCTACTCAACAAACAGCAACTTTTATGCTCACAATTATCATACATTAATTTTCACTAAGAACACTCACCGAGAGGTTGGGATCAGTGTGATGGCTTTACACAAGTGCTTAGCCAACTGGAAGGCAGTGTAGCTGCACCGTAGTAAAGACAATTTTTAAACGGCAGTGCCTGCTCTTCATTGCTTTTCATTCTCAAAGCAGCTCTGTTACCACCAAAAGGTCCCTGCCTTCCAGGACCCCACGGCTAAAAAGCACAGGCTCTGAAGTCAGATGACTGCTAACCTCTAGCTCAGCCACTAAATAGATTCGCAACCTCCGGTAACTCGTTTATACTCCTTAAAGCCTGACTCTCTCGACTGGAAAAGGCGAGGATTGGTAACAGCACTCCCTTCAAAGACACAGCGAGGGCTGAGTGGAACAATACAAGCAGGCTTCTCTGCACGGTGCCTGGGACAGAGTAAGACCTCAGTACGTGGTAACGGTTACTATCTCATGACCGACAATACAAGAGCCTATCTGCTACGCTCGAGAAACTGAGGCTCAGGAAGATGAATGGGTCCTGCTGTGGTTAAAGGGGAGAGGCAGTGAGAATTTCACCCCAGGTCTGCCCGACTTCAAAGCTCCCATTCATCTCTTGTGTTATCAAACTACACTTAAACCAGGCTGTACCCTTCTTTATTAAAAATAGCTACTGCGTATTTACAATGCACTGATCACAGGGCTCCTTGCTGAAGACATCATATGAACAAGAGAGAGGGCACCCAGCCTCAGGGAGCTTACATGTCTGGGAGAAAGAGACAGGACACAGGACATTACAAGAAAGGTGTCATGGGATCTGACCGGGAAAACATGCAGAGAAAGGAAGCACCATGCAGGGGGCCCAGGGAAGTGAATGAACTTGGAGCTTTTTAGAACACAGAAATGCAGGTAATGACACTGCCTACATTATCTCCCCCTTGACATTTTCTTGAACTCAGAATCTCCAGACACATCCGGCAGCTCAGGACTTTCAGGCACCCGGGACTCAGGCTGCAGGAGTCTGAATGCACCGAAAAGGAGGACAGTGTTGCTGCGCTGAAGTCGGTGGAGCACGGCTCTGCAGCGGAACGGCACTGGGGGAAGAGCGAGCCCCCGTCCCAACAAACCTCTGTCTTCCCCCGCAAGTGCCAACCATTCCCATCAAGGGGCAAAGCTGCCTCTCCTGCCACTAGGAAGAGACTTTAAACGCAAACGGCTTTCTGAGGACGGCCAGCACGAGGGCGTGAAACACAGTGAGGCACGAACAACTGAAGGAGAGCTTTCCGGTCCTGACCTAGTGAAAGCAGACGGGGCTGCCCACCTACCCACTGAAGCCAGCGGACAGAGGGCCCACCGACGGCTCGCATGGTTTCTGCAGTGAGGCTCACGCTGTTTTCTTGTTAAACTGCACACCAGGGTGACGGGGCTCGGCAGAGCCCAACCTGTTCAAGAACGATCAGAGTCCCCCTCGCTGACTCCTCAGTGGCGGAAGTCCTGGTCTCTGCGACATCCCATTTGCTTCCACCTGAACCCCTACATTCGCTGACCAGGCTGCGGCTGGGGCTGCACCTGGTGCATTTTCACTGGGAACACACTCTGCACGTCAGACCCTGAGGACAGGGACAGGATCCTGCTCTCTTAATCTCCAGGCCGAAGAAAGGGCCGCCTTCGAGAACAGCAGCCGCTCAGTGATTTATTGCTGGAGAAAGGCCGCGCGCCTCAGAGGACGCGTGTCAGAGCCGCAGGTGCCGCCAGGGGAGCAGCTCTCCTCCGCTGAGCCGGGAGACAGAAGCTGGAAAACAGCGTCCTGAGGAATACGCCTTCATTACATGGTGAAAGCAGTGAGGACCGGGATGTGCTCTGTGGGTGTAATTCCACACTCTGCCTCAGAGGCCAAGACTGCAGGGCCGAGGAGCAGTGGAGGGAAGAAGAAAAGATGGAGAAAATCAGGCAGGTGCAGCCCTGCCCCAGGCACAGGACACAGGCTACCTCCCAGAATCCCTCACTCCCACAACCTCCAGGGACCAGCCCTTCACTTGTGTCACAGGTGAAGTGGTAACACATATGTCACAGCTGAGCCTTAGAGATGAAGCTACAACACGGTTCCTGCGCTGCCTAACCAGCCAAGGGCACTGAAAAACTTGGCCACTGGAGGTGTTGTTCAGGACACAGGACAAGCAACTCACCACATGAAATTACATTCTAGACTTAATGAAGGAACTTTTAGAATTCCATTTGCTAATCCTCTCAACTCAGGAGCTCGAGGTTATCTGGAAGTTGAGAACATACTTTCCCATGTAAATAAGTTCTACATCAAGGTTATGACCCAAGGTGAACTCACAAAGGCCCATTTCTTTGATTCTTTCAATAAACATTAAACGCCCGTGAGGCTCTATGCCAAGAGCTGGTGACACCAAGTCAAATGAGGCCCAATCTGTACCCACAGGCCCCTGGAGTCTGGTGGAGAAAACAGAATCGATGTTCACGAGGGAGTGTTCCAGGTGTTTTCTGGACCATCCTTGGGACGTTCTGGGGAAGCAGAGCCAAGGGGCACCAGAGTCGGACTGAGAAAGGGAGAGCCACAGAGAGCCGCCCCGTCGGAGCTCACGTCTGAGTGGAACGTGGGGTGCAGCAGGAACCAGCGGCACAAAAAGGGGGAAGAGGCAGAACCAACCAGACTCGCAGGCTCACTGGGTGGTGAAAGTGGGGGACACAGAGGAGCCTGCAATGAGTCAAGTGTCTGGGCTGGGTGACAGATTCTCAGAGAAAGGACTCACGGGTGACGTGGGGACAGAGATGAAAGAAACTCTTCCCAGGCAGACCGTGCCAAGTTGAGACCTGCGCCCTGCATCTGTTTGGAATGGCAGGGGACTTTCATTCCTTCTGACAGCAAGCCTGAGGGGTCACGTGGAGTGGACGGAGGACAGGTGCTGTCCCGGGCACCACGGCGGTTAACGGTACACTGGCGTCACCTCAGTGCCCTCCCACCCCCACCCCATGGAGTCCCTGTCTCCACATCTGGCCCCTGTTTGCCGCCTGTGCCTCAGCCCCGTCAGCAGGGCAAGCCTCGGGAAGCTCCAGCTAGCCTCAGTTGACAGATGAGGAAACTGAGGCAGAGAGGTAGCGAGGAACTCGCCCAAGAGCGGACAACAGGTGAATGGTCCTCCTGCCCCAGGGCCCATGCCCTTCACCACCCTGTGCTGCCTGGTTTGAGAAAGAGCAGCAGCTCCTTGCCTTCTGGGCTCGTGCTTGGCAGAGGCGGGCTCTCGGTCATGGAGGTGTCCAGGAAACCGTGGCTAAGAGGCAGCCTCCTCAGGCTGTGCCTTTCCACCTTGCGCTTTGTTATACGGAAAAGGTCTACTCCGGGGTCCCGGGACTCCTCTGGGGCCCATCCTCAAGGGGTGGGGTCTCCCCCTGCCACAAGGATACGCCTTGTCTTCTTGTCACAGGTCTTGCTTCCCCTTCCACTCTGCTCCAATCTGTCGTGGCGGTGAGTCTGCACGAGGCTGGCATCACCACATCGCTCCCGGGGAGCCTGCTTTGAGAATCTGCATCCGGGCGTATATTACGGGGCTTCTGAAGTCTCAAGTGCCACGTGCCTCTGGTGACCATGGTGAGGATCTGGACCCGTGGTTCAGATGGAAGACGAAATTTATGAAGAAACGCGTTGCCAGGAAGATCCCGATAGTTTGCAGATTTCAGGACACAGAGATGCTTTAATTATCTTAGTTAATGAGCTTACTCGCCACCAGTTACACACAGCAGGCTGAACGGACAGCTGCAGGTGCGAGCCGAGAGGTAAACAGGCGTCTAAATGAGCAGAGAGCCCGGGAGCAGCGGCCGGGGAGGCGCGGGTCTCAGGCTGGATGATTAAAGCCTGTGCGGGCCCGCAGTTGTGGGCCCGGCTGCTTTCTAAAGTGAAGACATCTCAGCCTGAACGCTGGCACTTTAAAGGTAAAAATAGAGTCATTATTCCCCCGGCTTTCTTCTCCATCACTGGTGAAAAATGAAAGAGCTCCTTTGGTTTGTGAGTGATGCGTCGACACTAAAATTTCACTCTACCCATCCTTTGAAACGCTCAGCAGGGAAGAAGAGTGTCTTGATGTGCAAAACTGCACATTTCGGCAGGAAGCCGTGGAGACCTCGGTGCAAGAGCATTTTCTACCGGGGCAGACACGCAGCCACGTTTGAAAGTTTACCACACATTTCAAATTCCACTTGGAGCACATACTTTAGGAGAAACAAATATACAATGGTTAAAAGAGGGAATTGGCTTTAGTTTTGTTTTTTAGAAATACCCAGTAAAGTTAAAGTGCAGATTTTTATTTTTTCCTTTTAAATACAAACTATTTGTTAAAAAAAAATATGAAAGGCTAGGAGACACTTAGAATTCCCAGCACAAAAGTACTCAACTTACTGATCTGAGTGCATAAATATAATCAGTCTGATACCACTGATTTCACTTTAATTAATGTTTCCTCTCCACAATAAACTATTGATGAAATCAGAAAAGTTGTCCTTGAACCCAAACAACACATCTGATCTTCACTTAGGCAGTATTCACTGAGCATCTCCCTGCTTTGCATCAGACACAATTCTCTGTGCGGGCAGAACCGTGAACAGAATACAGCAGGCCCTCGTTCTGGGGGAGCCTCCTCCCACCGCCAGTGAGCGGCGCAGCGCCGTTGGGTAAATGAACACCCGCGGTGATTCAGGTCCCGTCCACGATGTGATGACAACAGTGACGCCGCAGGAAGGTGGAAGGAAGAGCTGCGTGAGGGGGGACGACCAGGGAAGGGCTCCTTGTGGACGTCATTTTCAGCTCAGTCCCAAGGAGTGAGAAGCAGGCAGCCAAACAAAAAAATTTGTTTTTTACTTGAAGTGGTGGAGTGAGAACATACAGAACAGTCAGCACTGAATGCAGCTGCTTGCACCAGAACGGCTTACCCAGAGAGGGGCCTTTGTCTCACAGGGCTCCTCCACGCCACGGGGGCCCAAGCTTCTCAGAGCTTCCCGGCGCCACCCCTGGTGGGTGGCTTTCTTCCTTGTGCTCCTCACCCAGAGCTCTGTTCTGTGGCCGCTCAGGAAACGAGAATTGCGGGGAAGAAGATGGAGACTGGTGAAGGGCAGGAGGCTCAGCCAGCCCGTCAGTCCCTTTGTACCCGATCACACCACGTCAGCCCCTTCCCGGAAGCCCTGGCCACAACCTGAACTTACACCTGCTGGGAACACTGTCCCACAGCTACTGCAAGGCAGCTTGGAGAGCTGCAGGCTGTTAACTGGCACGGGCCTTCTGTAGCCCCCCAAACTCTTGTCCGCAAGTAGGAAGTGTGAGTGGGTGCTGGCCTGTGACCAGCAGTGGCCGCTGAAGCACTCGAGACGGGGCAATGGAAGCGCAATGTCCCTGATGTGACGACAGGCGGGGCTCGTAACCCAGGAGCGTGGGGAGCCCCGAGAGCCCCGCCTGGGGAGACAGTCAGTGAAATGAGAGCCCCGGGCACAGAGGACGCCCGGGTCCCAGATCTGCTGCACTGGAGACGTGCTTCGTGCATGCGCGTAATAACCACACTTAAATCCCCCACGACCCCACGAGATGGGTGTCACCTTTTCTATTTCACAAGGAAGGAAGCAAACTCTGAGATGAAGTGACTCACCCAAATTCGCAATTAGGAAGGAGAAGAGGCCCAATGATGACCTGGGTTGATCACAGACCCACACCCACAAGCCCCGCCCTCTCCTGCTGTCTGCATTCCTCCGCTTTCACTGTAGGCCTCTGATTACCGAACTGACAGAATCCATTCTTCCAAATCCATTCTGGTTATTACCTACTGTCCTGTTCACTCACGTTTATGGAGAGGTATTTCTTATTTTTCTAATATTTTCATTTGTTTGGAATTCTACATACAGAAATCTCCATGGGATTCTTTACCTAATATGTCTGGGAAGAAAAAAAAGTCTTAAAATTGAAACTGATGCCTCTGCTTCTGCCATTGACGTTTGGGGGTGGGCAGCTCCTGTGAGTGGGGAAATCAATCTCTCTACCTCTCCCTTTCACTCTGAGGTAAGTGGGCAGGGAGAGCAGAAAAGGCTGAAATTTCAAAGCTCCTGCCAGTGGGTCTTCGGTGCTGTGAGACATTAATGAGCTTCTGGATTTGCAAGGTGGGCCCAGAGCCTAAGGATGTTTGAGAGTTAAATTGCTCTGCATAATGAAGTAAAGGTGATTGAGTTTCCAGAGGAATCGGAGAATGAGGAGGTCCAGGAAAATGGAGAAAGCAGGCAGCTACGAAGGCAGTGGCTGTCTAACTTCACAATCCATCTGCCCGACGTCGGGACGTCCCAAGTTCCCACACGGGGGCAAGCAGGGGCAGCGGCGAGGGAGGGTGCTGGAGGTGACTTGTGCGCAGGCACTGGGGAAATGCTGGCACCCAGGACAAGGCATTCCTTAGGAATCAGGGCAGAATGAAAGGAGAGGGTGAGTCTAAATCCCCGGGGCGGAGCTCCCTGGGTAGTCTCCAGGTCGGAGACAGGGGGCAGGCGGGGCTGTCTGCTGCTCTGGCCCTGAAATGCACTGCCAGGCATGCTGAGACCAGGACAAGACGTCGGATGAGCCCAGTGTTCCCGCAGCTCCTTTAGGGGAACCTCACACCCTCCACTCACTTCTCAGCGACAACCCCCCTCCCCAGCCCCTCAAAGCAGAGTCACCTGCACATGCAAAGGCAGGTGGCAGGGCACACCTGGTGAAGTTCAACTGCATGCTGCCAAGCATGACAGATGTTTCACTGTGGTTTAAAAGGTCTGTTTTCCCCAAGAGGCCTCTTCTCCTTTGTGGTCCAGTGGTTTTCAGTGTAAACTTCAAATTCACTGAATGGTGTATGAAAGGGCTTCTGAGTGGCCCCTGCCTGCACGCCAGTCTCACCGCCAGCCGCTCCCAACAGGCTCCCGGAGCACCGATAACTCAGAACCACTGTGCTTCCTCTCAGTGCCATACTGGTTAGATTCTCTCCTACCTTCGCACATGCTGTTCCCTCCATTTCACTCTCCTCTCTTCCACGCTGCACCTGCTTCCATACAGCGGTCTTCTAGGAGGACTTCAAGGAGCAATTCAGGCGTTTCCACCTCCAGAAGGCCTCCTCCAGCCTCCACATCTGACTCGGACGGCCTCCTTTATGTTGCCCTATTAGTAGAAGCAGCAACACCTCCAAGCTGGCTAAATGAAGGAGGACTCTTACCTTCCTTCACTGACTCCAAGAGAACGTTCCAGAACTAGGTCAAGCTAGGACTCATAAGCACATGGGGCATTGAGAGGGTTCGGGTAAAAGAGCCGGCAACAGCCTGGGTTGAAGCCACAGAGAGATGTATTCCTGCCGATTGTAGCCAACAGATGTGAACACCACTGCTGACGCACCTCACCCTCTCTAAACCAGTAAGACGGGCGTGGGTGCTGTTGGGTCATTTTAAACTCTCATCTCCTGTTTATGAGAATGTGGAATTTTGTTTGTGTCGCCTGTGACCCCAAATTTACAGAATGCCGAGGAGGTCAGACGCTGTTAAAACATAACGAGCACTTCCTGACAGCTGGTGGCAGCAAAAATCTGAATCTTGAGGTCAGACGTCTCTGTTCCGATGCCTAGCTGAGATGCGCCCCCAACTCTCAAGCACAACACACTGTGAGGGTTATTCCAGATGGCCAGAGAGTACTGGTGTGTCAGGATTCCCATAAAAGGATATAAACTATACCAAGCACCTACCTAACGAGCAACTCAGTAACTATTTAAGTGTATAATTACAACTTGTACTGAAGATCATGTTACTAGGTATTTGCTTTTTGCAAGAAAAATGATTTTCAGGTTAAATGCAGCTTACTTAAAACATACCCTAAGTGGTTAGGGGCCAAGTTCATAATCCATTTGGCTCTGTGCCTCAATTACCCTTATCGTATTGCGGCAACCTATTGCATAGTTAATCACCTTCTTCCGTGTTGCCAACCTGACACATTAAAGATTCATAGTCCCAGACACATTAATTATTTTTTGCCTTTCTTTCATTTGGAAAGATCCTGGGGGCATTCATGGTGGAAGATACAACGGGTGCCATGTTCCTAATATTATAAACTATCTTGGCTTTTATGCTCAGGGACTGGCTGTAGCTTGGAAACTCAAAACCACAACTACATGTGACTATAAAATGACAATGAAAATAGAACTTCGTACTATACTAGCAGGTTGCCTGACATTTTCCAGCTTGCCCTGGTTTTATAAAAAGAAATGACCTTAAAACTAAAGCATATCAAGTGTTAAGGCTGCCGCTCACTGAAATATAACGATATGTTTGTCTTTATAATGCTGCTACGCAATCATGAAACAGAAAGATTTTACTGCTCTTTAACCAATTTATATTTGCATTTTAGAGGCTCATGCGCCTTCCCCATAAGGCCGTTGCAATCCTTGTTTACCTGGATCCCTTTCAACTTGGAAATGAAGGCGGTCAGGTCTCAGCCCACCAGACAGAGAGAAAGATCGGATTTTGCAAGAGGCATAGGATCTGGCTGATTTTTTTCCCAGCCTGTGTTTAATTAAAGGGCTCTCAGTAAAAACACAAATTCAGATTAGCTGTCTCTGCTCAGTGTTTATTAATTTAGACACGCTTTAAAATGGAACATGTAAGCATCTTGACAAATGAATGTAGCTGCTGCCACTTTATAAAAGGCTCAAATGCAACTTTAAAAAAACAGACAATGAGATGGAAAGAAAATGCTGATGATTCCTGGATGCCGCCAGGCCCCTGGTGCACGGCTGAGTGTGCTGCCTGCAGGGTGGGAAACGGCTCAGGGAAGTCACCTTCAGACACACCTCAGGACCTCGGGGCCGAGCGGCACCCCAGAACGCCCTGGGAAAATCAGAACCCCCCGGAATGAAAGACCGGGTATTCAGAGACCTAAAGAAGAGGTCCTCCTCACAAAAGGAATACTTAGGCACGGACTGGACTTTAGTTGCTGCGTCTCCCCTTCCAGGGCCACCGGATCGGAGTCCATTCATGTCACCCACGTGAAAGGTGCACCAAGCACTGGGCCGGTTCCCCCAGCGGGTCCCCTGGAAAAGGGCTCGAGGGAAAGTGGTGTAAAAATAAGGCAGCTCTCGTGACGGGAGGGAGTGCTGGAGATCTGACCTTTCCAGGTTCCATCAAGCCCAGACTCAATGGACAGAATTCTTTAAGGTGGAGGAAGAGAGGGGAGGGAGGAAGGAAGGGAAGAAGGAAGGAGGGTTTCTTAGAAAAGATTCTACTTCACATGGGCAGGCGCAGCACGGGACTGGGTGCACACTGAGCTCAGAGCCGCCGGTTCTCAGACGTCCGAGAGGAGCGCACGTGGAGGCGGGAGGAGTGAGTGAGGAAGCCGGGCTCCGAGGGGAGCTGGTCTCAGGACTGGGTCTCCCCGCGGGGCCCGCTCCCTCACTTGTTCACACTGAGCGAGTGCCCACCATGCCATGCCCCCCGCACGCTGTCTTCGCAGTGAAAGACTGACGATCTCTCTGCTCACCTGACGTTTATAGACTCATAATGGGTGACTAATAATAAGAATATTAATAATAACGGTTAAAGATCTTTGGGGGAGTGATCCAGTGCTAGCTCTATCCACCAGTCCATCCGCTCACTCCACAAAGACAATGCCTGCTGGGCACCAGCTCCCATGGTAGCTGCGTGAAGACACAGAGGTCATTAAAACACAGGCTGAATGTGGGGGTCGGCCACAAGGAGCTTGCCAGTGAACCTCAGGAATCAACGGGGTCACCCAGAGAGACGGCGTGGAGAGCAAAGGGAGAGGTGAAGGACCCACAAAGACGGCGGGTGGCGATCACCCGCAGCACACACGCAGTCCCACAAACAGCACCGATGCCGCACTGGATCTAGACACATGGAGACCTCTGGTGACTTCAGCTAGGGCGGTTTCCCCGGAGCTATGGCCCTGAGCACCAGGTGACACTGGGCAGGTGCGCCAGTGAGAAGCAAGGACCTGAAGACAGGAATGCAGAGAGTACTGCGGTTCTGACTGTGAAGGAAGAAATGTATTCAAACAGAAATAGAGGAGTTTTTACACTTTTCCCTTCCTCTCTTCCTAAGATAGAAGAGACCTTACCGCATTCAAAGGCAGAAAAAACAAAACAATGAAGACGAGATTTTTAAAAAGAACGGGATCTAGGAAGCACAAGGAGACCTGCTGTCCACAGGGTTGAGGGACAGAAGGAGGGAAAATGCTGATGCGGGTGCAGGTGGGGGTGGGGCGGGGAGGAGAAGTGGAGGGTCAAAACTTGAAGAATCTCCTATGTAATGGCCTCAGGCCAGGAAAAGTCTCAGCCAAGCCTCAGTGTGCATGGAAAAGGCCCCCTGAGACTGAGAAACAGGTATTTTAGTTCAGACTAGTTGACAGTTGGTCACAATGAATGGGGGAGGGTTGGGAGGGGAGAGGGGTGGGTCATGTTTGATTATTAAATTTACTTAACAGAGGGATATATAAAATGTGTCCAACTAGACAGCCAAGAAACACTTGGGTGACACGATGACGCACACATTTTTAAGTAAACACTTTCATTTATCCCTCTAAGTTGGAGGGGAAACCCGGAACTGCACGTATTACTGAATCCACAGGGACCTGAGAAGCAACTGTACCTCCACCCAGGCACCGAATTAAAGAGGGAAGGGATTCTCGGCCATGGGCTCATCCTCTGTAACCCACACCCGTCCCTGATGTCCGGCAAGCTGCTTCACCTCGCTCTCTCCCCAGGTCTTCTCTTCGTTTCCTAAAGGGAAAAAAAACTTTCCCTCCGACTCCCTGGGTGCTGAATGCAGGGCACGTCTAAAGCTGCTGGCCAACTGAGAAAAGCACCTGAGAACGCCAAGGGCCCGGCTGAAGGGGAAGAACCTTCTAGGCGCAGGCTGTGCAGGGCCACACACTGGCACGTTCCGCTCACGTCCATGAAGGAAAAAGCACAGGTTTGCAGAGGTTCCTCCCAAGCACTTTGCCCACTGGATCGCTTGTTCCACACGCAGGACTGAGACCCGTTCTGAGCAGAGAAAGACAACACGGCGCAGCCTGGACTCGCCTGCAGGTCTGGCAACCCCCTTCTCACAACTCGCTGTGCGGGCAGGCATGCTGCCCCCTTGCTCACCCGACACGGAGCCCCGCGTTCACAGGGTGTCTGCTCCGTCAGCACAGAGCCTTCACGCTCTGTCCGCGCCTCTGGGGTTCCTGGAGATGGCAGGAGCCCGGGCACCACGCCGGTCACCGCGCACGTGCATGATGGGAACCCACCAGAACGCCTGTGGACAACGGCGCCTGCAGAGCTGGCTGGGAATATGCTGTGCTGTCCCCGAGGCAGTAACCGTAGGCTAGGTGACATGGGATCTCTTATTTTACTTGATTTTTTATTGAGGTGACACTAACAACAGAAAATTAGCCATTTGAAAACAAACAATTCAGTAGCATTTCGTGCATCCACAATGTCGTACCAGCCGCCACCTCTGTCTCGTTCGAAAACATTTCCATTGTCACCCCAGGAGGAGCCCTGTAGCCGTGAGGCAGTGGCTGTCCATCCTCCCTCCCCACAGCCCTGGGCCACCACCGACCTGAGTTCCGTCTCCATGGATGTATCTACTTGAGTATCTCACATAAGTGGAATCACACAACTCCTAACAGTTTTTGTGTCTGGCTGCTTTCATTTAGCATAATGTTTCGGAGATTCATCCATGGGGTGGCATGTATACATCCCTCATTCCTTTTTATGGCTGAATAATATTCTGTTCTGTGGATGCAACTATTAGTTTACCCACTCATCCAACAGTGATCTTCTGGGCTGTTCTGCCTTCCGGCTGTTGTGCTCAGGGCTGCTACGAACACGTGTGCACATGTACTTGTGAAGCACGGCTTTCAGTTCCGTGGGGTATACACATAGGAGTGACGTTACTGAGTCATATGGTAATTCTATGCTTAATTTTTTTTTTTGAGAAATGTTTCCCACAGTGGCTGCACCATTTTACGTTCTCACCAGCAATGCAAAAGGGTCCTAATTTCTCCGCATCCTCACCAACACTAGTTATCCCTTTTTTTTTTTTTATTGCAGCCATCCTGGCGAACGTTAGGCGCACCTCCCGGTGGTTTTCGTCTTCATTTCCCTGATGATCAATGATGTCAAGCGTCTTCTCATGTGTGTGTCCGTCATTTGTACATATTCTCTGGAGAAATGTCGCTCGAGCCCTCTGCCCGTTTTTTAATTGAGCTGTTTGTCTTCTTGTCATTTTTAAGGAAGGCGCTCCAACACTCCTCTCTCACCACGCCGTCTCAAGGAGACAAGATGTGAAGCAAGACAGTAACAGCACAGTGGTTAACAGGTCATGCTCTGAGACCAGAGAGCCTGCTTGCGTTACTTGCTGTGTGACCCTGACAAAGTCACAGGTATCTCTCCAACCCACCATATCCTTGCCTGTAAGATGGATGTATTAATAGTAAACTCCATGGATGTGTGGTAGTGCTAAATAATTTAATCCACATAACATGACTGCAATAGTGTCGGACACAAAGTAAGAGGGAGACAATGTTTCACAAACCAATAGAGTTTGCATAGAAAGCACCCCCATGCAGTTGTATAAGGGTCCCCACAGGGACGGGGAAAATGCATGAACCCTCGCTGGATTCCACTACGCGAGGGGAAGAGGAACTTCGGGGAAGAAGGCACTCCATGCTGAGGCTAAGATGGCCTCAAAATGATGAGTATCGTGCTTTACCTGTTTCTACCATCACAGGAAAAGCAATCTCAGCCTGTGGCAGGAAGGCAGAGGCCCTGCCGCCAATAAAGACACCAAGCAGGGACCACACCTTCCGCCCCATCACAGACTCCTGGGGATGAAAAAGACGGAGACCATTTTCAGGCCGCTGTATTTGATAAGCGGGATTTCTTTTCAATGTCCACCTATAACTGTGAATGAGGACAATAAACCAGAGCATGTGGTCTCTTTTCTGTACACAGAAACACTTCATTGCGTTCAAAAGATTAATGTCAGGCCATTCACCTGCTCAGGCCCACAGGTCACGTGCTTCAGCCAGCAAGTCTGCGCCGCTCCCATGGGGCTTTGCACAGTCTTCAGAGGGGAGCGTTCCGTACACGTGACATCAACCCAACGGCAGCATGCAAAAGCCTCAGCACTCCGCCTCCGCCCTCTGCTTCAGAAAGGCTCTTCCGGGGCAGGTTCAGTGTCACCCACTACGTACCCTGGGCCAATTCAATTCTCCATCTGTGATACACAGTTTCATACCCGTGATTTCCCGTCACTTTGCACTGCTTTAATAAGGAATGAAGTCCTCCCTCACTCCGGCTCCTTAGGGAGCCGGGTTTTCTAAAAGCTTGTGCGTCCTTCCCCACGTTCCCTCCATCCAGCACATCTGAACCCCTGACATAGTAATGAACTTGGGTAGCAACCCACGAGCCCCTAGAAGGACGGACACCGAGGAACTGGAGTCACGGGTACGGCTGTATTTATTCTCACTGCTGGAACGAATGGATGGGGTGGAAGAGGTGGTCAGAAATTACCACACCTAAAGGAGGAATGACCAAGTTAATTTACCAAGCAGACAGAAGGAAAATTAGGGAAAAGTCCGAACAGAGAAAAAAAACACCTTTCTTTCTCTGAAAAACTTCCAGTGATATTATACATGAAAGGGGCAAGCTTAAATAGGCAAACTCACTATGAAAAAAATCATGTTCCTGGAAAAGCAAATACATAAAAGTAAGTCCTGGATTTGTCATCAAAACGCTCCTGTGCGCCCCAGATCACAGGGAAAGAGGGGCACTTAAGGGAAAGAGTATCGTCACACACAGCACCAGGAGTCCCAGCTTTGATTCCAGCTCTGAAGATATGACAGGAAACTTCAGGTCTAACATGTACCTATTTTAGCTCATTTTCCACAGCTTCCGGAAATGACTCTGATTTTCAAGCCTAGTGACAACCCAAATTTGGTGCAACCTGATTCTCAGCCTGCGCGTCCTTCTGCTTCCTGACCGTTATAGAAAATATGGAAATCACAGAATTGTACAAAGGGGAAGTGAAAAGGGAATTTGACAATCTACAACTTGAAAAGAAATATTTTTTGGTGCATTTCCTGATCATCAGAGTCAAGAACTAATGTATTCTGCATTATCCTAAAATTAAGCATTTAACATACTGAGGATTTCTTCCTTCTCAGAAATATATGTGCAATTAAAAGTATCAGAATGAGGTTATACATGTATCATTCAACAAACATTGCACAATGGTTATTTCCCCACATCATTAAATATGCTTAATGATTCCACATAACTTTCTACTTTTACTTACAGTTTATTTAAACACTTTCACATTGCTGAACTTTTTTTCTTTTTTTAACTATTAAAAAAGTACACTTAACTAGTTTCACCAAACAAGGATCATTAGGAATTAATCATTTTAGACTTGATAAATATTTCTAAATTTGCTGTCCCCAAAATGTAAACCAATTTACACAACAAAAGTGGTAATATGGGAGTAATAAATCCCTTAATAAATCCTTGCTAACATTTGAGCATTAACACTTCTTGTTAATTTCTGCCAAATGGCATCTCACAATTTACCTTGTTTTGACTATTAGTAAGGTTAATTTTTTCATGCACGTATAGGCTAACTCATTTCTTTTGGGGATTCTCCGTGTATTATGTGGTATCTTATCTGTTTATTCATTGTTCCCAATGAACACTATGAAATTATCTAGAGAAATGCCCCAAAAACATTTAGTTTGGAGAGACTAGCATCTTATAGTGCTTAGTCTATCATCTAGGAACACAGTATAACTCCCCAGTTTATCTTCTGTCTTAAGATTTGTACATTCCTTTGCACTTACCTTCATGGTACTTGTGGCCTCTAACTACTTTATTGCAAGACTTCTCAGCGTTTTTCATATGCCAAATGCATGGCATTTTTCAAATCAGCCTTTAATTTTTTTTTACCAGAAAATTTTCTCAGGCACAGGAATTGCTACTTGAAAATTATGAGTTTCTGAGAACAATTTTGCTTGCTTTGTGTGGGTTTTATGGTCCTCTATTCTCATTTTCTGAGAAGTTTTGCTTTCACCTTGGCCCCGTGGTTAACAGTTCCTTAGGTCCTCAGCAACGTGCGGGGCTGAGCCAACACTGTGTACATCCACCCAAGAGTCAGTCTTGACAAATGTTTCAGGGGTGACTGAGATATAAGTGCCTTTCCTTTAGGAAAGGCACAGCATTTATCCCATTTAATGCTGTTTTATCTTAAATCCTGTTTATTGGACATTACCACTGTAACCCCTGTGTTTGAGCTTTAATTCACCTTTGCCCATCATTCTACTTTAGTCACAATCTTTGAATCAGTTCCGTTTTTGGTGGGGGGAGGGTGCTGTCACCTACCAATGGCTTCCACCTGAGAGCGCTTGTTTATTGACAGTGGAGCTGCTCTCAGGGCTGAAAGAGCACATGGAACCGAAGAGCCGCGGTGACCATTCAGTTGTTAGTGATAACACACCTGCCTTTCTCCGTCCTGCGTTCCTCTCTCGAGACCCTGACAGCCTGAAACAAGGTTTTCTCGGATGGCCATTCTACAGGTAGCTGCTACTTCTAAAATTAGAAACGTATACAATATTACAGTACTAAAGCTATGAAAAGAATATTTTATATAATGTGGGAGTGGGGGTTGTATGAACATCAATTTTCAAATCTCATCAAGTTAACCCGAAATCTATATATTTTATTGCTTGTAAATTATAATTCATTTTTTTAAAAAAAGAGTACTAGAGGGGAAAAACGTAAGTATGGCTCAAGAAGTGACTTTCCCTACATCTCAAGTAGAAGGTATATGATGATACAGACAGAAGCATTAATTTTATTGATCAAATTATATTTAGTACCAAATGCTACATGATCGTAATTTGTGACATGGCAACTATCCATTTACTGCACCAAAAATTGACGTTAGGTTTCAAGATGATTGTTTACAGAAGTTATGATAATAAACTTAGTATGTTCCTACTGATATAGGAGGTAAAACAAAAAGTATCCCTGAGAGAAGGGTAACCAGTAAATAATTGCTTTGGTTTTTGAGATTTAGAGTAATTATGCACATATTAAAAGCAAACAAAAAGGTCGTGCTTTTACATATAAGTAATCTCTATACTACAGAGATACCCTGAACGTTAAAATGCTTTCTCTATCTGGGGGTTAAAACACTTAAAATAGTCATCTACTACTCGTGGTGAACCACGAGTCATACCTTCCATCAGGGATCTGGAAATACTTTATAAACCATCCAGGAAGACAGGGGCATTCCAGGGGTAGCGCTCTCACGATCAGTGGAGAGGAAGGACCTGTTAGTCCCTTATCACCCTGCGGAACAGCGTCTGTTGGAGATCCTCCTGGACACAGAGGGCAATGGACTGGCGTGTGTGGTTGCCAAGTGGGACCTAATTACCAACTTTTCACCAAGGACTCTAAAAACACTGCACACATAACGCAGAAATGAGCCATGAATTCCGATTGTGTTATACTTTATAAAGCACAGAGTGAAACGCTTTTTCAAAATGTGTCATTTATTCAAAGGAGCTTCCTATCTCAAACACGTTCTCCAGGAGAAGCAGCGTGCATTGCCCCAAGTGACTACATTGTCCACTGTCCCGTCAGATACTTATTCAAAAGCAGCACGTATGGGGAAACCAGTCTGGAGCGCAGGCTAAGCTCACAGAAACTCTCAAAGGAGGTCATTTTTTATTCCATCCCACCATCCCCTTTCCTTTTCATCGCCTCCTCTGGATCCCAACGCAAGCTCCCTCACTAGTAACCACATCATTATTCTCACTATTTAATGACACAAAGCACGAAGTTGCAAGATTAGAGGTCAGTAAACAGTACCGGCCTCCCTCGGCGGCACTGCTAGGCACCAGGGCATAAAAGCTACTTTCTCCCATCGCTGTCCAGATCCAAAAAGGAGACCAAATTTGGGGGCCACGTTGGTTCTTCAAGGCAGAAAAACATTTTTTAAGGCACCACTGAAAATTGGACTGATACCGTGACTAAAAAGTAGTATTTGGTTTCTTAGAACAGAAATGGCACACATGTTTAGAATGGGAGTGACACTTTCACTGGCCTCTCATCAACAATGCTGGTCAGCGCTGGCTCCTCCCCTCAGGCGCTGAGGTTAGCCACTTGAGCTCAAAGAACACAAGCATAACGAACACACAGAGTGTGTAAATCCCCCAAACTTAACCAACGTGGGTGGAAATATATTTCTATTTAAATGTAAAATAAAGGGATGAAAAATTTTGAATTTCCGTTCAGGCTTGCCATTTAAATAGTATAGGAACCATCGTTATGTCTGTTTGGCATGAGGGTCCAAATGTCTACGTGTACAGTCCTGACTTGGTCAAATCTTTTCATTCCACCAGAACCAGCCGTGTACGGTGCTAGGAAGGGAGCTGTAAACCCTCACGCACTCTGCTACCGCGCTGCTCTCGTCCACGGAAAAGGGCAGGGGCGCCGTAAGGCTGCCTTCCGGGTTCAGAGCAGCTTTGCAGCTTCACTGCTCTCTCACATTAGATCTTCCTTTTATTGCTGTTCAAGCACAGCTGTCTCCATTTGCCCGCCACCACTCCCCCTCTGCCCCTCCCACCCCCACCTCGCATTAGATCTTCTCGCTCACGAGACTCACACTGAAGTTTGTAAATGGAAAAGAACAAGAATAAAAATCATCACTGCTCATTATTATCAAAGGCAGAGTCGTACCCAGAGTTGCCACATCATGGTCTAAATAAATCCTAGACTTAGTAGGAGTCTACCAACTGAGTAAAAACCATTCATAATCCCAGCTGCCAACGGCAGACGGAAACACTCTTCCCAACCCTTGTTAACGCCCGCACACTCCTGCCCCAAGGAGGACGCAGGCGGCTCCCTACCGAGTTTTATTGGCTCTATATGCCAAGGAACACGAAGGTAGTTGTGCTCACTCTGTACGGAGCTCAAAAGCACCACGTAACGTCAGGATTGCAGAGGATGGACACATCTGTGGCAGCGGGGCACTGGCCGGGCGAGGAGCGAGCACAGACTTCTTGAAAGGCGGGACCTGAAAAGGCTGCGAGCCACTTTCCACAGAAAGCATAGTCTGCAAAATGTCGTGTGGTCACGCTGGTGTCCAGAGCTTCTTGAGATGTGGAAGGAAATTTTTAAAAACAAACACATGGGGCCACGAGGAGAAAGTGGGTGATGGTAAATGTGTCGAAAAGGGTCTGAGGACTTCGCTAACACCAGGCAACCAGGAATCACCCTCGCTGGCGACACCAGCCTCAGCCCGGTCTCCGAACACGCGGACGGTCCCTGCGCCCGGCCTCGGGGAGAGGGTGCCCTCTTGCTTCTGGCTTTCAAAAGGGCGCTGCCGCCCCTTATTGGGGGTTATAAAAACGGCAGCGGTTTCCATTTGAATGTTAATCACTGTTATGACACGCAAGATAATTTAACTTGCTTCAGTAATTTATTCTGGCTTGTAATTAGATGTAGTAATTGGAAAATCTTCCAGAGTGTGACAACAGTTCGGGAGGTGCGATGGCAGCGGGCGGGGGCGTCCCCCCTGGAGCTCACCCAGGAACCTGCGGCCGGCTAGTCCGCGGCCAGCCTCCCGGAGAAACCGCGCCGGGGGTCAGAGGCGGTCCTGCGGGAACCACGCGTGTGGCCCCCACGACCTTTAAGAGCCGGATGATTCGAAAGGAAGGCAAAGCCCCGGCCGGTGGTTGGAGCTGCCCTGACAAGAATATTAAAGACTAAACTCGGATGAATCCTAGAATGAAGTCACACAGTGCCATTTTAAGCCCCCTGGTCGGGGAGGAACTCACGTCCAGCTCACAGATGCCACAGAGGAGCTCAGGACAAAAGTATCACGGGGTGCAATGGGCTCTATCTGTGTTACCTGATTTATGGAAGCATTGTGGTGCTTGCCACATCACATGGACTCAATAAATATTCACTAAAATAAGCAAACGATTGATGGCACAGACAAACAAATGGGTGTGTGCAGGGCCTGGAAATAAGCACAGCCAGTAAGCGCGCAATATACAGAACATACCCAGTACAGCGGTAAGGACATGACGGCTCCCCCAGTCCCTCTGCATTGCGCCCAAAGCCTTGGTACGCTTCTTCGCCTAAAACTGCCTTTGAACACATGCTATGAAGGTTATTTCAAACATGCACGTAAGTACAGAGAATACCTCCATGCACCTACCTTCCAGTCCCAGTAATGACTGCCGGTCTTTTTTCACCTACACCCTGCATTACTGACCAGCCTGCATTATTCTGAAACAAATCCCACATCATATCATTTCATCTGCCAGTGTTTACAGGGCTCAATGTTATAATTCCTTAAATGTATTCACCAAAATGCCTTAATGTCATCGAATATTCAGGGAGTAAATCTTTCCCCTAACTGTTTAACAATTTGTAAGAGTTCGTGTAAATTGGTATGCAAAAAAACGCCCAGACATTAGGATTAGATGACAGATCTCTTAAATCCTTCTAATCTATAGACTTCCCTCTCCATCTCTTTTTTCTTTGTTTTTGTTTTTTTGTGTGTGTTTTTTTTTTACTGAAACAAACTCATTTTCCCCGGAGAGGTGCCCAGTCAATAACAGATTTTTAAAACTGAATTTCCATAATGTTTCACTCGCACTGTTCCCCTGGACTCTGGACCTCCAGTTAAGTGGACATCAAAAAAAGAGGTCAGATCAGTTACAGCTTGACATTTGGCAAGAACACTTCCCAGGCTGCGTGCTTGCTTCATAGTGGGGACACCGGACCTCGGGGTGTCTCCGTGTGGGACCGGCAGCCAGGGAGGCTCACCGCGTGGGCCCAGTAACTCAGTGTGGGTGGCAACATAATGAATTCTGACTTTCTACATCTCTCCTCCGTGGGCAGCTGGATCATTCCTCTGAAGAGAGAGTCTCTCATCAGCTATTTGGCTACACTGAGATACAATTTATAAAGAAAAGCAAGCTAAATACTTGCTTCTTCCCCTTTGTTTACCAGTATCCAAAATAATGAGCTGATTCCCTAATATCATCTGAAAGTGTGACCAATAAGGGTTTCACTTCTAACTCTGAAATTTCCTGGAGGGGAACCTTGCCCGCATCTGTGTCAGAAGCCGAGCACTGTCCACTGTCTGTGTGTGACTGGGGTGGCGTGAGTCAAGATGTAACGTACTTCAGAACCAATCCCTCCTTCTGCCTAGGGTTCCCTCAGAGAGCACTCTCTTTTCTTAATTTGAATATCCCCAAATAAGAAAGGTTTAATAAACCAAACACTCTGTGACTCTCTTTACGCAGACCACACGGCTAACACCTTCCTCTCAAAGTCATGCTCCTGGCCCGCTGACTGCAGAACCCGAAGGGCAGAAGAGTGGGGCAGCGGCCTCCGTAACCATGTCCGGCACCAGGGGCCTCCATCGGCCCACCCCTAAGTGACACACACAGAGCGTGAGACGCAAGGAGCCGAGGAGGGATGTGCCAGGCTTTGAGAGCCGCCAAATCCCATGCAGGGAGCCCATTCTACTGAAGTATGTACATCACGCGGGCTCTGCTTCTTCCTAGAGATAAAATGATCACTTAAGCTATGAAAATTACTATCATCCATCTCTCCACACGCATTGCCGCCCTTGAGAAGTGGTAAGAACTGCGGGCCAGCGTGGTATGCAAACAAATGCTCTTGTGAACAGAGGGGAACTCGTTCCTACAGGCTTGATTCCATTGAGAGAGACAGCTATGCAAAGCAGTGCTCTGTCTCACCCGCAGCGTACCCTAAAAAACGGTGATAGAATGCAATGGGAGAAGGGGTTCCTCCTGTACCCCACCCCCCACACCTTCAATCAGTACCCTAGTCTCCACTTCAGGGGGAAGGAGAGGTGTCCTTGAAATGATATGCAGCTATGACATAAAAAAAACCTGTCTATTTACAAAATTAGGAAAACGTGCTTTAGACGATCAACTGGCGTATTCGCCACCCCCTAAAGCCAAGACTGCTCCATTGCAGCAATACAACTGGCATCCTATTTGCCACATACAAGACTCAGAAAGTCAGTGAAAATGTATGAATTGTCTCATTTCGTGAATGGCACTTTGGGCAACCTCTACACACCAAGGAAATCTCAGAATTTCTGTACCCTATGGGTACAGGTATCTTCTTAACTTGTATAATTTTACTCATAAGAAACGGAATTCAAGTACTGGATTATGCGATAGGCACACAGACTAAGGTAGTCTGCTTTGGGATCCCCATGAATCCAAGGGGATGGACGGCCCTGTCTCTGAGACACATTACTGCTTCTGCTACTTGTGGGCACCACACACCAGTAACCTATAAATAATGCACCCTCCAGATGCCCACGCATAACTGAAAGCAGAGAAGTCCGATGGAGAGCCCTGGGAAACTGTATTCTAACACCAGCAGACTGATTTCCCCAATAAACTGCTTAACCACCTTGGCATCTTCATATCTTCACTTTACAGAGATAATTATCTTTACTTATCTGTCAGGGGCATTTTTGAAGAACAGAAAGAATCCTTTGAAATCTTCAGAGAAAGAGCATAATGTTAGCCTAATTATAAAGAACAGAGAAGGGGAGATGTGAATAAACTATGTCAAATCCTGCCCAATTAATCCAATTTTAAAAAGAGAGCGGGCAATCAACTTCTAATACTGGGGAACATCCATTATCGGTCCACTGTCTCTCTTTCCAGTGTCAAAAAGGGAGAGGGTAATCAACTTCTCTCTGAGAGTGGGGAACACCCATTACCGGTGCCACAAACACTGTCTTTCCTACTAATTCCTCACTGAAATTAAAACTTCCTCACCTCTCCTTGGCATCTCCTTTGTCCCCTCTCCTCCCCCGACACAGCCTCCCCCACACACGCCCGCCTCTCCCGGCTCCTCGGCCACTGCACCTGCCCTCCGGCAGCCCCGCCCCCTCTGTAATCACAACCTCCCACCCACAGTCACCCACAGGACTGAGCTGAAGGGGACCTCAGAACTCTCCGGATCAAGCGCTTGCAGAGTAAAAACAGAAAGCTGAGGCCTGAGGTGACGAGGTAACGAGCTCAAGGTCGCGAAGCCAATTACAGGATGTGCACAGCACAGCCGGGCCCCCACCCAGGCACCTGACTCCCCGCATGGTGCTTGTTCCATGCACCACACTGCCTTCTACCCCAGCCCATTCGCCTCTCTGACCCAAGACACGGATGGGAGGGGCCAGTCGATACACCATTTTCTTCACCACTGACCTGTCTCATCCAGAGAGTGGGATTCTAGAGGCTGGTTCCACGATGCCCCACCCCCATCCCCGCAGTCACCCTCACCAGCATTCAGCATCGATGCAGAAAGGTGTTCCACGGGTCAAGCTTGGGCTTCCTAATGTAAGAAACAGCTCTTGACTCTTAATTGTGACTAAAGCACCACCACCAGGTCTCCCAGCTCCGAGCGGTTGAAAAGGCACCATGCAACCCCTAAATGAAAGACTGGTGCAGAGAGAGCACGGTGCTTTTATAAAAGCACGTGGCTAAATCTGTCCACAGCCTTACCTTCATTTAGCAGGGTAAATAATCTTGGCCCCTTGGACCCCACCAATTGTATTTCTGGCTTTTGTGTCAGGTCGCTTCAAATTGTCCACATTGCTTTTCGAAGGCTGGAGTCTAGAAATGAGGACAGGTAGATGACGCACCTAATATAAGAGAAATGCCATCAACCAAAGTATTAGAAACTCTGTTTACTTCCATGGCAACCCGTGAAACCTCTGTGCAGAAGAAGCAATATTCGACACAACGATATTTTTCAGATGGACTAACTCGTACGTAAACTTGAGGACTAACCAGACACTAAGGAGAAAACATCCAATGAATCTTAAAAACAGTTCCCAGCATAAACCCAAGTTCTGTCCACTGGACATCATTTATTTCGGCAGCTCTAACCATGCAGATGAACGAGAGGAGGTCGGCCTAAGAGACAAAAGCCAGAAATGTCCAAGCCAAATCCCTTAAACATTGACAGAGTTAAGTTGGAAGGATTATGGAAAACATAAATGGGACTTCCATTTCCTACAGGGTAAAGAAAGAAAATTAAATAAAAATCCTGACTGAGCTAGGGCAGTGTGCTCAGAAAAAAACAGGACTGGAGTGTGTGCTCCAGATATACGTGAAGTCTTGAAAATAAGGAGGCTGCTAAATGGGAAGCATCGGGTGGTGGAGCACCGGCTCAAAAGATTATGAAAATTGAGCTTTCCAAAGTGAATCTGAAAAGGAAACAGGTAAAAAGAGGTCAGCTCGTCTCAGGCGAGGGGGAAGCTTCTATTATTTGGCTGGCTGTTCTAAATTAATATCCTGGAACATTAGCGGGTTAAAGAGCCCTATAAAAATGACAGAGAGAGAAGCAAATGGGGCAGAAACGGTAGTGTTTACACCTCGGTAATAGAAAGGTATTACGAGCAGGATTTACACGGTGCTAACATGACATATACATCAAAGTCAAAAGGCTGGCTCTTACGAAGGACGGGAAAAGGCATCAGGCGTGGGAGCAGAGCCCGAGGGCTGGAAGTAACTCCATCTATGCATATACTAGATTACTCTAAACCGAGTAAGCCACCCCAAGATCCATGGAAAATCATGTTTTATTATTCCCTAGCGGGCACTGTGGCAAATCACTAAAGGCACTTAGGTGGAAAAGCCAAGAGTGAGAAGAAGACACAACACTCGTCCTTTCCACACACCGTTCCTCATGCTGAAAGACTCGGAAGCTATTCCTTGACCCAAAGGGGTCGGCCCCAGCCTTTAAATTCAAAGTCAGAGAGGAGCAAGTGCAGTGCCCCTTTCTCCCTCTTGGGAAACACTTGGGAGATAGCATTTCTAAAAACTAAAACAGAAGAGCAGTAATGGGTCAGTATTAACCACCGTCTTCCGAGTCAGCACACACACTGGCAGCACTGGCATGAAGGCTGACGTCCTCAACAGCGACCCGGCCTCCTCTGGGGACAGCCCTCCCTGTCATCCCCCAATCCGAAACTTAGATGTAGGGCTTCTGCTTCTCCCAGTACCACACCTTGCTGTGGACTGAATGTTTGTGCCCCGCGCCCACATGCGCGTGTCGAAGCCCTTTAGAGCAGGTGTCTCTGAGGAAGTAACTAAGTGAGGTCCTGCGCCCCGATCTGATACAGCTGGCGTCCCTGCGAGAGGAGCCTTCAGAGAGCGTGCTCTCTCTCAGGAGGGAGCGGGAAGGAGAGGCCACCTGAGGACACAGCACAAAGGCAGCCCCGGGGGAGTCGAAAAGAAAGTTCTTGCCAGAACTCCAATGGGCTGGAACCTTGATCTTGTACTTACAAGCCCCAGAACTCTTAAACAACAGAAAGAGATAAATTTCCGTTGTTTAAGCCACTCAGGCTGGGGTGTTCTGTTATGCCAGCCTGAGCTAAGGAAACCTCCTGTGTCCACGTTTGACAGCAACTTCCCCAACAGCAGGAGCGAGGGTTTTGTTTCTTCCGTGCCCCAGGACAATGCTCTCTGAAGCTGGTTGCCCCAGAAATGCATTATGAACACAATAACGGTTTAAAAAATCCACCAACCACAACACCCACAATTTTCTACCAACAATGACAGTGTTATAAGCATGGCATCACTTTTACAGGCTAACGAATTTTTCTCCTTATTAAAAAGGAGACTGTGGAATGTTCACCATTTCTTCACTCACTAGTAAAAATTGTCAATAGCAATTCAAGTACTGTAACTCCTTTTGGAGAACTAGAAACACAAGTAAAATATCTCCTGCAATGCTAATTCATATACGCAAGTGTGCTAAAAATACTACAAAGAATCTCTGTTGTGATTTTTATATAAATAAGAGACCCGATTCTATGCCAATTCACTGAGATATTAACAAACTTTGGACAGTGCACTTTGGGCTTAAAGGATATTAAATCATGAAGTCACAGAACTGCAAAATCATAGAAGCATGAAAAATAGGAATGAAAAAATTTTAAAGACACAGGGGAGGCAAAGGAAGTGATTTTAAATGGATTGTTTTGGGAGACTGCCCCCCCTACAAACAGGATGCCTCAATCACTTAGGGTGGCTGCCATATTCCAAATGCTGCCAGTATCACAAGAGCAAAATAGGTAAAGAGCCCAAGACACACCCCGCAGGTTTTGGTGTATGCAGCACGGGGGGCACTCTGTGGTATTAAGGCAAAATGAAACGCCATCACATGCTGCTTTTAGAGACCAAACAGCCAGGATAAAAACTCCCAGGCACAACAAAGGCAAGATTGTGTGTATCTCTGAGAACAGTATATAATTCTTTCCTTCTTTCCTTCTCTTTACAAGCACTTTTTTTTAAACAGAACTGACGGGTGACAAAGAAGGGAAACTATGGCACCAAGTTTAAAGTCGGGATCTGTTTTTTTGTGGAGCCTAATTTATTTCAAGACATGTACATTAAGTGTAACTCCCGTATGATTAATGGTCTCAAAGGAGAGGTAATATAAACTAGTCCTTAAGTGCTTAGCTCTGGAGTCCAAAAGACCTGAATTCCAGCGCCAGTCACACGTACTGTGAGGCCTTGGCCAAGTTAACTAAGCTCTCTGAACTGGTTTCCTAGAAGTGATACCTCATTAGGTTGATGTGAGGATCACATAAAATCACATTAAATAAAATAGTGCATATAAAGCATGACGGAGAACCTTGCAAAATTTTAAATGCTTAATGTAAACTTTTAAAAGAGTAGGAAGAGTCCCTGGCTGGCGTAGCTCAGTGGATTGAGCGCGGGCTGGGAACTAAAGTGTCCCAGGTTCGATTCCCAGCCAGGGTACATTCCTGGGTTGCAGGCCATAACCCCCAGCAACCGCACATTGATGTCTGTCTGTCTGTCTCCCTCCCTCCCTCCCTCCCCTTTCTAAAAATAAATAAATAAAATCTTTAAAAAAAAAAAGAGTACGAAGAAAGGAGTTGCTGAAGCACAGAATTAGTTTCTAGTGTGAAACACAGATTTAAATTAATATTCAACAAGGCTAAGTAAAACATACCAAAGCTTTCTCTGTCCTCCAAGAAAAAAAAAAAGGATGATAAAAAATAATAAGTAATAATAGAAGGCAGTCAAGGTCTTAAAGTTCAACTCGTTCTCCATCCATCACTTGTCTCTAACTACCTTCTGGAAGGGTTACGGTATTTCAGGGGTCCAAGGCTAAAACAGAACAAGAGGAGGAAGGCGGGAGCTGAGACGATCTCAGAGAAGTGTGGTAACGCCTTCCCCAGAGTGTCAGCAAAGATAACCGTGCACTATTCAGAAGGGAAGCTCTGAACACGGGCGACCCTCGGTTTGAGATGTCATTCTACCCACACCCCACACCCTGAATTCCCCGACGAGCTGAGAGAAGCTGCAAGGAAGGGGGAGAAAGCACACTTCATAATTCATTCTGGATAACTCTGTTTTTGCACACCAGAGGTTAAGTGGCTTGGTACCAACTAGAGAAAGACGATCCATCCAGCAGCTCTCCATGGAGGCTGCAGCAGATAACGGCCTTGAAACTGGTGCAGGCCCGTTTGCTATGGTCTGGTGTTGCGGTTTCCAGATTCCTCGTCCTGGATCATTCACGGTCCCTCCTCCTTGGCTGGACCCACAAATGACTGTTCTGCCTAAAACCATCACCACAAGTTAAAGTTTAAAAATGCCAGGACACTGGGCTGGTGGGTAAAAAACAAAAACCATCATCTTTCCTCATGACTAACCTTGAGTGGCCTTAACAAATTTTTTAAGCTTTTTGGTTTCCACAGAAAGATGTTGCATTTTTAGAACATCCTGAGGCACTGAAAACTAGGGATATCTTTAAAAGGGAATAAAATTTTAAACACATTTATGAAATGTAAATAATGGGAGAATGTGGCTCTGAGAAGAATGAGACAAAAATATCAATCCTACAAAATCGAGAGAACCTGGGGGGAGGAGAAGTCTTGCCCTGAGCAGAAAACCTGCGAGGCCTTCGTGGGTCCCAGTCTCTGTTCAGCCACTAACTCGTTCTGTGCCACTAGGAAAATCATGAATCCTTCCAGCCTCAGCCTCCTCACCTATAAAAACAATAAAAAATCTTAAAGTGTGAAATAGAAAGATGCTTCTCTGGATAAACTAAGACGGTTGCATTTGTTTGAAGGCTGTAAGAACTTTCACTTGCACAAAACTGAGTGTGTATAATAAGGATGTGTGTTTTACGCCCAGATTCACATTCCACCCATTTCTTCAGTAACTGTTACTATAAAAGAAAATCAGAAAGTATAGCACCTCTCAATGTTAACACGTACTATTATTTAGTCAGAACTTCAAAAGGACTGGGAAAAATCACATGAATAACCATTACATATTCTTTAAAGGAGGAAATGCTAGGCTATACTGATTTAAATGCAGTTATTGATAAGTTTAGAGATGGATCTGAGATTTCCCCTCCCTTGAGGAAAGGAGGACCATGAATCTTACGGAGATGGACGTCTGCTTGGCAAGAGTCAGGCACCCACTGCCTATACAAAGGCGGATGTGACGTCGAAACGAAAGGCCGTGGCAACAAGGGATGCACTTGGACTGACAATGAATGGAAGCTTCTCGCATTAACAACTATGGGAAGGAAGTCTCTAGGAGTTCTAATACACAAAACTACATTAGGAAGAAAACGTGCTAAGGAAACTGAGAGGTGGTATTATTTCTTTATTCGACATTCTAGAAGCCCGATAAAATGTGCCAAACAAAAACATTTCTTATCAGAAATAGTCTTTGCTTATATCTATCTTCATATCCCATTTACCACCTCCAGTTAAGAGAGCCCACCAGCGCAGCAGCTGACAAATGGAAGGTAACTGGAGAGGCGCGTTGCTAACAACACAGAAATGTCTGAAGGAAATGAAACAGACGCGTGAGGAAGAAG
Source organism: Phyllostomus hastatus (assembly GCF_019186645.2). NCBI lineage: Eukaryota > Metazoa > Chordata > Mammalia > Chiroptera > Phyllostomidae > Phyllostomus > Phyllostomus hastatus. The sequence continues at coordinate 11,181,110 of NW_025333607.1, forward strand.
AAATGTGAAGAGTAAATTAACACCGAAAATACAATAAGATCACACAGGCACAGGGATAACTAGTGAAAAGATTTGCCCGGAAGATAAATTACCCACTATTTGGAGCTTTAAATTGGACTACTCTAATTTACATACCTTCAGAACACGTTTATTTGTGAAATATTTTTTAGTGTGCTGTTAGGTAAAAATCTAGGCCATTTGACATTCTGGACGAGGCACCCAAACAGGAGCAAAGGGCAGCCTGAGCCGTGGCCTGGTGGTCTGACCCGCGGCACAGAGAGGCAGCAAAGCCCCCGCCCCATGCACCTCGCCCCCCACCACCCAGTTTTTCTTTCCACATTTCTCCCCAGGCTTCTTTCCAGAGTCACGGCCAACCGCTAATCACAACCAACAAAAACCCCAGGTCTACACACTTCCTTGAGAATGACATCTCAAACCGAGGGTCGCCCGTGTTCAGAGCTTCCCTTCTGAATAGTGCACAGTTATCTTTGCTGACACTCTGGGGAAGGCGTTACCACACTTCTCTGAGATCGTCTCAGCTCCCGCCTTCCTCCTCCTGTTCTGTTTTAGCCTTGGACCCCTGAAATACCGTAACCCTTCCAGAAGGTAGTTAGAGACAAGTGATGGATGGAGAACGAGTTGAACTTTAAGACCTTGACTGCCTTCTATTATTACTTATTATTTTTTATCATCCTTTTTTTTTTCAGGGACACATCCCTGTCCCTCTCCCCAGCTTTCCAAGAGCTTCCAGAGGGAGGCAGCCAGCAGCACCGCGGCGGACCTGCCGCCAGGTCACAAGCAGCTCTTCCAAACTCGGGACGGCGACCATGGCACTGCCTCTCAGCTCTCCGGCTACTTCCATTTCCTCCTCCCTTAATTCTAGGCCTCCTTCTCTTTCCTCCATGCCTCTGTGTCCCCTTTCAAACCTGCCCTTCTATCCAAGGAGGGAAATATTTACCAAAATGGGAGAGGCAACAAAGCACCCAAAATCAAGTTCCCCAAATTCTGGAGAACGAGACAGATACAAATGTATCACCTGTGTCCCCCTCAGTTGGGGACACACAGGATAACGAGAGATGCACAGTTTCCACGGACTTCCTAGAGCTGTAGTTTCCTGACCCCACCTGGGATGTGAGAGAGACACGTGCAGCCAACCGTGCTGCAGCGGGAAAGTCAGAAGCTTCGCTCTCCTCCAGGTTGTTACTGGAAGGAAGCATTATGTGGGTCTACACACTTCCTTAGGGGAAAAAAATAAACCCTCTTCGGAGCGTCTGCTATGCCACAGGGTTTTGTGCATTACCCCACGAATGGGTGTGAGAAGCGCAGACAGCTAGAGCTGTGCCATTTACATTGTGAGTTTAGTAAGTCAAGAATTTAGTACTTCGGTTGCATTCACCCCATCTCAAGTGCTCGGGCGGTGCCATGTGGCCACCGAGTACCACAGAGACGCAGAGCGTCTCCATCATCCCAGAAAACTCTGCACCCCCGTAGCCCCGTGAAGACAAACACCAGAACCCCGCGGCCTTGTGTGTGCGCTCTCCTGCAGCTCCCTACCCTCACCACCGCAGTTTTCTACGCTACACGCAGCCTGCGGAGGAGCTCGAGTCTTTCTCCTCTAACTACCTCCTAACTACCCATGTCCTGACTATCCGCCAAAGGTTTGGATTTTTAAAAAAGACACAAAATTGTTGCACATAGGGAATCATGCTGCAGAAAGTTTCCTGGGAGTTCATTGGCCCTTATGATGTGTGACTCCCGGGGCAGCGGCAGAAGGAGCTTTGATGTTACTGAGCTTTTGCTTCAGCCCAGGAGACGGAAAGGATGTTTGCAACTATGAAGGAAGTACGAGTTCATAACTTAAAGGATTTAAAAATATTTGAATGGACTGTAAAAAACATTTTTAATGAGTGTAATATCATTATCAAACCCAAACACGCTCTACTTGAAATAGCGTTCAATGTCAGTTAGGTTTCCTCTAACGGCCCAAAGCAGTACTGCAGCGGTGGCCCACCTGGGGCTCTGGGACGGCAGGTAAATTCTCACAAATGCTCAAGCCCATCTGGACTGTGTTACAGCGGCCTGCAAGGTGATGCATCATTCTGTCAGTTGCATGGGGACATTCACATCCTACCCTCCAAAACCCCAAATAGCCCAGGGACTCCTAGACCATATCACATACAGCTCGAGAGAAAATACACAGAGAGAGAAAAGCAAAAACTAAAAATTATAATAGCTCACCTGTCTTCTAAATTTTACCTTCTGTGGTTCAGACTTTCCCTACACAGACAAAGAACACCCCTCACTAGGTGATTGTTCTACAGGTCACTGGAACGCACCATCCGGGCCTGGACCATTTCAGGTCAGGAAGAAGCACTGACTTCTTCCTCACAGCAGGCCGGGGAGCTCTAGAAAAACTCGCATTTTGCTGGGTTTTTAACCAGAGGACTCAGAGCCTTTGCTGGTATCAGCTCTCAGCTGCCTGTGATAATCGGCTATTTTTCACCCTGAAAGAATGAGGAAAGTTTTCTCAGAGTAATTTACTATCCTACGGAGGACAACACTGTCTTAAAAGCTAGAGAAAATAAATGTTATTGTCACTTCTGTATTTTTAAAAAAGCTTCCCTGAAATATCAGTGATACTCGAAAGGTATTTACTTCGTATTATTTATAAGCCAAGCGCTCTCGCACCGTCGCAGCTCCTGCAGCCGGGCAGGGGGTATGCTCCTCCCTGAGGCACCTGACATGACCCCCTGGCTGTTTCCGGCTCTGCTGTCCAGACCGATCGATGCTGGTGCAGGGCTTGCTGCTAAATATTCTCAAAATCCCTCCCGGCCACCGGCACCAAAGCCTGCCTTTCATTTTTTACTGTGTAACAAAGACAATGAATGTCCAGCTTCCAAGGTCCATTGCTGCCCTGTTTGCATGTGTAATTCTAACTCAAATTAAATGAACGGACAGTCCACTTAAAAGCAAAGCTCAAATGCATGCAGTCTTCAGCCACCATCCAGGGAACCATGGCTTTGTGCCGTGATATTTCAGGATGATCTCTAATGATTTAGAGTATCCTGAGAAATCACCAAGGCAATGCACGGAGACAGCCAGGCAATTCTAAGGCAAGGGTGCAAGTTCTTACACAGTGTGTGTTCTTTCCCAATTTTATTTTTTGGCACATTTCTACTCCAAAGCTAAGTTGTCCTAAAACTCAAAGTTTAAGAATTTATAAAATCCCCAATACTCAGTCGTCTTACCTACCATTTTCGGTTTGTTTTTGAACATTAATTTGTGTGTTTGACACTGTCGCTGTAGTGAATTGAAGGGTGTGGACCGGGATCAAACTGCCGGATGCGAATCTGGCTCACCTGTCCACACTGATTTTTACCGGCCGTGTGCTTGCCCTGCACACAGAATACAGCTACCGTGGGCCCAACGTGTGTTCCGTTCTTTTCAGCACGATCGCTGCTTTTCCAGTGAGAGAAAATAAGACAAATAAGGCCCCATCAGCGATGACTTATCACGGGGTGGCCATGTGGAGCCACGACCAGGCCAGTGCCTCACTCTGAACGACGCCGGGAATAAGCCTTCGGCAACCCGGTCCCCACTCACAGTCGAGGCCAGTCCTCTCCCAAGAACAGATGTGACCGGCAATGTGATTAATGCCTCCCAGCGAAGCGCGGGGCTGATTTTCGGGGCTGTCAGCAGATTCGCGTGATGGAAACACTCCCTGTTCGCTTCCCATGTGCAGAGGGGGCTAGTGAAGCCCTGTCTCCTCCCCACAAGCAAAGCTTGTACGAAAACGGAGCAAAATGAATCTGATGAAAATATCCGAAGATGCTTTTAATAAGAACATAGCCAAGGTACGACAGTGTTATTTGTTTCTTTTTAAAAAAGCTTTCATGTAAGGCTTATAAGATTTACAACTTCTTCCCTACCAACGAATGCTTCTCAAATGAATATTCATGCACGCTTGCTGAGGTTTCTTACCATCTCACAGAGTCATTAAAGGCTTGTCACCTCCATCCCACAATGCCTGTGGCACTTCTAAATTATTAGATCTCAGTCTATGGCTTTGGATGCTGCAATAGCAACATAAAACAGAGGCATAAAATACCATTATAAATAATCAAAAGTCACAATTTCCAGCCAAAGCTCAAAATCTTCTAGTGTCACCTACTTTTTAATATAAAACTAGTAAGACTTTTTTTTCTTGACCAGACTAAATGAATAAAAAGATGACATTAAGTGAAATAAATGAAAAGCCTGAGAGTAATAAGTAACTAATGGGCAGAAGGGGTCTCTTTTTATTTTAAAACTTCTTAATTAACTTTGTTAGTGTTTGATTGCCTGCGACTATACCTGGTACCGAGTTTATTTTGTGATCAGGCCCCAGGCTGAGCCCCACACGAGCTACTGAGGTGGGGCCGCCCACCCGCCGTGAAGCCCCTGACCCAAGAGCCCAGAGAGGCAGTAACCCTCCTCTGTCTCTTCCCTGAATGCACTCTGGCACCGGGCACCAGGTGGGCAAAGAGGAAGGTCACCAGTAAACAAATGCACAGGTCTGCTGTGACATTATCCCCGATCGGGTGCACGCATCAGAGGACTTTGGGTCCAAGCAACACGAACGACCCTGCTCATTTCCGTCTTTTTGTTTTCAGTGTGTGTCTAAGGGATCTGCCACGTCCTTCCCTTGGGTCACGATTCTACACATTTGCAGTATCGTGTCACTGAGCTCAGGACCCAGAAGAACACATCTGATTGGCTGGCCTGGGTTGTACGTTCACCAGGGAATCTTGATGGACAGTGATACTAAGCCTTCAGCCAAAGGTGGAGTCCAAAGGTTATGGAAGCAAACAAGGGAGGTATGGACCCTGGGCAGGCGTGAACACAGACGGCCACTACGACGGGGAAGGGCAGGGCAGGGGACAGCCAGCTACCCTCCCGGATCTGTGGCGGGCACCTTGCTGTTCACACGTCTGATTCGCTTCTCCACGCAACCTTGGGAGGTGGGTGTGGTCAGTCCCACCTCGCTGGGGTTGAAATTGGAGCTCGCAGAGTTTGCATTTCTTTGCTGCAGTCACATGGAATGAAATTAAGGCCTTTCTACTCTCTTCCACTTCCCAACAGAAATAGAAGTTTCTTATCAAAGTGTCAAGATGTGAAACACCACACTCACTTCGAGTTTCAGAAATGCAACTCTTTCTTGAAAACAACTATCCCTGACGATAAGGCTTCCTGGCCTCACCTTATCCAAGCTGTTGTCACATGATGAATGCAGAGTCATACTCCTCTAGTCATTCAACAAAAACCTGTTATTTGCTTATTTATAAACCTGCAGTTTCCATGGCTAATGACAGAATGTGGCAATACCAGGGAAACAGATACAATTCTTAGAAAAAAGTTAATGAATCTGCTCTTCTCTGCAAGCTCAGAACGCCCTTCCAACTGATTCCACCAGGCATTGGACATGGTTCTGGCAACACAGGATACCAGGTGACACTATAAACACATAAACAAAAGCCACCAATCCCTGGAGGCAAACAGTCAGCCCATTAACAGCAGGTCGGAAGCAGGGGCGTTTTTCTCACCAGTGCGAGCCCAGCATTTTTCCACTACACGGAACACGTGCGTTCATCTCTGGGTCAGCTGAAGCACACACATGCAATTCGGTGTATTACTTGGGTCACTATACCTGTAACCTAAGCAGATGGCACACGCGTTTGACGTGGAATAGTTAATGAGACCACGAGGAACGCGGCAGTGCCAGCTGCTACAGCCTGCTGACCTCGGTGAAGGAGGAGATTCAGCAAAATGGTGATGGCAGTGTTCAGACGAAACCCAGAAACGGAGCCTGTTTATGGGAGAATCGGCCGCTCTCACCTGGCCACGCTGCAAACTGAGAAAGGTCGGCCTAAGCATGGTGATCTGGCTCCTACACTCACCCCCAGGCGCTCTGGGTGTATTAAGAACTATTTTTAAATGATTTACACTGATAGATACATAGGCAAGGTTCTGGGAATACGCACTTCAAAGTAGTGATGATTGTTATTTCTAGACAGTGAGCTTACGGTGGTTTTTATTTTCAATTTCTTACCAGGTTTCCTACAAAGTACCTTTATGATTTAAAGTGTTTTGAGTAAAACAAAAAAGTATACATCTATGCCTTTTTATTTAGTATCTGAGCTCCTAAACACTGCCATATAAATCCATTTTTCCTTAAAAACGGAAAACTCTACCCTTTCACGTGTAGACAGTCTCTCATTCTCCATACCTGCCCTGCCTTGCCGGCCTGGGAAGGCCTCTCACAGCCTGGTGCTCAGCCCCTCCAGCCCAGCCCAGCCCTGGGCCTCCGGCCGTTGCCGACCCCAGGCTGGCCCCCACCCTGCCTGGCAGAACGAGTGGGCTCCTTCCTTCTCCTCGCAGGCTTTTCCAAGGATTCCTCCTCTCCTCTGACCGGGGCCTCTCTCCAACCAGACTCTCAAGAAGTGAAGCATTAAACTCTCGCACAGTCGCAGAAATGCGAGTGCTCCTCGAAAGCAACAGCTAGTAACAAGAACTTCTTGCCCTCACAGACTTAACACAACACAGTCTAAAACCCCCTCCATTCAATAAATGCATGATCCTTGCCTTTACATGTATATATATGAGCCTGTATATAAACCTAACGTCTCCATGGCCAGTGACAAATACGCTGACACCCCCCCCCATCCAACTGCTCCTCACCCTCTTTGCACAGAAAACAAAGGGGGGCCACTAAGGACTCCCCGGTTTTCCTCTGCATTCCCAGAGAGAACCCTCTGAGCCGGGGGCTGATTCCCTCTCACTGAAAATGCCGTGACATTCAATTCACTGAACATCCAATGAGCTTTGAGGCAGATGCACACAAAGCACTGGAGACTTCTCTGGACGACAGCCAGAGGTCCTGCCCGCTCACAGCCGACGCCCATGCTGCCTCGTTGGCCCTCTCCTCACCCGGCCTGCGGACACCCCTGCATTCATCCGCTCAGGCCACCGTAACCAAGCACCGCAGATGGAAGGAGTTCAACAAAACGTGGTTCCTGCCAGCTCCGGGGGCCGGGGTCTGAGACCAAGCTGCTGGCAGGCTTGGTCTCCCCGAGGCCTCCCTGCTGGGCTGGTAGAGGGTGTCTTCCTGCTGGGCCCACCCCCCCCCCACCCCCCCCCCCCCCCCCCCCCACCCCCCCCACCCCCCCCCCCCCCCCCGCCTGGCTGCCCCTCTCTGTGCACCCTGCCTAGTGCCTCTCCCTCTTTTATCAGGGCACCAGTCATTTTGGCGGAGGGCTTTACCTTAAGGGCCTCGCTTTAAACCAGTCACCCCCTTGAAGACCTCCTCTCCATGTAAGTGTACGCTGGGAGGTAACTGGGGGTGCAGACCCCAACACATAAACTGTGGAGGAGCATAATTTGGCCCATCACACACCCCCCCTCGCACCCCTGTGCTCACTCAGTCCTGGCTCCTCGCCTTCAGTACATTACATTCTCACACCCTTCTCATACGTCAACCCCAACGAGCCCGCCACCCCTCACCCCTAGCTTCCCCCATTCCACCTGGATGCCTCCCTGAACTGCCGAGATGTGAGAAGACCCTGACTCGGAGGCTCCCATCCAAACTGGAGGGCAGATGACAGGGGGAGGCGGGGGAGCCAGAGGGCACCAGTCCCATCTCAAGGTGGCGACCACAGCCCACTGCCAGCTGCCTCCAGCCGTGTATGAACACTGTTCTGACTTCCGAGAGAACCTGGAAAATGTAGTAAAGTAAAATCTCTTGAGTTTTATAGGCCCACAACAAAAACAAACAGAAAACTCTAGGTGGGCCAAATAAACTAGGTCTATAATCTTCTTTTTCTCTTCCCTGATTTTTTCTACTTCTTTCCCTGCCATCTCTCACTCTCCCCACTTCCTGCCACTCATTCAATTTCTGACGTCAGGCTTCCTAGCGCAGACTCCTGTCCCCACACTGCACAGAAACAGCTCGTCCTGAGGTCCCCATGGCTTGCTGTCATCCTCTCATCTCACATACGAGCTCCCTGAAGACAAACAGTGTGTCTTTTATCTCCATGTTTCAAATGCTTAGCACCGTGTCCAGCATGGAGAGTGGACTCAATAAATGACTGCAGAATAAACGATGGGCTTATCTCTTTAGAGCAACCCAAATGCACCAAAGGAACTGTAAATCAGACAGTCGCACCTTGAATAATTTTGTAAAGGCTACCACTTGTTCAATTTACCTGTCTGCCGCACTGTTTAAGCAAGATCCCTATCACGTCATATATATGCTCCTACACTGACCAAGAATTCAAACCCCCACTATGCTTCCAAATGGGAAAACTTAGCTCCTTAAAAGGAAAATTCTGACATAATTCTATCTAATTTATTCAAAAGGTCATTTATCCACATGCTTAACATTCTGGAACACAGTCGAGCACTGAGTTAAAAATTTCTCTGAGTGTCAGAGGGAATGGGCAATGTTCATTAATTTGACTCCTAAGCAAACCCTGCAGGCCTCCATTCAGAATTTACTGGCTTTTAATTTCCAAAAACAATTGCAGTTGGAGGGGACATACATCTGGCCAGAACTGGCTGGCCAAAATTTACCAGTCACATACAAGAAGTCAACTGAGCTGGCATCACACGGAAAGTTCCAGCGGAACAAAAAGCCACACAAAACCAGCAGAGGAAAATTCGAGCGCAGAACTGTAGGCTTGAAAGATTGCGAGTGTTGTTTTTCTCTGGCTACAAATGCAAAACAAGCAAAATCAATAACCAATTTTATTTCTAGATTTTTATCACCACAGTGCACAGAGGGGATTGGGGCCCCCACCTGAGCAGAACCCCAAACTCAGCATCTCCTCAGACAAGCGGATTTGTCATTCGGACCAACGTATAACTATTCAGAAAGCGGCAGAGAGAGCACTTTCCATTTCACGCTTTAATAAAACTCACAGAAGGTTGGGGAAAGTTTAAACCTTAGCTGCTTTAGAAAAAGCGTATCATATTTTAATACAGTTTTAGAAAGTCTATCATTCAGCTGATTTAACAACTATAAAAAGCCAAATTCATAGTGATATAATCCCCATTAATTTTTCAATTCAACTCGCAGGAGCAGTGATTTGCCAAAAGCGCCGGCAGACACAGAAGCTTTCTAAAGCAACCAGGCTGCATTCCCTAAACATTCCGTCACCGGTCATCAGCGGGGAAAGCCCTTCCAGGCCCCAGCACCTAAAATGAGCAAAAGGAGGTAAAGGGCAGGCACAAGTCATGGACACTGGACATAAAAGTTAGATGTGAAATATCTGCCATCCCCAGGCTATATGAATACAGGTTTGCCTAAAACATCACAAAAATTTGAATTCCTGGGTATAAGCCATTCACTTATTTCTCTTCTGTTTTACATTATTCTTCACCACCATTGGATTCTCATTTCTTGTTTAAGAAAGCTTTTCACTTTAGAAATGTTTGTGGGGTGTTGAGAGACACTTGTGAACTACATCTGCCCTCCAGTCTCAAGTTCCTGCAGGAATCCCACTGGAAGATGAAGACAAGGACTGGGCACCCACGGGCCAGGGACGTAACACACTTGGGGGTTCTTGTTTTGCACCAACTGGTCAAGTTCAAGAAGACATGCAAACCACCTCTGATGATACGGAAGTAAATCTGCATTCCCCAATTTTTAAAAATGAAGAGTGGCAGAAAAATACGTCTCAGTCTGGAGGAATGAGACCCTCAGAGGAAAAGTTGGTGAAAATGACGAGAAGCCAGGTGGATGAAAACACTCTTGGCTTAACATACCAGGGAGATAAGGAAATGGTGAGGAGACAAAAGGCAAGTCACATATCTCTTTAAAATGCGGAAGACTGTGCTCAAAGTGGCCCTGGTGGAAAAAGGGACGCGAAGTAGAAAGCACAGCAGGAGCCCGTGGAAACTGCACACTTGGGGGTCAGATGCATGTTCCTCTGGAGGTCCGCGGGGGACATCACCTGAAAATGATTTGCTGTGACCATTTTCAAAAGACTTGTGCTTTGCAGTCTCAATGACATATTTTAAAAGGTGGCTTGCAAAAGAACAAGAAACAAGGAAGAATACAATATGAAAAGTTAACAGGTTGAGATGTAAAGGAAGATGGCTAAGATTTTTAAATAAACGGAAATTTAAAATGCATAGCCAAGTCAATAAAGAGCAAAATCAACGACAGAGAAAAGCCGTTCTGAGGAGTGGAAGACGAGTCTGAGAAACACCCCGAGACACGAGGGCAGCAGGCAGAACATCGCGGGACGGGCCTGGAAGAAAGCCAAAGCTGACCCACCCCCGTTTCGTTTTGTTTTTTATGTCTTGTGAGGTAAAAATGTTTTTTTACAGACGAACATTTATAATTAATTAATGATAGGGAACTTCCGATCCTAATTAGGCAAAAAGTTACCTCTCCCAAAGAGTGTTCTAATATTCTCATGAATAGATCTATGTTTCCAAGCAGAAAATACAAATCTCTACTCAGTAATAAATAATATTATTACATTTTCAGTTGCATTAATAAAAAGTTTGTAGAAATTTGTAATCTTCACTGTTATATGAGTAGCTACATGATGTCCTCAATTTTGCCTCTTGGTCACAAAGCATAAAATATCTACTGTCTGGCTCTTTACAGAGAGTTCCCCGACCTCTGCTTTCGAGGAGGGAGAGCGACCTTCTAGGAAAATATAGTGGCTGTGAGGTCCGGGGGAGAGACCCAGCCAGTGAACGATGGGTGTTTCCAAAGAGGAATCGAAGCAAAAAGAAGTAATGAACAAAAATACAATTCAAGAGCATTTTTTGATCTAAAGAACTATCTAAATCTGACATCAAAGGGGATTTCAAAATTCTAAGCAAAAGTAATTCCAATGGACTCACACCTGAATAAACTTTAGCTGAATTTAATTTGGGGGTTTGGGAAAAAATCTCTGACGGCATATAGGCAGGGTTGGGGTGGGGAGGGGAGCACAGGAGGGCAGGTTGCCTATGGAGAAAGAAAAATCCAGCTGGCCTGTAAAACAGTGAGTGACAGCAATACAAAGAAGTATCACATTTCTCTTTAAGAACAAAGGTTGTAACTCAAGAATTTCACATAGAACTAAATTGATATTTGATGTCCAAAAGTCATAGAGACACTCAGACATGCAAAGGTTCGGAAAATTTACCACCCACTGCAAAGTTTCTAAAGTGTGTGTGTTCCAGGCCAACAGAGGCGATGAGGTAGGAGTGTAATGTTTCAGAGCGTGGACTACGGAAAGAGAGTCATGAATTGATCTGGAGCGCCAGCTCGGGAAGACCTGTGACCACGGACGAATTATTTCAGCTCTGGGTGCCTCCATTTCCTCATCTGTAAAGTGGGGGTGCTGATGGACTCTACCTTGGAACAGCATGGAGAAAATCGAACATGCGTCAGCACATCGAAAGGACTGTGAGCAGCGCAGTGCCTGCAGCACTTAGTAGGTTCTCAGTGAACACGGGCTGCTGCTGGGGCTGTGATTAGACCGCTGACTGCCGGATGAACAGACAGTGAGGACCGAGGGAAAACTGGGGCAGCTGTAATAGAACAACAGTAAAAAAGGAAGCCGAGAACCAGGAAGACTGGGAATCTGAAGCAGCGTTGTACCCAGAGGACCATCAAAAACACGGTAAAGTAAAAGGCAATTCTGAAAGGAAAAAATACTTAATAACAAACTAAAATCCACTCACGATCCACAGTTTTAGATGACTAAATTTTAGAAACTGGGGGCAGAGAGGTCAAAGTATATTGTTTTTTTTAATATAAATCTCATACATAAATGTAGTTCTTAGATTTCATAATTAAATTTAACTTCCAATCATAGGAGAACATGAAAGCAAACAAAAAAATTCATGCTGCTGTAGTTAGCAAGGAAACACTGAATACAGAAAACATAAACACCGGGCAAATGCTAAAATAAATGTGAATTATTTTAACTCGCAACTGGAACAAAGAACTTAAAACAGGAAAATTAAAAATTAAAGGGAAGGCCAAGGTATGCAAACAAAATCAGAACAAAAGCAGGTTTTTAACCTTGTTCTACATCTCCTCCTATTTCTAAAGTACATTTTATAATCACAGAGAGAAAATCACAACATTTTAAAAATGACTGAGTGTCCAGTACCAGAATATAGCTCTTAATCTTGTTTCTATTTTTCACTGTGTCACAAATGACACACGACGTTACATGACATCAGTTTCTGGTGTGCGCACGATGACTCAATGTTTCTTCTAAATGTTGTGAAATGGTCACCACAGTAAGTCTAGTCAACAGCTGTCACCATACACAGTCACAAATTTTTCTCTAGTGACAAGGACATTTAAGGTGTGCTGTCTTAGCGCCTTTCCATCACGCAGCGCAGTGTCATTACCTGCATGACCGGGCCGCACGCCACGCCCCGTGGCTCCTGTACTTGGGAACTGGGAACCTATGCTGCTTGACCCCTTTGCCCGTCTCCGCCAACCCCCTACCTGTTCTCTGCATCTCTGTAGCTGCCATCTTTCATATCAGCTCCATTTCAATCCTGATTTCTGTTTTGAGTGCTATTAATTATGCTTGTACGTTTAGGGAAACTTTGAGGCCTTTTTTAAAAACTACACAAGCAGAGTATTACAAACAGAAGATGGAACTTGAATAACTTAGGGAACAAGAAACATGTCATTGTCAAGTTCTCTGAGAGGAGTGATCCATAACCGCACCGCACCTACTTGTGAAGTCAGCACCACTGTCTCTGTTCAGTCTAGCTAACCCTGTGCACACACCCCCACCCGCCACACTGGTCTCACCAGAGTGCCACCACCGGACTCCACGGCGGCTGCCCACCACAGCTCACTGGGTCCTTTGTCCTCCAGGGCACCGAAAAGAAACATACACCCAGCTATTTGGGAGCTGTCGTGGTTTATTAGAAAAATTATTGCTTCCCCATAAATCTGTGACTTCTAAAGTCTTAGGAGACTTGAAGCATTCTTAAAGGTAATACTGCCTACATCTTTGTGCAACGGCTTTTTATCTAGATGAATATCTCCCGAGCAAGAAAATATAAAGAAAAATCAATTCAGTACACAAAAATCCTGGCGACAAGGAATTTTAACAAGCATCTAGTCTACAAAGTGAGATTATGTGTTTTTGCGCTGTGTCTGTATGACATAAAACAATGCTAGAACGACAGTTATCATGACCCCGTAGGCTCACGGAAAGCACAGCTGTCTCCCTGGGTTCACTTTTTGTTTCTGCAACCGAACGGCTTCAAGAGCCTTTGGAACACCAGCCACTTAACGGAACCGAGTTAGAGGGCCCCGGGCACTGGGAACTAGGCAGAGGCCACTCACGGACTATTTGACGTAGCCGAGCGTGTTACCAGGAAGCTCATATGACTGTAAAATGTCCATAGAAACTATTAAGCTAAAATGAACCTAAACCTGTGGATGGCTCCCTTTTCACTAACCCTTCACTGATAACAGAGTTAAATATTCCGAACGGTTCATTGCCAAGGGATTATGCGCACTTCCCCGGGACTCGGCCATTTATGTCTTTTACCCTGTAACTCCTCAAAACCTCGCTGCCTGTCAAATTCTAAACACTGAATTCCCAGATGCAAATACACAGGCCCTATTAGCGCTAATGGAAGTGATAGATTTGCACCGAGGCAAGCGCGCGTGTCTAGAAACCTGCTCCCTGCCACTGACAGGCGACCACGTGGCATTTTCTCTTGTGGACAAAATAGAAAGGCATTGCTATTTATGTGGAACCATTCAGGTGTTACAGGTACTTCTGTAACACCCAAGAATGCATTAGCCAAAACCAACTAAAGCCGTTTTCTGACTCATCATCATTCAAGCTGAATTAGTAATACTAAACAGTATGTGGGACGAGGGGAAGCACAGTGCAAGGCAACATTAAAACCCCTTTCCACTCCAGCATAATTCACTTTGATCTTTACTACTTGATTCAGTGAAAGGTCAAACCATATACGATGGGTTAGATTCAGAAAATATATTATTTCGCTGCTGAGTATGGTTGGAAATGAGGGCAACTAATTTAAAAATGGAAGCAATTTGGAAAATATAAATGCAATGAAAAATGTCTCCATTATAAAGTATATAAATTAAGTTCTGCTATTGATTACTGCCAACGTGTTAAACCTCCCCACTAGTACCAGCAGCGCCGTTAGTGAGAGTTAATTTTCTCCCTATTGTGCTGTACGCATTCAATGAACATCATTCCGGTGAGGGACCAGGAACAAGGGCAGAAATGTTAGTGATGATAAATTACAGACCTTAATAACTTCTGAACAGTTAGTCATCTATAAGTCATTTGGCTTGATAAACGAGTCGTTAACGAACCATACAAACTAATAAGGGCCGTGTGCCGGTCTCTACTCCTGCAAGGCATGAGGGTGAGATCCCAAACATGGTCCAACTCAGACCAAAACTGGGATTTGAAGCATCTGTAGCTGGAAAAAGAAAAAGAATTTTCTTATTAAAAAACTATAAAAGTACTAATTACTCATGAACGTATGCGAACAATTTAGAAGCACACCAGGTTTTATTCAAGAATTGATCAGATTCACAACTGATAGAGCACTGAAAGGTTATCATCAGCTCAGGGGGACAAAGAGGGGCCAGTGGGCTCAGGTATTTGCTCGTTCATTTGTCTTCTGCTTTCAGTGGAAGGCGGTCTAAAAGTTCGGTCTTTGCGGGGGGGGGGGGGGGGGGTGTACTGCAGGTTACCTGGGTCAGGCTTGTGCACTTCGTGTATGTACGTACTCCCATGGCTGGCGCTCGGGTGAGGCGCAAGCAGCAATGGGGGGCTGCCCCTGGACGTCCTCCTCAGGGATATTCGCAGAGCAAGCTCTCGAAGGAACCCGAACGAGCCTGACCCTACTGCATGAAAAGCAGCTCCAATGTGGGAGTCTCGGGAATCAAGCTGGAGGAGGCACAGACCGAACAAATGAAGCCACAGCCAGCAGTTTCTCCGTTACCAAACTAAAAATTGGCAAAATGAGGGAAATGTCATCAACCCGCCCGCTCCAGTGCTTCTCCGAGGGGTCCTCCTACCCCAGTATCAGACCCACCCAGGCAGCTTGTTTAAAATGCACTGTGGTGAGGGGATCACCAGGCATGGGGCTGAGAAATCTTTTAGCCAGCTGTCCAGGAGATTCTCAAGCGCCCAAAAGCTTGAGAGCCACAGCCTTGGGAGGAGCCTCTGGGGCCACCTTCGCATGGCGGCAGCACCGGTACCTCTGAATTCTCACCGACACACTGACACTGCATGAGTCAGCAGTGCCAGAGACACCAGACTCTTAGAAGCAGCACGGCCTTGAGTATTGGCTAAGCAGCCGTGTGAACGTGCGCCTGAATGAATGGATAAATGCATGAATGGGAAAGTAACAGTATCTCTGAAATAAAAAAGGAATTCTGATGCCTTCGGGGTCCTTTAGAGTTGGCTCTACAAACCCTTCCGTACCTCTCTAAAAGTGCTCCAAATTTTTCAGGGTATATATTTGACAGTGTGGTCTTAACGTCCCGAAGAATGCTCTCAGAAAACTGTGAGGAAAGCAGGCATGCGGGGCTCTGATTCCGACTTCCCGGAAGCATCACAGAGCGGCACTGCTTCCCACCCTGGAGTGTGCTGGCTGACGCCACCACTGTCCCTGGCACAGCTGCTGGGAAAGCCGTTGCTTAGCAACAGCAATCGATGCTGCGTTTCCTCTTCACCGTTTTCCTGAAGATTGAGACACTGCTCCAATGTATTATTTGCAAATACCTTCTGTTTCACTGATCTAACGTGTTTGTTATTTTTCTATTGTTTTTTCATGAAAAAAAACAATCATGCACCAAATCAGCATAAGAATCCAAGAAAGAAGAGTGAGAGAAGGTCATTATAACAGGGTGTTTGGGACCTGTTTGATGGGAAAAAATTCTTTGACAGCTCATTGACTTTATTTGCTATACCCTTTCATTCTGCCATGTTAGAATTGATTTCTGCTACCTCATGGGAGATGAAGACCATTCGCATGAATTATCATTCTAAATGCAAATCCACAAGCTACTGCCATGAAACACGGAAAGCAAGTGATCTTCAGAAGCTGGTTTAATACACACCTCACATCTCTGTGAAGGCTCATGTCTCAGCTACATTCTTACTGACCACTGGCAGCCACGTTCGCCAGTATCTCCCCCCGATAGGATAAGGCAGGCTTCTTCCAGATGGCCAGTGCGTCCCATCTCGATTACTTAGAGCTCCTGATATAATTCACAAGCTAAAACACATACACAAGAATAACGTTTGGGAGGAGGGGGATAAAAATTCTGAACACACCAGTACATCCTACCAGTGAATGAAATCTTCATATGAAAGTAAGAATGGGAGCTGGGAACTTTCGTGTGCCACTTTCCAATAAAAAGAGTTGGCACTTGCTTAAAGTATATGCACAGGTATGTTAGTAAGGGGTGGAATCCATCTGGGTGGGGTATTATGTGATCATTATTTCCCATGTTTATTGAGCATCTACTATGTACAAAGCTCCCTAGGCTGCATAAAGATGAGTAAACCGTGATCCCTATACAGTCTGGTGGCAGAAACAGTCACAGCGATAAGTAATATGGAAGAATATAGACACCACCTCAGGTGTCTGTTCAGTTGCAACCAATGTCACGGTTAACATGGGTTATATCTGCGACACTGACTGGGTGAGTCAGGGCCCAGAGCCTTTGTCTCCCGTGACAGCTCTCAGTGCTGGTCAGCACGCAGCGGTGAGACAGAAGACCATCACGCACCGCGTGCCTTTCAGGAGAACATTGGCAGGAAGCAACAAAGCCATTAAAAATGTGCACATTTAAATGTCTGATACGGTAATTTACAGTGAAGGACCTATTTGAAGGAAATAATCAAAGAGGACAACAAAATATATTTATTTCCACTAAATTAAAATAGTGAACACTTAAATACCCAAAGTAGAAAAAATAAATAAATGGCAAACGATATAGCTATATGATGAGTACTATTTAGGTCTATTTAAAGAATATTTTATGAAAAGAAATAGCTCTTACAGTGTCAAAAAGAAAAACAATGAAACAAAATAACCAATACAAATGCAGAAAAAACATAGTAAACATCAAAATATTAATATTAGGGGTGATATTTATTTTCTTTACTTTTTCTGTGCCTAGCTAGTGTTTTTATATTGACTATTACATAGTTTATGATCAGAAAAATGTCCTAATAAATAAAACATATCAGAACCTTATTTAAACCACTGTTAAAAGATTTTTAAATTTCAGCACGGAATTTCAGCCCTTACTGGCCTCCTCAGCACTGACAAACTGAGTGATAGTTAAGTTCCGAAAGTATTTTTAGATCAACACTTTTGCATTTCCATAAATATCTGATAAACTGAGTCAGTATCTTCACAGAGGACAGTTATAATAAGAGCATATAATTTAGTCTGAAGAACAGTACTGCTTATTGAACAACTCGACAAATGTGCACCACGCACAGGGTGCACAGGCGTGGACAGGACGCTCTCGGTATGTCAGGGACAGGTCACCACCACGGGCGCTCCTTGGTGACCTTCCAGAAGACACAGGGCCTGCAGGCGTGGCATCTGTCTTGCATGAGAGCACACTACCTGTGTGCAGAGTGTTTCCTGGACCACCTGGGCAGGCGGCCGCGCCATCCACCGCTGCTCCCTCCCTCCCACTGGAGAGACTGAGGGTCCACGGCGAAGAGAAATAAACAGAATTAAGAGATCCTTGTCAATGGAAGTCAGTATTTCTTTCACTCTTCCTCTAAATTTCATATTACATATATGCACACACACAAGATTTCATATATTCTTTTTCCTCAGTGACCATGGGTGCTGACAAAATCAGTTTTCTAAGCCCCAAAACTGAGGGGCAGACTTCCAATGCTTACACCAGCAGAGAACATATTAACATCTCCCCATCAAAGGATGAAACCGGCGTTTGAGCAGGAAAATAACTTGGCCAGCGTGTCCCAGCTAATCATCAAGAAGATAAAATCAAACCTCGGCCCGTTTACCTCCAAAGTGCGTGCTCCTTCCGTTCCCCACGTGTGACATTTGCGGGAATGGGCAGGAGGAAGGTGTCCACATCAAAGCAACAACATGGGCAGAACTGGGAGGCAGAACAGGGCGGGACCTTCGCAGGCCCCCCACTCCCAGCCTGCAAGACTAAGGGCAGGGAAACCCTCAGCTTGCTGGCCTGTATCGGACCTGCCCAGTCCACACATGTCCAGGCCAGTTCAAAGTCCACATCAGTCCTACCCTGTGGGTCCTTCCCCCTGACCTTGATAATCTTTCCATAATTCCTGGGACTATGGAAACATCTGTAATGGCCATTGGCTTTTACTAAACCCCAGTCTTAAATCTACCTACAAATAAAGGACTCCTATCCAGCTGCTTCCTCTTAATATAGTTCCCCTTCCCTCGGGAAGTGCCCTTAGGTAGTGTACCCTGGGTGTCCTATCTTCTCCAGTCCCACCGTCCAGAGCTCTGCAGGACTGGCCCCCACACCCTGCCTTGTTCGGGAGCTCTCCTAAAACAAGCCACGCCCACCCCACCTTCTAATACTACCAGGCAAAAGATGAAATTAATTGGTTATGATTTAATCTTCTAGGTACTGAGTTAAATACATATTTTCCTTCTCCCCACCTTCCAGAATCAGCCAGACTTTTTTTTTAAAAGTGAGAGTATTGACCTAAATGGAGTGTAGTTGTCGTAATTCCAGGTTGTGAATGACGACGCGGAAAAGAGACAATGGAGGAACCTTGAAATCCAGAGATTGGGTTTCACGTGCTAGGTCTCTCATGGACAGGGAGGTGATATATGTTTTAAAAGATTTCTTTGGTAAAAGCATGCAATGCGGACCAAGAAGGAAAAAGACAAGCATCATGTGTCACAGCAATCCAACTCTGGAGTGTCCATTCTGTGCTAGAAAGATACACCAAACACAGCACGAAATCTCAAAGGAAAACAGGCAGAAGGCTCACTTAACTGTACCTAAGGTAAAATAAAAGGAAAAAAATAAGTTTTGAAACCATGTTAAAGTTTATAATATCAGCTTATTTATTATAGGATAAATAAAATGTATTAAGGAGTTGTTCAAGATAAAAACCAAGAAGTCAAATAATTAGCGCACTGAAGTGAGTAAATAAACACACAACAAATATGCCCCCAGTGAGCAGAGCTAAGATAAAAACTGTTCTAGGCCATTCGGCTGCCATGCAAAGAGACCGGTCCATTCTAGCCAACGTTTTCCATAATGGTCACTGAAAATATTTCTAAAGACTTCCAAAGACAGCTGCTGGGATATTTACCTCTAAAAGTCAAGAAACAGAACATTCTAATCACTAAGGAGTTAAATTAAAAAACAAAGAGGGATGGAGAAAAGTCATTTTGCAGCTAAACTAACTGAACTCCCCAAATCACTTGCCCATGCTTATGTCAGCAGGACGATAAAAGCGTATGTGCACATTCCATGACCCAAGTCATTTTCCCACTACCTAGCAAGTTAAAATTCATGCATATGCCTTATTTTCTTTCTCTGTTTTCCAGACGTTTACCTCGGTAATGAATGCTTCCGCTGAGCTTTCTAGTTTTTACTCATTCAAATTAAAATGCAACGATTCACCAGCTATTACGACAACAGCCATCCGCGTGCTGAAGAGACGCACGCTGAAGAGAGACTCGTGATTATGATCTGCACGATTATGGGCCGGAGAGAGCATGCCCAAACAGTGTTTGCAAAAGCAGCTTCATTTCGGACGGCGGTCAGGACAGTAATAAGACAATCTCTTCGCTAAACACATCTTTGTTTGCATGGTCTATGTACACTGTCATGGGGCAGGTACAGGAAAATATAAAATATAAATATTTAAAACCCCACGGAGCTGCTGTGAAGTCAGTGGCAAAGAAAAATAGGAACACGAGGCTTCATATGTATAGCTAAAAACATAAATAACTATGAAATCATCAAAAAAAGTACATCCATATTTCTTACTTGATATTTATTAGTATTCAACAGCAATGTATATTCGTAATCCTGAGCCATCTTAAAAGTATGTCAAGCAACACTAAGTTCATCCGGTCTTAAGGAAAGTTACCAGCAGCAACATTAGGCTAGCTTTGAATTTAAGAAGAAACCCCGGCCCTTCCGTCTTCTCCCCACAAAGTAACTTGGACCCCTCTTCGTCTTGATCTTTCTCTGGCCTATGTTCATGCAGCTGGGCTGACCAACAGCAGGGCACAACGGGGGTTGGCAGAATTCAGCCGGCCAAAGTCAAGTCCAAAAACAAACTGGCACTGTTCTATAAAACCAAATGTCTTTTTCTTTCTTTCTTTTTTTTTTTAAATAAGGGATGCCCAAGGGTAGAATCCTGGGTGAGGTCAGTCCACTTCCTTGGCAAACTCACAATGTATAACCATCTAGACGAAAGTCAATGAGCTAAGCACCTTTGTGCTTTGTGCTCGAGAGATACAATTCTTTAAAAGGGACACAGAAGTGTATTTTCAATTAAATTATAGTAAGTCTTCACTTAATGTTATTGGCAGGTCCTGTGACTTTAAATGAAACGATGTGTAATGAAACAAATTTTAGCACAGGCTGATATAAACAAGAGTTAAGTTGCAATGGCATCTCATCAACATTATACCACCATTCAAGGATCTGCTGTCTAGTCCTTTAACCTCACACCCATGTCAACAGCAACTCACAAGGGAAGTGAATGGGGAGTGAAAAACAGAGCACTGCTGGCTGCTAGGAAGACCAAAGTCAAGAGCAAAATGAATGTCAAGAACAAAGTCAAGATGAATGCATCTTCAGTCCAGACCTCAAAGAATTCCAAAAGAACACAAGCTTACGGTTTAAAAAAATCATAAATAAAACAAAGAGACAAAGACTAGTGAGCCAGACCCAAAAGAAAGATCCTATAACCAAATCAAACTCACAGAGGTCTCAAAATACAACTTGTCAGAATTTAAAGTAAATGTCTAATATGCTTAAAGAAACAAGAAGATTGGAAATATAAGGAAAAATAAAGAAAAAAATTGAATGCCTTCACCAAAAAACGCTTCTAGAACTGCAAAATGCAATTATACTAAAAAATTCAACAACGATCCCTAAATCCCACAGTGTCACGTGTCAGTGAAGGTTTTAGACAAGAACTCCGATGCGCAAACAGTTCGGCGTAATACACAGCTCCGTGGAAAACTATTTCACATTATCTAGTGAAGCTGAGATCAGCACAGTCATAGCCCAACAATTCCATTACAGTTATAAACCCGAGAAAACCCCTGCACGTGTTCAATGGTAGGTGATCCCATGCATGTTCCCAGCAATGGAGTGTGTAACAGTTAAAAACAGAAAGCAAATAAACTATGATGTATTCACACAAGAGAAAACTATACAGCAGAGAAACTGAATGAGATACACCACTATGGATAAATCTTAGAATACCAGGTCCAAAAGAAAGCAGAAGAAAAAAAAATAAGCATAATCGGACTTCATTTAAATAAAGTTAAAAATATATAAAACTAATCTTACCTTTTGCAATGGCATGAATGGACCTGAAGAGTATTGTGTTAAGTGAAATAAAGCAAACAAAGAAAGACAAATACTATATGATTTCACTTTTATGTGGAATCCTATGAACAAAATAAATAAACAAACAAAACAGAAATAGACTCATAGATACAGAAAACAGACTGAAGGCTGTTAGAGGGGAGGGAGGTTGAGGGGGAAGGGGGAAGGAGGTGAAGGGATTAAGAAAAAAACCCTCAGAGACACAGACAACAGTATGGCGATTCCCAGAGGGAAAGGGGTGGGGGGTACACGAGGGTGAAGGGGGGACAAGTGGTGACATAGGGAGACCTGACCTGGGGCGGTGAACACACAATACAATACACAGATGATGTGTTATAGGACTGTACCCCTGAAACCTATGGAATTGTATGCACCAATGTCATCCCAATAAATTCAGTAAAAATTTTGCAAAATTATATATATATATATGGACATATACACACACATAAAATCAAATACTGACTGCAATACATATGTGGCAATATTCTCTTTCTTGGGCTGTTTGACAGCTATACAAGTTTTTGTTTTACTGTTGTACATGCTTACACTTATGTTATAAACATGTTTCCTATGTGTTCAATAATAAAAATTATTTAGCAAAACAAAAAAACAATAATGTGCATGGACATCCTAGCCAAAAGCATAAAGGTTACGAGTATGTAATTTCTGCGGGCAAGAAGCATGCCTTAAGGATAAACAAAACTAGCAGCACTCAGATGATCGTAGCAAAACACCCACGTGCGCAGGAGTCGACGGCGGTAAGAAAACGCCCAGTCTCCAAGCGGGCCCTTTCCACCGAGCGCCCATGGCCTTCCTTGCATGCTGTGGAGCTGTCAGGCCCAACTGCAATACAGGCTGGGTGGGCTTCAGCGAATTAATTAGTGATTTTCTCCCCTCCCACGTTTCTGTTCATTCGATTCCAACTCTAATGATAGTTGTAAGTGCAATTTTTGGCATTTCTTACTAAACGCAGTCTTAACTTCCTATGATAAAAATGTTAAGTTTCTCCAGGCGGGTATGACCTCTTTCCACGCCTGATGACGAGGACACGACATGGTCTGCATCGCACTGTCTCATCGTGACTCACGTTCCAGCTGAATCCGCTGTCTGGACTGTGATAGGCTGGCTACCAGCTGAACAGATGGACAGTTTTTCTTCAGTGGGAATATTTGCCAACAATCGGAAGGGTGTAAAACTCATTCTCAAAGAAACCCAAACATAACCAGGAGGAGTCTAACAAATAATTAAAATATCCACTGTTGCAGATACAAGTCTTCACAGAATCACGCCATATATTCAGAAATCTTGGTATAAGACAAGTTACTTTTAAAAAAGCATGTTGGTAACGGTAAATTAATGCTACTGATAATCATAACAGAGCTTGGAATTTGTGTAGGTATTACATTCATGTTCATCGGATTCCCATAATTCTACTAGATATCGATACTGAGGCAGCACTATGCTGGCTTTGCGACAGACAGAGACTAAAGCACAGGGCGACACCCAACTTACCACGGAAAACGGGCTGATCCCAGAAATCGGACCTGGGAGTTGAGTCCCAAGGTGCCTCCTCGGCTGCAAAGCTTTGAGCAAATAACTGATTTCTCAGCGCCCACCCTCTCATTTGTAAACAAGCACAATAATGACACCTAATTCCAGACGTTCCTCTGAGAAGCACATAAAATTTTTATAAGTTTCTAACAAGAGTACCTGTCATAGAGTAAGTCCTTGATAAATAAATCCTTCCTTAATTAATGAAGTCTCAGTTGACAAACAGAAAGTCAAAATGTTCATGTTTACTCTCTTCCAAGGGAGTCAGAGATGACAGAGGTTTAGGGCAAGAGGAAAGATTATACCTGACACGTGACTACAAACTGGAGACTGCCAGGAACGCGAAACATTATACAGTCACGCTTCAGTGGCTTCTCAAAGACATCCTAAAGGAACCCACAGATCCTAATGAGTGGGTAATCAAGGAGTTTAGAAGGAACAGAACCACCCTATAATAAGACCTCTGATTCATTTGGTACTAACTCAATATGCTCTAATGTTGTTCTTTGACATCCAGTAGATCTTTTCTACACAAAGAGTATTCTCCATGTCACATACCGATAGCCCTGGACATTCATTCACAAATTCCCTATTTCTGATACTGGTGGTTTAGAGATTCCTCCCTGGAATTTCAAGCACACACCTCTCTGCCCAACCCCTCTGGTTCCTGACAGGGGAAGGGGGCAGGGCCCCTGCAGGAAAGTCTCCTGCAGCCGGGGAGGAGGAGCAAAGTGGGCACCGGGAAGCCAAGGGGCTGCAGACACCTGTCTGCCCACGATGCGCTCATCAGGCAAAGAAGACAGATTTGTTTAAATTTCCGGAAAAATCTTAGAAACTACACTAACATTATTTAGAGACCAAGAAGAACAATTTAGTGACCTGAAATAATTTCCACAAATAAAGCTCCATATTCTTTTTAGATCCCATGAATAATGACTATTATTCTAAATCTTCAATTAGTTATTCATTTAAAAGTTAAATTCAGCTTATGAATAAATGATGTTAGAACATCCCCTACTAAATTATCTTTGCTTATATACAAAAATTCTACACTATCTTTTTTCTGAGAAACCTACATTTGTTTTTCTTCTTCTTAGCCTATCATCCCACTAAAAGTCTTTGATTATAATTGCTCCTTATCCAACTCACAGAGATGTGCAAAGTTAAATAACACACACTTCAAGCATTCTGAGCTTTTCAAAATGGCATGTTGTTGCAAATTTTTCAACATCTAGGACCACCTAAAAACAAACTTATACATATCTTCAGGCCAAAAAATCTGGGCCCTGTAGGTTTCTCCAGTTATTCAAACAGCTGAATGCCAAAAATGAGGCATTAATTTCATAGCCATTGTCCAAACATATTTAAAATTTTTATTATACTATAATTTAAACACGAATTTGCGGAATGCCTTAGGAATTTTTAACTTGATCATTCATCAAGACCTTAAGAACCAAGGCTTCTCCCACACGGTCTCATCCAGATGCCTGGGCATGCTTTAGAGAATGTTTTACCTTTTTCCAACTGTTCCCGACGATCAATTCATTAATTCTCCCTCTGCTTATGACTTATACATATCAATCCCCTTTCTTTAACAAGTAGGGAGCCAAGGTTGAAAGAAAAAGAATGGTTCATTTCCCTCTAATTCACAAACACACACACCCCAGGAAGACTTAAAGTGCTTTGTATGAACACATTCAATACAATAGGCTAACATCAATTTTTTAAAGCTATATAAAGAAATCATAACCTAAGGAAAATAAGGAAGAATACAGGGAACCAGAAGGTAGGCTGGCATACAAAACAGGAAAGGCAGGTCGCAAGTTCGGAGAAATCCAACGACAGATTCAAGATACCACATAGAAGTTCATGGCAGATCTGGGAATAGCTTCAGTGTTTATAACTCTCAGGTCACAATCACGTCTCCAGGCAAAGGAACATGCAGAATATATCCTCACTACTGTACTGTCTGGCTTATTTTTATCATTAAAGAATAGTATTGTGATCCTTGTGCCGCTCCTGAGTAAGAAGACATTCCTCCACAACAGCACTATCCTGTGTATAAACTCTCTGAGGTGACAGAAATAGCAGTCACTAGCCACACGTGGCTACTGGACACTTGAAATATGGTTAGTGCGGTTAGAAAAAACTAGTTTTTAATTAGGTTTTATTTTAATTAATTTAAGTTGAAGTAGTTCTAATGCACAGGTGTATGTATATAAATTTCCCGTGATACTATCTTTCTGAGCTACTCAGCTCTCTAACTCAGACAGAACTATTTTTAATAAGGTATATTTTCACCTGAACACTTTAATTAAGCTCCTCACTAATACGCTTTATTCGAGACCATTTCTCAGATTATGGATTCAATATTCTCCTGCCCAGCGAGTCCCCTTGGCCGTCACCAGGCACACTGTTGCACTCACATTCCGGTTTCCATTCGTTCCTGAAAGCAGGCTCACTCTCTGAAACTGTCAATCACTCTTACCGGACTCTCTCTCCAGCTGGCACTCCACTTTCAGAAAGGTACATTTCACTCCCGTTTCCTGATTTTCTGACATGGCTTGTGGACACATGCAGAGAGTAATCAAGATGCTGTCCAGGACATAGCTTCTGAAGTCACTGGGCAGCTGACATAACATCAGCAATACATGGATTTAATTAAGTAGGTAAAAGTATATCCCTACAACAGAGAACTGTGTAACATACAAAATGCAGCTGTGATATTTTCACAGTGCTCAGACAAGCGTCAACAAAATTCTAAACTCCACATTAAAAACTGGTTTTTGGTAGTTACAAGATGTGCGCACACACACACTCACACTGATATACAGCACTGCTTTAAGAAAGTGCTGCTTTAAATTGCAAGGGGAAAATACATCAAAATTAGAGAATATGACATTTTGTAATATCCGAGAGATAATATCCCTTACATTTCAAAACCACCTCAGTTGTCTGGTGTGCCAGTTGTGCATCAGACACCGCACAAAAGCATGGCATGAATGACAATTACTGTTTGGGATACGGATCCGGACAAATCACACACAAAAGCCAATACCGGTCAACTTCCCATAGCAAATCAATTTTTCAGAATGAAGGGTACCCTCAATGTTTATTTTGTGTTCAGGATGGAAAATCAAATGACAGGGGAACGGTGACATTCAAATCCGTATGCCCTAGTTTAAGTTTCTCCTTGGGAGAAATGAGCAGATTTTAATAAATTTAACCTAATTTTGCTATGGCAACAGTTATATCACTTGAGATTATACATATATCCTAGGAGAAACACAGTATTTACTCTCTTCTTCTAGCACTTTGATCGTCTCATAGTTTGACTTAAAGCCATAGTTTATGCCAATGAGAATATACATAGATACATATATATCAAAGTGCATCTATATCTATCAATATAGATCTATATACATGCACATACAGAGAGAGACGGAGGGAAATTTAGGAATGACTGGAACATTTACATTTATAATACACCTAACACACCCCTTTTCCTTTGGGAGCTCTTTTGTGACTGGAAGCTTACTCGGTGGTTAAGGGGTTAATGAACGAAATGGATCACTGGACTGAAAATAAAAATCACTATTAAAAAAATGCTGCGCCGAGAGAATTAGGCACTACATAATACTGTAACCACTGAGAATTCTCAACAGTAAAATAAAGCCTTGTAGTCCCTGCATTTTCATTAGTTTTCCAGGAGCACTGCATGCAGCGTGAATTACAATGAGGCGCGAGCAATGGCTGCGCCCTCACCGAGCAGGCGCCACGCCGAGGGAAAGCACCCCTGAACTCACACTGGGACTCCCCGGCCTACTGCACCACTGTGTGTTTTACATTCTAATGCCTTAAAATAGCTCATTGTAACGGCATATTACATTTAACGTTGCAAGCTAATAAATGCCAGTGAACCATGCTGCATCGTAAATGTTAATCTAAAAATACGAAATTGCATAAATCAGTTAAAATTTCTGCAAGAAACCTTTGTAACTACACAATTTGGAGTTAGATTGTTTAAATTATGTGTCTATTTAAACACATGCAAGAGCAACACAGAGAACGACTAAAACCCATGCAGGTTAATGCCTATGAGACGATCTCGGGTCAAAAAGAGAACACAGACAGGCGGGCGGGGCGGGGCGGGGCGGGGCGGGCGGGGCGCTGCGGAGACGTACAGAGCACGGCAAGGTCAGACAGAACGTGGAATCTGATCTCGCAACACGGACGTGTTTCCCTTTGCATGAGGTTCCTATTCTCTTAGTTCTAAAAATAGTGGGTCTTTTGAACTACTACCTTGGAAAAAATAAGAAGTCGAACATCTCATTAACAAATGGGCTCTCAGGTGTGAGGCTGAGGCAGCA
The DNA here is from genome assembly GCF_019186645.2 of Phyllostomus hastatus. Lineage (NCBI taxonomy): Eukaryota > Metazoa > Chordata > Mammalia > Chiroptera > Phyllostomidae > Phyllostomus > Phyllostomus hastatus. The sequence continues at coordinate 11,208,668 of NW_025333607.1, forward strand.
AGTACACCATCGTGGAAGAAAAAACAAGGGCCAACAGTGCTCTTTATCCATTGTACTCGGAAAGTGCTGTAAGTCCTTCGTAGCTTCTAATCAACCTGCATTTAATCCTCCCCAGTTCACTAAAATTGAAGAATTAGTGTCAGTTTCTACTGGCGTGTGAATACACATCATCTTCAAGATAGTGAGACCATTCCTATATGTTATTAAAAAGTGTTACTCACTGAGCAGGGTGCAGAATTAAAACACACAGTCCTGCTCTCCAGTTCCTCACAAGCTGGTGAGGGACACCTAACCACACGTGCTACATCGATGAGACAAACGCAGTGCGGACCTCAGGCTTGGGGACGCTCACGCCTCCAGTGAGCCATCGCCAGCCCAGGGACCACGTGGGGCTCGCGGCAATGCCACTTGCTCTCCGAGCTTCCCCCGCCAGGGGCTCCATATCCCTCACACTGTCCTGGAACCTCCCCTTGAATCTCCCTTCGAGAGCAGATCCCTAACCTCTGGCCAGGGAAAGGCCGAGGGAAGAGTGCTGGGAGTCACTGCGAGGGGCTCACAAATGCTTACGAGCTCCAGGCTCGGTCTGCAGCCGCGCTGTCCGACGCGGGTGCCCGAGCCACGGCGTGGCTCGTCCTGCACACTTGCAGTGTGCCTCGTACAACCAAGGAACTGAGTCGCGTGTTTCATTTAACGGGGTTAAAATTAAACAGCCACATGTGGCTAGTGGCTGCAATACTAGAAGCAAGATGAAAGGCATTTTCACCCTCGCAGAAAGTTTTACTGGACAGCCCTGCTCTATAAGCTAAACTAGAGGTTTATGATACTTGGACAGACACATTCCTGAAAAATCTAATGGTAGGTGAAATCTGCACTGTGAGGGGCTATAGGGCAGAACACTTAAAGCCTATATAATATTGTAACCAGAGCCTAACTAAAAACCTAACCAAAAACACTAGCACCATTAAAATAAGACATTCACTTCCTAATAAAGAAATACTGCGGTGAGTACACAACAGAACTTTTAAAGGAAAGGTAAAGGCAGCTTGTGAGAAGGTAGTTTTTAAGAAAGGCATTTAAGTAATGGAGCTGCACCAACATGGGGCAAAACCGTGAGCGAACCAGGCGAAGAACCGCAGGCAAAGGGGCCTCAGGGTCACCGCTGCGTCCTCCACACTGGCTGGGCTGTGACCCCAGCCAGGTTACTGGGCTCTGGTTCAGCTGCCACTACTTGGTGACAAATACCACTAAGATGTCAAGGAAAATCGCTCATAAACCAAAGAGACTATCCCATTCATTCGTTTTCATCCCCTTATTTATCAAGCGTATGTGAATTAATTTTTGTGAAACATGGGTAGTAACAGAAAAGACTGCATTTGTCACACAAGTTCTTTCTCTGGCGCCCTTGCACTACCCGGAGTACGCTGGCCACGGCGTGTCACGTCGCGCTGTGCAAACCGTGCTCACTGTCCGGGGCTTTGCCCAGCGGGCCCCTCCTGTATGGAAGCCTTTCCTATTCATCTGCACCCACAGGATGTCACAGGCACAGACCCTTTTTCCCCTGAAGATGCTTTTACTCACACTTTACGTAACATTTAACACACTCCTCTATTCGCCATTACTTATCGCTGGTGTTCTGCTGCGACTACTCTCAGGGGTGGCTTAGGAGGGCTGACAGGAATTTGGAGAAGGCTACAATTTCCCGAGCCTTGGTCACACACACACGCCCACTGCCTGGAGTTCGGTCCTGACTCTGCCTGCCACTCGCTTCCTGGCTGACCTGGCGCTGGGCACGTCTTCCCCTTCGCGGGGCCTCCGACAGCCTCATGCCTCGCGCTCTCTTCAGCCCTCACGCTCTCGTCAACGCGTGTGATCCCTGCAAAGACGACAGAGAGTTCTGCAAGCTGCTGCTCGGTCCACCAAGCCTCACCAGCCAGGGCTCTGATGGGCACCATCCTAGTTGTAACTAATGCATATCTCTATTTCTTGATTTTTGTTATAGTATTATTTCACACTATCAGGGTTTATTTATAAGCCATTAAATTCCTTTTCATAGTTAGGTCTCAGTCCTCTGCGCTTTCTCAATAGTTGGTTTTAGGAGACAAAAAAAAAAAAAAACGGTCTACAGGATTTACGTTACAATTAAACAAATACTATTAACCACAGAACTGAGGATTGTGGGTAGACCCCCCAAAGTGGAGATGTGATGCAGTCCTGTATCATTAAGCATCTCCTATTTGAGAAAAATGTCCCAAGCACCAAAGTCAAAAGGATTCCATTTTTTACCTTCTGTGTTGCTTTCCTTTACTTCACCTGCAACTCTCACATCTCCATGTTTCTCTTTCTTGGATTCCTTTCTCATTTCATTGAAGTAATGTCCCAAATATTTCTTTTTCATATAGGAAGCGTGGATAATAAATAGGTTATATAAATGCATATTTGAATATATTTTCATTGTTGCCTTCTCACTTAGCAAATACTTCTGGTTACATGAGATTTTTTGATTCAAAGTTATTTTCTCTCCAAACTCTGAAAGTACTGCTCCATTATCTACCAAAATCCAGTGCAGCTTATGAAAAATGCGAGTTTTAGTCTAGTTCTTATCCCTTTTGTAGCTTATTTTTTCTCTTTGAAAGTATGTAGGTATATATGTATTTTTAATACATGAAGTTCTGAGAATAGAAAAAGCTGAGTATAAGATTTTTCTTTTTTATCTGACTCAACACATAAAGGGTCTTTTCAATCGGAGCTTTTTCAGCTTTGTGAAGAATTCTTCTGTGATTTCATTGATTATTTCCTCCCCTCTGCTTTGACATTACCTGCTTCTGGAAATCCTAAAGATGTTGATATTCCTAGATATCCATCTTTTGTTTCCCAAATTGTCCATCACTTAATCTTTTTTCCCCCATACACGTTCTGGGGGCTTCCCTGAACTTTACTATCAGGGTCAGTCTTTGGCCATATTTATTGGCTTAGTTGGTCCATATACTATTTTTTTAAAAATCATACTGCAATTCTTGGAAAAATACATAACGATTTCAATATTCTTTTCATTTCTACTTGGAAAGCCAGTGAAGAAAGAATTCTTGGTTCATAAAAACTGAACACAGCAAATTAAGAGTTATGTCCAAAAAAAACAACATTTTAGAGATTTCTTAATGTTTTTTTTCTCCCTATTTGGAGGTAAAAGATGATTTTTTTTAATGTAAAGCCAACCAAATCCAAATCTAATGTGAAATACAACTTAAATATAGCCTATCCTCAATAAAACTTCATTCTCCGTAACACATGTTTTCTGGGCAGTCAGATCTAAAACCTGCGTCCAGACAACCACAGACGCAACCAGCCACTGTGACAAATTCTGCCTTGCCTTGTGCTTTAGGAGAGGGGTAATTAAGAGGAAAAAATAAAAATAAATATACATAAAAAGAGTCCCCGCTAATTTAATTTCCATGTTTAAAAATATCTTATTTCAGTGGCATCTCTCATTACACGTAAGAAACACTAGTTCGAATTACTTGCCTCCTTTTCTTTACTGGACTGTGCAGCACACTACAGAAGGAGGGAGCTACAGCGCACGCACCAGCCGTCATCACGCTTCTCCCGCTCCACGAGATTCCAAGGGCCCTTCATGCAAATTCATTGCACTTTCCACTTCCTCAAGTGACCTCCCTGTGCAGTGCATCTTGGGACTGCCTATGCACGTATTAGAATTTTTAATTCTGGGGTGTTGACTCACTTCATTGGAGAGAATGAAGCTTCTCCTTATGAATGTGAAAAAGTCCTGACTTTCTGGATCATTTCCGGCCCCTCTGCCCATTTTGGTTCATGTTACCTTGTAAATAGGATTTAATTCATGCAAAACAGAAGGCCGAAAGCACCAGTGGTCTACACAATAATCATGTATTTTCACATTTTTAAATGGCTTATTATTAATGGCAAATATCTTTAAAGCCAACCCGATCTGATGTGGAAAGGCGCTACGCTGGTCAGTAATGACGGACATAAAACACACACCATAAGAGCAGATCTTCTGCCTATACGGTCACAATTCTTTTTGCTTCATATTTTCAGTCCTATAAAAAGAGATAGGAAGCACTTCTCGTACTGCTTTTACTGGATTTTTCCATAGTGTTTTCTATTGACTGCTATAAGTCTTCTTTTATCGTCTAGTGACAATAGTTTTCAGTAGAGAAAAAAAAATATTTCAGTTCTAATACAAAGTGGGTTTACACGAACTCCATCTAAAGCTTATTCATGACATATTCTGGACACACACAGAAGTGATATCTCACTGATCTTCAATATGCTGAGGTCTGAAGTTTCTGTAATTTTACTGTCAGGCCGGGCAACGCATTCATCTCTGTGTGGCAGGCTGCCTTTCAGGCATCGTTAATGTTTTAGATTTTCATAAATTCTGCTCTGACCAAACAGATGAAGGAAGAGAACTCTCTAAAGTTCCTGGTGGAATTAAGCAGCAACTAGCTTTTATTTTTCCTTGCCTTTCATCTCCAAACAAAGCAAAGTATAAAGAATAAAAACTGAGAACAAAAATACTTCAGAACATGCTGGAATATATAGTTTCTACCATAATGAGAAAGGAGTAGACACTCAACACACTCAGGATAATCTCCCGCCCTTGACCACCAAAGGGAGAGAGAAGTGAAATAGAAAATTTACAAATAAAAACGAAGGTTAAAATACCCCATCAAAATAATGGAGACTCTTATCTAAGAAATTAAATCCTTAGACTTAAAGTCGGAAAATGCTCAAAAAATGCTGTGATGGAGAATTAGCTTTAAGACACTTGAGTATCACTCTTGGCTAAAGACATCTGCCCCTGAATTAACATTTATCCCACAGCAACGAACCACTGAGGACCTGCTTTCTCAGGATTGCAGAGGTGATATTTCTCACACTCAAGCTTTGCTATGAACACTCCAAACCACACGAAAAGCTACAGCTACATCTTTTTCAATTCTGCAAATGCAAGTTTAATAAGAATGCAACTATAGATAACACAGAAGGCCAAGGTCTCGGTCAACTGCTAACTCAGCCATGTTTTCCAGGACATTCATTTGTTTTCAGTGATGATAAGAATAAAATTATCTTTTAAATTTGCTCGTTTATTTGTTTTTTATTTGCTTACTTAATCATATTTATGCTCCAGTTTTTCCCCATGCAGGGTTTCAGAAGCTTACATATGTAAAATCTCATATGATACATTCGAAATACCCAGGACAAGGAAAAAAGGAATTTAAATAGGAAACCAAAACCACAAGAACTCCCAAAGGTCAAAGACGTGACATCTTAACTCATCGAGTCTGTCACAGTTCTGATGAACAGAGGTGGTAACTGTAACCAGTGATCCCACTTCCTGCCCAGCTACTAGGAAACTCATGGCTAAGGTCCACATTCAATTATTAAGACTTTCCTTAGTCAAAAAAAATGTTTAACCAAACTTTCCCTTTCCCCTTTCCTACCTGGCTTTTGTCTTTGTCCTTGTGGCAATACCCTTGACTTTATCAGACCTGCGGTTTCACTGGACATTGGAAAGGAGGAGCCTGACCCCGGCGCTCCCCTGCCCTAACGCCAAGGTTGCCCCCCATGGTGAGCTGCTGTGTGGACCTCCGTTCGTGCAGCAGCCTCATGGCTGACACTCAGTGCCCTACAGGGGTGGAGACGTGTGAAAAGGGGCCCAGGTGCCCACACCTCACCCCTAACCCCTTCCAGGGCCCTCTCTCTTGATAGCTCCCTCTTCCTGAAACAAGTAATGCAAATGCCATAAAACTGGCATCACTCTTTTTACTGTTTGACTTCTCACAAACATCACAGTCTTCAAGTCCTCTGAGTATTTTCTTGCAGCCAGCAGATGAGCAGTTCATGTATTAGACCTGGAGAATTCTAGGGCACAACCAAAGCAATCAATAAATAGTCATTGTCAGAATAATTCAATTCTCAGTTCAACCCACCATTAATTGCCATGTCTTCAGAGCGATGCGCAGCTGAGGTCTGACGGGGTGGGGTGGGGTGGGGTGGGGTGGAGCGGAGAGAAGACAGACGCGAGTGCACAAGGCTGAGCACATGAGGGAGAACACCGAGCGCTAGATTAGAGACAAGGAACATGTGAGGGAACGCAGGAGACCACTGTGATTCTGGCTCCACGTCGTGGAGGAGGGAGACTCGAAGCCGCAGTGAGGAGATTCCCACGGGTAGAAAGGACAAAGGCTAAAGGAACATCATCAACACGAGGGGCAGACTGAACAGCCCTGCCACATGGAGCGGTCACGTCCTAAGATAACTGCCTTGGTTTAACCAACTCCCCTTTCCTGGAAATGTGCACCCAGGCTTATTTCTCAGCTCTGTGGCCCTGCTGGTTGATTGATGCCCACCCCAAACACCCAAAGAGGTTCCTGTTCTCAGGCACAAAGATTTGAAACAAAGACACTTGGAGACAGGAAATCAGTGGAGTCGTCACACCTAAGGTAGAGTTCCAGGGAATGAGCGGGTCTACAAGTTCTTCAAGGAAGTCCTTTGATCTTATAATATAATAAGCTCAGACACCAGCCAACCCATTCCCCTTTTACTTAAGCTAGCCAGGGGTGGTTTCTATCGCTTTCAACACAAAGTCTCTTAGTTAACTGGGGATGTGTTTGTGGCTGCACAGGAAGGAGAGTGAAGTCACGTGGTAGGAACTGCTTGAGGCCTTGAACGTGGGCTCAAGGTGTGCCGTTACACCCACGGGGCCGCACTGCCCTCTGATTTTATGAGCAAAGTCTCAATGTAAGAGGGATTCATGAACACAGGGCACTCGGTTTCACTAAATCTAGAGTATCAATCTTGATAAAAACAAAACAAAACAAAACAAGCAAACAAAAAACCCCTTGTATCTCTTTCTAACTGAAATTCAAGGGTGCCAGACTAGAGCAGTGCAATTCTGGAATGAGCCCCATCGCACTGCACTGTGGGAAGATATGTTCGAACTTCCCTTTCCCGTTCGTTCCCCTTTCCATTCCCTTCCCTTTTCCTGAACTTTTTTCTCCCCTTCCCTTCATGGACTGAAACACCTTCTAAGCTTCAGTAAGGCTTCTGATTTAAAGGGACACTGTGTTGCATCCTCTTATATCATAAAAAAATTGCTTCCTTAATTTATATTCCAAGACAAGGATTTTTGTAAATGAGAACTTTCTCTGGTCTGACACACACACGGAAATTTATACACACCAAGGTCCTATCTAATGAAGTCATTACTGGGACCATTCAGTAAAAAGAGAGAAATAATGGCCATCTCTCCCTCTGATTATGTTTGCTTATCACAAAATCTATAATTTGCAACAAAGGTTTACTCCAGGGAAGTCTGCAGCCATGAAGCATGGCTGACCCAGGTCACACAGGAACCAACTACTGATACGGCATGTGAAAAAGAGCAAGCAATTCAAGAGATGATAAAGCCCGAGAGGTCACCAAAAGAATGAAATTGGGGACTGGGAGGTGACAGCAGAGTTACTATGCTTCTCTGACCCGTTTACCCAAATGAGGAGAGAGTCAAAGGTCCAGCTTCATCCCCGACAAGATAACTCGGTGATGAGCTTCTGAGAAAATGTAAGGGACCAGACTGAACTGCAGAACAATCTTTTTCACTATGCAGGTAACAAATGGATAAATAATTAGAGAACGGGAGGGTTTCTGTTCACTAACCTAAGGGAATCAGGGCTTGGCCTTCTGAAGATCACGCCGGCACCTGTGCCCAGTAGGGACTACAAATGCACTGGCACAGAGCACTCTGATTCTGGCTGGAGCGTTAATGCTGGCGAGATATTCTGACTTGAGAGAGAAACGTGGTATGAAATCAAAGTAACTTATTTCCCAATAGCTTAAAAATGTTCCATATAAAAAAAGACAACAAATCAGGGTGTGGTAAATACCTGAGATGGAGTCTGGGTAGGGACAAAATTGGGTCAACAGGTATTTTTGATTCTTTCCGATACAATTACCTTCTGGATGTTAGCACCCAGGGCGATCAGGGTGAAACCAGGCTCAGAGTAGCATATCCAAAATGAACATGCCAAGAACCAGGCAGCCACCAGCAAAGGAGGAGATGAGGCCAAGACCAAAACCAAGACTCCAATTAGCCAGGACATGTGAACTTGAAGGAGCCCCACTGGTTTAGTCCAAGAAGCTGATTCCCTAATAACCCTGGCACTTAGTCCAAAAAAGGTATGCTTCCAGCTGACATGCCCTGACCTACAATTATGATCAGCTACCTTTTTACACAAAACATTTATCATTACAAAGATACTCAAATATACAGTTGACCCTTGAACAATGTGGGGGTGAGGGGTCGCCAACTCCCATGCAGTTGAAAATCCATGCATAACTTGAGTTGGTCCTGTATAAACACAGATTTCCAACCCTGGATCGAAAATACTGTGTTTGGTACAGAGCTGGTTGAATCAGCTGATGTGAAACGTGGGGATACAGAGGGTTGACAATAAGTTTATTGAAAAAAACTCTCGTATAAGTGGATCCACACAGTTGAACCTCATATTGTTCAAAGATCAACAAACAGTACCTATCATGTGTAATGTATAAATAAAGGACAATAGAGAGTTTTAAGTACATTTTCTAGAATTTCTTGTTTAATAGTATTCTTTATACTGAATAAAGTTTATTAATATAAACTGTAGCCATGGAAATGTGCTTATTACATTAAACTGGACATTGCCCTACTTTTCAAATGAGATTCTACCTGGAGTATAAATACATATTTTTCTCCTGGAGAGTCCAATTAAGTCTAGTTGAGTAGCCAGGCTTCCTATCACAGTGGAAAGGGCATCAATCCCAAGTAATGAGGTTTCCAAAGTGGAGTCATTATCAGCAGTGGAGAAGTCCAACAGACACTAAGTATTATTCCAGAGCAAGTGGAACTGACGAAGGGTGAATTGCTCCTTTAAGTGATGTGTATGCATTTGTTATAACCAGAGAAGCTAGAAGGTTCCTATTCATAAAGGAATTGCATCAAATACAACAAAAGTACCACCTACTAGGTACTCTATGACATGCATTAATAGTGCATCGATGATTTTATTTAATCCCAGCAGCCTGATGAAGTTGCTATTTTTAGCATCTTCATGTTACAGGTGTGGAAACCAAGGCACAGAGCAGATGGTCAAACGACACAGCATTTCTGCTAAAATGCAAACTGAGTATGTCTGATTCCAACATTTATACTGTTGAACGCGATTACATTATCTCAAACAGGAGTGAAGACATTTAAATTCCGGTTCTTCAGATCATTAAAATGTCTGTGAGGAGGAAATAACACTCAGCATATTGGTCAGTTACAGACGGTAAAATACTCATTCGGTGGATCCGTAGACCAAATGCCGTCTTGTAAGCAATGTCCTTCCTCGGGCCGGAAGGTTCCGGAGCTTTGAGCTCGCCGGCCCGGATCTGAATTCCGGACGCTACCCCACTGTGTCGGCTGGGCTCTACAGCTTTGCACGGAGCCCGCAAGGAAGCGCACGAAGAAACGAGCTGCCCCGTTCAACAAATGGCCAGGCACTGGCTTCAAGCAGGTGATGGCGCTTCAAGGGGCGTGTGCGGCTTGGGAGGGAATATTTCAGGCCCCAGAACCCCAACTTCATGTATTAAAAACTCAAGTTTCATTTTGGGATTAAACATGGGACCCTATGTTTAACAAAATGCTTCTTAAAATCAATAAAAACTACCGTAACACTCTCTTTTATCTTCTATCTCAGAGTCATCTATTTTCTTCACCAAAACTAATTCTCCTAGAGGGTCACGGTGTGTGCTTGGAGGCAGTACTGGAGTCTGATGACTATCGCCAGGACTGGGTCGCTGCCGTGGGCAGCAGCCACCTCACAACTGCAGGGCGTCTGCGTGAGTGACGGAAACACGCCCTCTCCTGCTCTGACTGTCCCTCAGCCCCAAAACGGCGGCCGCCAACTGGCAGAAACCCCGAGTTGCAGGGAGAGGGGCATTCAGCTGACATAAAGGCTTGGGTCTCAGTTGAAATAGTTAGTGGGGATCCAGGGTGCCTCTTTTGAGAACAGGTTTGGAAGTAAAAGATTAAGATACTGAGTCACTGATGAGGTGTTTGGGGGTGAAGGTTTCACAGAACTGAGAAACGACCACCAGCAAGTGAGGCTGGGGCCAGGAAGACAGAAGCAGATAGTTTAACGATTCTACCCAGCCTTTCTCTGCCCACGCCGTCAAATCATGCCTTCTGACCCATGTAATACACACGGGAAGAGCCTGCTCACAAAACAGATGCTGGGCTCCAGACACAGTGATTTTTTGGATTGGAAAAAAAAATTCACAAGATTTAAAATCCTCTTGTCTCATCCAAAAATTGATATTCTTTCCAAACGCAGAGACAACGTTTCATTGGAAAGCAACTTTTCCCAAATCAGTACCCACAAACTACTTTATCTTGGTCTGGAAACTTAACTTCATTTCTTCCACTCGTTCATAAAGACTGCCTCTTCTGCCTGGTTTTCCTGATACACTTTCGCCTGAGTCACGTGCTCCGCCAGCAGTCATTCCTCAGTAAACAAACACATCTTTCCCCAAACCCGAGCTGCTCCTGAGCTTCCCTGCGCTTCCGTCCTCGCCCGTTCAGTCCGCGCTGACAGCCGGGACTGCAGACACCTACCACTTCCTCTGGGCAGGACGCGTCTCCAACTGGGCCTCTCGTCTCCAATGAGGCCTCTCGTTCCTCGTCTGAAGGACGAGGAAACCATCCCCCTGATTCACAGTGTTGTTCTGAGGACAAACTGAGATCATGAACCAGAAGTGCAATGAAAACACAGAATGATAATAGCAATACTGTCATTTGATATTCCACACAAAATGTGGAAAAGACATAAAATTAACATGAATTTTTTTCCAGGTTTTAACTCATGAAAAAGTGCCCAGCATGGACCCCTATAGTTACTATTTATTTTTAATTTCCTAAATGCACTGGAAAGACTTCATCTGAGAAAACAGGTTCCATAAAAATCTGCATTTAAAGTTACATTTGGAAATCACGGTGCAGCGTGATAAAGCAGTTTCACCTAAAGCCACAACAAAACACAGCTGCTTTTTCACCTCTAAAAACATTACATGTGTGCGAGCATTTTATGTATTCCACAAGTGATTCTTCTTATCAGCTCATAAGACAAGGTCACATTAAGTCCTGTGTCCTCACCTTTCACTGCAATATCAGCTTTGGCAACTGTTTCTTAGATACGATGCTCTATGTGCTCTCAGGTTATTTCCCCCTTAGATAAGTGATCTCATCCTTTTTTATATTAAGCTTTGTCTCTTTTCTGCTGAGAGCCATTCCCCAAGGAGTCCAGTCTGCGCTGTGCTAGCCTGCTTCACATTGAGTCACCTTGGTGCGATATGGGTATGGAGTGTGTTGATACGTCGAAGAGCTTGCAGGGTAGATTCAAATGCAATCCTTTCCTTCCTCCTCTCTTGCTTCATCATCCCACCACCTCTGCTTCCCCCTTTCTCTTTCTGTCTTAATACATACCTGCAAAATTATCTCAAAAATCTTCCTTTGAAATCTAAAATTTAAAAACAGACTTCTCAGTAGTCCTATGTCCCTTCCTCCTCCTCTCCGTTCTAACACTGTCTCCACCACACATGTGGCTGCACTCTCATCTACTCTCAGCCTGTGTCAACTGTGACTCCTTGGAGAGCTCATACTCACACCTTCAACTGTCTCCTGACACATGTGACTGTCGTGGTGTAGCTACTTAAAGAACAGCGACCAAGCTCAGAACACTGTTTTCAGCAACTGCGAAACTACAACACACAACACAGGCAGTTTTTCACATAAGCTCAGTGTAAAGACAGATAACATTCACACTTCATAAGACAGTATTTTATTTTGAGAAAGAAATCTCCATGTATCTCCATACATTTACTGAAAACTAGTAAGACATCATTACATTTATAAAGCACCTTGAATAATCCAAAAGGAGCTCAATGACAACTTCAGAAACAGTCAATGCACTTGTAACACTGCCAGAATGGCAGCAAAGCATCCTGAGGCTACTGACTCGGAAATTCAATTACAATGAAGGTCCACCTCTTACAGCTACATTCATGCATTTAGGATTCTACCAAACAAAATAGGAAAACGTTGGAAATACACTTTTAAAGAGGACTATGAAACCTCGGACTGTAAATACAATTCCCCTAATGACACCAAAAGCAAAAGCAGCAAAAGCAAAAATGAGCAGGTGGGACTTCATCAGAGTGAAAAGCTTCAGCACAGCACAGATGAGATGAAAACGCAACCTATGAAATGAGACAAGAGATGTGCGAATCACGTATCTTTTAAGGAGCTAATATCCGAAATATATAAAGAATTCATACAGCTCCAAGCGAGAAAAGCAAATGGGCAGAGGTTCTGAGTAGACATTCTGCCAGCGAAGACACACGGATGGCCATCAGGTACATGAACAGGTACTCGACATCACTAGTCATCGGGGAAATACAAATCAAAACCTCAAGGAGACACCGGCTCACGCCTGTTAAACGTGGCCATCGCCATGAAGACAAGCACTGCATGCTGGAGCAGATTCAGAGAAAAGGGACCCTGGGGCACTGCTGGTGGGGAGGCAAACTGGTGTGGCCACTGAAACCAGTATGGAGTTTCCTAAAAATTAATCATGAATCTACCATACAACCCAGCATTTCCACCTCTAGGTGTTTATCTGACAACGAAAGCACTAATTTGAAAAATACGTGCACCCTCGTGTGCGTCGCAGCATGGTGCACAGTAGCCGAGATGCGGCAGCAGTCCACGTGCCCGCTGACAGGCCAGTGCGTAACAGAAGTGTGGCAGAGACGTTCACTGATTTGCCCAGTTAGAGGGACCGCAATTTCAGCTTTGGTCTTCCCTCCCACTAGTGAACATTCCTTCAGTGCTTTCTGCATGCACCAGACCCTACGCTCAAATACAATGGAATGTTCTTCAGCCATAAAATAGGAAGAAAACCATGCCATCTGCAACAATATGGATGGACTTTATGGCATTATGCTAAGTGAAGTTAAGTCAGAGACAGAAAAATAAATACTGTACGATCTCACTCATATCTTTAAAAAAATTAAAACCGAGCCCACAGATAAAAAATCAAATTGGTGGTTGCCAGAGGTGAGGCGTGAGAAGAGGACAAAATGGGGGGAGAGAATCAAAGGTACAAAACCCCAGTTACAATGTAAGTCAAGGGGATGTAACATACAGCATGGTAACTATAGTCAGTAATACCGTGTTGCATATTTGAACGTTGCTAAGAGAGTAAATCTTAAAGGATCTCTCACAAGAAAAAAAATGTGTAACTGTGTAGAGTGATGAACGTTACCTAGACTTATGGTGATCATTTTGCAATATATAGAAATACCAAGTCAGTATGTTGTACACTTGAAATTGATAGTTATATGTCAATTACACCTCAATTTTTTAAAGCCCCCATTGTTAAATGATACGTAATAGCTTTGAGAGATCAAAAACTAAAATGAAAACCTGAAAGCCAGCTACCTTAAGCTCTTCTAAAACTCAAATACACCCTACATATAGGTTTGGAAATTCATTTCAGATGTGATTTCCTAATACAAAGAAACTCAAGAGGTAGAACCAACAGAAACCTATGTGGGAGATAGTGGGTAGTCTGCTTGAGCTGGAGGTGGGATTTGGGTTTGGGGGTGGGGTGGCAGTGCTTCACAGGGGAACAACTTCTTCTGATGATGGGAAGTGACAGAGTGGCCTTCAAACGGCGGTGTCCTCCGTGGGAAACTTGCAGGTAAGCTGTAGAGATAAGGTACAGTCCACAGAATGCTCTGTGACTGGGGCTCACCTCAAGAGAAAGAGCACCCAAGCCGCATCCCTGCAGGGCGCCTCCGACAGTGGGCTCTTTGGGTGGATTCTGAACGGTCCGCCCCGTTTCTGTCTCTCTGCACCACTGTAGGTCTGATCACACATACAATGCATAATGAGAACATAAAATAACATGTATGTAGTGTTTGCAAAGGGCCAGGCACAATTCCAGGTATACTGTATTGGACAAGAGCTTTGTTATACCCATTTTTCAGATCAGGAAACTCAAACAGAGATCAGTGACTCAGCCCCACAGCTAGTGCTGTGATCAAATCGTACATACAACTGCGTCAACTCGAAAATGAAATAAATGTTTTCCCTGTCACAGACTTTGTTTTAGGTTCATTCCCATTACCGAAAGCAGCTTTCTGCAGCAGATTCAACTATCATGAGATTTTACCACACGCACTTACCTAACTTATCACTGGGCACAAAGCACCTGGTTTGGACAACACCTGCCTTGGTTACTGTAAAGAATGTAGTGTATGAGATATAGGTATTTTTTCATAAATATTTCCTTCACAGGAGAAACAAAGACACAGTTTCCAAGAATCTGTGGATTTCAGTTATAGATTGTGTCTGAACTAGGCATATTCATGCAGAATATAAATCATATTTAGGTATGCACTAGCAGAACAAAGCCTATTAATCTATAGTAAATAAACACACACCATTCTATTACTCCATATAGAAGTCATCAAGCTGACAATAATTTTTTCATTAAACACTGAATCACTGTGACCTGCCAGCAGCATGAAATAAATTAATATTTAATATTTAATACTGTGTGATGGCAATATGAAACCTAATGTGTATTTTAAATTTTATGTTATGTGACATTTCAATTTTAACTCAAAAGTATTTCTAAAAGAGTTGATAATGTGTGCCTGAAAAGTAGTAATTTAAATTTAATAAATGTTTCTAGCTTTTTAATGCCACCTTACAGTCACAGCATTGCACCCTTTAATGATGATTCAAATCCAATTTCGGGAAATGTGGAGGTTTGGGCACTGAAGACAATGATAAACCTTCAAACAAAGGCATTCAAAAATATGGAAATGTCATTATTAAGACCTATGGGATTTAGATGATTTTATACAAAATGATCAGTATAGAGCTCAGATTTTTAAAAATGGCTAACTCTGAAGACAGCCGAAGCACAAAACACACTATTAAAATATGAATTAACTTTAAAAGGTGAAACACAGCTTTGCAGCTAAGATACTTCACACCAGCAACCTTTCACAAAAACAGCAACAGGGACTAAAACGAACCAGTTCCCTGGGGTCAGGGAGGAGGAACTGACCATTCTGTCTTCCTGCTGAGAGAGGAAACAGCTCTTTGGAATGAGTGGCATTCACTCTGTAGAGATGGGCAAAACAGCAGCCCGTGTCAAAGATACACCACGTCCCTCTGGTGTCGCTCGGCTTTATTTCTCAAGATTAGTCCATTTCCAATTAGGAGAGGGAAAGGCAATAAATGTGTTAATAACAACCACATTGTGTGCTGACATTTCAGTGCCTATACATTCCCCTCTGTGCCCAAAGTTCTCCCCAGCAAGATCACGCTGATGCTTTTGTTCACTTCTCATGACCTCACCACTATAGAGGGGCATCTAATGTAAAAACATTTGATGGTATTGAGCAATAATTTTGTGAAGATTTCCTTCTCAAAGGAAGAGAATTAACTACGAGGGCAGGAGCAGGGGAGTGTGGGGGTATGTTTGCATACGTGCGTTTTCTTCTTAGACTTAAAAGCCCTTCGGATTATCAGTGAGGCTCAGACAGAATTTTAAAGCAAACACAAAGATATGACAACTCCAGTCCAACCTCCCGGTGCATGAGAAGTCCCTGCTCCAACCCTTGAGAACAGGGATGATGTGTTATTTACTCTTCACTACGTGACTAACAATTATTAACCATCTAGGATGTGCCAGGCACGATCCTGGGCTTATTCGCATATTTTAGCTCAGTTAACCTTGACAACCATCCCTCTGATGTGCATTTTATTCCCTGTATCTCAGATGAAGAAACACACTCAGAGACATTAACTAATATGCCCAGTGCAGAGACACCACAATTTCAACGCTGGCCTGCCTTCCAGTCGGTAAATGCTTCTGGCATGTGGGCGGCGTGCAGCAGGCCCCAGCCCAGCATGGTCTCTGCCTGAGGCACCCCTGGTCTTCACTGCCCCGCACAGCCAGGCCCCGGGAACAGCACAGGGCCCAGGCCACTCCAGGCTCTCAGCGGAGGTTCACTGGATTATCTGGTTATTCTTTCCTACAAAATAAACATCTAAACAGATATTTCGCTCCAGGTTTATATTATCTGAGAGCATCTTGAAATTCAACACTAAACATATATTTGAAAACTAATTTTTAAAAGGGAAATTAGTTCACTGATTATGAGCACCCAGAAGGCCCAGGTCAAGGGACGAATACCTGCATGTCAAACTAACACGACTGTAGATTAGAAGTGTGATATAACACGCACATTCCTTCAGCCCAGTGTGCAAACAAACCATCACACACACTGTTTCAACAGCCTGTGATATGATCCCCAATTCAATTGCAATCATCTCACGGGCATGGCCTTCTAATGCATTTTCGTGGACTCAAGGCATAACGCATAGTGTTGGCCAGAAAAGCAACACAAGGAGCCCATGCAACGTAAAGACTAATGCACGGACTGCTCTGCAGTCAGATACCAGTGAGTCTGGCTGCTCCCTCTGCCACTGAAGGCGACCTTCCCTTCTCTGCCCCTCAGTCACTGTGTTGTAAACACAGAGGACTATCATAATCACACCCACAGCCTACACTGCAGAGATTATTGTGAGCACTAAAGGGCATGGCACATAAGATAGCACATGCTGAGGTCTTTAAAACTTAGCACACAACCACAGCTCATTAAATGTTAGCTTCCTGCTGGAGTAGGAATTAGGGAGGCTGGGAAACTGGACGCTGACCACCTTCCTTCTAGTCTCTGGCCTTTACTCCCTCTCAATACCCAGAAAAAAAGCTTTTCCTGAATCAGCAGATCTTCGTAACATAGGATTCCAGAAAAATCACCTGATATATTTTTCTTAACTTAAAAGCATCCTGCTTACAACATGCACTTTTTCATATTATTATTCAAAAAACTGCTTATAATACTGATTTCCTTCTGTATGATTCATACATCCTCAACAAATTATGCCTTTTCATTCTAAAAAGAAAATACCAAGTCTTTCCAAAGGCATGATCAAAGCCAAAGAATATTGACAAATCTCTACATTTAAAAAAGCATGTCTCAGAAAAAGAAATTAACCACTTCTTCGCATCTTAAATAAAAATGTATAAGATTGTAACTGCTTTACATAATTGCATTTCATCCTTATTAGGTGGTACACAATTAATCTTTTATCTCCAAATCACTGTAAGCCAAGTTCATTATTTAGATGTAAGAGGCCTACACAATCGACAGACCTATCAAGCTTTCAATTTCTGACTCAGCCAAAAGACCACATTACCCCAGATAACATTAAAAAAGTTTTGTTATAAATTTATAGCCTATATGTAGGTATGAGAAAACTCAGGTTTAGAATACAGGCTTCTGATGGAAGCCAAAGAAATGGGGGGGGGGGGGGGGGATTCCTTTTAGTAGTAAAACCAACTGTATCTTAACCAACAGCTCTTGTTTTATTCTGTCACTTGGGTATTTATCTCCTTTTTCTCAATTGTTCTGGATCCAATAATTCCATACCGTCACCCTCCTGAGGGTCTATTTCAAGGATCACTTTGAATAAGCAGCAGGAGGCTGGAGCAAAGCACAAGCTACAGCTAAAAACCAATACTGTAACCCATAGAACACTGTCCAAGGGGATACTCCTTGAAGACCAGCAACTGTCCTGAGGTAGTACAGAAAGAAAAAGCAGCAATTACAAAAGAAATCGAACCCCAACCCCCACCCCGCCATCCCCTTCCACACTGCACAGTTCTTTACTGGCAATGGCTCAGACCAAGGCCCCTGGTCAGCACAGAGTATTTACACAGCTTTCTCGTTTTAGAATGAACTCGTGTTTCATGACTATGAACCAGCAGAAAGAAACAAGACACAGACTCCAGAGAGCCTGCAGGCACTGTCCTCCCAGAACACGCCATTCCCAGACGACAGCTCTCGGGATGTTTGCATGTCAACGAGTCTCAGCAGAATCATGAAGCAGCAATGGAAAGCCAGCACGTCGGCGGGAGGAACAGACGTGTCAGGAACACGGTGGCATGGAGCGACCACCACGCCGCAATAAATGAGCTCCCTGCCCAGCTTGTGCAGGATTCCGTGAGAGTAAGTGAGGATCACCCCCACATCCTTACACTGACAACCTTCCAGTTAATAAAAAAAATGAAATTTTACCCCCAGGTACCGGGTTTGAGAATTTTCTGTTCTTCACTAGCTAATCTTTTCACAAATGTTTTCAACACTTAAGGTCCACATATTTGCTATTTATTAAAAAAAAAAGACAGATGCAACTGGCTCACCTCATAGAATTTTCAACTTATTCCTCAAGACACCACTAACTCCTTCAGTTCTGTGTGCTGACAATCTGAGTTCCTAAGGGAATCACACCAATTCCCAGGAGTAATCATTTCATGTCCATTTTCTTATTATAAAAATAATGTTGGCATTTCCTACGCAGAGAATGACGAGCGTCAGTTTATCTCTACAGCCAGCTAGCAGAAAAATGGTCTTAAATTAAAGTATGATGTTATAAAATGTGTCAAGTAACTAAGATCAGAGAAACACACATCATATAGCTCGGGCTTCTTCTAGCCCACGCCAGTGCGACTCAGTCAGTGAGGAAAGTAAGTTTGGCGACAGTCATCTGCGGTCAGGTCAGAGGTCATAGGACAGCTGGTCTACACCACCCACTGGCCACAGTTTATCTCCTGTCACTGATAGTCATCATCCATTGAAAATGGTTAAAGATTTCCATCTGGATTTCTGGCAATTCTCTGCTATAGCTTGCAGCAGCAACAAAAAAAAAAAAAAAAAAAAAAAAAAGCTTATACTTGGGCTATACTATATTCCAGTTTCTATTCTCACTCCATTTCAAGGAGAAGCAAAAAAAAAATAAAATACTGTGCTTGCAACGTAATCTGGTGTTCAACTGACCCCTGCTGGCCTCATCTTTTCTGTCTCTGCATTTATGAGATGCTGCAGCAGCTAGCCGCACCTGATAGCTTAGCTGGGCCTGCGTTCAACCGGCCTGCCACAGCCAAAGCACGACCCAGGAGAAAGACGGTTACGCCCACTGCTGCACACGGAGGAATGCCCTCCATCCTCGAGCTTCAACTGTTACATTTGCAAAGACCCAGCTGTTAAAATCACGCTACTACTCCACAGACGCATTTCCTGGAGCCTATGGTTTTATTCTAAAAACCAATGTATTCAGCAAACACTTGCACATTTCTGAGAGACCAGAGAGAAGCACAGACACTTAGGATTACAGCCCCCGCCCTCCAGGGCCTGCAGGCAGTGACCAGTCAAAGGCGAGGCACCCTGGAGAACCCAACTCCCCACGTGATTGGACACCACCAACGAAGGCGAGAGGGAAGCAGGGCTGCCTCTGAGTTGGCCGCACATCCTGCCTCACGGGCCTCAGTTCACTGGAGAGTCTTCTCAGGATGACCCGGGGGCAGGGGGCAGTGGAAGGGGGGTAAATGGCAATGGAAAAAGTACAATAAAAACAATTTGATCTCCTCCTTCTTCGTGAACCCACTGTTCTTCGTGAACAGTGACAGCTGCCGTGCATCGGTGACCGTGTCATGTGTCAGGGACTAGGTGCCTTCCAGACACCATCAGGTTCACGCTGCTTGATGACTCTGAGGAAGGCATTTTCATGCTCGCTTCTTGAGTGAGGAAAGCCCTGTCCTAACACCGAGAGTACTGCACTACAGCGTTTTTCTTTTAAGAAAACTCTCTAGGAGAGTGAGCACCTTAAGCACAGGGATAATGTCACTGCCACCTCCGCATCCCGACAGCCTAGCACGTCCCCAATACCCGGCACACGGCAGGGACTCAAGAAGTGTCTGCAGAATATATCAATGGATATATTATGGAACAAACACAGCTTTGAAATTCACGCTACCTGCACGGCCTGTGCTTGAGCACGGAGGGAGTACGGGAGGAAAAAGGGAAGCAAAGTTTGATTCCTGAACGCAGACACCTGTATTTAACTACGAGCAAGGGTGTACACAATGGCCAGACGTGAGTGAACAGAATGCTGTGGAAATGCAGTTCGACACCAGTGCACTGAAAACCAAGCAGAAAAGGACCCCCACGTCGGAGGACAATGACACACACAGGGCTGGACTGTACTGGAACCAGAAACCTATTAATAAGAGGGAGGGAAGGAGGGAGTGGGGAAGAGAGAGAGAGAGAGAGGGAGGAAAGGAGGGAGGATCATGAAAACAAACATCATGTAGAGCCCCGTAATTTCTGTACGTTCCCCAAAAGCTCATGTATTTTTCTTTTCCTGACTTCCCCTTATTTTTTAATAATCTCTCTTTTTGCCACTCCAGACAGATGAAGATAAATGAAGTACAGTAGTTAAACTTCTTTGTTTGGATACAAATGATCTTTTGTATCAACATTATCGTTATGTAAGCACTTTTAATATTGCTTCTAGCAGATGAGGCTTCTGCTTCCAACATATGGTATGGAAAAAAATGAGAAAACTGTATTCGTGACTAAAATAACTCAACAGTCAACAAAAACTGCCTAGCAGAGATTATAAATGAAGCTTGTTTGTTGTGGCTGTGAATTACTCAGATAAAACTGGCACTCGGTCTCCCTCCCATGCAGGAGTGAGTAAGCCCAGACTGTCACAACTGTCCATCCGCTCTCTGTTGTCCCTGTGCCACACTACTGCCGCACATCCAGCCTTTAGGGGGACGGAAACTTAACCTCCTTTCCCCGCACCCTCCCTGACGCAGCGGGAGCATGAGCCAGGAGAAACGGGGTTCTTTTGCTCAGCAGCGGTCACCTGGAAAACCTACAGCTCGCTAAGGAAGACGCGGCCCCCACAGAAAACTAAGCAGCGGTCAAGCTTCTTGGGTCCACATGCAGGCTGCCTGGGTTCACACTGAAGTCCCAGAGTTGTAATCTTGGGCAAGAAACCCACGTTCCCAAATCAAATACGCTGAGACCGCCGCAGTTAGGAAACTGAGCTGTCACGGGCCAAGAGCTCTGTATGGCTGGCTACCTGGAGCCTCTGTGTCCCGTCCCCAGGGGCTGCCGCCATCACTGCCATCCCTACGTGACTTCGTCCCAATGTCTCAGCAAAAACTCAGAACCTTACTCGAGCTAACCTGGGTTTTGAATGTGTTAAGTGAGTCCATCTTGCCTTCTGTCCTCCCCCACCCCCTGCCCCTTTCTGCCAGCACTCGGCACGGCAGGAAAGCTTCCTCTGCTCACACGTAAATGAAGCTCCCACTTGCACGTACCGGTGCACTTGTGCACGCCTTATTTTGGGCACCACAGGCCTCAAATGAACCAATATGGCCAAAATTCAAACAGTCTGCTCCACTGATCCCTCAATGACACGTTCTTCTGTGAGACCAGAGAAGAACGTAATTGCCGTACCTGCCATCAGAAGCACAGGGTCGTTGGTGCAAGAATCTCCAGCACTCACAGAAATCCACCAGGATCCGTTTGCCATACCGTTAGAATTCACATCTCCCACCCTTCCCACTACACAGGCATAAACAAAGACCACGGCACATTCCAGGTTTCAGACCGCATGGCAGCTGTGACCTGCACACGACCTTGAGACATGCCATTCATAGCAGTCCGGCTTGCAGTAAGAGATTGAGAAATTAGAAAAGGAGGTATTTCCATCAGATAATGTTAAGTGTTCACACGTAATGCATCAATATCCAAGTAAAACAGCAAACCCAAAAGCAGAAAAACTACACATTGTAAGTTGCTCTGGAAAAGAGACAACTATTTCTTAGAAATGAAATCTTGCTGGAGAGGGGCCCTCCTGTCACCTGCAGCCTCACCCGCCCCCTCGGAACACTATCAGGGGTGTTATCTGACACACAGGGCCGTCAGGTGCTGCGTATTCAGCTGCTAGACTGAGACTTCCCAGCAGACAGGTGCTGGCTGCAGCATCTCCGCACCCCGCATCTGGTACTGTGCCGCAGACGCAGAACAAAGGATGCAGCCCCCGAGGAGCCCGTCCCCTTCCCCCTTTGACTGCCTGCAGCACCTCCACAGTCCCCTCCCGAGGGTCACCTGGTCTGCACGGTGCACTCCCCCAGTGTCGTGAAACCAGCAGAACGTCCACCCTCTGAGGCTCCTGACTGTACAGCAACGCCCCCACCGCACAAAAAGCTTAACAACGAAACCTCTCCTTCTGCACTTGCCGGCACTTTTTTCTTACTCCGACAATCACAAAGCCTCTCATAAGCGAGTATTTAACCCAGGCTTGGAAAGTCCAAGTTTACTTAAAATTTGCCATCCAAATTATTTTCCCAAGCTTTTGCTCAGTTGTAAACTTTTGGGTATGACCAAAAAAAAAACAACAAAAGTACTGTACTCGTATTCTGAGAAAATTTGTGCTTTTCTACTAACTCTGCAATGATTTGGGGGAAAATCTTTATTTTTGAAATTGGTATGCAGTAATAATTTAGCAAAGTAACCGAATACGAGAGGCACTGTTTCTGTGGGCCTGGCACGAACCAGACTCCCGGTACTTGTTGCCGAAAGAATACATCCGTTGCCTCTCCAATGTTTGATCAGCAGACTTCTCGAATTCTAAATTCAAATGGGAAAATTTTCTCCCACTGACTTTTCATATAAAAGTAGAGTTGAGTATCTTTAGAAAATATTTGGCTCCCAAACACAACATAATCAAAGTCACATTTTAAAAACTAACAACCAATTTAGATAAAACTTCCTAAATACTAATTGATAAAAAATATTAATAAAGACAATCCCCAAACATCTGATATTAAAAATACAAAGCTGCCCTGAAGTTAGAATATATTTTTTCATATAAATGGTGTCTTGAATGATTAAGTCAGATGAGCTAAAGAAATTCAATTTACAGCTTCATTACAAGTTTAATTTTTTTTATCTGGTAACTCAGGAGGCCAGGAGAACTTACCTCCTGGTTCAAACAGGGCTGAGGCAAAACAGAATTGGTTTAAGTTTCAATCCCTGCATTTGCTAAGTGACCTTAAGCAAATTGAACCAAACCTCAGTTATCATGCCTCTCAGATGGAGATATGAACAGTAATTTGTGGGAATGTTACTCCTGAAATATATCAATTAGCTTTGCTTTTTTGTGTTTCCTTCCACCCATCCCTGCCTATATTCTGCCAGAGGCACCCGTTTGCCTAAGGGCTATTTAAGTCTGTTGAAACAGGGACTACAAAGAAAGAGGCTCGATGTTCAATTACTGCACCAGAAACCATTATTTTAAGTCAAGAGCAAGACAACATTCTTGAGAGCCAAGTCTTGTGGAGAGAAAATGTGTTTGCTAAATCCCTTAAACGTCCGCTTTAACCATCAGGGATGTGGAAGGCAGAGAACCTCAGCCCTGGTGGCGGCCTGCTTCCCACAGCAAAGCTGCAAGTTAGAATCACCTGGGAGTCTGTGGGACGGTCGAAGGCCTGGCCCCGCCCCAGACGTTCTGATTGGTCTGGGGGAGGTGCTAGTCATTTTCTACAGCGCCATCAGGTCATTCTAATGTGTAGTCTGGATTTCCATCAAAACTCTAAGAGAAACTTCCCACTTGGTTCAAACCTCTAATGAGCACTGAACAGGGAGCAAAACCAACAGTGGCCCCCTGCCCCCCCTACAGCCATGTACAAAATGTGCAGGGGACCCTGAACTTGGCTGTAACCCAGAGGGGCGGGGCACAGGCAGGGACCGGTGGGTGGAAGTGGAAGACTGAGGCCAAGGTGGAGGGATCACAGGAACAAAGGCCAGGGCCAGTCCAGGAACAAGACTGATAGAGCACCTGGGGCAGCAACCAGACAGACCAGGGGACAGCCCTGAGCCCACTGCCACAGGGAGCCAATGACAGTGCAAAGGCTTGAACACTTACTGGAAAGAAGCTGAGCCACCCCAGGAAACCGAACGAGAAGAAACAGGCACATAAACTGGCAAGTTCCCACCCAGGTCTCACCTTCCCCTCTCCCCACCTGGGTGGACGTGGAGGCTAGTAAGGAATGGTTACGTTGTGGAATAGGAAGAAACCACGGCTATTCAAATTATCCAAAACAGGAAGATAGGAAAAGGTGAGAGAGCCACATGTCGTCCTTCCAACAGGCTGGCCCAAGGTCCATTTCATCCTCTAGAAGAACGTCCCAGCATCTGACCTTGCTCTTCCCTGTTCCAGCCGAGTGCGGGCCCTGGACCCATGGCCAGCTCGTAGCTCCTGTCCCACAGGAAGGGTGGCCCCGAGAGTGGTGGGTCTGC
Organism: Phyllostomus hastatus; assembly: GCF_019186645.2. Lineage (NCBI taxonomy): Eukaryota > Metazoa > Chordata > Mammalia > Chiroptera > Phyllostomidae > Phyllostomus > Phyllostomus hastatus. The sequence goes on from NW_025333607.1 coordinate 11,233,028, forward strand.
TGCCTGCAGAGCATCACCAGTTTTGTGCCCGCCCAGCAATCTTAATCTCACTTTTTTTATTACCTACACACTCTAGTAACCAGAATTAACCCTTACTGGTTCCCTCACTGATACACTAATAAATCTTTGACACAGTTCTTTCCGTATTGCTCAAGAGTCACATTCTAACTTTTGAAAATTAGACTTTGATACTATATTTTCTTTGCAGATCTAATAAATCTGCCACCCACTGACACCAATCAAAACTGGGTATTTACAAGATAATTCACGTAAAGCGCTTAGCAAAGTGCATATACGCAGTATACACAGTGCATACACAGTGCATTTGTATACAAAGTGCACATAAATTCTCAGTATACATGCTATTTATTATTCATAGCTGCTAATGGCTAGAGGGGGTTTTACCAGGCCCTTGGCCGTGGCCATGGACACACCAACAGAGGTCCACAGCAGCCATCAAGGGCAACCAAGGTGAGTAGTTACAGGGGAGGCTCCTCAGGTGGGAGCCATTTGCAAACACTAGGAATAGGGGAGTCATTCTGTTCAAAATAATTCCCAAACTATCAGTGCAGATGGCGAGAATCACTTGTACATTTATCACAATTAGGGTGTGGGCCTGTGGGGAGAAAACAATCATAAGTCAGCAAAATCAAGTACAAGAAGCCCTCCCCTTGGGGACCAAAAGCATGCCCCCCCAGACTTTAAAGCAGGGCTGTCCAACCCACAGCCCAGGATGACTATGAATGTGGCCCAACACAAGATCGTAAATGTACTTAAAACATTAGTTTTATTACGAAGCTCTTTACTAAGTTTTATTACATAGATATATACATTTTCTATATTAGTGATCACAGGCTTCGAACCTGCTTAATGATTTTAAAAGATTATCAAAAGAGAGGCGCTGCATAATTAGGGTTATTATGTGAGGACATTTTTGCTTGTCTGTGGTGGCGGGTATCATGAAAATTACGCACAGACCTTTTTTTCCCTCATCAGTTTTCATCAGTGTTTGTGTATTTAACGCTGGGCCCAAGACAACCCTTCTTCTTCCAGTGCGGCCCGGAGACGCCAAAAGGCTGGGCATCCCTGCTTTAAAGGGATGTTTGGATGATGCTCAAAACTTATGTGACTGATATGGCTATGGGGGGAAAAAGTGATACTAACATGTGCACAGAGAGAAAGCTAGTCCAGGAAGGGGGCAAAGCTATCAAGAAAGAGAATATATGGTTAACTTCTTAAATTATAAACTCTGTAGGTGTGATTTCTCCACAGGAAGTTCTTCACAGATGAAGTGCACGTGTAAAAACAAGAGCTTGCCTAACCTTAAAATTGGGCTCATAGGAAACTCCGGGGCTTGACTTTGACTTAGAGGGTGAGAGTCTCGGACACATCAACACACTGTCAAGGCCACAGCCGTGAAGGAGATCCTTCACCTCACTCCTTTCCTTTCCAGTGTCTCGAGTTTAGGTTCCCTAATATCAACAAGCAATACCACGACTGACAGGCAAGGCGGAAGGAATAAAATAACACATGAGCCTCAGAAAATGAAGAGAGAAAAAAACCCTCTATATTCTTTTTTCTCACTTGATTTCTTTTTTCCTTTCCCAACCAAGCGGGGGAATCTAACTTCATTCTGCAGCAAACACATGTAATTAGACATGCAATCTTCGTAATTTACCACACTGATGTCTCCATTATCAACTACTCGGTCACCAAACACAAAGCAGGAGAAAATAAGGTAATAATGACTAAACAAATTTCAGAGCACGTTTCTCAGGCAATTTAAAGCAGGCAATGTTCTACGCATTGTAATAATATATAACTTCCCCTGTTTACTCACTAAGACCGTTCCTTATACCTTGTGAAGGCACAACGAAACCAGCTTTTACTCTAAGTACAACAGGAAGTATGTAGGTTAAAAAAGCTAAGAAAGAAAAAGATTCAAAAATATTGGCATTTCTGTATCCTACAGAATACGGTCAAGATGAGCATCAGCTACAAATTCTGTGTACAACTCGCTAACAAATTAGGGAAATGTTTTCCTTTGGTTTCTTCTCTGACTACTTGTAAAATAATATTCACACACAAATTTGCAATTCAAATTCAGTGTCTTATGAGTACATTGTGCAGACCACGCTCTGAGAAGGGAGAGAGCGAGCTAGAAGTTGCATGGAAAGTGTAATTTGCTGCTGGCTTTTAGCCAGAAACACTAGACCAAATGTTTAGAGACCATGAGGCACCTAAGCAAGACCGGCACATCTGGACTTTTCAATTCTTGATGTTGCTGCTTTATGTGAACCTCCAAATAAGGGGCCAAGTAAATTTGAAATGCACACATTAAAAAAAAAATTTTTTTAACATGGGACAGAAAAGGAAGCAATTTGAAGGCCCTTTGAGAAAATTTGTCACCGTGGTGACAAGAAGTCCCAGTGATTTAAACAACACTAATAACCATATGTCTGGACCTATGTTCAGCTGTAATTTACACATTAAGTATAGGCTTTTATTTTCATACTTGAGAAAACATGCCAAGTATTCAGTATTTATTACCATAGTTAACATGCAGAATGAGAAACCTAATTACAATAGAAAAAAGAAAATACTGGTCTTGGGAAAAATGAATTTGATGCTCATACAGGTAGGCAGTGAAGGAGTCATTTCTTCCTCCCACAACCAACCCAAGACGCTGTATCTTAAACTTACTGTAACTGTCTCACACGAAAACAGGTATGGTCACCGCATGGGCAAATACACTGTGAACAAAAACCAGCTCCAACTCACTCATCACTCTGGCACAGCGTAGCATCACGCTTTGTTGATAGAAGCCCCAGTAAACCACGTGACTCAGTAAAAGACACAAACGATGATAAGTACTTTGTTTCCTTAAACAAAGTACTGTGAGCAGGTACTGCCAGCTAGTCCTTGAGAGCACCCGGGGTGAAAAGGTCATGCTGCCGTAGAAGCCTTGGCAACAGAAAGCAGCGTGAGGTGCTGAGCAAACGGCAGAAAGAGATCAGGCAGGGAGTTCCAGGGATGTTGAAAAACAATAGGGACAAAGTCAACAGATAACCATTTTCAAGAAAATGCATTTAGCTGATATTAAGTGTTACTGTTGAAAACTGAGGCACTGTCACAGCCAGTCGGCAGATGATGCTGCAGATGACACAGAGGAAGGCAAAGAACGACAAACCGAACCGACACCTCGGTGGGCAGACGCCTGGCTCCCTCGCCGTGTCTGGGCCGTGAAAGCGCCGCAGACAAACCAGATCACGCGCGGTGCTGTGCCCTGCCTGGTGGTGCTGACCAGCCGACTTGCAGGTCTGCATCAAGGAGGGACTGTGAGTCCCGGAACTCGATCTTCTCACTCCTGAAAGGAAAGTGTGGCCCATGACCTGATGGGCCACCTCATCAGGAGGCCCTGCCCTGGAAGGTCACTTCTGAGCTGGGTTGGTTGCGCAATTTGTGCGACGAATCACTCACTTCTTCTGCTGCATCTATATGGACCTACGTACCTTCCCCAGAACTCTTGGCGCTTTCAGAAATCTGATTTTATGTCAGTGTGGTCAATGTATACTTTTTATTAAACGGATTTATTTTAAGCCAGTATCAGTAGGTGAGTTTAAGATTAGGGCACTGTGACCACGAAGCAGAATGATGCGCACACTAGCATACACACACCCGCTGCCATTTTTGCGGACGTGGGACAGTTTGAGGCCCTCCTAGCAGGAAGTTCTGTAGCCTAATAGAACTGTGGCTAATATTACAGGACCATGGTCATGACATCTGAAAAAATGAGCAACAGTTAATAATCTTTATACAGAGATTATAACCAAATACAAGTGGCTAGCATAAAGGGCACTTCGTAACTTGCGGTCAAAGACCCTAAGACGAACGAAGAATGCTCTGTCTTGATGTTTGCACCTGGCACCACGCCTATGACACCTGAGGTGTCCGTGTCGGGCTGTATTTGCCCAGAACTTCAGAGTGACATGTCTCTTGCTTTTTTTTAAGTACCAATAAAGGGTCAAAGAATGGAATAGTCTCTCGGCCTGAATAACAAAGTTATCTTGATGATTAAGTAAATGTTTAATAAAATATTGTATACACTTGCAGGAGGAATTCATGAACCTTCCAAAGGGCCTGACACCCAACGCGTCAACGAACCATCAGCTGCAGAGACCGTCTTACTGAACGTTTTGCACGCCCAAGAGCCTGGCATTCCGTCTTCACTCAGTGAGGTCTGATGAAGGAGTCATCACAAAGAAAATTACGGAAACAACTAGAACCTATCCTGCTGCAGAATTAGTCATTTCTCATTCCTGGACGAGTCCAGATTCAGCCTAACTACGAATGGCAGTCTACCAAGGGCAGACTACCACTTCCTGGAAGTATTCCATTCAGTATTCAGTTATTGATCAAATATCCAGGGCCTACTATGTGCCAGTCACCATGGAAGACACAAGAATTAGTGGGGAAACACTGGCCAGAGAAACAGAGAACTCTGGTCCCGAGTCCATCTAGACATTTAATAGTCGTGTGACCTGAACAAACCTATTAAATGCTCTCTGCTTACAAATGTCTTTATTTAAAAATAAATACATTTTCCAGGGTTCCTTGGGGGTTAGATAAGATCATATATAATCCTAACACAGGGTGAGGCAAAAACAGGTTCACAGTTGCTCTTATGGAAAATAAACAACAATTAATAAATAACAATACAAGGATAAGCTGTGTTTCATGTACTCACAACTATAAACCTCATTTTCCCCCACCCTGTAAATGCATACATGTTAGTTATTCCTGTAATCCACTATGAATAAAACCAGTAATAAATATTTTATGTATTATTTTATGATAACAAACCATGAGATGAATAAGACAGGAACTGAACCCCGACTTACAATTTTTAGAGCCAGCCCCAGGGACCCTCAGCAAAGACTCCTGTGCAGTTGGCAGGCAGCAAAGACAAGTCTGCAGATCTCTTTGCTTAGTGTCACAAACGTCACTGGCACTTAGCCGCAGAAGACCCCACACCAAAGACAGGGACTACTGCTGAGAGAGTAGGGGTCCTCTGTGCATAGCAGCTGCGGGGCTGCCGAGCCAACCGACGGCTCACACTGTTTTCTTACGAAGAGTACAGGTTTTCGCGCTGGACACAGGGTGATGTCAACCGTAAGAGGTGGCGGCATCCGGGTTTCACAGTCAGGGAAACATTCCCAATGTCATAAGTTTTGCTTGAACAAGAAGATTCAAAATATTAAAACTGTAGCGTTGCCATGGTAACACAGTCTATTTGCAATCACAATGCTGGTGGCATTGTGATCTATTTCTCTCAAAGAAAAGTAAACTAGATGTAGCCAAGGAATTTAATAAAAGAATCTGCTTGACTGAAAGCCGAGATATGACCGGGTGTAGACAACGTGGCAGGATTCAAATACACAGCAGAAGACCCTCCGGTTACGATACCAGTTCCGCCAACAAAATTAAAAGGTTCTGACCTTGACACCAGTGCCAGGTAGTCATGTGATCTGGAAAACTCAATTCCCGGAGCAAGAAAAATAAATTGCTAAACAACTGAGATGACAGCCACGGAACATGAAAGCCAGAATTCATCAGAAGGAGAACAAAGTCAATCCCCAGAGGAAGTATGAATTATAAAGACGGAATTTCTCACAGCAAGCTCAAAGGTTTCATTATAGTGTTCTGCTTTCTGTGTGTGTGTGTGTGTGTGTGCATGCACGCGCGTGTGCAGGGAAAGAGGATGGACTCTAGGACATCCTTGGGTGATTTAACCTTCTTGTTTTATCTAGAAAATGTCAGGAGGACACAGTCAAAATAAACTGGTGCTAAACAAAAAAGGAAGGGTGTTACTGTCACTGGTTAGAGGGTTCTGAAGTCTGCCCGCGCAGGCTGCCCACGCGGACGGGAACCAGCTCCACACACCCGGCGAGGCCCCGCCGTGGCTGCGGAAACCCCGCAGACTCTCTCTCCCGTGACATGACGCTTTCCTAGTACTTGGTTCTCAACGGTAACATCTGCCTCACCAGTGTGGCTGGAAACAAAGCATTTCTCTTTGTAATGGTTTTACAGAGCAGCATACGTATGCTCCATGCCCTCAAGGACAACCAGAATAAAACCTGTGTTCCCTCTGCTTCAACAATAAATAAATTGTAAGAAAATATCAGCGTCCATGAGAGAAGAAATGCTTTTCCTCATTGGCCAATTCTTTCCTTAACATATGGTGTCAGAGCAGGTGTATATATAAATAACTTTATTTCAATAATATGTGTCTATATGATATATCAAATATATAGCCATGTTAATATATTATTCTATATTTTAAAAATATATGTATTCATGTATAAAATTAACTGATTTTCAGAAATACATTCCTGAAAAGGATGTGTTAATCAAATTTTCTATATAACAAGTCAAGCTTTCCTCCTACTTTTCAATATAAAATTATGAAACTGTTCCCCACCCCCTGAAAAGAATTGGCTAAAGACACTTTTTGAAATCATAGTTAAGATTACAGCAAATCTCATAAAATCATATACTGTAAATTCAAATGACATAAAACCCCTTCTTACGCAGAAGAAACAATAGCAGCGTTTGTTTTTAAAGTCAAGAACCAGAAACTACTGTCTCATACTGGGAAGCAGCAACCCATTTTTTTCTGATTTTTTTACCCTAGCAGTATAAATAAATTTCTCCACAAAAATGCTTTCTCATGCATCAAATGTCAAAAATGTATTTATTTTTCTGAGGCATAAATACCAGAGACCCACTCCATCAATCAGAGTATGCTATAAACATATCTGGAATTAGTAATGCTTTTTAATTAAATGAAAAGATTTTCCTCCCAAGACTTCCATTTCAGTCCTCGATAACGTATCTCTATTCTTCCTTGTGTCTTCGGCAATGACCTCCATAGGTTAAAGGCAGACGGCTTCACTTTTTTGGTTCTTGTTCACAGAATATCTTGAATTGAACTGCTAGTATTATTTATGAAATACAACTGTAGGCGAGTTTTTTGGTCTGATGAATACTGCATCATCTTTCATTTTTAAGAGATGCTCGATGTGGAAAGGGATGGGGCAGGCCGGTTGCTCTCTTCACCCCCTTCTGGAAAGACAATGAACGACATCGGCTTTTTCCCTTGTCTGTCTAAACCTGCAGGTTCAGAGACAATTTTGTCAACCGCCAGAGAGATAAGGATCTCCTAGAAGAGGGAAGATTCATAAAAGGCCAGAACATGCTACAGAGATAAAAATAATTAGCAGCTAGTGCTAACAAGCACTACAAAGGTAGTAAATTGAAAAGGGAAAAAAAAAACCCTAAACACGGACTACTGATCCTTTTTTTTTCTATAGCCGAAAAGCAGAGTAAACCTTAGACTCAACTAATGCCTAATGAGTTGATTTAAATTCAAAGTACTAGGATGTTTAAAAAAAAAAGCGTTTTACAGTACAGAAGGCTCTCTTGTGTTTGCAATACAATTTCAGATAAACAGGAGTTGCCGCAAATTTGTTCCAAGTATTTCTTCATGGTTTTGCTCTAAAAGTAAAAGATACACCTCCACCAGGCAACGACTTTCCAGACCTAATGGCTTCAGGAATCAGGCCGCACAGACGGCTGTCATCACGTAGTGACGACGACTAGACCATCGCGGGTACACAGGGACGTGGCGGTCCCTGTCTACCACGCCGACTACGTAGAAAAGAAAGAAACGTCTCTACCTTTAAAAGATGGGGAAAATATTTAGGTGCTTGAATTGCCACGGCCTCAAAAATTCCACAGAGGAAAAGAGCCGACGTCTTAAGGTTTTAACAAGGAGAAATTTCAAGACTGAAAACCCAACAGAAACCAATAACCAAAGAAAATTAAAATTACGAAGACATATTCCTTACAGGAGTTACGAGATTGACAAGGATTTTAAAAAACAGTATCATCTAACGTTAACGAGGCTGTGAGAAAACATCGCGCTCGTGTGGTGGTGGTGGAGTATAACTTAATACACAGGGTGGGGCGAAAGGAGGTTCACGGTCATGAGTAAGCAAAACAGGGAGCTCGTCCTGTTACTACTTTCCGCATGAACAACTGCACGCCGACTTTCGCTCCGCCCCGTATATTACAGCACAATGGCCACATGTACAGAAATGCAGAATCTGCCTCAGCAATTTCATTTCTATTAATTTCTCCTATGCAAGGTGTATACTGGGGATTTTTTAATGTCTGTGCCTTCTAGGTGTGCAGACCATGAGCTCTGAAGTCAAAGACACCTGGGTTAGGGACCCAAATCTGCCACTGACGAGCTCTGTGACTTTGGGCAGGTTCCGTCACCCTTCCAAGCCCCAGTCTATCTCCTACAACACAGGGATGATAATGGTACTTACGCCATAAAAATCTTGCATATAAAAGATAACATATGCAAAGCACAGTGTCTAGCATATGGCCAATATTCATTTTTGGCTGTGATCCTTCCTAAAGCATACCAAGTTGTTTTTTTCATTAGGGATTACAAAGACCTCAGGAAATCAAAGCCTGAATTTCATTGCAAACAAATACAAACAAAAGATATTAACTTCAGATTGGGTAAGAGAAGTGGAGTTCATTTTCTTTTTATAATAATGCTACCCATCCTCAAGACACTGTGAGCCCCCCAAAGACATAAATCCTCCCTGATTAGCAATACCATTTGCTACAGGTATCAAAACAATACCAATTCCAAAACGTACATGGAAAACTTAACGAAGAACAAAACCCAGAGCTGCCTATTAAACATAAAAGAGAACTCGAAAAGCCTTATGAACAAATAAACTACAAAGAGATAGTGAAAAGCACATGCATTTCCACCATTCAACAGATTGCAATCAACAAACATTATTAAGCAATTCATTGCCCTCAAGAATATCCAATTTTACTCCAGGAGCCAAGATAAACCAAGTAATAGTGATACAGGATTTTCCAAGTTCCACAGAAGCCTGACAAAGCGATAGCATTCTTCCTGTTTTTCAGGTGTGAGTGCAACAAACAAGACAGTCACACACCGAGATTCATTCATCTAGCAAGTCTGAAATAAGGAAACCATGTCTGAATAAGCTGAATGCGTGAACCTTGTGCTATCTATCAAGAGCCTATTTTATGGAAAATATTATGTTATGTGCTATACAGGAACACAGTAATATTTCTGACACCTCCCAAGCTTAGCCATCCAGTTGGGGAGCTAATCATACATACTGTATCAGGAACTCCCCAACTGATTTTTATCTTCGTATTCCCATCCCCTTGCACAATGCCTGCAACAGCGCTGGCACTGAATGAATGTCTGGCAAATAAGTGAATAAACAAACGAATGACTATAATAGAAAGCAGAATATTGGATGCCCATCTGATAATCCGTATTAAAGAAGTTTAGCAGAGGAAGATAGCACTTCCAATAGGGTAAGCACAGAAGAGGAAGATGTATACTATTTTTGTCATCCAGTATGCATTCTCCATATTCCTCCAGCAACCATCTCTTCCCCATTATCTGTCTCCCTGCTCTCGGAGCTAATGCCAAGGGTGGACATGTGACCCAGGCTTAGCAAATAGAAATGCTGCAGGCCCCTGGCTATGGCAAATGGTTCAAACCTGCATTCCTGACCCAGGCCGTGCTAATTAGATACAATCACAGCTAACCTTGAGAACTTTGCTTGAGCAACCAAAAAGACAGCTCTTTTTCATGCTCGATTTGCAGCTGTGAGGATGAAAACTCAGAGATTCTGACCACAGTCTTGTATCTTGACCCCACATGAGGAGAGCCTGTCTGAGAATGGACACATCTCTAAGAAAGGGAGTCCAGCAAGGGGGGAAGATCGGAACCTAATGGCATCGTGTGTCCTGCCAGAGTTAGCCATGCTGAAAAAGACACATTTTTCAATTCATAGCCAACAGATCCCCCCCACACACTTTTTTTTTTTGCTTCATTCAGTATCAGACTAGATTTTTTGTTATGTGAACCTCTTCAGTGTTTTCATGCAAGAATGATCTAGAATTCATCACTAAAGAATGTGGAAGGTTTTCAATAGGGTGGGGATTCCAGGTGGAAAGAATTGCATAATAAGGTGGAGTAAAGAAACAGAAGACTACTTCTGTTATAATGATAAAAAAAATGTCTACAGGTCAAATGTAAGCTTAGATCGAATCTGAGAGACTAGGCTGGGGTGAGCTGAGTGGGCTGGGAACAGCAACGGGGGGCGCTGCTCACACCTCCCTAAAAGGAGGAGCTGCTGCTGCCCAGCGAAAGCAAATTGCTGCCATGTGGGCACTAATGCAGGGAAGCCACATCTCCCAATTTGTTCAGCAAAAGGATTAAACAGACTTTAAAAGTGTTGGAAAGAATTAACATCAAAAAGATGAATTGATAGCAATGTACAGGCCAAATAAACAAGTCTGTGGACAGCATCCAGCACATGGTTGGTTTGTGACTCAGAGGTTTACTCAAATGACCAAGAAAGTAAACTCAAACCCATATAAAAAAATTGGACCCAAGTAAAGAACGCCACCTTTGCCAATGTGGGTGGACGTCGTCCAATCTGCTGAGGGCGTGAGTAGAACAAAAAGGCAGAGGAGGGGCCGCGTGCTCTCCCTGCCTGAGATGAGACACCCACCTTCTCCTGCCCGTGGACGTCTGGTTCTTGGGTCTTCAGCTCAAAGCAGAACTTCACCACTGGATGCCTCATTCTCGGGCTTTTGTGCTTGGACTTTCGTCGTCAGCTCCCCGGTTTCTCAGGCCTCAGACTAAGGCTGAATCACGCCACTCACTCACCTGGTCCTCCAGCTTACAGAAAGCAGACTGTGGGGACTCTCAGCCCCCATAATTGCAGAATCAATTCTTATAATAAACCTCTTCATATATATACACGTGTTTAGGGAGAACCCGGTGATAGAGGGAACTAGGGCAGATAATGTATAAAAATACTATTTATAATACATGCATTGAGAGTGATTTTAAAGTGATTTTATAGAAGGAAACAAACTATTGTGTTCATATCCTACAGACTGGAACCCAGCTGGAAATAACAAGTTCAGGATCTGCAATGACAGTCTACTAAACTTACAAATAAAATATTACATCACAAATCCTTTATCCTTTAAAGCGTATTAAACCAACAAATAGTTGGCATGGAACAAAGCATAATAATTTTCCTGGTAAATGAAATCCCCTATCACACACACACAGTATCAAATGATGGTTTCTAATATATTTCAGATGACACCAGTAACTAAGAAAACAAACCATAATATAAAACACATTTTAATGAATTCCTATAGGGAGTATACAAAAGAAACACTATAGTAAAAATCTGTACAAAGCAGGCAGCAAACTACAATGAATTTGAAAAAAATTTCTACAGAGGTAACCGTAATACATGTAGAAATATATTTCAGTATTAAAAAAAAAACTAGTTCAAAGCATACAGAAAAATAATGAATCTGAAAAAACTTCACTTTACTGCATGTAACGTGCCATAAAAAGCACATATTTCTCTGAATATTAGTATTGACAACACCTGAAAATACGATAAAAACAGACTTCAATGAATGAACACATACACAAAAAAAAAAAAATAGTGAGAGGAAAGTACCATAAAGATTATTTTATCTTCACCCTCAAAACCCAGTCAGTCGCTGCTCGAAGGCTGCAAACCCCGGCCCAGCAAGCACCGTGGGGGTCGGGACTGCTCCCTCCATCCGTCCCCAGCACTCAGTCACCTCGGCCGGTCATCACCATCTTGAAAACACAGGTTTTCCCCATGACCCAGAAGCAGACAATTCCTATGAAAACTTGAATAAGCCAAAATGACACAAATGACAAAAAAGCAATTTCCATTAATTTATTTGGAAAGGTTTGGAGAGTTCTCAGACCCAAAACTCGACACACACGCAAGGTCTTTCACTCATTCACCACAACTGAAACACTTAAGTGCATCTAGTTACACACAAAGTGTAACAACCTTAGGAGCTCTCTTAGGCTCACGGGATACCTCAGGCCGCAGCTTGCTGATGGAGCACAAAGTAAGTAGAGAAAAAGCACAGAAGCTCAGACACAGTTCAAAGTCGTGGCAGCCTGTGCTGAGACGCTGGGTGAGGTTCCCTGGCGAGGAGCTTGGGGGGACCACTCTCGCTGCTAGGGGTGTGCGCTGCAGGTATTAGGGCTCACTGCAAAACAAACGCTGAAAACTATTTTTTGCCTTTTGCCATTTTTTCCATAAAAGCAAAAATCCTCTTTGGATTTCTTCCACTACAGGAAAACAGGTACTAATGTTGGTCTTTCGAAAAAGCAAAGTGGTGTAATGCAAACTTTCAGAAAGTGGGGGATACCGGCCGGCACTAGGGTAGAGTGTGGTCGCTGTAGAAATCTGTGACATTAAACTCAAATTTTATTGTCCCAATGCTTCTGCTGCTTTTGAGCCATCGGCTACAAATTAATATCCTTATATCTGAAATAATAGATGAATAGGCTTGTGATACATCTCTGCAGGTTGAGGCTTTTGTTTTTAAAAAACTACCAAAGAAATAGGACACTTTCATCTTAGTTGAAAATGTTTACTTTCCTGGCCTCCCCCTCTCAGAGCAGCCTCGCTGCAGCTCGCCCCAGAACCACCAGCACCCATCTGCTGGGGCCTGAACCCCTGCAATGGGCACAGCAGACAGGGGATACATTTTGATACAATTCCTTGGGGTAGGGAAGGTTTGTCACTTTACAGAAATATCCATGGTCTAACACAACTCCCTTTTTCCTAGGCTGCCTCAAGCTCATGTGAGAAGGTATCTTAAATCTCTCCCAATAATTGCTGAATCCAAAAGGGCCTTTCAGAGCTCACATTTTGCGAAGCACAAATTTCATTTAGTGAAAAAATACTAAAAGAGTCTGTTTCACATTTTATTCTAATCTTGTAAGATACAAAGTTGCCTCAAGAAAAATGTTAAACTCAAGCAACAAATTAATAGAATTATATAAAAATTCATTTCAGCACAAGTCTCAGGATAAGAGCCTCCCGTTATCTCAAATACAAAACAAATTGTACTTTTAACATAAAACATTAAGGGCTATGGTGATTTCATAGCTTTATCACATTAGAAAAAATTTTAATGGTCAACTCAGACTGCTTCCATTTTATAATATGCTGATAAGTCTACTTTTTCATAAATATGCTAAGAAATGAATATTAAGGAGATGATAAAAGAAATATGTCTATTTGAAGAAGATAATTTAAAACAACAGATAAGCTTCCATGGTCATATTTAGAAGGAAAATTCTAAATGAAGTTTGACTTCTTATTAATTACTCTAGAATTTTTAATTAGAAAATCTAATCTGAGGAATGTACTGTACAGTCTCTTTCTTTAAAAAATATACAAAGTCAGCATGTCCTATGACATTTCCCCCAACTTGACAGTCAACTTACATGTTTTTGACTTTCCCATGATGTGAAATTGATACACATTCATCAACAGAAAACACACTGTGGGTTTTGAGTTTTGATCTTTCCCTGGGCCCGTGAAATGCAGTACGACCCTCCCTCCGATGCTGGACAGCAGCAGCACGATGCTTCAGCCCACCTGCAGGCTGGCAGAAGTGTTCTGGGCACACTTAAGGTAGCTGAGGCCGAGCTATGATGTTCGGCAGGCCAGGTGCATGGCACGCCTTCTCAAGTTCCAGTGTGTTCCATTTCCGATGGGTTTATCAGGATGTAACCCATCCTAAGGCGAGGAACATCCTCACTATCTTGTCTCAGTGAATGAGGATGACACTCAACAGCCCAGCTTCTACAAACCACTCCTGATAGCCAATGGCAGCATTCAGCCAGGACAAACCGAATTACTCAAGTTCTCACTCCCTTCAGGCCTGGAAAGAGCCAGACTGGAAAGGGGAGCCGGGTACCGCACGGACCTGGGGAACCCACTCAGGGGTACCACACAATTTACTCTGCATCTGCCTGCACTGCAGATCAAAATCGAAGGTTTATACAAATTTCTGTGCCATTATTTCATCTTTAACATTTTTTTTAAAACGGTAAGCTGAGACATAAAATGTTACTGTTTTAATAATGCTCATGAATAAAACTATATTCTCTACACATGAATATAAGCATTTATGGCCACTCAAGCAGCTCTCTATTCAAAACAGCACAATCTGGTTTCCGTCTCCTACACATCGCCTGCTGGGAAGTGGATACTTGAACTGCGCGATGGAGCCACTACCGGGTAGGGCTTCACATGGGATAATCACCCGAGTTAGTGCCTTAATACTGAAGCGACCACACGACATACAGGAGCACAAACCTTCACTTCCAATTTTCTAAGGTCTAAAGTACTCCCAATATTAAGCATGCACACCAGTTCTCAAGGTTAACACTAAAATTATGCTTCACAAAGGACAGCGGAGACCATTTCGGCCGTCCTCTTCTTCACCCGACGGCTTCATCGCAGGACACAACACGGTCACCAACTTCGCCAAATCCAAAATCACCGTGGCTTTGTAGGCCCTCGTGAAATACTTCAAACTGTACTGGCTGATTTTCGGACCCATGGACTAACATACCAAATCAGATAGCAGTCATTTAATTTTGAGTCCATATATGGTGGACTCAAAGAAAGGAAATTTTTTTCCTAAGAAAGGAAAAGGGTAACTCAGCTTTTCATTAGGAGCAATACATTCTGAGAAGCAACTATTATTCTGGTAAAAATACCAAAAGCCTAATAACTCAGCTTCTATTCTAAAGCAGAAAAACCAAAGTCTTCAAATTTTCATGCCACATGAAAAATAAAAATGGCACCAGGGACGTCCTGACTGCTAAAACTCAGCGCTACATGTATCCCCTCGGGCATCTCCGCGCTCTTCTGTGTTGGGCATCTCCTGTGTGAGTCTCTCTTCTCTCGTGGATCCCAAACCACTGAGACCACAGCTCCTACTTTTTCTCTACCTGTCTTTTTATAGACCCTTCTTGGTTTATTCAGAAAAACAGAAAACAAAAGGCAAAACAAAGAAACCACACTTCCCACTGGAAAACCTGCTTGTGAGTGAGGGGGGCCCATCAAAGCGAGGAGGCGCAGGTGGAGGCCCATATGAAGGCAAGTGGGACTCGCTGGACCAGCCTCGGGCACAAGTCTCAAGGAAAATCTCTTTTTTTCCACTGTAGTCCTTTTCATTGAGTGTATTGGGGTGACACTGGTTAATAGAATTATATAGGTCTCAGGTGCACAATTCTATAATACATCGTCTGGATATTGCATTGCGTGTTCACCACCCGACTGAATCAACTGCTCCAACCCAGAAATGGTCACAGTCATTGAATGTAAACCAGGAGCAAAAAAAGGTTTGCATTGCTTCCTCCTTTGGCATCCATCCAGAGTCACAACAATCTAATTCTTAGTTCTAGGGTCCCTAATGGCCTATTTGGAACAGTGGCTCCTAAATTCTAGAAGTTAACACTGACTTTTCTACCTAGCATGCCTTTCATAAAGACCCACATCTAGCCCTGACTGGCGTAGCTCAGTGGATTGAGCGTGGGCTGCGAACCAAAGCATCACAGATTCGATTCCCAGTCAGGGCACATGCCTGGGTTGCAGGCCATGGCCCCCAGCAACCACACATTGATGTTTCTCTCTCTCTCTCTCTCCCCCCCTCCCTTCCCTCTCTAAAAATAAAATTTAAAAAAAATAAATAAACCCACATCCAATGATGTCCCCACACAAAACCTCCATCACGAGACTGCTTCTCATAGTATCATAGTCTGCTGTAGAATAGTCTGAGCACCTACACTGTAACAATTTTGGCATGCACAATTAAAAAAAAAGAAAGAGCAAGACATGATGCTGCTTTCAAGGAACCTTCAATATCATTATATATTTGTATTTCTATACATATCTTTGTCTCCTACCAGATGGGACAGAAAATATCCTTTTTCTACATAGTGCTGTGGACAGTCAACACAAATTTGTTGAGCTCAAACTCAGCAAGCTGTTTCTTTCTGATCTAAAATATCCAAGAGTCCCACCGCTTTGTTTAGACCCTGCTTCCCCACTCCTCCACTGGGCTCCAGAAAGGAAGGGAGCTTAGGGAGCGCAACTCAACCCAACAGCCCCTTCTTTACTGTCAACACGTGAGACTAAATACCAGAGCGACGTGCAGCATCGGGGCTGGGGAAGAACGCCCTCCTGGCCAGCCACAACAGCAATGCCCAGAAAACCTGCCCCCAAACTGGCAAATTCAAAATAACGATAGCACAGGACACTTAAAAGGAGGAATGGTTCACATTTAAAATTTATGACAGCACAAAAGCACTCTGCAATTTTATGTTCAATGTACTGAACAGAAAGCAGCTGTTAGGCAAAGAACGATTAAATGACTTCAATGCAAGAGAATTAATCACATTTTCTTATACTTGGGATTCTGCTCTCGCTTGAAAATAAAAATGGGAAGAACTGGGTCAACATGCTAAAAAGCAACATGAAAACAAGCACCCAAATTAGTGTTGATCTAGAAAAATGTAAATTACTTATTTGCCTAAGATTCAAAAGCTTAATTACACCAAAAGGTCTATTAAGGCATTCATTATCTATTAACATAATCAATAAAGCATCCAAGTTGTTTCTAAAATCAGTATTTGTAAATTGTTCAAAAATATTTAATGTTAACAAGTATATTGGCCTACACTCTTCATCTGGGCTTCCCAGTTCACTGCATAAGCTCAAACTCTACTGAAACACTGCACTCACCGAAACACGCGGCCACGTTATGACATGAACGGAAGGTCAAAGTATAAAATACGTGTGGACTCAAACCCAAGCACAGGCACTCGGGTCACCACACTACCCGGGCAGATCAGCTCCTCACAAAAGGAGATAAAATAGTGTGCAGCTCCAAGATGTCAGATGCATCAGCACCGACCTGTGCAGCATCCTGGAGACAAAGGGCAGGGTGACCGCCACCTGCCTCTCCTCCACTCACCCAGCGGAAATGGGTGGCGTTCTGCTTTGCTTCTCATGCTCTGTGGCTACTGAGGTCAACCTCAGAATCTGTTGGAGTTACTGGGCTTTCAGACTCTACTCAGAAACGCCCGTGCTGGACCGCAGAAGGGGTATCTCACGTGGGAATGGCCCCCGGAATAGGAATTAGGCTTTGGGAAAGAGAACGCCATTTGCTGAGTGGCTTCACGGGCAAGGGGCTGTAAGACGCCAACCCCCAGGCCCGCCCCATTCTGGGGGTGTAACTGTGAAGGGCCCCAGGAATTTGGTGACGGTTATTGAGGAAATGATTAGCTCTGAAAATGAGAGGGTGTGTGCAGATGAATTCATCACAAGTGTATTCTGCTTAAGGGGAAAACAGGCACAGTACATGGGAGTCCAGGTTTTTAAAACAGAGCAATGAGCTTGCCAAATACAGTAAATCTTCCCCCAGAAAGAGATTCAGGGTAGGACCCTGCCAATCTCCAGATTTTCCTAGTTCACATAACCTGATGTATTATTTACAGAAATTAAATTCACAAGCAAGACTGTTAAGGAGAAGTATTCCACATGATATACCTGTAATAAACATCCCTATGTTTATTATTGTGCTATAATTAGCAGTAATTAGTAACTGGGCAGCTTTTTCAGATGCACTTGTTCAAAACCCAGGAATCCCTTGATTCTTCACAAAGGGCCGGAACGATCAGCGGCAAAGCCACCCAAACAGAGGGAATGGCACAGACGGACGGGAGGAAAGCTTTCCGGCTGGCCGGCTGCGGGATGCTGCTGTCGGCAGCTCGATTCGGGCGGACACAAGCTCTCGGCTGTTCCCTCTGGTGATGACCTGGCCAGCTCGTGACAGCAGTACCTGGCTAGAGGGACAAAATAATAGAAGTGCCCAATCTCTTTTTATTTAATCTGCATTGAGTTCATACTTCCACTCTCCCATTCCTGCCATAGTGGGACATGTCCAAGAGAACTGAGTCAGGCTTCTAACAGGGGGCATGTGAAGTGAATCTTGAAGAGTAAAACATGAATCTGCCAGGGAGGACAGGGAGGATGGAAGGAACTGTGTATGTCAAGTTCAGGATCAGGAAAGGAACTGACCTGTCGGGAAATGAAAACGGTGAGGTTTTGGAATTCTTTGAATCCTACTCAACTAACGCTGAGAACTATGAGTAAATATGTGAATGGTCACTCATAAAACACCGTATTTTATAACAGAAAACTTGATGCTGTTTTCAAAAGAACTTTCAAATGCCCACATTATCAAGTCTAAACATTCTTTGTCATGTAGAAAATACTCTTCTACTCCACTACTCTGTAAGATAATAATTTTTAATTATAGAACATAATTCCATATTTCCACAAAGTGCAAAAGACTCTGCAAGCTTCTCTTTGTTGACTTGGAGGAGATAAGGAGTGACAAAGATCACCCAAACCTTACTGATATGAAAAAAAATTTTCAGCACACACGAAAAAATCACATCATTGCCCTAAGGAAAGGCTAGAAGCCTGCCTGGAAACTGCTGGCAAACAACATGAAAATCTTCCAGGAACAGATTTCCAAAGTCTGATCACATCCTTGTAATTGTCTGATTATCAAACCCAGCAATGTAGATAAAGCAGAAGCCTGCTCAGTGACTGCTGATGATTACCATTTGAAGTTAAACTTCCACTGCCAAATCAGAACAACATACACGGACACACACTACCTTAGGGGGAGGCAGAGGCACACCGTGATTTCCACCTCTCCGCTGACACACACGCTCGTGTGCGTGCACGCGCGTGCGCACACACACAGCAGCAGCAGCCCTAACCAGGCCTTGCTAACTCGTCGCTCTCCTTCTGTGTTCTCAAATACACTGGCAGCTTTACAAATTGGCTAAAAAATAATTCTTTCCCCTGTCAAAATAATTCCCTATCCAGTGAAGGTACCTGGCCTGCCTCCATTCATTACTACTGTCACAGCAACGCTGTTTCGGATATCACCAGGATTCGGTAGTTTAAACAGACACAGTGACAATGCAGTAATGCGAAGGAATAAAAACATAATAGAAGTGACAGTGCAACAATGTAAGCGGGTAAAAGAGATACGATGATTGAATCCCTGCAACTTTGCACCCCTGAAGTTACAGTCTATCCAAGCTATCGCCCCGCTCCAGGAGGGGTGCATGGGGTGAGGCTTGCTGGGTCCTCAAATGTCATATTTTCAAACCTTGATTTTAAACTATTGGCAGTAGGAATCAAGACATCTTTATGCAGGGGGTTCAAATGATCACATCTGCTTTTTAAAATATACGTACATATAGTGGCAGTATCAACGAATGAGGTAAGGTCCAGGGAAAGAGTGAGGGGCAGAGAGATAAGGCAGGATAAAAAGGGCCTGAATTAGGCCAGTAGCAAAAAGAATATATAAAGAAAAGAAGAGAGTTAAGCAACATCTGAAAAGCAGCACGAGCAGGGCAGAGAAGGGGAGTGAGAGGGAAGAACCAGAGGTGCCAGCGACAACTGTTAACAGTGAGCAGAAAATAGGGGACTGGAGACGAAGAGAAAGCAAGGCTGACGACGAAGCGTAGAGTATTCTCGGCAAACAGGCAGGCAAGTCAAGCCATCGCAGTGGAATACTGTCATGCCACAGGTTAAAACAACAAAAGAACCGGCAAATATAATTTTTCAATAAAACGGTAAGAAAGGCAAAGGAGAATCGGGGGCCGGTCACACCACAGAAGACAATTAAGAGATTTTTCTAAAGGTTGAACAGCATCGCACTTTAAGCTCCGTGTACCTGAGGTTTCACAGGTACTGTCCTATGGAAACCTGGACGCACGGAAAACAAGAACACCCACAGACACGTGCTATCACAGATTTCGCAGGCACCAAAACAACACACCGACTTCTGCTATAAACCTGAAACACTGAGAGCCTCTGCAAGGCTGTGAAGGACAAAACCCATCTCAGGGTATCAACCAGCAGGTCACAAGGGACGCCCCCGAGACCGCACTGGCTGTTATTTCAACAAAAGGCTGCCACCCGTGGGCGCTGGAAGGGTGGAAAAGTAAGTGCTATAAATGGGTATTCTTAATCCTGGTCCTACTTCCGTAACAGCTCTGCATTAACTTTGCCTCGATAAATCTTTCACATAAGCATCCAAACTCAAACCAAATATTAACTAAAACATGAAATAGGGCCCACAAGTGCCAAGTCCGGTCACGCAAAGTTCCAATACTTTGCTGCTACCTGACAAATATTTGTTCAAAAATAATATTCCTACATTATTTCCCTATATCATTAATATCAGGTATAAAATTTAAGATCAAATAAATACCTATATAAGAAAAAGAGATTCCAATGAGGTCAAAGACCTTTTTTTTTCTATACTGCATATATATTCTATTGCATTATAAAATGTCTTAATCTGCAAATGCAATATTTATAGACTCATGGGGGGGAAAAAACCACATCCAATAATAGCTGGAAAACAAGACAGACCCAGATTGACGGCTCTTGAATAATTAATGTTTTAATATTCAGTACTTGAAGGTTGTAGAATCCAGACTTCAAAGAGCAGTTGGTTCCATGCAAATTCCATCCCAATCACCTCCATGTTCACACAGAATGAGCTGCAGCACCGGTTTCGAATCGTTTGCTGTGAACCCCTCCTCTCACCCACCCTGCCAGCGCTTCAGACACGAGCAGATGAGGCAGAGGGGTGTGTGAGGACCTGATACGGCTCCTGCATGAGGGGTAACAGGTATCCCGATTAAGTAAGGCGACACTCGGCCTACAGCAATCCGTGAGCATCAGTGATAGAAATCTTATCAAACATTCTCACTTCTCACACTGTGAGGTTTTCTCCTAAGGCTTATAATTGTTCATAATTGGAGCTCCAGCACAGAGCTGACACAACACAGAAGGCAATACGGTGGGCTGGGGGACATCTCGGCAATCAGCAGAGCCACGTTGAAGCTCTGGCTCCTTTATTGAAATCCTGAGATCTTAAGCATTTCCTCACCTGCAAAAGGAAATTCCAACAATAATTCAAAGGCCTATTGTAGGAGATAATGTTATATTTGTTATCTTGTGAGTAAAAATTATAATAAAATTGGGGTAGTGTGCACGAGGAAACTTGTGAGAAGCCCTTCAAGTACCCCTTGATGTACTGATGTAAGACAAAGGCCAGTGTCTGACACCCACGGGCTTCCTGCCTGAGGACGGGACAAAAAGAAATGGGAAATGGAAGACAAATCCTCACACTGCCCAGTACACAATGCAGTGGTACACAGCTCTGCTTATGACTGAGTGCCTATTTGAAGGGAGGGTGTGCAGCTGGTTTGAAAGCCACAGTCATTTAAACTCAGCCACAGAGAATCTCTCAGATTGAAACTCCTCATTATAGAGACAAATCTAATCTAGTTTCAAATGCTGATAAAAGTAATCCTAGGGTGTAGTTTATTCTTAATTTTCTGGCTTTATACTGTTAACCTTCAATATAAGAAATAGAGGAGGGTGTGGGTAATGAGGAGGTATTGATCCAAGGGTACATAGCTTCCAGCTATAAGATGAGTAAGTTCTGGAAATCTGTTGGGCAATATGGTCATTAGAGCTAATGATACTGTATTATATATACTTAAAAGTTGCTAAGTGAGTAGATCTTAAATGTTCTCACCACACAGAAAATAAAGAAATGGCAATTATGTGATGTGGTGAAGGTATTAACTAACACAGAATCCTTTTACAATATGTGAGTATATCAAATCAACACACTGTATACCTTAAACTTACATATTATATGTCAATGACATCTCAATAAAGCTGGAAAAGTAAATAAGGAATAGATATTGAGTTGTTTGTAATGTTAAGTTCCGTTTGCTTGTCACATTTTCACTTCAACTTAGAAGCCAGTTCTTGAACAGCTGGGCATCAACTAACAGGAAGAGCATCAGAATGAGCTCAAAAGACCTAAATTTTGCACTTTTTCTTGTCACCAGATGACTACAAAACCTTCTCTGAGCCACAACTGATGCACTGTGGGACGAGGAGGAGTAGGAGGCTATGGAACTGAATAGTTTCTGTGATCTTTCAGCCCTAAAACTGCACGCTTCTACTATGCTTCAGGAAGGAACTGGATAACGTGACTCGTCACAAAGTTTTCCATCTCAGTAGGACCGCAGGAAATGGGGACATAGAACTAACGAGAGAGAATACTCCCAGTTGCCAGTGCCTACTGACTGTACAATGGGGAAAGGTCAATCCTGGTTAGGTGATTTCACCAAAGATTTGAGCTGCAACTTTAAGATTCAGCAGGACCTGGATGAAAGATCCAGGGGGAAGACACACCACAGATTTCCATGGTGTATCTACCATGAATCCACAAACTCAAAGTGCATTTACATATCATTTAGCCCCACCTCATATGCATGGAGATCACCCCTCTTGACATGTGAGCCTATCCCTGAATGAAACTCTTCCCGGCACATCCCTGAACCACTCTAATGGTAAAGTTCTTCCAAAGACTGAGCCCTGATCCACTGGCTTAAAGTGACAGGGCTTTCTCCCCTTCCTTCATCAAGCTTTATAAATGGCACTCATCAAAATCGTCCCTTTACACATGTGACACTGGGTACTGAAAATAAACATTTTAATGAAAACTGAGGCTTACAGATGGGAGGAGGCTATTTTCTCTCCAATCAGGACACACTTTATTTTAATCTGGCCTACAGAATCCATCTCCAAATTCATTCACCTGCTTACCTTTATAACATACCAAATCACCTTATTTTCCACATCAGATGACAATGTCTAATTTCTGTCATCAAAAACAATCATTGTTTCTGCCTGTTACAAAATTTAACAGAGAGATTTCACAATTTTTACTACCATTACTATTATACCTCTATTTTATTTGTTTCCTCAGAGGTCCTTCTCATTCAAACAGAAATAGTCAAACCATAGTGTCAAGTTCCCCCCATAATCTAAGAAAGAGATCTGAAGAATCAAACAAAAACTTTCGGAACCTAAGTGACGCAGCCAAAATAATTCTACTAGAAAACTGTATCATTACATTTCATTTCAAGGGAAAACAACATACAACACCCATAATTAAGAAAAACAAAAAACCAGGAATGATAGTGTATGTAAGACATTAATAAAATACGCATTTTCTTCTGTTTGACTATTTTATTTCTTCCTAACCCCAAGTGCAATTCTCTATGTCCACTACTGTGTTACTGAGTTAAAACATTTCTAAGCTGCTGAACTGAATGTTCTCGGAGTGGACAAGGCAGCTCGGGAAACAGTCACTGTCTACCCAGTGCGCCCACGAATGCGACCGGCAACACGGAACTGCGGAACTAATGGTCTGTTAGACGGTGGTGGACAGACTATTTCCCATCCTATTTTTTTAATTAGAGAAATGTCTGATAGCATAATCTGTTTCCTACTGAGCACAAAAAAAATAAAAATAAAAAAGCTTTTGGCTTAGAAATTGTAACTTACGGGTGGGCAAACGCTGGCCCATAGGCCAACTCCGATCCACCAGCCGTTTCTGCACAGCCTGTGAGCCCAGAATGTGTTCTTACGTTTGCAAACAGTTGGGAGAAAAATAAAAAGGATGATAGGTGAGCAAAAGTGAAAATTATAGCAAAGTCAGTGTTCAGTGTCTACAGACAAAGTTTTCCTGGAACACAGCCACACCTGCCCACTTACGTATCGTCCACGGAAGCCGGCGGCTCTCAGGGCAGAGGTGAGGAGCGGCCACAGGCACCGTAAGCGGCCGTCTCGCTGTGCAATACAAACCAGCACGATGCGGTAATCATTCACATTGCCTCTTGGCCTACAAAGCCTAAAATAGTGACTATGTGGGCTTTTACAGAAAAGGTTTGCTAACTCTGGAATAATTAATGTCATGATCCACCATTTCCCAAAGCACTGAGGATAAAGTCAGCCTCTGAGATTCTGAGCTGCCAACTTACTAAACTTCTTCAATTTTACTACGATAAAGACTTCTTTCTACGCACTCTTGTATACTTACAGCAACATACTGATTTCTGAATGTGTTGAATAAAGTGTACTCCACAAAACTGAACAGGCAGTTTTCATGGAATTCAAATAAATAAAATATAATTCCTGGCTCTAAGAAAGTTGCGTTCTAGTAGGGAGACAGATACTCTAGTTGAGGTTTTTGTCACTAAAGGGAAGGCAGAAGCAACGAAAGTAACCGCCACCACTTCACAATGACACACTGTCATTTAAAAACATCACCTCTAGCTGAATTAATGGCAAGGGATACACTCAAACAGGTAAGGCTACAAGGCTTGACAAACATGTTTATCCATCAATGGTTTTAATCAAAGCATTAGCCTTATATAAGCAATTAACCTTGACCAACACAGGTATAAATAAAAATGCTGATTAAGAATTGACTAATTATCCTTCTGACTTCAGAAGTTAGCTGGCATCTGGTCTCTAACTATGATAAATACACACCAACTCATCACAGGTTACTGACACAGAAAATGAAGAGAAACATTAGCTGAATGGCTAGAAATGAAGAACACGGTAAATACCATCATTAAAACACATGACTTGTTTTGTTCAGAAAGCCCAAGTGTCCTACAAATGTCACTGAACTTAGAAGAACATTTCTGAGAATAATTGTCTCTGGAATCTACTCGGAGAGTCAATCTATTGTAATAAAGAAAAAACATATAAATCATAAATGCATCAGCATTTCGTAATTAGAATGCCAGGATCTGCGTGCAGTGAAGCATCTCAGCTGTCTGCCCGCTTTACTTAAAACCGGAAAAGAGGTACAATCCCAGGAACTAAGTCTTCCAGCAGCTGTTCTAAGCAGACAAGAGAGATGCTCACCCAGCAGCTACCCCCAAATATACAGACACGCGCACCCCAGTGATTGGAGGTTAGCTATCCTGGTGTGTGCGCTCGCTTTTTGTACTAAATATTTAATAGCATATTTTTCCTTAATGGAACCCAGACACATCTGATCAGTCACTGGGATCATTTAGTAATGCAGTCAAAGTTATCGCACTGCCATTTCACATCAAGTTTGTAATTAGATAATTCATCACTTTATTAATTCAAAAGACTGCTTTCTTTACTACTTTGTAGCCTGCTACAGGGCGAAACCCAACTAAGCTGATCAACAAAAAGCTCTAAAATTTGGTCCTATATGAACTCGAAACCCTCAAGGGGCAAATACACACACACACCCCTGACCTTTCCAAACAACAAAGGTAATATTTGTCCCACAAATTAGCCTACCAGCAACTCTGGAGTAATAAAATGCCAGTATATCCAGAATGAGAGGGCCAACCAAGCTGAAATCTGAACATTAAAAACTTAATATATCACCAACAACTTGTTATTGTTTCTTACTGAGGTACACCGTTCCTCAGCAAATAGAAAGGACAAAACACTGTTATTTAGTCATTTTCCCTCTGTGCTGATAAATTTACACTACTAAAATCATGAGGTTATGGCAGAGAATCACAGAGATTATCTATTAACACTCTATGTATCTAATGGCACCTATCAGCCAAATGCAAGTATCTACTCTTGAATATAATCATTATTCTTTTGTGTCATTTCTAACATAGCTCAATGAAAAACACTGTTTCCATTTCTTTTCATATTATGAATTGGCAAGATTCTTGTTTTAACACATTCCCTATTGTTACGCTAATAAAAAAGAATTCTCCAATAAAAGTAGTTTACTAAGAATTAAACTGAATGTAAAATTTAAGTATCATAGTACAAAAAAACACCTTCTAAAGTCCTCACTTCCAGAGCTATACAATCACACCGTTCATCACAAAACCAGCTGCCACTGATAGCATTAAAAACTAGAGTCTGGAAAGGCAAGCTCTGGAGGTCACAGACGTGCCCCAAAGAATAAAAATAACATGCTACCAGGAGAATTATTATTTTGTTTGAAAGGGAAAGGGAGGGAACATCTCCTCAAACAGATGTGGAATTTCTAATCAAAAAATTCTCTGGCAGTTGTACAG
Organism: Phyllostomus hastatus; assembly: GCF_019186645.2. Taxonomy (NCBI): domain Eukaryota; kingdom Metazoa; phylum Chordata; class Mammalia; order Chiroptera; family Phyllostomidae; genus Phyllostomus; species Phyllostomus hastatus. The sequence continues at coordinate 11,259,054 of NW_025333607.1, forward strand.
TTTTATGAAGTTAAAAAGTACTTTGCCGAGCTCTGGAAACGCTAACAATGACATATTTTGCGGCCAGGAAGGTCACTTTTATTCTTGCTGCTTCCAATTTACTGTCTGTTTTTGAAACGTTTTATGCAACTAGTTCATTTTCTGCTTTCTTTTCCAGATCATATCACATTTCTCGTCTACCAAATGCATTTTTAGAAAAGGAAGTTACAAGTCTGGAAAAAATAATTAAGTACATTTTTCTAAAACCTATATTCTGTGCATAGAAAATAAGCTCACCACCAGGGCTATTGTCATGAAGTTTAGGTTATTAATAACCATCACCAGTTATCAACGTACATTCTGAAGGATGCAATGGAGAAATACAATACATTCCTATACATGTTACATACATGACAACTGAATGACTTTTAGATTTAATGCCATCTTCTTAAGATGCATGTGTGAGAATATTTCATTCATTAGAGAGAGCTTGTTTTTACATTTCCTTCATGGTATCCCAAGGAACTACTCGGAAATCATGGAGTTGTTATGAATGCAGCAAAGAGTACATGACTTCTGTCCACAATGGCTACAGGCTGAAACCAAGCCAGTTACTACAGGAAAGGTACTCTTTCCTGTTTGCAAATTTCTTCTTCTTTTTTTTAAAGCCTTTTCTTTTTTTTTTTTTTATTTTTTAGAGAGGGAAGGAAGGGAGCGGGGAGAGAGAGAGAGAAACATCATTGTGCGGTTGCTGGGGGTCATGGCCTGTAACCCAGGCATGTGCCCTGACTGGGAATCGAACCTGCAACACTTTGGTTTGCAGCCCGTGCTCAATCCACTGAGCTACACCAGCCAGGGTGGCAAATTTCTTCTTAAACAAGATAAGTAATTCCCAGCACCTCAAGAGACACCCGCCCTGGGCACAACGGCAACCACCTGAGACTCAGGTTTACAATCAGCTGCAGGCTGCCTTCGCTACGACAGCACGGAGCGATGTGAAACTCCGAAGTCTCACGGTCACTCGTGAGCACAGCTGGGAGCGGCGGGCAGCAGTACCAGTGGGAGACACTCTGAGTGCTTTTATCTGTACAGTTTGGTGTTATTTTTATTATTCCCATTCACAGACGAGGAGATTGTGGTTGGGAGAATCCCACTGACTTGTCTGAGAACATGACTTACCCATCATGCTATTCGGTGTCCCATTTAAATCTGTCCTCCGTCATTTTCTCAGATTTTAAGTTTACCTTTATTATTATTCATATATGCATTTCCTGTATTTGTAGGAAATGTTTAGAACTCAATCAGTAAACTGAACCACTGCAACTGTCACGCCAAGATAAACGCAGTTTGAAATCGACTGGGAAATGGTGTGTGAAGACAGAAGCGGGGAAATAAAAACTGTGGGATGGTAAGGGACAGGGGCTCCCAGAGACACGTATCTTCTCTTCCCTCATCAATGCAACCGAGACACGGCGGAGGTGAACTTGCCTGCTTTTTCACACGAACACGTCAATAACCGTGTGTCTCCTGGGCTCCACTGACAAGTCCTGCAATGCACCCCCTGCCCAGCGGGCACCTGCATTAGTGTCAGTAGCATCACTTTCCTCACACCTCTACTTCCATTCAGCACACATCCCCAGGTAACGCACAATCTAAAACACACGCGCGTGCACAAAACTGCCGTGCAAACGAAGCTTCAAGCAAATCACTTCCGGCTGCCCCTCCCACCCGATCATCGCTCTGCAGTGACCCCTCTAGAAATCCTGGAGGTACTACTATCACCGTCACAAACCTTCTGTTACCAAAATGCAAAACAGCATTTTAAATATCAGTGAACGTCCTTGGGTCAGTAGTAAGAACACTGATAAAACATTAAAAGTAATACCCGTTCCAATATAAGTAATGCATTCTGTCATTCTTTATGCATTAAGGTAGGAGAGTGACATCAGACATGACTTTCAAGGATTGACAACAAAATGAAGAGTTCAGGGTTGATTTACGGCATGAGCAAAGATACCAAACGTCACACTTACTTTTGCAAAGGCTTCAAAAACATCAAAGGCGGGTGGCAGCTGAGAAACGTCCTGTATTTCTTCTCTCATGAAATCTTGAAACGTCATCACAAGTTGCCTGATGCCCTCTTTCTTGTCTTCGGTCAGTTTGCTAGTGTCTTTGTGAAAGAGAAAATGAACAGCACAGTCGCACAGTGAACTTTCAATGGGCGACCTTCAGGTGTGCAAAGGTAACTGTTAACGCAGGTATTCCTGCCTGGATTCCATTCCGACAACACGTATCTTTTCAGTTTTTGACAATTACAAATGACGATGCACACATTAGCAATTAAATTCTGCAAAAGTTTATCTACAAGATCAAAAACCTATCAAAACAAAATAAATACACGTGCAGATGAGAAACATTTAAACCACCAGTAAAGAGATGTATTACCAGAATTTCCACATCATCCTGTGCACGTATTCTAACCATGACAAATGCTGATCAAGTCCGTGACTGTAAGCAGACGTTGCCATGAGACAACTCACAACCAGGTCCCGACTGAGAAGCAGCAGCATCTCACAGGAAAAACAAACAAACAAACAAACAAACCCTGAAAGTGAGACCTAAAGAGTTAAGCTGAAGTTCAGGTGGGTAGCATTTGTCATTAGAAAGTGTATCAACAAGAAGACATGGATCAAGGAAATCTCAGCTTCCAGATTATCTCCTGGTTGAATGAACAAGATACGGTGTTGCTTCAACCGACACTGAAGAAGAAAGCTCACCTTTTTTACTTTTTTTAAATATAACTTATTGATTATACTATGACAGTTGTCCCTCTTTTTCCCCTCTGCCCCCCTCCACCAGGTACCCCCATTCTCTAATGCAATTCCCCACTCAGTTCATGTGCATGGGTTGTACCTATACATTCTTGGGCTTCTCCATTTCCTATACTGTTCTTTACCTCCCCCTGTCTACTTTGTACCTACCAGTTTGTGCTTCTTAATCCCTGTACCTTTTCCCCCATTCTCCCCCTCCTCCCTCCCAACAGATAAGCCTCGAAATGATCTCATGTCTGTGATTCTGTTCCTGAAACAACAGTGGAGGGGAGGAAGCCAAGAATCAAATCAATGATTTGGAACACAAGAAAGAAAAAAGCATTCAATCAGAACAGCAAGAAGAAAAAAAGAATTCAAAAAAAAATGAGGATAGACTAAGGAACCTCCAGGACAACTTTAAAGGTAACTGCATCCAAATCATGGGGGTGCCAGAAGGAGAAGAGGGAGAGCAAGAAACTGAAACTTACCTAAAGAAATACTAAAAGAAAACTTCCCTAATCTGGTGAAGGAAATAGACAAGTCCTGGAAGCACAGAGTCCCAAAGAAAGATGGACAGACAACCACACCAAGACACATCATAATTAAACTGCCAAAGATTAAAAATAAGGAGAGACTCTTACAAGCAGCAAGAAAAGAGCAGAGAGTTACCTACAAAGGAGTCAAAGGAGTTCCCATAAAACTGTCTGCTGATTTCTCAAAGGGAACTTTACAGGCTAGAAGGGACTGGCAAGAAGTATTCAAAGTGATGAAAAGCAAGGATCTACATCCTAGATGATTCTATCCAGCAAAGCTATCATTTAGAATGGAAGGGCAGATAAAGCACTTCCCAAGTAAGGTAAAAATCAGGAAGTTCATCATCAACAAGCATTATATGAAATACTAAAGGGAATCCTATAAGAAAAGGAAGATCAAAAGATCACCTTTTTTGAAAAACTCAGTTTAATTTATACCACAAAAAGGTGGTAAGGCTGAGAGTGCACAATTCAATTAATACTGTTTGAGAGCATTTGACTTAAGGCAGCGTGTGCGCCACTGCAGCTGAAAGGGCGAATGTTAATAGTGAAACTCACCGCAAGAGATGTTAATTACCAAGCAGTAACATGTCATGAACAAAGTAACTAATTAGCTCTCTATTAGAACTTGAAAAGACATATCAGTTGAACTGCACAGCATAACTCTGTTGTTTATGTCAGGTCTATACACTTTCGTTAAATTACTTGTTCCGCAGAACAAATAACCCCATGACTTCTTTTTTCTTCTTTTTGAAATTGTGGTAAAATACACAAAACATAAAATTGACCATCGCAACCATTTTTAAGGGTGCTGTTCAGCAGTGTCACATACACACACACTGTGATGCAAACATCACCGCCGTCGCATCTCCGTGACACTTTCCGTCTTGTAAAACTGCAACTCAGTAACCACTAAACAGCAACTTCCCAGTCACCCCTCCCCTCCGCCCCTGCTAACCACCATTTCACTTCCTGGCTCTATGATTTCGGCCACTCTGAGTACTTCATGGAAGTGGAATCATACAGTATGTGTCTTTTTGTGATTAGCTTACTACTTCACCAAGCACAATGTCGTCAAGGCTCACCCATGTTGCAGCATAGCTCAGAATCACCTTCCTTTTTAAGGGTGAATAATATTCCACTGTGTATACATAACACCTTTTGCTAATCCATTCATCCACCGATGGACAGCTGGGCTGCTTCTGCGTTTCAGTTATCATGAATACCACTGCTATAAGTATGAATGAATATTTGCTTTCAATTCTTGTGAGTGTATAGCCAGAATCCAGGGTCATACTGCGATTCTGTTTTTGATTTTTTGAGGCATTTCCAATACTATTGGCCGCTGCAGCCACATCATTCTACGTTCCCAGCAACAGTGCTCAAGGGTTCCAATTTCCCCACCTCCTCCAACACTTGCTGTTCTTTCTCTCTCTTTTTTTTTTTTTGACAGTTGCCATCCTAATGGGTGTGAGATGGTTATCTCACTGTTGTTTTGATTTGCATCTCTCTAACGATGCGTGAGTCTCAAATAATAATTTACTGTCACTGGCACTCAGGATCCGACAACTGTAAGTCCACATGAGATTTGCATCGGCCCAGCAATGTAAACTGTGCAGCCAGTGCAGTCTATGAGCTCTGGCTACGTTGGGTGCAAGTCATGCACAGCCTGCTAGTGAAGAGGAGCTGTGCCAATATGAAGGAAATAGAAACCCTACGTGTACTTAACACTCAGATTGGGGAAGCTCTTTACTATTCCCACATGGCGGGGCCACTGCCAGGAGGTTCGGGAGAAGAACAGCACTCCAGGCTGCCCGGGGCCTCAGTCACCTGTGCTGCGCCTCTCCCCATCACCTAAGGGACCAGGGACCCGGAATGGTCCCAGCAGCACCACAACCCCATATCCCTCTTCCAGCACCAGAAAGAAACCAAGAGCGGGAAGAAGAGAGCAAGGGAGGGAAAAACAGGGAAAAAATAATTGTGCCATCTGGACTAGTGGTAACACTCCCCTCGCCACCCAACCTGGCACTTTACAAACCCCTATACAGCCGGAGCTACCTTGGAATACGTTAAATAAGCTAATGTTAGATTTTCCTCACATAATAAAATATCCGATTATTTGATGTAATGTATATAATTAACACTTACGAAGCTATTGCCATTTCTACTGTTTAAATTTTGGTGATGCAGAATTCTTAAAAAGGACTTTTTTGTTTTATAAAATCAAGCTTTAAGTGATGATGATAAATAAAGTCAAATGTGTATGTTTAAAAAAAACATTTTCCTCACATAACAGAGAGACTGAAAAAACAAAGCAATTCACCAGCTCAGCAAAGCAATGACAGGAATTTTTGGTTAGACGCTGGTAGGCAATCACTTACTTGATTCCAGATCATAAAACGAGTAAAGTTTCTCCGATTCAGAGGGGGTTTCTTCCATCTGTGAAGTAAAGGGAAAAACACCAAAAACCATTTCAAGTTTTCCAATATTTAAAGGAATATGTTTGAGTATCTTTAGACATTGAAATGAAAGTCTATTTAAAAAACACAAAATTCAATACAGTACAATCCTTCTCCTCATCACTTTCTGAGTTGGACTAAGCAGTAATCACTTTAAAAGTTGTGACAATCACCGCTTTAATTTCCAAATGCAAAGTTCTTTTACAGGTTTTCATGCTTTTGTATTTTTCCCCAGCTCTACCCACAAAACTTGTGTTGTTGTTAGGATTTTTATTTAAAATTACCATAAAGGGCAAAGATGATGAATAAAAATATAGTAATTTATTACAAACTGTACGACCTGGGGCAGGTTACTTAAACTTGGGTCCAGAGGAGTCGATTTCCTAACTTGAAACAAAGGAATAATGACAGCACCTGACCCCCGGGCTGTCGCGGAGATAACACGAGGCACGTCAGGTAAAGCCCCTGCCCCAGGGCCAGGAAACAGGAAGTGCTCAACAGAAAGTAACTGTCAACCCAATCGCTTTGTATCAGATTCTGCTCCCGTAGGTCTGGGGTGGGGACTGAGGGCTAGGACCCTGGGTGACTCAGAAGCAACCCATTTCTGCTCCAGCCGTGGTTCTCTATCTTTGCACTATTAATAAAGTAGGAAAATGCCCACATCCTAATATAATAGTCATTGTACTTTTCATGTCCAGTGGTTAAGGTAGTGCTGAAAGACAAAGTTGCTCTGAATTTATTAACGCTGTGAAATACATGTGTATTTTCTAGTGTAACACAAGGCACACATTTGAAAATAGTAGTGAGTATGTGTGCTGTATATTCAGTCCAAGGACAATGCCCAATGCAGTTCTTTTTTTTTTAATTAAGATTACATATAACACTATTACTTTTGGGATATAATCATACTTTTACATTCTTAAAAACCCCTATACAATGTAATAGCTAAAAAAAAAAGTCAATTAAAAAAAAAAGGACAGGAGAGAGCTGGACCCTGCAATTACTTGAGAAAGAGATATGCACGTTCAAGCCTCACCCCGAAATACGGGAGGGGTCGCCAGAGGGGATTTCACGGAATCCACCAGCTGTTTTCTCAGAGCAAGGAAAGAACTATAGGGACAATTCACTGCATCTTGACTGTAAGTAAAAAAGTAAGTACTCTTCCATGTAAGAATAATTATCATGAAATTGAAATCTCAGTTGAAGGGGCAGCAAAAACCCCATAAATACATGCCCTGTGCACTAGTGCACAGTACAAAAGTAATCGAGGCAACGTAGCAGACGTCACGAACATCTCGTGCGACGAGCAGAGGACTCTGTGCCTCCGGGCCCAGGAGATGACACGCAGGGCCTGCAGGGAGGGGCCGTGCACACCATCGCGGCCACTGAGGCCGGGACTGACTGGGACGCAGCACGTGTCACCTTGCCCACTCCCTGGAGTGATCTGCCTTCTGCCTGGGCACAGGTTTAAACTCAGCCTCAGATAAGAACAGTACATGCGACTTCCAGTGCTTTGGTTACATTAACACCCAAGAATGTTTCACAAGCTCCATACTCACAAGTTTGACGACGACTCTGCCAAGAAGTCGGACAGAATCCGGAGGATATCTGGGCTTGCAGCTTTTAAGGCATTTGCATTCCCGCTTGTGGTCCGGCCACGCTTTTTTCTGTTAAGACAAGGGCGGGGAGGGTATACAAGGCGTAACACTTTAACTTTCATTTACACTGGTTTTGAACATGGAGAGTTACCAACATTAACTTAATTGCAACAGCCTAAATATAACTACAAAATCGGACAATGAAAGCAACGTTTTAGAACCCTTAAGGATCCAGGGTCAGCCTCCCCCGTGTATGCAGTGTTACCAGCACGGGCACCAAGAGCCTCCGCTTCTCTTCTGCCCTTTCATTTGCCCCCTGGTTACTGCCTGGCTGGTGGAGTCTAAAGAAAGAATCATTAGGACTGACTAAATAATTTATAAGGCAGTCTGTTAGCTGATGAGCTAGAATTCAAAAATAGACAGTGATTTTGAATACAAAAAGAGAACGCACTCCAAATTAGAAAATAAAACACATCGTTCAAAAAATGAAGGCAGGGCGGAGCGCCTTCTGAATGTCTCTGCTGCCGCAGCGGGCAGAGGCCCATCAGGAGGGTTACTGTAACTCAAAATACAAAACCTTTCCGTTTTTGAAGAGCATGCAGAAAAGGGGTTATTAGCTCAAGTGCCCAAATGTCCAGTTTGCCCAGGACTGTCTTATTTATGTTGTCCTGGCCTAATTACTAACAGTGTCCCCAGAAAAGGGTAGCTTGGATGATAAATTATATGTCACTGAGCCCAGGATCCCAGCCATGTGCTGCTGTGGCTGAGGGACCAGCGAGCCAGCTCACCGGCCTTGTGACACTAGCAGTAAGGGGGCTGGAGGGAAGGACGAGCACACTCTGAGTCGTGCATCAGAAATGCCACGCTTTTCCCCCACACGGGTCACTCCCTTATGAAAATAAAACCCAGAGTATCTCACGTGTGTCCCTGGTGAGTGGGAGACAGGGAGACCACATGCCCAGTCTGTTCTAGCCCACCACCGGAAGGCCCGGTACTCACAACACTTCGTATTTAAGAAATTGTAAGGCTGCTTCCCAACTTCTGGGCCTGTAAACGCCCCTCCCCCGCCCCCGGGAGGAACTCTCTCTTCCACTTACGCACACACGTGCAGCACAACAAAAATGCTGAGAGAGCTGCAGCTACTTTGACACTGTGACTCAGATTCAAGTTCAAGCCAGCATTTTGCTCAGAAAGCCTACCCACATCGAGTTGTTGGGTGGAGGTGTGGTTGTCTGCTGCTACTTCCTTAACTACCCAAATCCCGGAGACACCGTTTACTAGGGACACGTCACCTCATTTCTCCACTCTATTCGTTTACCCACTTCATTCCCTCACATCCACCACAGCAATGTTCTTACTGTGATGCCTATAATCTTTGCTTTTTCCTTTTTTAGTATTTATACTTCTCACTTCTAAACACAACTGAGCTGGCAAAGATGTGTATAAAATATGGTTGTAAAATTAGAAACAGAAAATCTGAAAATTAAGAGAAAAGTCCGGACAGCATTTACTTAATGTTCTACAGTGTGTCAGGCACGTGACTAAGCAATTAAAAAAGAATATTTCATTTGATTTTCACAATAATCCAAACGGTAGATCCCAATAGTAACGATGAAGGAAGCAAAGCTCAACAGCTGGGATCTAACCACACTAAGCTATGTAAATAGAAAAGGGGAGAGTAACAGTTCTTAGTATGCTAAACATGAGCGCGCAATAATTACCGTGTTGTGTGCTACATTTATTTGAGTTGCCTTAGAGGCAAAGCAAAAAAAAAAAAAAGGCATAATGGCTTATATAAATCTCATCTGACTGAAAAAGAAAAACACATAGCTTTACCAAGTATTAAATCACAGGAGGAATTTATTCTGAGAACGCAATCAACATACTGGACAATGTCTTCAACAACTCTAATGGCCTTTCATATAGCTCCTTCTAATGTCAGTATTCACTAAAAGGCATAACATTAAAATATAACTCAGTAGGAAAAAAATGTTTCTATTGTTCAGGGGACTAGTCTTGGAATAGCAATTAGCAATTACCAACATGTGCAAGCTCCCAAAAAAATGTGGTTCCTTTGTCAAGTAAGTTTGAAAAATACAACACAGTGAAGACTCTGCTTAGCGATTCAGAATAGCATGTTTAAGCTCCCTGGAAGTGCTGAAAAAGCTCTGCATTAAAGAAATGCGTGTGTGTTAATGAACACACAGACCCCCAGAACTGTACTGGCCGTCCTTCGGGAAGTGAGGCTGGCATGCTCCGACCCAGGCACAGCCACACACTCTCCTTCCTTCGTCTGGCCTTTGAACGGCTGCAAGTTAAGCAGACAAATTCACCGTCATTCGCACTGAGAGGAAACCCGAGTATTGATATTTTTTTATTTGTTTTTTGAAGGGAGAACCATAACTTCAGGGGCAAAGTTCTCACAGCCCGAGAGGTGCCCTAGTGGACTGGCTGGGTGGGCAGGCAGGAACCACACAGGGCCAACGGCTCTCCCAGAGAGCCCCTCTGGCTCTGCTCAAAGCCGGCCTGCGTTCCCCGCTGAAAAAGGGCCGCACCTAGTGAAACAAGGCTGAGATATAAAGCAGGTCTTAATCAATACCTATCTCAACGACAGCAGATCGGTCATGACTCCTTCATTAAAACTCCCGTTTGGAGCAGCTCAGTTTACCAGAGCGAATTGATGAACCCCGAGGCAATGAACCAATTGATCTGCTGGACAATATTATGTAAACACCCAAATTGTTAGAATTCTTATCATAAACAATTTATGACTTTAACATAATTAACATTGAGCTTTCATTTCTCAACAGTAATTGGAAACTAGACAATATGTTTCTCAAGGCTATCCCTAGGTCACTGCATAAAAACGTCAGACCACATATTTATCTTCCCATTTGCTTCAGCAAGAAAGATATTCATTCTTTTCATCTGAAAGCCAAGTCAGATCTATATAAATATTGCGAGAAATCACAGCACTGGAAACTGGTCCGTACTACAGTGTCAGCTTTACAGCCCACTTCATTTCTCATTACGATATTAAAATCCACATCTTTACAACATTAATTGTGAGGACTTACTGTTCAGCTTCAGCCATCACTTCTAATTAGGCCTACTGATAGAAGCATACCAAGAAAGGCGTACAATGACGTATTTTAAGTTACTGCATTTGACTGTGAAGCGAAACCCCACAACCACACAAAAACATGAGGCATTGTCTTCACTCTGCAAACTTTAACCTCGGCCCAGACCCTATACCAGAACATGAAATCTCCCGGCAACTCAAACGACCTTCCTGATTTACATTTTCCTCTTTTCTTCCCTTACTGCAAATCCAGGAAGTAATTAAGATTTGGTTCACAATACTATTGTAATGTTTACTGTTCTCACAGATGAAAATTAACAATCATGTACAATAAGTACAAATTAGCATGAGAGACAAAGGAAATGGAAATATTGTGCTAAGAAACAAAGGCAATAGGATACAAGAGTTTTGGCTAAAAAAAAGGAAATAAAGACATCTCTGACTCAATTCCATGTGTAACTCAAAAACAACATCAAAATCTACATACAGAATTTTCGTATGTGTTACAGCACTTACATTGACTCAGAACCAGTGGCTGATAACATGCACTGTCCCAAGGGCTCTCTGAAAAATGTACAGGGTGCTTTGATAGCAGTGCCTGGGAAGCAGAGATGCCAGACATCCTCTGCAGGACAATGCCCTACAATGACAATTGTTCCAAACCCAACATGACTTTCCTTTTTCTTCTAATATTTTATTTATTTATTTTTAGAGAGAGGGGAAGGAAAGGAGAGAAAGAAACATCAATGTCTGGTTGCCTCTCATGCGCCCCCTACTGGGGACCTGGACTGCAACCCAGGGTGCCTTGACTGGGAATCCAACTGGCAACCATTTACTTCACTGGCCCACGCTCAATCCACTGAGCTACACCAGCCAGGGCCCAACATGACTTTTCAATGCCCACTCAGACATTCTATAAAGGTGACAAGCTTCTAAACCTCCTTTCATGTGTATAAATGAAAAGCTTGTTTTTACATATTCTTTTTTTTTTATCATTTTTTTAAGATTTTATTTATTTATTTTTAGAGAGAGAAGGGAGGGAGATAGAGATAGGGAGAGAAACATCAATGTGCGGTTGCTGGGGTCATGGCCTGCAACCCAGGCATGTGCCCTGAGTGGGAATCGAACCTGCGACACTTTGGTTCGCAGCCCGCGCTCAATCCACTGAGCTACGCCAGCCAGGGCTCTATTTTTACATATTCTTAATAGCTCTGAATTTTCTAGGTAAATCAAGGGAAGACTGTTTGAAGCACTTTAGCTAAAGTTTTTATCCAATATTTCAAAAAAACATATATCATGAAAGGCAACACCATTTACAGTGTCTGTGTTACTAATAAAACACATTTTCTGATCTGCGCTTCACGGATGGACATGACTTCTTAACTGTTTTCTAGGCTAGTCGTGCCTGAGCACTCACCTTCTAAAATACATATTATTTAGTTACAGGTTGTAGTTTCCCTTCTCCTTTATGTTCCAGTCATGGCATTATATTGATGCTTAATTCTGAAAATACATAAGTAGTAGATTGTATTATCTACGAAAATTTCATTTCAAGACAGTAGAGAGTACAACAAAAATTAGTCACGGAAGGGTGAAGTTGGGTCTGAGGGAGCTGAAGATCCCAGGGCTAGAATAAAGCTCCACAGTTAACACACACCATACCCATACATAAAAACATTTTTTAAATGCACAGCCTGGGACCCACCCCAGGTATTCTGACAGCACCAGGGAGACAGGATTAGGAGTCTGGGGGATTCCACCTGTAGCTAAGGTTGAAAACCAGTGTGTCAGGCTAAATGAAAAAGGAGGTCATTATATATGCTAAACAGACAAGACAACAAACCACTGTTCTGTACTTATCATTAAACTACTACCCTGTGGGATGAATATTTTATAACACTGAGGTGAGGAAAGTGTTTCTAAGCAGGACACAAAATCCAGAAATCATAAAGGAAAAGAGGTACGCATTAAACTACATAAAAATAAATCACTTTTGCACATCAGGAGAAAACCTGATACCACAAACAAGGTTGAAAGATAGAGTACAAACCAGAGAAACAAAATCTAAAACATGAAAACAATGTTAAATGCCTCCAAAATACAAGGAGAGCTTACAAAATCATTAAGAAAAGAAAGAATATTTCAGTCTTAAGAAGAGAAAAATGTAAAGGACATAAATAGGAAGTTCGTGCCTAAAAAAGAAAATCAATAAACAGAAAATACAAACCACACTAATGATCAAAGAAAAACGAACAGAAACTAGGTCATTAGTTCAGCAATGCTGAATGAAACTCACAGTGTTCAGAAGTGTCCCAGAGTACAGGGAAGTGGGGACGACAGCCTCATCACTAGAACTGTGTCTCCTCATTTCTGATGAGTTTTTGGTAACGAATATCAAAAATTTTAATGTGTGTATTGTTGACACAGAAGTAACATTTATAATGCAATTAATCCTAACAAATTTGAATGATATGCAGAAGTTTGAGAATGCTCAAGGTAATTTTGTTTAACATGCTAAAAAATTGGTAATATTGTTTCCAACTTTTCCTAAAAGAGAAAGCTATTTTTGCCTTTCCCTTTTTACTTTCCCAATACTGTTTGAATTACTACAAATATTATGTATTACATTTATGAATATAAGCAAATATAATTACCCAACGTCTAGTAACTGTGATTTGGGGAGAAGCATTTTTATATGGAAGAGACAGCAAAGTTACTGCTTAAGAAACACCACTTTTTAATGTTTATTCTGGAAAATCTGTAACTCAAAGAATAGTTAATTATATCAACATTTAAATGTTTAAAAACCACTGCAGTGAATTCTTTTGCTAATGTCAATGAAATCTTCTGTGCTGCAAAGGCTCATTCAGTAAACTCTTTGATCAGAGCTCTATTTGTCTGGTTTCCTTAAATAAGTGCACTACTAATTACACGTGTCCCGCATGCGGCAGGTATTCAACAGATATAATTCATTCTAAAACTAGTACCATCTAGGAGATCTAATTTGCTATATATTTTTCATTGATTATTTGAAATTAAGGCCATCCAAAAAGAAAAAAGGACCGTGAAGCCCCCGACAATTATTTTTTCATCAGTCGTGTTGTGTGTCGTGATCGTGATTGCTTGACTGCAACAGAAGCAGAAGATAAACTCTAACTTCTTACTTCTTCATTCTAATTCACAAGAACCTTTGCCCTATTAACATAACATTTCCCTCCTACCTTGGAAACAGAATTGCTACAGCTCAATAAGCCGTTTACATGTGTTAAACACTGGGTTTAGGCTGTTAAACACTGGGTTTGGGCTGGAGTAAATACTCATTTCTGAGTGGCCTATTCTTCTGTGGGATGAAATTCCCACCTACTGTGGGATGAACACATACTGAGCCTGGGTTGGGTAAAACACACTGAACTCATGAGCTGGGCTCAGCAAACGTTTACTCAGTAAGAGGAATGATCTCCGCAGTCTCTAAGGCAGCCTCCCAATGATAAAATCTAGAATTCTGTAACACCGATCCCTAACAAATACCTAAATTATGTCAAAGTAGGTTGGAAACCTGCCCACATTAGGGTTACAGAAAACTGAACATTTGAAACAGTATTTTCCTCAGACCTTAGGTCACTAAGGATGGAGAAGTTGGCTTAAAATACCTTTAAAAAATTGTTCTAAGCCAGCTTATTCAACAACTCCTTTTGTAATTAATAATGACCAATTATTAATAATTAATAGATGATTTTTTACCACATATACAAGACTCACTCCAATCACCTACAGAGGTTTCCTATGGGCAAACCTTAAAGAGGGTGGAGTTGCCACGCAATTTATGGGGGGAAGAAAGGCCCAAGAGTCTTCCATTCCCTCACAGACTACTTAGCGGCAAATAAACAGTATCTCCTTTAAGCCTCAGATGTAATCCAATACTGGGTTACGGGCTGACAGAAGGAGCTCTGAAAAGCTAGAGTCTGGGAAAGGGGACTGGAAAGCCAGGCAGGTTGTCCAACCAGCTGCAGTGGACTGGCAGGTGTTCATGAAAATCTTGCATAAAATCTCCCTGCAGCACACTGGAGACCGAGTGATGGGCATTAGACTCATCACTTCAGGAGCTTACGGGATGCTTTATCCAATGTAGAACCAGAGCACCTTCCCACTAGCCTTACCCAAATCAGACAGGCTGGACCAGATATAAAGATGCAGTGAGGCAGGAGAATGGTCATAAGGCATGAAGTGGACAGAAGAAAAGAAACAAGAATAAATTATTACTTCTTTCTAAGTAAAATGGGAATTACAGTCTCCTGGTTCATTGAGAAGCCATATAATAAACCAGAACGTTAGCACCCCAAAGTCAGTCAGTCAGTCATCGCCTAGAGTATGGTACAGGTCAAGTCCATTCTGCCACTTGTTTATTCTTCAAGTCTGACCAGAACATAACTACACAGTGTACACTCACTCATGTCATTCTACGGCAACAGAGCTGATGGAAAATCTTATGGCCCACAAAGTCTAAAACATTTATTTCCCAGCCCTCTACAGAAAGTTTCCCATCCACTCCAAGCTAGTGAGAGATCATGGCAAGTGGGAACGACCTCACTGGTATGTTCTAGCTGGAAGGGCAAAATGAATCCTTCATGTCTATGCACTTCAATCTTCTCTGAAAGAACCTCCCAGGCCAGATTAGCTTCATGTCCATGCCGGGTTCTAGCTGAACACGGAAGGTGAGGCACATGCATTCTGTCTCCTCAACACGAGTAATGATCAAGTTTTTAACTCCTGAAGTGAACTAGAAGGGCCATCAACAGATGAGAGTCTTAACCTTACTTCTGTAGGTCAGAAAGCGGGGACAAAAGGACCGACCGCCGATGCAGGGCGGAAGAGGCCACCTCGAAGGGCAGCTGCCTTCCAAGTGTGGGGCTCGGGAGACAGGAGGGCTCGAGAAGGAGACTCGAGAGTCACTAATGCACAGACACCCCTGGGAGTAGGTGGGATCACTCCCCAGGCAAGTGGGAGAAGAAAACCTCAGATCCCCAGATTTTTAGAAATCCAAGACATAAACATGGTCAAATAATTTTAACCTTTATCCGGTATTCCCGTTTTGTTTACAATAAGATGGGAAGACGACTTCTCCTTGGAACATTCTACATGTCCCATCCGTCTGGAGCCTGGCGCACAGCTATTTACAAAACAAACAGAATGCTTGGCTTTATTCATTACCATCACTTTGGGTGTGATAGTCTAGAAAACAAATTACCAAATCACCCTGTTAAGGGCTTACTAGTGTGAAATTCATCAAAAGTGAATCTAATCATTCTACAGCTAAGCATAAAATATGAACTCAAAAATACGATTCACATTTTTAAAGAGGCCTATAATTATCAGCATAAAAGAGTCTCTCTCTACTAATATAGTACTTTTTAGAAGTATATAAACTGCAATTTGATACAGTACCCAGCTGCTTATTTTGCTCACCAATTAATTTAATTAGATATGTGCATATTATCCATCACATTAAATCCAGCCAAGGTGAAATAATAATTTGTGAATTTAGCAAAAATTGATTTACATGCTACCAATATTGCAAATTTTAAGAATGCTTTTTTGTCAAGGAAACTTAACCTGCTCCTTCCCTTCGATCTCCTAATCATCAGTGATGTCCAGATCATGCTGATATAGAAATAAGACTGGTTCCCACATGTAACCCCTCTACATATCACGTGGTACCACATTCTAAGGGACACGCAGAGGAATGCAAAGCCACTGATGAGAAAGTGTTCTGGCCATCAGAAATGGTGCTACACATAGAAGTAGGTCCCTGCCTGTGTGTACTACCTTGTAGCACAGACTGACGGTCTGGACATCACTCACGAAACAAGCACACAGAGATTTCCTCTGGAACACAAAAGTAGGAGTGGCGGAGAGAAGCTGAGGGACTTCTACTTTTTACTCTGTATTATTTTATGTCGTGGGGATCATATAATGAAAATGTAGCCTTGTACTGCGTATGTTCAGAAATAAAATGTGAAAATCGACAGTACTGATACCATCCTCGTGGGCACAAGGGACCTTGCACTGTAACACCTCAGGAGCCCCTCAGGAACAACTCACCAGTGCAAGTGCACACACAGCAAGTGCTAAGCATGTGAACCGAAGTTCCGTGCCGCTGGGGCAAACACATCCCAGATTTCATGCTACAAACCCACATCCTCCATATCAATTTCCAGTCCCAGTGCTTTTGCCCCCTGTTCATTATTGCTCATAGTTCAGTCTGTCGGGTCAACTTTGGGCTGCCTGGTGGGTATCCACAATAATTACAATACTCAGCGCTGTCCCTGAAGGCTGCACTAAATAGAGGAGTTTAAATGCATATGTTCTAGCCAATCTTGGACTCCCATCCGCCTCTGCACACCCCTACGCCCGCACACACACGTAAGTATATGCACTAGCTCGCACGGCGTTGTATCTTTCATCGTCCTAGCCTACTTCCCATTACCTCCTACCACCTATCTGACGGTGACTCTATTGCTGATGCTACCACAAACAGCGAATATCCATGGTAAAACTACGTGGTCTGCAATGAATCACTATGACGTGTGAGCCCTCCACACTCCCTCTACCCATTCTAATCAGATAATGGGGTTTTTCCCCTCCATTGTACTGCAAAAGGAGAAAGTAACATGGGGAAAAACACTCATAAAAATAGGGGAAAATAAATGTGAACATTTAGGTCTTGAGAGTAGGAAAGAAGGTCATCCAATAGATTTGTGACAGGTAACAGTAATTCATCGATGGCATATGTAGTCTTCTTACCTTGAAGTCCCCTGAAACTTGTAGCTGTTTCAAATGAATAAAAGACCTACCACATCACCATAAAACAGTCTTTCTAGAATGTATTTTGTACAAAAATCATGGGTTTAATTTTCATTTTTTCTTTTTGTTGTTACTATTGCTAATGATCTTACCTAAATCTGGTATCTGTCTAACTGTGGCAGAATTTTTGGTTCACAAAATGAGGTAAAAATAACGTGATTATTCTTCACATTCCCTATTTTTATTAGGAAAGTGTCCTCACTAACCTTTTATTTTCATATTTTCTGTTTAATGTTTCCTGGGGATAGAGTTAGCCTTATTATGAGTAAAATAAAACAAAAAGCCAGAAACTAAAGACTACCAAAGAAAAAGGAAAATGACAGCTAACTAGAATGTTAGAGCAGGAATACAATTCAGGATTAGAAGAGAAATCCGAAGTCTAAGTTCTAACCGCCAACTCCCCCCCAACTCCCGCGCCTACGGGCTCTAGGCCATTCGGTCAGTTCCTTGCTACCTGCACCTCCGTTTCCTTCTCAGTGATGTGAGCACGAGAATAGCGCCTAACCCTCCCAGAAGTCCTGTGAGAGTCAAGAGAATTAAACAGTGCCTGGTACACAGTAGTGTCTAATAAATATTCGTGCATATTAGTAGTACGTATTAGAAAACCGAGGCCCAGAAAGTTGAAGTGTTTTCTCCAGGATAATTTAACTTGCTAATGGCAGAATCGTCATTAAAATTTGGGTCCTCTGCCTTTTTTGTATGTTTTGGCTTCTTTTCCATTCACGTCACTCTATCTGCAGCCTGGAGAAATTATTTTCAAGTGAGAAAGCAGGAAGTCCCTTAGACAAGCAAGGCCTAGATTTTAAAGAAGGAAAAGAAGCAGCTTGAGGGGGGAGGCAAGTGCAGACATGGAAAACACCTCCCCCCACCCAAAGTAAGAAACAAGAAGGAATGGGTGAAGGATAGGGTGCAAGTGACACAGACATAAAACTTCCAATTAGACTTTTTATTATGACACAATTCATTAGAGCATAATTACATTTATTAGATGGTTAATCAGAAGGTTAGAAGTAAAGGTCATGTTGAATGTTAATTACACATCCTTTAGAGGCTTTCGAACATGTTAACGGCGGCGCTCACCCAGACTGCCAGTTGCTGCAAATTAGCTTAGACTCTTGAAAGGCAACTTGGTGTCATCTTTAAAAATTCAAAATGCATCTATCCTTGTACTAATCAATACAGCTGAGAAGAAATTATCCTATAATTAACGTGCAGAAGTGTGCAAAAATGTGCACAAAGGGATGTCCAGTGCATTAACAGCGATACAGAACACTGGAAAAATCATAAGTGTTCATTAATGGGAAAACTCGGTTTGTGGCATGTTCATAATGTGGAATGCTACAAAAAGTTCCCCTAGAAAGAGTATTAAATGAAAGACAAAATCGAGGTACACGAGAATTTGTGCCAGAATAACCTTCATCTGTTATTTAAATAAAGGATTTACATGCATATGATGATGTGTACACAAGAAAGCAGAAAACACCGCAAAGACGTAGGAGAAACTTCACAGTAGCTACCTCTGCAGAACAGGCCTGAGGTCAGGGGAACAAGAGGAAGGAAAAAGCAGAATTTTACTTCTCTTTCATGATATATGCATCATATATAGGATTTTACATGTAAGTTATATTTTACCATATGCATATGTTATTTTAAGACGGAAAGAAGTGAGTTGAAGTGAGGCGCGGACTGCGAGGAAACAGACACAGGTGAACAGGCAGGACGGAGCGCGGACGGACCGACAGCGGGAGAACGTGGAGGCGGCACTGACGGCCGGGGGTCTCACCTGGCACTTGGCGCTGCAGTATCTGGCCACTTGGCATTGAGAGCATCGCATCAGCTTCTCCTTCCTGTGGAAACACAAACTCCACGTTAGGAACCGAGAGCCGCGTCTGGGTGGAGGAGGAGGCACAGACCCCACACACTGACACCAACGGTTTCTGCTCACTCCGTCTGCGCGGTCCCTCAAGATTTTTGCACCGATCAACGTTTCACCTTCACTGTGAGATGCGGACATCATAATGTGCCTTTTTTGAATTGTGATTAAAATGTAGATAACACAAAATTTACCACTTTAACCATCCTTAAGTGCACACTTCAGTGCGTTAAAAAGATAATTCAAGGGACAAAATGGAGCTGTTCAAGCTAAGCCTCACATCGAATGGAGACTTAACTTAATTACTGCTTTTCTCTCCGGGATAATAGCATGTGGGTAAGGTTTCCTGCAGAGCAAACATTTGGGCAGCAGTGAAAGCGGAGAGAAAAGTATCAGAAACGGAGCCACCAGACAGTTCCTGAAAACATTCTTCCTCTAGAAAAAAAAAATCAGCATATTGATGCCAATGGAAAGACAAATACACATTTTCTTTTTTAAAAAAGGCATCAGAACTGTAATCCTAAAAAAAAAAAGTTCAAGAGCTAGGTGACTCATTTTAAGGTACTGTCATCACTTTAAGAAAATGATCATTCATTTCTTCATCCAACCATTACTTACTAAGCCAGACACCATGACAGGCAGTGGGGAATGAGCACAGAATAAGATAGAAACAGCCCTGGCCTTCACGATGCTTAGACTAGCAGGGAAACAATCTAATAAGAAACTAAAACATAATAAGTACTTTTTACAAATGATCCTTGTAACTACACCAGCAACCAACTACATTGCAACATTTCATTTCATTTCAAGTATGTGAGGGGTTCAGACAGCTCTAAGAAACAGTAACATGGTTGGCATCGGTCACTAACTGTGCTATTTTATGACTTCAATAGTTTGATACTCCATGGTTTCCTCGCCACTCCCCAAAAAATCAATTCTTGCCCCTTTCAGGCTACTGTAGTTGAAATAAAAAAACTTAAGATAGTTTAAGGAAAAAACTGCCCAGGAAAAACAGTATCAGCCACGTGTCCAAAAACTCAATGCATGTTATTTAATTACCCTAGACACAAAAAAAGGACTGAATTATATGGTATCCAAGCATGTATTCCTTTGAAAACAACATTCACATAGAAAGAAATTATTTTTTCTTCCACTGTCTTTGTTCAGAAACACTTTAAATTCATAAACCTCACAAAATCTGAGACTGATAAATCAAAAGGAACTGGGGAATAAATATAATGTTAACTTTTTGAAAAATGTTTGGGGCAGCTGAACATCATCACAGTGTGTTAAAACGCATTTTTCCTTAGATTAATTTAATGGTCATTTTCAAAGGAAAGCTTGCTTGGAATGCTAAAAGAAATACTTTGAAGTAACCAAAGAGAGTAATTAAAATGGAAAAACATGGAGAAACATTAAACTCTAAAAAGATATTTGATAGTCATATAAAGTTTTAAAACATCCCAGTAACAATGTTTTTAAAGCCAAGTAACTCAAATGCTACTTTAAGATTACTCTTATAACATATTCTAGCCTAGTAGGAGAAGAACTCTCTAACCAGTACATTCTACCTCCATCGTTTCTTTTTCCAACAGAATGGAAAAAAGAAAACAAAACTGTGATATTTTATGGTAATCATAGAAACATTAATTCAATCTATATGGGGTTAACAGACCAAAATACAAAATACGATAAAACATCAAAATACAGATCAGGCTTATCTATCTTAATGAATAAATTCAAGATTAAATTTGCTGATTACATATCTTCCCAATGTATTAACTGCCAAAATAAAACGTGAAGCAATCTGTTCAAAACCAGTTAAACTGAGTCTTGATCTGCTACAATGATTAACAAAGCCGTCTTAAAGATGATCCCACATCGGAGCACGTGACACCTCTGTGATTTCAGGGCACAAATCCCTCTATCCATCAAGCTAAATGGAAGGGTTAGAGAGGTTAATAGAGACAGAGTATCTGTAATAGACTTCTGCATTTCATTCCCTACTCAATATACTCCAATGGCCATTGAGCTACTTATAATGTTCTTATGAATCAATGCTGCCTTCGCTCTCAAGACAGAGGCGAGAAACCCCTGTGTGAGGCAGCAGAGCTTACCTTTGCAAATCCCTGCCGAGCTGATCTGGTGACTGAGTCTACGTGAGTCTTCATGAACAATTAAAGTGCAGACACAACTTTAATTAGAGACTCAAATGGCACCGCTAAGCACCTAAATAAAACATGAACAAGTGCAACAGCCACCTGCACAGAGCAATGCCGACTTCCAGCCTCCGTTTACCGGGAGATTCAGCTGCACAATCATTTAGGCTTTATGAGCTCTGGGCTAGCAGTAGCGGTCAATAATTCACAACCATGAAAATAAGCTTTGAATTATGCACTTACATTCTATTACGGATTGCACTTGTATCCGTCAAAAACGTTACAGACTGAAGAAACCAAGTTCTCTCGTTTGCTAGGCTGCCACCCCATTCTATCCTCATTCTCATTAAAGGGAAAAAAAAGCCTCATATTGCAAATTGCTGATAAATCGGGGTCAACTCATTCTATCTGTGGCTGATTAAGGGCTGCTCCTGGGACCGCAAGGCTTTGTTGTTCATCCCTGGCAGAAGGGGAGCTGCTAGAAGAGCAGGGACCCCAGGCACAGATGCGTCACAGCCCAAGTCCGAATGCAGGGTCAGAGGGTCCCTGTCGGACAGCAACATGCAGGGGCCGTGGACACGAAGCTCCTTCTGTTCGCTTCCCCTCACTCGTCTGCCTTGAATTCAAGTCTCCCTGGTGCTACGTTTACTCTGTCCTTCAAGTGGCAGAGCCTGCATGTTCTCTCCTCTGCTTCTACTGTTTCCCTCCTTACAGACACGTACCTTTGACTGTCCGTCACTCCCTTGTACAGAGGGTGTAAAGGACGTAGGTCAGGAAAACTCAGGTCGAACATCTGGCTCCATCTCTTACCAGCTGCACCATCTTGACAAAGTCACTGTTCCCCTCTCTGTGTCCATTTCTTCACTTATCAAACAGAGATAAGGAAAGCTCCCATGTGACTGTCAGGAGAATTAAACTCGATGACCCGTGGGACAGTTCCAGGTATCCAGAAAACACTACAGTGGACGTCAGTGCCCTTCCCTCCCCTCTATTTTAAGTGTACCCTCTATTCCCGATCCCTCTTTCTCCTGGTCCCGCCTTCCGAGATGTGAATGACCTCTGCCCTGTCCTTGCCATCTTCAAATACTAATGCAGCCGGAAGTAGAGTCGACTGAGAGAACACTGAACTAGGAGACAGCCCAGAAGTCCACTGACAGGAGAGTGACTGCATAAGGTGTGTAGGTTCCATACAACGGAAATACACGAACCACAGCCACATGCGGTAGCACAGATGCATCTTGAAAATGTAAAACGTTGAGTATAAAAAATCCCATCAGACTATGTTCAGCAATAATACCATTTTACAAAGCTCAAAAGGAAGAAGAAATAAATTAAGTGTAAGCATGCACCCACAAAGCACTGAAACGTCTCACATACCCTGATTCAAGGTCGAAAGTTTCACATAAATTCATTCGTGTTTGGATACACACCGAACTGGAACGTATATGGCTACCTACATGGACACAGCAAACACAAACAACCGACTTCCGTCCTAAGGCTGTTGATCTTTCAAAGCTGCACAAAGCCAGCCGCACACGCTAGCCCTCACTGACATATCCTGAATCCAAATCACGACGGTGGCTGTGGACGGGAATGCTGCTCTCGGATGCCAACCTGCTCCACACACCGTGGCGGCCACAGCTGGCGAGGGCAGTGGCACTCGGTTCCTGCGTGTTGAGCCTCCGCTCAAGATCCCATCTGTGCTGACTTCAGGCTGAAGGGAATAAATCTCCTCCAGCCTGGAAATTGAAACATATGCCGCCATAATTAAAGGTGTCTTGAGCCAGTGCAGCCGGCCCCGGAGTGCCGAAGCCGGTGACCTCTGAGCACACCAGAGGACTTCACGAGGGGCGCCCGCGCGCTAAACAAAGATGCTTCTGAAGACATGGCGCTGAGGCCTCCACATCCGGTATGTATCATTTCTACACCTTACCAGGAGGCTCTGGCTCCTGTTCAAATGTGGAGGGGCGGCTCTGAAAACCCAGGAGGCGGAAAGGGCAGGTAAAACCGCAGCGTTCAGGTGCCCCTGCACGCACGTCCTCTCTGCATCCCTGCCCTTCCCTGGACCTGTGCCCGCCGACACCAGCCACATGTCTCCATTCCTGTTTCAACTAACTAAAATTCAGTCCCGCTTTAAAATCTACTTCCTCAGCCACACTAGCCACAGTTCAAGTGCTCAAGAGCAACAAAGGTTTTAGTGCCTGGTTACCATGTTGGTCACAGCAAATAGGGAGAATTTCCATCACTACAGAAAGTACTTTTGGACAAACCTGATCTGGACACCAACCCGCTGTTAAAGTAAAACCCAAACCCACACCAGGTTGCTGAACAGAAGAATCCTGGAGCCAACCAGAAACGTCCAGGATTAGTCACCCAGCACAAGGGATCTGAAATTACTCCCAGGCTTGGGCTGTCGAGGCTCCGCTCCAGTGGAAGCGGGGTCTTCACCTGCCCGTGTCCTTGTTCAGTGCCGCCCGGTGACTAACGAGGGGACTCAGGACGTCGGTGAGGTGAGCCTCACTCGCTGCACTGCGACAATCCGAGTAAATTCCTCTACCTGTCCCGTGGTTCCACGTGTAAACACAGGGATAGCACTAGAAACAACTCCCCAGGTTTGTTTAAAAGTTAAATAATAAATACTTGTAAAGCTATTAGTACCATGTTTGGCACATATTAAGAACTCTGTAATTATTAGCTATTAACTATTATTATCCCTGCCAAAGGCGAGGTAAAGGAAAGAATGACGAATTTTAGCCATTAAAATCTATTTAGAACGCTGGTAAACATTTGCTACAAGAGAAAATCAAAGCACATAATCTTTTTCACTTTCTGCACTGTATATTCATAATATAATAATTTCCTGCCTCACCTTTAGAGAGCCTGTTCACTATTCCCCCAGGCTCTCTTGCACAGCATGTGCACAGAGGGGTGTGTCAAAAGTCCTCCCACCAAGCCACGCGGTAGGCAACTCGAAGTGCCGGTCCCGCTTCAGATGAGGACACCAAGGCCCGAGTGGCCAAGAAGCTGACGTCAGTGGCCGTGACTGGGTCGGGATGCAGGCAGCGTGGGTCTCATGGCTCTTACAATGTTACCTCTGTAGGCTGACATCTCTTCCAAAGCGAACAAAACATTCCCAAGCTATCTGTTGGGTAACAGTGTTAGCAACAAGTTACCCAAGCAACGTGTGACCTTAGCAGTAACCGCTGTGCTGGCACACGTGGATGGGGAGCACGCTCGGCTTCTCAGAGGAGCTGGCGCCGCCCTGGGAAGTGGGGCAGGGGGCTGTGAGGGCGGTGGGTTTCACAGGGACCGGGGTGTGGCACCAGCATCCTCTCTGAAGGGGACAAGGGTGTTTACACAACGCCGCAGGGCTTTCCAGTGCCCAACCAGCTCTTCAGTTCTTCATGCATTCAGGACTAGTACAAATTCCATTTTACACGCAAGCAAAAGTGGTCCTTGTATTCTTTAAGTATACTGAACATATGCTGAATTCGCTAGGGTTGCAACTATGAGGTAAATCGGAGGAAACTGAACTATTTTTGTCCACCAGGAGTTGTTTTGTCATTTTGGGTGATGATTTAATCCAATACTGTTTGAATCACCAGCACAACCCTCTTCTGTCAGCTTCCACTAGAGCTGCACACATACAGCAGTTCTTCCCCACGAACTCCAGTAGTGTTTAACCATTTACATTTGGTAACATACGCTCTTTTACAATAGCTTTCCATTTTTCCTTCTTTATATTATCATTAGGGCATTTTCCTGATCTACTGAAATTGTGTGCCTAAGTGGTTATATCAGCTGAGAGTTTTTCCTTCAGGAGAGAGAGAGAGAGAGAGAGAGAGAGAGAGAGAGAGAGAGAGGGAGTGTGTGTGTGTGTGTGTGTGTGTGTGTTTCAACACAATGTTTATAAAAAGGAGGCGCCATGCCTCACCAGGCTGATGTTCTGTGGAGATAACTGGTGGTCCTCGGAACGACCTCCTGGGATGTCACCTTGCTGTTCTCTCGTCAACATTTTGCTCCACAGGAGACGCGGAGCTGCGGGTCCCCGGACACCAGCTCTCCCACTGCCCAAGACGGATAAATGGAAGGAAAAAGGTAAGAGTTCTCCACAGAGTTCTGGACCCTTCCTATCCTACACCCTATCCTGAATCAAATCTTTGAGGATGAAAAGAAGCCACCATCCCTCCCCATTCTATTTTCACTGCCCCACCCCCCCACTGAGTCACCTCCCTTTGTCAGCACCTCCCCAAGAGGAGACAGAGAAGGACCAGGATCTTGGGCGGATCACCATCAGACCTTCTCAAACCTCTCCGCACCTTGACCCGCCCAGTAAGTAGGAGTGACTTGCACAACCCCTTGGGCAGCTCCTACAGCACTCACGCTCTCAGCCTGAACATAGTCTCCATATGTTGCTGGTGTTTCCCTCCCTCAGCAAATCAAAGACAGAACACAGAGTCCGTCTCATCTCCCGACCTGGGTGGCCTGTCCGTACGTTTCTTACCCTCAGAGCTTCTAATGGGAACAAAACTGCATTGTCTGTTCTTTTACTTTCTAAGTACTCCTTGGATAGAAAGCTTGAAAGCTCTTCAATACTTACACTCTTTTCAATGTCTGCTATTTATTTCCTGTAATCCAGCCAAAAAACAGGCAAGCATTAAAAAATAATAATAACAGATTCCAATAAAACTAAACAAAACATATTGAATGACATCTACTTAAAGTGTTATAAAAGAGTATTAGTTGATTTTTTTCAGGGAATTTTTAATCTTCAGCGTTAACTAAGAAACAGAAAGAAAGGAAAAAGAATAATTATGCTGGCAGCTTTTAAATTTTGCTGTGTGCACATCTTCCCAACTACCTGATAAGGAAGGTCACCCACAATTTAGAGTTGACGAAATCAATACAGAGAGGTGAGAGAGTCTGTTCAAGGTCGTGCTGAAAGCCACCTCCACACCCCAGTGCTAGGATAACAAACCCTATCTGTCAAATTCCATTGTACCACATTGCCTCTCAACAATATATTATTGTAATTATCATACCAGCGATAACAACATACCAAAAACTGTGCTAAGTATCTCATCTAATCTTCATAATAATACTATGAGATAGGTAACAGAGCCAACACCATTTTACAAACAAGAAAAGAAGCCTGGGTGCCCCAAGTCACAGAGTAAACAGCGCAGCTGACGCGCAAGCCCAGCCGGCCCGACTCCAGGACCTGCGCTCTTCATCACGAGGCTGCGTGCTCTGCTGGGGCCACCACTCACCAGCGAACAGCTCGTCGTCATCAGCAAAGATTACTGATGGAATTACAACAGTCCAATTCCCAACAGAACGGTTTATTTATTTTAACAGTGGCTATTTTCACGAAGATGCACTAGCAAGTCAGAGGGAGATATTTTTTAGTCCCCAACCTATTAAAACTCATAAAAAAACATAACCATTAACTTTAAGAATTAAATATCCTCCTTTGATGTGCTAATGTAAGTACTGAACATTAAGCGATTAAAGAATAATTTCCTGTAATTGCTATTTACGGGTGGGAAGGCAGAAGGGATATTTAATGGTGTAACAAAAAACTGTCTCCCTGTACCTGCCCAGGTGGAAACCCGTTTTTCTCCTTGGACTCCAGGCCCCTCTACCTGAAGAATCCGCAGAGAGAAGAGGCTGCCTAACGCAAAACAGTCTTCGGAGAGAGGACAGCAGGGCTGAGTCACCACACACTGTTATGTACAAACGACGTCGGCAGGGAGATAGGTGAAGGATCTCCTTATAGGTTAGAGGAAAGCAAAGTTCTAAATAAATTAATTGTAATGACATTTAAAGATTATTCTTGGAAAATATGTAAGGGAAAACTAAAAGAAAAATTATCTGGTAAGTTCACAAAGCCTTGAAGCAGCAAGATTGATATCCCAGCTCAGCCAGGTGGACTCAGGGAAGAATCCAGCCAAGAACAGACCCGTTCTGTTCTCCACACAGGTTAAGGGTGGGCGTCAGTTTGCCAGGAGACCCAAAATGTGCAGCACCCTGTAAGCAGTTCTCATCGCCATCGGTCTGAAGGTTTTTAAGACATATGTACACAAAATACATACATATATATTCTCACATATATTCACAGATCACACAAATATATGAATGAAAATATACGCATATACCTGGATCAGGTAAACCATACCCGAACCCTGGATCCAGGTTTCTGACACCACAATGGGCAAATCCTGATGAGTGGCACAGATTTGTTACAAAATGCTGTCTTAATTGACGTCTGACCACTTAGGTTTAGTTGTATTTCATAATATATGAATGAGGATAATATCCAAAAGAGGATAATATAACTAATAAACCTTGGAACTGTTAACACAGATAAGCTCTTAGTAATTGTTGACCAAAAATTCCCGTAACAGTTTTAAGAATTTTATTTGTTTTTAGAGAGAGTAAAAGGGGGGGAGAAAAAAGGGAGAGAAACATCAATATGTGGTTGCCTCTTGCACGCCCCCCACTGGGGACCTGGCCTGCAACCCAGGGATGTGCCCAGACTGGGAATCGAACTGGTGACCCTTTGGTTTGCAGGCTGGCACTCAATCCACTGAGTCACACCAGCCATCCAGGGCCTGTGACAGTTTTTAAGTGATCTTTTCTTCTCTAAACTCAGATAGTACTTGTTGTCTCCAGGCCTAGGATTCCACATAGAAAGAGAGAGTATAGTGTTGTGGGCCCTCCCCTTCCCTTCTAATATAACAGCAACATTAATAGATAACATGTATTGAGTACTTCAGCTGTTCCAGATCATTGCAGATGCTTTCCATACACCACCCATTATTTTCAGTCCTTGCAACAACCCCATTATTAACCCCATTTGCTGACAAGAAAATGGACCTAGAGTTTAGGTAAAGAGTCTCCAGTCAAATCTGGAACCCTGGTTCCTAGCAACAACAAAAGAAGTCTGTGCTCACATTTTTTTTCCTATTTGGGTTTAGTTTAAGATTTAGAGAAAAAAAGGGTCCCCCTACTTAAAATAAAAATATTGAACACCACTACCCTTTGCTAGCACTTTTATGGTGATCCTGATCCATAGTTTAATTCTATTAATACGTGGTTGTTTAACTTCCTGCATGTTTGTGATATACGTACTTGTGTTCTGATCTGCGTCCATTCAGGTGTGACTCCCCACAGGTAAGCTCACTTAGGCTGGAAGGTCCTTATATTTCTTTGTATCTCCTACATGGCACCCGGTGCGGTGCCTTCACATATACATTTTTCAGCAAGCCAGCTTGGCTTAACTGGTTAAAGAAACCCATTTTTTTTTTGTCCTAGGAAAAACATTTTTGTATAAAACATGCTATCAATAATAACAATAATACTGATAATAACGAATAATCTTGAGAACTTTGTATGAGCAGCAGCTCTGCCACACCCCATCCCAAATTTCTTATCCGTACAGTGACACCTCATGGACTTGTAAGCTGTAACACTAGGAGAACATGGGTTCCCTGCAGAGTGGCTCGTGTGTTCTAATTATCCTTTTTTCGACTTAGCATTCAAACCTACATTCTTACTTGATTAATATTCACCACCACTACTTGCACGCGCAGAGCACATGGAAAATGAGACCTACGTGCCAGGATAACTTGCAAGAAATTACTATTCATCAGCATGAATCAACAAGCCCACGATTATAACAGTATCCCCTGGGAATATTTTTTTTAAGCTTCTACTAAGGTCATATAAAAGAAAAAGGAGGAAAATAATGTATTTTTGCATTGAAAACCATACAAATGTTTCAAGAGAAAATTAGTATGACTATCCAAGATCAAAAACTAATAAAGTTCTGATATTTATTACAACTTGCATGAACCTTGAAAACTTTAGGCCAAGTGAAGTAAGCCAGACACGGAAGGACAATATGGTATGATTCCACTTATATGAAATATCTAGAACAGGCAAATTCAGGGAGACAGAAAGTAGATTCGAGGTCACCAGGGGCTGAGAGGAGGAGGAGGGAATGAGAATTTACTGCTTAACGGTTAGAGAGCTTGTGTCTGGGAGAGACAACCCAAGGAACACCACCACCGGTGGAAGGCGCGGAAGAGGAGCTCACTAGAAGACGCAGCGGCAACCACGTGAAGTGGACGGAAAACCAGGGCACAGGAAAACGGTGCTGAAGAAAGACAGGAAGGCCCGAAATACTGCACAGCAAGATGGAAGAAGAACCCAAACTTGTCGCCTGGGACTGAGGTTGCTGACGACAGGCTGACAGCAGTGTGAGTGGAGCGACAGGAACGGGACGGGGGTGGGGGGTGGGGGTTGGGGAGTGCGTTCAGGGAAGTCAGAGAAGACCGCCCTCGAGCTAAGCCCAAGTGTCCCCGATGGACAGGGCCAGTCGTCAGGTGGAAGGAAGGGAAGCACCTGCAGTGCTGGGCCAGGTCCCACTCCCAGATGCTTATCATAAACTATTGTTTATTACTTAAAAATTGTAAAATTTACACACAGACCCTATATCGTAGGGTAACTTTTACTGTATATTTTCTGCCACAGTAGTTTATTTGCATTATAGCAATTGACATTTATAATTAAATATTTGTTTGTTTACTTAATTATTATATGTCACACTTCAGGACAAACTGCTTGTTCTGTAAATTTTTCTTTAATTTTTACTGTACTTTTTTCATTACCATTTAGTCTCCCCCAAAATTTTGAAATTTAACAAATGTAACTCATTTGTAACTTTGATCAAACTAGTCTTTTATTTTAATTGTAATGCTAACTTCTGGAGGAAAATAAGTCAATCGAACAATCTGGAAAACACACTGCCAGGCAGACGCTGGCGAAAAGGTTATGTCAGTGAGGTTGTGCCTTTTGTATGACCGCTTCCTAAAAGAAGCCAATTTATGTATATGTGCTACATAAACCACTTTCCAATTCCGCTACAGTCTGTGCCAGACGACTCTAGGCAACTAAACCAAAAAATTCAACTTCGTTTTTACTCAGTTCCTCTTTTCTTAAAAAGGACTTACTATTTTATAATAGGAGCTACTAAAATTTTCAAAATTCCTGTACTTACTGGAATTGAGAAAATCAGTCAGTACCTTAAAACCCACATTTCTGGCTGTACATACAAAAGTTATGTCAAACTCAGATTGGACTAAAGTGTTAAAATACTACTACCTCTTCTAACACTTTCTGCAAGGAAACTGTAAGAACCATTTATGATCAACTGCGTGTACATAAGAGAAGTAGCAGTTAGGACGCCCTACAAAACACAGGCACAATTTCTAATTATATCCATTCATTCTCTTTAATTCCTCAAGCGTGATTACATATTTAACTTGGCTATCTTTAAAAAATTAAGTTACTTTCACCACACATCAATTAGAAAGTTAATCATTCTCCTTGTTGTCGCAAAAAGATTTTAAAGGAAGCGGGGAGGTGATAGTGTTTGGTGATTTTTAAGAAGTTAATTGGAAGGCCTCAAGTAAGAGAGATCATCCAGAAAATAAAGTTTATCAAAAACTCAAAATATGTAATCTGCGTAAAGTCAAGAAACAGCCGGAGATTCTCTTTAAGGAGTTTATTCATGCTCACTGGAGAAGAAAGATTTCCCTTCATCATGTCTGGGTGAGCTTCCAAAATGCCATGAGACTTCACTATCTGATAAAAATGACTACTTGAGAATTTTTCTTAGATTATTTCTAAGAGACAAAAGGCAAACAAATTCATAACCTATAACTAACAAAGTTCAAAATTAGCCCAAATATGTTACAAATTAAACTGTAAATATGCAAGTTCCACATAATAGAATCCATGAGATTACCAATCAGCAAGGAACTCACGAACTACAACTGTAACGTGCGTTTCCCTACCTCCTAGATGCGTGAATAATAAAGCAATTTATTTCTATGAATGAGCACTCCATCTTCAAATGTAAACTCATTATGGTTTCATATGGGCAAATGTGTCACCACTGGCATTCAGTATTCGAAGTGACTTTCAAAACATACACACTGCCTCATTTCCACTGTCTTACTGGCCTTCCCACCTGTCGCTTTACACACATTTTATGCCATTCTTCCGCTCCCTTCAAAGGCCAGTTTAGGTTTCCCACGCACTTCTCTCAAGACAACTCAGCCCACACAATAAAATAGTATTGTGCCTCCACTGCATTTCACAACCTCGTTAAGATCCAATGAAATAAGGCGCATAAAAGTGGACTCTGCACAGTCTGCCAATGGGAGACATTTAATAAACCCTTGGAATCTGAATTCAGCACAACCCCTCTGACACCAAAACATTAAGAAGTGGAAGTTTCACATTTAAACTCCAATTAGACCAATGTCACGACGATAGCATAAGGGCAAAGGAGCCACATCCAGAACGAAGGGTGGGAAGAAGCAGAAGAAGGGGCCCTCCCTGGGCAGCTGCAGGGGAGACACAGAGGGATGGAGAGGATCCCCAGGCCTCTCGTCCTTCGGCTCCCCACATGGCGTGTCCATTCCGAGGACGGAGAGAGAGAAGGGCGCTCGCTTGGCCTTGGCTGCCTCGCTGCCGGCCGACTCCTTCCTACATCATGTTCCCACTCTCAAGTCAGCCTTCGAATTTATGACGATCCTGCTGTACGCCTCCACAGTCTCCGTCACAAAACGTTCGAGAGCCTTTTCTTTATGTAACTTTTCATTGTTCGAGTTACCATAATTACCCCCCGATACCTACTTACTCACGTGATAAGAACCAAACCAAGCATCAAGATAAACTGATGCTTCATATTTGCCCCCAAACACGGCTCTTTACCTGGGGTCCAATGGATGAACTTGGGTGAAATCTAACTACCTGAAATTATTGCAAAATGTGCACATATACCTTCGTCTATGAAGAGAGTCCACAGATTTCATAAGTTATTTTCTTATTCCATGGGTAGACTGGGGAATAAATAAAACGAAACAGCAGAATTTTAGGTGAAGGTATTCTATTTGTATTCCACAGTTTCTTTGATGAGAGGAGTATGTTAAGCCAAGAGGTATTCCGAATGACTGTAATACTAGACAAAGCACACCCGGGACAAGAATTACTGATTGCTGCTCTTCTCTAAGTTAGGAAAGCCACCAGGAATTATGCAGAATTCCAAATGGCTCCAATGGGGCTGAGGTGCAGGAAGAGTAATAGTGCAGAGATTCTAAATAACAGAAGAATTCCAGGCAGAAGGTACAAGGAAAGTGGAGAAAACATGCTAAATAAAACCACATTGATTCAAATGTCCCCCAGGACACTGAACTTCCACTACAGTTTTTTCTGTTTTCCAAATAAGTGCAAGTTCATCAAGGGGAGACACGAGCCTTAACAGTCTTTGCACCATGGGTCCCTGCTCAGCACCTGTTAGAGTTGTTACTCAACATTTCATGAATCGATAATGCAAGTAATAGTAGGAAGTGGGTGCCAAGTTTTTAAATTTTTTAAGCCTGAAGCTTTTAGTAATATCTACATGTTCAAATTTCCTTCATACCCACTTGAGAGATTAAATATAAATGCCCTAAAATATTAGAGAAAATATATTTATGAAACCTTATCCCTTGTTTTAATAAAACTATATAACAATAGTAGAGGGCTGAAAAAGAACCTAATCTCCCTAAAGTGAACTAAAATTCCCAGATCTAAATCTCCAGCAATTGGGGGTAGGAGCTCTGTTTTTATAAACCAAGTCAGGAGTTAGCCAACACTGTGTATGTGGTGGTGTGTTTTTTTTTTAAAGACTACTATTTTTTCCCTTTAACTTTTTATTTTTAAATAATTTTAAACCTACAGAAAAGTTGCCGTAATAGTACAGAGAATTCCCACCCACTCTTCGCCCAGCTTCCCCTAATGTCGTAACATCTTACTTAACCGTACCATGATTATCAGAACTGAGAAACATCGATGCAGTGCTATCAACTGAACTGCAGCCTTGACTCAGATTTCATCCAGATGAGTTTTTCCACAAATGCCTTTGCTCTGTCCAGGATTCTACAGCAGACCGAGGCGCCCTGCCTCCTTTGTCTCCTCCAGTCTGTGACAATCCCTGAGCTTCCCTTGTCTCGGACACTTGGCATTTTTGAAGGGTCCTGGTAAAGCAGTCGGGGCCTGCCTGCTGTTTTCTCGTGAAGAGACCAAGCTGATGCATGTTGTCAAGAACACCCCAAAGGTGATGTGCTCTTCTCTTGGTGAAGGTGGGACCTGCCAGTTCATTCGCTATGAAGTTACTCTCTTTCCCTAGTAACTTCCAAGAGATACTCTGAGATTCTGCAAATATCTTGTTTCTTCTCAGACTTCCATCAACTAATTTTAGCATCCACCACTGGATCTTGCCGACAGTAATTACTACAGGTGTTCTGTGAGTTTCCATTTCACTCATTCCTCCTACACTTATAATTCAGAGTCTTCTAGTGTGCTACCTCCCCATTTATTTATTCCTTTAATTATCTACTTGTATCAGTATGGGCACACAGATTTTCATTTCACTCTATGAGTTATTACCCAGAACTAATCAGGACATTTTGTTGCTCAAACTGTCCTCACTCTGGCCCCCAGGAGCCCTTTCAGGTCGGCTCTTGTGACTCTCAACACGCCCCAATTCTCTAAGAACTGTCTTACTTCTGAATGGGCTTGGGTGGAATTGTGGCGGCGGGCGGGGGTAGAACTTCCTCAGTTCTGGTGCCACAAGATGGTCCAGCCTCATCTTGTATTTTCTCTACCCCAGTCCTAGACTCGCCCACTTCTGCAAGGAACGCTGGTTTCTTTTACTGGAAAATGGTATTTAGAAACGAGATACAGGGACCAGGACACAGAGGTACACTCGTTCACACTGGTGTACCTCTCTCTTTCCAGACCCCCGCAGCAGCTAGAGACAGGAAATACAAGTATGTGCACTGACCCACACACACATACACCTATATTTATTTCTGTGCCTATTTACATATGTCGCTAAATACTCAGAAGGAATTTGTACTGACATTTCCAGTTGTCATGCAGCCCGATAAGGCTCAGTCTACCC
This sequence comes from Phyllostomus hastatus, assembly GCF_019186645.2. Lineage (NCBI taxonomy): Eukaryota > Metazoa > Chordata > Mammalia > Chiroptera > Phyllostomidae > Phyllostomus > Phyllostomus hastatus. Next base: position 11,293,429 of record NW_025333607.1, read on the forward strand.
TTGTCATCCTTCCCTGCGGGAACTTCCCCTGTAACTCCTCCGACAGTCGGGAACCTGGCTCTTGCTGTCTGTTGCACCTATCTTTGCAACCCTGGTAAACATGCAGTTTCAGAAGAATCCATACCTTCATGAAAAATACATATTTGGTAACTAGAGTACAGTACTTGTATGCACTCTTTTTTGTCCTTAGCCTTACCGCATGCAGTCAAAATTCTATTTGCTAACATTAATTAGGCTAGTTCTATGCATCCCCACTCCCTTCAATGATGTTACTTATTTGTAATACAGTTAGGTTCGTAGTAAATTTGTATTCCCCTCACATCCTGGTTGTTGGAGACGTTTTCATTTACACAGAGTAAAGTTCCCTCTTTGAGGTACACAGTGCTGTGGTTTCATAAATGCAGATTCACGCACGCACAGCCAAGGTCATGACACAGAACAGCTTCATTGCCCCCCACATTCCCTTAGGTTGACCCCTGGAATCAACCCCTTCCCCACCCCCAACCCTGGTGACCCCTGATCTGTGTTCATTCCCTATAGCTTTGCTTCCTCCAATTTAACTTCTTGGTGGTTTACAGCACTCCAACCGTGTCTGTGTGAGAGCTGTTGACGCTGCCCCGCAGCTGCTAGATGCTCTTTCCTCTGTCTTCCCCCTACTCTTTTCTCTCTTGTTCGGCTTTTCTCCCTTTTTGGTAATTTCTACTGACCAATTCTCAAGTTCACTGATTCTTTCTTGCGTCAGAATTACAGCTCAGCCCACTAAAGGCGGTCTTCATCTCTACTACTTTTTCTCGCTCCTAATATACTATTTAACTCTTTTCTGTAGTCTCCCCCCTTCTGCTAAAACTACCCTTCTAAGTCATCATGCTGTCAATAACCTTTTTCATTAGAGCTTTTCATACAGTAATCATAGTTATTTTAAATTTTCTGTCAGATAGTTCCAGTATCTGCGTCATATCTGAATCTGATCTATTGACTGCTTTGTCTCTGGGCAGTATGTTGGGGTTTTTGTTGCCTTTTCAAATGCCTCCCATTTTCTCTGAAAGCTGAACATCTGGTGGAGGACAGCGGGACTGGGGTAATAGTTTTTACGCCCAGAAGCGAGCACACCTCTTCCTCTGCCGTGCCTTTAGGGCGGCGGTTACCTAGTCGGAAGCGAAGTGACTGACAGTCCTCAGGGAGAGGGTTACCCTCCGTGCACCCATCTTCAGACTCCTCCGCTGGGAGCTTGTGTTGAGAGGGGAGCCTGGCTCGCCGAGGTCTCTCCTCACTGTCTGCTGTCGGCTCAGCTCCGGGTCTTCCCTTCGGGCTGCGCCTCACAGAGGGTCTGTCGGCAGGGTCTGGCCCCTCTACTGGCACTATCCCACTGTCCCCTGATGTTTACCCCTCTGGGGACAGGAGGCAAGAACTGGGAGTTTCTGTTGGTCTGATTAGGCATCCACCTTAGACAGCCACTGTGACCCTGGGTCTCAGGGACATGGCCGTCTCAATGTCCCCTCCTTACCCAGCTGTGGGTCTGGGCCCAACATGCCCCCAAAGAATACATTTGACTCCATTCCCTACCCCCAGGTGTGATGGGTTTTCGCCACTGCCCTACAGGCCACAGGGATCTGTCCGCCCCTCCCCCTGCTTCCGGTCAGTAGGGGAAGACAGAAGACATGAAGAAAGGTCCTGGCAGAAGTTCTTGCTCCACCGGTAGCAGCTGCTCTTCTTCTCCAGCCCTGAACCAAAGGGTGCTCTCTCAGGAATGTCACCTGTTCTTTTGGGGGGAACACTTCGAAGGCTTTGTAGAGACAACGCCCACAGGTAGTTATTAAACGCTCCTTACATGTGCAGCCTCCGAGGACTTTGTATTCTCCTGCTAGCCACGTTCAGCACCCATCCATTTCTTCAACTGTTCCAGCTACGTCTCACCGGCGCTCAGCCTGTCCACCCCAGGTGAGCAGGCGCCCATGTCTCTCTCTGCAGACACCTGTTCCTCCTCAGTCCTCAAGCCAGCGGGGTGCCCTGTGACCCAAGCTCTCTGCTGGGTTCAAAACAAGAGTCAGAAACTTGTAGCTTTTCAGCTTTCGTTTGCTGGTTTAGTCCTGTTGTAGGGGTAGAGGCAAGGTTCTCTTTGCACCACAATATTGTGTTTCTTAATGCCTGGACGTGTTTGCTAAAAGATAAGACTATGAAACAAATTTAGAGCTTATTAAAAAAAAGTCAACTTAAAAGCAACATTCCAAAGTAAAATACTCTAATTTTTAGTCTTAAAACCTAATTAGAGTTTTTGCTGTTCATTGATGTGATTTTTTCCAGCTGTTGTGATATCAAGAAAAGTCTCATTATTTCCTAACAAGAAAATGAATTCGAAACTAAACTGCAATAATGCACTTAGACATAAACTACACTGAGAACTCAGACTAATAAAAACACATAACAGCTGATAATGATTTCTTAAAAGTATTTAGTTTACATTTGACAGAATGCTTTGAGAACACCAATTACGTGTTCATAGCTCCCATAATTCTGTTTTACAAAATATTTCCTCAAATCTCTTGGTCGATTACCACAGGGTTAAAAGCTGTCTTAAAATCAAAGATCAAACAGAGAGGGAAAAAAAGATCCTGTAATTCGCTATAGCAGTTCATTGATCTTTCCCATCTGCTATGTGAAAAGGAGCCGTGTATTAAATTTGAAAAGAGAAAATCTTTTTAACTAAAACTGACAGTAAACTGATTCTGGCACATATCCAGATGAAATTTTTCTATATGAAAGCCAACTCCCTTTTGCCAAAATATAAACATGTCAACAATAGAAAAATAAAATCATGGCAGTAAAGTCCTTTTATTTATATCTTTCTTCCTGTAAATATATCACATGATCAGATTTCTATTATAAAACCACACAGTAAATGAATTTTTAACCATCAAGAGAACTTTATAAGCACAAGCTTATGGGTGAATGATGAGAGACAGCTGGAGAGAGGCAGTGAAAAACGCAGTGAACTCAGACGCAGAGACGTGACTTGCCCGGCACAGACCAACAGTTCACGAGCTTCCCTGGCCTTGCGTTTCTGTAAAAACCTAGAGGCCTTGTCTATCTTCATCTTGGAAAAAATCAAGGAAGTCGGAGAAGATGAACGATATGGCACATTTTCTTAGAACAGAAAAAGCCCTTTTTGTCTCCTGAAATGCTCACAGGCCTGCCTACAATTACGGCCTTCAGTGCCCATCCAAGCATTGTAGGATGGGATCTGATTCTGTCCTTGGGGTCCTCACCTTCTCTTGCCTCGCACAGGTGAACTGTACACCCAAAATGCGTGAATTTTATGATATTTAAACGATACAGATCACAGGTAATGAGGTATTACTGGTCTCGGTTATAAATACAGGGTGGGGCAGAAGTAACTTTACAGTTGTTCATATGGAAAATAATACAATAATAAACTCTGTGCTTCATGTACTCATAACTGTAAACCTACTTTTGTCCCTCCCTATCTATAAATGTTTGTACTAACTCTTTCTTGGTGACTTCTAGTCCAATCTGGAAGAAGCTAGTCTACAATAACCAGCAAAGGCCTCTGCTGCAGACTGTTAACAATACCCAGTTATAAAATAACCTACTAACTTCTTCAGTAAGTAGAATCTCAAAATTGCGTATTTGTTTAAATTAAGTATTTAAATAAATTGCTGAAATTAAAAATATTTATGAGATTATTTTCCTGCTAACTTTCATAGTTTTGGATTTAAATATGTAGGTATGACCTGAAAAGTCTAAAAACCAGCCCATGTCTATGCTTAGGTTTTTATGTTCATCAAAGCCTCAAATTTCACTTGACAACTAGAAAAAACACTAACATTTCACTGTCCCTTTTGGGGAGAGTTTAATCACTCCAATTTGTTATAATCATTTGTTAAATATTCATTGTAGTCCTAACCCTGAAGATGATTCTGTAGCTTTTTCTTCCTCAATGTACGTGAAATAGAAATTTGGGAGATTCACTATTAGAATGATTGGTAACCTCAGTGCTTCCCAAATACAAGTTTTCTGGTGAACAGTAGGTATTAAATATTCAAGAGAGTTTCTCCCCAGTGTTGACAAATAGTGCTGTTGTTGTTTCCTATAGCCCTGTCTAATAAAGGATGATTCAAAGACTAGAAGGCTACATTTTGTGCACTTAAACTACAATTTTTACTTTTAAAAATACCACTTCGGGAGAGTCCTGGCCAGGTAGCTCTGTCGGTTAGAAGTCATCCCAATACACCAAGGTTGCAGGTTCGATCTCCAGTCAGACACATACAAGAATCAACCGATAAATAAGTGGGACAACAAACTGACACCCCCCTCCCTTGTCCATAATTTTTTCTAAAAAATCTTTGTTTCACAAATTGAAGATAGTATTACCACAGAGAATTGAAGATGCAACCTCAATTCCATTTTACTTCACAATTCAATTTTTATTTCATAAATTGAAGACGAATGTTCTTGTGATGTGGTGTCCAAAAATGCACGCACTGTTTAGAAGGGAAGACACATGCGTGAATAAATGAGAAGCTCTGTAATACTTTCGACACAAAAGGAAGAAGGCACAGGGGGCGCTAATGACGTTACGGTGTTCAGTCTGTAAAAACTCATCAACCTATAACTTTTATGTGCTTTTATATATGCGAAACATATGCCTTTATATGTTTTTGTATATATTAAATATATAAACATAATTTCTTATACATTTTAAAAGTTCAGTTTAAAAGTTTTTTAAGAATCGATAGGTTTATAAACAAATTCCCTGTATGAGTGTTTGAGGGTTTTTTAATTTCACTTTTCAGTTAAAGTTCGAATTCAATATTATTTTCGATCAGCTTCAGGTATAAGCCACAGTGGTTACACAATCATCTACTTTACAGAGTGGTTCCCCCAACACTTCAGGCATCCACCTGGCACCATACATAGTTATCACAGTAGTGTTCACTACATTCCTTGGCCTTCACTTTACATCCCTATTTTGTAACCACCAATTAGTGATTCTAATCCCTTCACCTTTTTAACCCAGTTCCCCAACCTCCCTCCCCTCTGGCATCCAACAGTCTGTTCTCTGTATCTATGACTCTGTTTCTATTTTGCTTGCTTCTTTTGTTTTTTAGATCCCACAAGTGAAATCATTTGGTATTTTTCATTTCAAATGTGTGGCTTATTTCAAATCACGTAATACCCTCTCGGTCCACCATGCTGTCATAAATGGTAAGATCTCACTCTTTTTTATGGTCAACTAATATTCTATTGTACAATGCACCACAGCTTTTTTATCTACTCTTCTACTGATGGGCGCTTGCATTCCCTCCCGACCCTGGCTACTGTAAACAACACTGCAGTGAACATACGGGTGCATATGCTCAAATTAGTGTTTTGGGTTTCTTCAGATACATGCCCAGAAGCAGAATCCCTGGGTCAAAAAGCAGTTCCATTTTTAATTTTTTAAGGAACCTCTGCACTGCTTTCCACCGTGGCTGCACCGATCTTCACATACAGTGCACTGGGGCTCCCTTTTCTCTACCTCCTTGCCAGCACTTGTTGGTATTATGAAGAGTATATTGTTGCTGCCGATTTGTTTTTTGGATGGGTTTATTTTCTAATTCTACATTATTATTTCAGATTTTAAAAAAAACTTTACTGGTCCTATGGTTTTATTTGGCAAATCATCTCCACAAATGACACGTGGCAGTCTTGACATACTTCACATAGGTCTCACACACTCATACACACACACAATGTGTAAGACCCTCATGATGGGCAATGCCGAACAGAACTCTCTGCCACCATGGAAATGTTCTGTGTCTGCGCTGGCCAAGACAGGAGCCGCTAGCTGTTTCTGGCCAGTGAACGTGTACAATGTAGGTGTGTGATTCAAGTACTGACTTTTTTTATTTTGGTTCATTTACACTGAAATCACCAGAAGTAGTGAGTAGCTATTGGACTGGACGGTGCAGCTCCAGCGAACTCCTGGCACTTTCTGCTTCGTAGACCTCCAGCTGGGCTTCGGCTTTGTCTGTCATGGGACCTTCGGGAACCCCTGACTCACGGCGACTCCTGCAGCCACCAGAAGCAGCGAGGGCCACTGGAAGCTTCTACCCCGTATTTGAAATCCATCCTCTGTTTCATTAGTATCAAAAGACTAAAATAAATAAGTCTATAAATTTAAGACTAAAATAAATAAAACCCCCTAGAGAGACCACTAAAAAAGAACAGCTCCCACTAATTACATGCAGGCGGGCTGTGGTATATACACAGAAAACAAAAGACCTCTTTCACATGGGAAATTAATTGACAGTTAAGGCCTGAATATGTTAAGTAAGGCCGTAAATCACGACATCTAATAAGATCATTCTGCAGTGAAATTCTCAGAATGGTAAGGTTTTCCCATGGAATGACAGCTAAGAAACATTTGTCTGAATCAGTATGTGCCAAACTATGTTTTAAGGCATAATAGCGTAAGTGTAAGAAGTTAGATGAGCTGCCAAAAGAGGGCTTCGTGGTTAAGCTGGGAGATGCTAGGCGAACGAGAAACAAAATAGCTTGTCTTGGGAAGATTTTTACACATCTTTTAATAATAAGGTAATGTTCACTGTGAAATCTCCAAGAGGGAGATTATGGAAGGTTTATGAAACCTATCTGACCAATAACCATAGAAAGTGAAGGTCTAATCAGTATTTCTCCAGTCTGCCTGGTTATAAGAATCAAATCATCTGTGGTGTTTGTCAGATACATGTATTTCCAGGCCTGGAGGTCCTGGGTCAACAGGCCTGGGGCAAGAAATCTTTCTACCGGCAGATCTAACGGTCCAAAACAAGGTTAGGAAACACCAGCCCAGTCCATGCAGAGGATCCAGAAAAATCTGAAACAATGTATACACATACACACTGATCTTTACACATTTGTGCAACAGAAGTGCGGGGGGGACAGAAAATAACAAGTGTTGACAAGGACGGGGAGGATCAGAACCCTTATACACTGTTCACGGGCGTGTCAAATGGGACAGACACTTTGGAACACAGCATGGCAGTTCCTCAGGCACTTAAATGTGGAGCTACCACGGGATCCAGAAATCACAGCTCCGGCTATGTTAATGAAATAATTTAAAGCCGGGTGTTGTCCAGGTATTTGTACATCCATGTTCACAGCTATATTGTACACAATAGCCAAAGGGCGGATGCAACTCAAGTGTCCATCTACAGATGAATGAATGGGCAAAACACATGTTGTGCACGCACTGCAATATTATTGGTTAAAAAGGAAGGAAATTATGACACATGCTCCAACAGGGATGAACCTTGAGGACATCACACTAAGGGAAAAAAGACAGTCACCAAAAGAGAAAGTCCTATGATTCCATTTACACGCCGTAGGGAGAGCAGTCAAACCCATAGAGACAAAGACAGAAGAGGGTGCTGGAGTCACCGTTAACAGATACAAAGTTTTAGATCTGTAGGGTGAAAACGATTCTGGAAGTGGATGGTGGGGGTGGCTGCACAACAATGTGAATGTACTGACCGAGACTCCACCACACACTTAAAAACGGCTGATAAATCAGAGGTTGTGTGTGTTTCACCGTAATTTAAAAAAGAGAAAAAGACATCATTGGAACTGGCTGGCTACACAGGTGGGATTGGTGCTCTAGGCAGCCTAGAGCCTCCCATGGCCGGGCCATCGTCACTGCCACTACACCCGGCCGATGAGGAGTGACAGCCAGGCAGTCACTCCTATGGTCCGGACATTAAGTCACAGGTCTCGCAAATCCCAGGTGTAAGAAGATTTTGTCTTGTCTACTTCTGCTAACTTGGAACTGATGATAACCCAAAGAAAAAGTTCAGTCCACCCAAATGATCTAACCACAAAGAAAGTGTTTACTGATACACAGAACATGCGTAACCTATGTAAGAAATCAAATTTCTTTAGTACCTCCATCATATTTTCTATGCTTCTAGTCTCAGAGTCCACAAATACCACTTCTGAATTATATTATGGAAATAAAAAGGAAAGGTTGACTCTTTCCTTGAATTTAATCTCTCCATAGACTTACGTTATTCCAGCAACAACCCAGAGTTTGCCACTGTCATTACTGAGTCCAGCGTGCATTTTACTGAAGACCCACTAACAAATGCTGGAAATGAAGTGGCTGTGATATATATTCTAAACTTTAATATCTTTACATGAAAACAATGATTACTACTTTCTGCTCTTTGTGTTAAACTTAGACAGAAATTTTATCACCATAGACTCAATGAGGGTCTTATCCTCTTTTAACCCACATATAATAACATAAGAAATAAAAATTTGGACTTCCGGCAAGATGGAGGAATAGGCAGACGCACCGTACCTCCTCGCACAACCAAGATTAGAACAACAATAATTTACAGATAGAATAACACCCAGAACTGATAGAGGATTTATCTGAATGGAAGTCGGACAGCCAAGAAGTTGAAGTAGACCCATATATCCAGACTGGTAGGAGAAGATGAACTGAGCGGGCACGGGGCTGGTGCGGGTCGGCGGCGCACGGAGGTCGGGGAAAATTTGGCGCGAATTTGGCGCAAAATCGGCGCAACAGCCATCTGGGGCGCAAGAACGCAGCAGTGATCCCTGAGTACGCAAGCTGCGGCTGGGGGAACCAGTGAGGCAGTGATTGTGGACCAGGGCAGAGCTTGCAGCCCAGGGTCCCAGAGAAGGGTCTGAGCCCAGGAGAACGGAACTACCGCCATTGTTCCCTCCCGTCCCCGCTCCCGCCCCCGCCCCCACATATAACATCACAATCTAGCGACTGGGGTGCCCAGCCCCGGTGAACACCTAAGGCTCCGCCCCGCAACCTAACAAGAGCGACCAGACCGGAGGAAAAAAAAAAGGAGACAGGGAAAGACATGTTTCCAACAGAACAGGTCAGTCCCCCAGGACTCATTATTTTGAGTGACCAAGAAATAGCCAGTCTATCAGATGCGCAGTTCAAAACACTGGTGATCAGAAAGCTCACAGAATTGGTTGATTTTGGGCGCAATTTAGATGAAATGATGCAGTTTACCATAAAAGAGATGCAGGAAGACACACGGAGGAGAGCCAATAGTGAAAGGAAGGAATCTGAGTCTCAAAACAATACAGTGGACCAAAAGGAAGATAGAATCAACCAAGCAGGAAAGCATGATGAAGTAAGAATTCAAAAAATCGAGGAAAAGCTTAAGAGCATCCAGGACACCTTTAAACATTCCAACATCCGAATTATAGGGGTACCAGAAGGGGAAGGGAAAAAGCAACAAATTGAGCACGTATTTGAACAAATAATAAAGGAGAACTTCCCCATTCTGGCAAAGGGAACAGTCTTCCAAGAAATCCAAGAAGCTCAGAGAGCCCCAAAGAAGATGGACCCAAGAAGAAACACGCCAAGGCACATCATAATTACATTAGCCAAGGTAAAAATGAAGGAGAGAATCCTAGAAGCAGCAAGAGATAAGGGGACAGTAACCTACAAAGGAATTCCCATCAGACTGTCAGCTGATTTCTCAAAAGAGACCTTGCAGGCAAGAAGGGGCTGGAAAGAAATATTCCAAGTCATGAAAGACAAGGACCTACATCCCAGATTGCTCTATCCAGCAAAGCTCTCATTTAGAATGGAAGGGCAGATAAAGTGCTTTTCAGATAAGGTCAAGTGAAAGGAGTTCATCATCACCAAGCCCTTATTTTATGAAATGCTAAAGGGACTTATCTAAGAAAAGAAGATAAAGAAAAGACATGTATAGTAAAAGGACAGCAAACTCACAATTATTAACAACCACACCTTGCCCTGGCTGGCGTAGCTCAGTGGATTGAGCGCGGGCTGCGAACCAAAGTGTCGCAGGTTCACTTCCCAGCCAGGGTACATGCCTGGGTTGCAGGCCATGACCCCACAGCAACCGCACATTGATGTTTCTCTCTCTCTCTCTCTTTCTCCCTCCCTTCCCTCTCTAAAAAATGGATGAATAAAATCTTTAAAAAAAAAAAAAAACAACCACACCTAAAGCAAAACCAAAAGAAACTAAGTAAACAACTAGAACAGGAACAGAACCACAGAAATGGAGGGCACATGGAGGGTTAGCAGCAGGGGAGTGGGAGGAGGAGAGAGGGGGAAAAGGTACAGAGAATAAGTAGCATAGAATGTAGGTTGAAAATAGATAGGGGGAGGGCAAGAATAGTACGGGAAATGTAGAAGCTAAAGAACTCATAAGTATGACACATGGACATGAACTAAAGGGGGGAAACGTGGGTGGGAGAGGGGGTACAGGGTGGAGGGGAGAGAAGGGGGAAATGGGACAACTGTAATAGCATAATCAATAAAATATATTAAAAAAAAAGAAAAGAACACATATTGTTGGGCCAAATACACACTTAGCAATGCTGCTTCTCACTTAATAGCATTCAGTATAAAGTAACTGTTGTTATCAGCATCACCATTTTCACAATTTTAAACTTTTTAGCTTTTTAATTGTTAGTTTGCTTAGCTATCACTCCATCAGACATATGTATATATAATGTCTCTTTGATGGGTATTCATAAAACAGTTCTTAGAAAATTTATAGTCTGATATGCATATAATATAAACATACAAAATATAATATATGCATAAAATCAAGAGATAACATCTTTAGTTTTATTTTAAAAATTAAAGTCATCAGCATTATTAGATTATTGCAAAATACTATATTTTATCATTGTCAATTGACTGCTTAATGTTAAGCTTAATATCTGTAACTAATATATTTTTAGTATTAAAAATACACAATTAGCCCTGGCTGATGTGGCTCCATAGATTGAGCTCTGGCCTGCAAACCAAAAGATCACAGATTCAGTTCCCAGTCAGGGCACATGCCTGGGTTGTGGCCCAAGTTTCCCAGTTGGGGGTATGCAAGAGGCAACCAATAGATGTATCTCATGCACGTTGCTGTTTCTCTCCCTCTCTTTCTCTCTCCCTCCCCCTTCTCTAAAAAGTAAATAAAATCTTTAAAAAAAAAGAAAGAAAAATTTGATTGGCAGATCACTTAATATTATCTTAGACAAGTAAAAACCTAACTTAAAAAATGTTCAAAAAGTCAAAATAGATTTGGGAGAAACTGATGATGATCAGCCATCCTCTGATTCTCTATTTCTCCCACCAATTTGCTCAGTGCTTCAAACACAATGAGAGCCATGTAGCCTGCTATGCGAACAGATCCTATCCCCCCAAAACCGGGGTGGAGGGTCCTCACTGCACCCTCTGACTGAAAACACATTAAACATTATTTCTCCAGGCAGCTATGACAGTTTTCAACAGCATTCTTTAAGAAAAAGAAAAAACATCCCGAATTCGCTTATTAGTTCTAACAGTGTGTAGTGGGGTCTTCAGGATCTTCTGCATGTAAGCAAATGGGACAAGGTTGCTTCCTCCCCTGGGGGTCTCATGCCTCTTCCTTCTCTCCTGGCCTGACCTGCCATCCTGTGCTGAAGGGCAGAGGTGAGAGTGGCCGTCTTCCTGTTCCTCATCTTGGAGGAAAAGCTTGCAACCTCTCACCCCGGAGCTCAGCATACACCCATCAGCAAATGTCACGCATCACATTAATAGAATGAAAGAAAAGATCATGTGATCATCTCAACAGATGCAGAAAATGCACTGACAAGATTCCACATTCACTCGTGACAAAAACCCTCAACAAACTGGGCAAAGAAGAAATGTTTCTCAACACAAAAAAGGCCATATATGGCCAGTCCTTGACCTCCTTCAGCCTCGGTGTCCTCACCTGTGAAATGGGGCTGAGTGTGAGGATGTCGTGGTGGTGGCGGTGGTGGGGATGATGACATGGAAACGATGTTGTCAGTGACTGCGCTTCACTGAACCGCTACGGGGATCGCAAGTGAAACAGCGCGAGGCACCGAGCACAAAACCCAGCATGGAGTCAGCACCCAGCGGGTGCTCGCGGCCAGCAGTTCAGGCCGTGAATACGAGCAACAAGTCCGTTCCGACAAAATGGAGACATTACCTTCAATTACAGGCCTGTCCCATATTGCTAAAATCACCTTCCGTGAATCTCACCCCAATGAGCAACCAGTTCAGGGAGAACATAAGAATTTTTCTCCTCCTTACTACTGGCCTAAGGGATAAACAGCACCAGTAAGACTCTGCTGGTTTTTGAAGCCACTTTTAAATCTTTATCTGAATTTCAAATTGTGTTTACGGGGCCCAGAGTCTAACAGCGCCTGGCAGGATTGCCAGCCTACAAAACGAGCTGAAGACAGCTCAGTCAGAAAACCCCTACAGGTGTTAAGACGTAGTCTTTTGCAAACCAAGAGATTAGAAACTTAATTTGTGCAAGTGTGAAGGGAACTTCCAGACTGGCAGGGCTTAGTGCAGATAAGAACTTAATTTGCCTGAATGACCCAGACTTCATTCCACGAACATTTTCACTTCTGAAAGGGGCCTGGAGCTTTGCCTTCGAGTGGACATCCAAAAGAAAGAAAGGAAGTCCTAGAAATGAAGGGATTAACTTAATGACGCATAAAAAAGGCATTACTATACACATGGAGATTGAACAACATAGGAACACATAACCAATGAATCGCCCCACAGACCAAGTTCATTCAAGGTCAGAAGCAGTTAATTCCATTTCATACTTCCTTTATTTTTTTAAAGATTTTTTATTTATTATTTTTAGAGAGGGAAGGGAGGGAGATAGAGAGAGAGAAACATCAATGTGTGGTTGCTGGGGATCATGGCCTGCAACCCAGGCATGTGCCCTGGCTGGGAATTGAACCTGCGACGCTTTGGTTCACAGCCTGCGCTCAATCCACTGAGCTACGCCAGCCAGGGCTCATACTTTCTAAAACTTTACTGGAACTGGTTTGGTTTTTTATCTTCACCTCCCCATACACTAAGGTAAATCAGAAGACCCAGGATATAATTATACCAATTGCCTTTAAAAACAAAGACCAGAATGGGAAGGGTTTACAGGAACAAACTTAGACACATGGACAAAAATTGGGGGGGGGGTAATGGGAGGGAAGTGGGGAGGGAGGGGTGGGTGGGCTGGAATGGGAGTAAAAGGCAGAAAACTGTACTTGAACAATGATTAAAATAAAATTAAAAACAAAAAAAAGACCGAACCGTGGCATACTGAAGAGGGCAGGTACTACGTAGCCTCCCACTGCCTTTGTACGGCAGAGCCCAAAACCACGGCCTGGTTCACCACCGGACAAACGATGAAGCAGCCTGCCACCACATGTCGCACACAGCAGGGACACAGAGCACGAGGCATCCCAACTCTACTACACCCAAAAGATGATGAACAGCTCACGTGTCCAAAACTCTGGGAACAATTCTATTTATGTAGTAACAAAAGGCGTGACAGTTTATTATATACAAATAACATAAGCTTTCAAAGAACATCAAAAATAGAAAGGCTATACTATCCAATAAACTCTTTGATCTGGGAGAGAAGATGTACTAATCTTTAGTAAATGGAACTTCCACATTCGAGATGTTATCTAAGAGGCGCTGCTTCTCCAAGCCCAAGCGAGCCAGCTCTTAGAGCCTGTAACAGGATCGCTGGCTACGAGAGGTTCCACTGCTGAAAATCCAATTAAAACTTATCTCTGGTTTAGATTGGCACCGTGTGGGGATAAATGTTATGAATGTCTGTAAGTTGAGGCATCTGATGACACTGAATTATTAAAAGGAACTTTCTATTTCTGCAGTAACACAGTCATTTAGAAATGGCATCTGAGCTGACTATCACATCACAACTCAGAGTAAGTTCTACACTTTAAGGCAGCTATACAGCCTTCAAAAAGCAATTCTAAATCCTATAAATGAAAATTAAAGTGCTACATGCATTATTACCATTATAACATTTCCTTTGGAAACTAGATTTAATTGCAAGGTAATATGTGATGTTTTGCCTTTCTCTGAGAAATTGTTCCCATTAACCTTCTTAATGCCAAGTAACAAAATGAGTATGGGGAAAAAAAGAATATCTGTTAAAATCAATACCGTAACACAAATACTGACTGCATCAAAAGAGAAAAATTGATTATTGTCTATTAAAAAATCCAGGGGAAATTTTCAGTCTTATGGCAAGAGGATAATACTAGAAATATCTGATATTTGAAAACAACTAACCCTCCATAGTTTCTCCCGTAATGAGAGAGAGAGAGAGAGAGAGAGAGACACTGACCGACCCCTAGGCCACATACCTGCACTTGTTTCCCTTGTCTTTGAAGATTGATGCTCTCAATACAAGGACGACTCTTTCCGATATTTCTGTCGGCCTCACGGCCCACAGAATACCCCCCGAAGGAGAGCCGGAAGGACACGCACACATCATCAATCACGGCGGGCAAGTCGGCTTCATGCTCAGGCAGTTCCTCGTTCCCGTCCTCCCCAGTGCGGGGCAGGCTCCTGTCCTCTGGGCAGTCCCCTGCCACATAACCGTCGCTCGGAGTATTGAGCTCCACTCTTTCACATCCAGCTTTTTAGGAGGACCGTTTTCCTCCCCCTTTTTTCAAACAGAAAACTTGAGGGGAAAAATACAATGGTCATGAGTACACCTTCCTTCCCACCTAGATTCAACATTTGTTAACAATTTGCCGTGGCTGCTTCATCTCCACATAGGCATAAGTGTGTGTGTGCTTTTGCTCATTCCTTCGAAAGGTGCGGAAACCATAACCATCCCCAAAACCCTCAGCATGCGATTCCTGAGAACAACATGTCTGACATGGTCAAACTATTATCCCATCCAAGAAAACAAATAACAATTATGTAACACTATCTGACACGTGGTCCGTGTTCAAATATCTCCCGTTGGTGAAAGAATGCTGTAACGTCTCCCTTCAACCTGGATCAAGTCTAAATTCATCATCATAATTGGTAATTATGTCTCCTTGGTTACCTCTAGGCTAGAGAATGGTTCTCTCTCTCTCTCTCTCTCACACACACACACAGCTTTTTACAACAACGATCTTTGGAAAAGTCTCAGGAAATTGTCTTATAAAATGTCGTGCACTTTGAACTTAAGCGACTGTTCGCCCCCTGGTATGCTTCACCTCCCTTCTCTATCCCCCGTGTCTCCTAAAACCCTGAGGTTTGGCACAGGCTTGACTGGATTCAAGCTAAACATTTTTGCAAGAATGCTTCAAAATGGTGAGTGTTCTATCATCTCATTGCACACATAAGCTAATTACTAAAATTCTGTAGCACACCAAAAAATGTATTTTTTATCATTCTGATGGAAATAGGTATAATTTTGATTCATTCACACTGGGCGGGTTTTCTTGTGTTGGCTGTTGTCACTTTTTTACTTGAAATCTAAGGAAAAAGAGGTCAGTGCCCCCAACAAGAGAGTCGGGTATTGCATGTTCTACATTCTTGCAGGACCCCTGGTGAAAATTGCTGGTCTATACTTACTAGAAGGCGTTCTTCTGTAAGGCAGAGTTTCGCTTTCTGTTTTCTTCTCTCCTCCCCCTCCCCTGTCCCAGGGCCCTTTTTGAGTACCCTTGTGGACTAATGGGTGTTTACTCATTCAAAATGTTACAATCAATTAGAGTTATTATTCTTAATACTCAAATTGCCCCAAATTTAACAATTAGGAGCTTCTTTAAGCTGCTGTTTTTTAAACCTGGGTTTTAATACAATGTAATTAAAGTCCTCTCCTTTGTAAAAGGTTATTTCTCTGCTGAAGAAAATCACACACTTACTCATTCAATTAATTCAAAAACGTGTGCTAAGCACTGACCATGTGCCGGGTGCTTTTCCAGGTGCTGGGGATGTGCAGACGAGCAGCAGAGCCCCTGCTGTCGTGGGGCTGACGTTCTGCTTCACGGAGACACATGCAGGGCAGAGGAACGATTATGCACTAAGTCAGATGGTGACAAATGCTCAGAAGAAACACAGAGCAGTGTGGAGGGCACAGAAGGACAGAGAGCTGGCGTCTGAGACAGGGCGGGGGGAGCCCTCTGATGTGACGGCACTGGGCAGAGGCCCACGCAGACCAGGGAAGCAGTCTGTAGCATCTGGGAGATGAGAGACCCAGGCAACGGGGCGAAGGCGAGGGCCCTGCTGGGCGTGTTCAGGAAACAGCAGCGGGGACGTGTCTGCGGTGCAGGGAGGCGGAGGCAGTCCGTCGGAAGAGGGAGCATCGGAGAGGAGCAGATCCTAACATCCTCCGACGCGCAGTGTGGACACATGGCTTTCATGTTGTAGTTTTACTGCAACGTAACAATTTCTCCAGCAGGGCCTCAGCATGGGGGGGATGGTGGCCCTCAAGAAGATGTGAATGTATCCTCGCCCAGGGAACTTGCAAATGTGTCCTTATTCAGAAAAGGATATGTAGTTAAGTTCAGGACCTCAGAGGAGGCCATCCTGGATGATCTGGGTGGGCCCTCGATCTAGTGACAGCTGTCCTCATATGAGGCGGAAGAGAAGACTCAGGGAGACAAAGATACTACGTGAAAACGGAAACTGAGACTGGAGCTACGTAAACACGAGCCAAGGAGCACCCCAGCCGGCCATTGCTGAACACTAGCAAAAGGGAGACATTAATAACTGAATCAGAAAATTCAATTAATATTATGAAATAAAACTAATGAATAGATTCAAAGCAATCCAAATCAAAATCCCAGCAGGCATTTTAAATAGCAATCGACCAAACTCATTATAAAGTTGATACTGAAAAGCAAAGGACCTAAAATCACCAAAGCAGCTTTTACAAGGACCAGAGCTGGGGGCTCACATCGCCTGGCGTCAAGACTTGCCGTGACGCCAGAGTCACCGCGCTGGCACGGCACTGCTGTGACAGCAGACACACACGTGAGTGGGACAGAGGAGTGTCCAGAAATAAGCTCACACGCACCGTCCACTGGTTTTCTACAAAGGTGCCACACTGGATCGAGCAGTAGGTCCCCAAAACCCACGTCTACCCCGCACCTCAGAATGTGACCCCTTGTAGAGACGGGGTCTTTGCAGGTGTCCTTGGTTCAGAGGAGGTCCTGCCAACCAGCTTAGGGGCCCCCCAAGTCCAGTGACGGGTGTCATGAGGAGAGAGCACAGAAAGGACACACGGGAAGACAGCCATGTGATGACAGAGGCAGCGCCTGGAGTCACACAACTACATGGCAAGAATGACAAGGACTGACTGGGGCCACCAGCAGAAAATGCCCAGGGAGAGTCCTCCAGCACAGCCTTGGCCCCGCAACAGAAAGTCCCGCCCACACCTCAATTTCAGACTTCTGGCCTCCAGAACTGGGAGAGAGGCAATTTCTCTTTTAAGCCACCAAAGCTGTTAAGGAGCCCCAGGAAACTAACACAGTTTTGTCGTCATCGGTTGGCTGGTTGGTTTTTACTGAGATAAAATCCACCTAACATGAAGTTCACCTGATCATGGGTTCCACAGCCAGACCGGCCTGGACCCCACCCAGGGGCCTACCCCATCCTGCGCCTGCCAGAGCGAGCTGCCGACCTGGGCTCACAAGCTGCCAACCTGGATTCGCTTTCTGGCCCACAAAGTGGGGACAGAGTCCACGCGGCGGCCTTGGGGTCATCAGGGCTCCCTGGTGAAAGCCGTGCTTCTCCAGTGGGGCCTGCAGCAGAGCCGCCTGCAGGGCTGCTGGGTCCCGCTCCCAGAGGTTCTGAGATTCGGTGGGTCTGGGGGGCCCTGGCAATCTGTACGGCCGACATGATGCCAAAGCTGCGGCTCCCGAGACCACGCTTTGAGGGCCAGTGCACGGAGCTGGGGTGTGAGGGTGGGAGGGGGGCCTACTTTGGAACCAGAGAAAGCTGGGTTTCAAAATCTGACTCCTGCGAACGTGAACAGCGGCTTCCTCACTGAACAGCAGTCTCAGCACTGACGCGCAGAACCTGTGGCTATAGGTGTGGAAGTTACCGTTCAAGTTACGTTATGAGGAGGGCACAGCCAAGCCCTCCGTCTCAGAAAAGCGAGCCTGGGCATCCCAGCATGCCTGCACTGTTCGGACCACAAGGGACAGAAACCAACACCAGTTCATGAGAAATCTACCGGACAAAACCGAAGTACATCCAGGACTCACAAGGACTAAATCCAAACAGACAGATACTCACTCCTGAACCCAGGTGACTACCTCAGCAAAGGCTTGGGGTGACCATCTCCAGTTCTCTCTCACCTGGCTTTCTCTGCTGACTCAGCCTGCGCACGGCCCTTGGAATCAGGCAGCCCGAGACGGCCCGGTCTGTCCGGATGGGGATGCGGGTCACACGGGTGTATGCACTTGTCAAAACTCATCTAACGGTGCCCTTCAGACACGTGCCATCCACTGGACAGACCGGGACTCCCTCGTGTCTGTCCCCCCACTGAACTGCGACACATCAAAGACGGAGAGGGAGCCGAAGTCGACCCTGAGTCCCCAGCGCGAGCACGATGCCTGGCATGCAGCCAAATCTCCATAAATGTTTCATTAATAAACCAAGGAAGACAAAGTTAAGAATTGGAGAAATTTTACTTAAGGTTCATTCTGAAAAATGTGTCACAAGTTTTCATTTGAATTAGTGATTATATTCCAGTGAATTAATATAAACAGATTTAAATTTTACTGATTATAAAGAGAATATTTATAAGCAAGTAATTAGTGTCTTAATTACAGTGCAAACTGATTTGGATACATGACTCTACCGCCACCTAGTGGACAGAAATGCATACTACCATGTTTGGAAACTGCTGCAGAAGACAAAGACTCTCCAAACGATGGGCCAGGAGCACACACATCCACACACACTCAGCAGGCACCTGCTTGGTTCCAGAAACTGCGCCGGGTTCCATGAGGACAGGCACCGCTCCCGTCTGCTTTGAGCACTGCTGTACCCCAGAGTGACAGAGCACTTCGCTGGCTTTCAACAAAAATGGGTGAACTGATGGTCTGGACTCCGGGATGCAAAGGAGCCAGAGATGTGACCTTCAGGAAAGACAATCAGCCTCCCAAACGAACAGGATTTTACCCAGGCGATGAAATACTATTCGGCACTTAAAAATGAGCCATCAGGCCATGCAAAGACATGGAGAAACCTTAAATGCCCATTACTAAAGGAGAGAGGCCCATCTGAAAAGGCCGCACGCAGCACCAGATGATTCCAGCTGTAAAGCGTTCTGGGAAAGGCACCACGATGAAGACAGCCAGCAGCTCGGGGGGCGCCAGGGGCTGCAGGAGGAAAAGACGACCAGGCAGAGCACAGAGTTGTTGGGGCAGTGGAACTAGTCCGGGTGATGCTGTGTTGGTGGACTTGCGTCATTGCACGTTCGTCAAAATCTGCAGCAGGGCGTGACCCACAGATACGGACAGTGATACGGGGTTGACGGAGGGGGGACAGCGTGGGGCTGGGTGGAGGGGGGAACCAGTGGAGGAGGAGCAGGAACAACTGTAATAGCATAAACTATTTTTAAAAAATTTTAAATATAGCATGCACATTAAAAAAAAAAAAAAAAAAGCCTGCCCTGACTGGTGTGGCTCAGTGGGTTGAGAGTCATCCCACAAACCTAAAGGTCGCCGGTTCAACTCCCAGTCCAGGGCACAGGTCTGGGCTGCGGGCCGGGTCCCTATCTGGGGGTGCGCAGGAGGCAACAGACCACTGGGTCTCTCACACACCAATGTTTCTCTCCCTCTTTTTCTCCCTTCCCCTCTCTCTAAAAATAAATAAAGTACTCTTTGAAGCCCACAGCATGTACAATACAAAGTTAATGACCACGGCTGAATCCGCATGTAAACCAGACACGCTGAGTGACAGCGAGGTGCCCCTGTCGGTCTGCACATTGGACCCGACGCACCGCTCTGGTGGGGGATGCTGGCCGTGGGGGGTAGGGGGGGCGGCCATTCCCGTGCATGGCGCGCACGTGAACTTTGCTCTTTCCGGCTCAATTTTGCTATGAATCTAAAACTGGTCTTACCAAAAAAGTCTATCTTTTTAAAGTCAGAATTTTTTTACTCTGACTTTATTCAAAGAAGCAAACACACATCTAATGAGTGATAGAAGTATGACACTGTTTATTTTGTACAGTACTGTTTTTAAACACCTAAGTAAATGCTCACTAAATGTCATTTCCTCACTTCCCTGGCACAACCCCAGCCCAGGCTGCTCACATTACACGGCTCTAAACAAGCCACTGTGTTACCTATGAAATTAAGACAGCTAGATTAGACCTCTTACTGGCCTTCCTAATGTAACATTCTTTTCATTTCAAAAGAAGAAGCAACACAATTGAAACTTTTCTAGGGTATAGAGAAAGAAGAGTAATGAGTAATAGAAGTGTGACGCTGTCAGATACTTAGAGCATCACGCTGACACCGAAAACCGATACAGAATGCATTAAAGATTACTGTCATGTCTCTGATGAATACCGACGCAAAAACCTCACAAGTAATACAAGAAGGACTCAGATGTGCTCTAAAGGAAAGATTGGCCGTGAGCACAAGCTGTCATTCCAATGATGCGAGGACAGTTCAACAGTAGGAAATTTACTCATACTAATATAAGCCAGTCAAAAAATAAAAATTAATGATCATCTGAGTATATGTCAAAAACGCCTGTGACAAAATTGCTGATCTTTAATTCCTGATCTTTAATCCTCAGCAAAATAGTGACAGATGACTATTTACTTAGTGTAACTGAAAAATACAAAAATTTGTATCAGGCTGCAACTTTCTAATGCTTTGTTGGAACCATTATTAAAACATTAAAACAATGAAACAGTAGGAGCATCTCAGAAACATGTCTGTTGAAGTCTCGAAGGCATACGGAAAGCGCACTATTATTTTTTAACATCGATATGAAAGTACTAGCCAATGAGAGCAAAGAGAAGTTGAGTATCGAACATTTTCACGGTGCTTGCCATGAGTCAGACGTGGTTCTGAGGACTGCATAAACACGGAATCACAGAATTCATATAATCTCCCTAACAACCCTGCGAGGGCTGCCGTGAGCCCCCTTTAAAGACGGGGAGCTGGGGGCACAGGGAACATAACCTGCCCAGATCCACACAGCTAACCAGTCAGTGGGGCCAGGAGGAAGCCCAGGCAGCAGTGGCTCCGGAGCCTACCCCTTCACCTCTGCGCTGCATGACAGTGCCCGGGGAAAGAAGGCAGAGGCCCCCCCAGACACAGATGGCAGCACTGCGGCTGGAAAGCGCAAGGTGGGGGAGCTGAAAGGCTGCTGGACGTGAGAATGCAGTGGAATCATTGATTACAAAATAACACATGAAAAATCAATTAAAAATCAATAACATCTCTACATGTTAACAATAAACGCTTAGAAATATATATATATATATATATATATTTTTTTTTAATCCTCACTGGAGGACATGTTTTTTTAATTGATTTTAGAAAGAAACATCAGTGTGAGAGAGAAGCATCCGTCAGTTGCCCTGCCCCTGCCCCACCCCCACCCCGCCCCTGCAGGCACTGTGACCCATGGAACCCGGTAGCCTAGGTACATGCCCCCACTGGGAATAGAATCCACAACCCTTTGGTCTACAGGACGACTCTCCAATCAACTGACCCACCTGGCCAGGCCAGAAAATGTTTTGTTTCGTTTTTTTTTAACAAAGATGCCATTTACACTCGTGACCAAAAGAGCTAACTGGAAATAAAAAGAAATGGTCCTATCTGAATAAAAATCTGCAACTCAGTTTATCGGTGAAAATAACACAGTTCCTATTCAAATAAAAATGTACAGCTCTGTGAATATGAAGTCCAACTTTATAGGAAGTGAAGGATTCAAAGGGCTCCGCAAGCCGCCTAAGTCGAGCTGCCAGAGCAGGAAGCAGACCACCTCCAGAAAGGCCCACCCTCCCCCACCCACCTGGATCAGGTCAGCAAGTGAGCTTTGCCCAGTAATCTATGCCCCAACGCTGGACAAGTTTAATCCCCGTTGTTACCAGGCCAAGAGCATGGTCAGGGTACAGAGTAGCTTCTCGGCAAAGTATTAGTAAACCGCAGCTGGGCTCACAAAACAGTCCGCACCTTTACTACCTAAGCCAGCGCCAACTCTGAAGCATGCCGGCAAGGAGGGAATCTGGTAGAACAAGTGGATCTTCTCATTGACGCGGATTCTGGTTAAAGACCTCGACGCAGGTAGAGCAGCCAATGCCAGACGAAGACGGCTGCAGCAGGCCGGCCCGCTCACGTTAGGTCTCGAGGGAGTGGCCACAAACTCGAAGGGGGTCTGGGGGCTTCGGCGAGAAATAAAGGACAAAGGCTTATCCGTGGGCCTCCAGGTTTGCAAGCCGGGAACACAGCAAGGGCCAGATGCAGAGCGTTCCGAAGAAGAAATGCTAGGAGTTCTTACAGTAAAAAGGACATTCTTGAAAAGAATCAGTCCCGAATTCTTAGCCTCTGGCCTGGTCCAAGGCAGTGACCGCCTACACGACTGCCCGGCGGTCTGGGTGACCAGGGTCAGGGGGGTCCAGGTCTGTGCACGTCCTGCCACTTGTCCTCCGGTGCGTAATCAGAGTTATCAGGAGGCTGCGAGTACGCCCAGGCATTAACACAGATCCCCAAAGTTCAAAAGTTTAAGTTCCCAGGCTAGTTCCAACAAGAAGAGAATTTTCTTCAGACCTCAACCTACTTCACTGTAGTAACTTAACAGCTTGACTACAGTGACTCTATTTTTATTTCTTCGTGCTATTTCCCATGAGGAAATTGTTCACACTGCCAAAAGAGAAACTGTGAATGAGTACACAGAGATAGGCTTCCTGAAAAGTAAGGATCATTCAACTATGAAATGAGTTAAGGAGGAAAACCGGGATTCTCTCTAGGAAATATTTTTGTAGGACAGATAGCCATCCATAAAAAACTGTTGTGCATCAAGACAGGGGAAATGCTTTCACTGTGAAGATTAGCGCCATAACTACTCAGCCAGGCAAGCAACCAACCAACAATGTATAAAGCTCCTACTATGTGCACGGCTCTGCAACAGTTATAACAGAACGTAAGCTGTGGTTCCATCCAGAGAAACATTCACTATGTGGCTGGGGAGATAAATGCATGAAGAAAAGACGAGCAATACATAAAATAAGGCAAGTTAATAACAGAAGAACTTCTCTCTCTACTTTCCCATGTATGTTTTAGGAGTAAGAATACAAGAAGCAGTCAACCAGAATGGAATTTTATTTCCTCCAACTTTTAGGTACCGAAAGGATTTGAAGCTTTTTAAATATACACAGGTGAATAATCTATAGCAACAGTAATAACTTATCAGAGATTACTGAAAACAAAGGAACACCTAAAGAAAACTCGGTCATCTTTATACTCCTATTTCATTAAAGCGTATTTACCAGTCAGTTTAACTAACCACTACTATACACAGGCCACGGTGCTAATCTCCTAATGAATGGGCCAGAATGAAACTGATGAAAACAATAAGAGAACTATACACACAGCGACAGGACTGGAAGCGAGTTCCGGGACAGCTCTTCGACAGCAAGAGAACCGGGGACTGAGACTCAGCGTCTGCAACTTCAACTGATCACGTTCAGCTGTGTAGTCTCACCTCCGCTTATATCGCTACAATAAAAGCCACAGATGGAATTATGTCAATGTCCTCCCATCCCTAAGATAACTCACTTTGTAACACCACAAACCTACAACTGAGGACATGCGGGTGACAGTCGACATTAATTCAATGCGACGAATGTTTTCTCAGTTACAATACTACGCTCAGTAACAGAAATGGGAAGTGGAACAATGGGAAGTGGACGCGGTTTGCTCTGGCTGCTGTTTTTAGTTACAGATAAAGTCCAAGACCTTGAGTTCACATTACGGAATTCTTCTCTTAGTTCAAGGGCTGGGCGGGGTGTGGGGGGCGGGCAGGGGGGGAGGTGTGCCTTTAAAAAGTAAGGTTCCTTAAAACAGCCCTGTTTTTCCAATCATTAACTGCCTAACCAAGAAGCTAGAGAGCTGGAAAACTGCTCAGTTCACTTGTAAGAAGTGAATGGAATATGAACTGGAAGTAAAAATTAAATATCATGAAGAAATTTTATTAATACAAGATCTATTGCACGAAGCAAAATATAACCCAGCTAATATCTCACTGTGCTATTACCAAGTCTAAAGAGGTTTCCAAGTGAGAAATGTGCTCTGTTAAATGCTTTTGGGACCCTGGCCTCCAAGTCCTATAGAAAGGCAGGTACGGCCATGAGGTGAAAATGCTAGGAAGCAAGAGAACGCCTTCTTTACAATTTGCAGCTAGGTTATTACCCATGATAAATTGATAACCATTCATTAACTTGGAGAGCAATAGACAACTGGCAGGCTATTTCATGCCTCAAAGAATTTATGGCAACAATGACAGGTGACTTTGAATTCAGAAAATAAAATAGATTCTTGGAAATTGTTACTTTCATGCATTCTTCTTTTAAATAAACTTGGAGGCAGATATAGGTATTTGCTGCTGATAAGAATTAAAGTTCATGATTTTCTACATCAATAATAAAAGGATTAAAGTGTATCAGTTTCATTGGTCTGTCAATCAACAATATACAGTACATGTGAATCAGGCATTTAAAGTATATCCTGATGTATAATCCACTCTAGGTCATAAGCAGGAAAGATTATGCAGAACATACATCAAAACCTAAATTTAAAGGGGTACGATTAAGATTTAGGGGTTATGTGGGCAGGTTCTCCTTAGCTGGCACCTCCCTGCACCCACCATAATGTGGGTGCCTCCTAATGAGGGTTTTTGTTCGATTCAATTTTCTTCTAATCCTCCGTGTTCCCAAACTGATCTGCACCTCAGGCGTCCGCCATCACCTACGCTCCACTCTCTCTAGGAAAACTTCTCTCCGGGACGAGTGATGGTCAACCCTGGCTGCACACAGGCATCCCATCAGGTGCTCTGAAAACAAGCCGATGAGTCCCAGGTTAATTACAACACATCAGAATCTCTCTGAGCAGCACCGGGCATGGCTTTGCTGTCGTTCAGCTCCCCTAATGAGCAGTCGAGGTCCACACCTACTGCTCCGGTACACCTGTCCCTCCGGCCCTCTCCTGATCGTCGGCACCTCCCCCTTCTCTCCGGCCTAAGGTCCTCGCCGCCCAGCACTGAGTGAAGCATCTCCTCCTCCTCTTCCGTAGCTGACCCCGGGAGCACTAGGCAGTCCCTCCTGCTCGCTTCTACACGAGTCTGTCCCTGCCTCCGTGACAGCATCTGCCACCATTTACTGTTACTGATGGTGTGTGTGTCTATCTCCACCACAAGGGCAGGGGATTTCTCCACTTTAGTACCCAAGGCACCCACAGAGACTAACAAACTCCTACAGTCGGGTCTCAGAAGTAACTACCAGACTGGAAAGCCGGAGACAAGGCTAAGGGACGACCCATCAGGCAGACACAGGAAGGGGGACGCAGCTCATCCACCTCCGCCTGTACACTGACTGACCCAGACTGGTTACATCGGACCCGGCGCTGGAGTGAACAGTCCTGAAACGTCTACCTCCCCAGAGGACTGATCTGTCAAATTTAACTTTTTTCACCCTCACCGGTACTATGGCTTTTAGGCAGAGCCTTCATCATCTTTTGCCTAGACTTTTAAAAGAGCACCGTAATTAAGGTCCCCACTGCCCATGCCTCGCCATTCCAGGCAAGGACAGACCACCGAGTTACCTGTAAGAGAATGCATCTCTTCCCCACATCCTTGCGTTGGAAGTTCGCATGCAGCTCTTAGGGACTGAAGTCTACATTCTCTCCAGGGCCCATCGGGCCTCCTGGCCAGGCACCCCCCAGCCCCTGCCGCTGCTCTCCCCCCATGACCAACACCACACGCACACCCAGCCGCTCCCCATCAGCTCACAGCCTGGGTCCCATACACACGAGCGGCCCTCACAGTAAAAATGCCCACTCCATTACCCACCGTTATCCAAACTTCACAGATCCTGTAAGAACCAGCTCCAGTGCTGCCTCCTGTCCCATGACGCGATGATGACCACACCCTCATGTACTGATTCTTTCCGAAAGTCTTTCTGGAGGCCCTACTCTGTGACAGGCATTAGCATAAACATTCCTGCAGTGCTTCACTCAAACTTGAGTTCTCACAGTTAAAAAGCATTTAAAAGAATTTATCTTCTCCATCTGTCTGCATTTCCTGAAATAAGAGCCACTATTCTGGTCCAGCTCCCTTGTTCTGCTGACTTGGGTCCAGAACGGACCCAGGGTGCCAGGCAATGCCTAGCACAGCCTCCCCAGAGGACGCTGGGTCAGGCTGCAAGGACTGTTGTTGGAACAGCAGCCGGACTCACACGGAGAACACCGTGACCCAAACTGGGGAGGGGTCACAGCCAGTCTTCATCCCAGAAGAGACGGCCTGAGCCAACGGTAACAAACAAGGCAGGCAGAGACGACTCTGAGGTGTGCAAACACGGAAGACTGATTCTGAACTAACATGATGAACAAAGACTTTGGTATATTTTTCGGAATCACAGCCATAACCTGCAAGGGACGAGACGATTCTAAATACATTACATCCATCTTCCTATCAGTCCTACAGCCTAACCTCGCATTAAGAATGCACGCGGCGAAAGTAAGCTGAACTAACATTTTTGCAAACAATGACTAAACATACACGCACGTGCACGATGTGTATTCATACGAGCCAGAAGGTGAAACAAAGCCATTAGAAACAGTAAATTCTAGACCAGGATCTCAGAAAAGATCTAATCTAAAAGCAGTGAGTTGAAATACACCTAGCATACAGTACATATGAAAAGACTAATTTATTCTACCACATCCAAGTCACAAGCAATACTAAAGCGTGGACTGAAATTTGGACGTAAATTACCTGTCATGTGGACTGCATCAGAGGAAACCATTCTGTGGGAGGTGGGGGGCCGGGCGGGGGGAGGCTGAGCAGCCAGGCCCAGAGAAGCAGAGATGAAAACACAGGATTACACGCCTGGGCTCTTGAAGGCTTTCCAGGCCCTGGTTCCAACCCCTTCCCGGGTTGCAAGATGCATCCCTGCCTTCATTTCTGGGAGACATTCTGAATCCTTCTAAAATACACTTCTTAGTTTAAGCTGCCTCTAGCTGGTCTGTGTTATCCAAAAATCAAAAATCTTCTACCAAACACAAATACCAGAAGGACTTGGCCTCTGCTGCCTGGCTTACACCCAAGAACCTCATTGCCAAAACATCTACTCCTTTGATACCTATTTCATTTCATGCTCCTCTTCCCAACCACCGACTCATTCCACACCATCCAGGGGCACCCCCTTCATGCCAGGCGCTGCCGGCCCTGCCAACAGAAGGGTGATGAAATCACCGTCTCTGTACTCAAGTTCCAGACCTAGTGCAGCACCTCTTCCTGAACGTGAATCTTGATCAATTTGTAAAATCAGTGTAGTCAGTCCCAAAAAATACATTTTGAAATTTGAGATATAAAAGAACAAAAATAGCCCTGGCTGGTGTGGCTCAGTGGATCAAGTGCCAGCCTGAGTAGCAAGGAGTCGCTGGTTCAATTCCCAGTCAGGGCACATGCCTGGGTTGTGGGCCAGGTTCCCCAGCTGGGGGCGTGCAAGAGGCAGCCAACTGATGTAGCTCTCACACATTCATCTTTCTCTCTCTCTCTCTCTCTTTCTCCCTCCCTTCCCCACCCCCGTCTAAGAAGTAAATAAGTAAAATCTTTTTTTAAAAGAAAAATAGAGTACAAGAGGTAATGGTTAAAAACTGTTTTCTCTAACTTTTGTTCCAGTTACATGGGTGTGTACTTGATAGCAATACAGCATGTATTTCTCACTGTGAGTCATGAACAGAGTTTGGAAAATATCAGTGGGTCCCTATTTCACCATCTCAACGAATGCCAAGGAGAATGGTCAAAAAACTTGTGCCTTAGAGACTCCATCAGTGCTTCAGTTAATTTTCTAAAACTAGTAATTTTAATTGGCATATCCTCTGTTTGTGTTGATTTCCCAAGCTCTTTAAAACAGTGACTGGTTTGCATCAAGCAGATTAAACATTCCTTCTTGTTTAGTTTTAATTAGCTAAGTAAATCCTTTTCTCTTTGTCTTAACAGTACGAAGAAAGTTCAAATCAACGCGTCAGAATTTTTGTAAACTCTTAATTAGCTAAGTATAAATGTAATACGCTCCTGCCATACATACAATGAAACACTGACCAGGCAAAGCCCGATCGCCCCCAGGGGAACCGTCAGGGCACCAGAGTGACAAGTGGGCTGGAGTAAAGAAGGCCACAAGACCCACAAGAGCCGAGTTCAAGGAAGTCAAAGGCGGATCAAGACTCTAAACTGTTCAAGATAACTTCTGAAAAACGGTGACTTAAGAGAATGCAAGAATAACACATCA
The DNA here is from genome assembly GCF_019186645.2 of Phyllostomus hastatus. Classification (NCBI taxonomy): domain Eukaryota; kingdom Metazoa; phylum Chordata; class Mammalia; order Chiroptera; family Phyllostomidae; genus Phyllostomus; species Phyllostomus hastatus. The sequence goes on from NW_025333607.1 coordinate 11,321,769, forward strand.
AGTAAGCCTACAGCTTTTTCCAGTATTTCTTATATTTTCCAAGTGTCTTGCGTCTAAGAATCTGATTTCATCTCAAGGAAAATGAATTCAAACATATTTATGTTCCAATGTAAAGACTGCCGATCTCCAACAGAGAGGGGAAGCTGTGACATTCTGGTTAGTCAGCAGGAACACTCCCTGAATGCCAAGGACATGCCGCTCCAGGTATGACACAGAACACCATACATACTGTGACTTGTCATGAAATACTGATGTGTTAAAATCCATCGTAAAAACTCAGGGCAGTTTTAGCAGCAGAAAGTGATCTTATCACAGGCATGTTTCTATAGAAATACTTACCACACAGCCCTGGCTGGTGTGGCTCAGTGGACTGAGTGCCAGCCTGCCAACCACAGGGTCCCTGGTTCAGTTCCCAGTCAGGGCACATGCCTGGGTTGCGGGCCAGGTCCCCAGTGGGAGGGTGCACGAGAAGCAACCACACATTAATGTTTCTCTCCCTCTCTTCTCCCTTCCTCTCCCTCTAAAAATAAATAAATATTTTTTAAAAAAGAAAAAAACCACCATACAAAAGCATGGCAGTCAATTTTCATGTTTTTTCAAAAGCATGCATTAGCTACTTACTCATCCATTTTATTAGGAAAAACACCTAACTCAAGGTTAAGAACTACATATGTGAAAGGGCTAAAAACGAAGAAACATACTTATAAACTACCTTCTCCTGACGCAGAGTGAACACTGCCAGTACTCGGTTTTCAGAGCGGCACCTGGTTCCAGCTCACGGAACCCTCGCGCTCACACAGTCATTCTCATTCGGTCCAAATTAACTGCGCTCGCCCCAATTCCAGGGGCCTAGAGATGAAAGTACTCACAGTTTAGGAAAGGAACATAAACCCAACTGTAACTTAATTTGGGAAGGACGACAGAGGCGCGGCCTAGTACCGTGCGGTAAGGTGGGGACAGCAAGGGAGGCTGCCCTGAGAGAGGCCGCTCTGGAAGAGAGGGTGGGCGGGGCCAGGTGAGAGAGCATGCGCATGGACACACGGGGAGCCTGGCGCTCTGAGCTCAGCCGTGGGGGGCGGCATGGGCCCGCTGAGTTTCAAGGAGCACCCTATAAAATGCGCAGCTTGCATTCTTCAAACATATTAACATCATAAAATGATTAATGTCACAAAAGACGAAAGAAGCCTGAGAAACGATTCCAGGTTAAAGAACACTGAAGGGTAAGGGCAACTCTATGTAACGTGTGACCCAGCACTAGATCTTGGACTGAAAGAAAAAAAATGCAACAAATGGCATTATTGGCATAATTGACAAAACTAGAAATGTGGACTATACGTATGAGAACTGTGTGAAGGTTCAATTCCTTGGATTTTGGCAAGTGTACAGTGGTTATACAAGAGAATATCTTTGTTCTTAGAAAACACATACTCAAGTATTAAGAAAGGGACATATATAGACAGTCTACTCTCCAATGGCTTTGAAAAAAATAAGGTGTGTGTGTAATAAAGAAAAAATTAATATGATAAAACTAATATGGCAAAATGTTAAAATTTGCTAAATTTGGGTAAATGGCGTATAACATTTCTGTACTATTCCTTCAACTTTCCATAATTCATTCCAATATAAAGTATTTTAAGTGGTTTGACCAATTTTGAAACATATTTAAAAATAAGAATGCATTTACACTTCATGTTTCATTTCAACAATAATTAGCAAGCTAACAAAACATACTTTCCAATGGAAAAGATCTGAAAAAAGATCAACATAATACAAATTGTAGGTAAATATTTTATGAGAGGATTAAAGCATCAGCTCACACGGCAATTACGCACTGCTACTCGGCTTATTTTTCCACTGGATTTCATTTCGGGCTTGTCAGGGATCCCCTGAGTAAAATTAGAACACTTTATCTCTCATCTATAAATAGGTTATTCCATTTCGGTAGAAAGAAGTTCTATAAAAACGCAGGAAGACTGCTCCTAAAACCAACCGGGTTAAGAGCTGCAACAGGCATGAAATCTGGCTCGTCTCATTGGGCTTTAAGAGCTAATTAGTGGGAAGCACAGTTCAAATCTAGACAGTGGGGGGCACTCGGGCCCATCTTGGGAAAAAAAACCTGAAGAAGGCACTAGTCTTCTTACGAAGGATTCTATAACAAGTGTGAAAGCCTTCAACTAATACTTGATCTTAGCGTTTCAATGATTCCTGATGTTCTCCAAAGTAACAGCAACATGGGAAAACTACAAACCAAAGGTGAACCAGCGAGAGCCTCAGAAAAACACACACACTTCTACAAACCCACTCACCGAGCCAGAGCCCGCACGGGAAGTGCCAGATGTAATGACAACAGCCAGAGGCTTCCTTTGCCCTCGAGAGAAAGAACCCGGGAAAGTGACGGGCAGCCCTTCCTTCACCCTGGCACGTTGCTATTCCTCCACGATGGACTGACGCACATTTTATTTTGTTTTCCAATTTCTAATCAAAGTAATAGATAGCCTATGGTTAAAAAGTCCAAGACTACCAAGTGGCTCCCCCAAAGACAATCATATGTAATCGTTTCGTGTTGGTGGTCTTCTGGCAGTCACTCTCACTTTTCCAAGCAGACTTTTCCCACCAGTTCTTCATGCCTGACCTTAAAGTACCTAGGAGCCATGACCCGTTAGGACACGATGCTTTAGTGAACTTACACTTCCCGTGAACACCCCTCTTCCTCTTATGCTTGTCACAATTTTAGCTCTTCTGTGGGTTACTTTTAAGACGTACCTGCGACTTCATTTTTTGTTCTACCAACTACAAACTATCTCGACTCTTCCTCCTTCTGAAGGTAAGGCTGTCAGGACCTGTACCCGTTCTTCCACATCTCCTCCCAGCTTGTCGGCTCTACTTTCTAGTTCCCATTGTCGAGACTTAGGATTCACATTCCATTGTCCCACCGTCAGTAAATAAGCCTTCCACGCGCTGTCAGCAGCAGTGGCTCTTAAGCTGCAGTGCGCGGCAGAATCATCGCCTGAGAACTTGTTGGAACACAGACTGATGGACCTCACCCAGTGAGCTGCTGCTGATCCAGTAGGTCTGGGGTGTGGCCGGAGACTTTGCATTTCTAACAAGTTCCCAAGATGCCTTAGTGCATGGAGTTCTGTTGGACCATTTCTTCTCGTAAAATACACACACACTCCCCTCATCCAAGCAAAGGTACGTGCACCCATACACACAAGCATGCATGTCTATGGATATATTCATGTGTGTATACATATGCACATGTTCTACACATGGCTACATGCATGCGTGGGGGGTGTGCAGGTGCATCTGCTTGGATGAAGTTGTCTACAGTGAAAACAGAAATGTGTAAATTCAAGTTACATTTGAAGAAATAGCAGACAGGACTTGATGTTCACTTGAATGGAGAGAGTGAGACAGTTCCCTTTAAGATTTTCCCTGTTTTCAACAGCTTGGTTAAGGGTGCATATGAGACTGTCTGGTCCATCTGGTCTTCTCTGATTAATCTTTTTCCTTCCCTCACTTAGTAGGTATCTTAATTTTTTAGTTAATCTTTTCACCCGGCTTAGGTTCTGGCAATAAGGGAAACCAGTAAACAAAGTCTAAATCATTTTTTATCTTGGAGATAAGAAGTAATTTAGCAGTTCGGATTCAGAATATATTTAGAGTGAGTCTGATTTATTATGGTATTATTTACTACATCTTTTTTTTTTAACTGGAAAAAGTACTTTGGCTCCTTATTACTTTTGCTTATGGGAATTCTGTTCATCTCAAAGAAGAAATCTTTCATGACTGGCTCTATAAATTACTGCTCTAGGCTTATTTCAGAACTATTTTTCTGAAAACACTGTTTTACAAGTATGGTTGCTTCTAGCTAGGATATTACTGACTTCCTAATAGTCCTTGTAGGGCTTGAAAATGACTTTTTACGTAGTGAAATCTTCCCCCCTCACAGCAGACAGACGCTGTGCACTGACAATCCAAAAGCCATTTGTGACTTACATGATTGGTGACTTTGGGAAGCTGGACACGTGGCTCGGAGCCTTCGGAGTCCTTCTTGGGGCAGCCCCTCCATGTCTAAATTTCAGAGGGGCAGGTTCTGCCCCCAGGGAAGGGCCTCCGGTTGTCCAGCTGGCGGGAGACTAAGTTTGCTTTTGTTGCCTAGCCCTGTGGAAGCCGACTGCTGTCACACATGAAAGCCATGTTTTCCAAATGCTCTATCAGTAAGAAAGCTAAAATTGTGATCTTTGAAGCAAAAAAGAACAAATCTGTATAGCCACTCAAACTCACCAAAACTTAGGCCTACCAAAAGTTCCCAAAGACTTATTTTTAACTTGTTTTTTTTTTTAACCTAATCCAGTTGGGCCTAAATTTTATATTTACAAAAACCATGTAATTATACCAACATTTTTAGTAACAAGATTCTAAACCCCTCTGCTCTGCTGGCCAAGAAGCACTAAGAAGAGGTTGACATTTAAGTAAGGACCCAGCAAACTAAGCAACAAGGCATTTATATCCTAAAGTCAAGTACTAAACCAAGGTGGTGTTTTCAAGCTATGTGAAGAGTTTCAAACTACAATGAAGTTAAAGACCCACCTAAAATACACTTTATTTGTGCAATGTCTTCTTTTTTTCTACTCTCAGCACAAAAACCAATCTCTCCTTATTCCCATGCAAATATAAGGAAGAAAAACAACCTTTTTTTTCTTGGGAGTAGAGTAGGGGAAGCAGACAAGCTTTTCAACTTGGCATTTGACTGAAAATTACATGTAAAAACAGACACATCATTAAGTCTCAAAACTCTCTGACTATTCAATTCTCAAATATGCTGCAAAAAGCTACAAAAGACAGCTTGTCTCTGGATTACTCCAGCTCAGCAACTTTTTAAAGGAGGGATTACATAAAGAAATTGTTCCAACTAGTCATACTTCTGTATTAAAGGCAACATGAATTGAAACAGATTTGTTTGTCTGAATCTAGACCAATGTTAAAACATGGTTAATTGCTAAATACTTAAACTTCATTTCTCTTTCCCACAGTAAATGTTTCTAAAAATGACCTTGTGCAGTCTCTCTTGACTTTTCAGAGTTCTATTTGTTTACACGTTCTATTTGTTTTTTATGTGATATTTGAATGAATACAATCCAGGAATTTATTAGATTTTGAAATTAAAACTTACTCTTCTTGACCAAATTAACTATATAAAGTTTTCTCCAGGAGGCACCATACTTATTAAAAACCCCACATTCTAAAATCATCTCTCAACGTGAATATATTCTAATGTTATTTCTGAAACCCAGAGAAACGACCTGACGACAAAGAAGGGGACTACTGTTCACGGCACACCTCCCGGAAAGGAGGCGCGGGCGTGGCACTGAGGCAGCCCTGGGCCGGCCTTCTGGGCTGGCCTTCCCCCTCGTGCCTGCGCAACCAATGGGCAGGTTTATCTAGACTTACTATGTCATAACTCTTCATTTTGCATGTAGTGAATGCTCCATTACATTATTATTATTATTATTATTATTATTATTATTATTATTATTATTATTATAAAACCCTTTTTAATAAATGAGAAAATTAACGTCATGACATTTATGCAACTGCTGAAGGTGGCACAGTAACTGAAAAGCTGGGACAAGTCCAGCTCTACCTGCCTCTCAGGCCCAGGACTTCTCTGACCCATACAGCCCCGCATTTCCAACATGCCCTTACAAACACAGTAACTTTGGGTACCATGAGAAACGAGCACTGATCCAAATTCAGGGGTAGGGACATCAGAGCTGTCTACTTCTCAGTAGGGGACATGTCCAGTAAGATCCTGAAAAACTGCTGCTCAGGGACAAAGAGAAGGAAGCATTGCTGCCCTGGCTGGCATGGCTCAGTGGATGGAGCACCAGCCTGCGAACCACAGGGTCGCCAGTTTGATGCCCAGTCAGGGCACATGCCTGGGTTATGAACCGGGTCCCCTGTAGAAGATGCACAAGAGGCAACCACACACTGATGTTTCTCTCCCTCTTTCTCCCTTCCTTCCCTCTGTCTAGAAATTAGTAAATAAAATCCTTAAAAGCAAGCAAGCAAGCAAGCTTTGCCCCACAAGCAAGGGTGGACCAGGGAACCTCTAAGATTCCCAGAGTCTTTGGTTATAAGAGACTCCCAAAGGAATAAACAAGTTAACCAACTTTCAGGATTTTTTCTGACTTAGTCCCCAGGTCCCTAAGCTACCAGGCTGATCTCAGTGCCCCTCTCTTGAACCCAAACAGAACCCAGTTGCACCCTTAGACAGGATTTACTGTTCACAGCAACGAACTGATTTTCTATTGCACCCAGATGATGTTTTTTTTTTTTTATGTCCCTCTTTAAGTCACCAAAGTTAAGGTAAGCAAAGGATTTCCCCCTTGATGATATATGTACACCTCAGCGGATGGGCTTTCATGTTACACTAAGAATTAAACTGTTGATAAGCTGTTGAAACCTGGCCTTCTCCTCAAGCATTCACACTAATTCAAGCAAAACAGTAAAGAGCGTCCCCTAATGAGTCACACGGAAATGGCAGGAGCCACCACGAAGACCCCCGGAGCGGCAGCGCATCACGAGTTATCATCCGCAGCCTGAAAATTAGGTTTTGAGACTAACATCAAAATACTCCCCTGAACCCCCAAAGGTGCCCTGTTCTTCCCCTTCAGTACACAGTGACCAAAGTGCTGCTGTGTGCGAACGCAAGGACCTTTCTCTGAGAGGAAACGGAAGAACTTCCTGGGAAGAACAGTCACTGAGTTACCTCCACTGCTGGCCTAAGGGCGTAGGGGGCCACTTGCGGGAGCGGGGGCTGTGTAGCTGTGTAATTACGCTCTCGCCTACAACTGCGACTCTCACATCAGCTTTCTCACGAGAGCGTGGGTGGACTAGGAGGGCACAACATAGGGAAAAAACAGCAATGAACACCCTCAGCAAACACAGTAATTGGTACCCCTCTCCCTCTCTCTCCCCCCCTTTTATCTACTCTGCTATTTGGGGTCTTTCTGATAAAAAAAAAGAAAATCTCAATGCAGTCCGAGTAGATTTATGATTAACTCCAAGAGAATGTTTCATATTTTAGTAAGTCTGCCATTGTTTTCTCACAAGTTTAACAGACGCCAGTCACAAAAATTTTTAAAGATACTGAACAAAAATATACATAACTTCTACTAAATCTTGAAATTATTGTATTAACTACACATTACCAAAGAGAGTTTTACATATTAAATCTTGTCTCAACTTTTTTTTAATCTAAAAGACATGTTATTTTATTATCGACTTTGCTGTGTCACGGAATGTAAAGTTGCTGTTAGCATCTGACAGGTTTCCGAGAAGAATGAAAAGTTAATTATTAGCCCTGGCTGTTGTGGCTCAGTGGATTGAGTACTGGCCTGTGAACCAAAGGGTCGCTGGTTCGATTCCAAGTCAGGGCACATGCCTGGGTTACAGGCCGGGTCCCTGGTAGGGGGCGCTTGAGAGGCAACCACACATTGATGTTTCTCTCCCTCTCTTTCTCTCAACCTTCCCCTCTCTAAAAATAAATAAATAAAATCTTAAAAAAAAAAAAGAAAAAAGTTAATTATTAGTGAAGATCATGGGCTCTGAGTTCAGGCAGAATCAGCTACACAGCTTCAGCAGTCAAAACCCACCTAAATTGCAGTTCCTTTCTCTACACCATGGGAGTGACGACAAGGCCTCCAGAGGCCTCCGGAAGTTCTGCAAGATCATGAGATGGCGCACTTTCAGCCTGTGGCACTGTCCCTGACACAGAACCAGGGTTCCGTAAGCGTAAACGATCACCTTTCTCTACACTGACTCCTGTTACTGTTACTGCTGAGCTATCAAAAACAAGCAATATCCCAGGCACTGCCCTGGATGCTTTACCATGTTTTCCCATTTACTCCTTTCAGCAATCCTGGAAGGTGGGTGTATTGTTATTAGTATTATTAGTAGTATTAACCATGTTTTATCAGCAAGTAAACTAGGTTCGGCTAGTAATCTTCCAGTTTCACGCCACTAGTCAATGGCACAACCACAACCTGACATTGAAGCTCCTCAGTGAATGGACTGTTCCCATGAACAGGCTCAGGTTTTCCCCACAGGGGTGACAGCGGATTCGTCACCCAAGAGACCTAACAGGTGTTATTCATCCAACTACACTAACTTCGGAATATTTTAGCCGGAAAGAGAAAAACCCAAAACCCAACTCCAACTATTGACTTACTAATTTATCTTTCATTTCTAAGACTTTATTTCAGGGATGAGGGTGATTATGACAATACATCACATTTATACAATGCTTTGGTGTGAACTACTAATTTGATCTTCACTACAATCCCACAGATAGAGGCAGGAGTTACCGCCTCTATTTCGTAGATGAGGAGAATGAAAGGCCACAAATCTGGGAAGAAGGACTTACACCTGCCTCTTCTCGTCCAAGCACCGAGCTAATTTCCACTATACCATGCAGACAAGCAGGCGAGTAAGCAGTACTAATAAACACTGGTCTTTAAAAAGTACTATCTACACACACACACACACACACACACACACACACAGGAATCCACACATCATACTCATTCTCACCCACGACCAAAGCCTTAGGGACAAAGCAATGTCGCAGTTCTCCAAAATATGACATCTGAGGAAAGGCAAACAGATTTAGAGGAACTTAACACTGTTTAGAGGAAGGGCTACAGGACCTGAAAGGAAGGCAGAGGACCAACCAGTCTCCAAGATAACAAAAATAAATAAAATTATTTCCCTGTACTAAAAGAAGAAGTGGCCCAAACCCATACTGAGGGACTTAATGTACGTAAGGAAGGAAGCTGAGGACCGGAATACAGTGGTGGCGCTACAAGACCCAGTCCCCGCAGCCAGAGCTTCCGGGAGGGCCCGGAAAACTGCTTGATAAACATTGGTTCAAATAAGTAAGTAAAATACGACATCGGGAGTCAGATGAAGGCTGCAGGCTACAGGTGCACGGAGGAGAGCACCGCTCTAAACAACAAGGGATAACCAAACGTCTGTTCACTGACGGGAAGAAAAAGGGAATGAAACAGAATGGGCCCCTAAACACAAGACGTACACTTACACGCGGCACCAGCCTGCCGTGGAAAACCCGGCTCAGCGTCCAGGGCGCCCCACCTGCTCGTCCTGCACCACCCACTGCGCACGCACAGCGGCGGTGACGGTGGGGACCGGCTGCCCTCCCCGCGAGTCGTCTCCCGCCAGCGTGAATCCCGCTCACTGAGGGCCGGGCTCCCAGTTATAATCGAATCAATGTATCTGATCTGTGACTAATAGTTAATGATTAAACACAGTTCATTACACGAATAATTTCATTCAGAATGAGCCTGGACATTTTAAGGCGTACTTCTATGACCATTTCCCAGCTTGAGCTGTATGTCTTGACTGGAACCAACAGGAGAAGATCTTATTACTTATTTCTGATTAAAAAAAGGTCAAATTCAGGAAATTCGGTTAAAAAGCAAAATTAAGACAAAAGAAAGCAAAGTTAACTAAGAAAAAGTACGAGCTCGGGAAAATAATGAAGACTTTAATCAGGCTGTTACTGAGAACTGCTACAAATAGTCACATTTGAGTAATTCAGGTAATATTTATTTGGCCCTCGTGAAAGTTGAGAATCGTTTATCACTCTGGAAGTGGGTGACCTCAGACTAAAGTACTATAAACTCAGAGTGGACATGGGTAAGGTAGTTCCTTTTTACAAAGTGCGTAAGAAACAAAGGAAGACACAATACTTAGCAGGCCACTGAGAGGCTGAAAAATAATGCTGGCTGGGTCCCAGCGCCAAAGATTCCCATTCGACAGACCTGGAGTGTAGATATCAGGGTTTTAAAACCTCCCAGGAGGTTCCAATGTACAGCCGAAGTTGGGAATTACTATCTACGAGAATGCCCAACAGACCCGAGAAACTACTAGCGTAAAAGGCTAAAAAAACCCAAAACCTGGCTAGAAGACGGAACAGGATTCCCAGACACAGTGAGAGCAACGGAAGTAACCAAGGAGTCGCCACATTAACGAGGGATAGGCAGAGCCCAGGCGGGACAGTTAGATGGGTTTGGGTGCCTGGGAAACATGGCCAGCTGGTAAAGACGTATTCGGCATAAAAACCTTCAAGTAGGAGATCTCCCGTCCCCTGAGGCAGGCTCCATAACAACTACACCTACCACAACAAGCAGATATGATTGTGTACAGCCTGTTGTGTGCAAATATAGAGGTGGATTCCGCCAAGCCACTTTTCCTACCCGGTGTTCCCACACTGCCATCTAGTGGGTCAGGATGGCAAGGAGCTGATTTGAACTGGAAGTGAATTCTAGGTGGCTCTGAAGTCATTTGGTTGCAAGGCAGCTAAGGGTTTGATCCTTAGGTTTTCCTCTGTTTATTTAGAGTGATGGGCTCAAGATGCAGGGCTTCTTCTGGGGCTGATTCAACTGTTCTGAAATCGGTCGTGGTGATACATAATGTTTTGAGTTTATTCAACGCCACTGAACACTAAGAAATGGATAAAATGGTAAGTTTTGTTATTTTCTGTCATTTTAAAAGGGGGAATGGTGTGGTACAGCCCATGCCACTGAACAACGGGAATACGTTCTGAGTCAGGCGTCATCATCAGGTTCTTCTGTCCTGCAAACGCCACAGAGAGGAGCACACTCACGCGCACCCACGGCCCAGCCCGCCGCACCCCTGGGCCGCGTGGGCCGCACAGTGCTCCTGCGCCACAAGCCTGTGCCGCCTGTGGCTGCGCGAAAGGGCAGGGGAGTGGATCCGCACACGAGAAAACGATGCCCTCGGGGGACACGGCAGACAGGAGCCGCACGAGGCTGCTGCCCGTGCAACACAGCGCCCTGTTTCAGCGCCAACTTCTTTTCCAAGTAAAAAGGGCACTAAAACAGCAACAGAAAGTACAGTACAGCAAACACGCAGGCCAGTGGCGTGGTTGTGCGTTACCGCTGCCAAATGCCACGTGCTGTACGTAAGTGTGCGTGCTACGGTTTGATAGAACTGGTCCCGTGGCAGGACGGGTCACACCATCACCACAAACACCCGAGCAATGCACTGTGTTAGGACCCCTGTGACGTCACCAGGCCACAGGGATCTTTATTGTTAGTATTATTATTTCCATTATTAAAGCTCCATTGTTATCTTATGGGACTGCATTGAGTGTGCAGTCCACCACGGACCAGAGCGTCAGTCACGACTGCGCATGTGTGAACTGTATCTCAATAAAACTGCTACGACAACAAAGGAGGCAGTGGCAGCAAATACAGATACGACCTGAAGAACTGTAGCAAGTTTTAACCGGATGTCATAAATCATTCTATCTCTTCCTTTCAAGTCCTCTTCACTTCAAAAGAGGCAGAATTGAGACTCAGAGAATTAAATGATTTACCGTGTTCACCTAGCCAGTGAAACCTAGGCCAGAAAAGGGAACTACTGAACTTGTTAAAACGCCTTCTCTTGCCTCCCACTCCGGAGAAGTGACCCTGGCTCAGCGTGGTCCTCGGCGGCACCAACTTCCGCTGCACGACTGGTTCCCTGGAGATCTCGGCCACACCAGTGACTCCAACCAGCAGCGTCCCAGCACGGTCCCAATACATGGAGCTCGAGACCCTGCCTTCACCATTCACCCGCTCCCTGCCCGACCACCCAGTCAACCAACGCTGCTCTCAGGACCTTGTTTTATCTCCCAGGCCTCCCAGTGCAGGCTCTCTCATCACTTTACAACCAGAGGAAACCGACTGTTCTCCCACCTGGAGCCCTCCTCTCCGGTCTTCCCACTTCTCTCCCCAGTCACAAGACCCACCCCAATCAGCATTTGTGCATTAACCTTCTATAATGTTGTGCATTTCACAGTGCTACTCAAAAATCCTTACCGTCTCCCCAACACCCACTAAACACAGTTCGAACTCTTTGGCCCGACCAGCAGGGCCTCCCGAATTCCAGACCCTATCCCAACCTTGTCCCTGCAGCCTTCCTCATAAACAACACTCCGACGCGGTCAGGATGGGATCCCCCAGAGTCTGTGAGCACCTTCCCTGTTAGTTCCTCCCCACAGTCACGGTCTGTACCACGTACGCCTACGACTACGCATCTGTCTTTGTCTCGTTTTTCTTTCCCAAAGGTTCTCAGCTCCAGACGTGCATCGGCATTGCCTGTGGAGCTTTAAAAGGGTCGTTAGGGATGAGGCCCAGACATCTGGACATCCTCAAAGTTCTACGGCAAACTGGTGGAAAGAGTAAAAACCAATGACTCATAGTTTGCAAGAAAGTCTTTTATAAAATGTTTTAAGTTTTCCGCATTTAAACTGGGCACCTATTATCAGTCAAAAAATAAAAAAACAAACTGCCCGGAGAAACTGTTACCCACACCCCCAAGCAATCACTTGTGCAAACAATCTTTCTAATCAACACCTAGTTCCCAGCAAGAGGTAAACACAAGAGCCGAAAAAGTGCTAACAGCAATCAAATGTTAATATATTCATCCAATTCACTTGTGAGAAATACCACCATTCAAATTAAAAATGCCACCTAACACATGTTTGTCTCACATGTGACGACCACTGAAATGCGAACGGAGCACACTCCTGTCCAGTCCCGAGCCCAGTGTGCAGGGGCAGCCTGAGGGGGCCCAGCTGTGCCCGTCTCGCCTTCGCCCTCGCACAGGAGAGAGGCAGACGGGGGCATGCAGACACAACAGGAAAGTAGCAGTTGTCGGCCCAGACTGCCCACTGTAGTAATGAGAGAGCTTTCCAAGTCGTCATGTGCAAGCCGCACTCTAAACCCACCGAGTCGGAAGTTCTGGGGTGGAACCCCTGAGGATTTTTTTAAAGCTCTCCAGGGGCTCCCAAGGTGCAGCCCCTGTTGGGAACCAACGAATCAGAAGAGAAAACCTCTCCCAAGGTCTGCTCGGAAGCAGAAGCGGAGACAATGGAAAACAAAAGTCCCAGGAAGAAGGTAAACTGCTTTCTCTAGTTAATCCGTGAGTGGCTTTTACAGACGAAGGGTGTGTGCCTCTACGTCACAACGTCTTCCTCCGTTTCGTGGCTTCGCCGTACGCAGCTCTGACGTGCTGATGGCTCCCACCTCCTCTGAGGTTTCATCCGTCCATGTATCGACCCATCTTCTTCCTCTTGTGTGGTTTCTCTTTTATTTTTGCCTAAAAGGCTAACGACAACAGAGGACGTTCTGACATGATTCTCGACCAAAGTAATGAATTAAAAGTAAGTATTAACATAGAATTTTAAATGTCTTAGATGGTTAAAATTAAACATGAATAGGTCATGTGTAAACCAGTACCCTGGCAACAAGTTAGCTTTAAAAAGGAAACTTTCCTGGCTGTACTACATGTAAACAAGTAAAACAATGGCCTTACTTGTCAATTTTTATTTAAAAATCAAATGTCTAAGGTGTTTATCACATGGGTTCTGTGTGCCTTTTCAGGAACTGCTCGGGAATGTAACTGTTTCTGGAAAGCAACCCTTTGAGCGCTGTGATTAGAATGAGATATAGAAATAAGATGATTCCATGGAGTCACAGTGATTATCTTCACCCTACCATGTAATTATTACAGCAAAGACTGGGGGATTAAATCGTTTGCACAAAATCTTTCACAGTAATAAACCCCGTGGTGGGTAGTGTAAGAGGCTCCGTTTTTCCCCTAGCTCATTGCAAATGCAGGTGCGACCAACCAGCTTCAGACGTGAGTGCTGAGTCCTAATGCGAATGACGTGGTCGTTATTAATAAGGCACTGACAGCAATCTGACCCGTGCTCTTTCATGATGGTGAGCTTCATGGGGATACTTGTGACACAATTTGACTTGTTTTCACTTTTGATAGACTTGAAAGTAAAAGTTATGGCAAATGTCAGAGGTTGGGAACGCTTTGGAAAGGGGATTCACACAGATATTCTAGGTTTTGATGGCTGAAAACCTAGTCACCGTTCTGAAAAATGTCCGCATGCTCTTCACCAAATTGACCACCAGAGGGAGCACCTTGCCCAATTAAGACCATGGGAAACTCCCACAAGGAAGTGAGAAATCATGTAAAACTTGATCTGCAAAAGTTTTCAATGTAGGGTGTACAGAATGAAGTGTAAAATCAAATCATGGACTCCCCAAAAGATCTCAAAGGCAATATTTATAAAATAGCTGGGCTGCTGAGAGCTTTAAGTTTAAAACTACTTTCAGAAATTAGTTTCATGTAAATACAAATTCTGCACATACCCTGACATCATCTACAGAAAGTTTTATGCTCTGACTCCATAAGCCTGCATTGCTAGAAGCCCCCAGCTGATAAGGATGCTGCTGATTCACAGACCACACCTGGAGGGGCAAGAACTAAATGACCATGTCAACTGAATTTCCCAACTTACGTGTTCAACCGGTACATAAAACTAGCAAACCGGTGAGAAGAAGCACCCCAAATAAAGGACGCAGACATGAGGGCACCTACCCATGACACTGGGAACCTCGAACTCCTAAATTCTGACGACTGGCCTGTACCAGTGAAAGCACTCTGCAGGGGCGGGGCGGTCCCCCACTGCCTGAGGACCCCGCCACGGCTCCCACCCGTTACACGTGCCTCACCAGGGACCGCTGACCCTCCGCAGCCCTCGCCACCTCTCAGTGTTCCCAGATCTGCGACCAGACTCAAGGCCTGGCAGGCCCCAAAGAGTACACCCCCGAGGAGGTGCACTACGCACCACGAGAAGTACACGATTTGGCCCCTTTCTAGCCACAAGAACTTGGGGAGCACACCTGGGAAAGGACACGGAAAGAGCTGGAGTGCTGGACAAAGCTGCATTTGTGGGTGAAAGTGCACCGAGCAGACCGTGGCTCCAACAGCTTGGCTCCAGGAGCTGGGAACAGCTGTAACACAGCCTGGCTGGCTGACTGAAAACCGGACCTAACGGGGACCAGCACTAAATGACGCTGAAAGGTCAGAACTTCTTCGCTGTGCTGAGAAAGAAGACATTTGATGGACCAGTGAGAACAGAACACGGAGTGAATTTCCTAAGACTACTTAAGCCACCCCTTCACCGGGCCCCTGGGAGGATCCAGAAAACATCCCTTCACCAAGCCACGAGAAACGCACTCCTGTGAGGAGCCCGGGCCCCCCTGAAGCATTCTCTGGCAGCCACGCGCCAAGGACCAGAAACAGAAGTCCTGACTCCTGCCATCTCGCTGGGATCCTGAGTTCAGTGGGGGATGGCGGGACCCCAGGGCAGCAGGGAGCAGCGCAGGGAGCACCTGATCACCACAGTCAAGGTGGGAGTGGACGCCGTGGTGGCAGCCGGGACGGTAGCCGGAAAAGCCTGAGCTGCAGAGACCTCCGACGCTGGCTAGCGAATCGAATCGCAGTGTGGCTGGCAATGAAACAGAGGAGCAATCCCCTGAAGTCTCACTTGGGTAGTATCAGGGGGAAAGCTCTAGATCCAGTGAACAGGAGTGTGACTTCAGTCACCAACAGAATAGAGATTGTGGCCCCCACAGCAATTCTCGGGTTTGGGCCACTTCATAGACTTAACCTGAGGTCAAGTCCCCCTGAGGAAAGCTCTACCACAGAGCCAGATATGGGCACTCTAAATCTCCCTCCTGGGCTTTCCAAAAAGAGGTCTTTTCTTTTTTCTTTTTTCTTTTTTTTTTACAAAACTGTCTGGGCACTGGGGAAGAAGACATAACCAAACTTTGGGGGGATTACTGGACATTGGCCCTGAACTAAGGTTAATAATTCTTGAAGACCCAAATCACACGTGTTCCGACTCTCAGAAACAGCTTATGGAATTCGGGAGATAACGGGTTTGGGCTGAGATTCCGTAGGGCCACCGCACAGTGCAGACTGGGCCCCCAAGTCCACCCGGAGGTTCCTTTCTCCAGGTCCAGAGTGCACAGTTGGAACGGACACCCTCAGCAGCTGTCAGAATCCCCTGCCCCGTCCCCTCACCCACAGAGCAATGGCTATGGCTACAGAAAAGCCAGAGTCACAGCCACGAGGATGGCCTTTGCCGGAGGGTTAGATGAGGTGTGCACCGCTGACAAGGGACCAACTGTGGTAGCTTCTGCAGTGTGTCAACACAGCAAGCTGGACCCTCATTTCCCAGTCTCCTCACTGTGTGACTCCAGGTTAAGGTAGCCACAAAAGCTGTGGGTGAGATTTGCAAGGCAGAAGTGAAGCAACTATCACCGTAAACGGAAGCTTCGGGGGGTGGGGAGGCGGAGGCTGGGGACTGCCGCAGCCTGGGGACACTGTCACCACTGCCTGCAGCGGTGCCCCCGCTCCGCCACCGCTCCCA
The DNA here is from genome assembly GCF_019186645.2 of Phyllostomus hastatus. Lineage (NCBI taxonomy): Eukaryota > Metazoa > Chordata > Mammalia > Chiroptera > Phyllostomidae > Phyllostomus > Phyllostomus hastatus. Next base: position 11,338,099 of record NW_025333607.1, read on the forward strand.
CGGCATCTCTTCCTGAACCTCCTCCCAAGTCACGAACAGTTCTGTAGCAAAGGGCGTGAGCAATTTCTTCTTCAAGTCATCAGTGTCATCAAAAGGGAAGGCGGGGACAGACGCAGGTTCCAAGGTGTCCTTGTCAGTTCCGAGAGGATGCCACCTCGGTCTTGCTTCCCCCAGCTGACCCCCAGCTCGTCTTCCTGGCAGCCCTCAGCAGAGAGTGCCCGCAGGCCAAACGCACACCCAGAGTCGACAGCACCTCGGCCAAGGCCCACGAGTGTGCAAGGTCCAATCTCTACAACCCTTGCCCGTGGTGGCTCCACAGGTATGTTTCCCTGATCGACCCCTGACTGATTCAAGACCACGGATGAAAGTTTCACAACACTGAAACACAGATTTATTTTAATGATGATCTTTACCTAAGCCAACAACACCTGAAATACAAGGAAATGTATATCAACTTTGTTCTACAGCCCCTCTTAGGTAAATTTATGGTGGAAGATTAGTTAAGTCTAGAGGGAAAACATCCTACAACTCTTCACAGATGAAAATGCCTTCTGCAGAATTCAACACCTATTATTAACTGAAAACTCTCGAGACCATAGAAATGGAGGGACACTTCCTTAGAGTGATAAAATATGTGCACCTCAGTCCTAAAATAGCATCTTGATAAGGAAAACCTAGAGGCCATAAAGTGCAAGGTTATTTATTAAAGCGTGATTCAAAATTGTGAAACACTGGATATCACCTAAGTGCCCAAGCATCAGAAACTATGGTACACATAAAAACACGGCACTACGAGGCTATAAGAAATCAGAAAGACCTCTATAAACTGATATGTAGTGATTTCTGGTTGGTATTGTAAGTGAAAAATTCAAGTCCAAAAAAGTAAATACAGTATGCTGCCTTTTGCACATCGAGGGAATATAAAAATACACATGTGTACGTGTTTGCTTATCTTCACAAGAGGAAAAAAGCTCGAAGATACACCGGGAAAAAATGAACCTGGTCACCTGCAGGGAGTGGGGACGGGGAACGGCAGGGGAACGGCACGGGCACGGGAGAGGCTGCCGACACGCTCTCTTTTTCAGTTTCGAGTTGTGGAAGCATGTTCCAAATACAAAAACTAAACCAGAAAGGGCGGAGGAGAAAAATCTAAAACCGAAAGCAAAGGGAAACACATGAACTCGGCTGTCTCTCTAACGAACACCACAGACTCGCTGGAGGGGAACGAAAGACAACACGAGAAATGGGCACAGCGCCAACCTACCTGCTCCGTCTCTGGGGAGCAGAGAGACGGGGGAAACTGCGGACAAGTCCGTACTGTTTGAACTGGGGTTTTTCTTTGTGATCCTGTGGGCAAAGCAAGGCTGAAGCAACTCCAGAGAACACAGAGGGCTGAACAAATGAGCCCATGCATTGGTGCTGGTGAGGGCCAGGGCTCTCCCGGAGGCAGAAATGATGACAGGTGATTACGGAATCGGGGAAGGCAAGAAAGAACCCGGAGGAGACAAACCTGCACTGAGAGTATTAGTGAGAACTCCTGACTTGCAAAATGCGGGTATGTCCCCGCATACGTATGCACGTTTGCATGTACCTGCACGCTCTCGAACTTTGTTAAAGGGTCAGAGGGCAAAGCATCCTAGTAGCAATGAGCATACAAGTGCTCACTGTATGCTCAGACCTCGGGATCTAACGTCACCCCTCACTGAGGGAAACCAGGAATCTGCGAAGAAGGAAGAAGAGCCCTGGCTGGCGTAGCTCAGTGGATTGAGCGCGGGCTGGGAACCAAAGTGTCCCAGGTTCGATTCCCAGCCAGGGCACATTCCTGGGTTGCAGGCCATAACCCTCAGCAACTGCACATTGATGTTTCTCTCTCTCTCTCTCTCTCTCTCTCTCTCTCTCTCTCCCCCTCCCCCTCCCTTCCCTCCCTAAAAATAAATAAATAAAATCTTTAAAAAAAAAAAGAAGAAGAAGAAGAAAGAAGAAACACTGACTCCTCACGCCGGCTGGTGTGGCTCAGCAGACCGGGCACCAGCCTGCGAGCCCACAGGGTCCCCAGTCCGAAGCTGACGTGTGCAGCCTCCCCAGTCCTCGCATGTGCTCCCGAAGCACTGAGGGGCTCGGGGACGGGGTGCGTGGCGCTGACACACACTCAAGAAGGTGAGGGCTTGGGGAGCACAGGGAGGCACGTGCGCATGAGAGAGCAAATGGGGCGAAATGTTAGTAGTTTAACCTGAGTAAAGTGTGCACATTTTCTGTGCCGGTCTCACTCTTGTAACTTTTCTGTAAATTTGAACATATTTTCATATAAAAGTTTCAAAATTTTTAAAAACTGTGGTAGGAAGAAGTTAGATTATTTTTCCAATCCAGGTAGCCAGAGAAATACATAACTACAGTTGACCTTGACAAAGGGGGGGTTAGGTGTACCAGCCCCCCCACACACACGCCCCAAAACTTCACTACTAATAGGCTTACTGATAATATGAACACCTACCTGATTAACACATACTTTGTATGTTATATGCATTACATCCTATACTCTCACAAAAAGTAAGCTAGGGAAAATAAAATGCTATTAAGAAAACCGTAAGGAAGACAAAATACATTTACAGTACTATACATATTTATTTAAGAATCGGCATATAAGTGGACCCACACAGTTCCACCTGTATTGTTTAAGGGGCAACTGTATTTCAAACACCAAAATGATGGTAAGCCTAAGGATAAATGTTCAAAATGATCTTAAAATAACTCCGGGTTCTAATTTCCTACCATTGTCTGCACACACAGAACGAAAACTAAACTCCAATCCGTCATCCATAATAGAGATGTGCACTTAGGAATCATCTAAACAGCTGGCTACAGATGTGTAGCCCCTAATTCCTTTTCGGCATGCCCGGTCCTGTTTCGGAATGCTGGAATGTCCGTCGGTGAGTGCTCACTGAGCACTCACAGAGGGCTGGGTCGTTTCTCTCAACCCTTTTACGTCTTCGCTGCTCGTGTCTGGTCAGCAGCCCAGCAGCCGTAGCATCGCCTGGGAGCCTGTTAGAAACACACAACATCACGCCCAGCCAAACCTTACTAAGTCAGAACTTGCACTTGAACGAGATCTTCAGGTGATGTACATGCACATTCAAGTTCAAGAAGAGCTGCTCTAAGTGACTCAACTCAACAGAGGTTTCCCTCTGGCTCCCACCCAGTCCGATGCATGTAAGGGTGAGTCTCCAGAGCAGCTGCCCCCCATGCCAAGACTCCTATGTCTTGCTTCTCCATCTCAACTCTCGGCCTCCACAGTCACCGAGGCGCGGTGAGAGAGAGTAGGGAAGATGGCACAGGTTATTTGGTGGCAGGTGCAGAAACGGCTTGGATAACTTCACAACCTCCAGCCCACACTCCACTGGCCAAAACTGGGTCACAGGGCCCCCATCCAACTGCCAGGAGGCCGAGATGTAGTCCTCCCAACAGGGAGGAAAATGAGTGAGGTTACTAAGGAACACTCTGATATCTCAGAAATACCCAGACTAGAGCCAAGACAGAGCAGGAAAATTATGAGGCCCAACAACAAGAGTTCTAGCTCTCTCTGTTCAAATTCTACAGCCTATGGCCAGCCAGTGGACTGGCTTATCTTCTACCAATAGGTTCGCTCTTGGTCTAATCAGATGTCAGGTCAAAGAAAGGCAGGCATAACCTAGCAAACATTTCAAAGCTACCCTCATCCTCAGCAGCACACACCCCTTTATAAATTCCAAATGAAACAAAGTCTAAGAAAGACTTTCGCAAAGTTTATTAAAATCTGTAATTACAAAAAAAAATGATACAAGCTTAGTTGAGGAGAAATTCAAAATATATGAAGTACAAAGGGACATCTTCCCCCCTCCAGTCCCCATCCTCCAGAAATAATCACATCAGAATGCAGGGGTGTGCTCCAGACCTTCCTATACACACAAGCACATCAGTAAATGCACAAGATCTCATTTAAAACACATGCATTGCTCTACGACTTCATTCACCCAGCAGTGAGTGTGGGCATCCATTCACACCTGCACGAACAGCTCCACTACAGTCGTAACAGCCAGACGGCATCCTACAATATGGCTGCACCGTAATGTAACAAGTCTTGCCTTTCAATGGACATTGAAATTCTCCCTTTTTTTTTAATTACCAAAAAGCTATGCTAGGTCTCCCTGGGCATCCACTGTTATTTGTATTCCCATCAGAATCCCAAAAGTAGAATCCAGGAAACACAGCGCCCGGTTTTGACAGGGACCAGCAAACTGCGCTCCAACGGAACGGCACCGATCCACACCCTACAGAAGTGCATGAATGCTCTGCGGTCCACATTGGTGCCCGCAAGGAGCACAACACACGCTTTTCTAGGGCTGTTCTTCGTGAGAATTAAGTGAAGCAGTACACAAGCAGAGGCACTTAAAACCATGCCTGGCATTACTCAGTAAATGACAGTCGCTATTAGCTATGGGATAGTAACATTCAGTCGTCACTTGTCGTGGTAACAAGTAAATGAGAAGAGGCTCTTTTACTTTCCCTTGACATTCAAGGTTAATCACCACGCCTGCAACGACGGTGTCTGTTAAGAGCAGTCCAACCACAGGCATTAGCCCTTCCTTTGCTTCACTTCTCTCCGTGGGAAGGTCAGAGACAGCCCTGGGAGGAAAACCCCAGCTTTCTAGTAGATTTTCAGGTCTCACAGACGGTAGTAACAGGTAGAGAAGATAAATCCAAGTGCAAGAGAAAAATGAGCATTCCAATAAGAACCAATGATCCCTCTATTACAAAAGAGTCTAAAATTAAAATCAGACACCAGTGGGCTGGCGGGTCCCAAAGGTGTACCTGCATTTGGGGAATCAGGCCGCCTTACCGCTGGCGGCACACCAGGTGCTCTGCACCAGCAGACACCACACGGCCATGGTGAGGGGGCATCTGTGCTGCTGAGTCCCAGGCACCAGCCTCCATCCCTGTCCCCACAGTGGCTCCATTCTTGAGCCCCCTGAGCAAGCACCAGGTTTCTGAGGAACAGCTCACTGCTACCCACACAAAGCAGGTCGTCCTCTCTGATTAAGAACATCCTCTCCTGAGGCATTCACCAGATGTTTCCAGGCTCAGGTCTCTGCCATCCAGCCCTTCCCCACAGTGCTTTGCAGAAGAAAAGGAAGAAGCAGAAGAAACAGGGATTGTAACTCCCACTCAAAGATAAAAATGGAAGTCATATTTTCATGGGCTCCATATCCATAGAGCCCTTTCCCAATCCACCGCCTCATCCATCCTTCCTCTTTATTGTACTCCAACAGCAAACCTGAAGAATGCTCTTCATCTACTATTTGAACAGAGGTAAGTGCCTCGCTGTCCCCACGTGGCTCTTTCTACTTAGCCCTTAAACCCTGGGTTAGGCAGTCACGTGAGAATTCTCCCTTGGTTGAAACAATTCATTCCAACACCTAACATTCTTGGTAACTTCACTTACTCAGAAAAGTCATCCAACACCTAAACCCCTCCGTTTCCAGATCATTTCAACCGTCTTTCTTATTCCCGTCTCAGCTGCTCTCCATCGTCCCCTGGACCTTGTAGTACCAGCACATGCACTGCTTCTACGGCAAATGTGCCAACGCCTCCCACTCTCCATCACCCCATCACTTCTTCGATGACAGCATCAGGTCCTCTAAGCCACTGACTCTAGCACATTTATGGACCATCACCTTCCTCGTAACCTCAGTCCCAGCTCAGAAATCATGGTCCATGATTACACGCTCCCTAGCTGACAATTTCAACTTCCTTCTCGCCTTCTCTATCCGTGGTGCTAACCTGGAAACCCCAATTCTCACAGTCAAGCAGCTGCCCCTGGGAGAGAACAAAGCACGAGTGTGCTACCCGCTGCCACTGTACATGAATGAACACAACTCTTCTCAGGAAGTCTCCAGGCTCAGGCGTCCGCCACACAGCCCTTCAGTGGACCCTCAGGGCTTCCCGGCAATCCTACCACACTGCGCTGGGCAACTCCTCTTCCCTCCTAGAACACTTCAAACCTTCTCTTCCCTGAGCCTGACTCACTCAGCAACCACTTCCCAAATGTCCCCAACCCTTTCAGTCACTGCTGTTGCCTCCTCTGGCACCCCCCCTTCTTACCCCAGTAGGTATTCCCTCCTGCCTCCGCCCAGGTTCGGCCCTTGGCCAAGATGGACTATAACACCTCACCAGAGTTTTTCCCCCCTCCATTGCCTGCTGATATTTACCCATACGCTGTAAATCAAAGGAGGCTGCTGTATTTTCTGTAACTGATCTCACCTGTCTTTGTGAACATGGTGCTGTTTTTCTATGATTAATCTAGTCTTCATCATGAACACTCACCCTAGTAAACAGCCAGAAACTTAAAATTTTCCAAATAATATATCAGTCTCTTCCAGGTAATATTCAGACATGCAAGTTTCACTCTTTACCAGAACTGGCGTAAATAGTTGCTTCCAGGTAAATTTTTCTCCATACAGGGCTTATGGGTCGTTCTTAAGGTGGGAGGAGGACCCTGGATCTTGGTGTCTCCGTAGGTCCACACTAGTCTCTGCTGCAAGGGGATTAGGTCCCCCGCTGGACTGCTGTCATCCCACCTCTTGGGATGTCACGGTGGCTCCCATCTCTGGTATCCATGACCCTGACCTTCAGTCCAGGGTCACACAATCGTGATGCCTGCTGCCGATTCCCCAGACCTCGAGCTCCTCTGCACCCCTCACCGTGGCATGAAAGCATTTCAGAATGCCCTGCTACCAGGGATTCACCCACCCACGCACTTCCTTCTTCCACGGCCGTGCTCCAACCCCCCGCATAGGCACAGCACTCACCGACACAGCCATCTCCTCTCGAGATTCCAAATAAGGAGCAGCACTGAAGGCCCTCTACTTCTGCTGTCACCTCAAACCATTAAACACGCTCACCTCGACCCCAGAACTCTGGCCAGACAGACCAGGTCAGAACATGTATTCCCACAGTCTGTTTCCCCTACCCCTGTTCCCCCTTTTCCCCACAGCCCACCAGAGCTGGAAAAGACAGACTCTCCACTTCCCGTTCACTCACCTTGGTGCCTCCTGGGAGGCACCAAGCCTCGATTCGGCCTTAATGATGGAAGAAATAGCCTCTTCATCCTACAGAAGAAACTGTCATTAGAGCTTTCAGAGGAAGCTCTTGATATGGAAACTGCAGGCAATTTGGAAGTTTAGAAAACCAAAAACAATCATACGGTGACTTAAAAATTCCCCCAAATATTACCACTTCGCGACATCGACAGTTAGAGCCTCCTGTGTGCCTGGCGAGTCCGGTGTCCCTGCCTGCCTCCCCGAGTGGGGCTGTGAGAACATCCCTGAGTGGGGAGTCAGGGAGTCGGGGCCTGACAGTGGAAGTTTATGCACCACATTTGCCAAAACCAGCAGGTAACACAAACAACCCCTCTGTCAATGTTCTGAGCTCCTTCAAACTAAAAATGTGTGCAACGGCAGAAAAAGGATAATATAAATTATTTCGGGTAATGACTTAATTATCATTTAATCTTTCTCCAATTTACATAATTCATTTTCTTTTCCAACCACATGAAAAACAAGAACCAATCTTTAATGACGGGGGGAAAAAGGCAAGAAAAGCCATGAAGCAGGTTCAAGTTTCTCTTTAATAAAAATAAGCATGCAAGACCCACAGACACAGACAACAGCATGGTGATTCCCAGAGGGAAAGGGTTGAGGGGAGGCAGGAGGTATAGGAGGGATAAATGGTGATGGAAGGAGACCTGACTTATGGTGGTGAACACACAATACAAGATCATGTATTATACATCTGTACACCTGAAACCCATACAATTCTATTAACCAATGTCACCCCAATAAATCCAATTAAAAATAAATAAATAAATAAATAAATAAATGCGTGAACTAAAGCACAAATCAAAACACTCCAAGGCCAAAGGAAATCAAGTAGATTCTGACAGCAATAAATCATTTGGAGGCTAATGAAATAATTATAATACATATCTGTTCTTTATATTATTTATCTGGTTCTCCCTCCCCCCCCACCATGGAACTGTTGTAAATTGTTACAAACTAATATTGTCATTACATTTCTTGACTCAAAAGGAATGCAGCAAAAGGGCAGTGACAGCTAGAGGACAGTTCAGCTGGACGTTCATAACACAAACTAAGAGTGTACCACGTGCCAGGCATTGGGGCTACAAAAACTTCCAGATGCAATCTCTGCTCTCAAGAAGTTCAACACTGATGATGGCTAAAGAAGCCAATTTTACTTACAAGGTGACAAGGAACAAGAGCTACTGTACCCCATAATGATAGACTTTGAAAAACGGCAGAAAACTGCATGAGACAACGCACTAAGTTTGATTTCTCCAACGCTATTTTAGGGCTGCAAGGATTCCCCTAGACACTTCAGAAAAACCCAACCATTGAAGACAAACTGTTCAATAGAATACTGACAGCCATGGAACAAGTGAATTATAGCTTACTGATCCAAAAGAAGTGCAAGTATATTTTTTGTATAAAGTACTAATAAGCAAATGTTTGTTAGTATAAAAAATCCATTTACTTGCTTTAGTTTGTTTTGTTTGGATGCTTGGCATTTATTTATATCCCCTTTCCTATATGTCTGATGGTCTTTCCACCAGGTGAGTATCAATGGGAAGTAGAGCCTGTCTTTTCTTAAAAGCCAGAAAGGCCAAATACTCACCTTCTCAACTTCCCTGGCAGCCAGGGTGCAGGCAGTGACCCTAAGCTCGACCAATGCAAGGCACCCCTTAAGGACCCTGAATCAGAAGCTGATAGCACAAAGAAGCCAAGCAGAGAAAGCAGTGACTAGTGTCCCAGGCCGCCACTGCAGAGGCAGTGGCAGCAGGAGCACCAGTGTCATAGTGTCGGTGACACACGCTGCAGAACCCAGCATTTCCAGACAGCATCGAAAATGACATACTCTCGGGTCCCATCCTCAAGTATTTCCAAAGCACCGTTCTGACTATGGAACTTCCCTGGGTTCCTGCCCATTTTCAGAGCCGTGCTTCCTCCAGACTTGACTTTAAAGCAATGCTGAGAACTCTTCTGTATTCTTCCATGAGTGCTTTTTTTTTTCCTTTGCTTAACTCATTATGGTTCTTGCTAATAAGAAAAATGAGCGATAAACAGCAGTGATGAAAAAATATAGTAAATCAAGAAAGATCCCACCCACAAACAGCTGGATGTGTGCAGTTTTGGAAAATGGATAATTCCATGTCCTAAGATTTGAGTCCAGCTCTGAGAATTCATTGAGCAATTTGTCATCAAGTCTTCATTCCAAAATTTTTCTATTCTAACTGCTAAATACAGCTAAATATTCCAACTGGCAGTCTGAATTTATCTGTAAGATGACCCACATCTTCTCCATCGATTAATACCAGAGGAAACAGCCAGTTCTCTGCCTTGGACTACCTTCAAACTGCAGACACAGCCCCAAAGGATTTACGAGGATGAAGAGCACAGCTTTGTCTAATTTTGAACAATAATCAAAGGCCTAAAACTGCCAATGTCTGGACTTTAGGAAAAAGTCAAGTCTTGAAAGGAATGAATGGCTTTCAACCACACAGTTTACAAAAATTTCAAAGCACTTTCTCAATAGATTTTTGTTGTTGTTGCTGTTATGGTTACTTCAGGAAATAACAGATACAATTACTATTTGGTAACTTTAAAATACAAAAATTAAGTAAATTCCTCAATTATGAATTCAATAAGGGCATAGTAAGATTAATGGTCCAGCTACTGATTTGAGCTTTGCACTTACTCCTCACATCCACTCACCCAAATCCCAGGCTAATGGGTCTGGAAGAGCACTGATGGGAAAAAAAAAAAAAATCATCCAGCCCATCTCAAACGGAGCTCTTCTCCTAAGCATGTAATAGAAGCTCAGTAATACTTGTTGCTTGAACATAATTCCTATGACTGTGCATATATATTACATATTTCCATAAATCGCTCTCACATAACATTTTTCAGTGGCTCAGGACTTCCAGGCTTATAAAACACTTTCACATGAATTCTCACTTCTAGGTTAGCCACAGCCTTTAAATGCAAAGCACACCCCGGAACTCAGCAACCTAGGCTCCCACAGCACAGTGTTTGTTGCCTATTTCAGCACTTCGCATACATTGAAATTAACTCTGTCTCGCGCTTATTTACTCCTTAACGAGTCTTAAGAACGTCCCGTTCAAAACACAGAAAGTGTCCCCTGAACACCAATATTCCTCCGCCTCCTGCAAGCCAGGTCCTCCCAGCAGAGCATCAGCTGGGAGCCTGATTCACACCATCCCCCGCCAATTATGATTTCCACGGCCTCACTAATTAAGCACGCCGCACAAGAGACGGACTTTTGTTCCCCAGAGCGTGTTTACCCGCCCCCCCCCCCAAACGCTTCCCCTGAAGTCTGTCTCATCGGCTCCCCCCCTACAATTCCTACAGCAGCCCAAGGGGTGTGGGTGTTATCAGCCCCAGCCCCGCCCTGCAGGGACGGTGCCTGGAACGACCCCAACACCCCCGCCCCCGCCTAGCAGCCGCGACGGGTCCCCAGGACCCGCACGAGAGGAGTGCGGGGGGCTGGACTCCTCGGCAGAACCGACGAGCTGCGGTGCAGCCACGGCCAGGTGGAGTCGCGGGGCGGGCTGTACCGCGGACAGTACTGATGGGATTCCGGTGGGCGAGGGCGCCCCGCACGTACCCGAGAAGGCAGCGGTCGCAGACGACTCCACGACTCCCCTTGCACACCGTGTACGCCAGGGGATCTGAGCGAAAGAGCAGCTCTCCCGGGCGCAGCGGCGCCAGTGCGCGGAGCCCGTTTCCCCTGTCGGTGGTGCTGAACTTTTCCACCTTCAGTGGCTCCATCCTTCCGCAGCTCCGCACCTCAGACCGCAGCCGCGTCCCGCGGCTGAATCCTCGCGGGCTGCCGGGAGCCGTGCGCCTGCGCGCTGCGCGCACACGTAGGCCGAGGGGCGGGGCCGAGGGGCCTCTGAGCAAGCGCAGACGGCGTCCCCGAAGTGAGCGGGGCGCCCGCGCTCCCGTCCGACTCGCTGGGACGCTGGAGTCCCAGGCAACTCCGCAAGGAGAGGCGCTAGTTTTTCCCCTCCAGTATTTTCTTAAGACAATTTTATTGCAGAATAAAAGTTGAGGAAACAACGTAATGAACGCCTTTATACCTTTCACCTGGATCAAACAATTCTTGGTATTTTGCCATTTCTGCGCATTTTCTCTCCGTATGTCTGCAGGTGTGTATGCATAATGTGTCTTGTTTGAATCGCTTGAAAATAAGTTGTGTTCTTGAATCATTGCAAAGTCAGTTGCAGACGTAACATTTCACAACTAATACTTTTACATCATATTTCTTTTTTGAAAAGCAATAATCTTTTATTCAAAAATTACTGGGCACTCGCTGTATGTCAAACTCTGCGCGAGGCACTGATAATAGGGTGAAAAAGAGGAAACAATTCCTGATCTCAGGGAATTTATAGTGGAAGGGGTGTTGGAGGGGGCGGGGAGAGGCTGCTAAGGGGGCAAAAGAATAAAAACACACAAAACAATGTCAGCGGGATGTATCGTGCGTACCTCAGAAGTTTGTTCCTGTATATTGCCCGGTACTTTTCCGTAATTTGCTTTTTCATTCACTTGTTGATGACGTTTGTTGTGCAGAATATTTCCTAATTAAATACCGTAACATGCGTTTCCTCAACGTAAGAACAATATCCTAAAAACGGCCAAATCACCATCACACCTAAAAAGTGATTCTATACTAACAAGCAAAAACCATATTCACTTTAAGATTGGCTTTTGTAACGTTTTTTAAAAACCACGATTCATAGCCCTGGCTGGCGTAGCTCAGTGGATTGAGCGCGGGCTGCAAACCAAAGCGTCGCAGGTTCGATTCCCAGTCAGGGTACATTCCTGGGTTGCAGGCCATGACTCCCAGCAACCACACACTAATATTTCTCTCTCTCTCTTTCTCCCTCCCTTTCCTCTCTAAAAATAAATAAATAAAATCTTAAAAAAAAAAAAAAACCACGATTCAGCCAAAGGACCATTTTCTTTCTCATGACATTGACTTTTTTTTTTTTTTGTACTTGAACTCTGAAGAGTCCAAGCTAGGAGTCTTGTAAAATATTCTCCATTCGGTATTTGTCTGGCTGCTCTCTCATGGTGTCACTTAACTTGTTCCTCTCTTCCCAGTATTTCCTGTAAACTGCAGGCTAGATCTGGACATTCGAGTCCAGAGGCTTGATTTGATCCAACTGTTCGGCAAAAACATTTTACAACTTACACTGTTCACCTATGATCACATCACATCAATCTTAAATATGCGTAATATCTCACTATTAATAAAACTAAGTTGATTAGTTGGTTAAAGTAGTGGCGGCTAGAAGTCTTTGCTACAAAAGTACACTGTACCTTTGCAACAAAAGTACACTGTACCTTTGCAATTAGTAAGCACTCTCTGGGGGATACTCTGGTGCTGTATGAATACCCTGATTCCCACAACCTGTATTACATAACAGTACAACATAATGCAATACTCTTAACATCCTATAATGAGAATGGCATATTCAGTAAACAGAGGCTTTAGGTTCTTAGTAAAAGAGACTGATTTAATTATTGTGAAATGGGCAGTCCTGCTTTCCAGAATTCTAAAATGATGAATTACAAGTATCAGGTTCCAGATTCCTTATACAGAGACTGCTCAGAAACTGTAAAGATAACTATTTTTCAAGGTGGCCTGGGAGGGACCACATTACCATTTAGATTTATTGTGCAAACAGAAGCTCAGAATCCCTAGGCTCTTTGTCCTATCCTGCACTCAACCAATTGAGAGGTAGGGGTTCTTTTGTATGAAAACAGCAGATGGAATGTATTTTAAAGAGAACTGGAGGATGTTATCAGAATTCAAGACATACAGAGTTGACAGGTTTCTATACCGTAAACAATATGGGAATCCCGGGTAGGATCCTGAAACTGACCTCCTTTTTCCAAGATTTGATGTTTTCAATGAAAACAATTGGCTAATTGGCCAATTACTAATTGGCTTTACAGTTAGCTTTCACCAAGAGTCTAAATTGAATTCCTAAAGTACACGAAAATCAATGCTTTCTCACCCTATTCGTTCCATTACTTTCATATCCTTGCTTTTAATGAGCAAATTAAAACCGAGCACATAGAATGTTGTGCCCAATTCCCCATAAATTCTAATTGAAGGTTTAACATACTATTTTATTAGCAAGAGGTAAATTAAGTAGTTGCTATAAATGTTTAATGCAGAATTACCCAGCAGTTTTAGCAATAAACCAAATGAAATTTAATCAAGAATCACTGGATTATTTTAAAAGTCTATCATATGTCTCATCGGGTTAACTAGAATTGCTATTTCGACCCTTAGAATGGTGCAAAAAGTATACTGACAAAGTATGGAACAACAAAAAACTTGCACTTTTTTATTAATCCAAAGGTGCAGGCTTGTGGGTTGGAGGTCCCTAACCAGTCATCACTTTGGGAGTGAATTGATCATTTCTATTCGTTAGATTCAGAAGAGTCCTGTAGTGATGTAGGAATGGGAAGCTATTGATGCATGCCTTTAAGATAGTATTTGTATTAACACTCTTGGTTGAAAGTGATAAAATTCCATCCCAAACTAGTTTTTAACAAAAACGGAAATTGGCTTAGGGCATTTGCTTCAGGCATTCAGGCTTTGGATGTGTATTTGACTTAGGGTGTGGTTAGAGCCAGGAGCTGAAATGTTATCAGAATGATGTCTCCCTGTTTCCTTGTGTTAGCTCTGCTTTCTCTATGCTGATTTCGCTCTCCAGATTTTCCTTATATGGGTGGGGGGCAAGAGAAACTTTCCTCCCTTTAGGAAATGCACTCTTCATAATATATTGTCAGATGAGTATAGACTATCACACGTAGGCCCACATAGTCAAAGCCTTTTCATTTTGCACATGCAAAACCAAGGCCCAGATAAATAACCCGCTAAATACCATTCTGCAATTTAGTGATGAACAAATGGTGGCATTACACAATCACAGAACTTTTTTCTACCCTAATATACAGTGTGCCTGTTCTGATGCCAATCACCTTCTGAACTCAGACTGCTTCTCAGACATTCTGGAGGAAGTTACACATACTCCAAAGACAAAGACCTAAAGAACCTTAAATGCCACCAAGAGGGTCTCCTGTTGTTGGTAATTCCGGCTCTTCATTCTCCTGGCCATCTTTAGTCACCAGGAACTTACCTAGAGCTGACTGTGTGGGCAACTATTTCACTCTTGCAGCGTGAAAACTTTCCTTCAGATACCTGGCCATGTTCCCAATATTCCATTTGAACATTCTGCTAAGCTCCTCAGGTTTTAGGGGGATTCAAAAAGACCAGACAGGCATGTTATCCTCAGCCACTGGCTAAACTAAAAGGCCCCTTGGCAACCTACCTGTGGAAGTGCTTACCCCTGAACTACTTGGCACTGGATCTGGATGGACCTTGTCGTCACCAGGCATTACTCCACCTTTGGCACCTCAGTACCACTGTAAATGACTCCCCACTGGCTCTCTAACACTGGCTTCAGTATTTCAACCCCTTTCTTCCTGTTACGCTCACATCCCGTCTCCTGTATGAGTTTGGGTCTGCAGGGAAGCAGGTGCCAAGACGGGATGAGACGTGTGAAAGGTTCTTAGAGAAGGACGCAGAAGGCACGGCATTGTGATTGCAGGTCTCACACTGTGGAAAGAGAAAGATTGGACAGGACGTCCAGGGCCATGGTGAAACTCCAAGAAAGGTTTAGTCACACCAACAGGGAGTCCTTGAGCCAGAATTGCCCGTAGGAGTTTGTTGTGTCTGTCACAAGAGGAGCTTGCCTTCCCCTCCCAAACCCCGCCCGCCCCAACACACAGCTAGTAACTGTTCGGCGTGGAACTCGAAATCATGTCCACTTCGAGATGAACACCTTTTCTTAGATGCCACAGTTAGGGGCCTGCCCTCCGTATCTCCATACTTAATCGTGGCCTGGGAACCACCTGCAGGACGTGCGGCCTCGGCACAAACACAGTGGTGGACTCTGGGAAGAAGCTGGAGAGGTCAGTCAGTTGCACTCCCCCCCCCCACCCCCACAGGAGATCCAGCCACACCCCACTGCCTTCAGGCAGCATCCCTCCCACCTGAAAGATGTTTAGTGTCAAACTCACATCTGGCTCTGTAAGTAATGGAAACCACTCCGTGCACAGACCTGAAGGCTCATCTCCTTAATACACAACTTTTATTCATCTAATCGTCCATGTTCTCCATTGCTCCCGTCCTAAAATGACTCAATAGTATAAAATGCTACCACTATAAACTTGGTCCCTATCCTTAGCTAGACTCTATGTATTTAGTGACGCTCCTGAACTCCATTTCTCCCTTAATTCCCAAAGCAGTTAACCAATCTGTCCTTAAGTCCCCTCTTCCATTTTGTCTGAAGTGACACTGCCTGATACTCTGAGCATATACCACTTGTAAGGCATTGATTCATATTTATAGCAGAATCCATACTCAACTCCTTTTATCTAGGCTAAGAGCAAATGTGCTGCTCTGTCTTTTGAAGCCCATTCCCTTTACAAAAAGCCATCAGTTAATCCCTGTGAACTATATTTAAAATGTTTCTCAGCTGACATTCTTATAAACTTAGTAACAGAAATTTAGGCTTAAAGCACAGAACTAGGAAAGAAACAGGGAGAGAAGACAGACCAAACGACACTATGAAGATTAGATAAGGTTATGTAACGGTGGGATAGGAATTGTAAGAGGATTTTCCAGCCAGACTGATTTGTAAACCAATGACAGTAGGAGGGAAGTCAGAAGGTTATTAATGTGCCTTAGATATTATGAAGTGCTGTAACAGCAGACAAATCTAATCCAGGAGATCGGGTATTCTCAGCTAAAATCAGTAGCTTCTTCAGTGATCTAATGAAAATGCTCTTAATTTCATTTAGGTTCAGGTAAAGGTCTAACTGCAGATAAACTTTCTTAATAGAACAAAAATGCAAGAGACTTTTGAATAACAGACTGAATTATTCACAATGTATATTGACTGTACATGACAATTTAAAGTGAGTAAGTTAGGGTCAACTTTATGTTTCATTAGGGACAAAAAAAAAATCACAAAATCTTATTTAAAATATTTTAATTTCTAAAAATGTTTAAACCATAATAAAATTTAATTTATTTCATTGCACAGTATTCGTTAATACTTTCAACAAACTGAAAAGTAAAACCAACCACTTAAATCAGTTGTATTTACTGTCTAAGCTTAAAACCATACAAACTCTTTGCGACCCCCCCCCCAGAGGATGCAAAAATCAACAGTGAAAGTAGAATATTTAAATTAATACCATGTAAGTGTTCGGGTAAAAGGACTTTTAAAACTAAATTTCATCTGGTAACTCCATACAACTACTGGCATGTTGACAATAGAATTTAAAACGAAACAAATCTGAGCTGATCAAATCCACGGTGAAGGGAAGCTCTTACTTTATTCTGCTGTGAATAAAATAGCAGCCACTGTTTTTTTACCCAATGTCCTAATGGTATCGACCTCAGAAGAAACGATCGGCCTGGTTTGTGCAAAACAAGAACAGCCACCTTCTCCTGAAAGGACGTGAGCCTCCGTCACAGCTTCCAAGTACAACGAGCGGCTGCGGCCGCTGTCTCAGCAGCCCCGTTCCTGCTCCCTATACGACGACATCTTCCATGAAGTCATCGTACAGCCACTTGCAGGAATAATCTTTGGAACGTTCTATGGTTTCGAAGAGGCGTTTAAAGTCTGCAGGATACATATCTGTTATTTTTGTTGTTCCTTTTTGTCTTATTTTCTTCAGTATATCCTCTGCATCCACTGGACTCAGTGAACTGCAAACAAAAATTCAAAGTAAATTTCTTAAATTCTTTTCCATAACAACTGTCAGTCAACAGGGATAAAGGCAGCTTGTGAGCTCAATGTAAAATGCCTAACATATATAAATAATCTTATTTAGTTTAAGAGCTTGCATATCACATCTATCTTTATGTTCATTCCTCAAGTTTCACAGCTTACCTACAGTGAAAAGAGCAGATGTAGGTGGTAAGAGTTCCAATCAATTCCTACACAAAACCCCAGTTTAACATTGCCCTTTGAAAAAACTCTCATCTACCTCTTTCATCCTTTAATTCCCTTTACAAAAATAGTCTTTGGCTCCATTTAAGTTCATGTTAAAAGTTCAGTAAGTTCAAACAGCAGAAACTGCTGCATTGCACTTTTCAAAGAGAAAACAATCTTTCACTTACTGGTGATTATAAAGCAAAAAACTGCCCTACGCATTAGCCTAAGTGAGCTTCTGACAATAACAAGCAAACAACTGCAAAAAAATATTTTGGTAGAAAATACTTCCAATACTTTCTGATTCTGAATGGAATTCTCATCACAGAAACATGCTTTCAATTCAGAGATCTCAAAGGGAATTTTTTATATTTTGTACCACAGCTTACCAAATTTATTCCTTAATTCCCTATAGTGTTGATAGTTTCACTCAAAACAACCACTATCACAAGGGGACAAGATGGACAATAGTAGATTATTTTTACTGGTCTATTGCCACATTTAACATTTATTTTTACATAAATTTTGCTGAACCAACAGCTCATTCATGTATCTATCTGACAATGATCAAATTAATTTAAATGATTATTGTAACATTTTGTTCATCCTCTGACAATACTTTGAATGACTATGGGCTGCTGATCACAAGGTGTGCAACTCACAAAACTGTACACGTCTGCCCCATAAAAAACTATACTTATGTAGATACAAAGTAGCTATAATTTTTATGGAGCTTTATATGAACAAAAGCTTTGGTCCAGGGCAGGAAACTAAGGGGGTACAATGACACATCCCTACTTTGGTTAGGAAATAGAACCAATAGGGACACTGACAAGGTAGATGGTGGATATGCCCCCGATAATGCTAACTTTCTCCACCCCAGCCGGTGACAAGCAGCTAGTTCTTCATGAAGGTTATTAGGTATTCTCAGCTAAATCCGACAAAGATAAGAACAAATTATAGCCTTCCTTTTTTTTTTTTTTTCAGACATAAGGGCGGAAAATTAAGCTTAGGAGATCATGTGGAAAACACAATTATACTTTTCTGAAAATGTGCACCAGGCAAAAGAAAGTATTGGATTGGCCAAAAAATCCATTACGTTTTTCCCGTATGATGGCTCTAGTGGTGCTCAGTTGTCTTTAATGTCTTTTGAAACAATTCTGTTAGCTTGTATCATGACAGCTGTCATGTCAGCGTACATTAAAAAAGAACTTACCAAAATTGCATTTTTGTGCAGATATTTTAATACTGAAGATGGAAAACGACACACAACTTTTTCAGTATATTATGCCTTACTATTCCGAGAAAGGTAAAAATGCAAGTGAAACATGAGGAGAGATCTGTGCAGTGTGTGGAGAAGGTGCTGTGACTGACGGCACGTGTCGAAAGTGGTTGGTGAAGTTCCTTGGTGCTGTTGACATTCTGGCCACATAACTCTTTGTTGTCGGGCTGTCTTAGGCCTTGGAAGATGTTTAGCAGCACCCCTGGCCTCTACCCACTAGAAGCCACTCGTGGCTTCTCAAAATATCCAAGTCAATAAAGTTGTTGGTGAAAATGAAAAATGTGTCATTTATTTTATGGAAAAAACCATACGTACTTTTTGGCCAACTCACTATTTTGAAGAAATAGATGAGTGGAAACATGGTACTTCTCTGTTAAGCAAGAATATACAAGATACAAAAAATGGACCTCTAACATGAAAGTGTAATTCCCATATTAAATTGCTGCTTTTACATTCGCTTTCATTCTTCCTACTTACTGTAACTGGTGTATCAGCTTGGCATTGCGCTTCAGAAAACACTGCTTTAACATGTGAAAAAATACATCATAGTTCACAGGTGTTAAATTTTGTGTGAATAAATTTCTACGAGGAGTGAATTGAACAAAACACAGGTTTTGTTGTGTTTGTTGTTCCAGTGGTTCCTGGAAAGGAAGGAAAATAAATTGTGTTAGTCATAAAGTGTTGCCAGAGTGAGACACTGTTTACTGACTCACTCAAGTTACCTGTGGGAAAGGCAGTCACCACAGACCCTGCGTGTCCCTGTGGGTTCTCATCAGCCGTGCCAAGAACGCACAGCCCTAACAGCTCTCCACCTGGGCCGTTTCTCAGGGTGGTCTGCAGTGAGTCACCTTGAGGGATGACAGCTCTCTCTCCAAGGACAAAAATTAGGCTTGCTTAATGTTTGCTATAAAAGGGGTAGGTTCCCCAGCTCCGCGTTGTTCCTCAGCTGTGACGCAAACCCGCTGAATGCACACCACCCAAATGCACCACACCACACTACTCTGTGGGCCGCGGAGGCAAATCGAGCCCTGTGTCTGGTCCAGGAGTCTGGGTCTCTGGCCACCATCCACAGAGTCACAGCTGATTACCTTGTAAACAGGGTAAAATCAAATCCCAATCATGACACTAACATGAGGTGAGTCTCTTCTGTATTTGAAGCACATCACCACATCCTAAGAATAAAAAAATACTATGCACACATAATTTTTAATAGGATATTTTTTTAAATAAATATGGGTTTAGCAAGCTATAGTCCATGGCCTGCCTCTTTTTGCAGTCTGGGGCTAAGAACATTTTCCACATTTGTAAAGGATTGTTGTTTTTTTTCCCTAAAACAAAAAAGCAAACACCAAAGAACACGTGACAGGGATAGTTATGGGGCCTGGAAGCACAAAACATTTACCAACTGGCCCTTTACAGAAAAAGTCTGCTACCTGCTCCAATACACAATATTACAATATACACTATTACACGGATTAAAATGAAAACTGTGTATGATTTCATGTAAACTTAAGGCATTTTTCCCCTAAAATTATTCCTCAGAAAAGAGGGAGCCTTATGTTTCTTTAGGAAATTTCACACATTAGGTGTGACCACTTATATTCTTCCTTTTATATATATTTAAATATAAATATTTAATGCTTAAAATATACATTACTTACATATATTTAAATATAAGTCCTATTTGTGGAAAACATAAAGCCCCATCCCAAAAATTATAATCAATCCTAGCTCCTAGTTTTGGATGTCTACAGTTTAAGGAATTGGTAAAAACAACAGCAATTAAATTTAAAAATATTTAGTAATTACTAATTTAGCAACACGGATAATACAATTCCAAGTATTATAGGTTGTTATTGACAAGTTTTTGAAGATACTTTAAAAAGCAACCTGGTTAATAACGTTAAAGGTATACATTTACCTGATAAAGAGGGAAGAAAAACTTTCCTAATATTCAATGAGCATTTGTTTGTAATTTGGGGAAAAAGGTTCCAATGACAGCGTAAACACATGGATTCCGAAGTGGGACATCTCAAATCGGGGTGGAAACAACGATGATGTGCTCTAAAAAACTGTCCAATGTCTCAAAGTGCTTCCGCAGCAATTACTAACACACTGACACCAAAGGTGCATGTGAAATACATGATAACATTCTCGTGAAATACGAGATTTGGTTATTTCATCTGTACCCCTAAAAGTTTATATATTTAAGTTGGCCAAAAACTTTTTTAGCTTTTGTTTTTGTCATTAAGAAAAATAAGAAAATGTCTTCTACCCAGAGTTGCTCATTTGGGGGACTTTTCGATAAACTCCAATGGCATCCAGACAGAACGTGTACCTCCCACTGGACTGTGCTGCCGAAGAGCAGAAGAGAACCAAGGTCACAACGGTCACGACGGGGACCGATCACTCCAAGGTTGGACCATCTCTACACGCGCAATCTCCTTTGTCTCGCTCAGGGGCGACAGTGAGCAAACCAAGAGGCAGGCAAACGGGAGCCTCAGGCGGAGTCGGTGTGCTGGGATCGGGGCATCACTGGCCCTGAATCCTAACGGGGACTTCTTCGGGGAGTTCAAAGATGGTTTTTGGAACTTCAGCTACTTTATTACAATTCCACTACAAATACCCTAATATAAATTACATGGAGAATTGCTTTATAACATCATCTCATAAAAAAAAAAAAAAAACATAAAAAGAAAGCCCAACATCCTGGGTAAGAAACAGGCATGCCTATGTACCTATTGGCAAATTCAACCATTCTGAGGAGCAATGTTACAAATCCCTGGTTAATTAGTAACAAATAAAATTCTGTTTTTAGTTTGCCAAATCAGATGAATAGTGAAACGATTATGTTTTCCAAATCTGGGGTGTGTCTTCAGTTCAAGAGAGAGAAAAATGGAAGTCAGATTCTGTCTGGTCTACTACTCTGTTCATCCATCCTCGGTATAAACAGCTGGAAAATACAATTCTCTTCCAAAATAACTGGAATTTATTACAAGCAGTAAGTTATCTTTAAAGCACATTTCCAGATATTGTGAAGTTAAAAAATTCAAATACACATGGAATATCAGATGACCTTAAAGGAAAGAAAGCATGCTGCACTCAGAGGGAAGGGCGCGAGGCACTACTCACACTCGCCCTGCACTCCGGCTTCCCCAGCTGTCCGCCCTGGGCGTGCTTGTCGAACGACGACCACGGCTCCTAGAGGTGAGACAGAGACGTTTCTTTCAGTTCTCCTCAGCCCAAGGGCCCCAGATCACTGCTGCTTTAAAAATGTCTGCCCAAACAACAGCATGAACCCCAGCCACCAATCTAACTGGTTTAAAGAAAAACAACATATAACAGTCAAATCATTTATCTCTTTTCTTTGGATAAAGAAAAGGAAAATCAAAGGTCTGCCCCAATAATGGTAACTCTGTTACTCAGATGAAAGAAAGTTACCCTTAATATGCTTGCATAAATACTGTCTCCAGTTACAAGTTTAAATAACCAACATTTCAAGAGCAGAGTCACAATCAGTATAGGGGTTATCAGATCAATACTAAGGATATTTTTGTCCTAACCTAGTGGAAAAGCCTATTATTCAAACTCATTTGAATATGTTGGGACATGTAAGGAGATACAAAAATAAAGATACTGTGTCAATTTTTTAAAAGATCATTATTTTTTGTATCTAACATACATACAATTTTACATGTGAAGCAATTTTTATTATAAAAATATATACACAATTAAATTCCAAGTAAGAGTGAGTTAAACCAGCATGTGACACAGACATAAGGACTAAAACTTACAGTACTGGACATAGGTTTGAAAGGGTCTTGTCAAAATGACTATTACCAACCACAGTGGCAAATGAAGTGGAATAAAAAATGCAACTGTTGCTCATCCATAAAACTGCTGGCAGTTCCCGAATGCCGCCAAGAGAGGGAAGGCGAAGCCACAGCAGCGTGCAGCAGGCACCACAGTTCCCACTGTCCCACACTCGGGTCTGCTGAATAGCACTGGGTACAGCGGGGACCTTATCCCATTGCAAAGCCGCAGGAGAGGAAACCTGAAAGACCCTGGGAGCTGAGTTCCACAACTGACCCTCCAGTTAGAGGTATGTAATGGACAAATGTTTAAAATTTGGGGTGCACAAAGACCTCTCCTTTCGGGAGATGAATAAATGGCAAGACTCAGCAAAGGGCCTCCGAAAACAAACACTGCAGAACAAGAGAAGAAAACCATCCTGAGAGCCAGTCCCCAGCAGGCCTGGACAGAGAAACCAGTGGAAAGCCACAAGGACAGCAGAGGCTACAACGAAAAACTCACAGAATGAAAGGAGATCCGTGGAGGCAGTGCACATGCCTGGGCTGCAGGCCAGGTCCCCAGTGAGGGCACCAAAGAGGCAACCAATCAACATCTCTCACACCAATGTTTCTCTCCCTCTTTCTCCCTCCCTTCCCCTCAAATAAAAAAATAAAATCTTTGAAATATATATATATATGAACACATATCACATAAAAACAACTCAATATTCTATCTACTAAAATGAAAGAATATGCAAATTATGGTATGGAAGAAATAGCATTTACCATTTTTTTTTTCTTACACTGTATCCCTCTGCTATTGAATATGGTTAGCCACTAATCACCACAGCTGTTGAACACTTGAAATGAGTCTAGTCTGAACTGAGACGTTGTAAACTACACTCTGGATTTCCAAAGCCTGGTATACACACAAAAATCAAAATTACATAATAACTAATTCTAAAATACAGGTTATACATTAAAAGGACAATATTTTGAATTGAGGTTAAATAAAATATTAAAATTAATTTCACCTGCTTCTTTTTCAAATTTTTATAACGTGGCTGCTAAAAAAGGTAAAATTGCATCAGTGGCTTGTATATTATTTCTATTGGACAACTCTGATTTTCCTAAGGACGTAAACTAAAAAAACAAGGAGGGGAATGATCTATAATAAAGTATTAGACAGCCATTAAAAACTTAAAATGTTCAGCGACAAGGGGAAAAAACATAACTAAGCATTAGCTATTAAATGAAAAAATGAGATAAAAATAACAGAATCTTCACTACATAGAGAAACATAATCATAGGGAGAATAAAAGACGAAACAGTGTGCCACAGACATCAGTAGTGGCCTCTGGATGGCAGAAATGTAGGGGGTTTTTAAAAATTCTTTTATAGCTTACATTTTTACAACGAACATATGCTATTTTTATATTCAGAGAAAAACAAATATTTGTGACAAAAACGGGCACAGAGTTACCTGGCCCTACTATGTACGCCACGGTTGGGAAAAATCAGCAACTTAATGTTGAACTTCTCTCCATTCACTGGGCACTGACATGGAGCCTCCCTGACAACAATGAAGTCCCTGCTGAAGTGCACAAGGGCTCCACTCACCGTATGCAGCAGCTTGACCTCACAAGCCACTTGCCACAGCGCACTTAAGGCTTGGTACAGGTTTCGGTTCTGAGGATTCGCCATGATCTTCTAATAAGAGTAAAAGAGAAAGTACTTGTTATACAAAACTACCATCAATCAAAACCAAAGGTGGTCTTAATGGTAATATCTAATATTCTCTAGAAATTAGGAAAAATTAAAATTAAATGCAAAATCTTAGCTGTTACCATTTCAAAAAAGAGAAAGGCCTTTTAAACTTTCATATGGAGCTATATCATGTACACTTAAAATAGAAAGTATTCTAGATTGATCTCCTTTAACCATATCTCACCCACCAGGGCAAAACCTCATTAAAGAAAAAATTAAACAAAAATGTGTCATTTCTGTGAAGAGGAACATCGAGTATTAGAAACATGTACCCAGTGGTCTGTCCAGTTCTAAGTCAGAACTGTCTAGGCTGACACTTGAAAGGTAAGAGGTCGCCCCAGCGAATGAGAAGACACCTCGGAGAGAGGAAATGACAGGCAAGAGCATCCGTGGTGGAAAAAGAAAAAACCATTATAACATCTTCCCAGCAGTGAGACGAACCCTGACAAAGCGTCTGCTCTCTCTCCTCCTCTCATTCTTTCCTTATGTGCTGTGTGCACAGCTCCACGGTTTGAAGCCCCTGCTCTCCCTCCGCAGACACTGACTGCTCACATACTACCTGGGTTTTGGCGAATAAGGCATCCCTTCATTTCCTGCCCCACTGTCCTATCCCATAGCTCTGTTACAGACAAATAAGCATCTCCTGTTACATTGCATTAAGAGACTGATGACAGGAGGCGTTCTGGGCAGAAAAGAAACATCACCCTCAAAGCAATATCCAGGTCTTCAGGAAGACCTTCCATGTCAGCGAATTAAAAGTAGAGTCTAAAATTCTAAAGATTGCACACAGAAACTGTTAGGATAAAGGAATTCAGCAAAGTTGCAGGCTACAAAATTAACACACAAAAATCAATTGTATTTTTATACACTAACAGTGAACAATCTGAAAAGGAAATTAGGAAAACAATTCCACTTACACGAAAAGCTACGAAACATTGCTGTAAGAAATTAAACAAATAAATACAAAGACACCCTGGGTTCATGATGGAAAGATTTAATATTGTTAAGATGTCAGCATGACCCAAGTGATCAACAAATTGAATGCAACCCCTATCAAAACCCAAAGTTGTTGTTTTTTTTGTTTTTCAGAAATTAAAAATTCATCTTAAAATTTACATGGAATCTTGATCTTCTGGCCAAGATGGAGGCATAGGTAGCCACACTGTGCCTCCTCGAACAACCAAGATAGAGACAACAACAATTTAGAAACAGAATAACAACCAAAACTGACATAAAATTGAACTGTATGGAAGTCAGACAACCAAGAAGTTAAAATAGACCCGTTCACCCAGACCGGTAGGAGGGGCAGAGTTGGGCAGCTGGGCGCAGAGAGCATTGGGACCGGGCGCGTGAGGCTTCCTGGGTGCACAAGACCGCAGCGGGTGGACCCTGAGCGCACCAGCGGCAGCTGGCAGACCCCAGCCACAGGGTGGCAAACGGCAGACCCAGCCAGGCAGCAGTTGTGAAGCAAGGCACTGCGCGTAACCCAAGATCCCGGCGCTGGGAAAGAGAGCCTTGGGGCACTGATTGAGGACACCTGTGGGGATTGAGGAGCAGGGAGGGACTCCCAGCCTCTCAGGAGGGGTCCTTGGAGGGTCTCACAGCGTGCACAAGCCCACCCACACGGGAACTGGCACCAGAGGCGTCCAGTTTGCTCGGGGGAAGCAGCAGAAGGGACTGAGGTCCCACGGAGAGCAGAGCAAGCACCACTGTTCCCTCTAGGACCCCGCCCCCACATACAATGTCATATCCCAGCAACTGGGGTGCCCTGCCCTGGTGAACACCTAAGGCTCCACCCCTCATACGTAACAGGCACAACCAGACCAAAGGAAGAAAAAAAAAAAAAAGATGGCTCAAACAGAGTTGAAAGCCCCAGAGCCAATTTTTTAAGCAACCAAGAGATAGCCGACCTAACCGATGCACAGTTCAAAGCACTGGTGATCAGGATGCTCACAGAATTGGTTGATTCTGGTCGCAAATTAGATGAACAAATGAAGGCTACAGTAAGTGAAATGAAGAAAAATGCACAGGAAACCAATAGTGATGGAATGAAAGCTGGCTCTCACATCAATGGAGTAGACCAGAAGGAAGAAAAACAACCAGAAGAGAATGAAGAAATAAGAATTCAAAAAAATGAGGAGGGGTTCAGGAACCTCCAGGACATCTTTAAACGTTCCAACATCCGAATTATAGGGGTAACAGAAGGGAAAGAGGAAGAGCAACAAGTGGAAAACTTATTTGAACAAATAATAAAGGAGCACTTCCCCATTCTGACAAAGGAAATAGACTTCCAGGAAGTCCAGGAAGCTCAGAGACTCCCAAAGAAATTGGACCCAAGAAGGAAGACACCAGGGCATATCATAATTACATTAGCCAAGGTAAAAATGAAGAAAAGATACAGTAAGAAGCAGCAAGAGACAAGGATACAGTAACCTACAAAGAGTTCTCATTAGACTGTCAGCTGATTTCTCAAAAGAGACCTTACAGGCAAGAAGGGGCTGGAAAGAAGTATTAAAAGTGATGAAAAGCAAGGACCTACATACCAGATTGCTCTATCCAGCAAAGCTTTCATTTAGCATGGAAGGAGAGATAAAGTGCTTTTCAGATAAGGTCAAGCTAAAGGAGTTCATCATCACCAAGCCCTGATTTATGGAATGTTAAAGGGACTTATCTAAGAAAAAGAAGATAAAAACATGTATAGTAAAACGACAGCAAACTCACAATTATTAACAACCACACTTAAAACAAAAAGAAACTTAGCAAGCAACTAGAACAGGAACAGAACCACAGAAATGGAGATCACATGGAGGGTTAGCAACAGGGGAGTGGGAGGAGGAGAGAGGGGTAAAAGGTACAGAGAATAAGTAGCATAGATGGTAGGTAGAAAATAGACGGGGGAAGGCGAGAATAGTATGGGAAATGTAGAAGCTAAAGAACTTATGACACATGGACATGAACTAAAGGGGGGGATGTGGGTGGGAGAGGGTGTGCAGGGTGGAGGGGAATGAAGGGGGGAAATGAGACAACTGTAATAGCATAATCAATAAAATACATTTTAAAAAATATACATGGAATCTTGAGAGACACCAAATAGCCTAAACAATCTTTAAAAAGAACAAAATCGGAGGACTCAAAATCCTGATTTCAAAACTTACTACAAAGTTACAGTAATCACTGGGGGAAAGGGGAATAAAGGGGACTAAAAGGTAACATAAAATAATAAATAGATAAAGATAAAATTTAAAAAAGAAAGTTACAGTAGTCAAAATAGTATGGCATGGGCATGTAGACAATACAAAGAACAATGGAATAAAACAGTGTTCAAAAATAGACTCCCATGCACATACATCGCCAAGTGATTTTTCAACAAGGCTGCCAATGGGAAAGGACAGTCTTTCGACGAAAGTACTGGGAAAACTCCATATATTTCCACATGCAAAGGAGTGAGGCTGGGCCCTCACCTAACATCACATAAAGAAGTAATTCAGAGTGGATCAAAGACCTGAACATAAGAGCTAAAACCATAAAACTCTTAAAAGGAAACACGGGGGGAAAGCTTCGTGACATTGAATTTGGCAATGATTTCTGAGATGACACAAGGCACAGGCAACAACAACAGAAGGACAAATTGCACATCACCAAAATTAAAAACTTTAGGACTCAAAAGATACCATAGCAATGTAAAAAGGCAACCCATAAAAGGGAAGAAAATATTCACAAATCACATACCTGGGAAGGGATTAATACTGAGATTATAAAACTCCTATAACTCAACAACAACAAATAGACAACAGGATTAATTCCTCTGAAGAAGATACACAAATGATCTATAACTACATAAAAAATGCTCATCAGCAGTAATCATTTAGGAAAACAGAAATTCAAGACCACAATGAAATACCACTTTAAATCATTAGGAAGGGAATTATTTGGAAAAAGAAAAAAAAAACCCACAGATATAAGCATTGCAGAAAATGTGGAGAAATTGGAACGCTTGTGCATTGCTGGTGGGAATATAAAACAGGACAGCCACTATGAAAACAGCATGGTGGTTCCTCAAAAGATCAAAATAGAATTAGGGTACGATCCAGCAACTTCACTTCTGAATGCACACGAAAAGGATGGAATGCAGAGACTCAGAGATATCTGCATGCCGATGTTCATAGCGGCAGCATTCATAGTAACCAAAAAGTGGGAGCAACCCAAGAGTCTACAGAGAGAAAATAGATAAACAAAAGGTGGTGTGTACACATTGTACAATGGAATAAAATTCAGCCTTAAAAAGGAATAAAATTCCGATACATGCTACAACTTGAATGAACCCTAAAGACATTATGCTAAGTGAAATAAGCCAGACACAAAGTGAAATACTGTGTAGTTCTACTTGTATGAAGTACCTAGAAGAGTCAAACTCATACAGAATGTAGAAGAGTAGTGGGAGCTCGGGGGTGGGGAAGGTGTGGCGTTAGTGCTCTGTGGGTACAGAGTTCCAGCAGAGAATGGTGAACACATGCTGAGAAGACGTGGATGGTGGTGACA
This sequence comes from Phyllostomus hastatus, assembly GCF_019186645.2. NCBI lineage: Eukaryota > Metazoa > Chordata > Mammalia > Chiroptera > Phyllostomidae > Phyllostomus > Phyllostomus hastatus. The sequence goes on from NW_025333607.1 coordinate 11,366,633, forward strand.
ATTGTACCACAATGTAAATATACTTAATGCCACTGAACTGTATACTTAAAAAGAGTTACAATGGTAAATTTTATGTCATGATTCCAAATTGAAATCATGAAGATTAGAGAAAAACCACAGAACTCTTCCAAGACAAAAATACTAGTCAAGTCGTTCTAGATAACCCACCTGGCAGTCCGTTTCATTCATAAAAAAGTTTAGTTCTACTCGTCCATATCTATATAGAGAAGTACAGGAATATATATCATGTAAAAACTTCCAAATCAGCTTCTTCTCATTTTTGGCTGGGAAGATTCCAACTACTTTTAAAGGAATACCTGTTAATACAAGCAAAAATATTTGAGTAAATGCTTTACACTTTCTCCTGGGATCATATTTTATTGAGCCAAACTAGGTGAACAGACTATATTAATTTTATTTCAATTAAACCTAAGCCTCAACATGTTTCCTTGACAGAAAACTTGGCCTTAGCACAACTGCTCGGATTACTGGTGCCCAGGTGTGAGGGGAAAGCAAGTTTCAACTTCGGAGCATCTGCCCATAAACTGTACAACATAAACTGCACGCAAATCTCATCAACAAACCATTGGCGCACTGCTCGAGAAAGCTGGCAAGTTAGAAGGAATGTGCCTTAGTGAAGGACAAAAGTTACCTTTCGCCCAAGGAAGTGTTTCTATCCCCAAGTCCCGCAGAAGCACCCGGGAATCCACAGTGGGTTTCACTACCCCAAAACTTCGAGGGTCCAGTTTGAAGAAGTCGCAGTGGACCACGTGCAGTTTTCCTCCCAGCTTTTCTCCTAGGGACTAAAGAGAAGCAGAAATGACATGTGAAGAAGTTTCAGTGTTATGAAAAGTGTTTATAACAATTCAAAGACCTACTTCAAAAAAGAATTCTTACCATAAATATGACCACCTCAATAAAGATTAGTAAAGAAAACATGACTAAATATATCCTAAAAATTTAAGTTAATACAAATCAATTAATGCCTCAAAAACAATAAAAGTACAACTATTTTAATAAGAAAAAGCCCAAAAAACAAACAAAACACCTTGAACAAATCTTCCTTATCCTTTTACTTCCTTTACTTTATCCTCAATGGCATCACCAGCTGTTTGAAAAGCTCCTTCCCATGAATCCCTAATTCCCTGGTAGTGGCTGCCTGGGGCACTGGGCGAACTTTCTGAGAACACATCGGGGCTCGGAGAGCGGTGATCCATCTACCAGTCGTGGAAAGATGTTTCATGGTCGACAAAAACAGAAAAATATTAAAGTGAAAGGCAGCTGATTCGAGAGAGTATTCCTTTTTTTCTTGAAGAGTTTAGTTAGTCCTTCAGGTAAGAACTTAGCTCACTGTGTGGGTCACTGTCCATTTTCCACCTAATTCTTCATGTGCTTTTTCTAAAGACAGACAAGTCTAGAAGAAAAGCTCCCTGCCCACTGGAAGAGGTCCAGTTCACCTCCACCTTTGTACCGCCCTGATCTGCTCACCTTGGGGTAGTACTGGAGAACTCAGGAGTGAGAGCAAGCATTAGCTGCAGACTTCCATAAACTTAACGTGAAGTTACAAGGAATCAGTGAAAAGAGGGCAATATGCTTTGATGTGCGTATCTAGGTTCTCATGCACAGAAACTTCTACTGGCATTTATCAAGGTCTGAACAAAACTGTGACTTAAAAGTTATAAATTAAAAACCTAATTTTTCTTAAGCATGTAAATTCAAACTGTAAATATTATTTAATTTCTGAATTGACTACATTTCAATGATCACTTTCACGAGGACCCTGGAAAAAGACCAGTGGAAGGAGCACACTGCGGGTGGAAATCACGCATGTTTGGTCTTGTTCATGCTGAGATGCCCAATGCTGTGACCCGAGGGGAGGCGCCAGGTGCAAGGCTGTACCTCCGCGGGGAGGTCCAGCTGAAGACACAAATCTGTGAGGACGTGGCTTACCGCAGCCAGGACTGCAGATGAGATGTCTAAGGGACAAGTACACAGAACTATGCCTGAGGACGGAGTAACTGCAGAGTCTCGTGACAAGAAGCTGAGACTACACCGAAAACAAAGGAGAAAACCAGAAGAGTGGGGTGTTAGGAAAGCTAAGGAAAAAGAGCATTCATATAATGCATACCTTAAAAACTGACTAACCTCTTACAAACTATTCTATGTGTACAGCAATAAAATAACCTCACAAATTACTCAAGAATTATATTTTAATTTTTCTCACTGAGGAAAGCTAATGTATTTTGGTTTGATGGGGATGAAAAAAGAACGTATACTTTGTGACTTTACACATTTTTGGTGTAGCACCTGTCATTTACTATTCAATAATTCAAACACAGTAACAGCCAGAACTCCAGAATAAATTCATATATTAGTGAAATCACATTTTGGAACTCAACTTGATTGCATTTGGGATTCAAAATCAGGAAGTGAAAAGGTCAGGAAAGATAAGTAACTGTTGATTTCTATGGGTCATTATGTTAGGCACTGGAGTTCATCGAATTTAAGCATCAAGATCCTTAACAGGTGGGAACTGACACAGCTGTTTTACATATGGGAAAACCAAGGCTCAGACAGTTTAATTACTTGCCCCAGGGTCTTAAAGGTGGGAAGCCCTGGGGCTGAGGCTCAGCAAGGTTTGAAAAGACTGTGCTGCTGTAACCGCGCTGAACTAACAGGTAGTTCATCACAGAAGCTGCTGTCTCTTCAACTGAACGTTCACAGCTAAGTGCTGGCACAATAGTAGTTTTCACAACTCAAGTGGGATAGATTATGATTATTAGGGAACACAATCTGTAGCATGTGTATCTCTACAGCAGAGAGAGAGGGAAACAAACTGTGCCCACTCGAAACACTATTCACATGGAGTCCCGAGAATTTTATCAGGGCAATGGGGAGGGAGGAAGTTTAAAGTTAGATAAAAACCCAGAGTCAAGCATCATCCTTCAGAGTCCTTTCGGGTTTCAGGAGCACACTAGAGAGCGGTGGGGAGGCTACAAGCATCGTCTGCTAAGAAAACCACCATAACACTCCATGCAAAGGTTTTATTTCAACGGTTTTTTCTTTTATTCTGGCAAATACATGAATTCACACAAAGCTTTACTGCAATGGCTTTCCACCTCACCTTAACAACGGTTAGTAAGTGAAAGGAAGTACTCGCGGCTGAGTTCAAGTTACTGCTGGACAGAGAGAGAACTCAGGAGGTAGAAGAAAATAAAAACCTTAACTGAGGCAAAAACTTGTAGGCCTTTTTTTAAAAGATCAAGATAAAAGCTATCTTATTTTTAATCTCCAAGTTGAAATTATAGATAGCTCTGTGTATGAAATCACGTTTCATGATCTTGAATCTTTGAACGATTTTGTTTTCTCATGTTTCTGAAATTTCAACAGATTTTTAATCAATTAAATAACCTGGCTAAAACCCTGAATTCTTTTCAAAGCAGTCCGTTATAGAATAATAACTATCTAATGCACATAGTTTTATTAATAAACAAGCAGATGGATTTGGTGGACATTATCATAACTTTTTGTTATTATCCTGCACTTTTACAATGTACATGACTTCAGAAAGTTGTCGTAGAAAAATGTTAGTTTCCTAAACTGAATGTAGAGATTCATAAAAGAGGAAGAGAAAGAAAAAAAGAGACCGAAATTGATGCAAGGACTTTCCACTTTACTGTTATGTGATCTTGTCTGCTACAAAGCAGAATTCACTGAAAAGTCCATTTGAATAATGCCCGCACTCCATGCAACTGTATCTGACCAACCAAACCTTCCTTGCCCCTGTACCACTAAATCCAGAGTTTACACAGTCCCATTAATTTGATCTTAGCACTCCAATTAGATTCTAAGCTTGCAGAAGGCAGGGGCACAGTACAGCACAGCCTACTAAAACCAGGAAATGAGCCCAGAAATACCAGTTATACCCTTTGTTCAAAGTCACTCAACTAGTCTCTAGCAGAGCTACAAGCAGAAAACAAGTCTCAGAACACCAATCTTTTAGTTATTCAACAATCACTGATAGAACGTTCTAGTCACTGGGGATGACAAGATATTTCAGACATGGCCACTAAAAGTGATTCGAGAAAAATAAATTGTGTGCTTAAATTTACTTCCCTAAGCCACTGCCATGGGAACTGATGGACCAGTACATTATTTTTAGAAACTAAAAATAAACTTCTGGAGCCCTGGCCAGGTAGCTCTGTTGGTTGATCGTCATTCTGATTCGCCAAGGCCAAAGGTCCACTTCCCCGTCAGGGCACACACAAAAATCAACCAATGAATGCAGAAGTAACTGGACCAACAAATCGATGTTTCTCTCTCTCTCCAATCAATCAATCATTATTTTTAAAATATACCTCCAAATGTGGAATAAAAGTTTTGTCACTTTCAAGGGCAATCACTCTGGCACCTCCTTGAATTAATGCTTCAGTCAGGATTCCAGGACCTAGTATAGTAACAGAACAAAAAAGTTATTTACAAAAGAAACAATTTCTTTCAATGTCAAAAAAGTCATTTTACATGGATTTTCTAATTTTAATTTTTTTAAAAATTTCTAAATCCTCGCCCTAAGACATTTTTTCCATTGCTTTTAGAAAGGGAAAGAGAGAAATATCGATGTGAGAGAGAAACAGCAATTGGTGGCCTCCAGTACAAGTTCCAACTGGGGACAGAACCGCAACCAAGGTTATGTGCCCTGGCCCAGGCTCGAACTGGCAACCTGTAGCTTTACAGGATGACGCTCGAACCCACTGAGCCACACCAGCCAGGGCTGTAATTTTAATTTCTCCTAATATCCCCAAAGTAGATATTACACTCCTTACTTGCATATATGGAACTGGGGGTTATAGTCAGTCACTGGACTCCAACTTCACAACCGGTTCAGGGGTGCTGCTTGGCTTTGAATCCATTCTATCAAACACTAGAAAACCTGTGCTCTAGGTTCACGTCTCAAGAAAAAAAAAAATGTTGCCTCCAGCCTACCATTTAATCATGGACTATCCTAAACAGAACTGACTCCTCATGATAGGATGGTATTTCAAAAAGTTTTTGTTTGTTTGTTTGTTTTTGCGGCCCTGGCTGGTGTGGCTCAGTGGATTGGGTGCCTGCCTTTGAAGCAAAGGGTCACCAGGTTCGGTTCCCAGTCTGGTCACATGCCTGGGTTGCGGGCCAAGTCCCTAATAGGGGGCGCTTGAGAAGCAACCGCACATTGATGTTTTTCTCTCTTTCTCTCTCTCTCCCGCCCCCTTCACCTCTCTCTAGAGATAAATAAGTAAAATTTTTTGAAAAAGTTATTTTTTATAAGTCTGGTGTTCTCAGCATCCGCTAATGGTCTAAAGGAGATTCACGGAAAGGTAAAACAAAAGTTCTTTTTTCCAGGAGTGGATTGCAACGATCTTGGGGAGACGACGGAAAAGAAGAGCTTGCTCTATCAAAGTACTGTGTGAAGTGCAAACTGCTACAGAAATATTCTGTAGTATCCTGATAGAGACTACAAAACCATACAGGCTGCCCAAAGGAAGGCGCCATGTCTCATACAGCTACCTACGCATGGTCAACAGAAGTTTGCAAAGGTGATGAAAACCCGACAAAAGGCAATCCACGACGGACTCACCAGGATTGCATTCCAGGATGAGCTTGCACGGGTCGTCTTCTTTCAGCAGGAACTGCACCACGGTCTCAGCCAGTCTTGGACTGGTCAGGTAACGCTTAGACTCCACGCCGCACTTGGACGGCCGCGAGGGCAATTCCCTGAAATCCTGACCCCGCAACAGCTGCGGCTGGATGTCAGACAAACCACGGCGGTTCCTCGCCGGGACGTCCTTCCACCTCGCCGCTCCCGACCTCCAAAGGCAAAGGCGACCAGCACCGGAAGAAGCTGACAGCGTCAGCCGCTGAGGAAGCCCGGCCACTGGGACCCACATCCTTACCCTCTAAGGTCTGTCTGTCCCAAAGTCATGCAAAACGTCAATGAAAAGTCGGCGAGCGCCCAAGAGAAATCACCACGTGCAACATCTCTGCACCACCTGATTAGGTGAGGGCGGGAGAGGGGGAGGGGAGGCAAACGCTGCAAACTACGCATGCGAACAACCCCTCCCACTTGTTTTACCCTGACTTCCGTTTCCTGCCGGGTGCTGACGCTAGAGGACTGTGAGTGGACCGAGGAGGAGACGGACCATCCAGGCTGTGTACTCTATGGTTATCCGCCCCCTGCGCTTCCTCTCTAGCCGCTCGCGCTCTGTGCTCCGCGGTCGCCGGCCGCCCAGCCGGGAGGGGTGCGCAGAGGGAGGCGGGGCGAGAAAGCAGAGGTGTCTCCTCTACCCGAGCGGCGGGAGACCTGAGCAAGATCTGTGACAGCTCGTCGGCCGCCATGTCAGCGAGTAGGGCTGCAGACAGCCCCGGAGCCCAGCGGTAGCCCTCCTTTCGTCTGCAGTTCCCAGGTGAGGAGAGGGAGAGCGGGATGCAGGGAACCGACCAGCTTACGGCTGGGTGCAAAGCCTCTTGGAGCCCCTCGCTCCTCCCCTTGCGCCTTCCTCCAACTGCGCCTCCTCTGCCCTCTGTGTGAGGTGTAGCCCCGTTTCCCCACCTCCGCCCCCTCTCCGCTCCCTTGTTTTCTTCTCCCGCCTGTGTGGTCGGTTCCTGCGCATCGCGCCAATTTCTGCCTCCCTAGGGGACGAGCGCCAGAAGTCGTTCCTCCCCAGACTCCCCCAGGAGGCTGCAGCACCCCCTACCCGCCCCGTACCTCTGTTCCTTCCATCCTGCAGCCCGCAGCCCGGCTGGCACCCCACCCTGGAGCACGGTTTCTGGTTTCCTGCTTACCTGTTCCCCCTCCCAGCACTCTGGTTGTCAAGAACCACCTGGTGTCTTCCCTCCCTTCCCCCCTCTGGGTCAATATTTCCTCAATTTTTAATTTGCGTGTTGAAAAGATTTAAAGTTAAGATTGGAAAAACATGCTATTTAAAAGCTTTAAATTCCTTTCCAAGCTTAAAAAGATGATGACCTTAGGATGCCTATTTTGTTCCTTGTGTAAACTTAGTCAAACATATTGCACTGTGGAATGCAATTTAAAAGACCAGTTCCAAACACTAAAAATAGGATGCTCTAATGGAAAATTTGGCAGTCTTTTTTACCCACTGGGTAATGTTAGAGGACTCGGTTCTTTGCAAGTGATTTCAGTGTTTAAGGATTATACTTAGAGCTTTACCCATTACCCTCTGCACCAAGGAAGGAAATGCAGCCAAGCTACTCCCTATTTGAAAATATGTGCAATCCTTTCTGCTTACTGTATTGGGAGTCTAATTGAGCTTGGCATTTAAATACACCAGGAAAAGGTATTTAAGGAATGTATCATCTAGCAAACAGAAGCCTGAAGATTATACTCAGCTAATAAATATCAAATGGATAAATAATTGACAGTCAACTATGGCCTTTTTTTGGACTATAAATTTGTTAGGACACCACAGAAAGTATCTAACCAACTGTTGTGGAAGCCCTGGGGACTCACTGATCTTAATTTCCTTAAATTTTTTTTATGGACAGTATCCCCACTGACAATTTTGTGGTAGTAACTTTTCCTTCCTCTGAATACCATCCTTTACTGAACTGTCTTCTCTCTCCCCTTAAAAGATATTTCATAGATTCAGAAACACATTGATTCCCACCTCCACCCCCCCAGAGCCCTGGAGGCCTAAATATTTTTAAATAAAGCAGAATGATGTCTTCTAGTAGAGGAAAATCTGATTCACTCATAGGACCGTATTCTTGAATTTCTCACTTCAGAAAATACTTACTTTAAAATATGCTTTTTTTCTTCATTTAACAGTAATCATGCCTTGTATAAACCTCATTGGCTACAATACTGCCACAGCAGAAAGCTTAAAATAATGCTTTTTTAATTTCATAATATTTGTGGACCAAAGGTAGCCTACTCAGCCCTAGAGAAGCTGATGTAGTTATTTTGGTTTTGGAAATGAGAATTAAGTTATGATCATTATTTCCATGTTTACAGTGCTAATAACTTGTTTGTGATTGAAGGTGTTGTAATAATAGAGAATCTTAAGCATTTTGTTTCTGTGGCCTCAGGTCCTGGAAATGAAAAAAATGTCCTTTTTACTTTAAAGATGAACCTTATAATTAGCTTTTAGACTTGCTCTGTTAGAAGAACTTGGTTTGTGTATTAACATCTTAGCTTTCTTAAGAGGTGTGGTTTTTTACATCCTGTGCTATTTTTGCTTTTTTGAGGTAATCTTTCTTTCTAATGGTGTCAGGGCTAAGTGATCCTGCTGATTATTTTTATACTCTTCTTAAGTTATTTTTATTACTATCGCAACATAATTGGCAGAGAAGGGGAAATCCTGCTTTTTCTTCTGACTTTTAAATGACATTTGTATATAATTGGGAAATGCCAAATGGTAGTAGTTGTTTGCTGTCATGATAGAAAGCCACACAAGCAATTTAAAGTTTTCTAATCAAATTAACAGGAAAAAAAAAAAGTGGAATTAATCTTTACTAGTATATTTTATTTAAATTTATATCTTTTTATTTTGTAATCCACTTTAAAAGTTAATAATGCGGTAATTTTACATTATTTCATACGAAATCTGTGAAATCTGCGGTGTGTTTTAACTTACAGTGTATCTGAATGCAGACTAGCCACATTTCCAGTGCTCAGTAGCTGAATGTCACCAATGGCTAGGACCCCATTGGACAGCACATTTCTCTAGGATTCCTGTGTGATTCTTTAGATGTCTTGCCTGAGAGTCAGATAAATTCTGTAGGGAAAATTTAAAAATCCTTTTCCTCAAGTGCTGCCGTATTCAATCTGAAAATGTCCACACAGAAAGAAGGTTCTAAGAAGTCTCTTCCTCTTGGTGTTGACTCTGTTAACAAAGGAGGGTAAATAGGTGTCCAACGCCCGTCTAGTGAGGGTCATAAGATGACAGCGTGCTCAGTCATTTCCTGAGGTGTCGTTGTTACATTCATTTGCATGTGTATGTCAACAATGATATCGAGGCCTGTGGCTACTGTATCCTTCAGTATTAAGGAGAAGTTAAGGACCTACAGAAAGGTTGAACTTTATGGTAAACAGGTGAAGTACCTGCTATTGTTAACTTTTCTGAATCAAGTTCAGGTATGGCTGAGAGTTTTGTAAATGTGCTTCTGTACACGATGGTGTTCCTTGTGAAAGAAAAGATAAACTCTTGAGCAAAATTTAAAAAAGAAGAGGCTACAGCTTTTGGCTGCATTACTGTGTGCCTCAGTAGTAGTGAAAGAGTTACATGTGTACGGTGGTTTAAGAGAAATTTAAAAGGAAATACGGCTGTTTTTATGGAAAGCTACTGACATATTGACAGGATGGGAGCTTTAAGTTGCTTTTTCAGCAGAGATGGTGATTTGCATGGAAACTTCCCCTTTTCAGAGCTGTTAGAACTGAAGGACACCCCTGTTGGAAGGTAACCCAGCCGCTAATGGACCTCAGTGGGGATCGGTAGGGACTAATTGCAGTTCACATTTTTACCTCTGTACTCTAATAAACTTCCCTAAGTATTACTTTAGCTGCACTATTTTACATCTGTATTTAATCTCAAATTTCATATGAAGGCCTAATTAGTATTCAGTGTAATTTAATAGAAAAAACTTTCCCCCTCCCCTACCTTGGTGGTATAAAGACATCTTAAACGACCTCAGTAAACAGACTTCCTCTGTAAAATCAAGCCATCACAGGCGTGGCGCAGGGCTGGCCGTGTGTGGGGTGTTAAGGGTCCCAGACAGAATTGGGGAAGTGGGCAGTCACTGAACGTTGGTCCTTCCACTAGAGATATGTGCGTGTTCCGTTGGCTCATACAGTGTTTTCATTTGTTTTTAAATCTAAATGGCTCTCTGTTGACAGCATTGTAGTTGGATAAGAAAGAGAATAAATTGTTTTGTTTCTATAAGTTAGTCTTAGCAATTTTTTTAGTTATTTGAGGAAGAATAAATGATAGTCTAGCAATTTTCAGTTTTTTAAAAGATTCTATTTTTTTAAGATTTTTAAAAATATATTTTTTAAGATTTTATTTCTTTATTTCTAGAGAGGGAAGGGAGGGAGAAAGAGAGAGAAAGAGAAACATCAATGTGCAGTTGCTGGGGGCCCTGGCCTGCAACCCAGGCATGTGCCCTGACTGGGAATCAAACCTGCAATGCTTTGGTTTGCAGCCCGCGCTCAATCCACTGAACTATGCCAGCCAGGGCTATTTATTTATTTTTAGAGAGACAGGAAAGGTAGGAGAGGGAGAGAAACATCAGTGTATGGTTTCCTCTCACACGCCTCTTCCTGGGGACCTGGTCTGCAACCCGGCACGTGCCCAACTGGGAATCGAACCTGGGACCCTTTGATTCGCAGGCTGACATTCAATCCACTCAGCCACACCAGCAAGGGCCATTTTTTAATTTTTTTTAAAGTTCCAATACGATTTAAGTGGCCTCTACATGAGTAATATTTTTATTGAGAAATTAAACACTCAGTACGCCTGTGTCTTCATACTGTTATGGAGCGTGTGCTCCGCTCTGGAGCCCTTAGGGTTCCCATGAATACAGGCTTTTCTGTATTTAGGAGTCATTTTCTTGAGGGAAATCATATTTCCTTTAACCAGGGAATACTTTTGTTTTTCATGCATTTGAAATAATTCATATATAGTATTCTTTAAAGAAAAACATCACTAGTCAATTATACCTGCATGAATAATAAAAAAAATCATGTCTGAAAAAGAAGCATCATTTAAAAATTCTGATTCTTAAAACAACTTGAGATTTCTTACATTGTTTTGTCACAGTTTTGAGATTCTGCTCTTTAACATATTTGGAGGTGGAAATTTATCGCCATTACACCAGTCCTCCCTGCCATCCCTTAGGACTTCCTGTTTTGCATCATCATCAGCCGAGTAGAAAGAAAATTGTGTGTGTGTCTATGAAAATACTGACAAATTATGATTTTTCCCTTTTAACATCCCTTTTAGAAAGAATTCTGAAGCAGTGAGTGACAAATTTAGTCACCTTTGTTGACATTTGGGCATTTGACACTTTAATTAATAGTACCTAGGAGATTTTAGGAATTGACAATATTTTGTCATATGTATTAAATTCTTTGTGAGAATATTTCACCTGTTTTTCCTAGAAAAGTAATACCAGATTAAATAAAATTTTTTTTTCTATGTGAGCGACATTTTGCGGACCCAGTGAATCAGGCGGCTGTGGTTTTATAATTTGAGTGAAGGTAAAAACAGTTTAAAATTATGTTTATATTATAGATTTTTAAATAACTTATTTTAAAATACTTGGGCTTTGTTGTAAGGTAAAGAACACTATTCCTGCATATGTGTGAGGATACCACTTATGTTTGTGAAAATGTATTTAATTTACTGGAGCCTAGCAGAGCTATGTGTACCTTATGAAGCACCAAAGATTACCTTAGATTTTTTTTTTCATTTGTGGAGAATGAAAACTTTTTATTTAAATCAGGTCTTAAAAGGATTCATACCAAGCAAACGACATAATTTCTTCCCTCGAGATCAACTTGGTTGAAAAGAGGAATGAAGTTTGTAGAAACTATGCTAATTAGAAAATTATGAAATTTAGTTTCCTGGAAAAGACTTTATGTATATGCACTTGTGATTTCTTAATCCAAATTCAGTCATTGGGCTTTATTTTCTTCAACAATTTACAAATAATCACTAGGATCCTTTTGCTCCAACAGTTTTTACAATTTGGTTGTGGAGATTTTTGCCACGCCAATTAGAGTTCTGTCTCTAGCATTGGGTAGCTACTGTAAACAGCCAAAATTAGAAGCAATGGTGTGTCACTTCCTTATCTTAATCATATTGTGAATGTTTTGTAATAGAAGAAAAGATAGTTTGTCTTGTAAGTCTTATACTTGAACTTTAGTTTTAAAATTGATCTTTTAGGTCCTGTATCCACCAAAGCTCATATTGTCACCAGCCAGAGAAACATCTATCCCAAATTCACCTAAAATTAAAAAAAAAAAAAAATTTAAGTATTTTATTCAGGGGGTAGTTCTTATTCTATCAGCTGGCCTCTTGGGTGATTTTAAATGTGTGGATTTTAATGCCTACAGGCTTTTTGTCCTTTCTCAGTTGTATATCAGGGGAAACCTAGGGACTCCATAGTCAACCCAACAGGACTTTGATCTTGTGTATATGGCCTTCCCTGAAAACTTCAAAGATCATACCTATGTATGCAAAAAACGGATGAACGAAAGTTTTGCTCTGGGAACACTTAACTAGGCTGAGCAAACAGGTATTGTAAGAACATTAGTCTTGGGTTGGCCAAAAACCCCATTACTTTTTGTCTGTAAGATGTCTCTAGTAGTGCTTAGTTGTCTTTAACTTCATTCAAAACGGTTTTGTCTGATTGTGTTGTGACAGCTGTCATATCTTCGTGCATTTTTAAAAAAACATATCAAAATTGGTGGATTTTTGCATAGCTATTTTAATATTGAAGATGGAAGAAAATACACAATATTTTTGGTGTATTATGCTTTATTATTTCAAGCAAGGTGAAAACTCAGCTGAAATGCCAAAAAATAAAAAGATTCGAGCGATGTATGAAGAAGGCGCTGTGACTGATTGAACGTGTCAGAAGTGGTTTGCGAACTTTCGTGCTGGAAGTTTCTGGCTGGACGATGCTCCATGGGTTGAGTAGACCAGTTGAAGTTGATAGTGATCAAATAGAGACATTAATTGAAAATAATTGATGTTATACTATGTGGGAGATATATTCACAATATCCAAATCAATAAAATTATTGGTGAAAATGAACAAAGGGTGTCTTTTATTTTATGGAAAAAAACTAAACAAACTTTTTGGCCAACCCAATAACTACAGCTTGCATGGACTTGTATAATAGTTTGTGTAAAACCATGCATTTTGTACCATCTTTGCTGGAGTTTCCATTTGCTCTAGCTCCTCACATGATGTGAAGGGATATCCAGAATACCCTGTAGCTTATTCTGCATTCTCCTAACCTTTTTTTGCTTTTTCTTCTTCCGTCATCCGTGAAAAGCTAAAAAATCAGAACAGGACATGGTTTATTATAAACTTGAAGGACGTGTAGTAGTACAAATCATATGCCTTCCCTCTTTCCTTCCTTGTCTGTTACAAAAGTAATAATGCTCCAAAGGGGGGGAAAAGGTGAATAAATTTTACCTTGAGGAAAACACGATTATTCCAGAATTACTGTTTTTTGTACAAGAAAAACTGAGCAAAACCTTGATTTAGCAGTCGGAACCTGTTCAATCCCTCTCGTCCTACTTAGGACGCCCGATGGATTGGCCAGGAAGAGACTCTGAGTTCAAGGAAACCTTGAATGCACGGGTGCTGGTCTGCACTCGACTGTATTTAATAGGGTCTTCTTTTCTCACGTGGGTTTTCTTCGGGAATCTCTGCCACTGAAGTAAAACACCTTTGTGGAAGGATCGTGTTCTACCAGCAGTCTTCCAAGCATGAGAAGTTCTCGTCCTCTGGGATAACTTTCCTTTTTCTGTAGGTTTATCTTTTTCTTAGAATTTCCAAGCAACCATTAAACTACCGTCTCTGGAATATTTTTCTTTTCCCCAAACCTCATCAAAATACATCTCTAGAATGACTAAGTACAAAAAGGGCGTATTTATTTTTACACCTATGTCTCTTCCTGTTTTTCTGTTAACTTCCTGTGCTAGAGACACGAATCTGTCTCTGTATGTCACCTGTCAGGATAAGGATTGATGACATAAACATTTAGATGGTTTATTGTAGGAATGGAAAACAGTAGCTACCCTATTTGACAAGAATAAAGAATATGATTTTTTGGGAGTCATCAGACTTTTTTAACTGGGTGCCCAAAAATGAGCTGTAAGGGATCTGCAAGCCCCCTGAAATAACGTTTATAACTTAGTAGTAGTATCTGTGTATTTTTCTGAGGAGGGAATTCCTAGCTTTCACCCGATTTTCCAAAAACCCTCCCTTCCCCAAGAAAAGATAGAAACCGCAGAATGAATTTAGTTATAAATCTCTAACTCTTGTTGGCAGCTATGGTTTTGTAAAGACCCTTTAATATAGGCTTCATTTTAGTAGGTTTTTTTAACTTCAAGATAACTTAGTAGATTATTTGATAAGAAAGGCCATAGTGATTCTTTTTAAAACAAATCTTCCTTAAATATCTTACCCTATATTTTTCATACATTTAGCAATTACACTCTATATTTCTTTAATACCTTATAGGATATTTTGGTGTGTTTTTTTTTAATCATTTGTTTGCCCTCTGTACATATTATAGGTAGATAATTCTCACGGTTGAATTTTTCCTGGAGAACCAAAGAGTTGCTCCCGTGATCATAAAGGAGACCTGTGCTTTGTAAGGATGCCAGCGGGAGGGGTGAGTCCGTGGGTAGGTTGATGACAGAGACTCGCTCCCTGATGAAGTGGAGGAGGGTGAGAAAGTAGGTCCTGGCAGAAAGACTGCCCTGAACAGCAGATAGAGACGTTCTTCTCCTGAGATAAGAAGGGGGAGAGACTGGTTTCTAACCAACCTCAGATAACCTCTGTTCACCCGTGGCGCAGGTGAAGCAGCTGAGCTAGAGATGGGAAAGAGACTGGCGGCCAGGGATGAAGAGCCAGTGTAGCTTTGGAGGCTGTGGTCCCGGGAGCTCTGCGAGGAAGGATGCTTGGCCAGCACCGAGGGTCCACCTGAGATTGGTGGGTACCGCTCTTCATAGAGTTACCAGTCTGCGCAGTTGCGACTTTCATCAGCAGCAGACAGCAGTTGGGGTGTAAAGTGGCTAGGTTGATCAGTTCTGTGGTTTTACAGGTGGACGCAGTAGACATGTGAGAGGGCTAAGGGAGTGGCTAGAGATGATACATAGGTTCGGAGCTAGATAGGGAAGAAAGCAATGCCAGGAGGAGGCTGACTGATGGGGGGAAACGCAGGTGGTGTTACAAGCCAGGGCCGGTTATTAATTCTCAGCAGAAGAAAGCATTTCTATGAACCCCCAAACCTCAGAGTTCATAGACTTATGGGTACAAGTTCTCAGGGAATTCTCCTCTTCAAGAAGGTCAAGGCAGAGACAAAAACTTCTATCCCTTTGCGCTGGGCGATTCCCCCTCGTCTCAAATCCTTTCTTTTGGGGTACAGAGATCTGCAAGTCCTGATTATGTGTGGAGCTCTGAGTTCCAGCACCCCATTCAGGCCCCTTGACTCAGTCTCAAGGCCCCCCATTTTCTGTCCCAATGTGGCAGTTAAAATCCAAGCCCACTGGCTGGCTAACTGCCCGCCGGCCTCTTCTCCTAAAATAACTGTGGATGATATATAATATTTATTGAACATTTCACGAATGCCGAAAACTGTGCTAACACTTGACATATCCTGTTTCATTCTCTTAGAAACCCTACCGTTTTCCCCCACCTTCCTGATGAGGAAACGGAGATAAGTGACTTGCTTAAGATTACATAGGAGTAAGTAGCAGCCCTGCGGTTGGCACCCAGGTCCACGCGAACGTGGAGTGTGCACCGTTGGGTCCCATGCACGGCCACTCCTGACACCTTCTTGCTGGTGCCTAGGTTAGTGCCCACGGCACGGTCACTCGAGGACTGTCTGTGAAACGAACACGCTCTCCTCCAGTGTTCAGGTTTGTTGGGGGAAACCCCGAGAACAAGTGTCTGGTAGATTTCTGAGAGCAGAGCTGATACGGGGTGGCAGTTCCTATCATGTTTCATACTTGAATTACAGCAGCAGAGTGTCCGTCTTCCTATCTGCGGAATCACAAACTTCCTAGTGAAGACAAGAGGCAGGGGGTGACGTGTTCGGCAACTGTCGCCTCTGTCGCCTCCTCGAGGAGAGTTTGTAAGCCAGACACACACACAAGATCCTCCTGGGCAGCAAGGCGCAGGGAGTAAATACTTCAGCGAAAAGGCCAAGAGGAAGAATAAAAGCCGACAGGGATCAGCAAAGCCACTGGGTGGTAAATGCACATTTTCTGGTAATATCAATTCACTCCAAAAGTTGGGGGAGGAAGGTAGATATTATTCTTACGATAAAACAGATGTCACAGAGCACGGTAAGAAAAAGAAAAAGAAAATCCCAAGAAATGTTTAGTTTCAAATAGATGACTTAATAGCATGCTTAAGTTTGTTGTTAAGGGCAACCGTAATAGAGTATGAGAAAAACAAATACACAGTGTTTATTCTGTGCCATGCATATATTAACTCTTTTATCCTCACGACAATCCCATTAGGTAGTTATTATTAGCACCGCCATTTACTGGATAAGCAAAAATGAGACGTTGATTGATAGGTTAAGCAACTCATCCAAGGTCGAACAGCTGTCCAATTGGGCCCCAGACCGAGGCCACCCGGCCCCAGAGCCTACACTGTCTCTGATGACCACACACACGGTGGAATTGGGGCTCGGTGATGAAGAGTTTGGACAAGTGAGGGAAAGGAGGGAAGGAAATTGCAAGGCTCTTTCTTATTTGGCCTGAGAAGAAGTCCCATCAAAGTTTGGGGCAATGGCTAATACAGAATCTACACTTAAAATATATCAAAGACTTACGTTTTTAAATGAAATAAGCACTGTAGTTTTCAAAATATCTAGCGGACACTCTCTTGCACCTGCTTACTGATTGCTGCTGTGGTCTTTTTCAGAAGTCATTTCACACCCCCATTTTACTTGCCAGGGGCCCGAAGCAAAAGCACGTGGGTTACTTCCTTTGCAGCCCTGACCACAGTGGAGCCCTGGGCATGCCATGGTGCTTAATACGTGTTCGTTCAATTAAACTTCAGTCTCCTTCTCACCACCTTTCACCTAAGGAAGCAGATTGGGAAAAAATGGTCCCATGACTTCAGAGGATGTTTAAAATGTACTCACCAAAAACCCATACGTGTTATCTGGTAGGAGACAGAAATAGAGGGGGAATTCTAACGCAAGGAGTATTTTTGTCTTGGAAAAGATCAAATGTAACAAGTCAGCAGAATCCCGAAAGCAGAAGCGTGAATTAGTGAAGCGGACCCCGAGACTGGTGAGAAGGTTCAGAAAGAGCTGGAATGAGGGGGTGCGGGTAGGAGAGGACCGAGGCTGCGAGCAGGTGGCGTGGGGTGCGGGGTAGGAAACGATGCAGGAGAGACTTTAAAATACATTATTAATGTTGAAGAGTATAAGGAAAACTTTGTGACTGATTTATCTAAAAGACAGTATTCTAAAAATTAGAGAATCTCTTTTAAAGGTGGCCAGAAAAAACAAGAAGTTAGAGAAATGCAAAGATTTGGGGGGTAGTGTTTTAAGGGGGCTTCAAGTTTATGGAGAAATTGCAAAATTTGTGTAAAGAACTCTCCTATATCCCGTACAGAGATTCACTGAGCTTCTACAGCTGATCTCTTTGCTCTATCACGTGTTCTACCACTCTCTCTGTGTGTGAATATTTGTGGGTGTGTGTATTTGTGTGTGTGTGTTACACAATTCCATGCACATGGACTTCTTCCAAACCATTCTAGCATCCATTGCAGATGAGTCTTTTACGTTTAAATATATCAGAAGATAACTTTCCTAAGAAGAAGGACATTCTCTTAACCACAGTGCCGTTATGAAAATCAGGAAATTTTAATGTTGATATAATAGTTATCTATTTTGTAAATTATATTCAAATTTTCAGTACTATTTTGATGTAATGGTAGAATTGTAAAATACTAAAAAGCCTATGGTGGGGGGTGGCGGGAAGCACATAAAATGCAAAAGGGCCTAGAGGCAGAACTAGGTGAGGGCTACATAAAAAGCAGCAATACTAGAAGACCGGCCTGGTGGGACTTTCCAGGGAAAACCCTCGTAAAATAGCATGTCACCTCTTATCAACTTCCTCCGTTTTTAAGAGCTGTTTTTCTCTTGCAGTCCCAAGAAGACATTGCATTTTACAGCTTCCCATTTCTCACAAGCTTTCACAAAATGATACTATCGAATGTGGCCTTCAGTCTGGTCAATGATAAACTGTTCCTTGTGACTTTGAAGAAAAGTTACTCAGCTCTTGGGCGATCCCCTTTAACAGCAGCCGCTTTGTTCTTTTCCTCCGTGTGTCCGAGCCCGTTGCGGAGGGAGGAGGGAGAAATATTTGCCAGGTGAAATGGATGAGACACCTGCTCGTATCATAAGGAAAAGTATTTTTCAGTGTGTACTGTTTCTCGTCATTTTAATGGCATCCAGTATAATTAATATCTTTGGAATTTGTAGAGGGTTTTTTTGGGTTAAAATTTAAAAGAGAATCGTAAACTTTGTACTGATCAGTTCTCATCACTTTAATGGTATCCAGTATAATTTAATACCTTTTGAATTTGTAGAGGTGTTTTATGGTGGAAGCTTGAAAGATGATTGTAAACCTTTGTTCTGTACGTATCAGTCAGGTATGGGATTCTTAGAAGTACTCCTTATTTTTAGTCAGATGGAACTTTCAGATACATATGCTAAGAATTATCAAATGTACTGGCTTCACACAGAGAATAACAACCTTTACAAAAACCACAGTGTTACATTAAGCACAGCTTTGCTGTGGCCTGTCTTCTATCCACCATCTCCCACGGTGGTCTCTACTGCCATCGACGACTGGGGGAAGGAGGGACCCGTCTCTGGGGGTGACGGACAGGCAGGGCCGAAGCTGTGACTCGGAAGAAGGCACCGAGGAAAGAGAATGATTGATTCCTCCTCTGTGTCCTCCCTCCGAGACTGTGGGGTCAGAGTCCCAGAGGTGTCCTGGGTCCTCTACTGTCCCCGCCTTTCACATGGAGACGGTAGTCTAGACTGTCCATCTGTCCTGCCTCCAGCGTCTTCACGTTCATATTCCTGCCGCGGTCACCCTACATCGGGGCCTCATCTGCCTCTCGTCTCCTCTCTGACCCATCGTGTGTGTCACCACCAGGTTCGTCTCTGCCAGACAGGGTCCTGATAACCCGGCCCCTCACTCGGAGGCCATCCGTGGCCTCTCGGTCCCACCCCCAGTCCAGACCAGTGCCGCTCAGACTGTGCCCTTTGGGCCGGTGACGTCCGCCTGTGCGCTGCCTGTCTGCAGTGAAGTCGTTACAGAAACTGAAAGTGTTCGGAAACTTCTGTGACGTTTCCACAGAGTGCATTTTATTTGGATTCAGTCATTTTAAACATCAGGTGTGTGACTCCTCCTTGTTTCTAGTAAAAGGTTCGCGGCCTCCTGGGAGGAGAGAAGTTGGTCTCCCACAGCAGGCGGTATGAGAGTCGCTGGTTTGAGTTCCCCGCTCGTCGTGACACCTGCCGCACCTCAATCGATCCACGTCTCGGCTCACTGCTTTCCAACAACACTTCCTTCCCAAAGTCCAGCCGCTGGCTGTTCCTGACACACCCCCTGTGCTTGCTCACCTTTTCTGTTGCCCACGTTTGTTTCTTCTCTTGAAAGTGCAAGGAGAGTGGAAGGACCATCATAGCACCCGAGGGCTGGGTTGCGCGGTGTTCCTCCATCCCGTCCTCCCTCTGCCAGGTGAGCCCTCGCAGCGGGTGGCGTGGGCCCGAGGTGAGGGCGGACAGGGCCGCTCAACGGAGCGAAGGCGCCGGGAGCTGCCACTCGCTGGCCTTATGGGAGCCGTGCAGGGACGAGCCCACCTGGCTGGTGCAGCTGGCCGCTGGCTCGCATGATGAGCAGCTGTGCATCTCAGCTGTGCTTCCCGGGAAAGGGCGTGCAGGTCGAGAATGGGTGTCACCTGTGGGCGGCTGACTTAGTAACTCATGGATATGCATGTGAATATTTGGTGTCTCCCACATGGTGTCACACATACTTGGTGGCCTTGCTGTGGTTGGCACATGTAGGCCCTAGGTTTTTATCTCTCACATGTCAAGCTGTTCGATTCTATTCTTCGTTTCATCTCCCTTCCTTCTTTGTTTCTGTAATACTATTTTCTGTAATAGAATCAAATATTCTTAAATATTCACACATCACACCCTCCCTGCAAAGTAAAAGTCATTTTCTTTTGAATTCTCAAAGAACTTGCCTGTTATTTATCACATTTTTATCTATAGCAAAAGTTTCGGGGGGAAGAAGGAAGGTTAGGACGGGGTTTGTAGCCATTTCTAGGAGAGTATGAACTCTTAAGGGCAGGTTGTGTCTCGTCTCTTTCCCTGTACCTAGTAAGTATATCCTAATCATAGTAGACAATTGTGACTAATTACATTAACCTCTGGCTAGCTCAGCACTCTACTTCTGAGGTCAGAGTTCAGTCTCCATGTGGAGATTTATTTGCTTTGTTTCCTGTCCTCATACGAACCCTTTAATGTTGGCCAAACGTGTGCTTTTGGTTACAGAGAGCACTGGGTGAAAAACAAAGAATTAGCACCTGTATTGTGCAAATAGTTCAGAGCTGGTATTCTCCCGGGTGCAGGGCGGGAGCATCATGTTGCCATTCAAAGGACAACCTTGTATTGTTGCTTTTCAAGATAAGGAAGGTGGACAGTGAACCGTGGCCGAAGAAATTGTGTGAGTTTGCCTGTAGCTATACTTTTTAAAGTAGGTAACAAGTGTCGCAGCTCCCATAACAATGAACGAGAAAGTGATACTTGTTTTAGACTTGAAACCGTGAAAGACAACAGAGAACTTGGAAGCTAATAATGAGAATCATCAACTGTTAAAGTTAGGAGGAATCGTAGAGGGAATTCAGATCCTAGGAAATGAAATAATAACAGAACTCAAGTTTTCTGATTTAAAATGTGGTGCTATCACTTTTTTAAAAAATAAAATTCTGGCATGCATTTCAGTACAATTACAACATAGATCAGGGGTTTAAGAATTCATTTTTCTTAAGTGAAATAAACCAGAGGCAAGGATTTTACAGAGGGCACTCAGCAGGAGTAAGAAGAATGGCAGAGATGTGCAGAATAAAGAACAGGAGTTCAGATGGAAATTGGTAGTGAAATAGACTGAAGAAATCTCTCTGTCCATTCCAGTGAGAAAATTCCAGCATTTCTATTGATGCTTAGTCCTCATGTAGAAGGTTAGGGTAAAAGAATTGCCTTTGACCCTTGCTGGTGTGGCTCAGTGGATTGAGCATGGGCCTGCGAACCAGAGGATCACCGGTTCGATTCCCAGTCAGGGCACATGTCTGGGTTGAGGGCCAGGTCCCCAGTTGGGGACACATGAGAGGCAGGTAGACGTTGATGTTTCTCTCCCTCTCTTTCTCTCTCCCTCCCGCTCTCTCGAGAAATAAACAGATATCTTAAAAAAAAAAAAAAAAAAAAAGGAGTCTCCTTTGGGGAGGCAGGGGGTTGCACCGTGAGAATATTTGAAGACAGTGTATATGACCAGAATGGAGACGATGGATTTATAGTGGAACAAATTTCAGCAGGCCCTCAACGGGAGCCCTAGGATAATCCACTGGCTGTTTGACACCTTCTGGACGCTTCCCAATCCCCTGCTCCCAATAACCCCCGCTCACCTTCAGCAGATACCCTCCTCCCTGTTTCCTAGAGACAGACAGATTATGAAATAAAAATGTCTCCAGCCTAACTCCAAGCACGCCCCTTTCCCGGTGTAAGGCTTGTCCCTCAGCTGTGTCCTGGGCGCCACCCCACCTCCTCAGCCTTTGCACCCTCGTTTGTTTAGTGCTGTCTCTCCTGTTATCCTTAACTCCTCCCCCTCAGCTGCCCTTTTCCTTTCCTGTTGGCATCACATCCTCTCAGTCATCCAGAAAAAGGGGAAGAAACCTCTCCTTACAAAGAGGTTCAAAGAGCATCACCAGTGACCTTTCTCATAATGTAAACCTGACCACGTCGTTCTGATTAAAGATCTTTCAGAGGATCTGCACGGGTACATTTAATCATCCCCACTAATGATTCATGGTTGGGAGCAATAGTTTTATTATAGCCGCCAGCCAACATTTTTGTCTTGCTGTCTCTCCCTACAAAGTACAGCACAGTAGGTGTTCATTTGTTAGAAGTTAAATGCAGCGGAATTTTTTCTGTTAATTTGAGGATAATTCCCTGCCATCCATTGCCATCACTGAGTTCAATGTTAATTCTTTCTTTAGTCTTAGCAACTACGAATAAACCATGGGGACTCAAGGGTAGCACTTATTTATTAAACATTGTGATAAATAAACAAACAAGATGTAAACAGCTGGGCCTTCTGGTAACGGATCAGCTCTTAAGTCACCCAGGACGGTTGCCGGTGGCACACACGTGTACATTCGTGTGCTTGCGGAAGTGACAGTATTGGATTATTGTCTTACAAACGCATTAATTTAGTTAGAGCTTAGACGTTCAGGGATATAAGTTCTCATTCAGGCTAGTATTTATTCTAAAACTACCGCAGAGAAAACAGTCATAAATCAGTGCGAGATAAGAGACATTGTAGATGGAGATTTGTTTGAGATAGTGAAGTGTGCCTAGCCAGGCCCTGTGCATATCGGTGATTGGATTTAAAAGTAGAAAATAGAGTTTAGGAAAGTTACTCTTCTTGTTTTTCCCCTTAGCAACTCATTTAAGTGAAGCTTTCTTCAATTGGTTAAAGAGTCACTGGACCCTGTTTTGAATGAATTCAGGAATTATCTTACACTCATTTCAGCCTGGCGGGGGTGGCTCAGTTAGTTGGAGTGTCTTCTCATAGACCAAAAGGTCACAGGTTTGATTCCCAGTCAGGTTACATAACCAGATTGCAGGTTTGAGCCCCACTTGGGGTGTGTACAAAAGACAAGCAGTGGGTGTTTCTCTCGCTCTCTCTCGCCCTCCCTGCCTCTCCCTCTCCTAGCCTCGTAAAAGTCATATCTAGTAATTAGATAAAAGAGCAAAATAAACTACTTGCTTTTGACACTGTATTATCAATGTAGTTCTCTTCTGAAACTTTCCTATTCATTTAAGTCCTTGAACTTTTTTAATAGTAGTTAATTTAAAGTTCTCCAATATACGGATCTCCTGTGAGTCTATTTCTGTCAACTACTCCCACCCCACCCCCCAGCTTTTTGTGAGAGCTTAATCTCTTAAATGCCTGGTTATTTTTTATTATAGATCAGTCATTATGGATGAAAACGTGTGTAGATAATTTTAGCCATTATTGGATTCCTTCTTTCAGAGAGAATTTAGGTTGCCAGCAGGCCATCAAGTTAACGTGGCTTTGCCTGAATTCATCCAGAGCTGAAGGTGATTGATTGTCCTGGGCTTCCGGGCCCTGTGGGGGCTGGTCTCCCCCAGGCGCATCTTTTCTCCTGGGGAGGAGCCCTTTCAGGTGCCACCTGAAAGCCTCAGGCTCCCCGCTTCTTGGCGAGCCCTGAACCCCAGTTTTTCTGCCAGCTCCGTGAGGCTGCTGAGAACTCTGCTCAGCTTGTCTGGCCTCTCCACTGAAACTCTGCCAGCTTCCCTCATCGTTGTCATCAGGAAGACTTGTCTAAAAGGAGCCCGTCTGTTCTTGCCAGAGGCAGGATTCTTTCGTCCTTTCTTCCTGTTTATCTCTACATGTTTAAAAGTGAGTGTATGCCTATATATCAGTACAGTATGTACTGATGCCCATAATTTATGAACAAACATACATACGGTGGTATGGAATCAATCACTTTGCTCATCCAGGGCCCTCTGTCAGAGTTGGAGACTCGCACTTCATTTCCCCTTCAGCTGTGCTGTTTGTTCTGTAAACACCTGTGATCTGCCCAGTAGAAATCATTCTTTGTGTACAAGAGGACGTGTCCAGTATTTGTTGATTTCTAACAGGGGTGTTATATAGATTAATGTGTAAACCTAAAAAAAAATGAGTTTGTCATGTTTCAGGAGTACAGCAAAGAAATAATCTTATTGGTGGGTTTTATTGTATTTTTTCTCAACCTATTTTTTAAACTCTATATATCTGAAAAACATTTCAAGGTCCTAGAATTCGTGTTGCTTCCTCCTTTTAAAGCTAGCAGTTTGGTGTGCATAAAATGTACATGTGGGAATGGTTGATTTCTTTTTAATTTTTATAAAAATTATAGTGGTTAAGGATTATAGTGGTTAAGGATACAGGCTCTGGAGTCAGGCTCTTTGAATCTGCATTCTGACTTTGCCATGTACTAGCTGTGTGACCTTGGCCTATTTACTTAATCTTTCTGTTCCTTCCCTGTAATATGGATATAATTATAGAACTACTTGGTATGCCCTGTGTGGAGATTAAATTTTATATATATAAATATTTGGTAAGTGTTCAATAGCTGTTGATAATAATTAGCTGTTTATTCAGATAATACTAACTATTTTGTCAGGCCTCTTAAGGGAAGGTTCTAAGAAAATATTTTGTCACTATATTAGCAAAAGTTCTCAAAATACATTATTAACAAAATATATAGTTTTGTGTGTATATTTAATGATTAAAGTGTAGACTGCTTACCGAAGTGTTCAAAGTTTAAAAATCAGTTAAGACAGTTTTCATGAAGATGTATATGTAGCAGTAAACATGATTTTTGTTTTAAAAAGGTTGGTTATGGTGTGAACCAAAATGTGTTTGCAAGTTCTTAGATCCTGTTGTTGTGGCTTCAAAGTGTGGTTGCAATATGTTTTATAACAAAGAGGCACTGAAAACCAAATAAGCACAGTTTATGTGTGAACCTAGGGAAACAACTCCTTCCTCTACACCTTTGTGTATGTGGCATTCCCCCCCCCCCGCCCCCGTGAAACTAAAGAAAATGCTCGCGCTGCCCACTGATCATGTCACGTGCTAGGAGTTGCCCACCCTTTACCTTCAGGTGATGAAGAGGTCCCATCCTAGGAACATTTTAAAACATGAATTCCATCACCCCGAAGTAGGCAAATTTTCCAATTCATGATTAAGTGAAAGAAAAAAGTTAGAAATTGTTTCTTAAAATGCTTTACTGCATGTCCGAAGATGTCCTTGAGCGCCTGCCGTTGCGCAGAGGTGCATCTGTCCTGCACCTGTGAGCACGCCCAGTGCGGTAGGTCTGTGCGTGAGAGACGGAGGGGAGGGGCGATGACTGCCTCTGCAGGGCTTGGACGCACCTGCGTGGGGCTGGGACCCGTCATGTCCACGTGTGTCATTGAGTGTTGAACTCAGGGCTCCTTGGATGAGTAAACGGTCTCTGACTGAGCCCCACCTCGAAAGGGAGGACTGGGGAAAATGACACAAGTTGGGCTTCTTTGCACTGGCTTTATCTGCCCTCAGGTTGTTTGGGGCTCGTGAGTCACGCAGTTTCAGTTGTTTGTTTTTGGGTTTTTTTCCATATTTTCACAGTGTCTTCTCTGCATACAGAAAAGTTCATGTTGGTCATTTTCTCCCGTAGACCATTGCCTTCCAATGGGAGTATCACTGATCATTTATTTTTGTTTTCCCTTTTATGTTCTTGTAGTGTTGTTATGTATTTTTCACATTTCTAGCCTTCTCATCTTATGGCAGAACTTTTCTGTGATGTCTTTCTTTCTACATTAAGAACAAATTCCTTGTTATGAAATGTTTTATTCTTATTGAAGAAATATCAAAACAATCAGGCTTGCTTTTGTACTGTACTGTCACAGATACTGAAGTATGAGGAAGAATGGAGTAAGGCAGTCTTACTAATTATAATTGCCGTTTGGTGTTTTATGTAGTGCCAGGAACCTTTTGAATATGAAGAAGTACCAAAAAAACGGGATGGAGTGGTCCTGGGGTTTCCATCCTGAAAGTGGGATGTAAATAAGTATTTACAGGCTAAATATAAAAGCATTTAGTATTCATTTCCTTTACTAAGTATTTACTCTCTTTGATTGTAGCAATATTGCTCTCTATAGCCAGGAAGTGCCTACAGCATAACTCACATTAGCAAGAAAGAATCTCGAACGGAGTGATTCACCGCATGCCACGGCTTGGGGGGATGGGGCGCTGTCACGGCAGTGTGGGGGGCAGCATGCATCTCACAGTGCCTGTGGGTCACTGTGGGCCTCATAGGGAATTTTGTGTTTTAGTGACCGTGTTAAATCACTTTTTAAAATGTGGAATTAATGTTAATGATAATTCTCTGCAGCAGAAAGAAAAGGAGCTCCTACCCTTTGCAGCAGCATGGATGCAACTGGAGAGTACTATGCTAAGCGAAATAAGCCAGGCAGTGAAAGACAAATACCATATGATCGCACCTTTAACAGGAACCTAAACAACAAAACAAAGAAACAAGCAAAATATAACGATAACCAAAGACACTGAAATAAAGAACAGACTGACAGAGTTCAGAGGGGAGAGGAGAGGGAATTTCAGGGGAAAAGGGGAAGGGTTTACAGGAACCAGTATAAAGGACACATGGACAAAAACTAGGGGCAGGTGGAAATGGGAGGGAGGAGGAGAGGGCTGGGCGGGTGGGCTGAGATGGGAGTAAAAGATAGAAAATTGTACTGCAACAACAATTTAAATAAAATTAAAAAAATAAAAAAAGGTGTATTTAAATAGACAAAAATACCATTTCAATATGCAATCAATATTTAAATGTATTAATAAGCTCTTTTACATTCTTGGTATTCATAGTAAATCTCTGAAATTTCTGTGAAAAATTTCTGAACCTGACTGTGAGCAGCCACATTTGAATTTAGGGTTAATAGAACACCTAATTGATCTGGTAATGGTCTTCCTCTAAATTTCGGTTTGACTGGAAATTTTCCAATTTAAACTTGGGTTTGCATCTAAAGAACCTTGGGTTCCTTCAAAAGCAAAAATATAGCATTTAGGCCTAATTTGTGTGAAACATGGCACATACAATCTCCTTAAACAAAGCAATTGTTTAAAGCATTTAAACAAAGTAAGTGAGTAGTACTCTGTATTTAACTATTTTTATATTTCTTAATTTTAGTAACTCCTGATGTTTATAATCTCATCAGATTCGTTAGGATGTATAAAAAATGAAGTCAAGTCAACCTCGGATCAAGCCCAGAAATCGACAGTTTTTGTTACTCTGATAACTCTGTTATCTGTTTAACTAAAGCTTTTGAAGTTTTGTGGTTTTTCGAGTTTTGTATCAGCCTCTCTTCAACATGTTTGCCTGGCATTCTTCAGCCGTATGAGCCAACATGTCAAACAGCTTTTACACAGTGGACATATTTGGAATGCTGTTCTGCCAGAGAGGGCGGACACTTGGGCCGCGCTCACTGTCATGCTTTTAAAAGGCAAAATATGCCCGAGTCAGTGCTGCGCAGTGACTGCAGGGCTGCTGGGTTTTGTGCGAACTGGTTGTAGGCATGGGGGCTCTCGCAGAAAGGCACACAGTTCAGATGCAGCCAGTACCCTTGAGGGTGATTTCAACTGCACTTCTGACTCCAGCTCCTGTACTATGTTAGCATGTTTTCAAATACTGCATATCAGCGGGGTCCCTTTCTGCTGGAGATTCTGCCTTGCCCAAGATTCTTATGGTGAGATACAGGTGTCCCAGAACATCACCCTTTTGATGGTTTGTCATATTTTTCATACTATTTTAAAATTTTTTTTAATGCTGATAAAAAATGTTGGTGTAGCACTGAGGGAAAGGAAAAGAGGAGAAAGAAGAGATAAAAATAGTAACTATAAGTGTTTCCAAAGCAATAGGACTATGCTGATTAGAAATCCCATTAAGGAAGTTATCCCATTGCTTAAATTAAAATATTCCTATCGAAACATGTTAGGAATGCAACAAATATTGTATACTAGGGTCCTTTACCTCTCGGAGTAGGAGTGGGGGGGGGCTCGAACCCACGGGCCTGCCTTTCTCCCTTTCAGAGAGGAAAAATAGAACATGGGTTCCCTTGCTCATTCATGTATTGGTAAGTGCCAGGCCCAAGGTTAGACATTGTGAAGAATAAAAATTACCTGGGGCCGGGTTGTGGGTATTCAGATGGCTCACATCCAGTCGGCCACATATGCGAAAACACACGACATAGGGAAGGACTCTGAGTGGGGGCCAGACGGCCGTGGAGGGGTGTTATCCTGGGTCTTCAGGAACGGAGAAGTCAGGGTAAGCAAATTGGAGCGGTTTTTGAGCCACAGCTCAGAGATTTGGTAGATGTCTTCTAAGAACAATTATAAGACACTTGGAAAGACCCTAAGAGTCAGTATTAAAAAGTCGTTTACAGAGTTACCTTTTGAGAATTAAACTGTGTCATTACAAAATGATCGGCAAGATGTCTTGCAGCCCAAAGGAAGGAACACCTGCTTTACTGGTCATAGCTACTTAACTTAAGTAGTAATTAGTGTTGTTGTTTTTAATAATTCTCAACAGAAGATAGGCTATATAGGAAATGGTGTATCCTGTGGATCCCGTACTTGCCAGGGAAAGAGAGAACTTGCAGGAACTTGAACTTCTTGGTCATTGGAGATGTGTCTGTCCTCTGCGGTACAGTAGAGATTCTTCATTGGCGTATATACCTCAGCGGGAGGGAAATAATGCCCTTTCATTTACTCTCTCCCCCCTGTCCGTAGAGCACAATGTCCATAAGTCTCGGGACCAAAACTCATTCAAGTTCTGTCTCCAAACTTGCTAGCTCTGTGACTCTTGCCAAGATATGATGCTTGGTCTCCTCATGAGTGGAATGGGACTAAAGTTACCTCTCTGCCAAGGAATCGGGAGCATTGAATGAAAGTATTGGTCTGAAGGGTTTTACCCAGCACATGACACAGCAAAGCTGCGAATGTGACCCGTAATTTTATCCCCACGCAGGGGCCTTGATCACTCATTTCCAGCTCTCTGAATCATGTGAAATGGGGTGCGCAGAACAGACGCCTCAACATTCCAGAAAGTAACTCCGATATCTCCATCATCATACTTCGCAGCATTCTCAAGTGGTGCTGATTATCATCAAGAACTAATCGTTCCTGGGTGTGAGGGCGATCTGGGTGTGACCCTGTCACCCCATTGATTGCCATGGTGGCTTTGGCTGATGTGGCTGGCTGGGCGTGGTCCCCTTCCTCCCACACCCATACACATGCCTCCCTCCCTCCCAAAGCCGCGCACTCCGTCGGAGAGGATAACCTTTTCAAATACAGCAGAGGACCGGCCTTCGGTCAAGGGTATACCAGTAGCTGCGCTCCCCTGCTGGAACCTCCAAACGAGCTCTCAAAAACTGACCATCCCTGGGAGGTTTGGGAACCTGCTGTTTCAGAACCTGCAGGGAGGCTACGGACCTGCCTGAGTAAACCCAGCAGTGTTTCATGCCAACCCGGAGGTTATTTCAGAAGTGACAGTGGCTAACTTTCATTGAGCGTTGACCGTGGGCCAAGCACCGCGCGAAGTGCTTTACTTGCCCTGTTGGCTAAGCCTCCAACATGACTCTTCAGGGTAGGTATTCAAATTCTCCATGTTTACAAACCAGAAAAGTAAAACTTGGAGGTGCTAGGTGACTTCCTGAGGTCGCACGCAGCTGTCCCACAGCAGAGGCAGAGTGTGAGCCTGGGCCACCTCCGCCCGCCCTCAGCCCCTGTGCTGCCCCGGACTCAGAGCGGGGAGGCCTGGTTTCAGGTCCAGTTCCACTTCTTTCCGGGAGCGTGATCCTAAACGAGTGGCTTTTGCCTCTTCGGGCCTCAGAGCCTCCATCTAAAACACAGAATGAGCAATTCCCATGTAGACCCGTTTGGGGGATTAGAAATAAGGCGCCAAAGTACCTGGCGCGGTTGCTAATGCATGAAAGTGACTCCGGTGACGTGATTGTTACAGTTTGGGCCTCTCTAGACTGCTTTCCACTTCTCAGTGTCCCCCTCGGCATGTGACCTTGGTGTCTCTTTGGGGTAAAAGGAAACCTTTATATGTTTCAGCTGCAAATACATGCAGACTATGCCTTGATTATTTAAATTAGAAAGTTAACTGCAGCTGTTACCTGTTTTAAGGAACTGATGTTTGTTCTATATAGCAATGTAAATGTCGTCTTACTATTTTTATTGTGACAAAATATATGTAACAGAGAAAGAAAAGGAAAAAAGTTAACAGAATAAATATATATAACATAAAATATGCCATTTTTTAACAGTTACTAAGTATGCAGTTCAGTGGCATTAATTACATTCACACTGTCCTGCGGCCATCACCACTGTTTCCAGGTCTTTTTTGTCGCCCTAAGGCAAAACTCTGCCACCGTTAAGCAGTGACTCCCTCTGGCCCCTGCCCTCAGCTCCTGGTAACTCCTACCCCATCTTCTGTCTCCAGGAATTTGCCTGCTATAGGTCTTCAAGTGTGTGAAATCACACAGCATTTTTCCTTCTGTGTTTTGGCCTGTTTAACTTAGCATGACGTTTTCAGAGTTCATCCATGTCGTGGCATTTGTCAGAACTTTATTCCTTCTTGCGGCTGAATAATGTTTCATTGCATGAATATGTCGCATTTTATTTTCCTGTTCGTTAGTGGGCTTTTGAGTTGTCTCCACTATTTTCGCCACATACGCTTTAAAAGTATTTGAGTTTGAAATTGCTCTTGATAATGATGTTGAAGACCTCATTAAAACTGTTTTTAAATTAAAAATTATACGCTATTTAGAATTTCTTTTCAGTCTACACTAAGTTCTTCCAGCCAAGTTAAATCATTGTACTTTTTATATTACATAGTTATCGGTAGAGATATGTAGGATATATTTTAAGGAAGGTGATACCAGCCAGATTTAGTAGATATTTTTATGTTTGACCAGCAGTACTTTTATGTCTCTGAATCAAAGTATTCCAGTTGCAAAATATGTTGGAAGCATATGATACAATCATTGTGGAGTTGATGATATATTTTATACTTCCTTTTCATATTTTTAAAGAATTGTATTTTATTCTGGCTGGCTTAGCTCAGTGGATTGAGTGCGGGCTGCGAAACAAAGCATCGCAGGTTCGATTCCCAGTCAGGGCACATGCCTGGGTTGCAAGCCATGGCACCCAGCAACCGCACATTGATGTTTCTCTCTGTCTCTCTTTCTCCCTTTCTTCCCTCTCTAAAATAAATAAATAAATAAAATCTTTTTTTATTGTATTTTACATATCTAAAGAGTAAGCATTTCTGTTTGTTAATTAGAAGAATTTTAAAAGTTCTATTATTTAGGTTTTTCAAGAATTACTAGGATATATTTGATTCAAACCCAAAATACTGCTTGGCAAGCATAAAAATAAATCTAAATCTGACTGACATCATTTCCCTTAAAATGTAATGTGCTTTTTTAACAGAGGGGATAAAATACGACTGATAAAGGACTTGTAATCTATTTTGTAGATCTTTAAAATGTTAGCAGGATCCTTGAAACAGATTTAGAGTTTTTCAAGTTTCAACTAGATAGCCTAAAAGTAATCATGGCCCTCTTTTTTTTAATTGTAGAAAAGGAATTTGCTAAGAATTCTAAGGTACTTATCCAAGGCTTATTTTCAGGAAGTAAAAGATGTAATGAGAATATAGTATAAACATATGCTACCTGAATTTTTTACCCATATGCCCTTTAAATATATATATTTAAATGCTTCCATTTCCAAATATTTCTGGTGTTTGGCCAGATAAGCATGTAAACGGCCAAGTTTCCCTTGTCTGGTTAAGTAAGGGTCCAGATCTGACATGAGTGGTTTGGTTTTAGATTGAAATTACCTCCTTTACCCAGTAATCTCTTTCATTGAGGCTGTGGTCCCAACGTTTTGCCCACGAGACTCACCTAGAAAACTTAAAAATGCATAGCATAGTCTCTGGGCGTGATCCACCAGGATTCAGACTTAATAGATGATGTATAGAATTTGACACGCTCCACAGGTAAGAAACCTGCAGCCAGGGTTGAGAACCATTGGGTTCAAATGAGGACTGGGCAAAGGGAGATGGGGTGGGCTTGCAAGGTCGGGGAGAGGCAGCGGGCGTGAGCTCCTGTGCTTACCGCCCAACATCCCAAGAGAAGAGGGAAGTGAGAGCTCCCCGAGCATCCAGAATTCAGGAAGTGACGTCGCCTTTCTCTCTCTGTCGTTGTAGACATGGAAGGACTTCAATGAAACGTAAACGATTCAACAGAAGATGCCCCAATGGATGACTGCGAGACGCCTGCATATAATCTTCAGGTAGAACCACAAGATGGCTGTCGTCCTGGGGACAGTGTGGAAAGTGCGGTGACACGCTTGCCTTCTGCATCAGACGAGAATGAAAACCAGCTTGGCAGGGACGGGCACGAGTGTCTGACCGGCAGTGACAGCACGATGGGCAGACCCGAAGTGACTGAGCAGGACAGTCTCAACAATAACGACAGCTGCACCCCAAGCTGTGAGGTGGCTGCGAGGGAGAGCTCGGAGAACACTCCCCGGGAGGGCCCCAGCGACGGGCAGGACTGGCTGGAGAAGGACAAGAAAATACCTGGAAGGAGAAGTTCAAGAAGCAAAGGAGGCACTGCTAAGAAGATAATACCCCCAGGTATTTTGTCTTAATTACTATTTATGCTGTTGCTTAAAAATAAGTGTTCCTCCCATCCCATACTGTGGATCCTGTCCTGCATCTTGCTTTTCTTCTCTTATTCCGGAGCTTACGACAGCCCAGCTGTGCGATACGCCGTGCACGCGGCATGTCTCCGTAGCGTTCCACTGTGTGGGTGTACCATCATCTATTGACACTCTTTGTACCTGTCATCACTGTGACTTTGATCTTTAACCTGGGAGTTTATGGTGCTGGCACAGTCTTACTCAGCCTCTTTATAGAATCTCTGCGTCGCACCCAATAGGTGAACAATGGACATTAACATGTAAGGTTGAATAAGATGTCAAGCTTTCATTATGCGTAATCACTTTGGTTACAAAGTAATTCAGAGTATTTTTTTATTGGGTATGTGGTTTGGCCGTTAGAGTTTTGGTCCACGGACAGTTTCGCCTGAATGGGAGGTCAGCCTTGGGGAAAGGCAGCCTCTGGCCATTTTTGATCAGAAACACGGGACAGAGCGTTCGGCGCGTCCTACCCCGGGCCTCCTTAGTACAGCACCGCCTCCCCCAGACATCAGCTCCAGCGACTGAAGCACTGTCTCCACTCCCCTTCTCCTCGCTTCTGCTGTTTTGGCTGATTAAAGATTCAGTCGGTCCGTCCGTATCTTGATTTTATTTGTATTTTTTATTTGGAGTAAAAATGCAACTTTGTAGTTTATACAAATCAATCCTTGTTTATTCTAGAAAGCAACTTGATAACTTTTTAATGTAACTCCTAATTTGACTTTTTAGTAATTAATCCCTTTGTCTTTGATTTTCCTTAGGCTTAAAAGCAAATTAAAATGATCTTGGCAAGAGATATGAAAGCATTTTTCTGAAAGATCTAAATTAGCACACGATATATACAATACTGTTTGTATATAAGTTGATTTATTCTTTGTGGCTCAAGGGTCGGTCGTGCCTCTCTGACCTGATCACGTGATGTTTTTAAGAACTGAGACCTGGTTCCATATGCATAGGGTCAGCGACAGCGTCCAGACTACATACAGCTCCTTGTATTCCTCCCTTCCGTGACCTTATTCCGGTTTCCCAAGGGGTGACTGTGGGGTTTAGAGTGGGTCATCCTTGCTGCCGGTGAGCAGGTATATGTAGAATGACCCTCCCCTGGTGCATTTCATTGATATGATTTCTAAAACTTAGGTATAGTCTTTACACTGATTATTTTTAAACTTATGTATCTTATGTAAAATGAGTTTCAGGGTGTAAGAAACTGAATTAAGAGTTGTTGTGAAACCTAAGTTTAAATCTTACTTCTGGTTCTAGGCCACTTGGTGGAGACCTGATTATTCTGTACTTCAGTTTCCTCACCTGTGTAATGATGGTGTCTACCCACATGTATCTGTACATGCAGTGTCCTCACCTGTGTAATGATGGTGTCCACCCACATGTGTCTGTACATGCAGTGTCCTCACCTGTGTAATGATGGTGTCCACCCGCATGTGTCTGTACATGCAGTGTCCTCACCTGTGTAATGATGGTGTCCACCCGCATGTGTCTGTACATGCAGTGTCCTCACCTGTGTAATGATGGTGTCCACCCGCATGTGTCTGTACATGCAGTGTCCTCACCTGTGTAATGATGGTGTCCACCTGCATGTGTCTATGAAATGCCCTTCTGAGCAGTGATTTTTTAGATTTCCGAATAGAAATGGCATCATCTACAGTCAAAGTTGGGGGATTCACCTCTAGCATATCTGTAGAGTTGTTTGCGTGTAAGGGGTACATTTTTATTTGCACTTGAAGTTTTGTTAAATTAAAAGACGTCGGAGTGGGCAGAAGAATTTTTAACTGAAGGAAAGGATGTTTTTGAGGCTGGAATTATCCCCCTGTGACCTGAAAGGGGCCTAGAATGGGAAGCCTTGGGACTGCCTGCAAGCTTCCCTCGGTTTACCCTGAGAGGCCCTGGAGCCTGTCCCCTGTCGGTGCACACCGGTCACCAGCTCTGAGTGAGTGCGTGTGTCTCCCTGCGCCCCCTCTGGCTGGCCTGCCCCCTCCGTCTCCACTGCAGGGTGGGGGGCGGGGTTGATGCCGCATCACGATCTTCAGCTGGAGTCCTGCGAAAGCCCCTAAAGGTGTCTCGCACCTTGTTCCTCCACAGCCCGTTCTGTGCACCCAAACCAGCAAAGCGGACAGTCTGTGCTCGACACGGGCGCATTGGCTCTCCTCCTTCCCGTGAGGTTTTTTAAAAGTATCTTGTTCAAGTACAATTGTCTGCATCTGCCCCCCACCACTCCCCCCACACCCCAGCCTTCCCCACCTCCCTCCCCTGATGCCACCCCCCGCCCTGGTCTTATCCATGTGTCCTTCATAACATTGTTCCTGAAAACCCTTCTCCCCTTTCCCCCCATTTTCCCCTCCCACCTCCCCTCTGACCGTGAGGTTTTAGGATCCTAAGTAAGTACAGTTTCAAAATTTTGCAGATGAGCTTTTTTTTAATAACAGAACAGTTTCTAAAATATGAAATGACACATAAAACAGGACATTCAATCCCAAGCCAGAAATGTTTGTGGCAGGTAAGTGCTCTCTCGATACGTTTTT
The DNA here is from genome assembly GCF_019186645.2 of Phyllostomus hastatus. NCBI lineage: Eukaryota > Metazoa > Chordata > Mammalia > Chiroptera > Phyllostomidae > Phyllostomus > Phyllostomus hastatus. The sequence goes on from NW_025333607.1 coordinate 11,401,553, forward strand.
AGAAACCTATATTAAGGTAAATTTATTCACGCTTATGCTCCCTTACCTAGTTTATAATTTATAGTACTTTTTTTCAGCATCCCAAAGCTATCATTGTAAAAAAAAAAAAAAGAAAGAAAGAAAAAATAGAACAGCAGTAGTATTTATTAGGAGACATGTCACTATTTATAAGACAACATTTCTATAAACCTGCTAAAACCTTGAACTTGGCCTCACATAAGTCCAGTTGTCATTACATTATAAGCTTTATTTCCTTAAGAAAATTGAACCCCCTTCATGTAATGCAGGGCTACATACAGGCTGCATCACATCAAGTTTTCACTGGCATCGTTTTAGGTAAGATTCCAAAAATTGATGAAAATTAGCCTATCAATTCTAATAGTTTTATTGAGGTATAATTCACATGCCGTAGAATTCACCCACTTCAGTGTACAGTTCAGCCACTTTTAGCCAAGAGCTGTGCGACCGTCACCCCGGTCCTCGTGTGGGCGCTTTGCTCGCTGCACACAAAAGCCCGCGCCCGCCCACAGCCCCCTCCATCCCCGCAGCCGTCCAGCTCCGGCCACCGAGGATCCACTTCCTTCCTCCTTGGACTTGCCCGCTCTGCACATTTCACGTACACGGAACCTCACGACGCACGGTCGTTAGGGACTGGCTTCTTTCACGTAGCGTGATTCTTTCAAGATCCGCCCATGTTGTAGCGTGTATCGGTACTTTATCCCTTCCGTGGTCAAATACTCCACTGCAAGCACGTATCACGCTTCGTGCTGGGTATTTGGGCTAGTTCTCCTTTTTGGCTGTTATGAATAATGCTCCTAGAACATGTGTGTACAAGTTTTTGTGGGGACATGTGTTTCCCTTTGAAGGGGTTATGCATGCACAGGAGTAGAATTACTGGATCATAAAGTAACTCACTTTTTGAAGCACCTGTCAAACTGTTTTCAGAAGTGGCTACCCCATTTTACATTCCCACCAGCAATATGTGAAGGTTGTAATTTCTCCACATTTCTCCAATCTTTGGTAATAGCTGACTCTTCCGGTGTTAGCCACAGTTTCTTTTTAATTTAGATGTAATTTGCATGCCATAAAATTCACCGTTATAAAGTGTACAATGTAGTGGTTTTAGTATATTCACAAAGTTGCACAACCATCTAATTCTAGAATAGTTCATCCCCCCAAAACAGAAGCCCCAAACCCATTAGCATTCACTCCCCACTCCCCCCCCACCCCATCCCCTGGCAACAGCTGGGGCATAAATGTTACAGGGTCATGAGATACAAGTTCGGATTAAGTGCCTGATGGTCGGCAGGCAGCGCACTTCAGTTACTCACTCGGTCACCATGGCATCTAAACATTTGACAGAACCGTTCAGCCAGTGGCAGGAAGCCAAAGACAGGCAGCAGGCAGAAACTGAAAAAGGAAGACCCTTCCAGGCGGACTTGGCTGCTATTCAGTGCCCAGACTGGTTCCGCTGGAGTCCTTGGCAGTGTGGCCGCTGGGAGGCGACCAAGAGGGTCTGCAGGCTGGAGGGGAACAAACCTTGGAAATGGATTCGTATCCTGCAGTCAGGCTTGGGCGGTGAGAAGAACTGAGACTTTGGTTTTGAATAGTGGCCCTACCTGTTCCTACCTTAGTGACCCTGGAAAAGTAGTGACTCATTTCCTGGAGCCTCTTTCCTCTCTGCGGGAGTGCAGAGCCTCCCTGTCTGGCAGCATTGTCCTTAAAATGAGCAACTGTAAAGTGCCCGACAGAAAATTGATGGTTGTCACCTGTGTGTGTGTCACCGGATTATTAAGTGGCACAGCGAGGAGCAGCATTCAGCAAAATTAAGACATTTGTTTCACGTGACTACATCCACCATACCTCTTTGTCAGTATCTTTCTTCTGGGATCTTTGTCATACGCGCATTTTAGATTTCCCTATCCCTGCCCTTCTCTCCCCCGAAGTATCTTCCTGAAAACACATCTTCAGTGCCTGCTAGTCATGCCCGCTGGTGTGTTAACTGATATCTGAAGTAATAACTGGCAACGCTGTGGGTCTGAATCCTCGAGGCAGATTCGCATTTTACGTAGCTGGCTTCTACCGTAGAACCTTCATAGGCAGCTTTAAATATGTGCCTCTCTATTGGTTAGAGATATGAAATATTTGCATGTTCAGGCTTATAAGAAGATCATATCATTTACATACAGTCACATAAAATTTGACAATGTTATTGTTCGTGGAGAACCAAGGAATATTTACATGATAGCTGATGAACTCAGTGTGCTTGGAATGAACTGGGAAATATGGTAACAATTTAGCCATTTTGATACTAGCAAAGCTGTTAGTGTACCCCTAGTGGGAAAACAATTATTAATTGCATTGGAAACTTTGATACCCCAGTTGCCTGTAGACCTGGGTAAGAAGTTTAAAAATTAGCAGAATTAATTGCATGCTTAGGGAAATCCCTTGCATATTTTTAATATGTAATAAAACATGTTAAAGTATAAAATGTCCGATCACACCCCTAAGAGGATCCAAAACATCGGTGCTGGTTGGCATAGACAAAATGTAAATCCCAGCGATGCTGATATGTACGAATCGTGCCTTCAATGTGAATTAGACACAGCCAGGAGCGCACTCTACAGAGTGGTGGAACTTGAGGGAACAGCTCCAAATGCTGTGATTAAAAAAAAAAAGTGTCATTGCCCACAGGATTACCTGCTTTTAAGCCTAAGAACCCACGGACAGAGTGTCCAGCGTAGGAACTACATAAACCGTGTGTTAACACTTGTTTCTGACCCATCTCCCGGAATTATAGCCAAGACGCGCATCAGCGCGAACGAGGAAGATGGTGCGAGGAACTCGGGCGTGCGGTGGCTCAACGATGCATCACGTGAAATCATGGACGTGAAGGCATTTTGTTCTGTTTTCTTATTGCAGCAAAGTCCATGCATAAATTTGCCAGTTTAGGGGTACAGTTCAGTGATACTAACTACACACTGTGTAACCACCACCACTATCTATTTCCAAAACTTGTATCACCCCAAACGGCGACTCTGTAAGAATTAAGCAACAAACTCTCCATCTTCCTTCCCTGGGCCCCTGGAAACCTGTGTTGTCCTGTGTCTGTTTGAATTTGCCTGTTCTAGATACTTCGTGTGAGTGCAGTCGTAGGATGTTTGTCCTGTTGTGACCGGCTTTTTCACCCAGGATGTCTTCAGGGCCCATCCATGTCGCAGCATGCGTTCCGCTGTGTGTGCATGATGAAGGGTTGACCGGTCTGGCCAGAGCTGTGGGTTTGTTTGGAAGGCGGTAAAGCAGGGCCCTGGACACAGCCGTGGCGAACACACACGAATTGCTGAGGAAGGGCCTTTCTGAGGCCGACCAGCTGAAGGCCTGTGCAGAGTCCGGCAGTCTGTCAATCCGAATGTGAGGACTGGAACTGATACTGAGGTTTTTAGTGGAGGTGGAAGTTATAATGAGTAATAGCTAACTTTTTTATAATCTCATGCATCATTTGAGGAGCTGTGGGCCGAGCATGTATTTACTAGTGATTTTTTTTTTGGAAGTTTGTATTACTTAACTTCTTCTTATTAGGAAAAATATTTCTGTGGCCCTTAGCTCTGGCACGTCTGCTCTTCTGGGATCCAGAAGTAGTTCTAAAGTTAACAGACCAGAGTTTACGGAGGAAAAGTTGACCTCAGTAGCCAGCAATGTCATAGGATAAACCCATTTGTCTTCCTGTTGAGTTCTGTTTCATCTGGGGCAAAGCTCAGGCTTCAGATTATAACTAATCCGTTCTTTCCTTTGGGGGAGTCAAGTCTTTGGTCAGGTCTTAACCTGCCTACTTCTCATTTAGATCTCATTTTGTTAATACTTTTAATTATAATCCTGCAAAAGTTGGTTTGTGTGTGTGCCAACAGAAGCAATCAGATGTCAGCACAGTCCTCACTGTGGCTTCTGGGGGCTTTGTCATATAATTAGTTTTATTTGTGACTTTTATTGATAACAGACACACTTTTTTAAGATGTGCCACCGCGGTGGGACTTGATCCTAACGTGAGCATTGTATTTACTTCTTTAAGGACTGGCTTCAGGAGATGCCACGCCTCTCACGCAAGAAAACGTGCTGCGTGCAGTCACACGCGCTCTCAGTGATGCAGAGTCCGCGGAAGGACACGCCGCCGACCCGCCGGCAGCCGCGAAGCTGGCGCTGCGACCCCTGTTCTCACTCCTGCGCGGTGAAGCGGAGCAGCTGGACTCGGAGCAGCTGGACTCGCGCGCACTCCCGCTCTGCCTGCATCAGGTGCCGCGTTAGACCCTTCCCTTCCTGCCTCCCTGGAACTCCGGGCCCAGAGGTAGCGCTGACCTACCTGCAGTCCAGGCCTGTGCCATGGCTTCTACCCCGCAGGTCAGGGCAGGTCAGGTCGTTAGTGAGCCCTGGAGCAGGTGGCCTTGGGGACCGGGGTGCTGGGAAACTTGAGTTACTGGCTAGAGGCCACCCTTGGACAGTGGATCTGTACCTCAAACAGTCGCTAACTTCTTTTATGTAGCAAATGAGCTCAGGTGGAAGAGGGTGTGGGGGCATGAATAGTAATGGAAAAAGTATGATTGAAATATTGTAAAAATAATAACAAAAAATAAAAGTATGGGAGCCATGTGTCCTGTGCCTACAGTCAGATTTCTCATGACCTGGGAAATGCAGTTTAAAGGTTCTCTTGGTTTGCTATTAAAGACTTGCAGAGTTTCAGGGTCTTGATTTCTTCCAAACTCGACTTTTCATCCAGATGTTAATTTAATGTATTGTTTTTTATTTATTTTTAACAGATGGCTGAGTCCTATTTCCAGGAGGAGGACTGTATCCTTTTCTTAATTCTGGGAAGACATTCACAGAACGCTTAGAAAACTGGCCATCTTTAAAAACTGAGATTTACATACAATAAAATGTATAGATCTGTCATTTTCAGTGGGTAATCAACTCAGAAAGTGAGATGTAGGGTATCTCTGTCGCTCTAGAAAATTCTCTAGAACTAACCAAGTTTGGCCTCCAATAAACGAGCCCTGACTTTACCAGAATCTAAATATTTGTGTGTTTCCGGAGTGGGGGAGGACATTGCTGAAAACTTTAATTTAAAACTCGATTGCGTTGTCTTCCTTCTGAGCTGAGCAGAGGCACGAGTCAGCTCACATTCTCGCAGCAGAGCACTGCACAGGGTGCGTCTCGCAGCCGTCCTACGTCTGCCTGCAGAGGGGAGATTGCCTTTGTCACTCCTGATAGACAGAATCAAGGTCAGGGGTGGCCATATGGTAGGTCTCGTGTAGGAAAGATCCTTCCCTCCGTTTTTCAGTTTCCCTCTTTAAGTGTGACTCTTGTTTTTGAGGGATGGCTCAATATATATACTCTCTAGAAAGAATGTATCATAAACATCTGTTTTTCCCCAGTTGGGTGACTTTTTTTCCCCCACCTAACCTTGTTGACTTCCACCACAGCTTGGAGCAGATGGAGAGATAGGTAGTTATCACCCTGAACTCCGTCGAGCAAGCCAGTGACATCTTCAGTCTATTACTGAGTATGTAGAAAGCCCAGATCTGGTGGAAATGATGCTGGAATGCCTGCCTTTTTTTTTTTTTTCCAGCTGAAGAAGAGTCTGATGTAGCACAGTGCTGACCAACATCATTGCCTCTGGGAGCTTCTTAGAAATGAAAATTCGTGGGCCTTGGAATCAGAATTTCTGGAGATCAAACCCACGAATCTGTACTTTAGCAAATTTGTCAGATAATTTTTATGTTCAGTCAAGGGACAAATATTGGTATACTTTAAGCCATGGGCAGAGGACAATGGAATTCATTGTCCCTGCCTCTTCCTGGCCTATTTTGTGATCCCTGGCGTATCTTTTAAGTCTACAAATGAGAGAGAGAACTGAACCTCTGAGTGATCTTGCAAAGGACAGAAAACTAAACGGCGAGTTTTTCTCTTCCTTCTTTCTGGGTCAACATTTAGAACATGGCCCAAAGGAAGGTAGACAGTTGGGCGATTTTTCATGACCTCATCTGATGCTAAATATGTAATGCAGATGGAGGTGGCAGAAGTTTATAAGAATCTCTACAAAAAGGTGGAATCATGTAATTATGAAAATTATTGTGGCAAGTTCATTAATGTTTTACAAAAGGTCCATGTCATATTTGTCTCTGTCCTTGTTGGGTATGTGACCCTTTGGTTTTGTGGCAGAAAAGCATTCAGTGAGAAATCAGTAAAGGATCAAGGTGTGCTGAAATCAGAAACAGGCTGGCAAGAGGGTGACAGTTGCTCGACAGAAAGTAATTTAAGGAAACAGATTGCAGGATTCCACATGGGTCCCATTTCCACTTAAATTACATTTAATTGACTGCCAGACATACATTAGCAAGCAGGCATTCCTGGAGCATCAAAGTTTTCTTTGACTTTCTACTGTTGGCTTATAGAATGGAACCCAAGTAGCTATTGCATAAGATGCTACATTAAAATGTACCCACTTCAAAACCGAGAAACTGTAAGATTTGTTTAAAGTTAAAAATATTTCAAGTCCTCTCATTTTTCAGAATGCTTCAGATTTCTCAATTTATATAGGATGTTATTCTTCAAGTATGGGACTTAAGCAAATAGTCTGGATGTCTATTTTCCTCAAGCTTTCCATTCAGATGAAAAAGCGATGAAATTCATACAGCTCGAACGTCTGTATCATGAGCAGTTGCTGGCAAATCTCTCTGCCATTCAAGAACAATGGGGTGAGTGTAGACTAACACAGACTTTGGAATTATGTATCAGTTACCTAACAAATTGCTGTCTAAAAAGTTACCATATTTGACTGGAATTTGTAAGTCAGGAAATAACTGTTTCTGTTGTCAAGTTAATGTTGCAAAGAAAGGAGCATTTTTGACATAAGTCTGTTGTGAGAAAAAATCTCTCTTTGTTATTTTGTTGTTCATATCCATGCCAAGAAGAGAACTCTTGCAACTTTTTGCATTTCTTCTGATCCCTTTGCCGGCCTGTCCCGGTTAGCTTAGTCTCTGAGGCAATTGGTGTTTACTTAACGTTGAAAAGTTATTACTTAGCTATTTCTAATTGCATTAACTTTTGGGTTGTTTGAAAATATAACTTTGCCTGCTTATCTTTATCAGCAGCGCTGGTTAACTGTATTTTCCCTCCGAAATACGGTTTGTAACAGTGACTAACAAACATTTTACATTTAGAAACAAAATGGAGAACTGCACAACCACATACACTCACGTCTGCAAGGAATTCAGACAAGGGATTTAACGGCGACGATTTTGAACGGCTTACTCAACTCTGCACAACACATCAGGAGTGAGTATTTCGGAATTCGGTTAGCGGGAGCGTGGGTTAGAATATGGAAGAGCCAGTGGAGCACTGAGTATTTGAAATGCAGGATTCGCTTCTTCATTTGTTTTGTTAATGTTTTCAACTGGAGAGAATAAACCAGATGAAATGAAATGATTAGGTTCCTTTCCCAGCTCTTATCTGTCTCTCACACTGACCTCAGGAAAAGGTCAGCTTTTCACAAGTTCAAAGTAACTTTCAATTAGAGAATTTTAAATATAACCTCTAATCTTGATCTCTGTTTGGTTAAGAGATTAGGCAACGCAGGTGAAAAAAATTGTGTGTTAGGACTTTTTAGTATAGTTATTTGCCAATGTGTATATATTATATAGTAAAAAAAAAAAAACACCTTTTAAAGAGAAGTCTAGTAATAGAAATCAAATACAGCAGGACATTTAACCAAAATACTGCAGAAGGAAAATTACATTTACCAGATAATTTAAACGGCTTGATTTGTATCAAAGAGTTGGAGCTTTAAAACTAAATCATAGCAGTAATAAGGCACTTAAATATGTTTTTAAGTCGTATGTCCAGACTCAGAACTTGGAAGGCAAGGGGCGCGACAACAATAAAACCAGGGCCTCAGCACAGAGGCTGCAAGTCTGTCCCGTTGATGCCGGCACGGACACAGCTGTCTGTGCAGCTTCCACTCCGACCGAGACGCAGAGCAGCAGCCCAGCCCCTGGGGAAGCCCCCTCAGGCCCGTGCAAGGCAGTGCCCAAGCCCCAGAGTCTCCCCGTCTGAGCTCTGTGGCAGTGGTGTGGCCATTCTCTGATTTCATACACACGTAATCACACAGACGGCAGACTTTTGTAATTAGCTTCTCGTGCCCATTGTTGTATGTGTGTGTTACATGGTGTCCCACGTGATGGCAATTTATTCTCTTTTATTCCTGAGTGCATTCATGATATTACTGGAGCAATGAATTTATTCCTAACAGACATTTGGATTGTTTCTGGTTCTGGAATATTATGAATAAGATGGCTATGGACATTTTTGTTCATGCCTTTTGGTGGATACATAGATTCTGTTAAATCAGGTATTCCCTAAACTATAATATTTAAAAATAGCTTTTTTATCTGATTCCATGGATAATGCCAATAAAATTATCTTCTACTGTATTTCAGATTATAATGACAAACTAAAATTTTAAAACTACATGTGTGTTAAATACCCTTTATGTACATAATTAGCAAAAGAATAAGTTGTATTTTTGGGTCTCCGCATGTGTGGTTTATTCGGGAGTTTTCAGTAGGAATTAGCTTTCCGAGGAGACAGACACACGAGGTGACTGCCCTTTGAACTGTGGGAAGCAGCGGTAATGTTTCAGTCGTGGAGATGTTCTGTGCTAATATTAGAATCCTGAGAAGCTGTCACTTTTTTACAGCCCTTTCGGTGGCATTTGTTTGGAAGCATATCACTGCTGTAGTTTTTTTTTTTTTTTAATTCTTTTCTCTCTCTTTTTTTCCTACAGTCCTCTTTCATCCAAACATAAGGTAAGGGATCGTTTCTCTGAAAGTATCTCCAGGAAAAATGTTAAGTGTCAGGTGTCTATAGTATGAACTCTTTTAGAAACTAGACCTCTCTCGAATTATTTAATTTTTAGATAGCAGCCGCAGAAAAGTCCCTGGGAAGGAAATGCATCACGCAGTTAATCGCATGTGAAGACCCAGAGGAGCACGGGGCCGCAGCCAGAGAGCCGGGTATGTTTTGAGGCTGGAGAGGACCGTAAGACGTACCTGCCTCTTACAGTGTTTTACCAGTGTCACGTCTGAATCGCTGCCACGTCTGAAATGCTGCATTTACTGCGTTTCTTGTACATTCCTTTTCCAGACACATAGCAAAGTGAGCTGTCTTAAAAGTATGGTGTAACTCTATGCTTAGATATCTAGTAGTAGAAAGTATTAAATCTAAACTCTCAGAAGAGCGTAAAGTTGTTTCCATGTTTTCGGCAGGGGTTGCGTGCGCCTAACACAGCATGACAAGGCTGTGAAAAGTGCTCTGGGTTAGAAGTGGTTTCAGCGTATTTACACAGTGTTTTCTGTTTAAAAACCAGCATTTATCGTATAGACTTGACCAGAAATTTATTCTGCGTATTTAACTATTTAAAGGCTCTGTATCTTGATAATTTATCCCTAGCATTTGAGTCTCCTCCCTTCTACGTTGGCTAACGGTGACGTATACATTTCTAAAGCATTTATGGTATATCTTGTACCACTTTGTGTCTTGTGTCAAAACTTAAAGATTCTTAGAAACTGTTTTTTACATGAGTGTGTCCATTACAAACACGTGAGAAAATAAAGATAAATTATTGCATGTTAGGGCATTTATTTCTCCTGATGTATGATCTTGCTACTGATTTGTGTCCCCGGGATCTCTGTTCCCGAGCCCTGGTATCAGACGAAGCAGCATCAGGCGTTTTACCTGAGTTGCCTGAGAGATACGATGGTGATGATGATGCCTGCCATTTAATTCTCCTTTTTCTTTTTATGAAGTCCTTCCCCCCCCCCCCCCACTCCCTAAATGTTGCTTCATCTCCTTTATTTCTATGTGGCAGATTTAGGATTTCACTTTAGGTCAGTCCTGCTGTGTCCCGTTCCTCCCAGCTCCTGTGTTCCAGGCCTTTTTACACTGGAAACCAGAGTAAAAGGAGCTTCCCAGAAATCTGAAAAAGAGAGGAAAGATCACAGCATGGCCACCTGGTGTGGGCGTGGCTGTGCCTCCGTGTCGTGTGCAGTGGGGAGAGTGCTGCCACGGGCTGACTAATTAAACTTGACACTCAGTCCTGTGGCTTGCCCAGCCCCAGCTTGGCGCTGGCGGGAGCTTGGCCTCTGCCGTGAAAGGAGTTTCAGACGGGAAAACTGAGACGCCGGGAGTCGGTCCCTGGCTTGATCCTTTGTTTCCCAGCTAGGACCTGGGTCTTCTGATTTCTGATTAAAATACAGCATGCTTCTCACTAATAACCGTCTTACGGGGAGAGGGTAGACTAAATCCTGGGGCAAGAAGTCTTGCCGAGTCTGATAAAACAGTATCTTTTAAAGAAAAATGTCAAATCTCCCCAGAATCAGTCTCCTCAATTTGGTTATTCTGAATAGATACATAGAAACGTAAGGATGTGAGAAGAATATGAAAATATGACTTTAAATGATTTGAGTCAAACACATTGTTCCTGTTTTGCTTTACATTTCCCCATTTCTAATAATGTAAGACATGTAGTATAATCTGGATTTTCCTTTCCCTCGTCTGTCTCTCTACATTCCCCGATCCCAAGCCTCTTACGTAATCTGTGACATGTTGTCTTGCGTGTGGTGGTTGAAGCCTGCTTCCGGAGCCAGACTTACCTGGTTTGAACTCAGCCTCCACCCCTGAAAGCTGTGTGACCTTAGGCAAGTCACCTGACTTCTCTGAGCCTCCACTCCCACAGCACCAAAATTAACTGTACTTAATTCTTGGCTTCTTGAGAGGACTGTGTTAATAATTTCCTGTTAAGAGTTTAGAACAGTACCAGGCCCAGAGTGAGGGCTCGGTGTACTCTCACTGCCCTCCTCCCCCCTCCTCCTCCTCCTCCTCCTCCTCATGTTACCACCGCCTTCCGATACCAGCACTCGGTGCATGTTCCCGGCCTGCGAATCTCCCACTGGGAAAGTCTACCAAGTAGTTCACATGGTATCTCATATCTCGTCTGTCCCTGTTACCTGCCAGCATCAGCCAAGCTGGATCATTTGAAGAAACTCAAGGAAGCTAAGTGACTTCTGCAGGAGCAGAACTAATTAGAACTCAAAGCCAAGCCCTGCTTTTCTGAACCCGAAGCCCATGCCTTCTTATTCATTCGTATCTTTATGTGTGTTTAAGGAGTGTGTTATGTGCAAAAGCAATGTGTTACATACATGATGAGAAATGATAACAAACTGAAGGCCCATGACCCTAACACCCAAGCAAGGACTGAATGATTGTCAGTTCTCTGGTAACGACATTCACGTCCCCTGCTTTCACCCCACCCCTGATGGAACCATCACCCTGAGTTTTACATTTACCATTTGTTCCCATTTTTCATAGGCTTTCTTGGCATACAATTTCCATGCAGTAAAATGTACCCATTTTAACTGTGTCATTTGAAGGGTTTTTACAAACGTCTACATTTGTAAAGAGCTAAGTAACAGAAATCCATGGTAATATTAACTAGCAGGAGCACTAACAAGAATAAGTTCTATGTCCTAATACATACCTGTAGAAAATCGTAAAAATAGTTTGAATTCATGAAAATACATGGACACACAGCGAATCATACATTGACCCCCACTTTTTCCTGCAACGCCATTAAAACATCAGCAAGGGCTTTTTAAAAGGCCAAACCCCACAGGGACAGAACTGGCAAGGACGTAGCAGCCGATGTGACGCTCAGAAAAACGTGGACGCTGGAGCGCGGATGGCTGGGCGACGCCTGGCTCCACGCGCCAGGGAGAGCTGGGAGCTGTGTGTCCGCAGGGAACGTGCTGGTCCCTGCCTGCAGAGGCCTGGACCTGGAGGCACAGAGGACACCACTAAGGTCAAGGGCGGGGGCCCCAAGGGAAGCAGGAGGCGGGGCCAAAAGGCTGCGCCGGATGCACTGAGACCTTTCTGTTCCCCCGCACCAGGCAGGGGGCGGAAGGTTTATTTTGTAGAGAACATGAAGTAGAGGCCTTGTGGACGCAGGGACCAAACTCGAGGAAAGGCGTATTACAGAGAAAGTGAGCGTTGAATGGAAATCTCTGGACCGAGTGGCGGGACCGTTAGCCTATTCTCTGCAGTTAGCATTCAGAGCTGTGGCAGCTGTATCTCTTCTTCCCTCTCTGGGAAACTAGCCCCTCGGCCGGGACATGGACACCTCCAGCCCCTCTCTGCTGCACAGCGAGAGTGAGTCCGGGAGAGGGCTTGCCTCTCTAACCGCAGAGCTGTTTGTTGCCTCCTGTAAGACAGCCTCAGACAGAAAACACGGGGACCCGGTCAGACAGACACACCAAGAGGAACTCCAGGGAAACGGAATGCAGAGAACAGATGAAAACTTCTTAAAAATTAATGGTCTTCCCAAAGATCAGAGAAAATATTGTATGTGTGAAAACAAGAATAAGATGCTGACTTCTAGGAAAGGAACATTGGGTGAACTAGAGAAATGTTCATAGAAATTTAAAAGTGTGCTGGCCAACATGAAAATTAAATGAGAAGAACTGAAGGGGGAAATCGAGGCAGGGTCCCAAAAAGCTGGTCCAAAGACAGAGAGGTGAAGAGTGTGACAGAAAAGGCAGGTGATCGGTCCATTGGTCCCAAAGTCCTGAGGGGCACCCTAAAGGGAGAGAACAGAAAAGGGGAGGGGACAATTTACAAAAAAAAAAAAAAAATACAAGAATACTTCCTAGCATTGAAGGTCGTGAGTTTCCAGACTGAAAGACCCACCAAGTACCCAACACAAAGCATGAGACGCTTGAAGAAGTTTTAGGACACTGGATACAAAGAAAATAATCCAAATCTTCCGGGAAGAAAACGTAGGTTACCAGGGGGTGGTATTCAGAATGGTTAATAAACGTGACATTCCTCCCGGAAGCTAGTCACAGTGCAGGAGCACCTTCCAGATTGTTAGAGAACATGTGATTCCTGGCCCAGAAAACCCTACTAAAGTTTTCAGGGGTCAAGGCACAAGGACTTTTCAGTGTGAAGGATCCTAAAAAGTTGACGTGCCGTGTCCCTTTCCTTAGGAAATGTTCCACCAAGAGGAAGAGCTGGGATCCAGAAAGCAAGGTCTCCCAGGTAGAGCCAAGGGGGTTCCTGGGATGACCCGGAAGGGAAATGACCTGGGGACCAGTCCTAGAGGGTGTCCACAGTTCAGCTTAAAGCTGCTTGATTATCTATCGGCGTATGTGCCTTCATTGTCCATCTGTCAGGGTTCAGACATACTTAAGTGGAGACTGTTTTAAATGAAGCAATGAATCAGGGAAAATAAATGTAAATGGGAAAGAAAAATGTCTCAGCATCCAACGTGGGCCCGTGTGAGTCACATTGAGGAAGCCACAGTAAGGTAAACATTTCAACGATAAATTGCCCCAAACCACGTTGACTTGTAACAGGAAGCTAGAGGCAGGGAACGAATACATCTTTTCAGTGGTTTACAATATTGCTGGGTCACACCCGTCACTTATATGTCGTTTCTCTTCCCTCCTATACAGTGTTGTTTTGAATCTTAAAACCACTTGTTTTTCCCTTGTCTTCAGAAAGTGAAACTCGCCCTGGCATGGACCCAAGTGCAGAAAGCCAGCCCGAAGGAGGGGCCCCGGAGAGCAGTCCCTGCGGCAGTCACAGGGCCAGGCCGGCAGCTCCCCTGGGCCTTCCCGTAACTGCAGGGAGGGACCACACAGCGGAGCAGCCACTCGGCTGCGCGGAGGGGGCCACCGGGCAGCTCCACGCCCAGTCCCAGGAGACAGCTGGGGGCCGCTGCAGGCCACACTCCTCAAAGAACGCCTGTGAGGGTGACAGAAGCGTGCCGCCGCCGCCGGCTCAGACAGACACCTGCCAAGACGTGGCCGAAACAGAGGGCCCTGCGGAAGACCCTCAGGTGGTCCTTCCCGGAGAGTCGGGGACAGAGCCATTGATCTCTCCGGGCTCTGACCACACTCCTCCTGCATTGTGTCCTGAGGGTAAACATTCACAGACTCAAAGAAAGGAGCTCCATCTGCCACTCCGAGAGGCTGCTTGTGAGGCGTGGCCCTCAGACCGGCCCCAGCACAATGAACTGAACGAGCCGCAGCCACCCGATCGCAGGGGCAGGGATGGAAAATCACCGCAGGGGCCGGCCAGCTCGGAGGGCTCTGACTGTGTGCCTTGTGGGAATGCCGGCGGGTCTGACTTAAGTGCGGGGCCTCCAGAGGCGTGTATGGCCCCAGAGGGGCCGGGAGAGCAGGGCGACCAAGTCAGTAAAGAAACAGAGGACTACCTAAACAGCCTTTTAGAAGGATGCTTAAAAGATGCTGACGATTCCCTTCCGTACGAAGAGGAGGATTCTGACCCCCTGCAAGACCTCTCCCCTGAGGAAGCGTCCTACAGTCTGCAGGAGCCCCTGCCCACCGACGAGGGCTGCCTTTCTCTCGATGATCTTGCAAAAAGGATAGAGATCGCAGAGGTAAAGTTGCCGTTTGCTGCGTAAATACTCTGAGAGGTAGAAGGAAGCGTGAAAAGCCAAATGTGCTCAAGATTGCCTAGTTTCTGTCAATTTTCCCTGGTCTCAAACACCGAGGGAAAAATTTAATTGATGTAAGCTTTTAATCCTTAGGGGGTTTTATTTATTTTGGTCTTGATGTTTGTGCTGCAGGAAGGTAAATCACTTGCCTCCAGAGAGAAGCATTATGCAAATCTTTTTGTCCTTGTGTCTTTTATTTGGCACTCGTAGGAGTCGTGATCAGGATTAGTCACTTTCTCACAGAGAAATCTCCTTCTTCTCATACAACTAGGAGATCAGATAGAAGGTATATTCTCTGCTTCGTCCTCTTAGTAATGTATTTTTAATTCTTTGGGACAGTGTAAGAGAATGAAGGGAACACTTTAAAATACAGTAAGACCAGGAAATACCAGGTGGATTTTGAAGCCCTAACAGTGGATGCTGTGAGTGTTCTTCCTTACAATATTAATTTATAAGCTCTGGATTTGAGCAAACAGCACTTAACTACTTGGCTGAGACAAATATTTTAAATCAAAGTTTTAAAGTTTCTCTACAAAGTAGTGAGGCTAATCAAAACCAAAAAAAATAAAAATGAAAAGGAGGAGAGGATCGAGACAGCCGCCACGCTCCTTCGTTGGAGAATACAGTTGTTTGAAGTTTGGGGGCGGGGCGGGGGGGAGGAAAGGCCCTCTGGGAAGGTTCTCCCCGGCGCACCCAGTGCCCAGGACACGGTGGGGATCCAGTGACGTTCCCGGGCTCTGGGAGCTCCCTGCCGCCCCGTCCACCCCTTCTACCTGCTCTGTGTCTGGAACAGTTTCCCTGCTTCCATACTTGTGTGAATACAGGATCCAGAACGCAATTTCTTAATAACTGAGTGTTCTCCTGGGCAGCATTGTTCACACCCGCGGGAACTGCTGAGACTCACGAGCCCGCCCTCCTCCTCCACGCGGAGCTGTCCCCGTGGGTCCTCCGGTTTCTCCCCAATCCTCACTCCTCCCGCCAGCGACCCTGCCCCTCACAGGTGCCCTTGAGGCTTGTCACTCTTTCTGCCACCGGGTTGATGGCAGAACACGATGGTACGTCCTTTCTTGGCCGGTTTTCCCCTTTTCCTTGTTTCTTCGCTTCCATCTCTTGCCACTTCTGCACTACTGAGCCCCGGTGTCCGGTGGGACTCGGCTTCGACAGCCACCACCACCCCGTGGGAGCATTGGTTGTGTTTTTTAGACAGGGAGATTCACCCCCAAAAATGAAATAATGTACGCGCCATCTCCCAGAGAACTGGAGATGTCTACACTAATGGGATTCACGTTAATGGAAAGGGTCTAGGTTTGGGCAGCTTTTTTGAATACAGGAATCATTTTGCTAAGTGAAATGACAGCTTCGTCTCAGAAACGTTGTTGTTCTTGTGTAGGAAAGAGGAGGACACGGTCATCGAAAGTATAATCTCCACCTCTCTGCTGCTTTAAAAAAGCATCAGAAACATGTATGCTCTCTTCATGAAAGCTGTTAGAAGTAGATCCCGTGTGCAGTGGCAGTGAGTTTAAGAGATTCACTCGTTTATTCTCCCACTCGGTGGTCTTACCTCACTTCCCTGTGGATGCCGCCCCTTTAGACAAGGAGGCTGCACCAGGGAGGCCTACGGTCTAACGGACGTCTCACCCCAGGTCCCACCTGTCCAGGCCTCCTCACCTGTCCTCTAAGCTTGAGCTTCCCGGTCGGTCATGGGGAAAAGATGGCATTTCATCGCCATGCCCACGATATCTCTGAATGTCAGCACCAAACCCCCTAACCGAGGAAGCTGGCCGTGCTGCTAACTCACGGACTCGCCTGGTGCTGGGGCCTGGGAGGGTTGCCTTGTCTTCCTTTTTGAGCCATCCGTTGTCCTTAGCACCGAAACCGCGGGAAGAAATACCCTGTACAACTTCAGGGTGCATGGTGACCCAGTCCCGCACTGCTAATTAATTAAGGTCCGTTCAGCTGATGATACATTGTTACATGGGGGAGGGGTGAAGGAGTTTTGTTTTCTCAATAAATGGCCCTCAAATACTGGGTACGCTTTACTAAAATAGATCGGTTACCTTGGAAAGGGATCCTATTCACAGCTTTGGGAGCAGACTTGGACGACCTGATAAGCCTCATGAAAAGAAACCATTTTCTTCGTTGACATAACATGTGTGATCTATTTGCAGAGAGGTCATCTGTTCAGAAAACTCTATTAAGTGCTTCGCATTCAAGTAATTTTAATTTTTAGAAGTAATTCGAGACCAAAAAGCTGAGGAAGTAGCCGCTTTGCTACCGTTTGGCTCTCTGGCAAGCTCGTCGTCTGAAAAGGGGCAAAATACGTCCCCCCCTGCAGTCTAAACCGATGGCATTTATGCAGATATCTCAAGTCTGCCTTTTGTCACAGGAGAGGACACGACCTAGAACTCCCCGGGGCGGAGAAAGAGGACAGCCTGGGGCTACCCCTGGTTTTGTCTTCAGAGCAGCTTTCCGACCGGAGTGACTCCTGGGGCGCCCATCCGTCTCTGTCTCTGGCCAGGGCACTGGGGTCAGGGGAGCCAAGTCACACTAAGAGTCACACCGTGGGGTACCCGCTAAGACGGGAGGCCGGACCTGAGCAGCAGTGCTGTGTGAGGTCACGACCATAGCCATTCCGTGGGTCTCAGCCTGCGGCGGGTCTCAGAAACACGCAGATGAGACCGCCACGCCCAAGGTCTGGGTCTCACACGCACTCCGGCCGCATAAACTTCTACTGTAAACTCTATTTGCTGTGTCTGTGTCTCCCCGGGGGTCCTTTTGGCTCCGGGATGAAGGCCACACTCCGTGGCTTAGCGTTCCGGACTCGGTGCCCTGGCCCACTCGGCCTCTCCAGCGTCCCCCCTGCTGTGTCCTGTTCTCCGCCTGCACTCCCGTCAGACTGGCCTCCTCCAGCCTCCCAGACACACCTCGCAGGCCGCCGTCCCCTCGGTGTCGCTCTGACCTTCCTGTGCAGACCCTCACTTCCTCCCGGCCCTCAGGGTCTGGCTCGTGCCTTCTTAGCCTGTCGAGTGCCAAGCCAGGCACTGGTCCATGGTCAATGCCCAGTAAATGCTGCCGTCACTGATCACCGAGGTCTGTAACGTTTACTCCTTCCCCCCCCCCGCTCCTCGGAGCTGCACTCGAGGGCGTGGCTTCAGTGTCATTCTCCCGAAGCCCTGTCTCGCTGTCCTCTCCCCTCGTCATTGTCCAGGACACACACGCACACAGGGTCTTCTGCACTGAACCCCAGCTCCTTAGGGGTGGGGGTCCTTTGGAATAATATCCTTTTTGTACTCTCAGCAAAGCCAATGCAGACTTTACAGGCTATTGAAAGTAGCCCCCACCTCTACACAGTAAAACTTTTTTTCTTTTTCTTTTTTTTTTTCATTTTAATCATTACTCAAGTACAGTTTTCTGCCTTTTACTCCCACACAGTAAGACTTTTTTAAAAAAAATTTTCTTATGCTGAGTTCACTTTGAAAAGGAAGTAACCTTCAAGGGAAGAAGCTGTGTTATTCAAATAGATATAGGTAGGGGCTGTCCATATGTAACCTGCCTATCTGGGTAGTCATTTACTCGTTGGCGTATTTATTAAGCACCTGCTGTATCCGAGGGCTCGAGGGAACACAGATCGAGTTCTTGTTCTCATGAGGCTCGTGCTGTACAGGGAGAGACACAAAATAACAAGTTCACACAGAGTGAACAGTACAGTTCTAGCTTTGGGTAAGGGCCATGAGAAGCCTCGGCAGGAAGAGGGGATGTAGAGAGACTGACCAGTGGCTGGGGGCGGGGGGGGCGGGGTGCGGTCTGTCTTTTGTAGGCAGTGGGAGGACAGCATGGTGGTGGCAGGTTTAGGGGGAAGAGGTGAGCAGAGCTACTGCCTGAAGGGCCAGGTGGGGTCGGAGTGAGAAACGGAAATGAAATGCCAATGGTGGAAAGCCAGGATTTGGAGCCGGAGAGCGAGGTGGCCTGCGTTGTCTCCCAGCTGCTCCAGGGAGAGCAGACTGCGGGGAGGTGGGGGCCGCAGGAGGGACGCCCGGCGGGCTGCTGCAGCTATTCAGGTGAAAAATAACGCAGGACAGGGCTCAGGTAGTAGCAGCGGAGTGTGTGTGGGGAAGGTGTGTTTTTGAAGGAGGGGCGTGCAGGACGTGCTAATGGATCAGGGCTGGGGTTTGGTGGTGAAGACCAGTTTTGAGGGGGAGAGAAGAGTTCTGCTTTGGAATCTGCCTGTGTAAACAGTTGACTGGGGGCGAAAAAGTGGGATGGCATCTTGACACTGTGACCACTTCTTGTCCTGTTTCGTATGTATTCTATCATCCCTTTTTAAACGAGCAAAAGCAAATTACAGAAACACGAGGTAGTGCCTCATCTAGAAACTCAGATACATTATAAAACTCCCATGTTTCTTTTAAGCAAACCTTTCTCTTTTTACGTCTTTTAAAAATTCGGCGTTAACCTGCTTCATCGCCATCGCCATCCGCTCCTCCCTCTTTCGAGCTCCGCACCTGCAGCTGTAAGACGCAGCGCGATGGCCAGAAACACGTTCTTTCTGGAGGGTGGCATTCCTCCATGAGCTCCCGCTGCGACCTGGTGTCATGGCTTATTGTAGTAGTAACTGTGATATCAGTCCACTTTCTGGTTAATTGTGTGACACGAAAGGTCTTTCATCTCACCGTCATCTCCCCCCATCTCTGTATTGACGGATTTAGCCATTAGTTCAAGTATCTTTTGGTTGTTGAGTGACGTGCAAGGTACGGAGTTGTTACTGGAGGTATACGCTACTCTGAAAAGATAAAAGACACCTATTAGACTTGCTATAACAGAGGACACTAAACAAAGTGTTTTATTAGACTCATTCGGGTGACATTGGTTGGTAGGATTGTGTTGGTTTCAAGTGTACGGGGTTCCAGTGTGTCACCTGCAAGTTGGTTGCATTGTGTACTCATCGCCCATTATGCAACCTCCTTGTGTCACCACACATTTGACCCTTTTACCCTCTTCTACCTCCCCCACCTGCCTGGCCCTCGGGTAGTTGTCATACTGTTCTTTGTGTCTGGGAGTTTTGTGTGTGTTTGTTTCGTTTGTTCATTGGTTGCTTCCATTGTGTATCCCGCATAGGAGTCAAACCATCTGATTCTTGTCCTTCTCTGACACAGACGCAGGGTTGCCGTTTGTGACGACATGCATGGATCTCGAAAGGACGCATCGTGCTGAGCAAACTAAGTCAGACAGAATAAGCAAAACTTCAACAGTCGTAGAAACTAAGATCTTCACGTTAAGAAAATGGCAATAGGTTTAATCCTGAGTGTGTATTCAAACTCCGCCAGTAGCTGGTGCTACAAGGTTAAGAATGTTAGTTACACTTTCTCAGCCTGGCATCTTCATCTGGAAAGTGGGGCTGATGATGAGAGTCGTGAAGATTAAACGTGACATGTCATGTAAATGTCTTTACATAGAGCATGCAGATTAACTACATTGTAGGTCTCCCTACAGAGCCCGTGCCGACTGTCACTTGTCCCTTCGGTGAAGAGCAAAGGTGGTAAATCTGACACGTGCCTCCACAGGGGGCTGGTGGCACTTACTCTGTTTCCGATCATGCTGGTCTGCCTTGTCAATGTTCATTCTCAAGCCAGTTGGAGACCAAACGTGTTTGTGTTCAGAATTTACCAGCCCTTGAGGTTCTGGATTGAGTAAAGCCTAGGTCATTAAAAGAAATTATTTGGTATCTTTTTTTTTTTTTTTAATTTTGTGAGGAGCTAGTTCTACCATCAGGGACCTCTGAATGTTGGTTCAGTTTGTCACAGTAGGATTTACTGTGTGCATAGGATTCACTGTGCGCATAGGGTTGCAAAATAATTTTGTCTTTACAAGCAGTTCATTCTTCAAATGCCATTTAAGATGAGCATTGGCGTTTGAGGGGAAGTACGGAATACTGTTTATTTGCAAATACAGGGGACTAGGCCAGATGGATGTTCGGTTGTTGCTGCTGAATTTTGCACTTTTTCATCGAGTGCCAGCAGCAACAATTACGTTAATTACAGCCTGAACATTCTTGTAGTTCGTAATGGAAGGGCTTGGTATATTTTGTTTGGGTAGCAAAGAAATTCAGCCATTCAAGTGGAAAGCCAAATTTAGTTCATAAAGCTTTATTTTCTGAGGTTTAAGCTCTCTTAACCTTGTAATAGCGGTATTTTAAGGAGTTTGGAGGAGACGCGTTTCCGTGTGCCCTGAGTCATCTCCCCACCCTCCCTGGAAACACTCGGCAGTCTTTTGAGTGAGACCCCAGGCTAGTACTGCGAACTCGTTACTGCGGCTTCCTTCCCTTCTCCTGTAGAACTGAGGAAAACTCTACCACAGTCATTTCTTAAACTCATCTTGATGCCCGACTGCCTTGGTGAGGTGAGTAGGAATTTCTGTCCTTGAGGGAGGTTCTGAGGCGTCTGCCCAAAACTCCTGCCAAAACAGAAAGGCCACACCCACCCGTCTCCCAAGAAGTCTCCCCCTTGGCCAGCGTCTCCGGCACCGGAGCTTGGCGGCACCGTCCGGCTCTGCACCTGTCGACTGCGGGGCCAGAGGGCGGTTAGAAAAGAGGCGGCAAGAGCTAGAGAAGGTACCCGAGCAAGTCTGGAAAGGAATGCTGGGAAAGGGCCCACTGTCCCGCAGACAGGGAGGCAGGCCCCAAGGGAACAACGGGCTTCTGGTTTCCGTGGGAGAGAAAAGGGAAAAGAAAACGTAGCGTGCGGTTAGATTTTTAGCCAAGAATAGAGGGTTCGTGGGGGAGAGTGTCCAAATGTTAGCCCATCCCATCCAACTGTCATTTCTCGTATTCTGCTTCTTCCCTCTTTGAAAAAGCTGCCCAAGGTCATGGCCACCCACCATAGTGAAGAAGACGGGGCCCCTTGGAAAGGCTCGTGTCCCTTGGCCGCCGCGCACGAGTTCAGGGCCAAACCCCCCAGACGAGGCCGAGCCGGGGCTGAGGTGGGGGCCTGGCAGCCGCTGCGCCGGGACCAGCTGGTCCGTCGCGGAAGCACGTTCCGTGCCTTTGCAGATGATTTCCCGAGTTCTCCCCAGTCTTCCAACACTCATGTAGCCATGGTCGCGGTGTCTCTCGATTGACGACTTGGGTCTGTGACTCGAGTGTACAGAGTCAGAAGTTCACATCACAAAGATGCGCGGTTAACGGTGACGCCACCCCAGGGCTGTTGGTTCTAAGGAGTGAGAGCAACTTGGAGACGCCTGTGGCGCGCAAGTTCACTGCCGGGGCACGTGCAGCTGTCGTGTCACGGAGCAGACCGTGCATGAGAGCCTCATTCCCTTACAGTTACTAGAGAGAAAAGCATCATCTATAGGAGTCATGTATGGGTTGAATTAACTTTGATTTTCCATCTCCTGCTCTTAAGAACGTTGTTAGGGCTTCTTCCCCTTTCCGTTCGAGCAGGACGCTTGTAGAATCACTTTTCTTTGTTGTGTGAAGGGGCCCTTGAATGTTGTTGCTCTAAAGCAAGACTGGAAAGGCTGTTCCTCTGCTTGTCTGTACTTACCATTTTAATGTCACCAGAGCCGTTTTCTCAGAAGAAGGACATCAGCTGAAACTGTGTAGGAATTATGTAATTCCTATAAAAAGAATAAATTGCTAACATTGATTTTTGGGTGTTTTTTTTTTTGAGATAATGGTTTCTATAGACCCATGTTCTGGAAGGCCCTGTGAATGACCATATTAAGTACTTTCTTGGCCCTGAAAGCCTTGGGTTATAAAAAGAACTAATAGAATCTGTAATATTTATGCACTGCGCATTATCAGAGGAGGCTGGCTGGAACTGGAGGTCACATTAGGTATTTTGTGCCGTTGGTCAGCCAAGTGACATTACCAGCCGTCCCTAGCTTCCAGTGGCCTGACACCCAAGTCCCTGACACCTGCAGTGTGAGGCCCACAATGCCCACCTGTGTCATCACCTGTGGCCGGGCAGGCAGCTCGCAAGTCAGCTCCTGGGAACCAGCCCGCCGCCGAAGCTTGTGGGAACCAGCCCGCTGCGGAGGCGGACCTGCAAGGCCTCCTGCTCCCCGGCCTGGTTCCACCCAGGGTCCTCTTCTCATTCTCCCTACGCCCTGGAGTCTTTTCCCTCCTAAATGGCAAGGGTTTTCGTTTCTGTCTTTGTTTGTAATGAGGGGTGGGGCAGAGGCAGGAGAGAGGTGTCCCAAGTGAAAACCGGAAGGAAACAGGAAGGGGTTGAAGTGTAGGGCTGGGGAGATACTAGACAGACAGTGGTAAATGTTTTAGACCCTCTGGTCTGTTGAAACTGCTCTGTTCTGCCACTGTAGCCCCAAAGCAGCTACAGACAATGTGGAAATGAACGGGTTTGGCTTTGTTCCAATTACATGTTATTAAATTTACACAGGCAGCAGGTCTTTGGCTCACAGACCCAGAGTTTGCCAACCTGTGTGTTCATACTACCAAGTCCTATGTCTCCAGTAAACTGGCTCTGATCTTTCTAGAAGGGAAGTCCTTAAAACGTCCTGAGCAACCGAGCGTTCTTCAGTAAATGTAGCGTTTCTCAGAGGAACTGAGGACAACACCGATTTCGGTGTTAAAAGTTGGTATCAGCCCTGGCTGGTGTGGCTCAGTGGATTGAGTGCTGGCCTGCAAACCAAAAGGTCACCGGTTCAATCCCCAGTCAGGGCACACACCTGGGTAGCGGGCCAGGTCCCCAGATGGGGGCACACGAGAGGCAACCAATCTATGTTTCTCTCCCTGTCTTTCTTCCTCCCTTTCCCTCTCTCTGGAAAAAAATAATATTTTTTAAAGTTGATATCAAATATCTTTTAAGTCTCACATGTTTATTTCTTTAAAGTTGCCGATGAATGACAAAAGCAGTGGTGGATTATGGGCCTCTGTTATAAAGCCAAGCCCAGCGCTAATAATTAAGCAAAGCGGGGTTGCAAGTGATCATTTCACAGATTATTTCACAGGGAAACGGAGCGGAGCAGCAAAGCGAGGCAGTTATAGGGGGCCTGACTCGGGGCCACCGCCCTCTGTCACACTGCCTGGCCCTGGAGTCCTCCGGGGCTTCAGGAAAGCAGTTTTAGGCCTGCACTGGACGTGAAAGTTGTTCCGTTAGGTTTTGATGGCTGTGATTTTTAGGAGGAATTAAATCAACCCAGAACAGAAATTCAAATACCCATTGAATTGCATTCGCCCTGTTACCAGTACATGTAAAAATGCCACTGATACTCCGCACCGTCATTTTCACACACGCTCCTTCCCAACCCCTGGCAGGTGGCTCCTGCTGAGGGACTGGTCTCTATCTTAAAGAAGAGGAACAGTCCCGCGGGAGACCAGCCTGCCCAGATGCAGCAGAAACCATCCAAGCGGCGAGTGAGGTTCCAGGAAATAGACGACCACCTCGACCAAGGTGAGTGCGCGCGCGCGGCTCGGCTCTGGGGCTGACGCAGGCTCCGCCCCTGGCGTTCGCGGGAGCACGCATTGATGTGCGGTGAGAGGTGGCAGACTTTGTAGAAGAACATGTGGACCAGGTTTTTTTCATCTTCTGTACAGAAGCGCATAATTGAACTACCACCAGTTCTTAAATAATTCCGGAGCATTTTGTTCGCTCAAGTAAGTGAGCACGTTGCAAAATTCAGCTCACAGCCTCCCTATCCCGCAGGCAGTCCTCGATGTGAAGAATGGATTTCGATCTCCTTGTTTAGTGTTCGGTTTTGTTTTGGGTTTATTTTTTGCTGGGGTTTTTTTGTGTTTTTTTTTGTTTTGTTTTGTTTTTTGTTTTGTTTTTTTGGTGGGTTGTTTTTAAAAGATTTTATTTATTTTTAGAGAGAGAAGGAAGGGAGATAGAGAGAAACATCAATGTGCGGTTGCTGGGGGTCGTGGCCTGAAACCCAGGCATGTACCCTGACTGGGAATCTATTTTTTTTTAAAGGAAAGCTTAGGTATGAAGGCCAAAGATTGTTAACGGATTAAAGAGAGTTTTCTGGGTTCTTTTTACTTTTTTTTTTATTTATTTATTTTTATAGAGGGAAGGGAGGGAGAAAGAGAGAGAGAGAGAAACATTAATGTGCGGTTGCTGGTGGCCGTGGCCTGCAACCCAGGCATGTGCCCTGACTGGGAATCGAACCTGCAACACTTTGGTTCGCAGCCCGCACTCAGTCCTCTGAGCTACGCCAGCCAGGGCTTGTTTTTGTTTTGTGGGGTTTTTTTTAATGAGTCTGCTATCTTTGTCTTCCTTCCAGCAACAGTTAACACTCCTATTTTGTATGTGTGGGAAATATTTATGGATTACAGGTGTATTCTCTCCGGGGAGTGCCTGGCTCTACCGAAGGAAGTGCCTCTTCAGAGCAGCCGTCTCACTCGGCGGCTGCTGTTTGCCCCTCCCCCTGGGCCTGGGCTGAGGGCGGTTGCTAGGTTCCCCTTGGGGCCGGGGCGTAAATGGGGAGGGGTGAGAACAGAGCCAGAAACCCATGAGGGTGCTCCTTGTGTTTGTAGAACAGCAGTGGAAGCATGCAGAGGTGCTTTCTCAGTACGACGCGGAGCAACGGAGGTTTCTGAGTGTTTACAACGGCAAAGCTGGTAGGAGCCTTGGGGACAACCTGCTCCCACCCCCACGTTCCCGCCGCCCCTTGCTCGTAACTCACGTTCCCCCCCAGAGGAAACACTTGCTGCTTTGCTTGCACTGGTGGGCCCCGAATCCTCGCTCCCCAGGGGGAACCCCGGGTTCAGAGCTGACAGGCTTGTTTCCTGCAGGAGCCAGCTTGGCGTGAACTGAGACACTTCCCCTGGCTCACTAGCCACGTGGTCCCCGCGGCCTCCGCCGTGGCCAGTGCGGCTCCCCACCCTGTTTCAGCTCCCGTGGATGAGACAGAACGGGCGCTTTTGCATAGCGTCATTCAGATTTTTCGTGTAAACATGTGACTGTGAAGGAAAATACAGAACGATACGTAGGTTGTTAACATAGATAAGGCCAAAAGGAGGAAAAGATGGTGAAAATACTGAACTGACAGAAAACACAACTGATATGATCATATTTATTCATTTGTGTGAAAAGGTATTTGCATATAGACCTATAAAGTATTAAATCTGTGTAACTTAAAATCTGTTACACTAGACATTTGTAGATCACAGAAGAATACGATAAGGGAATCCTGTTTACGTAAAAGTCCTGAGCCGTCTGTGTTTGATCCGGGAGGACGCACAGCAGACTTGCATGTTTGCCCCCGGAGAGGGGGGCGTGTGACGGGGTAGGAGAAAAGAGGGGAGCCCCTCAGAGTAGACTAGGTGTTTGAATTGTCACAGGAACAGTGTATTCACATGTTTCTGTAAAGTCTTCCAACAGTAACATATGCCAAGGGTGGAAAACGCAGACAGGAATGAAATACAGAAGTGGAAGTTCTTCAGTGCTCCCTTGAGGGTTCCCCCAAGTACTGACTAAAGTTTCTTATTCTTTTGAGATGAATTCTGTGTATACACGCCAACACATGTGTCTTTCTTAACACAAGTGGGTTCATTATGTAGTATTGTGTCACTTTTCAATTTCTTGATCTCAGGCAACTTCCTATGAGAGAATATGTGAATTGACTTCACTCTGTGAAACAGTTGCATAGTGTTTCACTGTGTGAAGGTTCTGTAACAATTTAACTGTTCCATTGTCACTGAACTAAGGAAGTTACTCTCAGGCTTTGTTACAACAGACTCTGCTGCAGTGAACCTGCTCGTGAAGCTGCCGCAGTGCGTCGTGCGAGTTTGTACACTGACCCCTGGCGGCGGGTTTGCTGGGCCGTGGGGCGAGGTCCCCCACTGCATCCGGGGAACGCTCTCTTTCGCCCTCAAGGGTGTTCCAGTCTAATCTAAACACTTCACAGATGCTGCTGAACTGCCTTCCAGGAAGGCTCGGCTCGCCCTCGTTGTGCTGATCGTGAAACTTCTCAGTCTTCTCCAAGTATATTGTAATTGTTCCCTCCTGGAATCATTAGGGCTTCCTATATTTCCTCGATGTAGAAAACTGATGGGGACGTTTTTGTTAAAAACGAGCCTGCCAGAGTTATTAGACAAAATAAAAGGAAATCCCTCTACCTGCTTGAACTTCACTTTTCCACTAAATAATAAGAATGAAACTGAGTATTACCAAGATGCAAAAATAATCCCAGCCAAAGTCATTTTTTTTATTGCTTAATATCAAATCGACTTTGCTTTAAGGTGGTCCCATGAAGTGACCTCCAAAGATACCGTAACAGCGAGGCTTTAACTTGTATTCTAAAATGATGTTATCAAAGGAGTATTATTGCCTTCCTTCGTTTTCTGCGGAAGTGACCGCATCCGTCGTACGAATGAGCTGGGTTTAAATGCAGCGTCGATGAGCTCCATGAGCGAGTCTTTGTGGTAACTGCTAAGTAGGTCCTCCTGGAGTCATCAGGTGCGCTGGCTTTCTGTCCGTGTCACCTGTCCCCAGGGGACCGCTGGTGAGACGCGCAGTCACCCTCATCGGTGAGCAGGCGGTGGGTGCCCGGCCTCCCCCCGTGTCGTGTCGGCTTAACCTCCCTCTGTTCTCACGTCCGCAGATGAGGTTGGAGGGGGCTCCTGCATTCTGCTGATCCTGCTGTGCATAGCCACGGTGTTCCTCAGCGTCGGCGGCACCGCGCTGTACTGCGCCTTCGGCGACATGGAGTCGCCCGTGTGCACGGACTTCGCGGACAACGTGGACTTCTACTACACGAAGCTCCTGCAGGGAATGGCAGGGCTGAAACACTGGGTCTACCTCTCCTAGCAGCGTTCAAGCGGGACCGGCGCGCTGGCAGTGAGAGTCACGGAGCGGAACTTTCTCAACAGCTTTTATTTCAGGAGTTGTGTGATGTGCGTGTCCTGCCCCCCCACGCCCCGGTGAGGAACCGTGGACATCGGAAACGGCATCTTACAGTGGCCTGTGCGGAGGGACTCTCAGAATCCCCCACGCGGTGCAGCGGAGGTCCGGCTGAGCGCTGCGGACGGGCGGAGGAGTGATCCTCGGAGAGCCGTCCCTCTCCTCCTCCTCCCCCCCGCCCCCCCCTCCTCCTCCTCCTCCTCGCCGCTTGCTCGAGTGATGAGCTGCGCCCAGCACACCCCGGCAGGGCGGTGTTGGAACCTCACCGTCTTTAGCTTGCTTTTCAAGCTGACGGTCAGAGGACACTCTTGGTTTACATCGGTCCGAACACATGGCTTCCAGCCGTCACGCAATAAGTTTGTGTATGATCCAAAGGAGTCACCTATGGTTTCGATGTCTTTTTTTAGTTAACCTCGGGAGCGATGTAATTTAGGCTTGGTGCATTACTTCCAGATTCCGTTCTCCATTTGTGGAATAGCCGTGCGCGTGTGTGTGTGTGTGTGTGTGCATGCGTGTGCGTTTCAGACACTCACGAGCAAATACCCAACACGACAGAACAAAAATTATCTTCATTCTTTCAACGTGACTGCAGACGTGCAGGCACAAATCCTTAAAGATGGTTTAACTGTGGAACAAATGAGGTGTAGAAATCCTGGCCGTGAAATGAGAAACTGACAGAGCTATGACAGCGAACTTGGTGGACTAGCCAGAAAGGAATCACTGTAGGGAAAACTAAAGAGCTCCCTCTGCGTCTCCGGCAACCATTTCTTCCACGGACTCGGTGCTTCCTGGACTATAATGGTTGCTGGACTCAATTCAGAGCGAACACTTATTGAGCACCTGTTGTGTTCTCAGAAGCTAAGAACTAAAATACAAAGATAATTAGTAAGAGTTAGTTCCTGCTCTGGATGTTTAATTATGGCCTTATGCTAAAAAAAAAAAATACTTTTGGCAAATGAAATGAGATCGCCATATGTAGTTCAGTATTGACAGGTCCTGCGGTCGGGTGTTTGAATGCGCATTCGTATCCTGGGCCTGACTGAGACCTCTGCTGGGGTCTCGGTGAAAATCCAGTCATGTCTTCAGCAAGCAAATGTCTGATGAAATGTTGTTAGAATCTGTCAGTTCGGTGGCATCTCCTTTTCTACGGTCTAGCAGCTAGGAAGCCGTGGCTTGGCTTTTCTGTGTCATCCGCAGCATTTTAAAATGAAACAAAACACATGAATTATAGTTTTCTAGCACATGATCAGTATCTCATGTTTTTCTGTCAGAATCATTTGAAAAAAAAAAGGGAGAAATTACTTTCTAGTTGTTACTGGCTGGTACAGTACCTCCCATTGTGTTTGTGCTTATTTATTTAGATTACATGAGTTTTAAAGGGCTTTCTCTCTCTCTGTGTTGAAGGTGTGTTGCCGAGCATGCATTTGGTTACCCCCGTGTAGATATTTAATTACTGTGTACTTTGCATTTTGATTCTCTATCAATTCAGGTCCCCATGTGTTTAGGCTTGTTTATTTTTAAACTGCTGTTATATTTTCACTTATCATACTATTTGATTTGTCTCATGTCACCGTAAACTAATATTTTCCAGGACTATAGATCAAAGATATTTATTTAGGAGTGTACAAGATGCTGAAATTTAGATTCCTTATACTTAAGGCTGATTTTATTAGAAGATTATTTTAATGTTCTATTATAAATTTTAAGGATTTGTACTCAAAGTGTATGTAAAATATGTAAATGCCGACGGTACTGTCTTCCGTGGTTCTGTAGAAGACATTTCGCCACGTCTGCCGGGAGGGTGTCACGGACAAACCTCTCTGTCTCACCCTCTGATTTCCAGTCATGGGAATTCGGTGAGCCTGATTCCCGCCACTTGTACGTCAAGGTAAATCAAAACTCCCCTCCTGTTCACCCCCTTTTAGGTCACTGTCAAAGTCCCCAGTACACTGTAGTGTCCTGTTTGCCCAGAGGCCACCAGAGCCAGCACTTCTGACACCGAGGGTTTCCCTGGACACTGAGCTGGAGGGATGGAGGGACTGCCTTGGGCCTCGGGGCCGAGCTGAGTCTCAGAAGAACCTCGAGTGACCTCACCACTTCCCAGGGAGGGCGAGGTGAGTGTGGGAGCACGTGGAAGTCTTGACTTACCCTAGGCATGAAGACCCCAGCTCGAAAAACAAGGTCGCCATCTCGAGAACGTAAGAGTCACTTGCTGCGTGAATTGGAGCGATTCCATCTGGCGATGGAAGAACGGTTATCTCGCACATTAAAAGCCCACCCAGCTTCACTAGGATGTGATTTTTCCTGCCCTGTGGAAGTTCTGACAACTGTTTGTAACCAGTCTTCCCTAAGAACTGTATTTGAGGCTAACAGGTCAAGCGTGCAGTTGACGGTCAACACCAGCAAAGTGTCTCAGAGAGTTTGTTTGAGTCCTTGGGTGCTGAGAAGAAGTGCTTTAAAGTGAGAGGCAGATACGTTCAGAAGTTGGCCTGGCCCCACAAGCAGACAGCCGTCTGCTTTGGGAAGCCAAGTACGTCCCTAGCAAAGGCTCCCCTGCTTCTGGGACACCTCCCCTGTCTGCCTGACGTAATAACTGGAATTTGCTCTAAAAATTCATCCCTTCAGATTTAAAAATCAGAACCCCCTGGGAGGTTTACTTTGTTAGGCAGTGAATTTGTGTATTATGCTGAGAGGACCCGAAATCTGAAGATAGGCCTTATCTTGGAAGGACAGACTTGGATTGGGTCTCACAGGAGGCTGGGGGTGGGTGTGGCCAGTAACGCTCTGGGAACATCCCCTGGGAATAAAATATCTCCCTGGGAATAAAATATCCCCCTGGGAATAAAATAGATTTAGACCTTTACCTCACACAACACCTAAAAATTAACTTGAAAAAATGAAGCTAATGTAAAGCTGAAATTTCTAAGAGAAAACAGGAGAAAATGTTTGCAACCTACGGGTAAGCAAAGATAACTTATAATACAAAATACACGAACCATAAAGGAAAAGAAATTGATAAACTGGACTTTAGAAACTTGTGTTCTTTGAAAAACAGGTTAGGAAAACCAGTGAGTAAGCTGAAGATTAGAAAAATTATTCATATGATATGCTTAACAAATAAATGTATGTATATATGTGTATATACATGCATACATATATGTGATTCTCCTTGACTTGTGATGGGTTTACATTGCAGGAAACCCACCATATGTTGAAAACATCGTAAGTTGAAAATGCATTTGATACTACTTGGGAGTATCATAGGGTACATAGCTAGCCCCAAAATGGATCAAATCCAAAGTCTAAACTACAGTTTCTCCTGAATGTGTATCACTTCCGCACTATCATGCAGTCAAAAAAATTAGAAGTCGAACTATCGTACGTCAGGGACCATCTCCATGGTCCCAAAGAATTATACCAAAGAATTATAAGAAAGCTACCAAAGTTAATACATGAATTCAGCAAATTTGTAGGGTACAAGATCAACACACAAAAATCAGTTGTTTCTGAACAGCAACTAACATTCTGGAAAGGAAATTAGGAAGGCAGTTTCATTTGCAATAGTACCCAAAAGAATAAAATACCCAGGAATAAATTTCACAAAGGAGAAGACGTGTACCCTGAAAACTGCAAAACATTGCTGAAAGAAATTAGAGATATCTGAGGAAATGGAAAACCATCCTGTGTTCATGGGTAGGGAGACAATACAGGGGGTGGCAAAAGTAGGTTTACAGTTGTGAGTATGCAAAACAGTTTATTCTTATATTATTATTTATTAATTGTTGCATTATTTCTCCATATAAACAACTGCAAACCTACTGTTGTCCTACCTTTGACTGTTAAAGTGTCAGTCCTCCCCAAAGAGATCTGTTCAAGCAGCCCCTATCAAAATTTCAATAGCCCTTTTTTTTTGCAGAAATGGAAAAACTGGTTATTAAATTTATATAGCATTGCAAGGGGACCTAAGTAGCCAAAGGAGTCTTGAGAAAAGAGAGACAGAATTGGGGGACTCACATTTCTCAATATCAGAACTTAACTACAAATCTACAGTAGTCAAAACCATGATACTAGCGTAAAGACAGATAGACCAATGGAATAGAATTACGAGTCCACAATGAAGCCCATACGTGGTTGGCTATCCGGTCTTTGATGTGGGTGTCAGGTATATTCCATGGGGAAAGAATACTCTGTTAAAGAAAGAGTTCGTGGACAACTGGATTTCCCGGTGCAAAAGAATGAAATTGAACCCCTGCCTCACACCTTACACTAAAGTTAATGCAAAATGGGTGGGTTGAAGACCTAAGTATTCACTAAATCCATAAAGCTCTTAGAAGAAAACATAAGAGTAAGTCTTCATGACTATGAACTTGGCAATGAATTCTTAGATAGGACACCAGAAACACAAGCAGCAAAAGAGCTTACAGATACATTGGACTTTATCAAAATTTTAAAAAATTTATGGATCAAAGGAAACTATCAAGAAAATAAAAAGACAACTCACAGAATGGGAGAAAATATTTTCAAATTAAACATCTGATAAGGGATTAGTATCCAGAATATACAAAGATCTAGAACTCAACAAAAAGATCCCAATGCAAAAAAATGTGCCAACGACTTAGGTATACATTTCTCCAAAGAAGATGCCCAAAGTTTTGAAAATCAGTATGATGGTGTTAGTTACACAACATTGTGAATGTACTTAATACCACTAAATTGTATACTTAACAATGGTTGCCCTGACTGGTGTGGCTCAGTTGGTCGAACATCCCACAAAGCGAAAGGTTGCTGGTTCGATTCCTGGTCAGGGCACATGCCTGGGCTGGGGGTTCGGTCCCCGAACAGCATGCGTATGAAAGGCAACAAATACACGTTTCTTTCTCACATCGATGTTTCTCTCCCTCTCTTCCTCCCTTCTCTCTCTAAAAACAAGTAAGTAAAATCTTTTTTTAATGGTTAAAATGGTAACTTTTATGTCACACATATTTTATCACATAAGTGTGCACGTAGGCAAAACCACCGACACTACCAAGTGCTGGTGAAGATGTGGAGCAACGAAACTCATGCACACCCAGTGAGAGTGTGAGATGGTGCAAGCGCTCTGGAGAACAGCTTGGCAGTTTCCTAGAAATTTAAATTCGCATCTACTGCATGACCCAGAAACTCCACACCTAGCTTTATCCATAATAGTAAAAAAAAAAAAAAAAAAAGGAAACACCCGACTCCCCTCATTATTTGAATAAATGTTTATTCAATAAAAAAGAACAAACTGTGGATACACAAGTGACATGAATTAATCATTCTGTGTAAGAGAAACCAGAAACAAAAGGGTACATATTGTATGTTTCCATTTTTTATAAAATGTTAGAAAAGACCAACTCATTCATGGTGACTGAAACAGGCCAGTGATCCCCTGAGGGGCAAAGGTCGGCGGGAGGACGGTCACGGGCACCTTTTGGGGTGGACAGAAATGGACCTCGATTGCCGTTGTCATGTCATGGGAAATACATTTTCAAAATGCGTTGAGCTGTGCACTTTATTTAGACGCAGTTGTGTACAGAAATTATACCTCAATAAAATTGTTATTTTAAAAAAGAGTACGTTCAGCTTGTAGCTTCATGATATCTCAAGGGATTAAGAGGGGGAAGGGAATCCCTAATGTGTATCCCACTCCTTTATTCTTGTTCACTGTTGTTACTTAATTTGTTAGAAAAAAGTGCTGGCCTCCAAGCCCCTCACTTATACGTGGCAACTACTCAGCCAGCTACCGGACTGAGTGTTGCAATAAGGTAACTTGGTTCAAAATGCCTCGATTTCAGTCCTGATTTTGTTCACAGCTTTCTCAACCCTCCAGATCCTTCTGAAATGTTGAGACAGTGATTTAAATCTGTGCTTTTTTTTTTTTTTTTCACTCAATGCAGCCATCCAAATTCCAAACCCAATCTAATTATAGGTACTCTATAAGGACAACCCGATCTCCTTCTGGCCGGAATGCATTGGCCAAAAGTGAGGTTTTGTGATGTTTATTGCTTTTGTGATTGCCTCGGACCAAGGGTCAGGGAGGAGAGATGCACTTGGGGAGCTGAGCAGACTCACATCACTCACTGGAGTGACTCACTCACTGGAGTGACGGCAGCCCATAAATGGCTGGTTCTTGTTTTCCAAGCACCAGGTTGGGGGTTGGTAAGATCTGAACAAACCAAGCAAAGAAGAAGAAAAACAAAAATCCTTGCCTAAGCTGGTCTGGAGAGGAATTTGGCCTACAAGCGACTATAAATATAGTCAGTTTGCTTACCACCCCCCCCTTTTCATTTTTTTCTTGATTGGGAAAACAAAATCACTGGGATGGGAGGAGTGGTGTGGCCGGCCCTGGAGGGGAGACTGCGGAGGTAGGACAGTTGGGCAGCTCAGCGGAGCCAGTCACGGAGGAGAGGCAGTCCCTGCCATGGGCGAGGTCACGTGAGCCAGCAGCTCAGCCCCATCTTGACACTTCCGTTTTCTCGTCTACGTAATTTCTTAGACACCTTGAAACTTTAAAATCTGCTGGTTCTTTGATTACCCAAAAGCATTCTACTTCCATCGCTGAGAAAAGACAACTCAGGTGCCCGTATTTGGTGAGTCGACCAGTAATAAATAGTTGGATTAGGTCGGATGGGAGCTCTCTGAAGCTGCTGGTGAAGGTAAGAGGTAGGATACACTCCCCCACCCACGGGGCCCAAAGCCCCTGCTTGCGGAAGGGACTGGACCGCCACCCGTGGTTCCTCATACAGGGGACGCAGGCGAGGGCCTGTCCCTGCAGGTCAGGAGCCACACGACAGACCTTGTGCAAACATGGTCTGGCTGTTTAACTGCGTCCTGTTAGACTCACTGGGAAGTCAGCGTAGACCCTGTCTAGGTGGCTCTGCTGTGTCAGAAGCGAAGCTGGGATCCGAGGAGTTTCGGCGACCCTCTGAAGGTCAAGATCAGCAGAGATGGTGAAAGGGTTTCCACTTCCAAGCAAGAAGCTGACCATAGTTACAGGCTACTTCTGCTGGGTTTGCTGTCCTGCCCTCTTACTGCTCCTCTGTTACCTGCCACTGTGTCACCTGCATCGCTGCTACTCTGGGTCCTACGTACGGAAAAGACAGCAGAAGCCACTCATATCCGCAAAACACAGACACGGGGCAGTCGGTGTGTAGCATCTTGTGCTTCTGCCAGGGGCCCTGGGCGGCCCCAGGAGGGAGGCAGAGGGCTTCCCTGATGGACCCTGGACACACCCTTGATGCCTAAGAACCAAATAAAATACAGCATGCCTGGTTATTGTGTGAGACATACACTAAAAAACAGTACTTGATGTTTACCTGAAGTCCACATTGAACTGGGTATCCTATATTTTTCCTGCTAAATCTGGCGGTCTTGGGCACGGATTGCTGAGGGCCAGTGGAGCTGGGCTGGGGGATGAGAAAAGCAGCAGGGATTAGACACACAAGGAGCTCTGGGGAGCAGTGCGGCTCCCCTTTCTGCAGTTCCTAAGCAGCTGCCCTGTCCTGGGTTTGTAAACCCAAGATTTACCTTCAAGACTGCCGACACATCTGCAAAGAGGAAGGATGTGGCCAGAACTTGTTGACATTTGTGGTACTTAAAACTGTGTGTCTCTGGCATTTAAAAATGCTTTTACTGCCCTGGCTGGTGTGGCTCAGGGGATTGAGCACTGGCCTGCAAACCAAAGGGTCACAGGTTCAAATCCCAGTCAGAGCACATGCCTGGGTTGCAGGCCAGGTCCCCAGTAGGGGGCACACAAGAGGCAACCACACATCGATGTTTCTCTCCTTCTCTTTCTCCCTCCCTTCCCCTCTCTAAAAATAAATAAAATCTTTTTTTAAAAAAATGTCTTTACTCTTTCACAAAAATAAGAATGTAATCCAAGCTTAGAATGCAATGAAAAACCTTGATTTAACGCTTCCCCTGTGCGCTGTGTGTCCTAGTGTCCAGCACACTCCAGATCCACATTCGCAAAATTGAGTTGGACTCCCGGTTTTCAGAGAGCACCAGCTAACAACATGATTGTGAGACAGGGCCTGCCGTACCCACTTTGTTTAGCTCGTGGGTCACCTAGCTTTATTCCAGCCTTGTTCCAGACGGAAGGGTGCTGGCCATGCCTCGCTGAAACTAAATTATTCACGTCCTCCTCTGTGATGAAAGATGGCTTTCTAGTTTTGTGTGTGTTCCTAGGCTCAGCTTTCGATTGCCACCGCTCTTCCCCTGCAACTGATGGCCTCTCTGCGTTTTTCTTCCCAAACCACGAGACCAGCCGCTCGTGATGAGGGCACCCATCTTCTCAGTCTGACTACCCCTTCAGGACAGCAACCCCCATATCCTCCTGTTGAAAGCGATGACTCGTAAGCACAAGTGCATTAGGATCGGCTGTGGCCCGCGTCCATCTGGTCTCTTCCTTCCTGCTCAGAGTGATGAATTGGCAAAAGGGCAGAAGAGGAAGGTCAGGGTGAGGCCGGCCCTGCGGAGCGACAGCCGGGCTGCGCAGATGCCAGGCACCTGGTGCAGACGGAGCGCCGTGGGTCCTGGGCAGTGCCCTCTCCTGCGCTCCCTGGCCACTGGACATTCCCATGTGGGAAACAGAAAAGGCCACGTCTGTCTGCAAAGCATCCTGGATTTGTCAGGGAAAAGCAAGTAAGAATTGAGAAGAAAGCGATAAAAGACCATAGAATTGTAGAAGTCATGCACATTGATGAGAGTGTGCGTGTCATTCTTTTTTTCCTCCCCCATCTAGCTAGTGGCTCCTCAGTCTAGTGAGGCATCAGTGCTTCAGAGATCAATGATTTAATAACAAAAAAATGTCAACAGAAAACATTGCAATGGTAAACAACAACAAAAAATCATGAAACACAAGTCAGAGAGAGACTCCTGACATCATCTTTGAGCTTTTAGTCCTTCCCCGCCAATGTAAGCTCATAAATACCCCTCCAACACCGTATTTTTTTTTTTTTACACCCAACCTCACTGGGCTACTTGGGTTTCTTTCTCCGGTGACTGAAAAAAGCTCAAATAAAACATCTTCTAG
This sequence comes from Phyllostomus hastatus, assembly GCF_019186645.2. Lineage (NCBI taxonomy): Eukaryota > Metazoa > Chordata > Mammalia > Chiroptera > Phyllostomidae > Phyllostomus > Phyllostomus hastatus. The sequence goes on from NW_025333607.1 coordinate 11,438,031, forward strand.
ACTTCGCCCGGACCGATACTCAGAGCATTATTAGGTTCTGTGCAGCCAGAGAAGAGACTCGGGGACATTTCCAAACTAGGCAAAACTTGGAGACCCGGTCGTCCAGATTGAAGACAGTTTCTATTTTTAAAAGGCTCTCACATCAGAGTTAAGTTCAGGTTCCGTTCTGAAAGCTGGGAGTGTCTGCTGGTTTCCATGACTACCCTCTGCAGCTAGGATGATGCCAAAACAGAAGCCAGAGGATTTGGTGACTTTACCTTTATTGTGTGGTCAGATTACAGCTGATTAAAAGAAAGTGCTTAGTCCCCACCACTGCTGTCTCTGGCGTCTTCAGTTTTCCCCTGTGAGGTGGGTGGATGAACCAGAGGCCAAGGGAGGGCTCCCACGCTGAGCTCGGGTCCACCCTCCAGGTGTGTCCTCCTGACGGGTGAGAGGCCTGTGAGTGACACACGATGGGTCATAGGGATTCCCGGGCACAGTTGCTCCAAGTAGCTTTGTGGTTGTCTCATAAATGAGCTCTGGGGCAGCCTCAGTTTTTTTTTTCCTCCGAAGAAGAGATTCCAAAGACCAGCATGTGGGTCACAGGCTGGGGGGCTCAGGGTTGGGGAAGAGGACACACATGTATCTGTCCCTCAGGGTGCCAAGTTCAGCTCCCAAATCTTTGGCAGACCCTCTGCCATCTCCTGGCTTTCCTGTCTGCTCCCCTGGGAAGGAGAGCTCCTGGGAAGGCTGTGCCGGATGATCACACCATCGCACGAGGCGCTGGGCACCTGGATGAGCACCTGCACTGTCCCCCTTCTCACATCTTGCCTGAAACAGGCCTGCCAGATGCTTGGCTGGAAAATCCCCAGGCATCTACTCTGGCTGGTGTGGTTCAGTGGGTTGAGCGCGGGCCTGCAAACCAAAGCGTCACCAGTTCAATTCCCAGTTGGGGCACATGCCTGGGTTGCAGGCCTAGTTCCCAGGTGGGGGCATGCTAAAGGCAACCAATTGATATTTCTCTCGCACATTGAAGTCTCTCCCTTTTCCCCTCTGTCTACACATAAATAGCATTTAAAAAATTGTTTAAAAACTTATGACTGGACAGAGTGTCACCAAGGCCAGGGATAAGGTTTTGTACCTCCTTGTTCACTACGGGTCCTGCTTCATCCTCCATTCAGTGTATATATTTTTTAACTGAAGGAAGAAAGGCAACTTTTATTGAGCACCTATTATGTGCCAGGCACTCTGGGAGGTGCTTGCATGCATGTCTGATTACTTGGGAGGCAGGATGGTGGAAGCCATGGGCAAGAGTTCTAGTATCAGAAAGACCTGGACTTAAATACCATTCTTCCCACTTACTAGCTGTGTGACACTCAGCTTGTTACTTACCCTCTCTGAACCTGTTTCCTTATCTGAAGAATAGGAATTATAATAAATCACCTCCTAAAACTGTTATGAGGATTAAATTAGGTAATACTGGGGAGACATTCAAGAAAGGGTAGCTGTTAGTGTTGTTGTTATTGTTAGTAGTAGTAGCCACAGAATCGCTCTGTGATCCCCGGAGCATCTTCTAAGATAGAACATTGTTGTAGAGAAAGTCCAGGTTCTGAAAGGAGTAGTTCCAGAGTTCATGAGCACAGAGTGAACACAGTGGCTCTCAAATACTTGCTGGATCAATGAAAGTGGCAACATCTGAGTATCCCTGCTTGGTGCGTGGCCTGGAAATTTGTTTATTCTGTGCTTGGTGCTGGGCACAGTGCTAGACAACATGACCTCGAACGTATGAAGCTGTTGCAGAGACAAGACCAACAAATAGAACATTTGCGAGCAATACCAAACAGGATATATTGTTAAGCTGTGTATCTGGCAGAAGTGCTGGGTGAGTTAAGAGGGAAAAGCAACAGTAATGGAGCATCTGCTATGTCCTAGGCCCAGGGATTAAAACATGTTACCTGAGTTGTCATTAACCCTATGAGGCAGATGTTGTATCCTCATATTAGCGATAAAGACACTCTGACCCACTGAGATCCACTGACTTCCAAGGACACACGATTAGTAAGTGGCTGGGCCAGAACTTGAATGCAGGCCGCCTGGCCCCCAAACCGGGCAGAACACCTCCTCCCAGACGAAAGCAGACACCGTCGCTGTCTTCTAGAAAACTGGAAGACGTTCGGTGACTTGGCCAAGGCCACTGGAGGAGCCGCGGGACTTACACGCGCGTCTGTCCATCGGCCGAGCTCAGCGTTCCCCTCCCGCCTTGCAGCCGGCCCTGGCTCCGTTGGCGTCCCACAGGAGTGCGGCCCGAGCAGCTCAGGCCGCCCTGCCGCTGCCGCCGGCCCCACTCTCGGCCTACGCTCAGCGGCCCCGCCCCCGCAAGCTCTGCTTTCCCGCCTGCACGTTCAACCTGCTTCCTCCTCAACACCTTCCCCACGAAATCCCTCCTCGTCCTTCCCAACCCAGCCCCACTCGTGGGCCTGGTCGCTACTGAGAGAGCATCTGTAAGTGGCCGGGTGATACTGTTAATTAATTATTACCAGTTTCCATGTATTGGTTCCCGGTGGCACTTAGCACACGTTTGTTTGAAGAGATGGAAAAATCGATGAATAAACCTGGACGCTAAGGAGGAGCCTGGTGAGGATGTGCCGGGCGCTTCAATGGCCAGGGTGGCCTCTCAGCAGCGCCACCTGGTGGGTCTCCAGGGGAACCTCATCAGGCAGGGCTCAGGGGTGCTTGGTCCTGGAGCGACTGGGGAGGGAGGGGAGCAGTGCAGACGCCTCCCTGGGGGAGCAGGGCCTGCTGCTCGGCAAACCTCTCCTAGGGTCTTGTCTATCTTTCCTGTGCACCTTATGGGGGTGGCCAACCTCACCCCGGCCCCCCTGTGGAAAATCAAACGGAAACCACACCAAGAGGAAATGTTGCAGCCCCTAGAGAAATAGAGGAGATCTCTGGACGAGGCTGAGACAGAAGCCTCCACGGTTCTCGCCCAGGATGAGCGAAGGCGGGCGCAGAGCCTGCACAGTGGAGGTCCCCACACCCAGGAGCCCGCCCACCGGGCCCTGCTCCACACCCTTCAGGGATGGGAGAGGAGGAGGAGGAGGAGGCCCTGGAGAGGACTGGAGGGCTCAGGGACAGGCTCCCACGGCCGCCCTGAGCAGGGAGGCCGACAGCAATGAGCCACCTTCTGCCCAAGAGCAGCAAGAAGCCCTGCGGGGAAGTCACTCTCCACCCACCCCCAAAGACCGCCCCTTTGGGAGTCTTCCCTTAGGTCACTGTTCTAGTTATTCTCCAACTCGAGGGTTTCTGTCTGTTCTTTGTTCTAATGGTTTCTATTTCTTCGTTCAACGTCTCGTTTTGTTCGTGTTTTGTTTTCCTAATTTTGTTCAGCTGTCTGTGTGTTCTTTTTTTTTTAAGATTTTATTTATTTATTTTTAGAGAGGAAAGGGAGGGAGATAGAGAAAGAGATAGAGAGAGAAACCTCAATGTGCAGTTGCTGGGGGCCATGGCCTGCAACCCAGGCATGTGCCCTGACTGGGAATCGAACCTGCGATGCTTTGGTTCACAGCCCGCGCTCAATCCACTGAGCTACGCCAGCCAGGGCTGTCTGTGTGTTCTTGTAGTCTGCTGGCTTTGTCAGGCAGTTCACTGGTTGCCTTGTCTGCCGGGTCAGTTATGGAGCTTGGTCCATTTCCTTGGGTGCGGCCTTGCTTCCCCGGTTCTTCATGAACTTGGATCGTTGTGTGTGTGGCTGTGCACTTGAGGACATGATCCCCCCTTCTCGGTTTCACAGGTTTGTTTCAGCAGGGAAAGACATTCGCTAGTCAGCTGGGTTTTGTGTTTGGGATGGGTCGGCTGGTAGCATCCACAGGCAGGCGGTGGGCTTGCTATAGGGGTCCCTGGCTGGGCAAGGCCACTGCCCGTGCTCTGAGGCCAGAGGTGCCACTGGGTGGGCACCCCGGCTGGGTGGGGCTGCTGGCTGGGCTCTGGGGTGACAGGGAGCCACTGCCTGCCCGGGCTCTGTAATCACCCGTGGTCAGGCGAGGTTGCAGGCTGTGTTCCCAGGCTTGGCCCTGGTGGGACCCCCCGCAGGGCAGAGCTGTGAGCCGAGCCCCGCAGTCGGAGGGGTGGGGTCTCAGACTGTGCTCCCAGGTTGGGTGATGCGGCCGGCTGCACTGCATTCAAATTGGATGGGGCCACAGTCCGGGCTTGCCAGTCAGGGAGGCCATTGGCTCCACTGCTGGGCAAGATTGTCATCTGGATTTTATGGACTTTATGGACCTGTACCCACAGTTGGGAGGGGCTGGAGAATCGGCTCAGCGGTGACACAGGGTCACTGTCTGGGCTCCCTGCTCAGGTGGGGCCAGAGGCTGTGCAGACAGTGGGAGGGGCTGCTGGCTTGGCCTCCTGCCCGGGTGGACTGGGTGGACTGGGTGGACTGGGGGATGTGCTCCGTGGCTGCGGGGTGTCTGCAGCCGTGCTTCCAGAGGGGCGAGACTGGGGGCTCTGCTGAGCAGTTAGAGGGAGCTGTGAGTCTGCTCCCCTGTCTGGATGCGGCTGTAGAACAGGCTCCAGGGCTAGTGCAGCCTCTTGGCAAAGGACCCAAATCAGGCAGAACTTCCAGCGGAGCTCCCTGCCCAGAGGGGCCACTGGCTCAGCTCCGCAGACAGGCCGATAAGCTGGCTGGATATCTACTCCAGTACTTTCGATCCAACGCCGTAAGCCCCGCCTTCCTTCTCCAGTGGCCTGATCCTCTGTGATCCCCATGAATAAGACCTGAATGAGCCTCAGTGCTGTCCCGTGTCACAACACTGGGACAGCTGGATGTCCCCTGTGGGTTCTGTCTTTCCTCCAGAGAATCCACAGGCCCAGAGGGGCCCTCTCGGTGCTGTGCTGCGCTGCGCTGTGCTGGCCTGAGGAGGGCGATGTGGTCCAGGTGTAGCTGCCTCTCCTCCTCCTCTCCTGGGGTTCTTCTTCTCAGCCTCTGTGGCCCAGGGGCTGCCTCGGCCTCACTCTGGGTTCTGTGGTTCTCGCAATGGAGTCTGGGAAAATGGGACAGCTGCTAGGTGTCTCGTGGGGAGAGGGCTGAAGTGGGGAACAACCCAGGTCCCCGTCCTACGGCCATCACTCCTCCTCAAGTTTACTCTTATCCTTACTTAGCTCACATACGCACATGGATGCTTTCCGTCCAAGGTGGATGTTTGGGTCTCAAGACAAAGTGTTTGATGGTGGCTTACCGGGATCTTGTCAATTCACATCAGTTTCTCTGCTTTGACTCTGGAGTAGGGCTGGACAGACAGACAACTCGCAGGACACAGGTCTGGTAGAAGGTGTCCCCCACGGAGAACGGCACTTACTCATTATTTTTAAGCCCATACACTCCAGGCAGAGTGATCATCAAGGACACATTCAAGGGCTAAATGATGATGCAAATATTTCTCTGCTGTTCCCTGTAGGTAGCCTTCTACCCTGTGCTCAGACCACAGTGCGGGGGGCAGGGGAGGGTACCTTGAAGCCCCTCTTCCTTCCTTCTCTCTCCTCTCTACCCTTCCAGCTCCACCTCCCACAGCTGCCTGCATTCCAGACACTCTCTGATCCTGGGTACTTGATGGGTTAGAGGGACATTGAGAATCCTCCCTGTTTATGCCCAAGCCGTGACCTTTATTGTAAGAATAAGATATAATAGGCATGCCCTCTCCCAGGGAGAACTGGCCCTTCTCCCTGGGAGATTAGCGCTTTTACTATTTAACTCTTCCTTCGGGGAGAGCTGGCCCTTCTCCCAGAGAGATCTGATGGTTAACTAAGCCACACAAAGCCCTCGGTGCATAGCCAGTTTTGTCTAAAACATATTTAAGCATAGCCCCCAAAGTGAGACTTTGGAATCTCCCCCAAAGGGAGGACGCCTCACTCGGAACTTTCCCAGGCGGACCCCGAATGCTGTCTCTGCTGGGATTCCCCAGGGTCTGTGTCCGGGTGTTGGTGAACTCCCGTCTGGTGAGGCATGCTCTTGATTCTTGTTTCTGCTTTGCTCTCGCTTAATAAAGTGCTTAGTTATTCACATTTGACTTGGGGTTCTTACTGTCTGTGGATCTGAACCTCCGAGTTAAATGACCAGGATGTCATACGTGCCCCTGAACGGCACGGTACTTCAGAGAGGAGACGAGCACCAAGAAGACAAACAAACCTCTTCTGCATTACTATCGATTGCTCAATGTTGCTAAGTGTTTTCACAGGGCAGGCCACCCTGGCTCCTGCCGCAGACACATGTGACATGACAAATGCACACGCCCAGGAGAAGCGTCTGTAACAAAAATGGCAACGGTGGCTTCAGTGTCTACATTGTATTCCTACCTCCCATAAGCGTCCTTTACTTAAACAAGGGGAATTCAGCTAGCGAGATTCTTACACTTGATACATGTTTCTGCTGGTCTGAAGATGCCGATATTTCTGCTTGTGAGGATGCTCTCAGGAAGAGGGTGGAACTCTGATTCGGTTTGTCATCTGAGTGACTCCCATAAGATTCAAACACAGCTTAGGCCAAGGCTGTGGTGTGCAGAGACACTATCTGGCTATTTATAGCCAGAGCAGTGGGAGGCCCTGTTATGGGAATGCCCAGGGTGCTTTCATCCTGGGAGCACAACTGTCAATCAAAACCTGCAGCTCTGGGGCAAGAGGAAGGAAGAGCACCATCTAGCGGCCGACAACGGGCTGTTTCCGAGGAAACCTCTGGGTAATGCGGTGAAGGCCCACTTCTCACAGAAGGCGACAGCCAGAAAGAGACTGGAGGCCTTGGAAATAAAACTCAGTGTTAAAGGACAGTGCGTGGGGCTTAGACATGTGTGAACAGAGGTCAGAGTATCCACACCACAAGGCTGTTTGGTAATGAAACGAGACATTTCCTCTTTATAGGAAGAGTTTTGCGTTCATAAAACAACAGTGGCAACCGAATCACTGTCGTTAATTTAACAATCCCAGCCCTTATACATGGGACACGTGTGCCCATGTGTCTATCACTTTGTTGGGTGAGTTGTATCATCTTTATTGTGATTATAGAACATGCATTGTTAAAATGTTCCAGTTTACAGTAATGGTGGATTGTTTTACTAGAATTTAGAGAACACCTTGGGGAAAACAAGGTTATTTGGATTCAGAGACAATGTAAACTATAGAAAAAATTAATGAAAACTATTTTGCAAATAAAGTTTACATTTGTGTATGGGCATGAATGAGAGAGAGAGAGAGCAAAGACAAAGGTCTAAAAGTCAGCAAAACTCGCCATTTCCTGGAATGTTCGCCAGTGTCAGATAAACGTTTGAGAGTCGGAAAGTATGTCCTGTGGGGCCACGGCAAGCCCGGGTCTGGGTGAGACCAAACCCGGATTCCTCATGGGTGTGCTCATGTTCTTGGAAGGCAGAGATGAGGAACATCTTCAAGCAACCAAAACACAGTCTCCCTGATGATTCTGAGTCACCACCCGCCCCCGCCGTGTGGATGGGGGACTCACAGGTGCAGGAAACAGATGGCAAACCAGGAAGAGTGTGTCTGACAGCTAGATGGGGGTGCGCAGTTAGCCAGAGTCAACATGGCTACATATGTATTATTAGATGTGACATGTGACTCTCCTTCCTCCTTCTGAGAATATTTTAATTTTCATGACAAATTTATTCAGATTAGAAGAAATAACCCCTACAGAAGGGGTGCAAAGATGTTTTCTTTTTAAAAATTTTAAAAAGATTTTATTTATTTATTTTTAGAGAGGGAAGGGAGGGAGAAGGAGAGAGAGAGAGAAACATCAATGTGCGGTTGCTGGGGGCCATGGCCTGCAACCCAGGCCTGTGCCCTGATGGGGAATCGAACCTGAGATGCTTTGGTTCACAGCCCACGCTCAATCCACTGAGCTACGCCAGCCAGGGTTAGATGTTTTAACTTTTGATACCAATAGGTATTCTGGATTATTTTTAAGTCATCACAGACATTGTATTATTTTATCTGTAAAAACAAAACAAAACAAAATACCCTCACTATGTTTCTCTAAAACAAAAGAATTTTAAAAATTTAAGCACAATACCATTCTCACAGCAAAGAAAAATAATGTTAACACTGCAACAGCACCAAATATTTAGTGTTCAAATTCCCCCAATTACCTTGTCATTTTTTTCAAATGTCACATTTTCTAATAAATTTTAAATATATCTGTTTATCTCAATAAATATTGATGGACTCATTGAATACTTGTATGGCAAAAAAAAAAAGAATCTTAGGTCAGAAGTCTGGCGTGGCATGCTTGAGTACTGTCTGCTGCCGACATTGTTATTAACTAAACTTTACACTTTATTTGGGTTTTAGCACTTTTTCTGATGTCCTTTTTCTGTGCATGGCTACTACATTACATTTAGTCCTGCTAGGCCCCTCCAGTCTGTGACAGTTTCTCAGATTGTCCTTGCTTCCGATGACCTTGGCAGTCTGAGCTTGGTCAGGCGTTTTGCAGACTATTCCCCGTGGACGGAGGCTATGAGTTCTGGGGAGGAAGACTACAGAGATTGTATCATTCTTATCACATCATATCAAGGTTATGCGCAATCAACACCGCTTATCAAAGACGAGGTTCACCTTGATCATTCCGCTGATGCAGTGTTTGCCAGGTTTCTGGACTGTGGGTTTACCCCCTCCCCCTGTTATCTTATTCTGCTCTTCGAAAGCACGTCACTAGGCAGAGCCTGTGCTCAAAGGCCAGCTGAACTCCTGGCAGAGGCTCTGTACTGGGAGATTTGTCTCTTTTCTCCATTTATTTCCCTATTCAGCATTCAATCATTTATTTATACTCATGTGTTTGACTATATGAATAACACTTGTCAAGAAAGTTTATTTCTTTTGTATTTTGAGGACTTCCTGAACCACTATTCATTTTACTTCGCAGTTCAAATGGCAGGACAGCTCTGGGAGTTATTTCCCCACGGGAGCCCTAACCTTTAACAGCCGTGTCGCCTACCACGGCTCGGGGATCCAGAGGGGTCGGGCACCAAGGGGTGGGGGGGGGCGGTGGTGAGGGGCTGGCGGCAGCCGCCGCTGCAGAGCTGGGCCCCGGGCAGGGCGGAGAGGACCCGTGGAGGACCCGAAACCCACACTTGTCCAACGCGCTTCGAGAACAAAAAGATGCCCTGGGCGTGGGCCGCCCCCCCCCCGGTCATCAGAAGGTTTTCGAAAATTTTTCTTTGTGCAACCGCCTCCGGTAACAACCGCCTCCTCGGGCCTCCGGGAGGGATGTCAGAGGTGAGCCGGGCCACCAACGGCGAGGAGGGTGGGCGGCCGTGAGCTCCGGCCCAGCCCGGAGGCGGGCCGAGAGCCGGGGCCAAAGCCCTAGGCTGTCCTGGAGACTTCCGCGCAGCTGCGGTAGGGAGCGGGGTGGGCGTGGGCGTGGCCCGGGCTCGGCGGCGCGCGCGGGGCGTCGGGAGCGCGGCGCGCAGGCGGCGGAAGGGGCGGTTGCAGCGCCCGGTAAAGGGGACGCAGCCCGCCCGGGGCCTCGGCTGGCTGTGGGCTCATCATGGCGACCAAGCGGAGGCCTTTCCACCTGGTGGTGTTCGGCGCCTCTGGCTTCACCGGCCAGTTCGTGACCGAGGAGGTGGCCCGGGAGCAGGTGGACGCGCAGGAGGGCTCCCGCCTGCCCTGGGCCGTGGCGGGCCGTTCCCGGGAGAAGCTGCAGCAAGTGCTGGAGAGGGCTGCCCTGAAGCTGGGTAAAGGGGGCGCGGCGGCGGGGCGGGCGCGGCGGGCGCCGACGCTGCCCGGGGCCCCTTCCCCCCGGTTGGGGGCGCCCGTCGCCCGGAAGGAGCGTCTCCCCGCTGGGAGCGGCGCTGGGGCTCCCGGAGCCGTGCTGGAGGACCGGCGGGGGACAGCGTTGCTTCGGATAGTGCCCTGGCTTTGTTCTACTCCCCACGTTCAAAAATAAAATTTCTTTCCCCCTTTTAAATTCCTCCCTTAGTTTGGGGAGCCGCACTGGCGAGATAGTCGACAACTTTAGTTTTTGTTTGTTTGTTTTGTTTGTTTGTTTTGTTGTTCCGTCTCACTCTAGAGCACGGGTATCTGGTGCAACTGGAGGTTTCTCGATATTTGGTCGCATGGAAAAGTACACCGTTGGTTTCTTAAGGTTGTACTCTCCCTTCGTCTCGTGTTTTGGAGGGAGGAGAGAAAGCTTAACAGTTGTACTGGGGACTTGGTTGTGGCTTTAAAATTTTTTTTTTTCTCGTTAAATCCTCCAGCAAGCTTACTGTTCATTTGCCCACCTCCCACCCCTCGCCGCAAAGTTTGTATTTCTGGTTTGGGCGTTTGCGTGTTCTTTCAGCCTCCATTCCACGGGCCTGTATTGAGTGGTCGTCTCTAGGCCTGGGCTTGTTCCCAGGGCCGGGGTGCAGATGTGGGGGAGAGAGACAGACACACAGGACCCTGCCCTCCTGGTGGCGGAGACATCTGACTTAGGGCTCAGTGGCCTTTAAATTGACTTTTTCCACCCTTGTGCGCCCTGAGGCAAGCAGATAGCTCCTGTGGGAGTTCTGGGGCTACTAGATTCTTCTGTTCTGTTTTCATCTCATTTCTCCATCATTCCACACAGAGCTCTGTTTCTGGTGGGGACCTAGCGTCTGTTTTGTTGGTAGTTTTGTGCACAAGATACTTCCCGCGGGCTGCACTCTCCTCTGACTCTCGGTGCTGCTACTACCGATGTAGGGTCTTGACCAAAGGGCTTTTTGGTCTTTCTTTACTTTTCCAAAAGAAATAACTCCACTATTAAAATATATACTTCCGTTTCTTTTTCCTGTTCAGTAAGACTGTACAGGCATAACCGAGTTACCTGCCTTTTGTACGGTGGTATGCCTAGATCAGGTTCTTCTGGGGAGTACACCTTGACCTATCAAAACCTGCATTATTTACTTGATTCAGTGAATTCCAGTTATTTCCATTTCGTGAGCCTTAGTGTTCTTACCTAGACTCTTCACCTGAGTCCTCTTCTCATTATATTGATATTAAGAACTCCCTTCCCCACATAATTTTATCAGCATGTAATTGCTTAGTAGCTGTTGACAAACTCTTTATAATACAATTTTTGGCAGAGAGGAAATCAAGACAATCGTCTATTCTGAGTCTAAATGATTGTAAAGTTGTCATTTAGACATTACTTCTGTGAGATTTTTTTAAGGTTAATAATGTTTTTAGTCACCCTTAGCATTAGTTCCATTTTCCTCATAACCTTTTCCTTTTTTTTAATTACCTGATTAAAGAGAGTTTTCTCTTGGGTTTGAGAGGGAAGGTTGGCCTTGGGGATTTTGCTGTCACAGGTTCCTGTAAATGGGAGATCTGGAGGACCTCGTGCTGCATCGGGATGCGCCTCAACTGATTTCCTTCTTATTTCAGGAAGACCGACGCTGCCATCTGAAGTTGAAATCATAATTTGTGATATCTCTAATCCAGCCTCACTTGATGAAATGGCCAAACAGGCAACAGTTGTCCTCAATTGCGTAGGACCAGTAAGTAGTCAGCCCTTTGTATGGGAACAAACAGTCTTGCATCTCCAGCAGAATCTCGTATTTTATGTTCCAGAGGAACGCGGAGCAGGGGTCGCCTGAGGGCGAGAGTAGCAGATGCTCTAACACCACACTCAGCAGCGGTGCCAGCTCCTGCGGTTTGTTGCTGCAATTCCCTGCTATAGTTGCCAAGCTTTTTTTTTTTCCATTCCTTTACTGAATGCCCCTTATTTAAAAAAAAAGTTTTGAGCATATATCCCTCATATACTTTTTATTTATTTGTAAATTAATTTTCTGTGTTACTGTGCAAATGTGTTTGTTAAAAATATGTACAAAAATAGAGATTAAAAAAGGACTTGTTCACGTATTCAGCATTTATTGAATATTTGCTATGCAGGAGCAGGCAAAACAGGTTTACGATAATTAATACATTAATAGGAGAATGAACTGTTTTGTGCACTCTCAGCTATAAACTACTTTTGCCTACCCCTATATGTGAACTGCATTAGTGGAGGTACCTGGGACATAATGGTGAACAAGATAGAATCTCTTGTGGAGCTTACAGCCCTGAGGTGGAGACAAAAAAATAAGGTGATAGTAGCAGGTAGTGATAAGGGCTTTGAAGAAAAAGAAAGCGAAATAAGGAGATGGACACATCAGTCTCTGTTCGATGCATGGTCAGGGAAGGTCTCTGTGAGGAGCTGACGTTTGCCTGGGGTCTTTCTGAGAGGACTCAGGTGAAGAGTCTAGGTAAGAACACTAAGGCTCACGAAATGGAAATAACTGGAATTCACTGAATCAAGTAAATAATGCAGGTTTTGATAGGTCAAGGTGTACTCCCCAGAAGAACCTGATCTAGGCATACCACCGTACAAAAGGCAGGTAACTCGGTTATGCCTGTACAGTCTTACTGAACAGGAAAAAGAAACAGAAGTATATATTTTAATAGTGGAGTTATTTCTTTTGGAAAAGTAAAGAAAGACCAAACCCCAGGGGTTTGAGGGGACCTGAGAATGGAGGGAGTAAACCACGTGAGTTTTGAGGAGGAAGGTGGCCCAGGGAGCAGCAGGTGCAAAGGTCCCGAGGTGAGCGCGTGCGTGGCAAGACTGAAGAATGTGAGAGAGGCCAGTGTGGCTGGGCCGTGAGCAGGGCAGAGAGGTGGGCGGTGAGACTGGAGAGTGCCCAGGGGCCATAGGCTGGGACAGGTTGGAGTTTGGATTGTCTTCTGCACGGGATAGCCATCGGACGGCTGGAAGTGAAGGGTTGATTTCCGAGAGGAAACACAGATGGCAGAGGGGTAGCAGATGTGTGAGCAGTGGGTGAGTTCAGAGTATGTTCTGGAAGGGCAGCCGCCAGCCGTTGCTCTGGCACCTGCTGGACAGGAAAGAGATGTTTCTGGCCTGTGTAACACTGGGTGTGGGCGACCTTTCCCGGTCCGAGGAAGCCGTCATAATGGGCAGAACGTTTGAACACGAAGTGTCTGAAAAATTGTTGGTAATTTAAAACGTGAAAGCAGGAAGGTTTTTTGATTGTTACCAAGTGAAAATGTGTTTAAATTATTGTTTATTTAGATTTATCTCATCCCTAACTAGCTTAGATTCTGCGGTCCCTTGCTCGAATTACTCTAAACTAGACACTCTTGGCCAGCTCCTTCGCCCTCTGCTCCCCAGGACTCGGGGTGGGGCGGGGGGACCCAGCCCTGGTCATTCCAGCCCTCCGCTTGCTCCTTCCCGGAACACGAGGAGCCTGGTGTGGCCGGAGAAGAGTGCGTCCCCACGCAGACAGGCCCCGCTTTAAGTGTGTGGCTGTGCACCTCCTTGGGGCTGCTCCGTCCCTCGGGGCTGCTGTCCTCGCTCCCACTCGGGAGTAGCAGCTTTGCAACTTCCCTTTCCTCGCCCTTGTAGCGTCTTCTCTCTTCTTTCTTTCTGTCACACATGGTGGTTTTTGTTTTGTTTCAAATTTTTTTATTGGAGTTATCGGGGTGACACTGGCTAATAAAACTATGTGAGTTTCTAGTGTATATCTCTGTTCTGCGTCGTCTGTCCCCTGTGCTGCGTGCTCGCCGCCCCAAGTCAAGGCTCCTTCCGTCCCCCTTCATCCTCCCTCCACCCTCTTCTGCCCCGCCCCTTCCCCCCAGGCCCCACCGCACTGTCGTCTGTGTACGAGTTTTGTTTTTTCATGGTTATCATGCTTTTGCTTCCTTTTTGTTTTTTTGTTATTTTATTGTATTTGTCCCCATTACCATTTATCCCCCTAATCCCGTCCTCCCCCAGCTCCCCCGGCGGTCTCCACACTGTTGTCTGTGTCCCTGCGATTATTGTTATTATGTTTTTTTACTCTGAACACAGAAACTGTCAGAACAGATAAAACTCAGTGTTTCTAGCATGGCAACCAGGGTCCTTCTTCCTACGTTATGTGCCAAGTGTTGTTTTCAGACTCATCACCTAACGACTGCCCTCTCAGCTGCCCTGTGCGTCGGGCTTGCTGAGCAGCCCCCTTTCTCACCCCTTCGCATGTGCTTTGTCCTTTGTCTTCTTCATGATTTTCTAGCAAATCCTTACTCTCCTTCAGAATTGAGCTCAAATGGATCACTTGTATAAAACTCCCCGTTTTGTCCTCAGAGGTAAGGACACGTTTCTCTTGTAACCCACTCCTGGGAGAGTTGGTATGTTACAGTCACCTGATTTTCTCAATCGATCTTTAGGCTGCTTTATTAATATTTGATTTCTTAGTAACCAAGACAGTACTTTCAAAACTGAATGGTATTTCATTCATTTAAGCTTGCTGAGTAAGAATAACTGTCTTCTTTATCCCCCCAGTATCGATTTTATGGAGAACCTGTAATAAAAGCATGTATTGAAAATGGAGCTAGCTATGTTGACATCTGCGGAGAACCTCAGGTATGTAAAATGGGAAAGAAAACAGAAAACACCACAGTTTTCCGTTAAAGTGGAAAACGTCGAGTGCAGTGTTGCGGACATTTTGGAGGGGGGCGTCTGCTCCCTGCGGGAGCGGCCCATCGGCAGCTTCCAGGGGAACACAAGGGTAAGGCGTTGGCTTCGGTGTTCTGGAATGTTCTTCCGCATGATCTCATGTGTTGCAAGTCCTTTGTATGTAGGGTATGCTGACTTTTTTATGCCACTGCATGCTGTAAACCGAATTAATTAAAATAGTGTGCTATGAGTAACTCTCAATCTTATTTTTGTAACTTTCATTATAAATTCCCTTTTTAAAATCAGACATCTATACCACATTACAGAAAAATAAACATAAAATCTCTTCAACCTAGAAAAGTCTGTATGTTCACCTTCATTGAATGCTTGCCACATGCCTTACAGTGTGCTGACTGAACACTTTATGTAACTTGTCAGACATTCCTGTAAAGTAGGCATCATCTTCTCCCTCTTTACGATGAGGAAACCGAAGCTCGGAAACATTAAGAGACTTGTTCAAAGTCACGCCAACTAGTACGTAAGAAAAGTGGGGCTTGAATGGAGGTTCGCCCGACTGAGGGAGTGACGTGTCAAGGGCCCTGAGCTGTGCTGCCTCCTTTAAAACTGTAACCTCAGATGTCCCCGCGGTCGACCTCTCTCGTCTGTGCACCAGTACGGTACCCACTTAGAGCTCATCGGTTGATAACGTGTATCGGAAAATGCTAGGGAAGTATAAATTACCAAAATTTATTCACGAAGGGTTAGGAAACATGTAAGTCATAATACAAATTCAGATAATCCCGTTAAAATAGGCAACAGGGTGAGGAGACAAGCCTGTGCAGGAGGACTCCAGATGATCTGGCAGCTGCTCTGCCCTCGGGGACTGGGAGCATGCCGCCCCCCCCCCAGCCCCACTCCTGAGCGTGCGCCTCAGAGTCATTCCCTTCTGAAGAGCGCAGTACGGAAAGGAGGGGGAGAGGAGAATAACTCCAGAGTGGAGGGACCTGAAACACAGCTCCTTGGCCAGGTGTTCAAGGTCACCGCAGGGATAGACCATGTAGCACAGTGTCGATGTGGTGCTGTGAAGTGGCCCTCAGTGTCCCTGCGGTCTTCCTTTTAAACACCTGTGACCCCGGTGTCGTCACAAGAACAGCACGTGATGAACTCCAGTAGAGGGGCATTCTGCAAGGTACCTGACCGATAGTCCTCAGAACGGTCAAGGCCACCCAAACCAGGAGAGTCTGAGAGACTGTCACCGTCAGAAGGCGTTTAAGGAGTCGTGACAGTAAATGTAGCGTGATCTCCTGGGCGGAGTCCTGGAACAGAAAAAGGACATTAGGTAAAAGCTGAGGAAATCTGAAGAAAGTAGGAGCTAACAACGTTAATGATCATGTGTGTCAGTTCTGTTAATTTTAACAATACATGCATAGATACAGGTCTGTAATGACGTCTGGATAATGTGATTTAGGGGAACTTTTTTTGCTTTCTTTGTACTTTTCTGTGTTAATAGCTGTTTTTGTGAGGAGTAGTACTTTTGCCTGTACGAGGCATTCCGAGAAAGTACAACGATGGGGCCACTGAGTCAGACCAGCACCTGGCACACGCGGCAGATGCTGGCTCAGTGAGCACAAACCCCTGGGCGGTGCCCGTGCCGCCCGCCACAGAGCCGCGCTGGTCGGCACTCCCACGGCGGAGTGGCTCTGTCTCTAACTGCGTCGTGCTGGGCAGGGTGCTCCTGCGTCGCTCTGATCAGATCTTCTGTCCTGAATTCTTGCAGTTTCTGGAACTAATGCATTGGAAGTACCATGAGAAGGCCGCCGAAAAAGGGGTTTATATCATTGGAAGCAGTGGCTTTGACTCCATTCCGGCAGATCTGGGAGTGATATATACAAGCAATAAAATTAATGGTAATTATCGACCAGTTAGCGGTAATTATTGATCTTAACACTAGAAAGTCTTCGTATTTGCGTATTTGCAGTTGTGTTGAACTGAAATCTGGTCGGGAAAAAAAACAACTTTAAATGGGTAATGTTAAAACATGTTTTGTTTTTGATATAGCTGTGCTTGTCATAAAATGCTAAATAAAATTATAATAAATAATGGCAATTTTAAAAGAATAATGTATCAAGGCCAAGGTGTATTGGGAATTTACATGATCATCACATCAGACTACCAGAGGTGAACACTATATGCCCATCTCAATAAGAGATTTGAAAATGCATGTCATTTATTGATTTCAAAGTTTTAGAAATTAAAGAATAGAATACTTTCTTATAACAAATGTCAGAGAGTAATAGCCAACCTCATACTTAACGGTGCAATGCTGGAACCATTGCCAGTGAGATGAAAACCACCGACTGAGCATCTTTAAAACAGTCTTTCCGTCCATACCCCTGGTATGTCTGTCTCTGTTTATTTAAACAAGTCTTCTAAGTCTGCAGAGTTTAGATGTTTTCTTCATGATGGTCCTGCATATTTCACATTGAGGTTGTTCCTAGACATTTAGAAGTTTTTGTTACTTTGACTTGGTCATTTTTTAAAAAACAGATTGACTAATTTATCTGTTTTTAGAGCGAGGGGAAGGGAGGGAGGTAGAGGAGCAGAGGAACACTGGTGTGAGAGGGAAAGGTCAGCCGGTCCCCTCGCGCACGCACGCCCCCAGCCTGGGACCTGGCCCGCAGCCCAGGCCGGTGCCCCGACCGGGAATGGGTTTGTGGGCCGATGCCCAGCCCACTGAGCCACGCCAGTCAGGGCTCTTTTTTTTATCTTTTTAAGGGAGAAATAATACTTTAAGGTTTGTTTAGAACCTCTTTTCAGATACTAAAGCCTAGGAGTCAGCAGTGAGTGTCACAGTTCCCCTCGCTGACTCTGGATGCAGGTGGCCCACATCTGACCGCATGCTGCCGTAGGGGGCCCTCTTCTCTCCGTGGTGCGGGTCCGGCCACGGGGCCAGTCCTCGGGCCGCGCCCTCCTGTCAGCCCTTCAAGTCGTCTCCTGGGAGAGCTGCTGGGGCGACCTGTCTCCAGTTTGTGTTGGTGGTCGGACGAGTGGCGCTGATGTGACTGTGGTCCCTCCTGGGGTGGCATCGCTGCTGATGACTTGGTGTGTCATCACCTTGCTCAGTGTCCACTTCGCCGAGCACCCGTGTTTTCCTTTCCTCTTGGAATTAGACACTGTCTCTTACGAGACTGATACATTTCATTTTATCAGGGTTTTGAGAATTAGCCATCCCGTTATGTATTTCTTTTGTCTTACTGCTCTAGAGAATTTCAGAGATTAATGAAAAACTTAATCACTATACCTATATACTAGTCCTCATGGTTAATATAATTGATTTCTCACCTTTTCTGGTTTTGGTTTTCTGTTTTTACTTATATTTTTATACTTATATTTTTATTTTACACCCATATTTTTATTCCATTTCAACAGCCTTATTTTAAGTATTTAAAAGCCATCACAAGGGCCATTTTTGATAGGTTTTCTGTACATTCATTGCGTATAACTATGAATAAGTATTCTTCAAAGTTGTCATATTGGAAAACCAAGTAATTCCCATAGATGTAACTTTGATAACGGGGTTCTGCTGGCTTTCAAGAATGAGAAAGCAAAATGACTGCCTTCCTGGAAGAGATTCTTTAGTGTTAGCTTGAACACTAGGAAATACTTTGTCAGTTTCAGCTGTTAGAGCTGATGCTAAACCGCTCTTCCTGATAATTTACCTGGCCTCAGCTGCTTTTTAAAACTGTTTCCGAAAACACAGTAAAACTTATCAGCATCGACTCTGTTCAGCGGTGGGCTTAGTAAAAACAGTCCCTAATGGATGGGAACAGCTCACTGTTACTTGTCCTGGCTCAGCAGATGTTGTTCGATTTTACTTGGACCATTTTCCTACTCTTGTAGGTACGTTGGCTGCGGTGGAGTGTTTCGTGACCATACACTCAGGACCCGAGGTTAGTTTTTCTATTTGTCAAGTGTTTTCTAAGTTAATATTGAAAACATTTTGGAAATGATTATATGGCTCTTAAAAAAAAAGACTTATTTGTAATTTTTAGTGTATGAAAGCCACTGTGTTTAATTTAAAAAAATAAGGATACCAGATTGCTGGGAGTTGCTTTGACTTAAGAGTAAAATCTGCTTTTAAAACAACCGAACAGTTCGTCACATTGGACTGAATCACTGCGGCCCTAACTGAAGCTTGGTCACGGCTGCGCGACAGACGTCGGCCGGGACAGCCACCACCTCGGGGCAGGGTTGGCGCCTTTCTGTCACGTGCCTGGCCCGCAGCTCAGTGCTCTCCCGGCCCTGCAGGAGATGCGTGATGTAAATGCAGTCTTACTGAGTTGACAGTCTATTTGGGAACAGATTTTTCTTCTTGTGATGAGAACTTTTAAGATTTTTTCTCCCAGCAACTTTTATATATGGATTGCCTTGGGTTGCCTCTCGAGTGCCCTCTGCTGGGGCCCTGGCCTGCAGCCCAGGCATGTTCCTTGACTGGGAATTGAACCGGTGACCCTTTGGTTCACAGGCCAGCACTCAGCCCACTGGGCCACACCAGCCAGGGCATCCCTGAAAGCCTTCTACATCACCTGAATGGTTTCCGTGGGGGAATGTTCAAGCTTCATACACAATTTGATGCAGCTTCGTTGCTCTCCTCACTTAGTTTGAATGTGACGGCCACACAGCACATGCTCACTCATCAGCGTCTACTGCCCCCACTGATTAGTGCAGTGAAGTCGTCATTGTTCACACGTGTGCATTCCAGTCCACTCTCCTTGGCTGCCAGGTCACATCGATGTTGTGCAGACCATTCTCGTTATATTAGCAGTGGCTGGGCTTTTTCCACACGGACTGTGTGTGATCAGCTAGTTGACTGAAAACGAAGAGCAGTGCGGTGGGTCCTGAAAGGAGCACAGGTACTGGTAGGAGGGAAGAAGAAGGGGCGCTCGTTGGTGCAGATACTGAATGGGACCAGGCCGACGGGTGTTCTTGCTGCCCAGTTGGTCACGGAAATTCATCTCAAGATCATGAAATAAGGGATGATGCCTTGCAGAAATTCGGGTAAAATGCTCTTTGTGCCAGTGGTGTCCTGCTTGGTTTTGTGTCTCAGCGTCTCTCAAGACCTGCCTCTCTCACTGCTGAACTGCTTTGCTAGGGGCTGTGCATCCACGACGGCACCTGGAAGTCCGTGGTCTACAGCTTCGGGGACTACAGGACCTTGGTGAAGCTGCGGAGAGAGACCGGTCTGAAACCCATCCCAATCGTCGGTCCGAAATTAAAAAGAAGGTATATTGATTCAAAACCTGTTCCTCAGTATATCTGCTCTAAGTGTTTTGTGTTGATCTGACTTAATAAGGTATGCTAGTAAGAAGAGCCTGGAGACTGTTTTGTAGTAAGTCCAGAATTGTTTTCAAAGATAAATAAATTATAATTATTATGTTACCCTAAACCGAAGTACTTTCATATATAATAATACATTTGTACCCTTGGAAAAATGTTTTTTTTTTTACTTCTCACTATCAATATGAGAATTAAACATTAATTTTGTGCAATAAAACCATCCACTTAAAGTGTGACAATCTTATGTAGGTCAGTCAATACGTTAATAGCATTTATATGTAAGATCTCTAACCTCAGAGTTTAGCTGTTGAAATGAGTGTTCTTTTTGTCATCGGCCAGTGAAATCGATGGGCTAACACACAGTTAAGTATTAAGGGCCCACGGTGTGCAGAATGCTGCTGCTCTGTGCGCTTGTCACTCGTCTGGGTGTCGGTGTCGAGAACAAGG
Organism: Phyllostomus hastatus; assembly: GCF_019186645.2. Classification (NCBI taxonomy): domain Eukaryota; kingdom Metazoa; phylum Chordata; class Mammalia; order Chiroptera; family Phyllostomidae; genus Phyllostomus; species Phyllostomus hastatus. The sequence goes on from NW_025333607.1 coordinate 11,458,234, forward strand.
GACAAATACTGAAATACTAATTAAGAGCTGATCTGCCATCCTCACTGTCATTGCTGCCTCAGGCAAAGCTAAAATTCTCACCCACAAATCTCCCTGGGAGGACTGTGGTCACTGTAGACGCACGACGTGCAGCGTGGGTCCCTCTTGCAGGTGGCCGGTGTCTTACTGCAGAGAACTTGGCAGCTACTCCGTTCCTTTAATGGGATCAGACGCGTCTGTCGTGAAGCGAACTCAGCGCTACTTGCATGAGAATCTGGAGCAGTCACCTGTAAGTGTGTGTGATTTGTTTTTTAAAGAAGAGTGTTCTGTGTTTGTTATACTCCCCCTACAGTTTGATGAGGATTTTTGTGTTTATAAAGAAAAAAAAAGCTAAACGACACGCGTTTCAGTTTCTGGAAGCATTCAGAATCGGTGGTGTACAGCCGCCGCCCCCGTCATTCACGTCTGGCACGCCGAGTGCCTTTGTAGTGTGAGACAACAGCGCCAGTTCAGTACAGGAAACCCCGGGTCACGAGTGCCAGCGGTCCCTGGTCAGAGTTGCAGCTGCTAGAATACTCCTCCTGTTCTTGAGGGAATACTCGGTGGCTCCCTCTGCTGAGACTTGAAGAGGAAACCATCTCAAGTTGAAAGATGAGAATGCTGTCTTATAAAAGAGGTTGTGAGTGTAGTCTACATCCTATAATGTGTAATTGTGAAATTCAGGTATATCATTCATTTTTTTTATAAAGATTTTATTTATTTGTTTTTAGAGAGAGGGGAAGGGAAGAAGAAAGAGGGAAAAAAACACCAATGTATGGTGGCCTCTCACACCCCCTACTGGGGACCTGGCCTCCACCCCAGGCATGTGCCCCGACTGGGAATCAAACCGGCGACCCTTTGGTTCACAGGCCGGCACTCAATCCACTGAGGCACACCAGCCAGGGCTATTACTGAACTTTTTATTTATGGATTATGTGGACTTATGTGTTCAAGTGAGAAAGCTAAATACTGTTTGCAACAATGTCTTTTAAAAGCAGGCTCCCAGTGTCTGGTTTCTGAACAGGTTTTCAGAACGTAACCTATTTGTGCAGTGGAGACTGCTTTTGCTCAGTGTTTGTGACTGTAGGGGAAGCCGCAAGCAGCTGGCGCCCTGGCACGGGGTGGCCTGAGAAAGCGGGCAGCACGCTGACCTCCGTCCCCCCCCCCCCAGGTGCAGTTTGCCATGTACTTGACGGTCGGGGGCATCACCTCTGCCATGAAGCTGATGTTCGCGGGACTGTTCTTTTTGTTCTTTGTGAGGTTTGGCATTGGAAGGCAACTTCTCATAAAAGTAAGTAATATTTTTATGAAATTAGACCTAAAAGTATTTTCCATGAGTTTAAAAAAAATATCACTGAGGGTTTTTTTTTCCCCCCCTCTAGTTCCCATGGCTCTTCTCCTTCGGTTATTTTTCAAAACAAGGTCCAACACAAAAACAGGTAACTCATTCTTTTGTATCCAGGTCTCTAAAGTAGTGTTTTTCTTTATTTGGCTTTTACTTTTCCTCAGTGCAATGACAACAACAGCTAAGACTTCAGGGAGCACTTGCTGTGTATCAGACACTCTCTTACATTTAAACTACATTCCTTAATTTTTTCAAACACCTCTAGAAGTGGGTATTGTCTCCATTTTACAGATGAGGAAACTGAGGCACTGGCACCTCGAGGTTAGAAACCTTGCCCAAAGTCCTATAGCGAATGAACAGCCCAGTTGGGGTGAGAACTCAGCCATCTGGCTCCACAAATTGTATTCTGTATTTCACTGAGATTTCGGTTATTTTTACTCTTTCATTTTCCTCTTTCATTGCCTCCTTTTCCCCTCCTCTTGTCCCCTCTCCTCAGGCTTCCCTTCCCCTCTGCATGTCCTGGATCCCCTGGGTAGATAAATGAAAGTATCATTCGTTGGTTGTGCTCGACACCATCATGCCTTGATTTTGGACCATTTGGTTTTCAGACCCCAAGTTGGGCCTTGGGCTGGTTTGCCTTCATCTCCTCCACGCCGGGCACTGCTGAGAGGATGGCAGCACCCCACATTCACGCTCCCCCTCGCTGGGGCTTTTAACATCGCGTGCAGACCCTTTTACTCCTCGGTAGTCATCTCCCCATCTCCCCCCAGGGGCTGTTTTCAAATCTGCGCCCCCCCCCCCCCCCCGTCTCTCCTCTGCAGTAGTCTCGAGTCCCACTCCACTCGTGGAACTGGGGTCCTCTGTGGTGTGCCCCTCGGGTTCCTGTTCTTGACCGTCACCATCGCTCCCCCCACCTCCCTCCCGCGCTCGCGGAGAGGTGTGGTCTCCTGTAGTCCGCCACCTGCGCTGGGAAACGCATGCCCTCCCAGTGCTGCAGGCACAGTGTCAAGTGCTCCACGGCCGCCTCGGTGAGGGCGCTCCCCCCTCGTTGTCGTTTCGGAATGAGAGAGGGTGGGCTTTGCCTGGGTCCCGTGGCCGGAGGCCGGTGGCTCCTAGAGGCCAACTGGCCTGGGTCTTCGGACCCCTGCTCCTTTGGAGTAGATCCCCCCGCCCCCCCCCCCCCCCGACCGCGGGGCAGGCCATGCCTTTCCTCTCCTGTGCCTGCTCCTGCTGTCTCCCCAGGGCCGCTCTCCTCGTCCCGCACGAGGCCAGTGTCCCTCCCCACCTGAGAGAGGCCTCCATCCTGCGTTGTTCCAGGACTGAACTCTGTTACCTTATTTCCAAACTTAGCAGTTGTGGTAGATGCTCGGATGAGTCTTCTAAAATTGAATTTTCAAATTCAGTGTTTGCATCTCTAAACAGAATTCTGTATCTGTGCCTCAAGCCTGAATTGTCATTACTTGCTGGCTGTTTCTGTCTCGTCACCTCAAACACACAACGAAAACCAGATGACCTTATTCCGTCACCTGGAGATAAAAACTGCCAGCAGCTCTTGCCCTGAAATGGCCTGTCTTAGTGGCACTGTCCTTCTTTAAGTTACAACATAAAACTCGTCTCTAGCTCCCCCCCCGCCCCCCGTTTTCCTCACCACCTGCCCTCCTGTGGCATCGCCCCAGGCATCAGCACTGTGTCTTCAGCCCCGGCCGGGCAGCTCAGTTGGGTAGAGCGTCATCAGTTCGCCGAAGTGGCAGGTTCGATCCCCGGTCAGGGCACGTACAAGAATCAATCAGTGAATGCGTGAACAAGTGGAAAAACAAATCGATATCTCTCTCTCAAACCAATTAAAAAAAAAAGACTTGCCTCTTCAAAGGATTAACTTTTGCTCCCTGCTTACAGGATAACAGGGTATTCTGGTAGCTAGAAAATTGATGTTTTTATCGGTTGAAAATGTCTCCTGTGAAGCAGAATAGTAGGTTCAGTTGTGTTCAGGAGGAAATGACATGTTTCTTAAATAAACTCCTTGCTTCCTTTCCCTCAGATGGATGCCACCTCGTTCACGATGACGTTCTTCGGTCAAGGATACAGCCAAGGCTCCAGTCCTGAGACGAGCAAACCCAACGTCAGAATCTGTACTCAGGTGAAAGGACCAGGTATCTCACAGATGACCCAGGTCGCTGGGGAACTGTACCTCGTCTCAGACTGTGAGGGGGCGTGCTGTTCTTTTCAGAGCGTTACTGTTTTAGAGATGCTTGTGCACAGTTGGTATAAGTGTGACCGATAAAGGATTCTGCCAGAAAAAGGGTTGAATTTATTGGTGCGTTCCTCCCTGGGTTTTTCTTTTTTGGTATGATTATTCGGTGGTTCCTAATGCGGGTTTCAGTGTTAAAAAGACAAAGGGCCGTTGGTGTTTATCCACTCGGTCCCAGGTTCCGTTGGAGTCTGCGATCACCCTGACCTCGTTTCTCGAATGGGTGTGCACTTGTGCATTTTTCTGCAGAGGGTGCAAGCTTTCGATGGGTGGTTAGAAGGCACTGCCATCCAGAAAGGTTCTAGAACTTTTGCTGTAAATTGTAAAGGACTACGCAGACAGTACCACTCGTGAGTTAGAACACTAGTTCAGTTACCACCATCCCCGATAGGTCTCCAGGGATTTGCTCTGCAGTTTTAATCAAGCGAGATGGCAAAGGTGTCCTTACAGCTCGTCTTTTTTTTTTTTTTCAAATTTCCATCTGGGTTATTAAGATAAATTGACTGTTTTTATTATTTGACACACTAAAGTCCTACTTTAAAGTTACTTCGTCTTGAAATTAGACTTCTTTTAAAGTTACTCAGCATTTTTCTTTAAGAAATTGAGTCTTTTTGCAAGTGAAGTGTAGTGTATTAATGGAGAAACTGGGTGCAGTAAGAGCTGCCTGGGCGCACTCCTGGCTCGGCCACCGGCTAACGGTGCGAGTTTGGACTGGGCCCTTAACCTGCCTGTGCCTCGGTCTCCTCATCTGCAGAACAGGGGTTGAAGTAGTGCTAGCCTCATGGAATTGCTAGGAGAATTAAATGAGGCTAGAAAATTTAAAGCACTTAATATAGTTCCTAACAGTTCATACGTACTATATAAATGTTATTTTGGGTATTAGACAAGCAGTATTTATGGCGATAACCCTGCATACCTAGAGTTCGACGTAACACCTGCTGTCTTGTGTTGGGTATGGCGGGGTGCACCCTTGACAAACACTTTCTTTTCCTTGGTCCCCTGTTCTCCACAGAGGCTGGCTACGTGGCGACCCCCATAGCCATGGTCCAGGCAGCCATGACTCTCCTGAATGACGCCTCTGACCTTCCCAGGGCGTAAGTCTCCTTTCTTCTGATTTGAAGGTCTCTTCTTCCTCTGTTACGTTTTAGTGTGTTTCGATGTGATTTTTCAGGCATTGGGTCTGCACATAAGCATTTACAGCTTCTTTGATATTGGGACAGAAGTAAACTGAACTTATGAGAAGGACCATTTCGTATGGGCCTCTGGGAACAGAGTTAATGACGGGAGACAGAGCAGTGTGAGCTGTGCACTCTGATCTGGGGGCCCCGGGCCCTGGCCCTGGCATGGACTGGTTCACGGCAGCCTGGCTGGACGATCACGGAGGGGACAGTTGTACTGGAGCCGTTAGCGGTTTCCTGCAAGTAGCCACCTTCATAGGTGGACAGGGGCCCTTAGGCTTAGAAATAAGTACACTTGGGTATGGCCTGAAACAGTATTAAGTAGTAAACATAAAAATTGTATAAAGTGAAACCTAGTTAAACTTTTTCAACTACTTGTATACCCTTCGAAAATACTCAGCCTTTATGTTTAGCTGTTATATTGAAGGAAACTTTCCTCACTCAGGCCTGTGCTCACTCCCCCGGTCAGAGGGCTGTCTGTACGAACAGCAGCCGCTGCTCCTGTTGGCAGCCGTGGTGTGCCCGAGCACGGGGCGCTGCGGCTGCAGTCGCACAGGTCGCTGTCCCCCTGAGTAGTGGCCACCTGCTCATTGGGCAGATTTTAGGGCTGGGTCTGTAGTGGTTGGGTAGACAGTGCTCCAGCTCGGCGCTGCGCTGAGGGCAGGGCTGGAGTTGGGCCTCTGCACTGTCTGTCGTCTTGTTGCCTTGCAGGGGCGGGGTCTTCACCCCTGGAGCGGCCTTCTCCAGGACAAAGCTGATTGACAGGCTCCACCGGCGCGGCATTGAATTCAGCGTCATTAGCAGCTCCGAAGTCTGAACCTTTGAAGAGTTAACCAGTCATCACATGCATGAATTAACAACTTTTTATCTGATACTTGAAATTCTTCTATAAGCCTGTCTGTGGAAGAGATCATCGAATCTAAAATATGTACACATTAAAAGCAGGAAATTATACTAGCTTACCCTAAATTTCAAATCTTAGCTGTCTTTGTGATTTTATTGCTCGTGAGAGGGAATATTTGACTGGCCTTTACGTCGAAGAGTCACGGCCAGTTTTCTAAGTAAGTAGGCAGGTCCGAGGGTGGGGTGGAGCCTCTGCCCGCCCAGCTGCTGCATCCTGGACGGGGCCCAGGCTGCCTTCCCCGCCTTGCCGTCGTCCGGGTCTCCTGCTCACCAGGGCGCCCTGCTCTCCAGCGAGCTGCTCTGCGTGCGTGCTGCGTGAGGGCCTTTGTGAGATGAAGCTGCCCTTTCCGCCGCTTTCGCTTAGTTCTTCACCCATCTACACCGGTTGCTTTTTGGACCTAACCTGAGCTGAATAATAAAGGATTGCCAGTTGAGTGGGTTTCGCGTTTGACTTGCCTGGTGTTCGAGTGGTGGCAGAGGTGTGCTTCCTGCGCGCCGCCGATGGAGCCTGTCGCTCGTCTCCCCTGGTCCGGGGCCTGCGATTGGTTTTAAGGATGCAGCCGGTAGGTTTCTGTGGACTTCCACCGCCTCACACAAACTTTCACTGACTGAATTTTTGCACTTGAACTGTGTTTTCCAGTGAAGGCCTAAAACAAGGCACAGCAACAGGGCTTTTCCTTCTGAGATAAGCAGGTAATAAACACATACGTCGTGTCTGTGCCTTGCTCTGCGCCTTGCAGTTACGTAAGGAGGACACACACGACCTTCGTGGGGTTTCTGCTCTGGGATGAGAAGCGTGACGTGGGCAGGCACACTGCTTGTGGCGGGAGCCCCTCCGGTGCCACCTGCAGAGAAGAAAGAGGGTCTCTCCCTTGAAGAGGGAGGTTCTTGGTGGTAGTACTATTGATCCTAACTTGGCTCCCTCTGCCCCGGAATCTGGTCTCAGCTGTGTCCTAATCTGGGGGACCGTCGAAAAGTTTTTATCACCCCCAAAATTGGGAGGACGTGCGGATGCACCAGATCTCATGACCAGCTGCAGAATCAGAAGCAGTTCGCACTCAGGCCTGGAGGGGGTGCTGTGGGATCTGGGGTTTCGGTCTGCGTTTGGGGGCCGCTGAGTGCGGCTGCAGGTGTGCAAGCAAACGCTCTTTCTAGTTTTGCGCTGTGTGCTGTTCTGCTCGGTGTTGACACCAGAATGCGTGGCAGCTGGTGTGACTGTCTTCCAGCTTGAGATACCAGTGTGTGTCATTCTAATACTTTTATTTTTTTTTTAATTTTTATTTACTGATCCTGGGAGAGATCATCCATTTGTTGTTTTACTTATTTATGCGTTCACTGGTTGATTCTTGTCTGTGCCCGGAGTGAGGATGGAACCCTCAGCCTTAGTGTATTTGGCTGACGCTCTAACCAGCCTAGCTGCCCGGCCAGGGTTTAATTTTATTTTTAAACCCCCCACCCCCAAGGCTTCACCCACTCTCATTTGCAGAAAGGCAAGTAATACGCTCTCTGCAAATTGTTCAGGAACCATGAGGCTCGGTCCAGGAGGCGGTGGCCTCGCCGCTCCTCTGCCTCCCGCGGAGGCTGTGTGGGATTCGGGAGTGCTCCGCTCACCCCTGGCCCCGCTGTCCCCACGCTGTCCCCACGGCACTCCACACCTGGGCGCTAAGATTTTAGGTTGCCTTTCGGTTCCTGTGCGCATGCTCAGGACCTGAGCCGCAGGCGACACCCCAGCCTTTCCCGTAAGCCCCTGGTATTAAACAGAACTCACCAGCCCAGACCTCCCCGCCTTCCCAGGGAGCCTCCTTTTTGGGGCCCTCGATAACTTCTCTGGCCAGTAGGGGCTCAGCGTCATCCTACTTGATTTCCCTGACTTTCTGCCTCAGAGAGCGCGGATGGGGACTGTCACCTCCAATTTCTCCTTCCAGGCTTCTTAGGCAGATCAAGTCTGACCGACCCCTGGGACAGTCCTGCCTGTTCAGGGGGCAGGCCATGTGGTTACAGTGGCAGTCCCTAGAGTCAGCCCCTGCTGTCTCACCGTGGCCTGGACACACCTCCTTGATTTAACCCTTGAAGCCTCAAAATGGAAGCAATCATAGTGCCAAACGTAGGGTTATGGCAAGAGTTAAATGAGCTGTTCGACGGCGAGCACCTAGATGGGTGCCTCGGCACGGAACAAGCACTCCCTCAGTCTTGGGAGACTTCCTCGCGGTCTGCCCCCAGACCGCCGAGTGCCCCCCAGGAAGGGTCAGTTCTTCCCGGGACCGAGACTGCTTTGAGACTGACATCCCCCTGGCGGGGCTCACCGACACTCTCGGTCTCTGCCACCCCAGAGCCCTGCCCCGAACCCGTCCCCCAGCTCAGACACTGACGCTGCTCAGTGAGCCGAGCGTGCTCCGGGTGCACCCATGATGAGGACGGTGAGGGAGGGGAACACGGAACACTTCCCGGGCAGTGACACGAAACGGGGGCAGGAGAGCACCATGGGCTCCGTGTCTGAGAGCAAGAAATGCACCAGGGGGGGTTTTATTTGAAGTTTCAGACTGCTCACCATGAACAATGAACAACAAATGCTTATTTGCTTTTGCGTCCCAGGAACTACTATTCCGGGGACTCTGTGTCACTGTATTAACTGTTCCCGTCCCCGTGTAACAGAAGGGAAGAGGCTCAGAGAGGCCCACCTGCCTGAAACCACACAGGTACAAGTGACGGGTTTCACCAGGTGTGGCCGTCCGACCCAGAGCTCAGAATGCGAACCCTTCCCTTGGGATGGCTCCCACTTCCCCTGCTCCCTGGGCATGGATTCGTGTCACGTGGTTTCGAATCCAAACGAAGAGTTTTGCTTAAAAATGGTGGAAGAAGTAAGTGGAGGAATTAATTAGTGATTAAGTCCTGAATAAGCTGGGAACTGGGTTGGATACGTGGAGTCCCCGGCTCGGCTCTGACAGCCGAGTTCAGTGAGCTGCTCCGCCGCCCAAGTCACCTCCACGCCACGAAGCTCGTCGTTCCCGGCTGGCGTACCCTCGTCATTCACTCTGCAGCGGACGCTCTCTCCTCTTCTTCACAATGAGCGCTACATCCCTTTTCAGCGTCCGCAGGCTGGACTCAAGGAGATCCCCAGAGTCCCACAACATCTGCGCCTGTCGGTGGACAAACGGTCGGAGCATCTGATCGTCCTCCTAAAAAAAAAAAAAAATAGACAGGAGGAGCCAAGTGATAGTAGTCGATTTACATCTTTAGAGGAGAAATACTGTGTGTATGTGAGTGGGTGCCAAGTAAGTCCTTCCTCTGGGCTAGAAAGCTGCATTTGAAAGTCGCCAGCGGAGACAGTAAGCCCCCTGGGGCGCGTCTGGCTTCAGGAAGGCCGCCTGAACTGCCCTTTGGTTACCACCGATAGGGAAACTTGGTGAGATGATCAGGCGTTTCAGATTGGAATGGTGCACAGGTGGGCGAAAGGAGGCTTATGGTTTTGAGTATGCAAGACAGCTTACTCGCGTATTATTTATTCATTATTGTGTCATTTTCCATGTGAACACTTGTAAACCTGCTGTGGCCCACCCTCCTGTTCTTTGGACCACAGGGAGTGGAGAGCCTCCCATTGGTTCACCCATTAGAGGGCGCGTCCTGCTTGGGCCTCACTTGGAAGGTGGTGCTGGGGGCGGTCAGCGCACCTGTGTGAGGGTTTCCGCGGAGTTTTCCCGCTGGTCCCTCCTCACCCGACCCGCACAACAGAAAGTGATCTGAGTGACCGTCAGCTCAGTTCTCTCAAAAATGGTATACAACTCACACCATTCTAAAGATGTCAGAAAGAAACTAATGCATCACATCCACGGGCTGCCCTGGTGAGGAGGTTCAAAGCAGGGCCATTTGGGGGCTTTTCAGGGCCCAGGTTCCAGGGCCCCACCCCCGGAGGTTCTGACTCAGGAGGTCAGGGGTGGGGCTCTGGAACGTGCAAGAGCCCAGATGCTGCTGAGGCCGCCCGTGGGGGACCACACTCGGAGAGCCCCTGCTTCTGGGCGTTAGGGCTGCCCTCGGCAGAAACCAGCTCACTCTGGGAGGAGCCGAGGGCAGACCTCGAGGGCGAGGGCGGAGGCGTCCTCAGCTCGCCTTAGGTAATGGCGGGCAGGGTTTTGAGTGGCCACACCAACTTACATTCCTTCCAAGCAGCAGGTGAGAGTTTCTGTCGCTGCTTCATTTCTTCCCCCAAACTTGGTATTCTCTCTTTTTAATTTTTGCTATTATGGTGGGTATATAATAGTATCTCATTGTAGTTTCAATGAGCATTTCCCAAGCTATTCATGAGGTCAATTAAGCACTCTTTCATACAGTTAGTGGCCTTTTTTGATTTTCCCTTTTGTGAAGTTCTTGTTCAAATCCTTTGAGTTTTTTTTTTTGAGGTGGGTTATCTTTTTCTTTTCTGGTTTGTAGTTGTTTATTTTGGATATCCATTCATTATATGTTAAGTGTGTTACAAAGAACCGTTCCTATCCCTTTTGACTTCATTTTGGTATCTGGGCCAAACGTTACAATTTTAACGTAGATGAGACTTTTCCCTTAAAGCTGGGTGTTTTTCGTGTTGTGGCTAAGAAACCCTTTTGCACTGTGAGTTCATGAAGAGTCTCCTGAATTAACCTCTGAAGAGCAGGGAGGACTCTCCCTTTCACAGTTAGGTCTTTAATTCTCACCAAAATGGATTTCTGAGAACAGTTGTGGTAAGATCACAGTTTTATTTTCCCTTAATTCTTCTGGCACTGTTTACTGAAAAACCCTCCTTGCCACTCGTCAGCGAGCGGCCCCGCCTCGGTCTTACGCTGCGTCAAGTCTCCGGTCCTGCGTGACTCGGCTCCTGGGCCTCCCGGGCCTCGCCCTCGGCGATCTCGTCTCTAACCGGGCCGCACCTCGCCGCCGTCCACAACAGGGAGCCTAGGAGTCGGGTGGGGCAGGTCTTTCTGCCTCGTGTCTGGGTCTCCGTCTCGCCTGGGCTTGTCTTTGCTTTTGCACTTCCATCCAAATCGCTGTCGGCTTCCCTTGCATGTGACCGGCACTCCATCAGGTCTCAGACGGGAGACTCGACGGGTCTAGAATAGCATGTTTCTCTGTCTATTTGGATCGTTAACATCTCTCGAACACGTTTTTAAGTTTTCTGCACGGAAGTACATAGTGTTATAGGAGTACCTAGGCTGAAGTAGAGCAGATCCTCAAATAATGTCGATTCCTTTTCTGTTACTTCACTGTGATGTCAGTGAGATGCTGTAGGAACTTAAGTCTTGGTTCCGGTATGTGCTGTTTGAAGTCACAGAACTTACAGAATTCAGAGAGGATTTTAGTGTACTTCCTATATTCGATGCAATTATAAGTGGTATCTTTTGTGAAAATGTTTTCTGCTTGGTGCTGTTCTGTCCTAACGCAGTTAATTTTTTAAGTATTGATTTTCGTGTCCAGAAACTTCGGAATTCTATTTCTCTATAAATTCTTTGGATTCTGTGCTCATGTAAATGTGTCTTTGGGAAGAAAAACCAGCAGCTGGTGTGGTGGCAGAGTGGACACGGTGCAGCCGCCCTGGCCGGGCTCGGAGGTGTGTCGCTGCACCCCTCTGGGCCGTAGACCCGTCGACTGTAAGACAGGGCCAACACTAGTCCCTGCCTCATGGGCTGGTTGTGAGAGTTGGGTCAGTGACTGGAAGCACTGGGCATCATACGAATGTGTGCTGCTGTTGCTATTGCCTGTTTTCCCCTCCCGTCTTTGTGCCCGGACCCTCTTGCCTTGCTGCACCAGCTAGGACCTAAGGGACAACGTCCGTCCACGTAGGGGAAGGTGGCCGGCCTCCCCCCCCCCGACTGCTTCCCACGGGAAAGGCAGAGCCTCCAGTGACTCACCATTAGGCCTTAGGCTTGCAAAGCGTTTGTTTAAGATTGCCTTTATCAGATCAAGGAGTGTTCGTTTCACTCCTGGCTGGTTCGCGTTTCTATCATGCAGGGCGCTGAAGTTTATCATGTGCGTTTTCGCCGACAGCACCTAAAGGTGAGGGACCGTGCTGCTGCCGGGGCTTGGTCACTTACAGGAGGCTCCTGTCGCCTCAGTCGGAGGAGCTGGCCTGTCGCCGCGTTCACGCGCTGGTAGAACGCCTTCAGAGCTGCAGCAAAGGCTCTGTCACAGCTGGCCTGCCAGTCGCGCTCTCGGTCCCCCTCCGGCCACAGCGCTGCGTCCCCGGCCACCGTCAGGGCGGTGGAAGGCTCACGTGCTGAGGGGGAGGGAAAGGCAGCGTTAACTTGATCGTGTGTGTGTGTGTGTGTGTGTGTGTGTGTGTGCCCGGGAGGCGTCCTCCCATGGCAGCGGTCATTAGGCACCAGTCCGGACCACCTTTCTTCTGAAACAAGTGCGGACTAACCGACTCACACGCTCAGTCCCTGGGAAGACGCAGGGACGCCGAAGTGCAGGAGTCAGACAGAAGCCAGACAGCCCGGTCCCGCGCGGCCTCTCACCTGGTGGACCGGGACCCGCTCTCTCCAGGGATCCTCGGAGGGACGCGTTCTCCTCTCGGAGGGCCCTGTTGACGGCCCTCAGCAGCTCCGCCTCCCGCTGCAGCTGGAGCAGCTTCAGAGACAGTTCCGGTGTCTGGTCTGACGGCGTCTACAAAAGACAGGTCACCTCAGCCTCCTGGGTCAGCCCCGCTGAGGGTTATCTGCACGCCCTTGGAGCCTGGCGGTTCTTGCCACCACAGGACAGCTAGGTGGGTGGGTAGGGGCACCGGGCAGGATGTAAGCTCCTCGGGGTGCACGGAGCAAACCCAGCTCACATTTGTTAGGGGGAAGGAGCGCTGAGGATCCCAAGCAGCTGTCACCTGAGGTTCTCCTGTCTGTGCCATCCATTTTAACATCACATAAACGCACACACCTGGCCTGCAGTCATCACAGCGGCAGTGTCCTTGGTGTCCACCATGATGTGGCCTTCACCTGTGACCATGAGGTCCTGCCGGGAGCAGCTCAGCTCAGCACAGCCCTCTGTAGTGTGGGGGAGACACCGTCAAGGAGAGTGCCTCGAACGTCCAGCCCAGAGTGGTGTGAGGAGATGTCACACCATGTCGACACCTGGGGACTAGAACCCCGGGACCCAGGGGAGGAGGGCTCTTGGCCACCCCGGTGCAGCCCCGACCACCCCCTGCTCCACCTCCCCGCAGCCTGGGATGCACCGACGTGTATCTGATTCAAGGATGCCTGTGCAGAAGAGGAAGTAAAGTGGGTACCTTGAAGACCCCATAAGTCGACAATGAGAGCATTTGTCTGTAAATAATCCAGAAACTCCTGAGATGCATTTAGGGCTGTGAACTGGACAGACTCTTCGATCTGGGGGTTCACAGTCTTCCATATAGGCTTGGTATATAAAGTGTGTGGGAGGTCATAAATTCTGTACCTGAGAAGAGAACACGAGACCAGAAGGGACACGTGTGTGAAGGAGAGGACCAGAGGGGCCCAGCGTGTGCAGCCGGCACTGGTCAGGGGGTAAAAGACGGCCCGAGTGTGTCTCACGGCTGCCACCTCCAGTGCTCGGCCATTCACACGAATGTCATCGCGACCCGGACAACCACCCACGTCTAACAGGACAGAACAAGGATTCTGATAAATACTTCCTGCTCAGGTAATCCAGGATTGAAATTCGTTTTCCACGGGAGGTGGTGGTTTGGTTTTCTTCAGAATTCCCCTTTCTTTATCGCTTTATCTTTTGACAATATCCTTCAGACTAATTAGTGTAAGCAGACCTGGTGCTGCTGACAGATTGTGACACAGTCCTTTTGTTTCCAAGCAAAAAAAACAAAACCACCCTTCCGCTTAGACAATACACTTTTCCTGGGCAGCCCTTCTGATCACTGGGATCTCTGACTCGGCCACTTCAGTCACTTGGCTGGGTCAGCGCATGGCAATCCCACTCCCGCACCCTGGAGGGAGGAGTGGCTTTTCTCTGTTCAACGGACGGGGGAAAGGGTCATTTTGGGGTTGAGCGAGCAGGGAAACCTAAGAAAATTTCATGATAAACTCATTTTTTAAGAAGGTGAGGAGAGACCCCCTCCCCCAGGGCCCACGGCGTGGGCGGGCGGTGCGCGGCAGGCCCGCGGGGCAGGCTGGTACCCCATCTGAACGCCCCGCTCCGCGTCCTCCTTCAGCCACTGGGCGCCGAGGCACCGCACGATGTGGATCTGGAAGTCCATCCTCCTGCCCAGCAGCTCCACGGGGTCAATGACCACGTCCTCCTCGCCACACGCTCTGGGAGCAGAAGAGGTGAACACTGATCACAGCTTAGCCTGGACCCAAGCAAGGTAGGGCCGTGATGTCGAAGGGAATTACATAGGCCCCTGAAGAGACGGCCAAGTTCACTGAAGCAAGGATAGGTGAATGTACCAGCTGCAGAATTCCTTCACTCAAGAGACACTTAGCAAGGGCCCCCTCGGTGATGGCACTTCAAGGTAAGACAGGGATCTTCTCAAGGAGGAGGCGGGGATATGGAAAAGCTTATGCAATACGCACCCAGACATGGGCGAAGATCGAGGAAGGTTCCCAGTGGGACAGAGGGGCTGCCGCCCAGGCAAGGCCAGCGGTCCGCCCAGACGCAGACTCTCAAGCTGCCGTGTTCTCGCTGATGCCTCAGCGTCAACCCCAGGCCTACAGGCTAGAAGCCAGTCTGGACAGCTTCCCCATGGGGGGCATGTCCCTCGCCCATCAAGCTCACAGCATCTGACACTATAACCCAGAAGGCCACCTCCTTGCTGTGCGACAGCGTCGAGGCCTGGGGTAGTCGAGGGACCGGAAAGGTGCTCGGGGTCCCAGTACAGACAACGAGCCGACCACCAGCTGGGTCTCTGAGTCCCAGGGCCCCGTGAGTCTCTTGCTCCCTCCCTGCGCCTGTTGTCTCTTCACAAAGACAGACAGATCGCATTGGGTGGATGAGGACCCTGGACCCGGACCAGAGCCCCCTGCCGGACACTACGAACCTTCAATAAAAACTGCCTAAAGTGCCTGTGGCCTAAAGAGAGAAAACAGATGAGACACCCTGAGAGGAGGGCAAAGATCACGGAGTACAGAGTTCAAGCAAAGCCTGTGGCCACAGAAAGGGTCGATTACAGCCCAGAATGAGGCCAGACGAGGGAACAAAGACGGCTCAGTCCCTGCCTTGAGAAAAGGAACAAAGAAATGACCCGAGCCTGTGCCAAGGACGGAAAGGGGTGAGCTTTCTGCCTCTGGCTCTCGCCAGCAGGCCTGTGTGTGGGGAGCCTCTGGCACGGGAAGGAGCCTCCTGCATATGTGGTGGGTGCCATGCCTCGCAGGCACCCCACTTGGCTCCTGAACTCGGGGGGCGTGACGGGGAGCCAGCCCAGGCCTTTGGTTCCCATCCGAAGTTCCTCCTCCTCCTCCTGCCTCTTTGCAGGGGGCCTTCCTCGTCCCCAAGGTCCCCCAGGACAGTGCTGAGCCGCATGAATGCTGTGAGGCATGGACTTGAAATGTGCCAGGGCGGCTGGTTTGGTTGCCATGGCAAACAGCAGATCGGATGAGGTCAAGTCATAAATGAATGAGCTCATTCATTCGTCTCCTGGCTGACCTCTTTGGGGTACCAAGGTGACCACCCCCTCCAGGAGCCCTCAGGCTGGCTTGAGCTTTCTCCGAGAGGCAGGCCCAGGACTAGGCGAGGGGGAGAAGGAGACACCCACCGTCCTGCCGGGGAGCAGGGCCTCACGCGGACGTGCAGCACGGCCTCCTCCAGCCCGTCGCAGTTCAGGAGTGCCGCCTGCTCCTCCAGCTCCATGCAGTAGGCCAGCGGCTGGAGCCAGACGTGCGCTGAGCCCAGGTGGACAGCCTCCACTGGGTCCCAGAAGGGGTCGTCTTCCTGTGCCACGCGGCTGTCTTCCCCATCTAGGAAGCGCTGGTAGAGTTCCTCCATTAGGAACTTCCTGTTGATAAACTTAGCTTTTGACCAGACCCACACCTGGAAACACAGAGGTAGGCCACCAGTACTTGATGTCACCTGCCGCTCTATCCATTCGCTTCTGTGATTCCGTCATGCTTCCCAGCACGCTCTCCCCGGTGGGCTGGGTTCGGGGCACCCAAGACCACAGAGCACTCGCCCGAACTCAGCTTTGGGGAGGTCCTTCAGGAGCACCACGCACACTCCTGACCTATTATTACACCAGCACTGCTGGCATCCTGGAGCCCCGGGAATGACCTGGAGGAGACAACGGAGCGAGAACTCTCCCGGGAGAAGTGAAGGTTCGGTGCTTGCGGGACACAGAGTAATGGCCCTCACACAAGTCCGTATCAGCTTCCATGGCCAAGGGGACTTAAGCTCACTTATTCACTGACCTTCCAATAGGGAAGTTAGCCTGCGTTGTCCAGGTAGGCCCAGGGTGATCCTGTGGGCCTTACGTGTGGAAGGGGGAGGCAGAGGAGAGGGTCAGAGGAAGGGCCATGTGGCAGACGCAGGGGCAGAGAGCTGGAGGGAGAGGCCCCGAGCCAAGGCGTGCTGTTGGCTTCTAGAAGCTTGAAACACGAAGAGGCAGATTCTCCCTCAGGCCTCCAGAGAGGAGCCCAGCCCAGCCAACGCCTCCCTGTTAACCCAGTGAGGCCCGGGCTGGAGCCCGAGCCTGCAGAACTGTGTGTGCCCGCACCCCGTGAGCAGAGGCTCCAGGACGAAGGCCTGCACTGCCTGTCCCCGCCCCGGGCGAGGGGCGGGGCTTCTGCGTCCACAATGGCTCCTGAGCGGGGACAAAGGCGTAAGCCCCCGGGTAAGGGATTACAGTTGGATTTTCAGGATGTTTCTTGACCATAAATGTTGCATCAGAAGTGGCTACCAGGTAAAACTTGCAGTTCCTTCTCCGAGCGACTTGAAAAACAACAAAAAAGTGGCAGAGAAGTTACCCTTTCAAGCGCTGTGTGTCTTTCTGAAAGGGACCCCCTCGGACTTCATCCTCCTGTCTGCCTCGGGCGAGTGCAGAATGCAGAACACAGCGCTGCTCCCCCAGAGGCCACATCGCGGCCGGACGAGACCCTGGCCGGGCACAGAGCACGGCCGGGGCTCTGGGGGCAGCGGGCTCTTAAAGGCCAGAACCCTGAGATGACGGGTCCAGGTACTGAGATTAGTTCGCTGCCTCCTGACTTGTGGCATCAGACCTCAGCCCTGTGACAGGTGACACCGATGTTGTCCCTGGCAGGCGTGCCAGGCTCTGCAGGGCGGGCGGGGACACTGGTGCCCGAGGCCGGGCACACAGACTCCTCGGCTGGAGGTGGGAGCCAGCAGCCGCTGGCCAGGGACTGCGGAGAAGGGACTTCACGCTGGCTGCGCCCACTCCCAGGCTGGAGCACCCTCCACAGCCCTCACGTGGCCCTGGCTCGCTCCTGAGCTTGCGTCATGTGAGACCAACAGTCACACCAAACTGCCTGGGGACAAGGCTCTCTCCTCCTGGGAGCTGTACTGGCAGGCACCCTGGCCCCGTGATCTGAGGGTGACCGTGCACAGGACCCTCTGCCAGCAGCACCCCTGGGTGCACCTGGGGCGCTGCACCTGGCTTGCCTTCTACACACACACACACACACACACACACACACACAATGTCCCTAGAAACTACCAGAAGCAACTACCCACCTTTCAGAGGACTCCTGCGGAAGGGGGGGCTTCATCTGAGGGAAGGTCACGGGTACTTTTAAAAGGCCAAAACGGACAACCTTGACGATGAAGTGTCGGGAGCTGGGCCTTTGGGGGGTGATTAGGTCACGGAGGCGGGGCCCTCACGGACGGGATTAGTGCCCTGGTGCAAGAGACCCCAGGGAGCTCTCCGGGCCCTTCCACCCCATGAGGACACGGCGAGAGGACAACCATTGGTGAGCCAAGAAGAGGGTTCTCAGCAGACACCGGGTCAGCCTCCAAAGTCTTTCTTCTTGGACTTCTCGGCCTCCAGACCTGGGAGAAGTGTTTGTCGTTTGGGCCGCTCAGTCGCTGGCGGTTTGCCTGGGAAGCCGGAACGGACTAAAACACGTCCGCCCCTTCCTCCGTCCTGGGAGGCGCCCTCGGTGCTGACCAGCGGGAGGGAGGAGAGAGGGACAGTCTCAGAAGTTTGGGCTCGGTGGTGGCCCTTCCTCAGGATGCTCTGGGGGTGCCCACAGCCAGGGGGCCCCAGCTCCTGGCCGACGCAAGCGCAGACCCCCCCGAACGGGACGGTGAGTACCCGTGTATTCGCTATATAACACGGGCATGCACATTTATAGTCCCTGTAGATATAGCCACATCTCACAGCTTCAAAAAGGTTTTAAAAGGGGATCTCGCTCCAACTTGGCAACTTTAGGGCAATAAGCAGAAAAGCCAAACCCAGGGAAGCAAACCATCCAATGACGGAGAAGTCCCTGGCCACAGCCAGCCCTCCAGGGGCACGCTGGCCGCAAGCCTAGCTGCGGAGGAGGGTCATGTGGCTCTGGGAGGGAGCAGCCCGCCCCAAGGTCACCTGGGAACTCGGGGCACCTCCTCTGAAGGTGGGCTACGGAGTGAGCACGCAGCTAGTGCGTGCTCCAAAATCATCACGCACAGAAGGGCCACGGGGAGACAGGCCCCCTCTTTTCCGCCAGGCCGAGAGAGAGGAGGGCGGGTCTGGAGTCCCCGAGACGGCGTGGGGCTGGGCCAGCTGGCACGGGCGTGACACGGCCTTTTCCGGGTGCTCGCTGCAAGTGCGGATCTCCCACCGCTTCGGATGGCGGGTCTCTCCCACGTGACACACGTGTGCACAGGCACATGAACGTGGACACTGTCACCGGTCGGAGGAACCTTCAGGCTCACTCCTGGTACTAAAGCCTTGAGTCATGTTAAAAATAAGCCCAGTGCTCCACGCTGGTGGTGAGGGGAGCTACCGGGACTGGGTGCTGTGTGGGGGCGGGGCCCAGGAGGGGAGAGGCGGAGAGGGTTCTCCTCTCCCAGGAACCTGTCCCCCAGAACCCCGCCCCTTCGCCGGGTCTCCATAGGCCACCGCTGGGAAAGCTGACGCGGTCCCCAGAAAGCCCTTGGGGAGGCCCACGCCCACCCCCCGACGGCAGCCTCACCTGGTGAGTCCTCTGGTTGGTCACCTTCACCATGACCTCTTTCTGTAGGTCGTAGCCCCTGGAGTCCGACGATGCCAAGTTCTTCACTTTCAACTCCATTCTAAGTCCCTGGTAAGAGAAGCGCTTCTTAACTGAACCACCCTGCACTGACCAGGCCGCAGCACCTCTGCCGTCTGCTCTGCATTCTCTCCACACTCAGGCTTTCCGAAAGAAGACGGTCTAACTCTTGCGTCTTGGAATTCCCACCAAGATCTACAACAAAGCGCTAGAATGCCTCAGCAGTATCCTGGGGCTGACGCTGCAGGCCTTCCCAGAGTGGCTCCATCCCTGATGGGTTTCCTGCGGGCTGGCTGGGGTCCCGTGTCACGGGGGAGCCACCCCAGCCCAGGTCTTCTCTGCGGCATAGGGGCCATCGGGACGCCAGGGCGGAGGCTCCGCTGAGGACAGCCTGGGGTGGGGTGGTCATGGCGAGCCCGTGTGAGTCTGGTGTCCCGCTGGCCGCAGTGGCCGTGCTCCATCAGCCGTGGAACACAGGACGCTCGGGGCTGGGACAGGGGAGGCCTGGGTGTTGGCCTAGAGCCTGCCCCTCGCTCACTGTGGGGTCCTGGCCACAGTCCCTCGCCTCCCCAGGCCTCCGAGTCCTCGTCTGTCCCATGAGGCCGGTTCGGGGAATCGGGAGTGACGGGGGTTGAACCTGTGCTCCGAGGTCCTCCCCTGAGCTGACACCACTCCCTCTCCTGGCTCTGACCTTCTTCAGCTCCTCGCTCATCTGATTCACTTCTGAGACCAGCGGCATCAGTCCGACGTAGTCCTGGAACGCAGCCAGCACGCTGGGGTCCGCATGCCCGTCGCCCCCGCTCCCGGCGCCTGGGGACCAAGCGGAGCGGATGTCAGAGCCCGTCTCTTGTTCTGGGATACTTTTTGGCCATGAGGCAACTGAGAGGCTCGCTGGCCTATTCATCCATTCATTTCATCGTTCATCAAATATCTGCATTTTTTAATTACAAGCATGTGATTACAAAAAAACAACTCCAGTGTGGGAACAGACACCGCCTGGCTCTCACCCAGGCAGTCGCTCATCCCCCACCCACGCCTGGGGGCGGCATGGCGACAGGCGGCCCTCTCCCTGCCCCACTATTCTTGGCTGCAGGGCCCGTGACCCAGGGTGGCCCCAGAGGGTCTGGGGAGGCGGGGTGCAGGAGGTTGGCTAGAAGGGTGGTCTGCGGATTTACCCTGAAGCGGCCTGTTCCTACTTCTATTCCACGTGGGGAGGCGTGGAGGGGCGAGCGTGGAGATCGTGGGAGAAGCAATCCTCTGCCAGACCCAGCCTGGCGCTGCCTTTGTCAGCAGCTCTCAGCTCCTTAGGGTCTCCCTGCCCGAGGCTTCCTGCCTCGCGCCCTTGACCCTGAGGTCTGACTCCCCAGCACCGCCCACCGGCTGACTGGTTGAGGACCTCGCTAGGTGCTGGGCGCCTCTGGCCCAGGGTCTGGGGCCCGTTCAGCCTCCTCACCCCGGGTGGGAGGCAGGTTGGCAGCGTGGCCTGCGAGGACACAAACGAACAGGCAGAGCACCCAGGCTTGGTACCGCTCCGTCTGACGTTGTTGTCTTTGGTCGGGAGCTTCCGTAGAAAACAAGCGAGAAGACCCATTTCAAATCAGTTCATTTCGTTAAAATTCTCAGGGGAGGAAAAACTCCATAGGGGAAAGAGGGGCACTGGTTCGCACCAGGGTGGGTGCGTCCCGCCGCACTCCACCCACGGGCAAGTTCAAGTTTGGTCCTGGCTGCTGTGCGGAAGGGAGCACCCTGCTGGCGCAGCCCGGGAAGGAGGGGTGTGGACGGGCGGGCTCCGCCGGAGCCTCCAGCAGAGCCGTGGGCAGAGCGGGCAGAGCTCCTGAACGCTCGTGTGTGTGTGTGTGTGTGTGTGTGTGGAATCCCAGCTAATTGGTGGGGTTGGGGGAGGGGAGGAGAAGGGGGCACATCTGACTCGAAAACCGAGGGGTGTAATTTCTCATAGGCCGGGGCCTGGATGTGGTCCGTCGCCGTCTCTCCGGCCCGGGCCACAGCCTCTGCAGGCCTGGAGGCCCCGCGAGGCGCGTGAGGCCTTCCTGGCCCAGATGCAGCAGGAATGGTGCCGTGAGCGAGTCACATGACAACCACAGAAGAAAGGTTTCACACCCAGAGAGAGATGCCAAGAAAAATCATCCAAAACAGGCAAGTCAGGCAAAAGAATGACCGTGCCTTAAACGGCACAGCAGGGCCGGGTGTCCGGAGCCTCCAGCTGCCCCAGGGAGCGTAGCACCGCGGGGCTGGTGCTCACCGTTGACCAGGGCCTGGACTCTGAGCGCTACTTGGGTGTCACTCTACAGGAGACTGGCGAGCGAAAACGACCTTTGTCCAGGGGAACGTTACTGCCCCGAAGACAGCTGATCGGCTTTGTCCCCTTCAGCGGTCCCATCTCAGCGTTCTCCCTCCAGGGCTGTTCGCCCTCCTCCTCTCTACTCCTCTGAACCACCTTTACCCGGCGCCCCCAACCCCTCCATCGTGAGAGAAACAATTGAATGGATTAAGTCTTGACACGTGCTCACTCTACGTTTGTATGGAAATCATATCTAACTTCCGAAACACTGTACTCTGGCACAAAAGATTACGTGAAGAAAAGCAGGGGACAAGGCAGGGAAAGCCGCTACTTTCCGGCCAGGAAAATGCCGGCGTCGGGGCCCAGGGCCGCTCACCCAGCCGGTGCACACTCACTCCCTCCGCGGCTGCTCTCTCCAGCTGGAAGAAGTCGTAATCGAACCGGCTCACGTCCTCGCCGCCTCGCTCTGAGGGGGGCCCCACGTAGAGGTAGGCGCTGTTGGACCCGAAAATAACGCGGTCCTGGGGGGGAGAGGGACGGCTCAAGGGGAGGATGCTGACCTCGCGCGGCCCCCGCTCCGGAGGCCAGAGGGGTGAGGTCGGCCAGCTCCGGGAGGGCCCCCAGCTGTGGGAAGAGCCTCATCAATGAGGAAAGAAGGGGTGGCTCCTGCTTCCAGTTATTTCTTCCTTTATTCCACAGGGAGCACTCCCTCTCCGCCGGACACAGGCACCCAACAGACCCAGCCTCTCCCCTCCGGGACCTTGGAGACCAATGACACAATGGTCTATGCGGGAGGCTTGAAGGAGAAGGACGCTGCTTCTGCAGAGCGTGCAAGGGGGCCTGATTCACACTGAGGCCTAGAGAACTCTTCCGAGGTGTGCCCTTTAAGGTGGGACTTCTGGGGTGGAAGCTTGGGAAGACTGCCGCAGAACAGGGCCCGGGGGGGTTGAGCAGCCAAACGTGACGGGGGAGGGCGGTGAGGCCACGGGAGGCGGGGAGAAGGGGGCAGCTCACCCAGGTGTCATAAAAGGGCCGAGACCGAGGATTTCCAGAAGGAAGGCCTTTGGCTGCAGGTGGAGAAGGGGTGGGAAAGGGGCTGGGCCGTGGGGAAGCTGGAGGAGCCCTGTGGGGCCGGGGACTCGGCCAGGTGGCCGGGGGTGTGGAGGAGGCGGAAAGAGCCGATGTTTGCAAGTTGCCGTGCAGCCTCTCTCAAGGACAGGCTTTAAAAAAATCTAAAATGAGCCCTGGCTGGCGTAGCTCAGTGGATTGAGCGCAGGCTGTGAACCAAAGTGTCGCAGGTTCGATTCCCAGTCAGGGCACATGCCTGGTTGCAGGCCACAGCTCCCAGCAACCGCACACTGATGTTTCTCTCTCTCTCTCTCTTCCTCTCTCCCTTCCCTCTCTAAAAATAAATAAATAAAATCTTAAAAAAAAAAATCTAAAATGTTAGGTACTGTTGGAGTTGGGTGGGGTCTTGCTGATCATTTAATCTAGTTCACCCCCCTTCTGTCTCATGGGTGAGACCCAGCGGAGCGAAGGGCTCCCCAGGAACACGCAGCGAGTGAACATCAGGTCTCCCAACGGCAGAGCTGGGACCACGGCAGCACCGTGCTGAGGCGGCAGCCCCTCGCCCTGCCCAGCCCCCACCCTCATGCTCTCTCTCTGGTTCGACTCAGGGAGTCCTGCAGCCAGGCAGGGAAGCTTACCAAATGCTGCAGCTTCGTCTTGGCCGTGATGGGCACCCCGTTAACGACGACCTTGCATTTGCTGTGCGGAGTGACTGTCACTTTACCGTCCAGATTTGTGAAGGAAGCGTGTTTATCCGAAATTCTAGAAAGACAAGTTTGTCTAGCTGACGAAAAGAATGATGGTTTTAGTTAACAGTTTAGGGGGTTTCTTCTCCTTTGCACACGTAAGAAAGAGCCCCCAGCTGCTGGAGGTGGCCGGGGGCATCTGTGGGGCTCCCGTGGGTGGGGATGGAGGACTAGGTACAGAGGGACCCTGCACACGGAGCTGGGACGCTGCCAAGCTGTTCTGGTATCAGTGGGGCTGGTTCTAGCTGCGTGCTGACGGGTGCAAGGCGCTGGGGGCCAGGCACAGGGGTCATGGCTGCGGTCCTCAGGATCTCCCAGGCTGGAGGGCCTGGGTGGAAGGGAAATGCAAACAGGTGTTTCAGAAGAGGTGCTGGGGCAGGTGGCTGACAGTGGGGGCCTGGGGCTTAGGTATGTAGGGGGTGTTGGTCAGTAAGGCCTCTCTCTGGAAGAGCCGATCAAGCCTATTGGCTAGAAATGTGGGGGCAGCCCAGGACACAGTGGTCCCAGAAGGAGGAGAGGGGGCTCCAGAGCAGAGGCTCCCCCAGAAGAGAGGACACAGAGGTGAGAGGCAGCTCTGAGCTTAAGAAACCAGCCACAGAGCTCCATAGAGGACCCTGAGGGCGACCTTGGGGAGAGGTCACCTGCAAGTCACAGGTCCGGGCTGCAAGCGCAGGGATCCGAGGGTGCTTTTGCTTTTGGCAGTAAACCTGTCCTTTTAACTCTCTTCATTTCCTGGCTGGATCTACTATTGTCTTGCTGTGAAGACACAGAGTCTAGCAACTGACTTTCCCTTTTGTCCCAAGATCAGAGTCCAGGAAACAAGATGCAGCAGGAGGGATTTCAGTGAGGGAGCGAGAAAGCCTCCCTGATGCTTGCTTCTGCAAACACTGGACGGGGTGGGCGAGGCAGGGCTGGGGCGTGCTCGTCCTCCGTGGTCCGGCAGGCTTTGCGGCCCGGCCCGCGGGACACCAGGTGGATTTCAAGAATGCCTCGGGTCTGAGTGGTCACAACTCGCTAAGGCTGGACGGAGGTGGTTTGTGGAAACTCACCCCAGACCTTGAAGAGTAATGGCATTTGAAGCCGCTCGACCAGCGTCACACGAACCTGCGAAGAGTTAGTACAACTTACGTTCAGATTTGGTTCAGGACGTGACCTCCAGGTACCATGTCTGATGTATGGACGGGCAGTGCCATTTCCTCTCCAATAGGATCACGAGAAGGGATTTCCCCACTGGGATTTTTGATCGGAATGGTCCTTGGACATCGCCTTACCTTTGGGATTATTGTACTCTCTGCCTTTTGTGTGTGTGTGGGGGGGATTCCTAACTTTTTAGAAGTTCCACCTTCTTCCCAGGAATTCTGGAGGAAGAAGCTGTTGAGCCCGGGCCTTAGGAGACACACGGAAGCAGGGCCGCAGGGCAGGCCCTGGTCTGCGAGGCGCTGTCTCTGCCCAAGTGCTGAAAGCACTGCCCGGACCACCTGGGGGCTGGCCCCTCCCCCCCCCCTCCCGTCTCTCCTGAGTCCCCTGCTGTCTTGAGTGCTCACAGGGCAGGGAAAGCTAGATGTTATTATAATTCTGTTGCCATTTCCAATGGCTGAACGGATAAAATGTGGTACATACATACGATGAAATATTATTCAGCCTTAAAAAGGAAGGAAATTCTGGCACCTGCTATATAACCTCATTGGACGTGGAGGATGTTCTGCTAAGTGAAGTAAGCCAGACACAAAAGGACAAGCACTGTAATGCTCCACCTGCAGGAGGCACCAGAGCAGTCAGATTCCCAGAGACAGAGAGAAGGGTGGTGGCCGCCGGGGCTGGGGCGGAGAAACAGGAGTTAGTGTTCAGTGGGCACCGAGTTTTGGTTCGGGGAGATGAGGAAGTTCTGGAGAGGGCTGGGGGTGACGGCTGCACAACCGTGTGAGTGTGCTCAATGCTGAACCACATCCCTAAAAATGGTGAACGCGATGAGTCTGATGTTACGTGTGTTTTACCAAAATGAAAAAGGAAAGACGCATGCTCCTGGGACCAGGGCACGGGAGCGGGACAGGGGGTCCGGGTGAGTACCGGCCTGAATGAAGTACTTGAGGACCCCGGTGAGCTGCGGGTCCTCGTTGACGTTGAGGAGGTGCGGGAGTGTCTTCAGCATCTGCCGCTCCTGGAGGAGAAGTGCAGAGGGTTCCCGTCACCGGGCGGGGCCAGCACGCTCCAGAGAGCAACGTATCCTTCCCGCCTACTCCTCACCGAAGCCATCTGTCTGTGCATCCCGTCAAGCCCACTGGCGAAGCAGGAGGAGGGGAGGGAAGCCGAGTGGGGCTGTGGGCTTCCCGGATCACAGGGGTGAGACCCTCAGCAGGTGGCGGGCAGGGGCCTGAGCCCTCTGGACAGGGCTGTTCCAAAGCACAGCCCGTTCCTGACTCGCGTCCCCTTCCCAGCTGCCCTCGCGCTGTCCCCTCCACTTTGACTTGACCACCATTTCTTTCAGGCTCCAGGTGTCCCCAGGTGTCCTCCCTCTGGTACCCACCTTGGGTACTCCTTCCCCGGGTCAGCGCTTAACCTGCCACCCACACCTCTTCCGCCTAGTCCTGCTGGCCAGCTCAGACAAGCAGACGTTGCTGGCCGTGTGGCAGTGGCCCTGCCCCCTCCCGGAGACCCCGGCGAACGTCATCCTTTAGCACAGCATCGAATGCCTGGTGCTGTGTGTGGGGAGGACGGACAGACAGAACTGGGATAAAATATCCGGGCACAAGGACGGCTGCTACATCTTGGAGTTCTGATAAAGAGTAAAGACGGTAAAAATCCTTCCCATTTCACATCCACACAGAACACAGAATCCTGTGTTCTTGCCTCTGGCGACTCCTGAGCCCTGCAGCTAGGAGTCGAAAACCCAGCTACCCCTTACGTGTGGACTCACTTGGACTCACATTTTAATAGCGCACCTGGCTGCTGTGAGACCCCATGTTATGCCCACCCCCTAGAATCCCTGGACCCTAACCTCACCTGGCCTCCTGATGCCATACGGATCCCTTCCCCCCTCCGCTGCCACCACCAGAGGCTCACATCTGATCTGGGCTTTGGGAGCTTTTCAGGAGCCAGACCTGCCCCCTCCCACCGCTCCCGAAGTGTTCCCAGTGCGGCCCATGACTTCGGGATTTGTTCAGAGCCTGTGTCTTTGGGGAGTGAGGTCATGGTGAAGGTGGGGTGTTGGCATGAGGCCAAGAGGTCCTGGCCCTGACCTAGGTATGGAATTCACATCGCAGCCCACTTATGCTCTGCGAGTGCCAGGAGAGGCAGCGTGGTTCAGGGGCACACCATACAGTCCCAGAAGACAACTCCGTTTCCTCAGATTCTCCCCAAACTCTGCCAACAACCTTGAACTCTATCCCCAGCCTCACTAGTCTGTCCGCAGCAGGGCTTCTCCGCTTCCTTCCCTTTCATGCCGGGCCGCCCCTCCCCTAACTCCCCCCGAGAATATCTGTTAGTCCCATGTCACATTGCACAGGTCGCCCATTCGCTGCAAATCCCCCTACAGCCGCGCAGACAGCCACGGGGTGCGCATCTGGCCG
This sequence comes from Phyllostomus hastatus, assembly GCF_019186645.2. Classification (NCBI taxonomy): domain Eukaryota; kingdom Metazoa; phylum Chordata; class Mammalia; order Chiroptera; family Phyllostomidae; genus Phyllostomus; species Phyllostomus hastatus. Next base: position 11,484,726 of record NW_025333607.1, read on the forward strand.
CGGCCTCCGCAGGTGCAGGCGGCGAAGCTCACCTGGGCGAGGGCCACGTGGTGCTGCCGCCATTCCTCCCGCGCCTGCGCCAGCTGGTGCGCCCAGGGCAGCTGCGGCGAGCCGGGCCGGGACCCAGGTTCCGCCGGCGGAGACGCTGGCTGCGCTGCGGGGAGGGAGGGGCTTAGCAGCTGGTTGGGGAAGGCGAGGCTGCAGCAAGTCTCGTTCTCGGGCGGAACGCGAGATTCTTGGCGGGAGTCGCGGCCGAGCTGCACGGACGCGGGAGGAAGGCACCGCTGGGTAAGTTCTGCAAGGTGCCATCACCTTCTCGTGCAGAGGAAGCTAGAGCTGGGAGGTCCTGGTAGGAGGAGGCGTGAAGCTCCGTGTTCTGCTTTCATCCCTGTCGGCCCTGTGGTCACGGGAATCTCTCCGGGGCCCGGGATTCGGGCATTGATCCTACGTTTTTCGATCGGTCTGTGTCGGTGCTTATGAACAACGAAGTAGACGCTGTGCTTAGGTCAAGCACATGGAGGTTTCGAGGGTACAGAGGTCTGTGACCAAGCGCAGCCGTGCCTGGGCCGGGCTGGGCACTGACTCGAATTTAGTAGGAGCTTCGTTGGGGCCGAAGTCTTAGTGAGTCGGGGGCCCGCGGGTGTGAGCCAGGGCGGGCGGCAGGGGTGGCGACCCGACCCCGAGAGCTGGATGTGGAAGCCGCGTGGGGTGTGGAGACAGGGGCGCTCCCGCTTGTGCAGGACCGCGTTGGGTCGGTTGGTCCATGGCGCTGCCGCTACCAGAGAGTCCCCGCGGAGTGAGGGAGCCCCGCTGGAGCAGCGGGCTCGGTCCCAAGGGCAGGGTGGTGGCTGTGGGCCTGAGCACTGGACACGGGAGGTGTTGGACTCATGGAAACACTGGTGTAATGCTGAACGCTCCTACCGCCTTTACTTTGCGTTGTATTTTGCCTTTTCTAAGTCATTATTGGGCATAAGGTTACATGTACCTCGGTGCTTCCAAACTGAGAAAGCCGCGGCCTTAACTTGCAGTGGAGGTTCGCGCTGATTGCACAGTGGGGTCACCTGGGGCACCTGAAGACCGACTGTGGACCAGTCACCAGGTGGCTCTAATGCGCAGCCGGGGGAGGGCCCTGCTGCTAATTCTTATTGAGCTTCAAACATCACCTGGCACATCAGTAACATGAGGCCGTGGACAGAACAATCATCACATGACCTCGGTCCACCTGTGCTGAGGGCAAAGCCGTCCTAGTAGAAACGATGGACTCAAAAATGGGAATGAGCCTTGGCTGGTGTAGCTCAGTGGACTGAGCATGCGCTGCGAACCAAGGGGTCGAGGGTGCGATTCCCAGCCAGGGCACATGCCTGGGTTGTGGGCCAGGTCCCCCGTGGGGGTATGGGAAAGTCAACCACATATTGATGCTTCTCTTTCTCCCTTCCCCTCTCTAAAAATAAATAAAATCTAAAAAAAAAGAGTAACCATAGGTTTTAAAAAATGGCAATGAAATAGGCTGAAGTGACCACTTTAAAGGGCAGGAACACAATTGCTTACAACTGCGTGTGAATCTACATTTATCTCAAAATGAAAAGGTGGGTTTTTTTTTTCCAAAGTGAAGGCCAAAATGCCCTGGACAAGACCCCCAGGGCGCCCGCTGGCTGCTGGCTGGGACTCAGCATTGACCCCTGACCCAGTTTACCTGCCATGCTGGAGTTGCCACCTCCGGGCAGCAGTTTGCTGTTCCCCGCCCTCGACTCCGGCGTCAGGGCCGCGGTGTTGACCACAGCTTTGTTCCGGACCTTTTTAGCCCTTTCGGGTGCAAACGGGAACATGCTCTCAGGCCCGGGCCCCAGTGTACTGCGCATGCTCAGACCTCAAAGGGTCCAGGGGGAGCCTTTCACCCCCGGTGACTCCGGACTCCACGCTATGTGGCGGGCAACGACAGGGAGACTGAGAGCTAACCGCTGCGGGATTGGCATCCACGCTTCCTCCCCTGGATGTGAGCCCAGAGTTCCTCCCCCACTCAGACCCAGAGTGACAGAATGACAGGCCCCGGGGGGAGGGGGGCGCCCTGAGACCCCAACTCTATTTCCTCTCGTTTCCTTTCCTCTCACTCGAATCATTTCCTTCTGCCTTCGCCTGGACCCCTTCCCAAAATGCCATCCCCCCTCCCGCAGGTTACCAGAAGACTTTGCCTGGCTTAGAATGTAGAATCATATGGATAATGAATATTCATAAATGTACCTTTCAGCATATCTTAATGTCGATAAAGTTTCCTCATAGCAGATGTCAGCTGGACTTATGGCTGCTATCTGTAAACAAAAATTCCCTTTTAGGTTTTGTTTTTATTATTATTGATCTTATATAGCAATGTACAAAGAACATCTTGTAATTTACAGTATTGTTCAAACTTTACAACTCAGAAAACTGAGGCTTAGGGAAAAGCAGTGCGCCCAGGGTGGCCCACATGATGCCTGGCGGAGCTGGGACTTGAACCAGCCCAAGTAACTCGCACTGCTGTGCTGCGGGCCCCTCACCCCACCGCCCTGGGGACCTAGTCCCCGGCAGCTTCACTCGGGGTTTAAACGACAGTCGAACTGTCATGAAACCCCTTAGCATTGCAGTGACCAGTAAACGTTGCCCGTGACTGGGTAGCCACATGTAAGGGTTTCAAGTCTGGCTGTTGACTTTGGGTTCATTGCTCTAGAGTTCAAACGAGAACACCCTGTCTGCTGAACTGGAGGTGAGCGGGGCCCCTGCGGGTGGACAGGAGGGAGGTGACTGGCCATGTGGTGACGTGGCTTCGGCGGCCTGGAGGCCCCGAGCCAGAGCACCTCCAGCCGGGTGAATGCTCCCTGGTTCCGCTCTGCAGCCTTAGAAGCTCGTGCGTTAACCCACCTCGTTTAACCACCGAGCAATACAGATGCTGCTCGACGTGCCATGGGGGTACAGCCCGATAAGCCCATTGTAAGTGGGAGACGCATCTAACGCACCCGCCTACCGAACATCACGGCGTAGCCCTGCCTGGCTCCCACATGCTCACGACATTTCTGTGAGCCTAGAGTTCGGCAGGTCTCTTGAGTTTCATCCCAAGAGTCACTGCCTTCCCCCTCCTCCTCCTCCTCCTCTCTCCAGAAGCAGGAGACACAGGCAGGCATTTTGTAAACATGATGGGGCGCGAAAACACAACATGCAGAAACACGCCAGCCACACAGTGCCGCCGGCTGTGCACCCTCGTGACCACGCGGCTGGCAGGGCAGGACGCCTGGGCCCACTGCCCAGCCTCACCCGAGAGGGTGCTGCGAGCTCGTCCCCCGCCCGCGGGAAGATCAAAATCTATAACTCGAAGTGTGGTTTCTACGGGCTGTGTCGTCGAAACGTGATAAGCTGAGCAACTGGAAGCCACAGACTGTCTGTATTTCCAAGCAGATACTGCTATCTCAGAATGAAAAGGGGGCTTTTAGGAGAAGTAGGCTGCAATGGTCTGGAGCCCTAGAGATTCCAGAGCCGGGACGTTGGCTTGGCCACTGCTCTTTTTCTTTCGCCTCCTGAGATGCCCCGTGACCTCCTGCCCGCCGTGGGTGTTGGTGGCTCGGTGTCACGCCTCAGTCAGGGCCTCCCCTTGCAGGTCTGGAAGCCACCCCTCTGCACGTGACTGCGCACACCTGCTCAGGAATGAGCCCACCATTCGGAAGGCACCTGATGGGCCACCTTTTACTCCAGGTTCTTGGGCGGTGCCCCATGGAGACCCACGGGGGCTGACAACCCGAAACACTTTAAAATGAAGCGTGCTAACGTCGTTAGGCAAGATTACATGACAGAGCAGAGATATGTTTTCCCGCGCATTTCGGAGAGAGAGGCCTGGTAACAGGTGCCGGCGGGAACCGACTGACCAGGAAGCAGCCGGGGGCCAGCACAAGGCTGGGGGCAGAGTTTGCCCCGTGGTGGTTCTCCCTGCACCCGCATTTCAACGCACCCTGCCTGGTCCCCGCCTGGCCATCCTCCACTGATAAGGCTCTGCGGTCTTTGCCGGGAGGACACGCTTTAGCCGCTCTCCAGGGGGCACGTCTGCCGTGTGTGTCTCAAGGCCAGTTACCTTCCCGCCTTGCGGTGAAATGACCGCTGACTTAGAATAACATGACACTGTTATTTTATAAATCGGTTCGTTTTTCCCTGGTAATAAAGTCGTGTGTGTTCCTTGTAGGGAACCTGAACACTGCACAAAAGAATAAAAAATCGGGACGTGCCATTCGAAAGGTTCTTGGAACACCGCAGTGGAGAGAGCGTGGGAGTCGGGAGGTGGGTGTGAGCGGGTGCCGTGTATAAGTGCAGAGTGCAGGCTGGCAGTGGGGGGCAGGGGGCAGCCTTAACCACGACCACAGCAGCGGGGACCATCTAGAAGGGCGCGGCGAGTCATTCACCAGGGTGGTCCGGCTGTTCCCACCCAGCGCCGACTGGAGCAGCTTGGTGAGCACCGAGTCTCTGTAGGGAACGTGCAGGACTCTCCTCCCCACGGCCGCGTCCGCCAGGGCACTGCAAGGAACAGGAGACGCGAAAAAACAACACGTTCAGCACGTGCCTCCAGGAGAACTCCGCCTCCCTGGGGGTGAGTCAGAGAGGGGTCTCACGTCCCCCCTGGGCCCTGGAGGTCTGAGACGTGACTCCAAATAACAGCCAACCATTGAGACACCTTCTGAGAAGACGCTGAAGCTGGGTAACCAGGACGCCTGGCTTCCTCTCCTGGTGAACCCTGCAGAAACAGGAGCCCAGAGGGAAGCCCAGGTCCGAGGGGCTGACCCCTGACACCTGGTGAGCATGCGGGCTACTCTGAGTCTGTGTACAGAGAAGGGTTACGCCCTGGTGCAGAGGGTGGCAGGCTAGCAGTGAGTGGAGAGCTGTGGGGTGACGCCCTTGACTGCCTTCCTCACACAGCCTTGAGGACAGCCCGTGAACTTGGGACCCCCTGTGACTCCTGCACCAGAGTATGATGCCTGGGAAGCAAAGGTCCCAGGCCCCGCCCCGCTCCCGGGGACCACAGAGAAAGCAGCGTTGGCATTGAAGACAGTGGGGAGGAGGGGGAGGCAATGCCTGTGTGAGAAGTAGCTCAGAGAAAAGAAATGGAGAAAACTGATCTAGCAGATTTGGGGAAGGAACACCACTGGGAGTTTGCCATCAGCAGAATATCACCGCGGAAAATCTAAAGCACGTACTTCAACCAGGGGGAATTCGATCTTAGAGAGCAGTTCGGGGATTTAAGAAGTGAATAATTTAAAAAAAAAGGTGTGGTTAATGTAAATGAACACTATAAAATGGCAATGTCCTTTGGGGTTAGAGGAGAAGAGAATTCAATTACATATCAGCAATTACGTATGTAGGGTGAGGGTCTGTGTATTATCCAGAAAGGGGATAAAGTGTCTACTACATTTAGACTTTTGATCAACGAGCTAAGAAACAGCCAAGCGTGTCGAGGTTTGGTGTGTGACGGAACACAGCAGGTCACTGCGGGTGGAGGGACCAGTCACTCTAAGGGAAGAATGATGAAAAGAATTCTGCCTTACGCACTGAAGTCAGCTCCAGGTGCGTGGGAACTCAAGTGTCACAGAGGTAGATACCTTTCTGATTCTAATTTTCTTAAATAAAACAAAATCGTAGAACTTAAGCCAATATCCTCATCTGTTAGGCAAACTAATCCTTGGTGACAAAGGTCAGTTTTCTGGGTGGGAGTAAAAGCCAGGAGCGGTGTGAACCAAAGTGTTGCAGGTTCAATTCCCAGTCAGGGCACATGCCTGGGTTGCAGGCCACAGCCCCCAGCAACTGCACATTGATGTTTCTCTCTCTCTCTTTCTCCCTCCTTTCCCTCTCTAAAAATAAATAAATATTTTTTAAAAAAGCCAGGAGCGGGGTTGTAAATCCCCTTTACCCCCTTTCTTTCACTTGACTTTTATTTACAAAAATTCCTTTTTAAATGTATTCTTTGCTCTATAACTATGTAAAATATGTACCTGGTTCCCAAGTGAAATCTACGAAGCAAGATGTATTCAGAGAAGTCAAAATTGTATCCTTGTCTTCCCCACCTCCCTCACAGGTAAAAGTTTTATTTTCTCTAGTTTTTATTCTGTCTTCCCATTGTTTTTATCTATTTTTAAATTTTATTTTTAAAGTATACTTTATAGTCAGCATTCTTTTTTATTAGTTTCAAGGGTACATACAGCCTAGTGGTCAGATTGCAAAGTGATCCACTCGGTATTTTAAGTGCCCACCTGGCGCCACACACGGTTGTTACGTATTATTGGCTGTGTTCCCTGCGCTGTACTTACATCCCCGGGACTGTTTTCCGGCTGCCAGTCTGCACTTCATTCCGCCACCTGTTTCACCCAGCCCCCCACGTCCCTCCCTCTGGCGACCGCCGGTCTGTACCCAAGAGTGTGTTTCAATTCTGTTCATTTACATTGTCCTGTAGACTCCTCATGTAAGTGAAATCATGTGGTGTTTGTCTTTCTCTGTCTGCCATTTCACTGAGGATAATACCCTCTAGGTCCATCCATGCTGTCACAAATGATATGATTTCATTCTTTTTTTTTATAGCTGAGTAATATTTCATTGTGTAAAGGTGCCACAGCTTTTTTGTCTACTTGTCTCTGATGGGCACTTGGGCTGCTTCCATAGCTTGGGTATTGTCAGTAGCGCTGCACTGAACATAAGGGTGCCTATGTTCTTTCAAACTAGTGGTTTGAATTTCTTCAGATAAATTCCCAGAAGTGGAACTGCTGGGTCATAAGGCGGTTCCATTTTTGATTTTTTGAGAAACCTCCACACTGTTGTCCATAGTGGCTGCACCAGTCTGCATTCCCACCAGTAGTGTGCGAGGGTTCTCTTTTGCCCACATCCTCGCCATCATTTGTTGTTTGCTGATTTAAGAAATATTCTGTATCTTGCCCTGGCTGCTGTGGCTCAGTGAATTGAGTGCTGGCCCTCAAACCAAAGGGTCGCTGGTTTGATTCCCCAGTCAGGGCACATGCCTGGGTTGTGGGCCAGGTCCCCTGTGGGGCGCGCGTGAGAGGCAGCCACACACTGATGTTTCTCTTTCCCTCCCTCCCTTCCCCTCTCTCTAAAAATAAATAAAATCTTTTTTTAAAAAAGAAACATTCTGTATCTTAATATGGGTGATAATTACATAGATATACATGTGTAGATTCATTAAAATGAACATTTAAAGTTTGTGTACTTTGTGTAATTTATACCTTAACTTAAAAAAGCAAGACCCAGAAGATAATATTTTATCCTTTTAACAAAGTTCAAACACGAGTGCTCCTAAATAATATTCACATGTGATGAGATAAGGAAGGATGAAAAGAGGGGGGAGAGAGAGAGAACATAAAATTCGGGATGGCGGTTACCTCCAAGGAAAGCACAGGGAAGGAAGGCCAGCTGTCCATTGCGTTGGGTGGTGTTTTTTTTTTTTTTTTTTAAATATTTTATTTATTTATTTTTAGAGAGGGAAGGGAGGGCGATAGAGAGAGAGAGAGAGAGAAACATCGATGTGCGGTTGCTGGGGTTTATGGCCTGCAACCCAGGAATGTACCCTGGCTGGGAATCGAACCTGGGACACTTTGGTTCCCAGCCCGCGCTCAATCCACTGAGCTACGCCAGCCAGGGCGGGTGGTGGTTTTATTAGTGTTCATTTTATGAAAAAGCAATTAACTAGTTTAAAGTGAAATACGCAGGAGGACCAGCCAGTGATGACCGTGAGTCATGAACCAAGACGTATGGTTAGTGTGGTTTTTGATACCTGAGCTCATTTTTACGGCACCACAAGTGAATGAACACCTACCCGCCGATGACTTACCTGATGACGTTTCCTAAGTTGGTTAGACTCAGGTTAACGCGGGACCCTTCCCTCAGTCTGTCTCCCTCGGATCCCGAGGATTTCTGTCTTTCACTTCCCGCCAAGTCCACCAGGTGAATGCTGGACTGTTTGCTGAGGCCCCTGTCCGGGAAGACCTGCGGAGAGCAGCACACGGCACGCCTCAGAGGGCCGGCGGGCGGCCCGTGGGGCCGACCGAGTTTACACCTCGCAGTAGTGTGTCTCATTCCGGTTCCCACACACAAAGGATAAAGCACCGTTTACAAGTCACAGGGCTGTCCTCCTAACAGTGACATTTTACAGTAACACATCACCAGGCCCAAGGCTCTCGGTCGCCCCTTCCCAATTCTGCAAAGCTATTTCCGGGCAATGTATTAGATTTCCAATGACTGCTGTAGTGTTTCTGTGGTTAGCAAATATTTTACATGTAAAACACTGTGAAATCTGCCAAAGCAGTAACTGTTCGGTACGGAGTGGTCGTGTAGTGGAGAGAGCATGGATTTTAGAACACTGCGGAGTCCCCTGCTGGTTACGTGGCAGGGAGCACAGGACGATGTTTCGGAGCCGTAACCTGCTCAGCTGTGAAACGGGTGGGTAGCCATTGGTGGGACATTCGGGGAGTGAGCGGTCATCGGTAGTGTGGCTGTCCCTGCACCCGGCGTTGTTATTGCTGACACCGGTGCACGGTGTCCCTGCACAGTGTGCAGGGATGCTAGGTGCCTGCAGGTCTCTGGGCTCATGTTTCCCAGCTGCTTTCTTCTTTTCTAAAATACCGAGGTAAAAAAAACAGGGCAAACCACTTACAAAGTTCATGAATTCTCCTAACGTGGGGAAGCCAAGGGAATAGTACTTAAAAGTTCACAAAGCTCTTTAGCACGCCGTGTTTTATTTAAGCCTTCCCTCACTCCTGTGCGGAGGGCTCTCCGTCTCATTTCACGGTGCAGGAAACTGAGACTCGGGGGCTGGGAATGAAGTCACACACGGACGGCGCTTCCCCACCGTCCCTGGTCAGAGCAGGACACCTTCATTCGCTGTTGTGCTGGTGCTGGTGCTGTGGCTGAGGGATGCGGTACAATCACAGCTCCTTGCAGCATTCACCCAGGCTTGGGGAGCAGCCGTTCCCCGATAGGAGGGGTGGGGTTTGTTCGCGGACCCTTCTCAGGTACCCAAATCTGAGGATGCTGAAGTCCCTTATGTAAATAGCATGGCATTCGCATATAGCGTGCACACATCTCCCGTATCCTTTAAATCAGCCACGGGTTACTCAGGTAGTGCCCGGCACAGTGTGGATGCCGTGGAAACACTGTTATGCTGTACTGTTGAAGAACAACACCAAGGAGAAAAGCCTGCAGTTCAGTGCAGACACAACCGCGGCAGCCCTGACCACCGAGTGCACGTCAGCAACCGCGTCACCCACTTTCCCAGATGCCGTGGGTGCACAGTTGGTTGAATCCACAGCTGTGGGCCCTGCGGATACGGGGGGCTGTCTGGAACCATTTCTGAATCACTCTGGCGACCTGGTGGAGATCGCGCTCGCATCCACACCAGGGAGGATCTCACTTATCACAGACTCTGGTTAGTCCACAGTGGCACGGATTCCCTGCTTCCCGAGACTTTATCCGTGGTCCTTCCAGCACCACGCTACCTGGTGGGCCCCTGGGCTCAGGGACCTGAGAGCTGGTCTGAGTTCGTCAGGGAGTCAGGCTGGGCACGGATGTGCAGGGAGGCAGGGAAATCCTAAGCACCCTGCTTCCTCCTGCTTTCTTGTGACTTACCACCTCCTGATTGGAAGTAGCCCCCTTAACCTATCACTCAAACTCAGAAGGACTCGACCGTGTTCACCAGCTCACTGTGCCGCTGGGACCCACTGCCTGGGACGCCCTTGGCGAGAGGTGGGGACAGCAGTGCCCACTGGGCCTCACCTGCTTGAACTGAAGGGTGATGACCATGTGGGACCTGCTGCTGCTGGCGTTGAGGTGGGTGGAAGCCGTGGTCCTCATTTTCGTTCCTTGTTGCATCAGCCTTTCGATCTGCGCGTAGCTCTCACACGGCACTGACTTCAGACCATCCACGTAGAAGCCCAGCTCCGAATCTTCCCTCACCCTCAGCCCTCCGGGCTGCTTGGCTCCAGACAGCAAATCCCTCACCTGTGGGGGGAGAAGGATCACAGCATGTCCCCTCCAGGAAGGCCGGGATTGCTGCTTACCTGTAGAGCTCTGCGGGAACGTATTAGGTGCTCAGCAAATATTTACTGGATGAATAAATGCATGTTACATTTCCATAGGTACCAGACGACCTCGTAATTTAAGAAAAAATAGGGAAATGCAAACAAGGAAATAGGGGAACCTGTTGTAATTACTGAAATCAGAAGCGTAATTTTTTTGTTTTTAGAAATTTGGCTTTATTACTTTCAAGTACTGAGAGCACTTCAATGCCTGTTAAACGAGCCAAGTCCGTTCACTTTCACATCATTTGTGGCAGCTTTTGTGCCTTGAGGGAAGAGCTGAGTAGTTGCACGGGAGACCGTATGGCCCTCAAAGCCTAAAATATAGGGTTGGCCAAAAAGTCCATATGGTTTTTCCTGTAGAATGAAAGACATAGTTTTCATTCTCACCAGTAACATTTATTGATTTGGATATTTTGAGCATGTTACCTCCCACAGGGTATAATGTTGACCGTTCTCAGTTACTCTCGATTTGACCGCTGTCCACTTCAACCGGCCGCCCGGCCGTGGAGCACCGTCCAGCGAGAAATCCCCAGCACAAAACCACCTTTGACACATTTGATCAGTCACAGCACCTTCTCTACACTCTGCACAAATCTTTTTTTGCATTTCAGTTGCATTTTTACCTTTTTTGAAATAATAAAGCATAATATGCTGAAAATGTTGGGTGTTTTCTTCCATCTTCAATATTGAGATAGGTACATAAGAATTCACCAATTTCGACAACTTTTTTTTATGCATGCTGATATGACAGCTGTCACAATACAGTCTAACAAATTGGTTTCAAATGGAGTTAAACATAACTAAGTGCTAGTAGACCCATCGTACAGGAAAAACGAGATAGGTAAACTTTTTGGCCAACCCAGTATAAGCATCTGGCCCTTGGAAGGTCACGTTTGCCAGCCCTGTACCACACGTCACACTGACAGGTCAGCCGCCTCGGGTTGCCCGAGGGCTGACATCTGAGCTGGATCTTGAACTTTGATGGTCCCCATGACAGCAGGGGGAGGGCAGGAACAGGGAAGTGACAGGCTCTGAGAAGGAGGAACGGTGCCGTGTGGCTGAAGCACAGAGGGTGTGGAGATAGGAGGACGTGAATTGAGGTTGCAGAGGAAGAGGGGGGGCCAGGCAGAGCCAGACTGGGGAGTTCAGGCTCTGTCTGTGCGGCGGGTGAGGGGCGCCCCGGTGCTGATGAAGCCGCGGAGTTTCTCAGGTGTGTGTGTGTCGGAAAGCAGAATCACCGTTACCTGTTCGTTGTAAATTTCCAGCATACTGAACGTCACCTGCAGGGGAAAGAGCCTGAGGTAAATGAACATTCTCTTGAAACTGTCATCTTTGAAAAAGAGAAGTAATATGGGAACAGTATAAATGTCCAACAAAGGGAACAGCTAACATGAAATGTGGTAAAACTCCATTTCACACGTAACACAAGGTTCTCCAATAATTTTAGTGATATGGAGGAAACTCTTAATACACATTTTTAAAAAATGCAAAAGTGCGTGTGTGTGTTTCAGCCTCAGTCTCAGTCGGGAACAGAAAAAGGTGGTTCTTTAGGGCTCACCCTCCCACCTGAGCACACGGAAAGAAAACTGGTCTTTTCCCTGCCGTGGTTTTGCAACAGTGCTGGCCAAGCTCACACAGTCTTGAACAAGAGGTTGGAGGGATCGCAATGGCTCTGATCTAGAGAAAAGGCCCTAAAGTTCTTTTTTTTTAATTTTAATTTTATTTTTCAATTACAGTTTCCATTTAGTAGTATTTTGCTTTAGTTTTGGGTGCATAGCACAGTGGTTAGAAAGTTACGTGCTTTACAAAGTGATCCCTCAGTATTGCCAGTCCCCACCCGGCACTGTACACATTATTACAACATTATCGACCTATTCCCTGTGCTGTGCTTTCCAGCCCTGTTACTGGTCCGTAACTACCAACTTGTGCTTCTTAATCCCTTCACCTTTTCCCCCCAGTCCTCCAGCCCCCTCCCCTCTGCCAGCTGCTGGTCCACTCTCTGTATCTGTGAGTGTGTTTCTATTTTGTTTGTTTTGTTCATTAGATTCCACGCATAAGTGAAGTCATGTGGTACTTGTCTTTCTCTGACTGACTCTTTGCACTGAGCATAATACCCTCTAGGTCCATCCACGCTGTTGCAAATGGTGAGATTTCACTCTTTTTTATTGCTGACGAGCATTCCATTCTGCATGTGCACCCCTGCTCTTTTATCTCAGTCATTGAAGGGCACTTGGGCTGCTCCCATATCTTGGCTCTCGTAAATAATGCTGCAGTGAGCACTGGGTGCATATAATCTTTTGAATTAGCATTTTGGGGCCTTCGTCAGCTATATCCCCAGAAGTGCAATTACTAGATCATAGGCAGTTTCATTTTTAATTTTTTGAGGTATCTCCATACTGTTTTCCACAGTGGCTGCACCAACCTGCAGTCCCACCAGCAGTGCACCAGGATTCCCTCTCTCCACGCCCTCGCCAGCACTTGTTTGTTGATTTATTGATGACAGTCATCCTGACAGGTGTGAGGTGACAGCTCATTGTGGATTTAATCTGTGTTTCTCTGATGATTAGTGACACTGAGCATCTTTTTATATGTCTTCTGGCCGTCTGTATGTCCTCTTTGAAGAAGTATCTATTCAGGTCCTCTGCCCGTTTTTTAGTTGGATTGTTATTTTGGTGTGGAGTTGTATGAGTTCTTTAGAAATTTTGGATGTTAACCCCTATTGGATGTACCATTGAAGAATATCTTCCCCCATTCAGTGGGTTGTCTTTTTTCATTTTGTTGATGGTTTCCTTTGCTGTGCAAAACTTTTAATTTGTTGTAGTCCTATTTTTTTCTGTCTCCTTTGCCTGAGGAGATACATCAGAAGAAATATCACAAAGAGAAATGTCTGAGGTTTTACTGCCTGTGTTTTCTTCTAGAAGTTTTATAGTTTTGAGTCCAGGATCTAAGTCTTTAGTCCATTTTGAGTTTGTTCTTGTATATGGTGTAAAAAAGTGGTCTCATTTCATTTTTCTGCACATATTGCTCCAATTTTCCCAACAATATTTATTGAATACATTGTCTTTACCCCTCTGTATGTTCTTGCCTCCTTTGTCGTATATTAACCGACCACATAGGTGTGGGTTTATTTCTGGTCTCTCTATTCTGTTCCATTTATCTGTGTGTCTGTTCTTATGTTACTAGCATGCTGTTTTGATTACTATAGCCTTGTAGTATAGTTTGATATCAGCTAGCGTGATACCTCCAATTTTGTTCTTCTTTCTCAAGATTGCTGTGGCTATTTGGGGTCTTTTATGGTTCCATGCAAATTAATGGATTATTTGTTGTAATTCTGTGAAAAACACCATTGGTATTATGACGGGAATTGTGTTGAATGTGTAAATTGCTTTGGGTGGTATGGGCTTTTCAATGATGTTAATTCTTCGTATCCATGAGCATGGCATATGCTTCCAGTTATTTATATCCTTTTCAGTTTCTTATAACTTTCCAAGTACAAATCGTTTATCTCCTTGGTTAAATTTATTGCTAGGGGTTTTTATTTCTTTTTATTTTTTTTATGCAATTGTGAGATTGTTTTCTTAGTTTCCCCTTCTAATAATTCATTATTGGCATATACAAATGCAACTGATTTCTGGATATTTATTTTGTACCCTGCTACTTTACTGAATTCACTTATCAGTTCTACTGGGTTTTTGGTGGAATCTCTAGGGTTCCCTCTATATAGTATCATGCCATCTGCAGATAGTGATTGTTGTACCTCCTCCTGTCCAATTTGTATGCCTTTTAGTTCTTCTTCTTGTTTGATTGCTGTGGTAAGGACTCCAGTGCTGTGTTGAATAAGTAGCGAAGGCGGACATCCCTGTCTTGTTTCCAGTGTTAATGGAAACACTTTTAGTTGTTGCCCATTGAGTGTGATGTTGGCTGTGGGTTCATGAATATGTTGCTGTGGGACACTCACGTGTAAGGTCTGGTGTGGACACAGGCTTTTCTTTCTCTTGGACATGGGAGTTTTTAACCTATACATGCATTACTTTGAAAAAAATTTAAAAATCAGAAATATACTGAAATGTTAATAGTATCTGGGTGATAAGATTATGGGTAATTTCTGTTCTCTAACTTGGACACATTATTTTTAAAATCAGGGAAGAATTCGGATAAAAAGTCAATACGTCACTGACTTTTCATATCACAAATTTCATCTCTTTTGCCACTTAGAGGAAGCAGAAATGTGGACTACGGTTACAGAGACTCGCTGACATTTAACTAGCACACTTTAAAGCTAATCACATTGATGGTTACTCTTCGTCGTGAAAATGTCACCAGTCTTCAAATGACCCTAAAATTCAGTCTTGGGCCTCTGTGCTAGGACAAGAAAGAAGCTTTGATGGGACCATTAAGAAACAAAGTAACATTCTTTATCTAGAAATAAAAGTCAGTACATCATGATGGGAACACGCCCACAACCTTATAGAAGAGGGGAGTCTTGGAACTCATCGAGTTGAGTTAGTATTAAAGATGTCCACCTCTCTGATGCTCAACATGCCTGTCATAAATATTTCCTTGGGCTTGTCTCCATAGAATCAGACAATTCAACATTTTATTGGCTGCAATTTGGTTTTGTAACTACACAGTAAGGATTTGGGTATGAAAAGTTACCATTATCCTAACTTAGAGATGCCACCAACTTCCTTTTAAGGTAGGGGGTTTCCAAAATGGGGGAAAATGCCTTACAGAGAGTCTCTTGGAATAACACGTACCTGGTATTCTTGATTTCTCTCCCGGTTCTCGATTGCTTGAAAGAGCTCTTCACACACACTGGGAATGAGGCCCTTGTTGGCGCCAAACCCGATCATGGAGTAGCTCTTCCCGGAGCCCGTCTGGCCGTAGGCCAGGAGGGTGGTGTTGTAGCCCTGCCAGGCGCTGTCCAGGACGCCCCGGCCCAGGTCGCGGAAAACTTCTCTCTGAGGAGAGAAGGTCGCAGGCATCAGGTTCAGTGCCGGCTGTTCACAGGACCCTGAAAACCTCCCACATATTCTGATTTTGATGAATTCTACCCTAATTAGCACCACACAAGCTACTTAAGATATGCCTCGAGTTGCTGCCTTAGAGCCCGTAGAAGAGAGCCAGACACCTAAAAGGGTTTTTGTCCATTTGGAAAACACTGATCACGGGGCATCACCATGGGTCTCCAGTTATTATTATTACCCATAAGGAATTTGGGGATTTTGTAGCCTCTCCAGAGCATGGGTTGGTTCTTCCAAATTCAGCAAGCCCACAGAGATTTCAAGGCATCGAGGGACAGAGGCTGGTCAAAGAGTTTTCCACTTTCTGTTCTTCAAACAGTGGCATCCCAGGGTTTCTACACTGACTCCTCTGCCCTGCACTCGGCTCTTTGTTCACGAGACCTGCTGGTTCTAAAGTGGTTCTCTAGCACCCCCCTCCCACCCTCCTAACACAGGTGCCGTTCTCTAAGGGGCAGGGACACCTGCCTGTGCCCACAGCAAAGACAGGATGTGGCTTGACTCTGTTATTACCTGGACTGTGGCTATAGCCCGTAAGAATTCTCTTATTTGAGGCTGTTTCAAAGAGTACAGTATTCTTTACTTTCTAATAGCAACAAAATGATAAGCATTACTTGCTCCATTTGTGACAATATATACCTTTGTGTAATTTATACAATTTCTATTTCTGGGGAAGAAGCAAATACCAACCCAGTGTGATGCCTGTAAGGACAGTACGCAGCAATCACCACGTTTGTTACACTACTCATTGCACGTGCGGTGGGGACGAAAATGATCACACCACTTAATTGCTCTTTCTGGTTTTTCATATGTGGGTATTGATTTTGTACTCTGCAACTTGACTGTGCTGATTATTTCTGATAGTTCTTGGTGGAGTCTTTAGGGTTTCCTCTCTATAAAATTCGGTCACCCACAAATAGTTACAGCTTTACTTCTTCCTTTCCCATTTGGATGCCTTTTATCCATTTTTCTGGCCTGACTGCTCTGGCTGGGACTTCAATGACCACGCTGAGTAAGAGTGGGCATCCTTGTCTTGCTCCTGATCTTAGAGGAAACACTTTCGGTTTGCACCACTGACCATGAGCTAGCCTAGCGTCCAGCCAAGGGTATGTGTGTCCTTTATTGCACTGAGGTACTTGCCTAGACCATCTTGTTGAGAGTTTTTATCATAAATGGATGCTGATCCTTGTCAAAAGCTATTCTGCATGTCACATGCTAATAGTTTTACTTTTTCCTTTTTCATCTGCACACCACTTATTTCCTATTAATTGCCTTACTGCCCTGGTTAGAACCCACAGTACACGTTGTATAGAAACAATGAGATTGGACCTCCTTGCCTTATCCCCAGTCTTGGGAGAAACAGTCAGTATCCCATCATCAAATGGGATGTTACCTGTGCAATTCAGGGGAGTTAGTTCTGTTTCTAAAAAGCACCGTTCTATTTCAAGTTTGCTGGGAGTTTTAATCACGATGGGTGTTGCGTTTGTCCTGCTCCAGGAAGTGACCATTCATGTCTTTGTTGGAGATCATACCACGTCCCCTGTTGCTGGTGCACAATAACTTATCACCTCCCCAAAGCTTCTTTCCAAACCGTGACTGTCCCACTGATTTTGGTCACCAAGCGGTCCTCTTCTTCAGTGGCCTGGACTCACAGGCTCTGTCACAGTCTCCACTGCCTCCACCATCACAGCGATCCCAGCCGCCACTCCATATCCTGGTGTGGCCCGTCACGACGACTGTCCCGTGCCCCTCACGGGGCCGGTCTGAAGGGTAACACTCTCCACTCTCGTCTCCGAGGCTGTCGTCGCCTCTTGTAGGTGGGTAGTCATCAGAGCTGCCTGGGCGGGGGGCATGCCGGGCCCTCCGGACCGCATCTGGTTTGGCAGAATCCCAATTTCTGCCGTGGCCAAAAGAACGATCCTCGCTGTCCTTCATCATCCTGTGCTCGATCAGCGACGCCCACTGGAGTCCTGTTGCCTGGAGACTCTTCACTGAGGCTCAGGGCACGGAGCAGCAAATCCGAGGCCTCAGACGCAGCCTGACCCCAACCTGTCAGCCTCCGCATGGCGGGACTCACGTGGTGAATGCACCGCACGCAGTAATTCCTTCGTGCAGACTTCTGGCACGTCAGGGGCAGGCGCCCCCGAACCGCAGTGTAGGGTTTGGGAAGACGGGCCCTGCCCACGTCCATGCTGCTCGTGGAGCAGGGGACAGGATGGGATGGCCGACTGGAGGTGCCCTGTACACGTCATTGTCACTGTGCCAAGTGGGTGAAACATCTCCTTCCCCACCGCCTGTTTCGTCGGCCCCCCGGCCCGGTTTGGGGGCCCAGGAGCATCCTCAGCCAGTCCCTCCCCCTCAGCCAGCAGGTCTGGTGGGGAGCTGGGGTCCCCCTTCTCAGCCTTGTTTCTGCTTCTCACAGGCCTGGCTGTCCTGTGTGAAACCACTTGCATTTTGGTCGGTATTTTTATTCTTATTCAGTTCAAAATATTTACTGATTTCCCTTGTGGTTAATTCCCCAGCCTAAGGATAATTTAAAGGTCTGTTCTTTTCCAAATATCTGTGGATTTCCCTAGTATCTTTCATTTCTTTCTAGTTTAATTCCAATGTGGTCAGAAAACCTACTTTATATGATTTCAGTTGTTACATGTATTGAGACGAGCTTCGTGACCTGGAATATAGTCTGTCATAAAGGTCATGTTCACTCGGAAGGCACGTGCAGTGCTGTGCTTGGGCGGGGCAGCAGGTGTTTTATAATGTGCTTGCCAGTTAGGCGGCCTGCGGTCGTTCTGGTGTTCCGCAGGACTACTGGTATTTTTATTGTTGTGATTTGTTCCGTCCAGTACCCAGACAGGAGCGATGAAGTCGTCAGCACAGCTGTAAACTGGTTTATTTCTCCTTCCGTTTCTGTCAGTTTCCAACTCGTGTATTTGGAAGTTCTGTGATTGGGTACATAACCTATATGGGATGGTATGTCTTCTTAATGAGTTGATTACCATTATAAATATTCCTTGTTCTGAAGTCTACTTTGTGTGGAAATACAGCCTCTGTGACTTTCTTAGTGTCTACGTGATAGGTGTCTACTTAGTTATATTTAAATTGGTTTCTGTACACAGATATAATTGGATCCTGTTTTTCCTGTCAAGTCTGATCATCTCTGCCTTCTAATTGCCATGTTTGTTTGATATAATAGTTGATATGGCCAGCATTAAAGCTACTCTCTTGTTATTTGTATTTTTATTACATCTCTCCCCCCATTCCTCTTTTCCTGCCACGGTTTGGACTGTGTCATAATTCTGTCTCCCCACAATTGACTCATTGGTTATGCTTCTGTTTGATTTTTTTTTAATTGACTGGGGGGCGGGGGGGGTGGTCCTCAGACTGCATTCCAGGGTCCGTGAGATCTTTTGGGGGTGTTTGTGGAGTCAGAACTCTTTGAGAGAGGGCTTTTTTAGGAGCGGTCTCATAACGGCCGTCATCTCTGGGCTACCTTTTAAAAGACAGGCAGGCAGGCAGGAACAGAGACGAAAACGCTGGGGGGGAATGAGCAGAGCCTCGAGGCCTGTGGGACAGCGCCACACGTCCGTGTGACTGCAGGTACAGAGGGACCCGGCAGACATGATGGATGAAATGTCCCGGATTTAATGGAAACTCTAAAGCCACCTATCCAAGCAGCTTAATGAGCTCTGTCCAGACTGAAGGGACCACGTCTCCTTCACGCACCCCGCCCCCCCCGCCCGCTTTGTGCCTCGTCCGCACTCTGATCACTGAACTCCAACACTGGAATGCCTGTATTCGCCCGTCTCCCCAGGTGACGCTGGGAGCAAGTTACGGCGCATGGTGCGATAAACACTTGATGAAACGGAAGTTCTCACTAGTTTTGCTTTCTTCTCTGATCTCATCCATACACTGGGACACCAGCTGACTGAGCACCTAAAAATGACTTGGGCAGCAGCTGCACTTTCTGGGCCTCTTGTTTAGCATGAGAAGGGAATATACTGAAAAGCAGACTCTCAAATGAAAGCATGTATTGCAGCATGCTTGCATGAAAAATAACCGTCCTGTTATACTGTTAACACTTCATTTAAATGCACACACACACACACACACCCGCCCCCCCCCCCCGAAGTTGTGTTTTAAAGCAGGTTACCTGGCCTGCAAATTCACTACTAGGATCGGCGGAAGTAAACACACCGTCGCTTCCCACGTGGAATCCACTGTGAGACCAGTACGCCAGGTCAAAGGTGAACGTCTTTGTGTGCCCCGGGTTCCTGGGGTCGTGTATGGTGGTCGTGGTCCCGGAATGCATGGAGACCACGCATTTGCTCCCGGCATCCTTCTCTCTCTACAGTCAGATTACAAAGTCAGAGTCAATCATCGTACCTTTCTTTGGCATCCACGTTGTTTTGCAAACCTTTATGCCTCGTAAGAAACTCAGCCAGGGACTTACCATTCATTCATTTTGTTCTCTAATGATGTTATTCTAGGAGCGGTTAGGACCGGCGGTTGCTCTTGTATTCCCTCCGTTTTTGGAAGGCTTGAACCTAGTCACTGTCCTTTCGAGACAGCTCAGCTACCCCTCAGCTGTGCCAACAGCAGTCACTAGGGCTGTGCAACACCCACTTCCAGCATCACAACGTAAGGGGCTCCCACTGTCCCACGTCCCAGTGACAATCAAAGAAAACACGCCTATCTAAAATCTCTTGAGATCGTCCTAACAGCCGGTGAAAACCCGTGTCCAACATCTATCAAAGTTCAGTAAAAGCAGTCCGTGGTGTTTGAAGCCCTTCCTCTTCCCCCTCTCCCCTGCCAGCCAAGGACACGGGCTCCCTCACTCCCCAGATCCTAATCGGAGGGCTTCCTCCTGGGAGGGCCAGGATAACGGCCTCTTCCATCCGGCCCTCGCCTACCTGTGGCTGTGGCCAAGTCCCGGGAGAGAGTG
Source organism: Phyllostomus hastatus (assembly GCF_019186645.2). Taxonomy (NCBI): domain Eukaryota; kingdom Metazoa; phylum Chordata; class Mammalia; order Chiroptera; family Phyllostomidae; genus Phyllostomus; species Phyllostomus hastatus. The sequence continues at coordinate 11,504,774 of NW_025333607.1, forward strand.
CGGGGAGGCAGGGGGGTCCTCACCCACCCGGGTCCCAAACACGGAACAGAGGCTCTGCTTTGGCTGCAGCACCCGGAGAACACTCGGGGGGGGGGGGGCGGGTACTGACTACCCTCGCTCCCGAGACCCACGGAGAGGGTCTCAGGCTGCTGCTGTCCCGTACCCCCAACCGCTGGGCGCCTGGAGCGGGGGTGTCCCTCAGAGGGCAACTGGCCCTTGTCCCCACCCATGAGCCCAGCACCCTGGTTTCAAGGTCTTGCCTGAGGGAAGAGCACCTAAATCTCGCCCCAAAGGAAGTGACTTCCTTTGCCCCTTTAAAGTAATGTGATCGATCCCGAGGTATCCCCAAGAACCGAGAAGGCTGTGATGAAAGTGGGAGGAGATTCAAGGTACAGGTTCGGTTATCAGCCTTCAAGTTTGCAGGGGCACAGGGACAGTGACCCGGGGTCGGAAAAAATGTCAAGCACGGATCTTGAAACGCATCTTTCCCATAAGGAACCACAATTTGATTGAACTAATTTGGAGAGCAATTTGGGTCCCCAGCACATTGTTGAAAACAGAGCCTTCAGCCAGCCACCACGACAGCCCTCTGTGACCAGGAGTGGACAGCAGCTCTACCCAAACTGCTCTCGCCCCAGGGGGCCTGGGGCATATCAGAGCCATGCCTCCGGAGTAACAAAGGTGGGGGGGTGGGTAGGGGACAGACGTCACTCAAACAATCCAGTCACTAAACAAAAACACAAGCAAATAACGATAAGCAGAAGGGTGGGAGGACCAGTACCCAGATTTGCTCGAGTTTCATAAGAAGTTGCAAGGCATGCAAAGAAACAGGAAGGTAAGACCCGCACACTGGGAGGAAAGGCAACAGAAGCTGTAGGAGCCACCGGATGCCGGGTTTACCAGGAAAGGACTTGAAAGTAACTGTTGCAGACACATTCACAGAACTGAAGGAGACCATGAGTAAAGAAGTAAATGATTATAAAGGGGTACTATGAACAACTGAGTACAGATGATTCAGAGGAAATGGACAAATCCCTGGAATGACAAATGACTAAAACTGGTCTAAGAAACATACAATCTGAATATGACTGTAGCAGGAAGCGAAGAGACTCCAGTAGTAACAGTAATTAAAACACACAACTTCTCATAAAGAAAAGCCAAGATGGCTTGACTGCTGAACTCTACCAAACATTTAAAGAAAGCAATTCTTTATAAACACTTCAAAAAAAAAAAAAAAAAAAAAAAAGAACACTGCCTAACTCATGTTCACGAAGCCAGTATTAACTCTGATACCAAATCCAGGTGACAGACAACGTCACAAGAAAACAGAGCCGCGGACCCGCATCTCCTCTGAATGCGGATGCAGGGACACTCAGCACATTCAGCGGAACCCAGCGGCGTGTACAAAGACTCACACGCCACGACCACGCGGGAGTTCTCCCGGGGGCGCAGTACGGCTGGGTCAGTCACGGTCCTTCCCCGCTGTACTGGACGGCGCTCCGACCCCCTGGGGCCCAGAGAGGCTGCCCCTGATGAAGGCTGAGGAATTCCTAGAGAGAGAAAACTTGCCGTCCATGCAAACCCACCCAAGTCCACGTGCTGAACACCTCCTTCGCCCCCTCTTGTAACACACCAAGCCAGTACTGCCTGTGCCCTGCACCATCACCCCAGGGCCAGGTATCTGACCACCAGGGGCCACCCCCATAGCCCAGAGCCCCCTGAAACGACTCAAACTATCCAATCCTAACGGTCAAAAGTGCCTAGCGTGCCTGCCCATTCCTTCCTGCAGGGCCCAACATCAGCCCGCGGGCCAGGCACCTCTGCTCCTCCTCGTACCCCCGACCGACCCTGACGCTCCCCCCACGTGGCTCTGCGTGGCAGGCTGCGTTCTGCTGGGAACTGTGAGGTACTCGCCCCTTTGTCGCCTTACTGCGCCCGACTAAAACGGAACTTGGGGATCCTCAGAATGACTTCATGTGGTTAATCCATCACGTCAAGACTGAAAACCAAAAGCCACCGCTCAACAGGTACAGAAGCCACATGTGACGAAACCCCACACCTTTTCATGATAAAAAGCCAACAAATGAGGACTAGAATGAAACGTTACCTGATAAAGGAAGTCTAGAGAAAAACCCATAACTAACATCATACGTAACGGCCAACACTGAATGTTACCACCTAGGATCAGGGAGACGATGAAGATTTCTACTCCTGACACTTCCATTCAGTACTGTCCTGGGGGCTCCAGCTAGGGCAGCTGGGCAGGAAAAAGACTGTCATCCAGATGGAAAAGCATGAAGTAAAATGACCTCTGCTTGCAGATGGCACTGTCTTGAATAAGGAAAGTGCTAGGAGATCCCCTAAATACTGTTAGAACTAATAAATGACTTCAGTAAAGTTGCAGGATACAAGCTTGATATACAAAAATCAATTTTAATTCAAGAAGTGAATAATTAGAAACCCAAATTCAGAAAACAATTCCATTTCTAATAGCATCAAAAAGAACAAAACATTCGGGAACAGAGCGGACACAGGGAGTACCAGATCAAAGGTTGCTCGGGGCCGCGCGAAGGAGGGTGCTAGTCAAGGGCACAATTTCTTTCCTGGGTGCTAAAAACGTTCCACAACTTACTGCGGTTACGTATACCCACAGACGTAGTAATCGTCATGAATTGTACACTCTAAATGAGGGACTTGTATAAATGTGAATCGTATCTCAACCGTTGAAGAGATTATGGTGAAAAAATAACCCTTAGCAGCTAGTACTGAGTCGTTGTTAGGCACCGTGCTGACTTATACATTATTTTATCTTTGTAACAAGCATCCTGTGAGGTACTGGTACCTCCATTTTACACGTAAGGAAACCAAGGCTCAGAAAGCTTAAAACCTCGCTTAAGGCTCCCCAGGGGTGAGTGAAAAAGTCAGGTTCTGAACTCGTGTTCATCTGACTCCAAAGGCTCCTGAGAATGTAGTGCATCTTGTGACAGAGAGTCTCATGAAGTCGGTCCTCTGGTCCCGCAGTGGGGGGAGGCTGTGTGTGAAGTTAGAAAGCAGGCAGAGTCCAGGTCTTAGGGGGCCGCGCAGGTGTGACCGGAAGCATCTACCCTCACATCCTCTCTCGAGTCCATCCTCTTTCCTCACGGCCACTTGCTAGTCTGGTCTAAGCTCATGGACGATGTGGGCCGTGGACCTGGACCAAATGCAGTCTTTCTGGAGCGGGGAACCTGAAGGCTGTGTGAATGTGTAACTGTCTGCTTCCACACCCACTGATGTAAAACTTGCAGCGAGTTCCTCGAGAGGTAATTAGTGGTGAGAGAGGATGGCCACTCTCAGTGTGCTGATCACAGGAGGTAAAATGGTTTCCATGCCTTTGGGGGCAGGGGGTGCAAAACATTTAATTCGCTGACCACAAATTCTTGGACATCCATAAAATTACCTAATTCTACATCTGCCTGGCTGCTGAAACATTTTCTGCAGTATGAATGAATGTTAAGGGACAGAACCGAGACAGACGTGCACAGTGGTACAAATACTGCTGGGGAGAGAGTGAGTGCAGGTGTCCAAGTGGGAAGCAGACTTCACGTAAGGTCACCATTACCTTGCACCCCCATTCAGGGGCCAGTGGGGCCCACTACTGTCAGATAAGCTGAGCAGTGTTTTTTCTAGCCCCCTCTTACCCACACTTTTCAAAATCTGATCTTTCTCTGGGCGCCAAGATGATCTACCTTCCCACTACGTTACAGACGGCTACAAATGAGTTACTCCTGTGGGACACACTGCTACAAATGAATGACCTAAAACTAAGCCAGTGGAGAACAAGGGATTTGCCTCTGAACCCTCAGTTTCTAGTGCAGCGTTTCACCCACAGCAGGCAGGCCGAAGTCTGCCAGGTGGGTCGCCCGTTCAGCATTTTGTCAAAACCTGACTGCTGTGTTGGTGATCAGAGGTAAAGGACCCCGACAAGGTCCCAGAAGGAGTCCGATCCACATTTTATCCTAAATGTTGTGGCAGTAATTTAATATCCAGTGTTTTTGTAAACAGTTATATAAATACATTTATACATAAACGCATTTAAAACCATTCATTCAAAATTGGCTCTTTTTTGCTTACAGTTTACTATCGGGGGAAAGAAGTACATTTGTTAAAAACAGATACTGCGTGCCTACATTCGTCAGACTGCATTGGCTTTAAAAATTATTGACTTGACAGTACATTTCTCTTGTCAACTTTTTTATTGTGCTACTTGCACCAAGAGTGAAGTTGTTTACTGAATTATTTAGATCTTTAAATTTCTCATTTAACAAGTTCATTTAAATAAGTTTAATACTCCATAAATGACAAGCAGTTTAAATACAAGTTCGAGAACTAAAAACGTCAACGTGAAGGTCACAGTCCGAGCCTCACAAGGCGAGGGCGCAGCCCCACTGACCTGGCTGAAGGGCCGCACTCGCACCGCCACGCGCACACGGTCGGCCCCCGGCGCAGGCGCCGCCGTCATTTCCCCGGTGTGTGTCGGTAGAAAAATAACGTAGAAAACACCCTGCTTCTGCTTCACACTAGAACACTGAACGTTCAGCCAGCAAAAGCAGTCTGTTTCCAGATGATCAATTATTGATGGTCCATCCATTACACACTATCAATTACCTGTTATAAATTATTTGACAACACTCATTTATTGATGAATTGTATGGCCTACACCAAGCATCACCACGTAATCACACAGTCGTCCTGCCGAGAACCGTGGTTTCTTTCCTTCCCTTTTCCACGTGTGCGCCCACACACTCAATAGTCTGCGCCTGAGGTCCTACGAGAATTTATCAGTTTTAAAACCCGAATATTAAGGGATTTCTGTGATTCAGTAGCAAGCTCCTGCAGAGCAATAATAAAATTTCTTCCCACTTCTCATTCTAATATTAGGCCCACACAAGGTACAAGGTACATCCATGAAAGAGGGTTTGTTTTTTCTAAAAACATTCTCCTTCCTTCTCACACCCTTGTGAGAAGTTGCCAGTGCGCAGTGAACCGGTCAGTCTAACCTGGGTAATTCGTCTCTGAGTAATCCAGAGACTTCACAGAAAGGTGCCTTTAAGCTTGCTGAACAAGAAATGCCAACATTACATTTAACCAATGCATTACTTCGAAAATTACTCATTTGAGGTAGAATACACAAAATTCGTTAAAACGACAAAAAAGTGGCAAAATTACATGTCCATAATTCAGTTTGAACATAGCAACCACTGACCCCCCAAAACATTTTATGATTAGAAATCTTAATCATAGAAGCAAAGTGCATAAATTATAAAATAGCAACTTAAAAAAAAATGAACAGTTCAATTGTCCTCATTTTAAGATTGGCCTACTACTTGGTAGAGAAAGACAACAAGAGCACTGTCTACTATTATATAAAATTATTACTGAAACAGAAATCCCCCTCAAAAATCTAACCGACACGAACTACTGTGAAGTATATACTTTATTTAACATTCTAATAATAAGCCATATTTACATATTATATAAATGTATGAAGTCTTAATATAAAAAGGGGAAAATGCCTCTCTAAAAGAATCTTACTCCATATGGAGTCATTTTACTTATGGAAGACTTCCTGTTTACAAAAATTTACAATTTATATAAATTACTGTCTTCCAAATTAGAGGATTTTTAATAATCCACAATTCTGTGAGTTTACAAATAGGTGTACATTAAAATTTGAAAAAATTACAGCATTTTTCTGCGCACGATCTGTTTTGGGAAGGAGGATGGTTTCTTCCTGTTTCTTCCGAGAGTTTTTCCTGTTCCGTCCACAGTTTTCCTTGGCTTGCTCTTCACTCTGTCAACTGGGGTCGCCAAGGGAGAAATCAGCTTAATTTCTACTGGAGGAGGTGACCAAGAACTTTCTTTTTCTGTGATTCTGTGGGAAAAAAAAAAAGGTAATTCAAGAAAGAATAAACCCATTGTAATATAAAATATAACTGGCTCCCCAACATATAGAAAGGAACTTCAGGGGAGACCCTTCCCTGTGCTTTCATTTTATGCAAGAGAACTGAAGTGAAGCTTTAAGTCACACGAGCCAGTGAGAGGCAGAGTTGAAGTCCCACACGACAGACATTCCCCTTTCTACTCCGGACGTTCACGACCAGTCGCCGAAGAACGCCCTTGGGTGTTCCGCACGCACTAACAAACGCTGCTGGGACCCAGGGCTTGGCCGGCTGTCAGCAGCCGGTCCAGGGACCGGGGGCCCAGCGGGCCCAGGAACGTGCGAGAAAAAGCCGTTCTCCGCAGCAGCGGAGGCCAATCACCCTGTGTGTGTGTGCTCACAACGCAGGCTGCGGGCACAAGGAGGTTTACACACGTGAGCACGTGAAACCCAGTTTATTCTCGTGTTACTCGTTACTGTGTATTTCCCATACGAACAACTGTAGACCTCCTTGTGCCCTGCCCTGCATGAAGTAATTTTCCACATACATATAAAGCCAATTTATGTGTAAACAGTGTTACTATAGTCAAATATCTCATTAAATTCATTTTTAAAGATAAAATGGACTACTTTATTTTTATGAAATTCAGTGATGCCTAAGCATAGCATAAATAAAATACCATGTAACAAAGATATCTGAAATGGAGTAATTTCCCCATGGATAAAGTTTTACTAGTACTATTAGTGAAATAATCACAGAATTTCTAAGTTTACAATTACTTTCTACTAATAAAGACAGATAGTCGTCTGTCTTTACTAAAGAAAAGGTGAAACATCTCACCCTCGTCCCCACCCAGGTCAAAGCAAAGAGTCACTGGGTGTCAAACCGCTCCTTCGTTAAAGAGGACCAACGGGCTTTCGCGCTACGAAGGAACCCGGCTCCCACGCTGAAACCTAATGGTTACGAGGAGCCAGTGCTTATAAATGCCCCTAAGGATAACACTTTTCTAGTGAGCTGAGTTTCTTTTAAATAACCCTTGTCAAATCTAATTTTAAGAAGTGAAACACAGAAATGACAGCATTTCTCATTTTCACAAGAAAAAGCCATACTTGCTTGCTTGTTTTGTTTTCTCAGTCCTGATTCTTGTCACTTGTTGCTGTCCCACAGCACCGTCTTCCTAAGAGTTAAAAAATTTTTCAAAAAGGTAAATCTTAAGTAATTAAACATTTTAAATTTGACGTTCTATTCTGAGTCGGCGAGCATAGCCAAACAGTGCTAATGAATTCAAACCCAAGAAATCCCAAATGGACTCGAATTTTCTGAGCAGAAAACTTAGCCACAGAGACTCCCTTGACCCCTCACCCTCACAGTCCTCGGTTCCCTCCTGCTCCTGCCGCCTGTCCCCAAACCCAAGCTCGCATCGTCTCCTGAGAGCCGGGCCGCCGGACACTGTGTTTTCCTCACTGGAGGTCATTTTTCATAGGAGCAACTTGAAGTGCGCACGGGGCTATTGGCTGGAGCGCCAAGGGCCTCCCCGGCCCCGCACTGCCGTGCTCCTGTGCCTCCGCACCTCGGCTTTCTCGGCCAAGAACGCGCATCTCCCTTCCTTTCTGTCTACAGGGATTATCGGGCATAAATGATTACCATGCTATAAAATTGTTTTTGGCCACTTCAGTTAAACTGATCTCCCAAAAAGACATGTAATTTGCCTGAATTATTTTTGTGTCTCTGCCATTGTGTGATAGCTGGCCAATGGCAGATAATTAAACTGCTTATGAGTTCACACTGGTAATTGTAAGGGTCTCATACTCGATCCCCGATCTACGCCTGCTTCAGGTGTTATGTGCGCTGAGGTGATGGATCGACTGTAAAACTCTCTTCAAGCATGGTCCGTGGATGGCATTCCTGGGGTCCAGGGACCCACATTTTAAATAAACACAGCCCAATAATTCTGATGAGACACTAAAGTTCAAAAACCTTTCCCCTAAATGAAATTTAAACAGCAGCTGCCAGTAATTCACCATCTGTAACACACCACAAATCTGTCGTAAGCCAGGGTCTCAGAAGTGCAGACGAGGCAATTTCAGGCTATTAATGTGAATGTCTGCTCTTTTCTAAAAAAGTTTCTTTAGGAACCCTGCTTTAAAACAAAAGCAGCATGTTTAAACGAGCCACAAATAAAACCACGCGTTCCTCACCAGTTCACGCACGAGTCTGGGTGTGTGAGACGTGTTCTTCCGCCTGCTCCTCAGAGCAGGAGGGGAGAAGACAAACGGAGAGGATAAATCCGAAACTAAGTCCTTCAGCTGCTCAGGAGCTTCTATTTTTTTAGCTAAAAAAAGGTAGGAAAAAAAAAAAACCTGTGAATCACTTCATATAAACATATACATTAAAAAAAAAAGCTTAAAACAAATGATGTGCATTAGGAAGATGGAAACATCTCCAAACACAGAAAACGCCAGCACCCTAACATGGTACCCTTGAGAGAAATGACAGGAAGAACCCCAACCTCATTTGGGTAATTAAATGTTCAGGATAGTTAATGCTGCAACTGATTAATGCCATAATATAAAAACAGAGCTTTTTAAAAGCAGATACACAACAGTATCTATCATGTACCAGTTTCAATGTTTCCTGCTCCCCAAACACTCAGGAGGAAAAGCATCCTTCTCACGGACATCCTGAGCGAGTCTGCTCCATGAACGCCCGCAGTTCCAGAGACAGGCTCTGGAAGTGATTTTTTTTACAAAGAAGAAACCCAAACTCTTCCTTCCAGCTCATTCTGAGTTAACTGTTCTAGCCGGGGGAACAACAGAAAAGTACGTATCATAAAAGGAAAAGGCAAGCTGATAGGAAGCTATTCAATAAATAAAAATGGATTAAGAATTGGTTTAGAACACACATTAAAAACATCTGTCATCTAGACTTGATCTCAGATTTTTTGCTTTGTTTTGTTTCTACCATCGAGGGTAACGGCATTAGCAATGTAATTCTGGAAGCGGCCCGGTGCAGTCGAACCAGTCTGCCAGGGACAAAGTCCCAGCTTCTGGACTTGCTAGCGGTGGGACCAGAGGCGAGTTATGGGACCTCTCTGTGACTCAGTTTCTATATAAAGGGATCGATGATAACATTATGAAGTTGTTGTGCAGGCTAAAGGACTAAGAACAATGTGTGGCACATGGTAAGTGCTTTATGGATGTTTGCCTTTGTTAGTGGTATTTGAAGAATATCATGAACAAATCTTTGAAATAAAAATTAGCAAATTACAATTCAATGTTACTTCACTTACTGAAACAATAAGATGAGTTTTAGGAGATGTCAAATTCTGCTTTTAAAGCAAACAATTCTTAACAAAAGAATAGGCATGAGGTTAGGAATAAAAGTTCTCTGCTCCCAGCTGATAAATGGCAGAAATGACTGGGTTTTCTGCTGGTAACCAGAGAAGTTTATCAACAGCTTCTTTGGCTTTTCAAAGACCGATTCATATTCTCCACCTACGGTTTAGCCAAAGGATGCGCAAAATACACGTGTAAAAATGTTCAGCACCTTCCATAAGCTTCTATTAGCCAGACCAGACTCATGTGTCCATTTCCTCACCCAGCTTTGTAAGCAAACCTAGTATTGTGCTGGTAAACACCTTTCGGGGGTGTGTGTGTGAGGGGGCGGAGCGGGGCGGGCGGTAGACAGCTCTGATTTATAGTATTTGCTGATTTCTGTGGTGTAAGTGTTCCCACCATGGCTGGCTCAGAAAGTTCCTGAACATTTTTACAACTGGCTCTCAGCAGCCAGCAGGTGGCGGCTCCAGGACACCACCCCCAGTCTCACTGCACTTTCATCTCCTCCACATGTAGTAAAGAAACAACAGTACCTATACTCAACTGGGTTTTAGTGAGAATCGAGACCATAAATGCAGACCCTAGTACAGCCTCAAGCATATGAACAGACTCTCCTTGAATATCTGCTGATGAGTAATGGAAACCAGAAAAAAATCTGCTGAAACATCAAGCTCTACATTCTTTAGGCTATAAAACACATCTGAATAAAATTCTAAGAAACCTGTTTCTCTGACAGGTTTTGATTAGAGAGGACAGCCTCCAGCTTTCTACTGGAATCTAAATTAATTTCTGATCCAATGCTTCCGCATCCACTATTCTCTGCCCCTCCCTAAAGGAGCTTTAAAAAATACAATTTAGACAGGCAAAGGGGAGAGAAATGTTCTTGAGAGTGTAAAAACTACAATTTCAGGGCAAAAGAAGAAAGGAAAACTAACTGTACCCTATGGTGTTAGCTGCTTCATTAAGAATACTCACAAGAACCCTGCAGGATAGGCATTAGTACCTTCGTTGTAAAGATGAGAAAACAAGAATCGGAAAGGTTAAGTAACTTTCTACCCAGCTAGTAAGTGGCAGAAATGAGAGATCCCAGCCCCAAATTTCTCATTTGAAATTTCATCATCTTGTACTAGAAGGTGCCTATTTATAATACTAGAAAATCTGCAACGCAAGTACTTAACACAAGGATGTTTAAGCAGTCTGCGGTACGTTAATGAGATGAAATGCCACATGTGGGCACTATCAACGTGGACTAAAAAAACACACAAAAAACCAAAAACCACGCACACTCAGGGTTTTGAGAATAAGAGTATCAGAAAATGCTCATGAAATAAAGGCAGGGGGAGTATCTACTTCTAAATTCTAATTTTCTATGGTAGGCATGTATTAACAGAAAAGTTATAGTAGATGGTGACTATGTAAAGATGATAAAAGATCAGCGTTATTGGTATGTTTGCTATACTACACGGAAATAACTTGCTATTTTTGTGTTTACTATACTTCTCTAAGTCAGGAGGAAAGTATAAAAGAATTCTGTTAATAACATTCTTTTGCCACTCATTGCTTTTTTTTTTCCATTTTAATTTCAACATAGCAGGCTTAGTAGTTAAAATCTCACATTTTGTCATTTCATTCTCAGTGCAAAGTAAAGGCATGACCATTTTCATAACAGCGTGAAGAAACTGTATTGCATACACTACCACCAAAATCAAAGATTCAGTAAAAAAATTAGGGGGACCTCCTACAACTGCACATCATTTTAGGGGAAATAATTCTATGGTGAAGGGTCCTTTCCCGGGCTCAGGCTATACAAATATAACAAATGAATGCATAAATGCATTTTTTTCAAACAGTGTCATTTCTCAAAAATTCAAATATTTAAAGTTTTTGCATAATGAGTGACGATAAAAAAATATCAGTTGGCAAATTTTTAAATGGCTTCTTTCTCTTGGCCTTCCTCAAGTCAGAAGGAAACTAAATAGGATGTTCACTAGTGCATTTAAAAATACACGCAACTGTTTTAAAGTTTCGGTAAATAAAACTGCGAAGTCACCTACTTTAGAGTCCTGAGCTATCCTAATGGGATCTAGTGAGCTATGCCACGGTCTGGACCTTTTCTTCATTATCATCTCTCTCAACCTTTCTCCTTAATTGCTTCCCTCACTGGTATCTTACAGGACTTTAAAAGATTATACTCAACCAGAAAATTCCTGAATCTCAAAGTAAACTTTAAAATTTAAGATCTGTAAATTTTACCATGAAAAGATCAAAATTGCTTTGCTTTGGAAAAGGAAGAAACGCCTTGTAACTACAAATCATCTTTAGAAGAAATAATCAATTAGAGCCTAATCAAATCATGTTTAAAACAATTTTGAAGCTGAAGACTAAATAAAATGAAAATTGTGTTTTGAATAGGAAACAAAAGTACCTCTCTCTTTCCTTGGGACTTTTGACACAGGAGGAGAAAATACAGACTCATTTTCTGGTTCAGAAAAGTCCGGCGGGAAGATGGTCTTGCTAGACCTAGTTCTTGTGCTGTAGGAAAATGGAGTCAGAGCAGTGTTGGCAAGTAATTTTTCTTCTCGGTCATTTGGTTCTTTGTGAGTCGTATCGTCCTCTACGTGTTTTTCTGATATTGAGCGTAATGAACGTTTTTGGCTTTGACTTTCAATCCTTTTTGTACTCTTTTTTTTAGAGCTCATCACTGTAACAAGTTCCTCATTTGGCACTAAAACTGATTTTTCTAAAGTTGGTTTTCCGACATCAGTATTTTCACTTTTAGCTGGGGTGTTTCTTGTAGATCTCTTTTGGATGCTGAGAGCTTTCCTGTTCTTAGGACTTCTCTCTTCCTTAACTGCCTCAGATCCTACATCTTGTGATGGATTAATTTTTCTCGGTCTACCACGTTTCCTGGGTGTAGCAGGCGTATCAAATTCTGCTTGTAGGGTCAACTGGGATGGATCAAGTGTAGAGTCTTCTCTAACATCTGATGTGTTAATGTCTCTCTTTTTAACCCTTTTACTACGATGAATAGGCAGCTGCTGTTCATTGAACTTTCTATCTTGTTCCCGTCCTTTATCTTCAGAGGTTTCTAAATTAGTACGTCTCAGTCTTTTGGTACTTTTGCTAGGACTTGCTACTTTCCTCACTTTTAGGTCATTTATAATTTCAATACTTTCCTGATTTTCTACGGATTTTTGCCTTCTTTTAGGAGTCTTTTTGGTAACAGATGAAAGCTTAACCTCTTTTCTAAAAGAAGTTTCTGTGGTTGCTGATTCCAACATTTGAGATGATCTTAATCTCCTTAATTCCCTGCCTGGAGTAACCTGTAATTCTTGTTCCGCAGAATTAATACTTTCTAATGCATCTTGATTAATTTCTTTCTTTCTCCTTCCTCTTTTAGGAGTAACAGAATTTTGAGGTATTTGCTGGTTCTGAGATATTTCTTCAACATGAGAAAAGGCACTTTCAGAAGCCTTGGAAATGTCTTTTGTTTTCCTAGTTTTCTTCATAACCGAAAACCCCAGCATCTCGGGAGTAGCGACATCTGTTGATTCTTCCTGCTGCACTGATTTGACATCCTCGCTTTGGACGCGCTGTCTTCTTGTTCGAGTTCTGGACGCAATCACGTCGTTAGCCTGGTTAACATCTATGGTCACTGTACTTGTTTCCTGAACAGTCTTAAACGTAGATTTGCCTAACTTAGTGGAACCCATTACCTTTTGGCTTATTAAAGGTATGTTTTCATGAATGGACTGTTCCATTGCATCTGAAGTAGTTTCTTTACTTCTTGTGTCTTTAATTACATCTAGTAAATTTTCTGCAATTACTACTTTAATTGGTTCAGGCACATATGGTAATGTTTCTACCTTTTGGGACTCTTGATCACTAGTTACGATAGATGGCAAATTTGCAACATGTCCGCAGTTATTTTCCCCAGTGTAAACATGTTTTGACTCAGTAACTGTGTTAGCTGCTTTAGCTAACACATTCGATGCTGCAGAATCACCTGTCTCAACTTCTTCTTCACCTTCCAATATCAAGGTAAAGTTGCTCTGAGCCACAAAAAGTTCCCCATCTACTTCAGCAATGTCTCCACACTCAGCAGAGTCCTTATTATCAGGTAAGTCATGAAACTGTTGCTCTATGGTCTCAAAATTATATTGAAGCTTAAGAGTTCCCGAGGGATACTCATTAAATGAAAGATTCCTAGCCTCTTGTCCTGAATCTTGAACTTCAAGCTTTTTGTTTTCCATCACCTAAAATGAATTAAAGATAAGAGACTGGTTAAAGGATTTTAATATATGTATTTTAACTTATAATGTTTTTTAAATGACCATCTCACCCTTGGTGCATGAATTTTAAACATAAACTACATTTGACAAGGCATATACTTATGGGTTTACTTAACAAAATATCCACTTAAGCAATGAGACTTTCTCAGTTAAAATAACTAGACAGAAAAAGATTTTGAGATTCTGTATGGAATTAAAGTAGATATCCACATTTCCCTGACTATAAAAAGACAATCTTAATTAACAAAACCTTGGAAATACTATGATGCTAACAGTTGTGAAAAGAATTAAGGACTTACTCTATTCTCACCCAAGAAAAAAAAATTAACTGGAGAAAAAGAAATAACCCCCAAACTGTGTTTTAATGATAATCCCCAAACTACCTAACTATCCACACTTTTCTAAACAGCATGATCCCCATAAGGTTGAAGAAGAATTCACCTACATAAGCTCCCTTGGGCTAGACTCAATCCTCTTCCCTTTGCTGGGGCTGCATAAACCATGAAATTCCTAAGGCTTTCAAGTTCAGTACCTCTCCTGCAAGGGTTTGGTGGAAGAAGGAATGGTCCTTGCATTTACCTTTTGGTAAGGGAAGGGGAGAAAAAGGAGGAGGTAGAAAGTAACAGAGAGATCTCCTGACCAAGAAGGTAGAACATCACCACCCACCTAGACAATGACATTTTCCCACGACCCAAACATTCAATGAGATGAAAGACTGGAAACACACACAGAAATAAGGATTACCATTTACACCACGCCCACAAGCTTTTAAGCTTTCCAGCTAAAGGAACAGGGACTGTATCCATCTATTTCACAGTGAGAACAGTCATAAAAATGAGTATGGACAACCACAATATTTTTATGAGTTAAGAAACCTTCCCAATACCAATCAACTAAATTTCTATAAATAATTAAGAGTTGTTTTTTCCTCATCTTAAATTCACTTATCACATAAAAAGTTGCCTGTTGATAATAGAGAATTGGTGGAATTTTTAGAAACCACAGGTCAGATTAAGTACCAAGGGAAAAAAAAATCCTTCCTGGAGTGTAGTTCAACCCTAGCCAGGTGAACATCATCATCCCACAAGAATTCATGGGGAAAAAATTGTTTCACCATACTCAATTATTTTCAAATACATGCTTTGAATAGTTTCACTGTCACACTTGTCTCTGGAGTAGCCGTTTTCTTGTGACTGAAAGAACTTTCATTTGAACCAAATACTAAGCAAAATTGTTATAATTGTGACTTAATTTAACATAGCCTTTTGGTCTTGGTTAAGTAAGGAAAACAATTTCTTACTTAAAGGCTGTGCTCCTTTATATTCCACAAACTACTTACATAGTTTTTTAAACACAAATTTTTAAAGGAGGTTTTTATATAGTAATCAAACATACATTAGGCTCAAACTGTGGTTTAAAACCTAACTAAATTAAAACAAAGACAAAGAGTTAAAAAATTAATTTTTTTTACATGAACTTCTTGAGTATCAGGAGAATCGTCAGAAATTGGAGGCTTTTCTTCTGGTAAGTCAACACTTTCTTTTAGCACATCAACTTCTATTTCGTGATCTTCTTTTACATTCACTGCTATTTCCTGTTCAAGCCTATGTTCAGAGATAATAGGACTTTCAGAGCTAATGAGCCCAGAGCTTCCACTATCACCAAGGACATCGGCCACAGCTGAAAGAAAAATAGGAGTTAATCTTCCATGTGTTAAGTTGAAAAAGTGACATACACACACTATCTGGGAAGCGAACAGAAGGGAAAAGGCTACAATGCACTTGTGAGAATATTTCCTTGAAAAACATTTCTTTTCCCCTTTGATATGGGAAAAGCTCCGGGGGATTTTCACATTAATCCTGTTTCTTCAGTATCCAGTTTAAACAATACATGAGCTTTCCACAAAGATCAAACATATCAGATAAAATTTACATTTGAAGACAGTAACATTGTTTTTCTCAACTGGAATATAATTTTCACACTTATTGTGAAACATCGGTATGACAGTTTTGAGGGGCTCAGGTATCTGTCCCTTGCTGCAAGAATCTGGAAGTGCTCATCGGGCTAGAGGACCAGCTGCCCCTCTCTGGTCACTGCAGAGCCAACCACACAAGGGCCGTGCGAGCGGGGCTTTGACCTGGCTGTGGAAAAGGATCGTAGATCTCTCTTTTGGCAGAAAGCACCCACATGGCCACAAATGTACCTTACCACTAGAAAAAAAAAAACCCAACTTAGGGCTCATTAAAAAATAAATTCCCCCTTATCTTTTACCTTCCTCTTTGCCAAAATTTTATGTCATTAGCACCTGCAGGCCCTATTTGGATGTAGAGTTCATGAATGACACAAAGCTCTAACTAAATTAAAAATCCTCTAGTGTTTAATAAAAGTCAATAAAAAGATTTAAAGTAAAAAGACCCACTAGGGAAAGGCATTTTTACACATTTAATTGATAATGGGGCTAATAGACAAAGACTGCTTATAAAAACAAAAACATTTTTCACCTGTCAGTTTGGCAAAGAGGAATGGGAAAATATGCACTTTACCTTCCAATTATCAGTGTATGAAAGCAGAAACAACTTTTACTAATAGGAAAAACAATAAAATATTAAAAATCTGTGCCTACTCGCTGCCGTGGCCAGTCCATATTCAGGAATCTACCCAACAGAAATACTGATGAGTGTACACACACACTATTCACTGCAGAAATGAAACAGCAGAACAAAAATAGTGATCAGCCCAAATGTCCAACAGTAATTAGCTGAGCATTAATTAGCTGAGCATACCAGAGGACATCCCTATTATGGAATAGTATTAAAACAATGAAGAAGGACAGGACTAATCTAACTAATAGCAAGGAAAAATGCCTTAAACTTATACACAGTTAAGTGCAGAGCTGGGTTATGAACCCAAGCAGTCTGCTTCAAGCCCCTGTACTCTTTAGCTACCATACTGACCTACTCTTTCAACATATGGGGGAATATAAGCACAGAAAAAAATAATTCAGGAAAAAGGTACCTTAAATGGTTAACAGTGGATTCTTGAAATGGGTAACCAGGTTACAGGGATTTTTATTTTACATATTGGACTTTTTCTCCTGCTTATTTTTCAATAAACATATATTACATCCATAATTGGAGGGGAGGTGTGAGGTCTATTCAAGCCTGTCCTAAACCCTACTTGAAATGCAGTGAGCAGAAGGGTATATAACAGAGCACGTGCTCTAGGGTGAGGGCACCAACATCGGTATCATAGCATTATGTCCGCAAGTAAAATGCGTGGACAGGTTCTGGGCCTAGGCATTCAAGATGTCTTTCCCCGCCAAATCCAACTGTGAGCTCAGTGAGGAAAATGGATCCTCCTGATCTCTGTACAGCCAGGGGCTAAGAGGAGGCATTGGGGGGGGAGGGGAGAGAAAGGGTAGGTGTTAACTTCCTTGAAGTAAATTCAGTCATTTGTGTTTATTTTCTAATAACGAAGTCAATCTTGGTCTTATATTACCACAAACACAGAATAAAAAGGAAGTTGCCCTGTGAGATACGAATCCCAGAAGATCAAGAAGCAGTTACGCAGTCTGGCTGGGGACTGGTGATTTACTTTGCTCTTCTCTGACGTTCTGAAGGAAAATATGTCCACAAAAACCATTCTAAGATCTGCACTGTTAGACTCATGGAGTGCCTTACAAGTAACCCACTGTTTTGATAGCTGACACACCTCCAGACACCATACACACCAGAGAAAAAAATCTTGAGAATACATTCCTTTGTTCTAAGAGTAGAATTCTTTAGAATTACTTCATTTTAGTGTTTGAATAAAGTAAAAATCATACAAACATTTACTGTTACCTGTTTGAATTGTAGAGGTGCAGGTTTCAACTGTTACTTCATCTGAAACTGGTACCTTGGGCTTCTGCGTAAGGATTTTCCTGTAGAAACAGAAACACATACTTTACAGTGTGAGAAGATCCCATCTGCTCTAACATGCTTTATACCTTACTCCTAGGGCTCCTACCTGTCATACTGCTGAAAAAGAACAAAGGTTCAGGGAAATTAATATGATTCAAGTTCATTTTGAACTTCACTATAAAAGTTACAAGTGAATTTAGAAACAAGTAATGCTTTATTTGTTTTTCCTATTTTCTAGTATTTTACTTTTTGGCAATAATGGCAAGGCCTTAAACTACAAGTAAAACGATTTTAAAATGTTTTATTTATTTTTAGAGAGGGGGAAAGAGAGAAAGAGGAAGAGAAACATCAATGTGTGGTTGCCTCTCACCCGCCCCCTACTGGTGACCTGGCCCACAACCCAGGCGTGGTCCAGACTGGGCATCACACTGGTGACCCTCTGGTTCACAGGTTGGCACTCAGTCCACGGAGCCACACCAGCCAGGACTCTTATGCCAATTTTAAAACTGTGACCACAATTTCTAAATAAGTCCATCGAATATGGGGTATTTCCTATATACTCAGTAGAAGCAGGTTCGGTATTTTAAAGCTAATTGTAAAGAGTATGATAAATAACTCAGAATGGGAGACCAATGACACCTGTATTAATGTGCTTTATGAAATTAAGTTCTGGAAATATGTTGACAGTGATCCTTCCTATTCTTAGCTAGCCTTTCCCCAAAACCCAACTAAAGCATGCTAATTTTTAAAAATGGGAAAAATACAATTGTAAAGCAAATTCAAGAAAAAGCATGTACATGGCCTATATACATGTTTATAGACATCTGAAAGATTATCTCAGATATCTGAAAGATCTCAACCACAATGTTTATAGTAAGAGTACGAACTAAACTAGTTTATATTACACACACACACACACACACACACACACACACAAAAAACTAGCTTGCCCAGATGGAGGATATTCACCGAGATTACTCTGATGACCACCAAGTTTCCTGTCATGTGACTGCTCTTTGCCTTGTGATTGTTACAATTATCCATCAAACTCAACCCAAGAAATGTGAGCCTTAATTAGATTTTAAAAACATGAGAATTAATAAAACAGTCTGGACAATCTCTTCATGTTGTTTTTTCCCACCTTTTCCATGAAGGCCTAGAAAGATTCCAGCTAATCAGGGTTTCTCTTCTCAGAAAAACGTTTGATTAAGTGCAGTCTAGGAGAGGTGACAATTATGATACTGATTTCTGTGAGTGGTTTATGGAGGCACTCTCAGGACTTACTAAGTAATAAACCATTTACAATGTGTTAAATTATGTTTTATGTGTGTTAAATTTATTACATTTTCACTATTTAAAAAATTTTTTTCTAATTGATTTTTAGAGAGAAAGGAAGAGAAAGAGGGAAAGAGATGGATTTGTTGTTCCTTTTATTCATGCATTCAGTGGTCGATTCTTGTATGCACCCTGACCGACCGGGGATTGAACCTGCAACCTTGGGGTATTGGGACAATGTTCTAACCAACTGAACTCCTTGGCCAGGGCTCCTTACTACTTCTTAGTAAATGAAAATTACAACTTTTTTGGTATCCTCTACAGTGGTGTCACTGTATGACAGTGCTGATGTGCAATGCCTCCAGTGTTGCGATGAAGCAAGGAGCTTGTGTCACAAGGTGAATCAATTATGTCACTGATTAGTTCGACTAACTTGCAACAAAGGAAAAAAGTGCTGTGCTGACTTATATTTTAACACCAGCTGCTCCTCCTGCTGTGGACCACAGCTGTTTGGAACCTGGCACCCATCTGTTAGACCACACTTCAGCAGCACCACCCCGCTGCATCATCGGGCACACCTTCTCCATGTGCAAGTGCTAAGTGAAATTAACTGGGAGCATTGACAGCTCACGTAGTCATTAAAACACAATTAAAACTTGTATCAGTCAAGGAAAGAACGGTCTCTGGGCCATCTCCCCTGTGCCCCACCTGGGTGCTACAGGCAACTTGCACCTGATCACGCTGCAGCCACTGGAGATGGAAGGGCATGAAGGAATGCACGACTGGGTGGGAAAATTTGGCCCAACAAAAACAGGGCCACCAGACGACGTGAGTCCTACTTCAATCCATCACCATCTCGTTTCAGGAAATGTTTAGTATCGTTCTAAGATTTCACAACACTGTAAGTACTAAATAACATACAGTTGTATGAATGAACTTCTTAACAGAAAACATGCACAAATATGGACATGTCAGAGATCTAAGTAAGAGCCACTTACGCACAGACTATTTTCCTACTGGTTCAGTTTCATTAAGCATCATTAATATTTGAAATTTTCTCTAAAAACGTACCGTTCATGGGTTGACGGTAAAGAAAGAGGAGCTTCCACCCCCTGAATAGGGCTTAAGTGATTTAATCCTGAAAGCGCCGCCTCCTCTGCAACCAAAAGACCCTTTGTCTCCGCATCTTCAGGGGGGCCTGTAAATCATACAATTCAGAATATTCACAATTATTTACATTACACGTTTAGCAATTACTCATGGTCTTGGACTACTTTTTAACAAGTTGTTGGGTCTGCTCTTTTGTATGTTTACGTTCACTCCCTTGACATTACACTGACAACAAACAGTTCCTTCTAATTATCCAAGTCTAGTCCAAGGGCCCCATCCCCTTAAACTACCACTTCTTAACAGGCACCACTGCAAGTGTTTCACACGTACCAATTCACTTAACCTACAGCATTCAAATCGGCAGTAGGTGTATGTTTTTTCCCCATTTTAAAGATAATAAAAAACAAGTATATAGTTACAGTGTTTATCCCAGATCACAAACCTGGGTGAGTAGCTGAGCTAATAAAGATTCAAATCTAGCCTGTTTCACTCTAGTTTATGCTACATAACTCCCCCAGAAAAACAATAAAACTTTCTAGTTGAGATTGCGTTATCATTTTAGCAGTATCAATTAAGATACTCCCATGAAATTCCTCACGTGCTATTTACCATTTCAGTATTTTAGTGGAATGTAGCATAGGAGAATGATATAAACTTCCAAACATTTGCTGCTTTTGAAAAGTCCTAAATTCTGAGAGCAGTTAAGAAAAGCTTATGTTTATTAAAGACATCACAGCCCAAACTTCACTGGACTAACATCTTAAGAAACCTTAGTTCAGCTCAGGCAGAAAATATTTCACAAAAGAAGCCACTATGACCCAGATTTTCATAAAAGCACTTGGTTTTACAGATTTAAAGTCAGGCATTACCTTTAAATAAGTTTGTTAAAACTATGCAAGGGTAAGAAACTAAAAAAAAGTTTTCCAGTCCACCAAAGCTCCTCTTCCTCCTTCCTTCCCGGTGTCCCCTGATCCCTTCTGTGTCCCCCATCACATCACTGTCAAGCTACGTTCAAGGTGCCTGTTTGTCTACACAGTCCACTGGGCCCTACCTCACAGGTGAGCAGGTGCCATGTCTGCTTCACTCAGCTCAGCAACAGGTGGCACAGACACAAGAAAGCCCACCTGCTGTTGCACATACATTAGGGGCTTAACATTTTTTGAGACAAACATGTAAGACAATAAATGCATGGGCCGCTGTACATTCGTTTTGACTGTCCAGTGATGATTTTGAAGGGAGGGATGAAGAGTAAAATGAACTTCTTGGTTTTAGAGCAGCATTTTAGATAAGCTGGTTATGTTAAAAACTGAAATAGCAACCTTGTCTAAAGTTAAGATTATTTCTCATAGCTGTAAGAAGGCTTTTAAGTCAGACTGACAGCTGACATTTCTTCCTTAAACATACTGTTCTTCTCTAGCTGGTGTAGCTCAGTGGATTGAGTGCGGGACACGAACCAAAGCATCGCAGGTTCGATTCCCAGTCAGGGCACATGCCTGGGCTGCAAACCACGGCCCCCCAGCAACCGCACATTGATGTTTCTCTCTCTCTCTCTCGCCCCCTTCCCTCTCTTAAAAAAAAAAAAATCTTAAACACACACACATACACAAACCCCCATACTGTTCTTTTCCAAATTTCATTTCCAAATAAAAAAAGAACACATATAAGTCTTCTCCCCTCCTATTTACTTGTGAGTGGGAAGAATAGCATGTGTGTATTAGATCATGTAATTACTTAACCTAGACACTTTTCTTATGGTGAAAAAATTCTGTTAAAATGAGGGACATCGATGGCCATTTTGAATATTTGGAAATGAGTTCTTACCCATTTGTTCCTCTAGGTCTAGAGGAGTTACTTCTGATTCAAACACATCTTTATCACCATCCCTCTCAGTTTTTTCAGTTAAGTTAGTAATTAATTCAGTGGAAGAGCTCGCTGGCTTAGAGGCCATGAAAATATATTCAAATTCTCCTGGAGATGGTGCATCTTGATACTCCAGTGATTCGGTTGAAACATTGCTATTTTCTTTGCTCACATCCAGTGTTTCCAAACTCTGTGAAGGTGTATTCTGTGACCTCACATCCATTTCTCGATGGTCCATTTCAGGGCTAATCAGGGAGAAAGATGTCTTATCTTTGTTCTTCAGCCATTCAGTTTCTCCTGGTATTCCAGATTTATAAAAAGGCATGGTAACAAATCCTTTTGTTTTGCTGTCATCTGCAGTCTGTTAAATAAAAGGTTTCAAAAAAATTTTTTACTAGTAAAAATCACAATCAAGTCTAAGCTATCCATCCCAACCATACCCACCCTTTCCAAATCCAATATTTCTCCAAATTCTCAAATTTCATGTATTCTAAATCTGTTCTCTTCAGATACATGATTAAAATTTAGTAACTGTTAATGTTTCCCTAATTCATAAATCAGTATTTCCAAGACTTTCATAGGCAAGATGGGTTCCTATTAACCCACAGTGGGGATCTAAAGATAGACCCTCCGAAATAGACAACCAATTAGGCACTTAATAAAAAGGCAAAAAACAATACGAATTAAAATACAAGAAAACATGGACTAAAAATTAGGTCTTCATTCTAGTCCCATTTCTGCCACCAAAGAGCTACTTGTAGGCAATTTATTTGGTGCTTCTGAGCCCTTTTTTCTTCACTTGTAAATAATGGGTTTAGCTTACTCAATATCCTAGTTACTTTCTGATTTCATGACTATCTACAAAATTGCATATAAAAACCCATAGTCCTACAGTGATAGTGATACTATTTTAATTGATTTAACTTTTTACTTATAGGAACTAATATATTCTTAAGTGTTTTAGTTCCAAATATCAAACTTACTCTAGCAATCCATTTTGTGGTCATGCCTTCTTCCATGAATGAAATTCTGGTTTCTTTAAGTCGTAAAGGAGGAGTGAGAGACCTTCCAGGTGACTGAGAGGGAGATGCTAGAGGTGTTGACCGAAGACCAGACCTTAGGATGGACTGAGGAGTGAACTCGGCAAATCCAGAGGAAGTAACGGACATGGCCAAAGTTTTAGCTTTCTGTGACAAAGAGTAAATAGAAACCCACAATTAGTGTTTATAAAAGGTGCCCATATAAGGACAGAGTCAACTGAGACACACCGGTGACTAGATTCTCATCTCCAATAAACTCATCAGTGACAAGTTTTATTACGGATTACCAGAAAGAAAATACAAAATTTTATTTAGAACATTCTATATTTAAGACTACAAAACATAAAAGTCCATTTATAATTATTTTAAAGGCTTTGGTCATTACCAGTTTAAAGTCAACTTAAAAAAAAAGTGCACAGATAAATTATTTAACTACTGGTTAGAGAACTTTCATTAGGTTAAAGAGATGATATGGAATCTAGTTTATAGCAATCTGATCTAAATTAATGAGACTGACTTTAAGAATGTTTTAGAATACAACAGTACCTGGATTACTTATAAAAAGCCTCTGAAGATTTATTATAGTGAATAAAAATAATTAGGATAGAAACCAGGTAGTAAAACCCCTTTACTTCTCTAAAGGACTAGTAAATAAATTATCCCATTAGATTACTGAATCTGTTAAAATATTATATTTCCCCCCCTCAGATTATTTTGGCAGCAGGTACAAAATTATCCTGATTTAATTTCATTCAAACCTAGCAGTAGACAATATAAAATTATTGTTTTTCTCTTTTTAAAAGATTTTATTCAGTTATTTTTAGAGAGCAGGGAAGGGAGACAGAAGGAGAGAAGCACTAATATGTGAGAGACACAACAATAGGTTGCCTCTCCCATGCTCCCAACTGGGGATCTGGCCTGCAACCCAGGCATGTGCCTTGACTGAGAATTCAAATGGCAAACTTTCAGTTCATAGGCCAGCACTCAACCCACTGAGCCATACCAGCCATGGCTCGTTTGTTTTTTCTTGATGGGGGGGGGGGGGGGGAAGGGTTAGAAATCCTGTACTCGTTATTAAGTGTCAGGAAGTTAACAGTCTTAGCAACCTTCTTTTCAACTTATTTTAATAACTATTTTAGGATGAGCATTTACTGAAGTATCTTTTATTCAACCTGAAGAATAAGAAAATTCCCTGGCTCACTACAAATGCTAGATATCAAGAAACAATTTTTAAAACAATGAAAATAGATTCTGGCTTTGGATCTAGAAGAATGGACAAGGAGCTAGGGGATAACATATGTAAAAACATTCTGACAATACGAAGGTAAAATAATCACTGTTAACTTGTCATCCTAAGTTTACTTTTGTGGTTTCTCAGAGAGTAATTTATCAGAAGGTGGGGAGTGGAGGCAATTTAAAGACAAGTGTCTGTTAGTGGGAAAGACCAACAGTTTATACTTGCATCAAAGGAGTCAAGAGAATTAAAATAAATAAGCCTGAGAACTAAAAAGCATTTGCTAGAACAACAGCAGAATGCTATCAGAAGTAGAATTTAAAAAAATAAAAAAGCAAACCCAAGAATGTGAAAGCATTTTTTCAAAGGATACAGGCCAATTTCGAATGACCACACAGAGCCATGCATTACTTTCAGAACAATACATTTGTGAACTTAGAGTATAATGCCAGTTAAACACAAAGGATAAATTTTGTAAAGTCTGTTTAGTAACACTCACCTTAACTATAGCAGGAGTTTCAAGTAAATGTAACTCTGAGGCCCTGGAGGTATTTTGATATGATCCTTTTAATTGTGAACTGGATGTCAGGTCCAAAGAAAATCTTGTGGGGGTCTGCTGAATAAACCCCAAACACTGAGAAAGCTGCGGAACAGGATGAACAACCAAATCCAGGAGTCTGTAATCAGAATACACATAGTAAAAAAGTTAACCAGAATTTTTCTGTTCCTAAGTTATACTAATGAAACAAAAGAATTTTGTATTCCATTTAATTACTCAGGCTTCTACAATCACTGATAAATATGATAACCACATGAATATAAATATAAATTCAGTCAAGTACATTAATTAAATGCATGTTCAAAAACATAAGAAAATCAGCCCTGCTGTGGCTCAGTAGATTGAGTGCCGGCCTGCAAACCAAAGAGTTGCTGGTTCGATTCCCAGTCAGGGCCACATGCCTGAGTTGAGGGCCAGGTCCCTAGTAGGGGCCATGTGAGAGGTAGCCAAACATTGCCGTTTCTCTCCCTCTCTTCCCCTCTCTCTAAAAATAAATAAATCTTAAAAAAGTTGTAGCAAAAATGGGAAACGGGGAGTTCTAGCCCTCCTCCCTCCCTTTTTACCCATGTTTGATGAGCCCCTACTATATTTCAGGCATTTATTTTCAAATGAAGATGAACTGCTAATGATTTAAAATACTAAAGAAAATAGAACAACACTTCCCCAGCAATCCATTTGCTACAATTCACTCTCACCTACACATAAAATTCCTTTCACTTACATGTGATGGACACAATAAATACTGGTTTATTCTACCTTTACAGTTCTCATCACAGTAAAGACTAGACTGACCACCAACAAAAAAAGGTCAATTTTTCAAATTAATGGTGACAAAAATGGAATCTGAACTGTTTTCTCTAATGACCTGGTCCCAGTTCACATCAAATGATAAAACTGATCTCATTGATGACTTGTATTAAGCAGGCATAGTCCCAAAGAGCTTAAAAACTCAAATTATAAATAAATAATTGAAACTTGAAAGTAAAATTTTCAGGTTACAATTTTTGGTGAATCATATAGGTCACTCCTTTCCCAATTCCCTAATAAATAGTCTACAGTTTTATTATCCCAAAATGCCTATCTTGCTCCACTGAGAATGGCACATTTTGGTGCCTAGAAATAAAGATTCCCAGTTACCCTATCTTCCCTGTCCTTCTATCCTTCATGTTTGGGTGAGATTTTCACAATTAGAGCGGGTAGAACAGCAAAGGTAACAGATGCTTTAAAACCCAACCTATTACCCATTGGGGACTTATTTATAAGAAGCATTTTCTTAATACGGGGTGGTCTTGTTCTTCCACACTAAGCACAGCTCTGAGGTCTCCATTAAACAAGAATATCCAGTCGGGCTGTTCAACATTTCTTTCTCTATGTCTCTTCTAATTCCTATCCTCTCCCTCATTTGGATTCAATCTTATATTCGTATTTACTCAGATTTACATTGAGCTATTTCAAACATAAATGTTAGCACAACTGGAGGCATTTAACAAAATAACACTTATGTTTTAGGTGAGTATTTATGAATGATTGCTTCTCAAAATCAGGGCCTGTGCACAAGGACCAACTGAGTAAAAGCCATATTCTTACACTACCAAGACTTAGTATGTTAAGAGTTATATTTAAAAAACTATCAACTTTTGGCCAAGATGGAGGCGTAGGTAGACAAACTGTGCCTCCTCGCACAACCAAAATAAGTACAACAATTTAGAAACAATAACAACCAGAACTGACAGAACACTGAACTGTAGAGAAGTCCAACAACCAAGGAGTTAAAATAGACACATTCATCCAGACCGGCAGGAGGGGTGGTCGGGCCTCCCGGCGGAGAGGGGTCGTGGCAAACAAAGCAGTGGGACCCGGCGCGCTAGAGGGCAGCGGGCGGACCCAGTGAGGAGCCAGCGAGGCAGCAATTGTGAATCAAGGCACAGCGCACAAGGTGGCTGCTGACCAGGTGGTCCCACATTCACGCACAGATAAACCAGGCGAACTGGGAGGCGAGACAGACCGCACAACCCAGGGTTGCAGCGCGGGGCAATAAGGCCTCAAACCACTGATTGAAAACACTTGTGGAGGCTGACGTGCGGGGAGAGACTCCCAGCCTCACAGGAGAGTTTGTTGGAGAGACCCACAGGGTCCTGGAACGTCCACAAGCCCACCCACACGGCAATCAGCACCAGACGGGCCCAGTCTGCTTGGGGGAAGCAGCGGAAGGGACTGAAATCTGACAGAGAGTGGAGCAAGCGCCATTGTTCCCTCTTGGACCCCACCCCCACATACAGCGTCACAACCCTGCGACTGGGCTGCCCCGCCCTGGTGAACACCTAAGGCTCCACCCCTCATATGTAACAGGTGAGACAAGACCAAAAAAAAAAAAAAGGCTCAAACAGAAGAACAGATCAAAGCTCCACAGCAAATACAACTAAGCGACAAAGAGACAGCCAACCTATCAGATGCACAGTTCAAGGCACTGGCGATCAGGATGCTCACAGAATTGGTTGAATTTGGTCACAAATTAGATGAAAAAATGAAGGCCACGCTAAGTGAAATGAAGGAAAATGCACAGGGAATCAGTAGTGATGGGAAGAAAACTGGGATTCAAATCAATTGGGTGGACCAGAAGGAAGAAAGAAACATCCAACCAGAAAAGAATGAAACAACAAGAATTCAAAAAATGAGGAGAGGCTTAGGAACCTCCAGGACATCTTTAAATGTTCTAACATCCGAATTATAGGGGTACCAGAAGGGAAAGAGGAAGAGCAACAAGTGGAAAACTTATTTGAACAAATAATAAAGGAGAACTTCCCCATTCTGGCAAAGGAAATAGACTTCCGGGAAGTCCAGGAAGCTCAGAGAGTCCCCAAGAAGTTGGACCCAAGGAGGAACACACCAAGGCACATCATAATTACATTAGCCAAGGTAAAAATGAAAGAGAGAATCCTAGAAGCAGCAAGAGATAAGGGGACAGTAACCTACAAAGCAGTTCCCATCAGACTGTCAGCTGATTTCTCAAAAGAGACCTTACAGGCAAGAAGGGGCTGGAAAGAAGTACTCCAAGTCATGAAAGGCAAGGACCTACATCCAAGATTGCTCTACTCAGCAAAGCTTTCATTTAGAATGGAAGGGCAGATAAAGTGCTTCTCAGATAAGGTCAAGTTAAAGGAGTTCATCATCACCAAGCCCTTTTTGTATGAAATGTTAAAGGGACATTTAGTCCCTAAATGTTTAGGGACTTATCTAAGAAAAAGAAGATAAAAAAACATGTATAGTAAAATGACAGCAAACTCACAATTATTAACAACCACACCTAAAACAAAAACAAAAACTAAGCAAACAACTAGAACAGGAACAGAACCACAGAAATGGAGATCACATGGAGGATTAGCAACAGGGCAGTGCAAGGAAAGAAGGGGAAAAGGTACAGAGAATAAGTAGCATAGATGGTAGGTAGAAAATAGACAGGGAGAAGGCAAGAATAATATGGGAAATACAGAGGCTAAAGAACTTATGACACATGGACATGAACTAAAGGGGGAGAATGTGGGTGGGAGGGGGTGTGCAAGGTTGAGGGGAGTGAAGGGGGAAAAGAATGGGACAACTGTACTAGCATAATCAATAAAATATATTAAAAAGTAAAAATTATCAAGGAAAAATATTTTTTATTATATTTTCTAAAGAAAATGTTATTTATTGCATTAGGTCTTAGGATTTCCTCAACAACTTTTTGACCATAATCCAAGTAAGTAATGCATTTTAGATCACATACAGAATTAATCAACACTTAGCTTACTATATGCAGTGTCCACTGATTTCATCCTACTCTATTTCATTAAAAGGTATGTAAACTTAATGGGTTTTGACCAGCATACTTTGTACTAATGCCAACCAAAATTAGGTATTATAAAAACAGCCTTCATTTATGGATCAATCAACATGACTGTATTAAAGAAAGCAGGTTAATGATTCATTTTGCTTGTAATTTTAAGAAAAGTTTGCTTCTTTCTAATTTTAGGACTGTATAAATGTAACTGCTCATTAACTGTTACAGAGTTGAAAATACATTCGGCCCTTTGAAGGCAAATGTAATTTTGAGCCTTTTGAGGCAGATGTGGCCCCTGTTGAAAACGAGTTTGACAGCCCTGCTCTAAGCAGTCTGAAATCGTTAAGCAAAAATTCTAAGTAGTCTACCAGCTGATGTAAAATTTACTAAAATTAGTATATTACTGCCCAAATTATTTTAAAAAGCAAGCACACTGAGGAAATTAAAATATGTAAAATTTTAAAAGTAATTAAAAATTAGTGTAATTATTGCCAAATATTGTGTCTTTAAAAATAATTGAACAAATTCTTACCTAGAAACTTTTTGTGATGCTTTTAAAATCGGTGTTCCAACAAATGCCCCAGGCAGGTTGGAATCTGGGAGAGAACACACTACAGGAGATGGTCCTTCTATTTTAGGGCTACAAAGAAAATAAAAATGTAACTTTTAATTAGGTATCACAGGAGTATTAAATTAAAACTAACATTAAGGAAGTAAGATCAGATGGAGGAGAAAGGCTTTTGTTTTTTTACTCCGAGCAGTTCTGATTATTTACAAATACCAATAAAAATATTTGCTTTTTCCAACAAAAATACTTGCTTATAAAGACGAAAAACATTCTTCTTGCATGAAAGTAGCCAGCATAAAGAGTTTTTCCTTTTTACATACACTAATAAACTCTAAGGTTGGTATGTTTATGAATGCTGCTGATATCTAGGAAAGATTAACAAGTAACATGATCATAAAAAGCGTAAGATAAACACACCTGTTGTAGGCTAAGATGCTATTTTTAGGTTCATCACTTTTCCAAACCTCTCCAACTTTAGATAACACATTATGGATGAAAGTAGATCTTGTTAACACATTCCCTATTACAGCTTGCTTTGGAACAGCTGATAATGGTTTGGGCCGAGAAACTGTAAAATGAAGAATGTTAAGATTTAATGTCATCTCTAACACCAGGATTTTACTAATAGTAAATTAATATCTAAGTAATTGGAAAACAGATCAAAAGATAAGAGTTCGGTTAAAACTGTATTTGGTTTAACAATTATCTATGTATAAATTTAACAATTTGGGCTTTTAGGAAACTGAAAAATTATTCTACATGTTCTCTAAATGTTGGACAGGAGTCTCAAAAGAAATAAAAAGTTCTTTCATTCTTTACTACATTACTAAATAAACTGTAAAAGCTTCCAAGAAAGCCTTACATTTTGGGGGTAGAATGGCCAATAGAAAAAAAAAAAAGCACCACTGTGATGATTCAAAGCAAAAATGAGCTGAAATATAAGACAGTGATGGTGGCAGAAGGTAAATCATTCATTATCTTCTAATTTAACACTTAGGCATTTTTCAGTGAAACCTTACCTTTTCGAATAATTGACAGTGCTGATACACGGTAAGGCTTAGCTTGCTCAATGGCTAATTTTCGATGGATTCTAGGAAGAACTTTCCCATATTGGTCTAATATAGAATTTCGAGCCACTGATCTCTCCCGCAGGTGAGGGTCACGATCATTCTATTGAAGATATCATAACTGGTAAAAATTTAATCTTCAAACACGTTAGGTGATATGTTTATAAACTTACTGTTTAAAATATAATTACAAATATCCAAGAATAATTCCCTCCTCCCTACTTATGCATTCTTCTAAACCAAGGACCTCATACACATGATTACTTTACCGAACCTTATCCATCAATACATTCCAAGTCTTTCCTCTCCAGCCTTGATTCTTGACTCATAAAAACATCAACTGTCACTTATTAAGCTTCTACATGTGTCAGTAATATGTACGTGTTACTTCACACCACTCACCTTTGTACATCCTCACAGAGAGATATTATCATCTTACATATGAGGAGCCCAAGACAGAGAGAGATGTCCCAAGTACACAGCAAACTAAGATCAACCTGACCCCTGAAACACACGCTCTCTACGCTGGATACTTTCTACCGCCGTCCTCCACCTCACCCTCTCGTCGTCCCTGGGGGAAGTAGGTAGTCTGGCAAGATGGTAGACAGATACTTAATTCTTTTACATATGCCATTTCTGTTTAAATAAGCGATAAAACCCTGTTCCTAATTTTGCTATAGAAGGTTAAGAAGAGGACTGATTCTCTAAGCTCAGATTTATAGAAAGCCTGGTGGCTGGTTCCAAAACTGCAAGCTCTTGTGTAACCAGGTTGCTGGTTTTCCTTATTCCCTTGTCTCCCGTAATAAAACAAGTTAACTATACCGTAACATTACTCTTCAGAGTTTGGTTCAGTTTCAAGGCAGGGATGTAATTGGCACGTTGTAAATGGTGAACTAAAAGGAATTCATGATTCTGAACACTGGTGCTGGACTGCAAAAATCTCACCAGACACTCCTAGGAAGAACATAATAGATTTGTAAGCTACTAACATATCCAGAAATTCTGACAAGTTTTTATTGGTAAGTTGTTACCTGCTCAGTGTCTGTAAACGGTAACTTCAGTAAGTCCTCCATTAAGCCAATCTCTTGACAGACTTTATACATGTGCTTTAGTAACTCCTCCACATTCAATCCATTAGAATGGTGTCGCAGTAAACTCCAGGCCTCGATCATGCACCTGCAATCAGTATTTATCAAAGTTCAGTTCACAAAAGCTATTTAAAATGTTCACAACAATTAATCCATCTGAAGATTCTCAAAGACACTTTGCACATGTAATTTAAGGGCACTTTTATAGAACACTAATCACCGCATAATCAAGTTTGCTAATGTCAACAAGGCATAATAAAGACTTAATTTTATGCTGTTCTGTATCATTTAAGTGTAATAAAAAAAAACAGTAAGTACAGAAAAGGTCAAGATAGAAAACTAATGTGATGTGAATAAAATGGAAAGATTAAATGGTATGACAGAGAGAGCCAGGCTCTTAAAAAAGTGATAGCATGAGGAAGAAAAGTAGAAAAGAAAATGAACAAAGATGGCAACAACCATATTGTTTATGAGGAGGAGAAGAGTTTAAGCTTAGTAACAGAAGATTTTAGCTATCTATAGCAAATGTGGCTGCAGAACTGGGTCAGATTAGACAGTACGAGGTACCATGTGTGGTCACTGAGATAGATATCCTTCTCTGGGCAACAGAAGTCATTGAATGAAGCAAAATTTCTCACTGTATATTGTTAAGTTAAAAAAAAAATCTAAAACAGTATAGTGATTATAATTTTTAGAAATTTAATAAACAAAGCCCATAAATGTTTACGTATTTATTCGATGACATTTATCCTGGTACTTAGAATTTTTGAGGGACTGGTAACTTTCAAGGCAGAAGTAGACAGAATAAAAAAGTAGCAAATAGCAATATAAAGGAAATAATTTTCTTAAAAAAAATCATTCCTAACTCTAAGTCAGTAGGTAATTTTGACTACAGTGGGCATCTCAATGAACAAAGCTTTAGCTGTAGTTTTTATTGTGATAACAAACACTAAAATAAAGACTGGTAAATACACAACATATGTAAGAAACAGAGTATATAAACCAAGTTATAGCAATTAGTATTCATAATGAAATAAATGTTAGGAAAATGAGTGGTCCTTTGTTTTTATTTCTGAATGTAGTGTATAGGACACAATGTTGCTAGATTTCTGGAGACTGGATAATTGAAGCTTTACTGTACTTGAGAGAAATAAGGTTTAGAAACTACATGATGTATGTTTGCTATGGTAAAGGAAGAGGAAATGAGAATCTAGCAAATCAGAGAAGTGTGCTGCAGATGAATCAAAGGACAATGGAATCAAAATGAAGAAAACACAGCAGCCTTATAAGCTGTTGTGGCTTAGTGGATTGCAGGCCAGGTCCCTGGTTTGGGGGCAAGTGAGAGGCAGATGCTTGAGGTGCCTCTCCCTCTCTTTCTCCTTCCCTTCTCCTCTCTAAGAAATAAATAAAATAAAATCTTTAAAGGTGTTTTTTCTAAGGTTCCAACATCTGCACTTTGATGTAAGCATTAGTAACAAACTAGTAACTCTTTAAAGTCACTAAAGAAGCTTACATAGAACTGAAAAAAAATTTACATGCTACTGGCCAACCCAGTATTAAAACTCTTGATCCATTTATTAAACATTTGTCACTTCTACCTTCTTACATTCATCCTAGACATTTTTTTAAAGCTAGCCAAACACTTTTAAAAATTTGATCTTGAGAGAGAGATAAAGAGAGAAGAAATAACACTTTTTTGTTCCACTTATTTATGCATTCATTGGTTATTTCTTGTATGTGCCCTGACCAGGGATTGAACCCTCAACCTTGGTGTACTGGGATGACACTCGAACCAACTCTGCTTCCCAGCCAAGGCCGAGCCAATCCCTTTTGTTCACCCAAATTCTTTACTCAAATACTGCCTACTCCATTACTTTTAAGGACATCTTAAGTTTCTACATGTTTAGCCAACTTACTATTAAACTATAGAACTTTTCTCCTGATTCAACCCTTTCCCCTCAGAAATACATTCTATTTAACCAAAGAACAAAAACTTAACTTTCATAGTACTGACACTAACTTGCTGATCATTTACAAATCACAACTTGGGGTGAGTAAAATGACCAATTTCTAACAATATAAAAATAACCAACGAAAAAGACTGAAAACAAAACACTATTATTTGTATATAAAGTTACAATTTGGGAAGAAATATCAAATCTAAGCAAGTTCCCCAATTAATTTAGGTAACAAGAAAATGCAATAACCAGACCACTACATTTTCAGTCATGCCATTTAACTTGTCACCATTAATATAATGACAAGTACAATGGTTACAGCAATATTGCTATACTATAAATGGTGGCAAATATATCACGCTGATTATAATGTAATACAGCAAACACAAAACATATCGCTACTACTCATTTCATCGATTCTATTGTATTAACAGACACAATCAAGAGTTTGGTGGTACTTTCAAAGTAAGTACTCACCTATTAAGAAGCAAAACATCGATGTGAAGGATAATATCAGTATCACTGGACACTGTTGGCTTCATTGTCTGAATATATCTGAGGGCTTGTCTGTGCTCGCCCTGACTCATGAAGGCTTGAATGATCTTTGAATGCTGCCATGACACAGGTTTTGCAGTAGCTGGATGAAACAGAAGATCCAAACCGTTCTGCAAAACAAACATGAAAATCGGTACATACAAATATGAAGTTCTGCATTTAGACGAAGTAGCATATCTTTAAAAAGAGAGGCACTACTAAAGCCACAAAAATCAAGATAAAACCAGTGGAAATATAAACTGAAAAGATCTATTTTAATCTAGGGTGTACTTTAAAGAGAAGCCTTATCAAAAGCCTCATACTTTGAGACCTCCTTAGGCTATTATATAAATCTTTCCATCACCAACTTCTTAATTCAAAGCCAAATCCTGACTTTTGTGGTTCCCTCAACACATTAAACATTTTTCTAACATAATCACCATATTGGCACTATGATTAACTGATTGTTTACTTGTTTCCTTCTTTAGGCGGTGAGAAACCTGGGGTTCTTAACTGTTTTATCTTTGTGCTCTTACTGCTTATGGTAGTGAAGGTATTAGTTAAACTGACTCCTTATATTACCTCTAGAAGTAGATTGCATCCTATCGTTAATATTAAATTTAATTGTTATATATTTTTCTTAATTTACTTATTTTTTAATCCTCACCTAAGAATTTAAAGAGAGGAAAGGTAAACGAGGAAGATGGAGGGAGGGAGACATCCACTGGCTGTCTCCCATATGACTGGGGATCGAACCCACAACCCCTTCGTGTACGGCACGATGCTCTAGACAACTGAGCCACCTGGCCAGGGCTAATCATTATGTATTTTTATAGTTTACAAAAGCTTTCATTCTGTGTGAACTAACAGACTTACCTCATAGTCATTATGATCTATCAGCCAAAACCCTTGAATAAGTTTAACCTGGTCCCAAGAAATGGCAAAGGCAGTTGGAAATGATTCAATGGCAGTATCTGTTTTGTTTGGGAAGGAATATATAATATCAAGTAGCAAATAAATGGTCTTTAAAAAAAGATCATTAAGGACAATAAACAAAAAGAAAAACTCCTATGTACATATTTGTAATAGGTAGCAACAGAATATAGCAGGAAAGATTCTTTAAAGACTGCAGTGTTCAGAAAGCTTTTATGGATATCCAGCTAAGGGAAGTATAGTTTTATTAAATGTGGGTACAGCTAAACTTGCAACCAACTTCATTCTCAAATTTTTAAGTACCAATAGGAGTTGTATTTAGTTCATTAAAAAGGAGATTAAATTACAAAGGAATTAAAGCATACCTTCTTTATGAAATTAGTAGCTTAGGAAATTTAAGAATCAAAAGCTATAGGCAAAATTCCAGTTATCTAGCAAAACCTGGCAGCTTAAGGAAGAATATCAATATCTTATAAATCATAAACTTATTTGTAATTTATAAACACATTTTTAGACTAATAACTGACATTAGTACAAAATCTTTATTGCAAAGACCACAGGGCTCAACACAATGTCTAAGGTAATGTTAAGCTAACTTAAATATATTAGTATTCAGTATATAAGTTAACCTATTTGAGAACGACTGCTTGGCCAGTAATGTTTTAGAACAGCTCTTAACTTAGGTAGTGTCTCAGACACATTTAAGAATCTGAAGAAAGCCACAGACGCATCCCTACAAAAATAAACATAAAATTTTGTGTAGTTTCAGGTTAATCATAGACCATTTGAACCCAACCTACAGATCTTGGGTTTAGAACCCTTCCTTTAAAAAAACCCCCCAAATTTTATGATTTTAGTAATACATGAATTATTTGACTACAAATTTTAAAGGATACAATAGAATGTTTGCTTGCTTCAGTAACATTGTCTAATAGGTATATGTCAAGTAGTGCCTATAAAAAAGATAAAAAATTCAGTGCACTTTATATACTCATTCATTCAAGCTCTTTGCTCTTCCCAAGCCTGCGCCACGTGTGAACACACAACTAAGCATGTCTCCCTCCCCACAGCCCTGCAGGCCCTGTAAGAGGCATCACGTCACCGCAAACCTACATGTAGACTAGGAGGAGGGTATTTTCCCGTTCCGCCTTCATCCCGTTTCCACAGCTTCTCAACTCCATCTCCTAACTGAGAAACCATTCCGTCGATCATCAAATAATCAGGGTTCCACTTCCCTCTGCAATAAGGGCAACATTACGGATTACTTAATTAGCGTGGTCATTATTACTATCATCAAAACAATAGCATTAAACTCAAAATGATCCCAACTATCAAAGGGAGAAGAGTTGAGGGGGAAATAAGGGGGGAAAAAAAAAGAGTCGTCCAAGTGCTGAAATGTAACTGTTAATGGAAAAAATGTAAAATAACTAATTGGTGATATATTTTATGCTTTTTTTTTTGATATCAGCTTCCAGTCTTTTTCTGAGTAAGAATTCTCAGAAAAAAATACATGCTTAAGTTATAGACTTTCTAATAATGAATCATGGTAAATAGTCTTACTTAGGAAATAATAGCTCTTTACTCAAGTTCTAAATCAAAAGTGTGACCATTAGGTCAACTCAAACATTACAAATAAAATAGTAATGTTGGTAACACTTCCTGATACTTTGCTGAGAATTCCACCCATTTAATCATCTTACAACGTGATGAATTCTGCTCTACCTCCGAAGGCTTGACTTCTTACAGAAGAAATTTCTAAAATGTTGCTTGAAAGTTCTGGATGTACTATACCTTGATAAAAGCTCACACTTCTGTCGACGACTGGTGTAGTAGTTCTGAATTACAGGGTAGTTGTAGTATAACCTTGACAACTGCACAGCATCATCTAGATTTTTTTTTAAGAGTTGGAAAAAGAGCTAGTAATATTTCCAAAATTCCCAATAATACTTAGGTTACACACATTGATATTTTACTATAATTTTATATTGTTTAACTTGTAGGCTTCCTAAATTTAAGTAAGACTACCCATCCCTTCAT
Source organism: Phyllostomus hastatus (assembly GCF_019186645.2). NCBI lineage: Eukaryota > Metazoa > Chordata > Mammalia > Chiroptera > Phyllostomidae > Phyllostomus > Phyllostomus hastatus. The sequence continues at coordinate 11,541,301 of NW_025333607.1, forward strand.
TAATATATACATAAATGAGAAAACCTAGTCTCTCATAAACATCTGTAACGACAAGGATGCTAAGAGAATTAGGAAAGAATAGGACTGACAGCAATTATGAACAGTGGGAGAAGCATGTGCAAATGAAATCTAATGCAAATCCTGGAAATGCAGGAAGTTAGAGGCTTTGAAGTGTGTCTATTCTAAACAAATATAATTTAAAAAGTCAAAATTCTCTAGTTCTTGATATTGGCATTAATCATCGGATAAAAGGAGTTATTTAAATGACAGCAAATCATATTAGGTAATAGCCACATTAAAAATCCCTTAAGAGAAAAAGGTTGACAAACTAGATTATAAAATGCATAGTTCTATGGAACTAAACACAGCTGGTGGTATCATTGAACCAACTCTCAGAAGCTATATTTTGTCAAATACGCTTTCCTTCAAAATGTCATTCAATCCAATAAACATGTATGGAAACCTGTGTATCAGGCATGGGGTGAGGTACTGAAGACACAAAGGAGGAATGTAAGAAAAGAAGTTAAGAATAGAAGAAAACATAAGTGAGGAGGCGGAAGCAAGAAAACCCAAAACACTGAAACACAGCAACAAAATTATAAAGGCTTAAGAAGCTTTCTTTGAACATCAATAAAAGAAGAAAAAAAAGCTTTCAGTTAATATTTATAGATTAAGTAAGTATTTTACCTAAGCCCTCTGGTAAAAGACCAGAATGAGAGAACCAAAGAACCATTTGTGCATACTGACAGATGAGCTGGGACACCATACACTTATTGGTTAAGTTCATACGACCTGTAAAAGAGTTAAATATCAGTTAACTTTCAACCCCAAATGAAATATCAAGATACTCAAAAGTTTTCGAAGAACTAATTAATTCCTTGATGATTTTTAACAATATTTATATATTTTTTAACAAACGTAGCTGGAACAAAAATTTTCCAAAATGCTAAAATAACTCATTGACTAAAGTAGATGTTTTAGGTAAATGTGTTTCCATCTTAGCTACACTTATTTCCACTTAGTTAATTTCAGAAGTCAAATTTATACATTAATGCTAACTATATAGTATCATTAATACAGGTTGTTCATACCAGGCCTTTAAATAAAATTAACTGTTTTTGTTTAAATGGCGAAACAGAGAAAAAAATTACAATGACCTCTGAATAAAAACTTATTTTAAAAATAATTCAAAAATTTTAAATTTTACTATAAATATACTACCTTAACAGTCATTAAGTTTAATTCCCAAATCTCCCATGGTTATTTAAGTATGGGCTCATGCTACGTTTAATATTCTGTAGCTTTTCATAAAAACAAAAACAAACAAACAAAAAAAAAAAAAACAAAAAAATCCCAGCATTTGAGAAGTAACAGCCTTCTGTACAACGATCCATCTAAGACAGGAAATTATTCTTTCTCCGAAGCCAAGAAGTAAAATTTAATAAAACATTCGTTTATGTAAGACAAACAGCACACCTCTTTCGGTGATCTCTTGGGCCTCTGTTATAAAACAGCTTAAGACTGTATTAAGATTGCTAAGGAGCAGATGGCACTGTTGAACAGACTGGATCGTCTGTGGATCGATGAAACGGCACGATCCATCAAACAACGGGATACCTTTCAAGGATAAAATACATAATTAGTTTCAACACAGTAAATCTGAATTAAGCTCACAACTGCACACTTCCTCAAATTTACACTGACAACAGAATTGTTCTGTGTATTATGAGATTAACAAAAAGAGGCTAGACATGGCAAACACCCTCAAGGAAACTAGAAGGGACAGATACAAATTATTATTTGTTAAATGTAGCGTGAAGTAAGCAGTATGTCAGCACAAAGAGAAGTGGTACAGATTCAACTTCAAAGTCACTAAAAATCAGTTATATTAAGTGCTTCTCCTTCAAATAAATCTTTTATACTGTTACTTTTATATACCCTGTTGTTTTGTAATTAGTATTTTATAAGAACTTTTGTCCACCTCCAGTCTCCAAAAGTGAGACATTAAAATGAAGACTCATATACAGACTTATTATAATAAAACTGTAGGATGCTATAATTCACTATAGACTCAGTTGTCCTTTCAAATTCAAGGCTGAATTTACAAATCCTTTGCGAGGGTATTTTAGTTGCTATTGGTTACATCTTTTGAAGATTTAATTGCATTAATATTTATATGTAATTGCAATAATATGTAACTGAAAACAAATATCTTAATTCTAAAGCCTTCCTTCCTTGAATCAAATTATTTGATTTATGCCCTGGCTGGGTACCTCAGTTGGTTAGAGTATCATCCCAATAAGCCAGGGTTGCAGGTTCAACCCCTGGTTAGGGCACATAAAGAACCAACCAATGAATACCTAAAGAAGTGGAACAACAAAAAGATATTTTTCTCTCTAAAAACAGTTCTTTTTAAAAAATCCTATTAAGAATACAATTTTTAAAATCCATTTGTATAAGGGGGCTAAAGGGTAATGGAAAAAATACAAGAAAGATAAAAAATACTTCTAAATAAATTTTACTCTCATGTACAGGGCAATCATATATTGCCCTTTAATATTAGTTTTGCACAAATTGGGCATAATGCATTTTTAATGTTCACAAGACACCTCACAACTCACAGTGTACAACAGACTAGTGAACAAGACTACCAAGAAGGAAGATGACTTGGCACAACTGATGACGACATCTTTTAGAAAACAGAGGGGAGCTTTACCCTACTATTCAGCTTCTTTATACACACATTTTAAATAAAAAACGAGTGAGAAGAGGAGCTTCTGAGGTTAGTGGCATATTCTTCTTACTCAATCATAAGCATGTTTTGTAAATTAAACTAAGACCAACAGACATCCAAGGTATAATTCTGAAACTTGCTACTGTGGACATAACATGGTGCTAGTTTAACAATCTGTTGCAAAATCTTCATCAACAAATAATTTTGTCACTCTAATATTAAAAGAAAGTTTTCTTCTGGGCCTTCCTTACACAGTTTATAACTTTAAAATGATTAAAATGATTATTATTATGTACTTAAAAATATATCACTATTAGTTTCTTAATATAACACTCACATAGTCTGTCAAATTCCTCTTTTGTGAGAATCACTTTATTCCATGTCCATTCAAGAACAAAGCGCAAATTAGCAGCAGAATTTGGTTGTTCTTATTTGCAAATATAAAAAGGAAAAAAAAAAAGATTACCAATTACAAACAAACAAACAAACAAACAGACAAAAAAGTAACTTTCAGCAGAGAAACCTGACAGAAAATCACCCTAACCATGTGAGCAAGGAAAAATAATCATTAATGGAGACACACCGGTATCACATATCTCTTCCAGTACAGTACATCCTTTTGTGTGAGAAGTCTAAAATCTGAAGCTAATCAACAGAAAAAATCAACACACACAAGGTGAAAGGCAGTCTACAAAATAACAAGGTTATATTCTTTTTAAAAAAATGTCAGTCTTTTGATAGACACAGGCTTAGGATTTACACCAACCTGAGAAACTAAAAAGACATGACAACGAAATACAATATATATTCTGGACTAAACTCTGGATTGCCCCTGTCCAGAAATGCTGTAAAGGACATCACTGGGATCATCAGTGAGATTCCAGTAAGTTCTGTAGATTATCTAATCTACATGTTAGCAATGTTCATTTTCATGATTTTTACAGTTACAACACGGGTTTTCTAAGTGAATGTCCTTGTTATTAGAAAGAAAGTATACTGAGAAGAAGTGTGATGTCTTCAACATATTCTCAAATGATTCGGAATGAAAATAACGCGTGTGTGTTTGTAAGGAAGGAGAGTAAAACACACAGCTTGGATAAATCCCCAGAGAATTTTGCCGAGTGAAAAAGAGCCAGTCCCAAAAGTTTACATACTGTATGATTCCATTTGTGAACATATTTTAAATGACAAAATTACAGAAAAAGGGAGTAGTTGTCACCAGGGGTTAGGGACAGGGCTGCTCAAGGGCGCCCGGGGGGACGCTGCCTTGATGCTGCGGCCGAGGCCTGCCAGCCTGCACCGCTGGGCGGCAGGAGAGAGGACACGGGAGTTCTCTGCTGTCCCCTAACGGTGCACCTGAATGTGCATGTGCAGACAGCTCCAAAGTGAGGTTTACCTAACCACCCCTCACAGACAGTGAGCTGATAATTTTAAAAATACAAAAGAAATTTTTCATTAAATATCATCTTACCCTCTGTTATCCACCTTCTGATATATCCAGTCAAAAGTCCCAGGGAACTCGTGTGGACTGCTGCTGACAGTATAGCTTTTAATTGTTCTTCCTGCACCAGAAGAAGTTCAAAGATAAGAAAGAACTACTCAGAGGTAGCATGTTTTATGCAGCTCAGAATACAAAATTCTAAAGGCTTAAAAAGCATTATGACTTAGTAGGACAACTATATCAAAAAGACAATAATGAGCATTGGTGATGATGTGGACAAAACGGAGTCCTGACAAACTGCTGGTTGGAATATAAAATGGTAAATCCCAATTTGGAAAATAGTCTGATAGTTCCTCAAAATCAAAAGCACCACATAAACCAGCAATTCCACACCTAGGTACAAACACATAAGAGAAGTGAATCGGGTGACTGCTAATAGGTATGGGGTTCTGGGGAAAGTGATGAAAATGTTCTAAAATTTAATGGGCCAAGAGCTTGACAACTCAATAAACATACCAAAAGCCACTGAAGTGTACACCTTAAGTAGATGAATTGTATGAATTCTATCTCAACAAAGCTGTTACTTAAAAAAACCAATTGTGTAAAGAATAGTATAAGTCAACACGGGCCAAAAAAACAGAAGGCATCATGAGATAAAACGGCTCAACAGATTTCTGAAAAGCAGTAATGAGCAGAAAGAATGTGGCTTATTTAGCAGTGTGAAGGAAACATGTTTTAAAGACCCCACAGAGGGGAACAAAAAATGAGAATAGAGTCAATGTGGCTCTAAGAATATTAGGCTAAATTCCGAGACAAATCGGGAACGGGGGAAAGTGGAGAGAAAAGACGGTCAAACATGGGACTGAAAACAGACAACAGGTTAAAAGTAGTGCATGAACACAGTCCTTTCTGTTACCCTGGGTGAGAACTGAGGCCACCAGCCTAACAGGGGCCTTTGGAAAAACAGAATGGCCCCAGAAAATATCTGGGGTTTCCCTACTGAAAGGGTGCACACCTCATCTATCATCCTGACGAATGCCTCTGGATGAACTCTACCCACACAAGAGAGAGTTTATAATCAATCAGCTACTGACTCACTTTACGTATCAACAGCCAACTAAGGACCACCAAGCATTAAGGATAGCCGTTAGCATCAGAAGGACTAAAATAATAAAAAGTGACTCCGGAAAAAATAGAGATAAGACAGAGAACTAAGTAAAACTTAAACAAGCATAGAATGTTATTTCATCCATTAAAAAAAAAAACAGATGACTATGAATAATGATCAAAGAATAAGAGCTCATAGAAATTTAAAATTAGATTCAAATTTTAAAAATAGGAAAAAAAGGGAAGATGATAATAATAATAAAAAAAAAACTCCCAGAAAAAAGAACCAGAGGCAAAAGAGACAAAGAGCTAGAAAGGTAAAGGTAACAGAAGATCAACTCAGGAGAGTAAACATTTGCCTCATGGAGTTTCACAAAGAACAAAAAAAAGTTAAGATAAAGTTAAGGTAGTGCGAGTGATAGCCTAGGAAAGGGTTTTGTTTTGTTTTTTAAGGCCATTTGAAAACACAAGAAAACACCAAAGTTAAAATCTCCCGATAGTTTTTATTTCCATGAAATTAAGTATTAGGGAGGAAGGAAGGAAGAAGGAAAAAAGAAAGGAAAAGAGAGAGAGATATCAACAAAGAAATTAAGCATTAAATATTAGCTGTAGGTGGTAAACAATGAGCACCGATATTTACATTGAATACGATATTTAAAAGGTTTTCCCCACTAATTTATTATGTTACTTTTCTGTAATTATTTAAATAACTTAACTCTTTCTGCCCAAGCAGTGTTTAAATTAACAAAACATTTTCTCTTTCTCCACGGAAAAGTGACTTGGGGTCACTTTCTTCTAGCATGTTTTACTAGCAAATACTGAGTTAAAATAAATGTGAATTATGAGCCATCACCAGGCATCTCCTGATTGGTAAAATGTACTGGGTCTGGAAAAACTGTGAGTAGACTAAATACCACTAGCAAGTTAAAATTTTGGCTTCCATGATTGCATCTGAGTCCTAAGATATACCTATCTTGTTTTGCAGGAAATTGGAATCTCCACTAATAGGCTTCCATAAGACACTTGTTTCTCTAGAGCAGTGGTTCTCGAAATACTGTGTCAGAATCACATCAAAAGCTTTATTAAAATAGATTGCTGAGCTCTACTCCTGAAGTTTCTGATTCAGTAGCTCCAGGGCGGGAATCGAGAATGTGCACTCTAACAAGTTCCCAGTGAGGCTGATGTCAGGGACAACACTCCATTGCTAGAGACCGTGACATTCACCTAAGTCGACATGGTTGCTACTCGTGCTTTTGTTCTCTTGCACCTACACTGTTCTCTCTGGGGGCTGGAAAATGGCCCTTATACTGTTGTAATGACTGCTACTTATGGCATGCCTGATGCAGGCACAATCTGTTTCCTTTCCTATGTCCTCTGTAGAGCTAAGTGAACCTGGTGCCAAGTTATGGCCGACTGGATCCTGGGAGTGTGAATTTTAAGTCAAATTCAAGACCTTAGGTACTGATCATGTAGAGTGGGCATTATACTTAACCTACTTTTGCAGAAATTAATAGATTTTTATCCTAATAGACAATAACAGGACACACAAAAACAAAGAGTTAAAAAATCACCTCACCTGACTTAAACTGGAAGGCTGAATATCAATTAGTCTTGGTGAGAGAAGGCCAGCCACAAGACATCGATTATAGCCATCAGAAATGACTTCATTGATAAATGGTCCTGATTTCTTTAAAAAAGTCAAAGTCTGTAACAGATCAGTAGGGTATCAATACTCAACCAAGTTAACAAATTTAAGAATACTTAATAAACTCACTGTCCTACTTTATACTTAACATTTTGAATAAAACTAAAAACACCGAAATGGAAATTGTGGAAGACTACATTTCCATAACTTCTTTCAAGAAAAACAGTTTATAGGTTGTTTAAGCTAAATCAATGCTGCCTAATTATAAATAATACCATTAAGGATATTTTATGTAGCTTGTACTTTTATGAAAGGTAATCCTGTTACCTTCTCTAAAGCTGACAGATAGATTTGGTGACAAATCTCAGTGAACACACACACACAATCCCCGTGGCATAATATAAAAGAGATCTGATATGATGTATAAATACGGCATTCATCCACATCTAGCTGATTATTAATTAAAAGGTCTGTCACTTGATGTTTTCCTGGGAAAGCATTTTTCAACGTATCATCGACACCCACTGTGCCTGGGACTGTACCACTGTGCAAGGGACCTTCTTTGTACGGTTTTGTTAGTGAGCTTTTGAGGGGAGGAGGATTTAGAGGGAGGATAAAAAGGGATGTGGTGTGGCAATGACCTACTTTGCTCTTTTCCTTGGGGTTCAAGCAGCTAACATCCAGAGAGAGCTGCTGGAGACATCCCAGTAACTCTCACTGACCTAGTTGAAGCTCCCATAAAGCCAGACCCATGACGTGACTTGAGTTCAGTAAGAAATACTGTCCGAGTTGTTGTTACCTACCTCCTTCTGAAAGCCAGTACAAGTTATGTGAATAACTCCGGAGTTTAACAAACAAGTGGCATCTAAAACAAAGATTTTTAAAAACCCACTTTAATATTATATTTGAGATGGCAATGATACAACAGAATTTATCTTAATAGACTGCTAGCCAAAGTACAAATGACCACATACAATAAATTTTAAAATAATTTTTCCATTTTTAACAAGATATTAAACCTAATCACAAATGCACTAACTGTGAAATACTTTATCTTTTCTAGCAAATTCAAAACAGTGATGATTTCTTTATAAAACATGTATTAGATTTCTCATGTATGTTATCCAATTAATTTCCTAAGTTATCCATATTAGCTGACAATGAGATATGAATACTATACACACACACACATATATTTCACATAAATACATACATACTTATATGCTATTTTTCTCAAAAGGTTAGGATAATACACACCAAAATTATAGGAACTGGGGTTAAAAAATTGCTCTGGAGGCGAATATGAAGGAGAGACTCCTCGGCTTAAGCTTCTCTCGTGTACCAATATATCCAAGATGCAATGTGGAGAAGTACTACTCACAACAGAGTCCAAGGACCACAATGCAAAGTAAGAGCAATTATGTAGATATTCTCCGGATCTAAAAGAAAATTTTACAAAATTACTAAGTCACTGAACTGCTACAGGTACAAATACCAAAAAGAGAAAGAGAATCATACCTTAATGAATCTGGCATTTGTGCATGATACCAACGATTTATGTCAAAAATCCCCAAATATATAGAAGGCTTTCCTTGTCCATATATATTCACTTGCCAAGTAAAGACTGATACACTTGTCTCAGGAGACAGTGCTAAAAGAAAAAGCTAGTATTAAAAGACAAATAATCTCAAAGTAAAAACCCCAAATAATATTTATAATGAGACTCGCACATAAATTCTTATTTAATTTGTCAAAACACATTTTTGTCATGTGCTTTGTAAACAGAAATTCATTCACTTGTATCTTGACTTTTTTATATTTCAAAAACACCTTATCAAAAACTACTCATCTGAAAAGTTCTATTCTGACTCATTTCAGTTAATACCTTGTCAGGTTTGAGGTTCAGAGGTAGAAAGTAGAGAATGATGTGAATGAATACTCTCCCAAAGTGGTACACAGCTAGCACCAGAACATCGACACCTAAAATGAGTGCCTGTAGAACTCAGAGCTTAATTCTTTAGAGGAATTCTGGCTGAGGACTGAGCTAGCTATATGGTCAAGGGGTAATAAAAAAGACAAGTACCTGGGTGGTGACTATGGAATGAGAAGACGGGCACATTTGACAGACATCAAAAGAAGGAAAAAGGAAAGTAAAAACGTGAGACACAAATAATGGGAAATACAGAAAAGAAGACGTGAGTGGGCAGTAAGAGTCTGATGAGTTCTGGTTCTGACACGGTTGGCTGGAAGTGAGAACTGGACCGCTACAGAGATGTGGGGCCGAGGACAGAAACAGCTCCTGGGTGAATGAGCTGCCCATGAAAATGAATCCCAACCAGAACACAAAAGCACAGTTCTAGTGAGCATTCCCAGAACGGAACGAACCTCCCACATCAGCATGTTTAACCCCGACACCCACCCTTAGCAAAAGGTGTAGCTTAATCATTCCACTCGCAGACAGAGACGTGCAGTCTGTCAAGGTCAAGGTCAAGTTTGTCAAGGTCACAACTAGTGACAGATCTGGGGTTTGAATCCATGTAAGTTTCTAAAATCTATGCAATTTTTACTATGCCAGAATGTTTACCAGGAAGATGGAATCAGACTAAAGAAAACAGAGAAGCCCTGACTGCAGTGGCTCAGTAGGCTGGGGGTCATTTGGCAAATTGGAAGGTCATTGAGAATTGATTCCTGGTCAAGGCACATGCCTGGGTTGTGGGCCAGGTCCCTGGTTGGGGGTGTGCAAGAGGCAACTGATCAATATTCCTCTCGCACACTGATGTTTCTCTCCCTTACTTCCTCCCTCCCTCCCCTCTCTCTAAAAAGAAAGAAATAAAATCTTTTAAAAAATAGATTAAAAAAATTAGAGACAACCAAGGCATGTTTGTTATGTCTCAAAAAAAGAAACATTATTCATGGACTATTCAGAAATTATTCACAGTAGTCAAAACTAGACACCATTTTTGTTTTGTGTCAGATTAAAATACAAGAATCCCTCATTTCCTTCCAGTGTTCAATTCATGAGTTCTATACAGCCATGTGGAGAACAAATCCCCAGTATCTCATGTATGCTACTCATGTTTCTTCTTAACTTCTTGGTTGTCAGACTTCCATACAGTTCAATTTCCTGGCAGTTCTGCTTTTTTTTTTGTTTTTAAATTAGCTGTTTCCTTCTTTTGGTTATGTGAGGAGGTGAAGTATACCTACCTACGCCTCCATCTTGGCTGGAACTCCAAAGATTTTATTTATTTGAGAGAGGGGAAGGGAGGAAAACATCAATCGGCTGTCTCTCGCACACCCCCAACTGGGGACCTGGCCCACAACCCAGGTATGTGGCCTGACTGGGAATCACACCAGCTACCATTTTGATCTCCAGGCCAGCCTTCAACCCCCTGAACCATACCCACCAGGGCTAAATCAAGATAAATCTTAAATCAAGCATTCACATGACATATAAGAGCACTTTTAACTAATCTTACCTTCACTCATCCCTTCCTCTCTATCACCATGAGATCGAAATTTCTCAATACTCTGGCATCCCAACAGTCTGGTGTTACTGGTCTGTCCCCTCAAAGGAAGCATGCCACCTGTGAGGTCCAGTGTGTACCTTTCTTCACAGTACTCTAACCCCTGAAAAAAATGTACAAACATCTTTACCCTTGTGAAATTCTAAGCAAAAAGTCATTCTAAAATTATCCTCTAAATTTAAAGATTTTTTTACACAATACAAAGAAAACAAATTAAACCCTAAAGAGAACATATCATTTATAGGGGCTCTAAAATTTTATATAGCATAAACCACTTATGAAATAAAAGGCTAGCTTTAGTCTCTCAAAAATACCAATCAATCTTCTACAGCTGTCACCGAACACAGGCAACTTCATGCACTTCTGGGTGGCACGTGAACTGGACTAGCCACTGGAATCAGATATACACACACTTGAGGCCAGCAAACCCACTCCTGTGTTTTCACTGAAATTCTCGCTCTGGAATAGCTAGTAGTTTGGGGGGGTTTTTTGCTCATCAATCCCTTTAAGAATCTGATAAAAGATATGAAACTTCCCCCCCAAAGTGCATAATCATAAAAACACCACACATAATTCAGGGACTCATAGATTCCTGTTCCTAAACCCTCAAGCACTGGGTGAAGAGAGCCTGTTCTAGAGGATGAAATGAGAGGGCTGACCAAATGCGGCCACTAGCAGCACCCCACTATCTCAAGAATTCGGCCAGAAAAACAGTCATGTGAAAGGCTAGATGCATTCATCCTTTTACAATTAACTGTCAGTGACAAAACTGTTCACAAAGTTACCTCATGGTTTACTGCTTCATATATTAGAGCAACAAAGTGGGGCTATTTCTCCTGGGTACCATTTAGGCCATAAGCTTCAGTTTTGTCCAATTCACTCACTTGATAAGCAAATGATACCTGGAGTGCTAATAGTGCTACCTTTGTAAAACAGCTGGTCTCCGAATCCCTAACCTAATACGTTTTCCATTATATTATGAATACTTTACTAACTTGAATATAAGAATAACTTTTTAACATCTTAAAACAAAGACTTAAAACAGGTGAACAATGACTAAAATGGTAATATGAAGCTGTATTACCGTTACCATTTACCTCATATAAGATTTGTCCTGATGCCAAACACTTTCTATCACCAAAGGCCAGCTGAAGCAGATGAAAACTCAGCACATCCCCTTCACTGAAGGAAAAAAAGATTAGCCTTTGCTGTAGTATTTCTCCTAAGAAATACTACCGTATTAATTATATTAAGCATCCCTTACTGTCTAGATCAACTTAGTTTGCATACAATATTGAGAGCATGTGATAGAACTGAGGTCATATGAAGAATTCAGTTTTATTTGGTTGTTCTCATAAAACACTGTCCTTTGAAATAAATACTGACTTTCAATTTTTCAATTCTAATTAAGTTAAGCTGATGGAGTTTGTATGCTTTAGGTGACACCTTATATAGCAGAGACTACATAACTGCTTGCCCCGTATTCCTTCTCCCCTTCTTCAATAGGTATGCTTTAGTTAGGCATACAGCCGCCTAAAATATAGTACATCACCCAGCTGCCTTTGCAGCTAGGTATAGCAGGCTCAAGTTCTGGCCAATAGCATGTAAACAGAATTATCCAATGGCAACTACAGAAAACCTTCCTTAAGGTGTCTACCTGTGGGCCAAAGGTAAGGAACCGTGCTTTAAGTCATATGTAGAAACACATACCAACATATATAAGCGATCATCAGATTCTGAGAGAGGTGCATGACCTACTAATTTAAGGGCCCTAATCGTACACTAAAAGTCCACAAAAATACCATTCCCCCCCCAAAAATCTCATCAATAATACTGATGAATGGAACAACCATTATTTAGGAATAAATCATCTAAATTACAAAGTAAATTAAACCTGTCTTAGTAGAAGAATATTTAGGGTACTAGAAAGTGGTTTAAAAATCATTAGAGAATTATTCCCATTTGTTAATTATTCAATGTGTTTTGGATAATGAAAAAAATAAGAGGAGTCACTTAAAAACAAAACAAAACACTCTTCTGCCTGTATTTTAAACTATGATTCCTTTGAGCTTAGAATGAAAGGACTAAGGGAAATGCATATAATTCACAAGGATTTTAGAAAAAAAATCAGAAGCAGATAGTTCTGTGGTTGTAAGAACAGAGTGAACATGACTTATAATTTTAAGAGGAAACCTCTCTAAACTTTAGTGTGGGAATTTAGAAGAAGTGAAAAAAAAATCCACACAAAGAATACATTTTTGAAACTATCATCAAAAGAAATAGTATTCAAAGTAAGTGGAATACAAACAGTTGCTGGAAGGTGCCCCTCACCCCCTGCCACACAGAGCCCTCACAAGGCCCAGTTCCCAATGCTGCTGGTCCGCGTCACACCCAGACGAACAGAAACATGGGTCTGGCCCAAATGATAGGTACCTGCCTCTCTTATTTTCAGCTTTTCTCCAGGATTGACAAATTTCAAAAATGGCAAGTCATTTCCTCATTCATTCACTTACTACAGTGTAAGGTAAGACAAAACCTCAGAAGCGGAGACATCTAACACAGAAACCAATATTGTCCCCAATTCAAGTACATAAATCTAAGAATGGAACTCGGGAAGAGAAAGTACTGGAAGCAGTGGGTGGTCAAGATCATGGCATTTACACCACAAATCTTAATTTCACCGATCATCAAAGAACTAAATAGCTAGGAGAAATAAAAGAAAATCAATACTTACACTGATCTAGCACTGGAAAAAGCTTAGCCGTAAGAAATTAAATTAAAAAGAAAGATTCATCTCTAGTTGTAGTTAGACAAAACTAGAGTTTATGACAGAGAAAAATATACCAAATGAATCCTAAAATATACTGCAAAAGGCAGGTAGAAGGACTAGAAAACAGAGTAGTGATAAATAATGAAAGAGGTATATAAAATAAACAGAAAAAAAGAAATGAGACTGTAAAAGAGAAAAAAAGTTCTTACGAGAGAACACACAGCACCATAAAAACTGCCCAAGGTAGCAAGGGTGCCTGCTCATCTGAATGGGCTCCCTCTTGGACACAACACTGAAACAAGTCAAGCAAACCCCATTTCTTCTCACTGATGTCTGTGCATTACTCAAACACACAGAAATAATCATTGAACTTTTCACATCATTTCAACTACCATTCACTAATTCACAGAATTATGTTGCTTTCACTAAAAAGAGACAACATAGCACAAAGTACAAAATTTCCAAAAGTAATTAACCACTGCTCCATTTTGACAAGTATTTTTTAAAACCACCGGTATCACACTTACCTATCTTGAGTAGACTGAACAGCCCACAAGTAACAGCAGTTACGAGGATCATTCTCAGGTTCTTGAAAAGTAACAGCATATATGGGAACCCTTCCACCTTCCAATTGTGTGTAGTATCTAGAAAAGGCACAAAAATTAGTACACTTCACGCTTTTCAATTATAGCCATGTGAAAAAAAGAAGGTGTTACAATGTAAGATTTTGCACCAGAGTTACTACTGTTTATGAGACCACCTTATCTTTAAAAATACACAGGGTACAGGACAAGACAGTGGGCAGGGCATCCACCCCCCAGGCAGAGCTGGAAGGACTAAAATTACGACACGCGTTCACATACGCCCGCGTGAACTAGCCCTTCCAGCACATGCCAGGGTACGCCACTACGCACCCCTGCACACTGGGAAGTACCCCAGAAAGGGTGAAACACCGCTCCAGCACTCCCTTTTAGCTGTGTGGGTCTAAGAGTCAGTCTCATTACTACAACAAAATGAGTTAGAATCTGAAGAGTTCCCACAAACACCTTCAAAAGCATAATTAGCCAAGAACTGATACTGCTACAGAACACACTGCAGAAGCCAGATTCCCCAGGGACTCTCTCAGGAGCAAGTCAAAGACAGAGCTGGTACAAAGGTATCAGCAGAGAGAGCTGGGATGAACTTCCCACAGGGAGCCACTACAGGATGGATACACAGCATCGGCACTTCACCGGTACAGTACAGGAGAATCCGACTCTGAGGAAGTGCAAAGACAGTCTGGGTTTACCTAAGGGGCTTGTAACACTCTCATATTATCAAAGAACCCAAAGGTAAGAAATGAGCCTATTTGAGATAAGGGAATATTCTTATTTTCCACCTTTCTTTTCTTTACTTCAAATTTGGCAAGTAGGTACCAATTTGTTGGCAAGACTAAGGACTAGCAGCAGAAAGTTCCAAGGGTGACTATTTTGTTGACTCATCTGCAAGATAAATTACTGCAAGATGGCAGTCTAATACACCTTGAAAAAATGAATATTAAATTGACAACTTAAAATACAAATGGGCATTTACTTAACTATTAGTAGAGATTAAATTAAAAACCTATTAATGCCTATTTGCTACCTCCCTCAATAATGGGTTAGTTCCTCAGCGATTTTAACACCATAAATATTAATAAAAAGTATCAGTATAATTGTATTTGGGGTAAGTTTTTCACAGCATAAAAATTTTTAAGCAGTATTTTATAACTGATTTTTTAAAAAGCCTTTGTCTTTCTGTCAACTGCGAACTACCACTTTATATGTATTTACACATATGGTCGTGAAGAAAAGGACTTCTGAAAGAAGTCACACTATACAAATATGCAGAGTTCATCTTTAGAGTCATGCTTCACTGGCAAACTGAACACCACCACAACTGACATACCTTTGAAATATACACTAAAAGAATCAATCTAAAGTCATTCCTTTATTATATCAAGTCATAATTTAATACAATGAAAATTATTCACTCATTCAATCATTAATCTATCCTACCTTGTTCTCCTTAAGCTAATTTTTAAATATTTATAGAGTACACGTTACATTCAGAAAGAAACGACCAAAAATCTAATCACAGAAGAAGGGTATGCTTACTCTCTCTTCATGGTTTTCATATTCCAGAGTGCCAGGTAGCCATCGGAAAAGCCGACGGCCAGCTGGTTTGTCCTGCTCAGGTAGCTGAGCGTCGACACGGCCGTTCCCGACGGGCTTCCTAGCTGGAAGCACAGATGGCGCCCTCCTTTTATCGCGCTTTCTCTGATGTGTGGCACTTCAGCTGGGATGCCAGCTATAACTTCAAGGTCTTAAAAAAAAAAAAGCGAGATAAACTATAAACAACGTAAAAGAAGATGAGTCACCCATTATTCAAGTGGCAACTGAAGACCACTGGGGTAAATCAAAATAAGATTAGTGATAAAATATGATGAACTATAAAATAGCCACTGTTATCTACTGAAATGCCATTAATTTTCAAAATACATTTAATTATGTAATTTTAACCCAAATATATCTCTTGGAGAAATGTCTAGTTTCAGGGATGGGGTAGAGAATATGTAAGGTCAGCCTGGTACACGTTAGTGTCAGAAATCTAGAAAACTATTAAAGTCTAAGAGGAATTTGTCAGACTACATGAAAGAGAACATTTTACGCATCAAAAAACAATAAATGACCTGAAACTAACACAAAATAATGCAGAATGTAAACTGTAATTGAAAAATAATTTTTAAATAATGAAATAAATGAATGAAACACATTAAGTAGGTAAAACCTCAGGAGTTTCCGCTCCTCTCACCTACAAAAGAACTTCCTGAATCACTGGAAATAAGTAGGTACCAGCTTCTTACTCTGAAAATTAGTACTTTAATGAAAGGCAAGCATCTATCTGCATTTTCTGTAAAAACTGTATTTCAGGTTAAACAAACAGCCCTAGTTCATGAGAAAATTCTTCTTTAGATTAACAGAAGTTTAAAACCATCACCTAATGAAAGAGGTGATTTAGGCAACAACCTCAATAAATAAAACAATTAATTTAGAACAAGGCTTTTCAACCTTCACTCTAAGGACGTGTTGGACCAGACAGTTCTTCACGGGGTCCGGGGCAGGGAGGCTGCCGTGTGCACGTAGGATGTGAAGCAGCATCCCCAGCTTTCACCTTCTAGATGTCAGTAGCACCATCTCCCTCCGGTAGTTACAAAGGTTGACGGGAAATTTTAAATAGGAAGAGGAAGGATCACTGTCCCCATCTGAACCCAATGATCACTAAATGTGAAACGAGACACCATGTGTCTCCTGATGTGATACAATATGACAATTCAGAAATACCCAGTACTTCTGAAGTATCCTTACCAAATGTTAAGAATGAATCTAATCAGATACAAAATGTAAATGACACAAAGAAGACAAAGATAATTCCAAAATGTGGGGCATTATTCCAGATGACTTCTTCAGCAAGTCAGTGTTGCTAAAAATAAAGAGGATAGAGAGAAGATTGCTCTGCCTTCAAGGAAATAGGAGATGTCAAGTGTAATGTGTGGACCTTGTCTGGATCCTGGTTCAAACTACCTAAACGCAAAAAGATGCTTTAGAGATGATCACAGAAATCTGATTGTTAGATTGTACCAGAGATTTCAACCTTTTTCATCTCATGGCACACATAAGCTAATTAAAATTCTGTGGCACACCAAAATATATATTTTTTCCTGATCTGACAAAGAAATAGGTATAATTCTGATTCTTTCACTCCAAACAGCTCCTGTCCTGTTGGCTATTGTCACTGTTTTAACATCTGAGGGAGAAGAGGCCACTGTCCCTGACTAAACAATCAGGTGTTGTATGTTTTAAAATTCTAATGGCATACCAGTTAAAAATCACTGGACTATACCAAGGAATTAGTATCAATGTTGTTAGGAGTGGTAATGACATCATGATTATATAGTAAAGTAATCTATTTGCTTTAAATTAATGCTGAAGGAAAGGGGAATAAAAGAAACATACACAAACAGAAATTTTTAAAACTCACTTGAATTTAGGTGATGGGTATGTGTGTTGTGAATTCTTACATTCTTTTATCTACTTGATGATATCAGCAATCTTTAAGAAAACTAACTATTCAGGCCTGTATGTCACTGTAACTGTTGTGCAAGAGTCGATTCCCTCAATGCTATCATGAAGGGGTTCAGAAATCATTATCCCATTGTTCTTGAACAGCTACCCTCCTGATCCCTTCTGTTTCTGATCATTTTTTCGGAGAACAGCAAGTGATTAAATTTTGCCAAAATAAACAGTTCATACAGTGAGATACTGTAAACTTATTTAAGAAAACAAGGTAGCCTCTACATGTACCTATGTGGCAGGATGCGTAAGAAATACCGTTAGGTTTGGAAACATTGCAGAACTGTCTTTACAGTGTGGAAGGAACTTCATTCTCTTTGTTATGTGTGTTTCAATAAAGTCTAAATAATTGTAATCATAAATTATTTTTTATACAAAAAAATCTGCATCGAACTCTAAAACTCAATTTTTTGTGTGCTATAAAAATTCAATACCTTCTTAATTTTCATAATTGAGATAATGGTTCTGTGTCTCTGATCACGATACAGAGTTTAATTATAAAATTACCCTTGTGCTACTTCAACTGATTGTTGACTTCTGAAACAGAAGATGTTTTAACTATTTTTATCTAAAAAGTTTTAATTATGAATATAAGCATTTTAATTAACCTTACACCTGTGATGATATCATACACAAAACACACTCGGGAACAAAACTTTAAGACTATTTAATTCCTTAACAATTTTCTATAAAAGTACAGTTAAACCATTTCTAATAGATTACAAATTCATTTTTAGTTATTTTCGTTAATCAATTCTTTTCATTTAAACTTTACCCAGGATTTTATTAACCAGGTCTTCATACACATAAAAATTTTAAAGTATTTTTTTTATTATTATAAATTTTTTTTCTTAAGTGCATATATGACCATTACTTTTGCAAAGTCAAATTTTTCAGGTTTTATTTTGCAGATCTAAATTTAATTCAAATGACTACTTCAGTCAAGTTCTGGTCAAACTTTTACAGCTTGCAGTTTTAATCAGCTTTATTATATATACTAACAGTTTTTATTACTTATGCTTATTATAAATTGAGAAAAAATATTGATGATTTATCTTTTCCATAGCTGATCTGTAAACGAACAGATCTTCAATAGTACAGGATCGCTTTAAAAATCAAAAAGGTCCTCCAGCCCTGGCTGCTGTGGCTCATGGACTGAGCGCTGACTTGCAAACCAAAGGGTCACCTGTTGGATTCCCAGTCAGGGCGCATGCCTGGGTTGTGGGCCAGGTCCCTGTGGGGGCGCATAGGAGGCAACTACACATTGGTGTTTCTCTCCTTCTCTTTCTCCTTCCTTTCCCCTCTCTAAAAGAAAAATAAATAAATAAAATCTATTTTAAAAACAACAACTCTAAACATAAAAAAAGTTTCTTGAAGGTCTAACAGTTCTTTTCTGAAATAAACATTTTTAAAAAGCTTTACAGTTCCTCCTCCATAAACCAGTCAAGAGCCCATAAACAAAAAAACAAAAACTGAAAGCATTTGAGTAAATTTGCTAATATAAGGATTAGTATTAAATAGGAAAAATGGCCTCTTTTCACTTTAAAAAAAATTTGATTAGCATTAGTTTGGTGTGTTACTTTGTGAAGGAAAACTTTCAGTCACTGTTATTTCCTAGTAAATTACTCCATTTGTCTTGTCTTACTACAGGAGCATAAACAGAATGCCAAAGCACTAGGCTGCAGCCTACATGGATGGATAATAAAATCTTTTTTTTTTTTTAAGTTTTTTGTTTATTTTAGAGAGAGGTGAAGGTAGGGAGAAAGAGGAAGAAAGAAACATTGATGTGCAGAGAAACATCGATTGGTTGCCTCTCACAGGCCCGCAACCAGGGACCTGGCCCATAACCCAGGCACGTGCCCTGACTGGGAAGCGAACAAGCAACCTCTCCCATTGAGCCACACCAGTCAGAGTTGATAATGAAATCTTGATAAGGTTCAAGATTTTATACCTTTAGCTCTTCTTTTGGCATTTACTTAGTAATGGATATTATGCAAATATATATCAGAAAACAAATAAATCGATATCCCTATCTCTTTCAATACCTACATTGATATATGAATACTTCATCAATAAAATAGACTTAAGATGTAAAAAGTATCCAGTGCCCAAAACATTAAAACAAAGGTCCAAACAAAAGAAACAAAGGTACCTAAAGCAATTTCTATATAAAAATTTTTGCCTTTTTAAAAATCAACCCCTCGTATCAGAATACTCAGGTGGTTGATTTCTGGTTTCAAGCAAAGACTAATCACCTGATGCCTCTACTTCATTCTGACTGCACGACAAGTCATCGAGACACAGGTCAATAAGAAGGATCTGTCCGACATTAGTCACCACAGCTGCCACACCAAAAAGCCATCGCAAACTCGGGTGCAAATGCTGCGTGCTTGCGCTGGCTCCTCCGTGATTAATTATAGGTTCAACAGCTGTTACCTAGAAAGTAGAACAAATGATGATGTTAAAGCAGATTATTAGATATAACAGACATTTTCAAGCATTTTCTAATGTAAAATCGTTAGCATCCATTTGATACTTATGAATCTGAATAACATAATGAACTTTTCCAATATAAAAAGAATTATATTGTTACTTCAGTGTATTAAAAATCATGCAGTTGAAATAATTGATGTTTATTGAGAATTTAATATAAGCCAGGAATTGTGCTAATTGGTTTATTTAATATTCATCATAACCCTTTGATATTGGACTATAATTGCATCTGTTTAAAGATGCAACACCCAGAGGCTTAGGAAAATTATCTGAGTTATTCAAGTCACACATTCATTAAATGTAAAATTCAAACCTAGATTTTTCTCACTTTAAAGCTCTTAGCTGCTCTTAAAAGCTCTTAATCTAGGATTATACAGCCTCTTCTCTTAAGGGAGAGTAAAAATAAATCATTTCAGAGAAATGGACTGTTTACTCTTAAAAAAAGTCTTGTTTATGGCCTTAAAGCCATTAGAGGTATACTGTTCTTTAAAAGGGCTACATTATAATGGACTTCACACAAAGCATTAAGAATGATTAAATTACTGACATTTAACAAGGACTGCAATGAAAGAAAATCATACTGTAGCTGCATTATGGAGTTACATTTCCCCTTCATCTCATGAGTGTCTATACCTAATAGTCCATATTTTATACTTAGTTTTCCTTCTGTTTCCTATTAATTCACAAATATTAATTAGGTATGTTATGTGATAATTTTTTGGTGTTTCTACTATAATACTGATAAATGTCCTACAAAGAGTAAATTTGTTATCAATGTTACATACATTAATATAAAATTAGAGTTTATTTCAGGCTGTAATTTTTTTACTATAAACAAGAGCCTGGCTCTACATTTCATTAGTAAATAAAACATTCCATACTGTTTCTAATTCTGAAAGATGTAATTTCATGGATTGTATTCCTTTTCTAAATTATGATAATAATGTCTCTAAATACTAAAGCATATTTTCTTTGATTTCCTCACTGAAGGGTAAGGAAATCTGTCACAGCTTACATTCCACATACGAATACTATATAAACTAAACGACAATCCTATCCTATTTTATTTTAAAATAAGACAGTTAAAAGCACACAAATTTAAGAGGCGATATTGTGCCCTACTCCCAAAAGTCAGTTAGTTGAACTTCCTTGAATGTTACCTATCACTATTCTTCATATCTTTCCCTTCTCCTACATTCTCTTTCCCAAGTGACACCAGCCACCCACCCAAATGAACTACGAAAACTTAGGTAAGTTCCTTCTCTATCACTCTAATCCAAATAATCAAGTCCTGTCTGTGTTATCTCCTGAGTATACACTGAAGCTGTCCCACCCTCTGTTTCTACTGTCATTTCTTTGGTTCAGTTCATCATCATTTACCTGAGCTACCCCAATACAAGGAGCTTTTTACAGTTGAGTTCTGCTTTCAATTTAAAATGATTTCACCATAGACTTTAGGAGGAAGCCCCTAACTGCAAACAAAGCTATTCACAATCTCAATCTTCAGCATTTCTGGCTCCTACTTCTTACTTCCCTCTCCCCGAGCAATTCTAAATAAGCCTAGTTTTCCAAATGCTGCATACACTGTGACTTTTTACATTCTGGTCCTTTTGCCTGAAATGTCCAGTCTTTTTGAGTAGAAATTATTCAGGAGTTCTCCATGTTCTAAATGGAAGAATCTGTGAAAATACTTATATTTATGCTGTTATCTTATTGTCGGTTTTCTCCTACTGGACCACAAGCTTTCTGACAGCAGGAACCAAGTTCAATTCATCTACTTATCTTCAAAATCTAGCACATAGCTTTTTATAGTGAGCACTCAATATATGTATTACTAGATTAATTCTGTCTTAGAATCACCACTGGTAAGTACATATGAGATACTCAGCTATAAATTACTTCAGATTTCCACATTAGCCCACAGTCTTCCTCACTGTAAAAATATATTTTATCATTAACCTCCCTCTTAACTTTAAAAACTCTATGACTGTATACATTATATATACATACATATTTCTTAAAAAAATTTACAATGTTTATTGATTTTAGAGAGAGGGAGAGAAACATCCATTGGTTGCCTCCCATACACACCATGACTGGGAACTGAACTCGCAACCTCAGTATGCACCTCGATCAGAAATTGAACCCCCAACTTTTGGTGTACAGGATGATGCTCCAGCCAACTGGAGCCACAGTGGCAAGGGCCATACATACACTTTTATGCATATCTCAAGTACATACTTTTCTCACACCAAGTACAGAAAGAATTCTACTCCTCCATGACTGTATATGGGGGTGTGAGCGTGCATTTTGAGTGTACGCATGTTCTCCCCATGTACGGAAGAGCAGCTGCAAACCTGCCGAAGACAAATCAAATTCAAAGTACTTGTACAATTACTACTGGGGAAGATGCCTGGCATATGGAGGACATACAGATACTAGAACTAATAAATAGTAATTAATTATAAGTGAAACCACCACTTAAATATATCACTCAAATCTTAACAACAAAGACATGCTTTCCATATCGCTCCAAGGCTATACAGTTGCCCCTTAAACAACATGGGTTTGAACTCCACATATGGGTCCACTTCTCTTCTTTAGGATTTTTCCCTCTAGCTTACTTATTTCATTGTAAGAATACAGTCTATAATACATGTAACATACCAAGTATGTGTTAACTGTATCAGTAAGACTTTTAGTCAACAATAGGCTATTAAGTTTTGGGGAAGTCAAAAGTTATAAGCAGATTTTCAGCTGTGCCGGGGCGGGGGGTGTGTGAGGTGGGTAGAGGAATCAGGGCCTCTAACCCCTGCATTGTTCAAGGGTCAGCTGTAGTCACACACAAAAAATGCCCACAGTAATAAATATTTTATAAGTATTTTTATAAACTTTTTTATTTTGAATTTTTAAATGAAAAATAACACTTCCATAAAAGTGAACCAATTAGAAGTGCATATACAGCTCAATGAATGTTCACAAAGTGGAACTGCCTGTGCAACCAGTAGGGGTTCAGTTTTGAAAACAATGTCCACACATCTTAAACAGTACCTACCCTTCCAGGAAGAACAACTGCTTTAACCACTCTTGATATACCGAGGTCATACAGACAAAGGACACTTCCTTCCGCATCTTCCAATCCAATTAACAATCCGGTTCTCTTCTGCCAAGAGAACTCTTTCACAGCTAGGATTATCGGTGGCTCATCATTCACACCACTGAACCTATAGGCAGACAGCCGCTCTCCCGTCAGAGAATTTACTACCTCGAGTTGTGGACCACAACTCAAGTAAGCAAGTCCATTTTTCCCTAGAAGAAAAGCAAGCAAATATGTTGCTTATTTTAATATTGTATGTACACAACACAATTATAGGCTTTTGCATGTATAATAGTTCATTATACAAAACTTTATATGATATCTCCAAATTGAAATCTAAACACTTATAAAAGAATGGTCCTCAATTTAGTCAAATAAACTGAACTACTATCACAATAATTAACCATTCAGTAAAGGAACCATTATTTCATTTACTCTTAATACATACCTTAATACAGAGATAAGGCAAGTAAACATTCATAAGTGGGATCCCAAGTCTGTCTAATTCCAAAGCTCAAATTTTAACTACATTATACCTTAAGAGTTAAAATACATGTCATAAAATGTTAACACATGACTTTAATCCAGAAGAGTTCAAATTCCAACTGAGACATAACTAACATAATAGGAAATATTACAAGCCCTTCTTGGCCCCTTACTTGTCATGTTTGGATTTTAATCTGCATGCAATGTAAAGTAACTACAGAGTATTAAGCAGGACACTGACAATCTGATTTACGTTTTTAAATGTTCCTCCAGCTGCTAAGTAGAGAATGAACCACAAGGGGGAAGCACAGAAAAGTAAGGAGATGATACTTATGCTTGATTGGTTGCCATTAAGAAGGAAAAATTGACGGACTGAAGGTTCATGTTAAGAGGCAGAACGAAAAGGATCTGCTTGCTGATGAATACGATATGGCTCCCTGAGTGAAACAGGAGAATCAGGAACAGACTCCGAATTTTCCCTTGGGCTGCTAGATGGATAGCGGTAATTTTCACTACTAAATTTGCAATGTCTCTCATGCATCTAGGTAAACAGATAGCTGGATATACTAGATTATGGCAGAGGGGAGGCTATAGGGCCTAGTGAAATAGTATGGCACAGTGGTGACACAGAAGACATGGGGTCAAAGCTCATTTTTGCCACTTGCACAACTAAGATCAAGTTGCTTCACCTATTTGATTCTGAACTGCATAGAACAGTGACTTTGTCGTAGAAAAGTCTAATACTTCACCTTAATAAAAAGTCATCACAGTGCCTAGCATATATTCAATACTGTTCCTACTTTTAATATTCAAGAGAATAGCACTGTAAATAGCTAAGTGCCCAATAAATATGCTTTGCTTGTCTGCCTGCTAGGAAGGATGGTTGTGATATTCACTTTCAGAAAAGTCTGCTGCAATATCTTTCACTAAAATGAAATCCGTAATTTAATGCCTTCTTTGGTACGGTTTCTGCTGTATTATATAATCCAAAACATATACTGAGATCTTGTTCAGATTAATGGAATTACAGAAAGATTTTCTAAATATTTTGTCTTATGCAAGCCCTAAAAATCAGAAATTATCTACTCATAAGACTGTTTAGGTTCTACCTCAAACTCAGCAATAAAAGGTACTAATTATAAAGAAAAACCAGCTGTATGTTATTTCTACTTTCCAAATGTAGACAGTACTAAAAGATATAAAATATACGATACTTTTAACAAGAAAATAAACTATACCCCCCAGAGAGCGACTAACGTGTTCTCGAGTGTGTATGCTATTACACCTGTAGTCGTAGATGTTAATATATTTACGTAAGATCACTCTAAATAGATTCTGCTTCTCGTTCACCGTAAAGAAATCTCAATAGTCAAATCAAATCAATCAATCAGTACATTTTCAGCAACATTATTTACCTGCAGCAAACTTCCCACGAAGTACAGACTCTAATGTTATTTCATCTTCTCCCAGGGCTTCAATGGTCACTTCTGGGAACTGCAGAAGATCACTAGTCACTTGTGCTGCTAAGTCTTGCATACTTCCACTGGAATTTTTTTAAAAGATATTATTATGATATATCTCTACTATCTCTAGCCAGAATAAAAAGAAAAAAACACACAAAAACTTAAAAAACTAAAACTAAAATCTGATTATGAAATACATATTATGTGCTTCTGGGTTTGAGGTATTCTCTCCTAAAAAAATTATTTCCCAAACAGCCCAGGAGAGTAAAGATTCATTAAACCAGTTGTTCTAAGGATATACATGATTACCTAGAATTAATCTTATTGCATGACTCACTCTGAAAGAACATGTCACACACCAAAAATATTAATATATATTTGAGAAAAATTACTACTAAGGTAGAAGGGGAGAAGTCCATGAAAAAATGTCCAAACCCACAGTAACCTCAGGTACTGAGTTTAATACATGTCTTTAAATAGATAGAAAAATTTTTAATTATCCTTCATTTCCAATATATAGAAGACTAGATTCCTTGAATGACTCCCATTGTAAACAAGCAAAAAAGATGGTTAAAATATCAAAGTATTTTTTTTCAATGGTTAATGAGTTAGCAAAGCCAAAAGTGAAGAGACAGCAGGAAGACAAGCAAGCTGGCTTGAGCCTTGAGGATGAGCTACCAAATCCAATCCAGGTGACCCTGATCTTGTTTTCAGCACTCTGAAGTCCACAAAGACAAAGGAAGAAGACAAAGCTTATGGCTAACAGAGCCAATGCAAATAAGAGGAGGTTCCCCACCCCACCACACTACATTAAACTCCATAAGGCTCCATCGTCAGCATAAATGTGAGAGAGAGCACCCATAGTGCAGGACAGAAGAATAAAGCCACCTAATTTGACCTTGGCTGTAAGTCTCTACTCAGAAAAATAAAACTCTCCCCTTCACACACATTAGTGGCCAGAATTCAAGCTATGTTATCTGAAAATATTCAGATGAAGATCCAATGAAAATGAACCTACAGTCAAAATAACAAAATAGACTTAGGATATCATGATCAACAGCTAGTTAAATTATAAATTAGTCTGTCAAAGACTTCAGATACTGAAATAATCAGAAAATGGTATGTTTAATATGCCTAAAGATTAAGCTTGTGAGGAAGAACCTTTAAAAATTAAAATAAAAATGGTCAAGTGGATTTGAAAAAAAAAAACAACTTCTAGAGTAAGAAATGAAATAAGTAAAGTTTAACTCAATGGGAGAAACTCAAAGGAGTGATGAGAATGTTGCAGCTACATGCAACAATATGAACAAACACCAGAATATAACATTAAACAACAAAAGCAGAAAATACATTTAGAATGATTATAATTTATTAAGCTACAAAGACCATAAATCTAAACAAAACATTGCCTAACAAAAAGAACATATGTAGCAAAACTACAAATGAAACAAGATAATAATGAACACAAAATCCACAGTAGTTACTTCTGAAAGGAGAAAAAACAGATTAGAATAGAAAGGAATATACATGAGACTCCAAGGTAATGGTCAAGTTCTTTTTCCAAAACTCGGTGGTGAGTACATAGGTATTCACTGCATCGTGGTTCTTTATAACTTAAAAATATTCCTTTGTGCCCACTCAACAATTAATAGACCATAGAGGGAGACGACCTACCATGTTTATTCAGAATCCCCTCGCCTGCCACCAGTGTAACACTAATAGCAAAGAACAGGCTAAAAAACAGTTTGATATTCGCTAGTTAACGGACAAACAGATGAATGAAACAGATAATCTAGACACAGAACCACCAACATTCAGTAGATAATAAAAAGCCTGTTTAGATATTTCAAATCAGAAAGGAAGTATGGACTATCCAATTAACATTACTGGTACAATTTGCTTTTCATTTCCAGCAAGGAAATCACATATTGGTGGAGGGAGAAGTTACACACATTACCCACACGCCCCCCCCCTTTAATACCTAGAAAATGTGTGCGCACATGTGTGAGTATGTGCACATCATGAAGCAATACAGAAGTGAGTTAAAAAAATCCAGATATTTCTAATACCCTGCAGTTTGGAAAGAAGTAAGCTGAAGGGGTGAAGATAATTTTAGGTCTAGAAGCCTTTAATACAGACACTGCCGACATCAGCAGAGGGCCATTTATTAATCTGGGACACTGTGCTGCTTTCTTGGGAGAAAGGCATTAAAAGTCCAAAGGTATCTTTCTAGCAGGAGAGTGATCCCAGGTACAGGTCACTTCTCCAGGTAAGAGGTTTCCCAGCAGGGACTAGGCTCAACTATAACACTCAACCCAAGTCACTCTCATAGAAGAAAATCAATACCATCAAACTGAAGTCTGTGGTAGAACAAAAGTATAACAAGCCATTCAAAAGACCTTCTTAAAAACCAAACAACATTTTTTAAAAATTGTACTCATTTATTTTTAGAGAAAGGGGAAAGGAGGGAGAAAAAGAAACACTGATGTGAGAAATACTGACTGGCTGCATCTCCATGTGAACTCACAACCCGGTCACGTGCCCTGACCAGCAGTCAAACCGGGGACCTTTCGCTTTACGGAGCGACACCCAACCAACTGAGCCACACTGGTCAGGGCCAAATGAACACCATTTTTAAAAAATGAAATAACTGCTGTATTAAAACAATTCCTGTGCCTTAAATTTTGTTCTATTTTTCCCACAAAATTAATTTTCTAAAAAATAGCATTTAGTTTATTCCATTTCATAAAATTAGTCTCTGTGTGAATTCTTCTCTGTGTATCTGCATACACAGATGTCTGAAATAATTACAAAAAGTCAGTACTGTTTACTTTGCGATCCAAATTTGGGATGACCCGTTTCTTTATATTTTTTTGGTACGACCTGGATTTTAAAAACATTTTTCGTTTTTATAAAATGACAAATAATTTTTAAAAATAGAACTAAAACTAAAACGAATAAAACTTTGAAAATACAGAAGATAGCCATTTTGAGAAAGAACAACAGTCTGAGGAATCACACTACCTGATATCACTTACGCCAAAACTCTGAGGACTTAGCTAAAACAATGATTCTCCAAGAAACTTTCCCTGATCCCCAAACCCTCCCCTACCCCCCACATCTACGTTAAGTTATAATCCTCTCTGTTCCTAGTGCACCTGGCACTTCCCCATCACGCTTGGCACTCACCACACCGCAAATGCCTCTCTGTGTCCCCAGCCCCACTGCAAGCTCTCAGGAGACAAGCGTGCACCTCGCTCATCACCTGACCCCAGCAGTTCCCACACTGTGGGGAGGGCACAAAATACTGGTTAAATCCATGAATAAATGATTTCCTTCTCTCCCCCTTACCATGCAAGATGTGTTTACCAGAAACTGCCCACTTCACAAAACAAAAAAGAAACACTGCCCTCCTATCATTTCTATTCCCAAAGACTCAGCCTTTGTTAAATGGCAGATCTCCACCTAGACGGTCTATGGTCCTTCGACCTCTAGCTTGTTCTTCCTTGCCATTCTTATTCTCTACTCAAAGCTTTAACTGGCAAGTACTTAAACCCTGCCACAAAAAATGTATGTGAAAATAATTTAAAGTTAACAAAAAGATCAATTATAATTTTTGGTTTAGTGTATAAATGCTATTTTATAAATTAAAATGTGACCAACTGCCTCGAAAAACTTAGATTCATCACTATTAACTAAAAAAAAACTTTAAAAATTATGTCTCAGAATGCTCGGTCATTAAGAATGAAAATCTTTTGCCCTGGCCACTGTGGCTCAGTTGGTTGGAGAGTCATCTAATATAACATAAAGTTGGGAGTTTGATTCCCGGTCAGGGCATATACCTAGGTTGGAAGTTCAATCCTGGTTTGGGGTGTGGATGGGAGAAAATCAATCAATGTTTCTCTCTCATATTGATTTTTTCCTCTCTATCTCTCTACCCCCCCCTTCCTGCCTCTCTAAAATCAATAAACATATTTTTTTAAGTAGAAGTCGTTTTATTATACAAAACAGATCCAAAATAGTACTATAATTGAGTTATAATTACTGTACTATATAGTCAATGGAAAATAATGACTATTAGCCTGAAATACACAACCTCATAAAGGGTCCTAGCAGTCCTTAGTTGCTAAAAGGACTGTATTTACACAAATTGATCACGTCCTTCTTTCTTAGTATCTTAGCATAGAAGAAATTTTTAAACAAATTTAGGCAGGAAAAGCCACCATCACTGGTATTATGTTGTTTCCTCCTATATCCTTGATAGAAACCAGTGTGTGTGTGGCAGGGGGGAGGAATGGGGATGATGGTTTCAGGGTGATTCAAGCTCATTACATTCAAGCTTACTTACTTTCTGGTGTGCAGCCAAGTTCCTAACAGACCTGGACCAGCACCAGTCCACGGCCTGGAGGGTGGGGACCCTTGGGTTAGAGCATCACCCCCATACACTGAAGTTGCCAGTTCAGTCCTGCCAGGGCTCATGTAAGAATCAACCAATGAATGCATCCATAAGTGCAACAACAAATAGATGTTTCTTTCTCCCTCTTCCAAATCAATTTTTTTAAAAAGTTATTCAGAAAATGGTCTTGCAAGCAAAGCAGTGGGAAAATACAACCCTCAATAAGTGGGGAAAAAACAACCAACAGAAACAGTCCTAAAAATGACACATAGCTTAGAATTAGTAGATGAGGATAACTAAAAATAAGTTATTCTAGCCTTTATGTCCAAGAGAGAGGAAAGCATGGGCATGTTAGTAAGATTTGGAAGATATAAATAACACTAAATCAAATCTCTAGAGATGATAAATTCACTGAATGAGATTGACAGATTAGACATAGGAAGTTGTAGTACATATAAACATCCACAGTGAAAACTATCTAAAACGAAGCACAGAGAGAAAAAAGGCTAGGACCAGGAGGAAGAAGGCAGAGCTGTAGCAGAACATCGAGTGCCCTAATATTTGTAACACAAATCTCCAAAAGGAGAAGACTGAAACAGTTGAAAAACAAATGGCCAAATTTTTTCCTAATTCGATGACAACTATAATCCCACAAATCCAAAAAGGTCAGTGAACCTCAAAGCACAAGAAACATGAAAAAACCACCAAAATTTTTCAAAATCAAAGGACAAAGAGATCTGAAATGTAGCACCCCACACAAAGTAACAAATATGACAATGGCAAGAGGCTTTTCATTGAAAACAATGCAAGCCATCAAATGACAGTGAAACATCACATTTTAAGTTCCAAAAGAAAAAAGCTTTTGTGACATACAACCTCTAAAAAGTGACTTACGAAGTTTCAACTTCTCAAGGTCTAGACAGGCACAGCAAGAACAATGTGCTGGCTGCCACTGGAAACACTGAGTATTTTCTTGACAGTGCACATGGATTATATCACTCCTCTCCTCAAAACTCTTCAACAACTCCCCACTGCACATTAAAAGTAACACCTTCAGCCTGAGGCAATCAAGGCTCTCTATAATTTGGAAGTTGCAGATTATCTTTACAGCATTGCTTCCCAAACCACTTATTTCATCAGTATGCTATAGCCTACCACTTTTATTCTTTTATTTATGCTGTTTCTGCTTCCACCTCTATCGGACAAAGCCCATCAGTCACACATGAGATTCCCAGTGTGGTCTGGATACAGCATCCTTTCCTATTTGATCTCATCTCTAAGATCACTACTTTTCCTCTTTGTGTTAGTAATCCTAAATGTAGTTTTTAAAATTCATTACCTGTGTTTGCCTGTCTTCTCCATTATACTATGAATTTCTAAAAGGCAAAAATCATCTCTTATGCCTGTGAATTCCAGAGGGTCACAACGACTTGCAACTAACAGGTTATAAACATGTGGTAAATTAGGACAGTAAAATACTAGCAGGGACAGGAATAGACACATTAAACAATCATTTCAATTAAAGAAAAAACCCTCAATATTCTTAAAACCCAGCAAGAAAACAACCTCATATAAAAACTGGCCAGGGACCTTAGACAGACATCTCAATAAAGAAGATATACAGATAGCAAACAAGCACAGGAAAAGATGCTCCACATATAGTATGTCTTGGGGGAAACACAAGTTAAAACAACATCAAGCCCTGGCCAGGTAGCTCAGTTGGCTGGAGTGTCATCCCTACACCAAAAGGCTGCAGGTTCCATCCCCAGGCAGCGCACAACGGGAGGCAACCTACTGATGCTTCTCTCTCCTCTCTAAAATCAGTGAGCATATCCTTGGGCGAGGATTAAAACAAACAGAAGAAAAAAACAAAACACCACCAGATCAAGAAGTCACAGTAGCTTCTGTCCCGTCTGGAGTGGCAGCAAGCAGCCTCAGGCCTTTGGCAACGAGACAAGCAGACCTGCAGGTTGAAGCGTAAAAGTAATGAATGGAGCTCTGAAAGGAATTAAAGGTGGTGGCTGTGGACTTTGAGAAAAGTAATACGAAAACCACCCTCTTAAGATGTTGAGTGTAAGGATCTTCATGATGAAATTTCTATAAATGGGACAGGCAAAACCTTGTTTCTGAGGATGAAACAGACCCTCCAGAAGACACTAACCAGCGGTAACACTGTATCAGCTGCCCTGGACCCAAAGTGGGATTTTTCTCTTACGGCTACAGTATAAGACACAGAACTGAACTGCTTTGCCTGAAGCAAGTGAAACGATTCCTCTCCTGTCATATGTGATTGCCGGTGGTGCTAGACAGTATCAGTGCGGCCTACTGCTAATTGCTAATGTCTATAAAGCAATTCCCCCAAGAAAGATTCATTTCAGAGCTCTTTGGACTTCATCTCCAAAAGCAGCCCAATGATTCAAGTGACAGGGAGTTTATCCCAGCAAATCTTGGGCAGTTAGTGAAATCTGGATATAACTAACAACATTCAGAACATCACAGCTTAGGTGATCTGAGCATTGCCTGTGTATTGGCAGAAGTGCAGTGACTGTAAATCGAAGGTAATTCACATGTGATGCTCTTCTGCAGGAAACATACTCAGCCTAGAAAAACATTTTCTCGGAGTGGAATTCTATTTAGCCAAATACAGAACACTGACAATACCAAACGCTGTGAAGGTGTGAGCAACAAGAACTCTCATTCACTGTTGGTGGGAATACAAAATGGTGCCTGCACTTTGGAAGACAGTTTGACAGTTTCTTACAAAACAAAAGATAATCGTACCATATGACCCAACAACTGCAATCCAAAGGAGCTGAAAACATGTCTATACAAAAACCTGCACATGGGTATTTGTAACAGCTTTATAATGATCAAAACCTGGAAACAACCAACATGCCCCTCAGTAAGTAAATGGACAAACAGCGGTACAATCCATACGGCTATTCAGTGCTTATGAAAAAAAGCTGTCAAGCCACGAAAAGACATGGAGGATGTTTAAATGCTTATCTCTAAGTGAAAGAAGCACATCAGAAAAGGTTACACACTGCATGATTCCAATTATATGACATTCTGAAAAAGGCAAAACTGGAAACAGCAAAAAGATGAATGGTTGCTAGGGGTCAGCAGAGAGGGGGAGATGAACAGGCAGAACACAAGATTCATGGGCAGTGAAACTACTTTGACACTAATGGCGGATACATGCCGTTATACATTGTCCAAACCCACAGAATGTACACCACCAGGAGTAAACCACGGACGATGACACATCAATGAGGGTTCAGCATCCATTCTGATTGGGTGGGGGAAGCTATGCATGACTACAGGCAGGGAATGGACTATACTGGAAACCTCTGTACCTTCCACTCAATTTTGCTGTGAACCCAAAACTGCTCTAAAAACTCAATGTTGGGCCTAACTCATTTTTAAGTATACTACATTGTTTCAGTTTTAAGCAAAGCAAAATTACTAGGAAAGATTAATACAGAATACACATCCTCAAATGTGGCTAAATTCCACTACAGAATATAAAACTAGTTGTTCATCTAGTTGTTCAATAATTACACTGCAACTTATACTGAGCAAACATTTCTACAAAATATTTTATGTGCATATTTACTTTTTCTTTTTGACTCAAAAAGACAGTTATGATTTAAATGTAAACAGTGGACCCAGAAACTTAGAACTTTTTAGCAAGTGATTTTCCAACTTAATTCAAGCATTTATTAACCGCCAAGTACTTTTAAAACGTTGTACTGGAAAAGGAATGTAGGGGCAGAAAGATCACCTACTTCCTGAATTAAAGGAGTTCCATTCTGAAAAGGAGATACATACCCATTAGAATATCAGAGCAAATAAATGCCACAATGGAGGTATTCAATACAGATGTTGTGAGATCCCAGGAAAGACGTGGGATACAGAGGAATGAAAGAGTGCACAGAAAAGATGGTATTTACACTAAAAAGGATTTGAATTTGAGATCTTGAAAAAGGCAGAGGTGGCACTCCAGGCTGAAAGCCATCGGCAAAGGAACATCAAAGTGCACCTTTAAGGAAACGGGCCCAGGATCACCATTCTGGAGTAGCTGAAGTGCCGTGTGCGACCTGCTCAGGCCGAAGAGAAGAAGAACCTCATTGTGTTACGGAGACAACGGTAGGTAACAGTCCCAGTGAGGGCTTCTCGAAAAAGGTTCACGGTTAGGGAAGAAACAAGGTCTGGCTTCCTCTCAAATCCAGAGGTGTCTGTCACAAAATCGCCGTGTACAAATCTTTAGAAAAATAACTACTGCTGTTCTGCACATTGTGACACTTGGGTACTAGGTTACGGTAAGATCAAGGATCGAAGACGACAGTACAGAAAAGAACGCAGTCTTCTTCCAGCGCTTAACACGGAGCATCTCTCCAGCACTCGTGGGAGCTGGGCTTGCTATCCCTGGCTAACCACCCCAGAAAAAGGAGACCTATCCCCATTTCTTCTCTCCCCACAGGCCCACTCGGTGAACGTTCATGACAGAGGCTATTCAAGTCTCCTGGCTCCTGACGATGACTTGAGAATAAAACGAAGTTTAGAGTTTCCAAGAGACTTATATTTTACCCTAAAGGACCCAGGTTCTTCCAAATATTTCTCCAACTGTCTATTCAAAAGAGAAGAACAACATCTATTACAAATAAACTTCCCCCACAAAAGTCAACCATTAATAAAAGTTTCTATCCTCGAGCTTCCAGGTGGATGTTGGGCACTTTAATACCCACTCGAGGGTGTACGGTTATTTTAACTCTCCGGGCCCTTAACAAGAGCCAGTTAATACCCACTTCAAGACGTCCGGCGGTTTTAAATCTCCGTCCCCTGACCCAGTCACCGCACCTTTTAAATCACGAGTCAAACTTTTTCCCCGCCCTGGACTCACCCGAGCCAAGCCCAGCAGCATGTGGAGTACAGACCGTCGTACAGCCAACTCAAAACGCCTTCGGGAACCCCCAGGGGAGGAGATCCCGTCCAGGTCGAACGGCTAGACCGTGAGGACCTGGCTGCCATCGCGGAGTAAACCCCGCAGCGCGTCTCCGCCGCCATGTGCCCGAACCGCAGCTTACATAAGCCGTGCTTCGAGCGTGCAGCAACCGCCAACGCTCGCGCTCGCCCCCTCGGGCCCGGTCCGCGGCCGCCCGTTGGGCGGGTAAAAGCCCGGCCTAGGCCGGGCACGAGGCGGGCCCCGCGGGCAAGGCGCGGCGAGACCCAACCGGGCGCCGCACGGGGCCCAGGCCGCCCAGACCCGCCTTCCGCCGCAGGAGCCCAACACCCTCCTCCCCTTCCCCCTACCCACCTGAGAAAGGCGGGTGACCGAGCCGCCGGGGCCGCCGAGTCCAGTGGGGCGCGAGGCGTGAGCTCCTCCCGCGCGGGGCCGTCACAGCATCTCCCGGGAGACACGATCGCCACTGGCAGGAGGCGCGCGCCTCCGCCGCGCGGAAGCCGCTGCTCTTCTCGCGGGCCTCCGCCGACGTCCTCCCTGACCGACCACCTTACAGCCCGAGAGTGCCTGCGCCAGCTGCAGGCCGGCTGACCGCTCGGCGACTAAAACGCAGACGCTGCCCGCGCCGCGGTTCCGGGTCCTCCCCCACGCGACTCTGCCTCCTCCGCCTGGACAGCGCCGGCCCTCCTTTGCGCAGTACCCAGGGCAGACGGAGCGAGTCCCACACGCCCCGGAGGGGAGGGAAGAAGCAGTGCGGAGAGGGAGGGGAGACCGCAAGGAGATCGCGGCGCGGAGACCTGAGTTCTCGCGATTGTTCCGACTTCGGGGGTGGGGGCGTGCTGCGCCGCGGGAATTTTTAAACGCCGCGTGGAAGGTGGGGGAAGAAAAGAGAGGAAAGGGAAGTAAGGTCGGGAAAGGCAGTCCTTACAAAAAATAGAATCTGCCCGCCTCCAAGGAGCTGAGGGGAAGAAAGACTACGATTCCCACAATGCCTTGGGCATTGAATGGCTGGGGCTACTAGACTCAAGGGTCCAGAGCAGAGTCGGGAATGGTAGTCTTAGACTAAGGTCGTGCTGGGCGGGCCCCTCCTGCCTCTGGGTCCCGCCGTGAGACGTCTGTGGCGGGAGAGTCGCTACATTATCGTCCAGCCGCGTTTGCTGGCTGACAAGTGATAATTTTTTGCCCTCCTGGCAACCCCATTTGCCCTCGGTGTTATTCTTTCTCTGTGCTCCTACTTCTGGTGCTAAAGACGAGCACCAGGCTAATGCGGGAATATCCGAGTGTGCTTTCAAATCAGGGTTACTTACCTTTTTGGTCACCCTTGAATTTTACTATAGAGCTTTTTTGTTGTTGTTTTGCTGTCAGTATCTTTGAAGCTTCATACGCGTTTCAGACAAACAGATGTGGTATGTATAGGTAATAGTAAATATTGAATACCAAATAAAAGGATTATAACGCGAGGTAGAGACTTCAAGCAGGCCGATTTTTTTTTTTTTTTTTTTTTTTTAAGGAATAAAGCAGCAATTTTCAACAGATGTGCTATGGCAGACACACTGGTTTGGTGCAAGAATTTTTTTTTTTAAGATTATTTATTTTTAGAGAGAGAGGAAGGGAAGGAGAAAGAGGAAGAGAGACATCAGTGTGCGGTTGCCTCTTGCACACCCCCTACTGGTGTTATGGCCCACAACCCAAGCATGTGCCCTGACTGGGAATTGAACTGGTGACATTTGGGTTCGCAGGCTGGAGCCATACCAGCCAGGGCAGGCTGATTTTTTTTTAATCAAAAAAAGTTTATATATATATTTTAAAAAGCTTACCCTTTCCTGTTAACCCTCTCATGTATTTTGAGATATGCTGTCTTTTACAAATGCAATTTTTTTTCTATAATTGTTTTTTAACTGGCAGAAACCTCTAAGTGTAACATACTTGTTTGCAAAAGGTACTGACTGGACAAAGTTGGTGCAGAGAAGGAGGTAAAAGAGGTTTTTGGTTGTTTATCTTTATTTTAAATGGGCCTTTTTAAATAGAAACCACCTCTGTCAAATGTGTTGATTTATGTCTTTGCCTTGCTCCCCATTCTGCACTTTCTTTGGCATCATTTTATGCTCAATTCGTGAGTCCTGTACTTCTTGGTAGTCCAAAGACATGAGTTTCCAAACCAGGTAAGTCGCTAGTGAGCTGTGTGAGATAAGGAAAACTAAGTGACCTCTCCGCACTGATGTTATCAGATGGGTAGAGCAAGAGGAAGCAGATTAGACAATCTACTGAATCATTAGATAGACATTTGTTAATTTGGCTGTAAGAGCCCTACCAATTGTAAAATCCAAAAATCTGTCTCATCACACTTAATATCCAGATTAATCGACTTTGTAACTGATCTTCCAGGTTTTCATCATCCCCTTCCATTATTACAAACAGAATGGTTTCTGTTTGATTATCTATAATCTGGATGAGCCCCGCCTTTCCTACTTACCTACATAGTTCCTGAAAATCACTTCTTCATTCTTCTCCAAACATATTTTTGTGTTTTTGTGTGTCTTCCAGCCTCTTCTCCCCTTATCGAAATCTTAATATCCCCCAGGATGCAGCTCAAGCCTCCTTTCTCTCCCAAGTCTTCCTTTCACCTTCAGCCCACATTAATCACTAAGAACTTGCACTGAAAATATGCTGCCTATTATTTTATGTCTGTTTCTTTTTTTGCTTCTGACTCCATCCACCCACCACCTCCACCTCCCAGCTACACCGAGAGCACAGACTGTATCTTAAACGTTTTAAAATGCTTCCCTCGTAACTGCTAGTTTTTTCATTTGAATTGCTGTGTAAACTGAATTTCCATTTTGAAACTCTCCTTCAACCCTCCCCTTTTCACTGATTTAACTAAGCATACGCCCAATTATTTAAGTTGTTTTCAAGAGACGTTAATAATGGTAAGTGAAAAAAATATTTGATCATCAAACAAGTTTGGGGGAAAGCTGATTAAATAAAATCAAACATTTCTTTTATGTACTGCTTCACTGCCTTGAACATGCTTGGCATTCCAAAAGTTACTTGGCCATGGTATGAATCCATTTAGGCTTGTGGAAGATCTTGCCGTAATAGTGTTCCACACAATGAACGTTGGTCAACACAGCTTCTGAGCTTCCCTTTTCCAGAGGAAACATTGTGTAGTAAAAAGAATATGGTCTTTTGGAGCCAGACAAACTTCGGTTTTCATTCTTTTCACTACTCTAGCAGCACAACTGTAATCGAATTTCTTCACTCTGTAGCATGTTTTCTCATCGAAAAAGAAATGATGCTATTTGTTTCCTTTGCAGAGCTGTTGCAAAGATTAAAGGGAAGTATATACCCAGCTCAGAACTTCATTTTCCTTTCTACCTATGTGGTCATTCATTATTTTGGTAAAAGGCCTAGAAAGTGACAATGTGGGCTAGTGTGGACCCTCTTGCTTCCATCTGGAATGTTTACTCACTCAAGAGGCAATAGTTCAATACCAATCCAGCATCCTGATAGTGAGGAATAGCCAACTGATTTCAGAAAATTTAGAACCTCACTGTAGTGTTCTGAATTAGATCTCATTTGTTTTACAAAGCAACAGTGGGCGGAGGGGGGAGTACTTGATATTTTAATAACAAAAACAAAATGGAATTTATCTATCTCAAAGAGAGGCAATACCTCTGTCCTGACAGTTCCATTTTCATCATTTTTGTAGGGACTATTGGTTATAATAAGCAGTGCCCCAACCATACTTTCTCCAATGGAAAATACGCTTGGTGAGTGAAGAGTCGTATCTTTCTTGTTCCCCACTGCATTTCCAGGGACTGCATAGTGGCTGGTATATAAATAAGGGCAAAAATAATTGTTTAGTGAATGAGTATATATTTATTGATTTTACCATTCAAAGCAAAATCTACATTATTAGATTAAAAGGGACTCTAGAGATACTCTAGGCCAAAGACTTTGCTTTATAGATGAAGAAACTGATTGTTAAATGATTTGCCACAAATATTTGGGGATGGATTTTATTTGTTTTGATTTTTTAAAAAGACATTTAATCAAATTTAGAGGGTTTTTTATTTTTTTAATATATTTTATTGATTATGCTATTACAGTTGTCCCATTTCCCCCCCTTCACTCCTCTCCACCCTGTACTCCCTCTCCCACCCATACCCCCCACTTTAGTCATGTCCATGTGTCATACTTATAATTTCTTTAGCTTCTACATTTCCCATACTATTCTTACCCTCCCCCTATCTATTTTCAACCTACATTCTATGCTACTTATTCTCTGTACCTTTTCCCCATCTCTCCTCCTCCCACTCCCCTGTTGCTAACCCTCCATGTGATCTCCATTTCTGTGGTTCTGTTCCTGTTCTAGTTGTTGGCTTACTTTCTTTTGGTTTTGCTTTAGGTGTGGTTGTTAATAATTGTGAGTTTATAATTGTGAGTTGCTGTCCTTTTACTATACATGTTTTTTCTCTATCTTCTTTTCTTAGATAAGTCACTTTAACATTTCATAAAATAAGGGCTTGGTGATGATGAACTCCTTTAACTTGACCTTATCTGAGAAGCACTTTATCTGCCCTTCCATTCTAAATGAGAGCTTTGCTAGATAGAGCAATCTGGGATGTAGGTCCTTGTCTTTCATGACTTGGAATATTTCTTTCCAGCCTCTTCTTGCCTGTATGGTCTCTTTTGAGAAATTAGCGGAGAGTCTGATGGGAACTCCTTTGTAGGTTACTGACCCCTTATCTCTTGCTGCTTCTAAGATTCTCTCCTTCATTTTTACCTTGGCTAATGTAATTATGATGTGCCTTGGTATGTTTCTTCTTGGGTCCAACTTCTTTGGGGCCCTCTGAGCTTCCTTGATTTCTTGGAAGCCTATTTCCTTTGCCAGAGTGGGGAAGTTCTCCTTTATTATTTGTTCAAATACGTGCTCAATCTGTTGCTTTTCCCCTTCCTCTTCTGGTACCCCTATAATTCGGATGTTGGAAAGTTTAAAGATGTCCTGGAGGTTCCTAAGCTTCTCCTCATTTTTTTGAATTCTTATTTCTTCATTCTTTCTTGCTTGATTGTTTTTTTCTTCCTTCTGGTCCACTCTATTGTTTTGAGTCCCAGTTTCCTTCCCTTCACTTTTGTTTCTCCATGCATCTTCCTTCATCTCTTTCTTTCTTTCTTTCCTCTGCATTTTTTCATGTAATTTACGCCCAAAATCAACCAATTCTGTGAGCTTCCTGATCACCAGTGTTTTGAACTGTGCATCTGATAGATTGGCTATTTCTTGGTCGCTTAAAAGGATGAGTCCTGGGGGACTGATCTGTTCTTCTGTTAGGCACATGTCTCTCTCTCTCTCTCCTTTTTTAAATTTTTAAAAAAATTTTTTCCGGGTCTGCTCGCTCTTGTTATGGTGAGGGGCGGAGCCTTGGGTGTTCCCCTGGGCTGGGCACCCCAGTTGCTAGATTGTGACATTGTATGTGGGAGCGAGCATGGGTGCGGGGACGGGAGGGAACAATGACGGTAGCTTCGTTCTCCTGGGATCTCAGTCCCTGCTCTGGGATCCTGGGCCATGAGCTCTGCCCTGGTCCACAATGCTGCCTCACTGGGTCCGCCAGCCGTGGCCTGCGTACTCTGGGTCCACCGCTGCGTCCCGGAAGGCCTACGCACTCCCGGTTGCCCCACGCGCCCAGTTCTCCCCGATCTCCGCGCTGCGCGACCCGTGCCCGCTCCTCCTCTCAGCCCCCCTACCAGTCTGGATGAACGGGTCTACTTCAACTTCTTGGCTGTCCGACTTCTGTTCAAATAAATTCTCGATCAGTTCTGAGTGTTATTCTGGCTCTAAATTGTTGTTGTTCTAATCTTGGCTGTGCGTGGAGGTACGGTGCATCCACCTATGCCTCCATCTTGCCGGAAGTCCCAAATTTAGAGTTTTTAAAGAAAAGTAATATAAATATTTTTCTGTCATTCAAATATAGTCTTTATGCACTTGAAAATTATTTTTTTATGAATGATACCCCCAAAAGCCACAGATTTCCTTTCTTTCTCTGAACACTGGTAATGTTTTGTCATAAACATGGTACCACAATTAATCTGTTCTTAAAAATTATTTCCCTTTCTACCTCTTTCTTTCCTTCCTTCCTTCCTTCCTTCCCTCCCTCCCTCCCTTTCTTTCTTTCTTCCTTTCTTTCTTTCTTTCCTTCCCTCCCTCCCTCCCTTCCTTTCTTTCTTCCTTTCTTCCTTTCTTCCCTTCCTTCCTTCCCTCCCTCCCTCCCTCCTTCCTTCTTTCTTTCTTTCTTCCTTTCTTCCTTTCTTTCTTTCCTTTCTTTCCTTTCCTTCCTTTCCTTCCTTCCTCTCCTTTGCTCCCTCCCTCCCTCTTTCTTTCTTTCTTTCTTTCTTTCCTCTCTCTCTCTCTTTCTCTCTTTCTTTCTTCCTCTTCCAAAGTTACTTTTAAAAATCTGTATATTTTGTCCTGACAGGTGTAGCTCAGTTGGTTGACTTTTGCAAGGTCCTGCAAAGCAGAAAGTCTCCCCATGCCCCCGTTGGATTTCTGGTCAGGCTACATGCCTGGGTTGCCAGTCAGGTCCCCATTGGGGCCAAGTGCAAGAGACAATTGATCAATGTTTCTCTCTGTCTCTTTTTCCTTCCCTTCTCTCTCTCTTTAAAAAAGAAGTATATTTTAACTAAAATTATCACAGTTATGGGCCTGGCTGGTGTGGCTCACTGGATTGAGCGCTGGCCTGCGAATCAAAGGGTCACCAGTTCGATTCCTAGTCAGGGCGCATGCCTAGGTTGCGGGCCAGGTCCCCAGTGGGGAGCACGCAGGAGGAAACCAATTGATGTCTCTCTCCCTCTCTAAAAGTAAATAAAATCTTGAAAAAAAAACCCAAACTATCACAGTTATGATTTCACTGTTGCTTAACCCCAAAGAAAACCGTTAATACGAGGGACCTTGAAATTCTGTTAGAGATGGCTATAAGCTATGTACTCATATATCATTACATTTTTTAATTTCGAACCTTTAGTTTCTCAAGACTCATGCTTGCCTTGGAGCCTTGTCAAGCTAGATTCCGGAGGGCACAAGTAATAGTTGTATGCTTCTGTTGGTGACTGGTGGTGCAAGGATACTGCTCACGAGTCACAAATCTCTCACTTGCCTGAAGTCCCTGGCTCCAAGGACACTGGGCAGGAAGAGTTGGCACTGCAGAGTTGGAAAGTGTTAGAAATGAAAACAGCTGGGTCTGGTATTCCCATGAGGGGACAGGTCACTCATTATGACAGATGTCTTGTGTCTCGTTTATCAGATGGATTCTCAGCCTTATTTTTCCTTGCGAATGTATTTTAACCCTACGGAACCCTCACAACCTGTAATCACTGTGACGTTTGCGTGGCGCTTTGTTTTCAAAGCATTTTCAGTTATTAGTCAAAACAGTCTCTCTACATGGTTGAAATGATGAACTGGGGGGATTTTTTTCCTTTGCATCTTCTGAGCTTAACCTTTACTTTGGTCTCTGGTATGGTTTTTTAATAAACTTCAGGTGGATTTGTTGGATTTGATTAGAAAAAAGCATATGTAATGTGGTGTCAATTTTTCACCAAGAAATATCTGAAAATTGGAATAAGATGTTAGCTAGGATGTCCTAAGTGAAATGTCCAGAATAAAATTCAGCATGCTCTAGAGCATTCTTGTCCTGAAAATAAGTTTAAATGTAGAAGATCTTTAGGGTTTAGAAGTGAATTATTTGTGAGTAGACCACATAATTCCTGTTTAGTGAAGAAAATAATACAAACCTTGAATGTAACCAAAATTATATCCTTAAGATTCTAATAATTCTCAGGTAATCCTTTCGAGTTTAGTTTTATTTTCAGTTCACTTATCTGTTTATTCATCAAATATTATTGAATTGGTTTTAATGAGCTACTCACTACTCAAGGCATTGGAGATCCAAAGCTTGATAAGGCCAATATCTACATCCCCCAGCAATGCAACCAGGACATAATAATTAAATTAAAATTACTTTTTGTTTGGAATTTTAAAATAAAACGTCTTTAATATTAAAGAGAGCAACAACTCTTTCTTAAGTATCTTATTGCTGATTATAATAACAGTCAGCATCCTAGTTGGTCATGGGAATATTCCAGTTTCACGTCCTGGTCAAGACATTTATTTGCTACAATTGGTTGGGTCACAGACTCATTTCTCACCAGCTGGACAAAAGACACTTTTAAACAAGGTCCGTCACTTTTATATTTGGAGTGGTTTTGAATGAGAGCTCTGTGATCTCTCAGATGTCTGTGTTCTTATGATTCTGCATTCTCTTATTTTGAAGGGTCTAATTTTAAACTTAGGTAACGACCCTTTATCACCTTTGGAACAGATTATGAACAT
Organism: Phyllostomus hastatus; assembly: GCF_019186645.2. NCBI lineage: Eukaryota > Metazoa > Chordata > Mammalia > Chiroptera > Phyllostomidae > Phyllostomus > Phyllostomus hastatus. Next base: position 11,583,951 of record NW_025333607.1, read on the forward strand.
GAAAGTTTAATACACCCTGCAAATTTCAGATTTTAAATATAATACAATGCTTTGGTTAAAAGGGTGAATAACAAAACCCACCCTGGCTATATGTGTTCCTACAACACTTGTTTTGTGTAGTAGGGAAGTTTTTTTATTTTTATTTTTTATTTTGAGAGTTTATTAAGAGAGTTTATTTTGAGACATTTATTAAGGCTGGGGCCAGTGAAACAAGGGAGAGCCTAGGGTAGAACAAACAACAGGAGAGAGTCCAGACCCGGGTGCTTGGCTCACTGGGAAGTCAGAGAAACGGGGCCTTGGAGGCAGGCTCAGGGGGTGGGCCCGGCAGGAGCTACCACTGCCCACTGCTCCCTGGGTTCCTAGTCTGATGGGGGCCCTGGAGTTTAGGGGATACACGCCCGAGAGAGAAGAAAGTCGTGGGCATGCCCCTGAGAGGGAGAGTACCCAGTAGGGAAGCTTTTACACTCTCTGGGCAATCGGCACAGTAATCAATTATGCAGTCTATTAATCTGATCCCAGACAAAGATACCCGCCTCATCAATGGAGCAGCTTTTGGAAAACAGACACTTGATAAATCTTTAGTAAACAAGGCTGGGGAGATATCTCCTACGCAGGTAAACAGTAGGAACCTTAACCTTCAAAAGGAGGGTGGGATGGGGAACACCAGAACTGTAGTGTAAGAATTGTCGTTTGCATTACAAGGTGCAACAATTAGAAAGGTGAAGAATCTTTCAGTTTGAAGCTCATGAAGATTTCAAAGAGTAACGTGCAATCCCACTGATACCGTAAGACTTGGAATTGTGTTGCAGAAGCACTACAGAGTGAAGTGACGTGTGAGACACAATTTGGCAGACCCGCGTATAACTCCAGCTGACTTGAAAACCATTTGTTAACAGAGAAGAAATCTCAAGAAGCCCCTCAATGACAGTTGCAGGCAGAGTCCTTAAGAACCAAGTGCTTTGGTTAATGTTATTTAATTAGAATCATTTCTTTCCTTTGCTGTTTTCGCTGGCACACGTCAAACCTGCCTATCGTCAAACTCCTGGAGGAGAGGGGGTCTGAAACGGTAGATCCCCACTCCATGTCAGCCTTCTGCTTCCTCCCAGACCGTCACCACAGGCCAGGAACATCGGCCTCGGTGAGCCACAACCCCATTCTAGACCAGGCTCGACCCACGAAGTAGAGTCACCCCACCCCCCACCTCCAGCATGTGGTTTAAAGCAACATCCTCCGGAGAATTTCCCAGAAGCAGTGTGTCAAAACAAACACACTGAATTCGGAGGGAGAAGATGTTAATGTGAGTCCTGGTCTCTAGGTTACGCTTTGCTGGCCGGGCATCCATGGACAAGGACCTAAAACTCTCCAGGCCTCAGTTTCCCCATTTGTTGTGACAGTGATGTGTGAAAACATGGAGTCAACTTCAAACTCCTACCAGAGATTTGCTATTGCCGATGCTTCCTGGGACATCAGATGGTTTATTTAAGCTGTGTAAATGAGAACAATATGCAATAGTATGGAACGTATTGCTCCAGTGTTTTGGATGGCTTGTTCCTCATAAATAATGGGTTATATTTCATCACTGCATTAAAAGTTTTCTTTTAAGTTGCTGGCCATTGATTTTTAACGTTAACCCACCTAATATATAATTTCACGTATAAATCATAGATGATCGCAGTCAGAGGGCCCTTAGAAATGACCTCATGCAGTTTGTTTCAATGAGCTCTTTGCTCAAAGTCATATTTTGCTTTGGCAAACCTAGACAGACAGCCCCCAGGGTTCCTCAGTCCCTGTCTCTCGTGTTCTTCAACTAGAAAGAAAATAAATTACCCCTTATGACACATCTGCAAACAAAATAAACAGAATCTATTCTCCTGCTCACTTTAAAACATCAGCGTGGATAATTAGACAGGAAACAGAACACAGTCGAGATATAAAAGAGAAACAAAATATTTCCAGCTTAATGAATGAGAAAAAAATGTTTTACACCATAATCACTGCTATTATCTGATGTGCTGGCAGCAAGTTAACAGAAGGGGCACTCCAGACAAAGGCAGTTAATGTACGATGTTGCTGTTCGCATAGTGGAGAAGCCTACTGCCTGGAAACAGGAAAGGGTTCAAGGATCCATTACAGTGTCTATTACATTGCACTCTGATTACTTTTTATGTTATCTTCCTGACAACGTTGTGAGCTCTGTTAAGGGAGAAACGATGTCTTTGTCATCTTTTCCCTACAGTACTCAGCAAGGTACCTAGCATCTAGTAAGTTTCCCCTTTTTTAATTTTTTAAGGGATGTATGAATGAATACACATTTTCTCCTATTCATGGACTAAGGGGAACAAGAAAAAAAATACAGAGGTGTCTGTCAGTAACCAACATGGGGAACTCACCTCTGATTGTCAATGAGAAATAGATTCTGTGAGAAGAGATGTATTGTAATTTACAACTCACGGTGATGCAGCTGGGGTGAACCTTGGAGGCAGAAGCTCAGCGGGACTCTTTTCAAAGCAGCGCCCGGTTCTAACTCCTCGGCTGTGGTCCGTGCCAAGGTGCCTCACGTTTAGCGACGGACTGGTTTCAATTAGGGAAGTCTTCCTGTCTACCACCATTCAGATTTTTAGTGCCTTGAGAAGCTTTAGATGACAAAAACATGACAAATTTAAAGTTTTGCAATAGTTCCACCAATACGGTGTTTTTAGATTTCTTTGCAGCTCATCGTCTTTGTCCTAAATGAGTGAGCAATGAAAATACTAAAGCCTTCTGCCCTGATGCCAGCCAGGGGCCATCGTCCTCATGTCACTGCATTGCAGCCTCCTGACTCCCCAGACCCCCACTCCCCAGCCAGGGCTTTCCCACTGACCGCCCTGATTGCTCCCCGATCTTTTCTGGGCCCACCTGTCATTTATCATAGCATCTCCCATCTATAACCGTGTGATTTTCCCTCTGTCTCCCTCCAAAATGGCTTTCCTCTCATTTTCTTCCAAAGTTTGTTCTTTATTTTTCTTACTTCTTTCAAATTATATGGTTCCTATTATTTTCTCAATTCTTAGGCCATCTGATCCCTTCTTCACGTTCAGCCTTCTAAAGAGTTGTCTTACCCTCTAGGACTTTTACTTACTTTCTGGTATTTATATAGCCAAGTATTTTGCCTACTTTGTGAGTGTGTGTGTGTGATTTTGTTATTATATTTCTTCTTTTTTATTGAATTTATTGGGGTGACATTGGTTAATAAAATTATATAGGTTTCAGGTGTACTGCACTGTAACACATCATTTCTATATTGTTTTGTGTGTTTACTACTACCAATCAAGTCTCCTTCCATCACCATTGATCCCTCCTTTACCCTCTTCTACCTCCTCCACCACCCCAGTGTTTTGTTTTATTTTATTTTATTTTTAAGATTTTATTTATTCATTTCTAGAGAGAGGGGAAGGGAGGGAGAGAGAGAGGGAGACAAACATCAATGTGTGGTTGCGTCTCATGCACCCCCTGCTGAGGACCTGGCCTGCAACCCAGGCATGTGCCCTGACTGGGAATTGAACCAGAGACCCTGTGGTTCACAGGCCAGCACTGAATCCACTGAGCCACACCAGCAGAATGCAGTGCTTGATTTTAATTAAATTGTTTAAGTCGTTATTTAGAGAGGGGGAGGGAGAGACAGACAGACAGAGACATCAGTTTGTTGCTCCATTTATTTATGCATTCACTGATTGATTCTTGTATGTGCCCTGACTTGGGATCGAACCCACAACCTTGGTGTATCGGGTTGATACCCTAACTAACTGGGCTACCCCACCAGGGCTCACCCTGCTTTTTCTCCATAGCACCAGCTGACATATTCTATCTTTGTTTGATTACTGTCTAGCTTCCCAAGTACTGCCTTCACCCCTAGAATGGAAGCTTCATGAAAACTAGGACCACAGGTAAAATTACATACAGTTTCTTTTGTGTCTTCCTGTATTTTGTACAGGTGATAACAAAAAATCCTCTTTCGTGTCTCCCCGTGTATTACAAGTCATTTTTGTCTTTTAAATCACACAGAGGGTATTAAAAACAACAAGCTTTCTCTGAAGTTCTGTTTGTTGTTTGAGTCTCTGGCATATACGAGATACTCAATGAATGTGTTGAATGAATGATTGAATGTGCTGTTATGTTTCTTTTATTCTCGATGTTTAATTAACCTTTTTCCTTCCACAGAATTTAGTAAATTTTTTTTTGTAAATTATCATTTTTCTCAGCCATGCTGAAGAAAGTCTAGGAAAAGGATTTGACCAGGCCTGGGTCACACTTTAGAAAGGGGATGTCCCCACCAGCATTCTCCAAGGGTTCCCAATAGCTGGATTCTATCACAGTCCTAGAATCTTGGCTCGGTACTGGGTTTGCCTCCTGCACCACATGTTTCCTCATCATATGCACAAACCCAGGCCTCCTTTGGACAGAGGCAGGAGAGGACACTGGCTGGCAGACTCCGGGATTTTCAAGTGGATTAAGGTGACAGTGCCAGCTGCAGTTTTACTGATGTGTTCTAGAAGGTCATCAAAATTGTAATTGTAGATGCGGATTGTTTATTTGAAGAAAACCTACAGGATATCCTTGGTAATAAAAACAAAGAAGCCTAAAAGTCAGGGTAAGTGTAGCGCGTGAGACTCTACTAAGACCCTAAGAAGTCCCCAGAGGACAGCCCTTCAGTGTTATCGTAAGTCCTGCCATCCTCCGTTCTGCCATCCTCAGAACAACTGTTCCTGAATACAGGGACACTCTCGTATGAGTGAACAAGTGACTTCAATGCGTCCTCAGCTGGCCAGCCCCCCTTGCCAATCAGACTGCCCCTAAAGTAACAGAAGGAGCTTGTCTTCATTCCCCTGAGAGCCCACAGCGCTAAGACCTTCCAACTGGGAGAATAAAACCCCCAAGTGTTGGCTGCACTCCCCGACCACATTGCCCAGCCGCTTAAAGCCAAGGACGGGGACACGCAAAGCCTGTCAGCTGTTCCAGGGGAAAGGCTCCAAAATGACCTAAGTTTTAGCTTTTGCTAAGTTCGACCCACACTGTTGGAGAAGACGCACTACGTTTCAGTGGCGTGCCTTCGATCTCCAGGCTGACAATCACCGTGACACGAAGGTGACCTTACTGCTTCGGCTCTCACAGGACCGTCAAGGTAGTGAAGGCCAGAAAGTCCAGAGGAGGAATCACGATTAGGATACCGTGACGTTCCCCTTGTCTTATCTAACATGCAGGATTTTGAAACTGGGCTTCCGCATATGGAAACCACGTGTGTCTGGTGCCTCAAGTTTCATGCAAATGCCTCCGAAGTGATCATGGATGAGATCATCTGTGAAGCTGTGGGATCTGGACTAGGCGACCTGCGGTCCCTTCCAGCTCCACCCCTGCGGGTCTCCCCACGTCTGGACTCTAATATTCTCGGTTCTTGCTTATGAGGTACAAAGAGCGTGAATAACAGAGGGAGTCAAAAGGAGAAAATATACAGAAACACCTTGTTTCTACTGAGCTTCACAGATTTTGCGTTGTTTACAAATTGCAGGCAAGAGTCTCTACCAGCAAAATGATTACGCCTTTCTTTATGGCGGTCGTCTGGAACTGAGCCCGAAGTATTTTCCAGGTGTGCCTGTGCTGCGTGACAAAAGGCACACACGTCATTTTCTTTAGTTAGAAGCCAAAGGTGCTCTTTATACAGCGATTTGATATACTCGACCCTCCCAAGTTGTCACTGTGCTTGGTGCTGCTAACCTCCTCATCTGAGTTTGCTACTTAACACAGAACAGAAGTGATGTAGTTTTAATCCAAACCCATTTTATGGTGTATAGAGGAGTTCTTTGTTTCCAAGATTTGCTTTGGTCCTTTAACCTGAAATGATAAGTCCCTGTATTTACACAGCACCATTAACTTCCAAAGCCCATCCTTTTTCTATTCTGTCTAGAACACTAGTGTGTCTTCTGCAATGGTGTCCAGCACACAGTAGGGGTCCCATAAGTGGTGTATCGGTGGAGGTGAATGAATGTAATGCTCCCCACCATTCCACGGGGGGACGAGGGTTTTGTCGCTGAGCCTGTGCGCGGCAGACTTGGGCACTGAGGCGCAGGAGCCGGGAACTAGCCAGAGTCCCCCCGCTGCCAAGTGTTGTTAACCTTGTTCAGGGCGGGGGGGGGGGGGGCGGAATAAAGGTTATGAAAGACCATCGTGGATCCACTGGAGACATTTTAATATAAAATGAGTTTTAGATAATATTACAAAATTATCATTTTTCTTAGATGATAATGGTGTTAATTAGGATAATGTCTTTATTCTTAGGAGATGCACATTGCACTAGCAATATTTAGAGGCAGTATTATGATATCCGAAAATAACTCTCCATTGGTTCCGTAAGGAAAGAAGATAAAGCAAGTGTTGCAAAATGTTAATGTTTACTGAATCTATGTGGAAAGTGATTGGGTGACCTTTGAACTACTCTTTCAAATTTTCCATGAAAAGTTGGGGAGAAAAGGCGGTGGAAGAAGTCACAGGGGAAAATAGTGTATGTGTACTCTATGAAAAAGTTAATCCTTATTAACTGCAGTCAGTCTGGGCGGCAGGACTATATTGCACTATTTTTCTCTTTTTCTAAAATTTCCACATCAGCAGATGCTATGTTTATAATAAAACATATTAAAAGGTAAATCGCGAGGCGAATCTCCAGCACCTTCCTGGAAGCACGGTGCAGCAGACGGTACCCTCCCAAGATGGCCGCACCTGCACATTGGTCCCATCCTTCTGCTGGTCTCACACTGAGACCCACACTTCTCCCACGGAGCGCCGACACCTGCGTTTCCGCCCTCTTGGGATGCTTGGCCTTAGAACTCCGCCCCCACGGTAAGAGGACATTCAGCCCCCGTGGGGGGCTCTAGTGAGGACATTCTGGCTGAGAGCCCCAGCCAGCCCCCAGCCAGGAGCAAGCATCCACTGCGCTCATGGTATGTGAGTTGGAGGTCCTTAGGGGACTCCAGCCCCAGCCTCTGAGGCTTCCGGCTGATGCCCTGGACGTTGTGGATCAGACTCCAGCTGTCCATTCGGGGCCTGGTCTGACTCTTAACCACGGAAACTGTGAGCAGTGACACATGGTATAATGTATGACTATTGTGCTTCAAGCCACCATGTTTTAGTGTAATTTGTTATGCAGCCATAGTAACATGCAGGAACAGTGGAGTCCTGAGATGGAAAGCATGTTTGTTATTGATTTAGAAAACTGAGTGTCAGTCATAGGGGAGAAGACTCGAAATGCCTTATAAATTATCATTACTCTCCCCTGCCATCGGCTAATCAGATATAGACTCTTCACAATGAAGCATTTAAATGTTGAAAACGAATGTCTGGTTACTGCCGAGAAGCCTACAACGGGCACTTTAGAACTTGGAATACTGAGGTTGCCCTTTGTGCTGACAATGTGTCACGGCTCTGTGCCAGTAACACAGGAAGGCAGAGGCAAGATGTGCTCAGTTCTCCCCTCTCAGGGACAACTCTGAAGACAGGCAGCAGTAGGTTATTTTCCTGGGCAGTCAGAACATGCCAGTGTTTCTGATTCATTAGCTCTATGGCAACTGTATCGGTTTTCATAGCTACGGTTCGGTATTTTGGTAGGTGGTTGTCCCCATGAAGTAAACAATTTCACCTGAAGTCAATGCCTGTTACTATACCAGGTTACACATTTCACAAATGTGCTCTTTCTCAACCGGCCAGCCTGCACCGGAGAGCCCAGCTTTGCACGGTCTGTCTTTCCTCCAGAAATCTTTGCTTCAGGAAGTGGCATGAAGAATTTGTAATTGTTTTCTTTTCCTGTGAGACTTCACACGTTTTGCCCTGTCATTATTGAAGGAAACGTCATCATATTGTAATACTTCCTCTCTTCCGTTCGGACAAAGAGATTGTAAACATATCGGTAAAAAGGGAACCATAGTTTTATCTGAAACACTAACGTGCAGTATTTAGAGAGTGAAGAACATCGCCACCCTGAACATTCTCAGTGATCCAGAGGCGTGCTGCTGTATCCACGCAGGGCGCTCTGGATGCCTTTTCATACAATGAAAGATGACTGGTCTAGAGTTTTTGCCGTGGCCCACTGCTTTCTGCAGTGTTATTTGTCATGAGTGAAAAGATAAGTGGGTGCCGTGTGGTAGCCTAGAATATCACCTGTGTTTCGTACCCGTGTGTAGGCCCCAGAGAACAATTCATTCCCCTTCGGAGTGGTAAGGCAAGACAAGTTCTCTTCTGCATTTCTGCCCACTAATTCAGGTCTGTTCTCAAATAGCTCAAGAAAGCTCTCTCTCTTCCTAAGAACGGTACAAGCAATTGCAAAAGAAAAAAGACCTGTGAAGATCTTTCGAGCTCAAGTGTTTTTATTTCATTTATGATTTTCTACATGTTCGCCTTGCAGGGGAGCCTCCTGGCCTGCTTCATTATTGAAACTCCTAGTTGGGTCAGTTGGTGACCAAGAAAATCACCTACTTCAAAACCATAGGACAAGACTCAAGAGTATGTACTTAACTCACAATTGCCATCTTTAGCAGTCTCATTAAAGAAGAAATTACATACGTGTCATTCTTCTAATAAGGCATAACACTTCATTAGAAGTTTTATGCGTGTTAAAAGCTACCTCCAGCTGCAATAGCCCGTAATCTGTTTATTCCTTTCATGTGGCAATCTTGTATTGCTACCTGTTGTTTTATGTGCATGGAGGTACCTGATAAAAGCTTTTTTAAATAAATGAATGCCAATATTCTACCTTCCTCTAGTGAACTCCTTTAAATCCCAATCCCCATTGTTGTTGTGCAATTAAAACAACAAATGGCCACTGTGCATACCTATGTTGCTGTGTGTTTTACCATCCACGTGGCTAATCAACTCCCCGGCCACAGCAGACACCATACAGGGGACGCTCTCCCACACTCCCCCACTCGGCCTGCTCCATAGTTGGGTGGCTTTGAACAACAGCTTTCCTATTGGGTTCCACTGACCCTGGAAGCTGGTGGGTACTTCAGTGCATGACAGGCTGCCCAGCAGCACCTCTGGGGTGCCCTCTGGAGGTCAAGGGTAGGTATAACCTCCTGGAAGACAGGAAATAAAGGTTAAGGAATGAATGAGCCCAACTAGCCAAAGACCCAGGATCTGACACTCAAGTGGAAGTGGGTAATTATGACTCTTCCCCCAGTGTATACACAGCATCACTCACTCAGAAACCTGGAGCAAGTAGTTCAAGATTTCAGGGGTCATCAGTCCAGTGGCTTAACTTTAAAGGTGTCTATTACCTTTCCCTGCTCTCTGCTCCCTTCACCTCCAGGGCCATTAGCCTCCCCTCCCCCACCAGTGAGAGTGACCCACCGTGGGCACCATCCACCCAGGACTGAATAATGCCACCGAGATGGAGATGCCACTGTGGTCAAAGCATCCCACCAAGTGGCACGGACACCCTCGCCCTGTTTTACTGCCACAATAAAGAATTCACTTCTATACTCACCAAGCCAACCCAGTTGTTCCCTTCTTCCACGTAAGAGGTCCACAGGCCCATCTGATTTATTCCCCAAATATTTATTCAGCCTTCACCGTATGCCAGGCACCATACTAGGCATTGGTTGAGTTTGCAGGCTTGGGTTGGGGTGGGGCGGGGAGAAGCATTAATGAACTGATGCAGGTATATGCAGTTAAACTGTGATGTTTGCCATGAGGGAAAAAGCATGAGCAATTTCAGAGTAGAGAGCAGAAGGGCCTGTGACCTGCAGGCCAGGGAAGGTTCCCCTGAAGAAGTGACGTTGGAGTGGCCCTTTGCAGGGCGCGTGGGCGGAAAGAGATCGATGGCCTTGATCAGGAAGACTGGGCCTCGTGGACGGACGCGAGAAGCAAAGTCCGGAAGGCATGAAGGAGCCCCTCTCATCCGGGGCATGGAAAGAAGTTCTGTGTGCGGATGAAAGGAAGTGAGGAGGAGAGGGCATCAGAGGAAGTGGTAGGGAGCTTGGTCCCAACCCTACCATCTTTGGATGGAGGGAAAGAAAAAAATATGTCGAGAGGAGGCTAGGAGAGAGGGCGGGTTGGATCAGGAGAGAAGGAAGAGGGAATGGAGAGAAGTGGGTGGATCTAAGGAGTATTTTGGACTTGGGGTTGGGAGAACTTGATAATGGATTGCAGGTGGAGAGCATGCCAGAATTCTGGCTTTCACGCTTCTCTCTCTTGCACTTATAACAAACTATCCATTTCTTTCATATTCTATCCTAAGCTATAACCTCGTCACGGTCCGGGACGTTGTCTTATGCCTCCCAAGTGCTGGTGCACCCGAAGCACCTGGAGGTTGAATAAGCTTCCCTCCTCCACGACTGGCAGTTCTGCAGTTCTTACCTTTCCCAGGAGGTGGCAGCACGTGAAAACCAACCGGTCACTTTCTCCGTGACCTGAACTTTGTTTCCTGCAGCCTGTGATTTTGTCTCCCTTTGGGAGTTTTTCCCACATTCTAAATTCCCAGAAAAGAGCTCTTTCTCCAGCCATTCTGAGCTGACTTAACCAGGCAACTTTTCATGTGGGGGCCAAGGCCTGCATTTACTCGGTCATCCTGTGGCTAGGGCCTCTCGTTATTTTCAGCTGCGGTGGTTGTGCGCCGCGTCCCCCGCCTTTGGGAGCGCTCGGGCAGAGCGGCTGGGGCCAAGCCGGACGTTCCTTCTCTCTTGCTGTCCCACCAGCCTGGGGGCAGCGAAGACCCAGGTCGTCCAGGCGAGCCCTGCCCCGCTCTGCCTGGCCTGCCGGGGGAGATGGGAAGAGCCCAAGGGACTGTCTCCCCCGGAGTCGGAAGGCGGGTTGGATGTAGGGGAGTGGGGCTGGAAGGGGCCGGGCCGGAGAGGGGAAGACCAGTTCTGGAAGGCTGGTGGGGACAGGTTCGAATGACTGAGCACTGCGCGGAGGGCTTGACTCTGTAGGGTGAATCACAGGACTCCCCACGCCCTTTAGCGCTCTCGTCTGCCAGACGCTCACCACCGACCCTTTCAGTCTCTCCTCTCTTCTTCCCCACCCTTCCTGTTTCTGCTCCCCACCGCCTCTGACTTCTCGGTCTTGGAGAGCCGGAAGGAAGAGCTGGTGGTTCCCAGTTTCGGGAACTCCAGTCTGTGCTGACCTCACCAGTCTCCCTCCAGCCCTGATTTCCCGAAGTGTTCCAAATTCAGCCCATAGCTTTATTAATATTATTTCACTGTATATTATATACCTGATTATTACTAATACTACTTTTATCTTAATGCTTTAATCAGTTCAGCCAGGTGTGATGAGGATCTTTGAGGTGAAGGGCCCATCCATTACGTAATTCAAACCTACGTACTCTGGGAGGATAACACATTTATCTCTTATCAGTTGTTTGCTCCTGAATTTGGAATGCTGGTGCTCCTGCACCCACCGTAACTGGTCTTCTGTGATAGTTCTATACTCGAGTGAGCACCCCAGCCGGAACAGCCTGATGACCCTCCTCTGAGTCTGTTGGCAAATGTGCCCCAGCCTGTTTTCTGGCCACTTGTATGTACTATGTGCTCTGGCCACCTTGAGCAATCTGCACCTCTCTGAGGCATCGCTTTGTACCCCACACCTCCATCTTTGCATGGTGCCTCCCTTGCTTAAGACCTGTGTTCCCCTGGCCGAATCTTAGCCATTAATTAGGACTCGTCATCTCCTCTAGGAAGCCTTCCTTGACCACCCAGACAGGCACTTTGTCTGTGCCAAGCTCTGTGCTAGACACTGGGGATGCAAAGATAAATAAATTACAGCCCAGAGCCCAGAAATGCCCACAGTCTAGAGGGGAGGGCAGAGTGGTGGCGGTGAGCACAGGGCGGGTACTCTGGGAGCATTAGCAGGAGCACCCGGCCCAGCTGAGGAGGGACCCAGACAAGGTGACACTTCCACAGAGTGAGGCAGGGGAGAGACCTGGAGAGGGGGCGTGTCAAGAGTTCCTGGTGAGAGGAATCATAATTATTGTGTAACACAATTGGGCAACCACTAGTCATACATTATAAGCCTCAATGACAAAGCCAGGAACTGATAAGAGATAAGGCATGAATCAGAAGACCTTATAAGCAGATCATAAAGGGCCAGGTTGTAGAAGTCACTCTAAGGACTTTGGACTTTATCCGGAAGCTCTCTGAAGGATTTTGAACAGGGGAAGGAGCTAGAATTATCAGCTGGAACTGACAAGGAAGGCGTGCAGGTCTCCAGCTGTGGCACTTGGGGGGACAGTTTCAGGGGGATCAGGCCTGGGGGAAGAGACTCATTTGGGACAAGGTGAGTTCAGGGTTCCCTGGGATATTCAGTTGAAGATGTCCAGTAGGCAGTTGGCTGTGCAAGACCAGAGCTGATAAAAGCCATTTGGATCTCACACCCATGAAGATGGCTAATATAAAAAATAAACAACAGAAAATAACAAGTGTTGGAGAGGATGTGGGTAGAATTGGGACCCTTGGTGGGAATGTAAAATGGTATAGCTACTATGGAAAATGGTATGCAGTACCTCAAAAAATGAAAAATAGAACTGTAATGCAATCCAGCCATCCCACTTCTGGGTGTATATCCCAAAGAATTAAAAGCAAGTTCTTGAAGAGATGATTTACACACTCACGTTCATAGTGGTATTATTCACAACAGCCAAGAGGTAGAAGCAACCCAAGCTTGTGATGGATGAATGGATAAACAAAATGCAGTGTATATGATATACTCGTATACAGTGAAATATACTTCAGCCTTAAAAAGGAAGCAAGTTCTGATACATGCTACATCATAGACGAACCTTTAGGACATTATGCAAAGTGAAATGAGTCCGTAACAAAACAACAAACACTGTATGATTCCTCTTATGTGCAGCAGCTAGAGGAGTCCAACTCACAGAGACAGAAAGTAGAATGGTGGTTGCCGGGGGCTGGGGGAGCAAGGAATGGGGAGTTACTGATGCACAAGTGCAGAGTTTCAGTTCTGCGAGGTGAAAACGAGTCCTGGAGACGGTGCTGGCTGCACAACGGTGTGAATGCAAGTGCTGCTAGACTGCACGCTTCAAACTGGTTCTGACACTTTGTAAAGTATAGGGTTGTCTAGCCACCATGCTGTCCACCTGGACCCAATGCCAAATAATATTGATTGTACGCTGCAAGTAAAAAAAAAAAAAAAAAAGAAAAGTCTCCTTTTAAAAAAATGGTTGTGATAAAGAAAGAGCCCAAAAGTGGTTATGATGGAACATTGATGTGTATTTCACCACAATTTTACAAAAAGCCACTTGAGCCACAGACAGCGATTTGAGAATCTGTGGACAATATAGAGAGATGGCGACTGAAGCTGTGAGCCCACCCAGAGGGAGAACAGAGGGGGAGAGCATCATTTCAGGATTGGCAGAGAGAAAGGAAGATGCATAGGGGCCTGAGAGGTGGCAGCCGGAAACACAGGAGGGGCCGGAGGAAGGAGAGGGATGTAGCAGAGGTGGAGGGAGCGGAGAAGGTCTCCAGGTCCAAAGCTGCAGAGCCACCACGAACGAGAAGGACTGAAAGGAATCCTGTATTGAGCAACAACGAGAGCATCTGTGACCCAGGTGAAGGTAGCTTCCAGGGAGAAGCGGGAGTAGAACCCAGGTTCCAGGGGTGGGATGCGGGGTGTGTGGGCTGAGGAGGTGAGAGAGGTGCAGTGTCCCGGAAGCTCAGCTACAGAGGCAGGGGGCCAGACGGTGGTCTGGAGACACACTGTGGCTGTCCTAAGTTGATGGCAAGATCATTGGGTTTGCACCTTGCTCCGATTTCATGCTCATGCAGTATCCCTTTGTGCACATCTGGATTTCACCGCCACGGGGACATCTGGCCCACCGGCCAGAGTCACCCTGACTTAAGCAGTTGGCGCTCTAGTTGCTATGCCCTCCTCTCAAGAATTTGGTCAGCTGAAGGGCACGTGCTGGACTCCTGATCAGCTCTGAGCAGAGCAAGTATTTGCAAGGGTGCAGCTCAGGAGGCTGCATTGCTTGGAGGTCCCCCCAGTCCACGCTGCATCTCCCCTCTAGGTCTTTCTAACATTGTCCTCTTGCCTGAAAGGCTGTCCCTCTGACACTTGCAACTTGGTTTTTGTCCCACACATGCTCCATTGAGACTCAGTTTGGGTTTCCCTCCAGACACCCTTCCCAGGCCCTTCCCCTCGGGCTTCCTGTAGGGGAAATGGAGTCAGTCGGGCTCCCTCCCTGGGCTGATAAGCAGCATTCACATAACCTTGAGAACGGGCCCGAGTGCGCAGAATCACACTTTGTTATATAATATCTGGGCACTCTGCCGGCTTTGTGTGCGTTTGGTATATAAGGGAGCTGGGGTTCAACAGGTGGCTTGCAGCGCGCATGGATAGCCCCGCCCAGGAATAAAGGCCTGAGAGGCATTCCCACCACCTCCGAGAATTTTCTTGCAGCTGCCTGAATCTCGTGTGAATCTGCCTAGCCTTCAACAGCGGTAGCACACCCGCCCCCCCCGCACGTCCTTCACGGGGATCCCGTGTTTGCCACCTGCATGGTGGTGATGTGCTCGTTCCTCCCGCAGAGCTGCAAACAAGCGTAGAACTTCTGGTTTTCGCATATAGCAGGTGCTGAGTAAGTGTTTGTGGAGTTAATGAATAAACAGCAGAGAAAGTTTAGGTTGAAGTTGCCTAGTGAGTAACAGGACAGAAAACCCACTCTTAGAAAGTAGCATGTATTGGATATTGGCACCCCAGGTGCGAGGGGGAGGCAGGAAGATGCGGACCTCACCCTTCAACAGCGGGCACGAGGGACCTCTTCCGTCACACCCCTCGTGTCTGAAAGAGGAATGGGAGTTATATTTGGCCTCTGTGCTCTCAAAATTATTTGTTCATACTTGAAGCGGGCACATCGTGCACAATAAATCTTTGTTGAGTAGATGAATGAGCCTTTATGACGGAACTTATGATACGATTCTCTAGTTTTTACGTGTGACTTTCTCCTCTAGATTGTGAGCTCCTACAAGCCAGGGCCTGCGTCTCACTCATGTTTGTTGACAGAATCTAATGCAGAGCTTTGCACACAGTAGGTGTGCAAAATGTCTATTGGCTGAAAGAATGAATTTCTACATAGTTAAGATATGAGCAAGGCTCACCCACCCACCCACCCCCATATTCCATTTTTCCTGCCCCGTATTATTTTTATCCTAGGAAACCAGGTGAGAATTCCATTTCTTGGGATTGGTTTTTAATGAGCCTGAATGCTTCTGCAGGCTTCCTCGGCACTCGGCTCTGGCAGCTGCCAGCAGGTTTCCAGGTTTCCATTGCATTGACAGAGGTTCTGACGACCTGGGAAGACACACAAGCAGTGTGCGCGTGTAGTGGGTGGGAGCTGGTGCACCTGGTCCTCGTTAAGCCTGTGATGGCACGTAGCATTTCTCCGTGGGCGGGATCACGCTGTGCACCTGGAGGCGGGGGTGCGGGAGGGAAGGCTGAGGCTGCCCAGTGGGGCTGCATGCTTAACTTTCATCCAGTACTCCACCGAGTGTACTCAGTTTACCAGTAGGCACCTACTGGATGTCAAGTCTGGATTTCCGCTCCTCTGGTCCTCTGTGCAGTCAAAAGGAAGTTCCCTGCCCCCACCTCCATCTTTACCTTGCCTATCGGGGAAATGGGTTTGTCTGAGCAAGAATTACACTGGAAGGTGGGGCTAGGAGGGGAGGGTATTTTAACCTTTTTTCCCCCCATTTTATTGGTGGAATGAGCTTATCAGAGAACAGAGGGCAGATCTCCAGTGCCACAGGTCATTTCATTTTGGAGGTTCCAAAGGTCGCCACAGGGGCTGCCAGGGAGGCTGCAGAAGTGGCTGGCTCAGAGCACAGATGATAAGTCCCTCCTGCCTCCTCCCTGGCCAGCTCAGCACCGCATGACTTTGTCCTCTCGGGCGACCGGCCCTGCAGCCTTGACATTTCCATCCTTTGTCCACCCTGGAGCAAGCGCCAGTGACCCATGATCCTTGCTCCAGCACCCGTTCTTACGCCTCCTGGCTTTCATGGGCGACGATGAACAGAGTCCAAGGTCACCCGGGGAGGGGAGGGCCCTTGGTGATGGTTCTCTCTTCTGGGGCCTTTGGCTCCAATTTCATAAACAGAGATGGGAAAGCCTTCTGTTTTAATGATCTACAGCCTGATTTCTCTCCTGCTCTCTTCAGGGGCAGGGTTGTCCAAAAAAGCATGTTGTGTTTATTCCCAAGGAAAAGAGCTGGCTTCCTCTGCCGCGAGTTTTCTGCCCTTTATTATTGGTAGATTCCAAGTCTCCAGCCTCCAGCAAGGCAAATGCACACGTTATTATTAGGAGCTATGTGCAAACCTCATAGTCACATTGTTTGCCGATCAAAGAATGAGGATATTATTTGCTAAAATTTTTTTTCCAGAAATACTGTACTTAGCTTGTTTCTCCTCTTCTAACTGCTCCCCTCTGTTCTCCCACCCTCTCCCAGCTCATTGCTCTATGCGGTTATTTCACGGCATTAAAAACAAAACAAAACAAAACCAACTGCCTTTAATTTGACACAATGTTAGCAGTCATTAATTCTATGTGGTGGGAATATAGGTTTTAGTGAAAGTATTATGTAGACTTTTCTGTAACTTCTGTCATTACCAGAAGAAAGGAACCCCCTGAGGTAAACAGCTTTCTGTGCTCTCTCCCGCAGTGATGGAGGTGGTTCTGCTGCTATCTCAGTTCCTGAGCTGTTCACTGGCTGCGCTGTTTCCTCTGAGCACAGCGAGGCCGCGCTGTTCCAGGCCGGTGTGTCTCCCACCTAGCAACCGCCGCTTGCCAACCATTCTTGCTGGACCTGGAAGTGAACCACTGATTGGAAAGATTAAAAAACAAAATAGGGAGATAGAGTGTCCCCAGGGACCGCTCTACTTAACTCTGCTGTGGATGACCAGCTTTGCTCCAGTTCCCAGGGAGAGTAACCAGGCTCAGGAGGTGGACAGACCTGTCAGAGCTGCTTTAGGTGGCCTGGACCAAGGTGACATTGCTGGGCACTTGAGGGAGCTGAGTGTGGGACCATGAAAGTGTTGATTCCAGAGCTCCAGGTCTGAGTTCGACTTGTTCACACCCTCCTTTGCCATCTGTTAACCAACACACTGCATCCCTAAGTGGTTCTTCAATGTCTTCATGCAGTGTAGTGGTTCTCAAGCTTACGTGTGTATCAGAATCCCCTGAGAATTTGCTAAAACACAGACCCACGCCCAGAGTCTCTGATTCAGTAGGACTGGCGAAGGGCCCGAGAATTTGCATTCTAACAAGTCCCTAGGTGATGCTGATGCTACTGAGTTAGTTCTTCCAAGTCCTGTCCAACTTCTCTGTTGACAGCACTCAGAGAACTATTCATTTAGGTCTTATCTGCGTGCTGGCTGAAGTAAGGGTCAGGACAGGAGGAGATGCACAGTTCTGTGCTTCCAGATGTGGTTCCAACTTAGCAGCACACCATCTGTGCTCCTCTGTGCTCCCAGAGTCGGGAAGGGGGGCAGTTTGGGAAGGGATGCCTCCGTCTGGGTCTCAACCCAGAAGGTATCTTCTCTGGTCTTAGGGAGACCCTTGCCCACTTCCTTGATAGAAGTGAACTTGCAGTATGCATTTCTAGGTTGTTTACAAATAATGTTTCCCAAAATGTCACAATGTGACTGGTGTTGAAAGCCCCGTTTCAGGGGATCTTAAATCTCCCTATCCATCGTGCTTGCTGTTCCCATGGCATTGTTGTCCCCCACAGGCTGGTTGGGTATCTGGTTGTCATCGGTCTATGCCAGCCACCCAGCCGCACAGAGGACCCTCTCTGGAGGTTCTGCAGCAAACCATGATGCACTGTGGACCAGCTAGCTGTGTCCCTGGAATTCTTGGAGTTCTGGCTGCCTTCCTATGTGGTTTGAGTTGAGTTATTGGTGACACTAATGGAACTGCTCAGGAAGTGGAAAAATCCCTGATATGTGTGTCCCGTGCGTTTGGAGAAAGCAGAGAGCACGGAGGGTGGGGAGGGGCAGTCCTTGTTTTCATTGCTCAGTAAATTTCCCAAAACAATCTTCGCTTCCAGCATTTAACAAGGGGAGGAAAATCCCCAAGTAAATTTTAATAATCTAAGATCTTGACCAGTGGGAGCAGAGGTCAAAGGGTTGGTAATATGTTATTGTTTTCTTACACAGCAAACAACCTAATTTTTTTCTATGGGATTTTAATTTTAGAACAGTGGGTAGTCTCTGCTTAGGGTTCGGGCTTATTTACTTATTTACTTTTCAGCCTCTTCCCTGTAAGATAATAATTCACTACACATGTGCTGTAATCTACAAATCCTTCTGTCACTAAATTCTTGTTTATAGGAAAGTTAGAACATCTATCTTAAGTAATAGTTCTCTCTTAACTCACACACTCTTAGGGTATTTCAGAACTCTTTCTGTCCTCCCTGATGCTGATACCATCTTTTTTCGGATAGTCCCATTAGAGACTTCATTACTTTCTCCCAGGGATCTTAGATCCGGAGCCATATTTTATGAACTACGGGACCACCTGGTGACTTATCTGGAGAGACGGAGAGATACATTATAACTATTTGACAGGGAAAAAAAAGTTAAGAGTATTCAGTGGTCGCTGGACTAGGTTACACTTGTGTTTTAATGCACCTTGCCATTAGATGGTAGTATAGTGATAGACATAACAATTTGGGGGCAAAGGCGCATTTTCTTCACCGACTCAAATAAGCTCCAAGAGGTTTAAGTTGGGGTAGTAGAACCACCAGGTTCTTGTCAGCCCCTACAGGGCAGTTTTGGGCCTGGGACCTGTATCGTGAGACTCCATGGAAAGTCAGCCTGGGGGTCAATGCTGTAAACAGAACTCACTTTCAGTGGCAGGAAGCCCTGTTACTTCTAGATCTGGAATCATTATTGTCAGCAAAAGGTGGCTGACCCCAATCCTATGCCGATAGGAGTCCCTAATCTGGGGTGCAGTAAAAGGAGAGACTTTATTCAGGTGAACAGTTTGCAAACCGAGAAAACACGACCTATGGAGAAAACAAAGTATGAATTTTTGAGGTAGAGATGAAGCTGGCTCAGAGAGAGAAGAGTGCATGCCCCCTATTTCTGATTGGTTCATCTCTATGCAAATGAAACTGCAAGTCCTCACAGTTTGATTGGCCCAAATAGCATTGTCTTCATTAATCAGAATGGAGCCTGTGTGATTGGTCAGTTAAAATGCAAATGAGTACAGAGCTCTGCAGTTCTGATTGGATGTGGAAAATTTCATTCCTACTTGTTGAATTTCCATCCTGGAGGCTCTCTTATAAGGTTGACTCAGTAGGCAGGAGCACAGTGCCGGAGGCTCGGCAGTCCTGTCTGCAGCTGGTTCCTGAAACACAGTGTGCATGAGAAATCCCATGTAAACAACAGCTCCCAGATTCCGGCTATGCATATGGGGCCAGTTAACCACAAAGAGTCCTTTTTGACAGGTATATTCCTTACTGGGGTCATTGAAGCCTAAGTATGTTTGGATGGCGTTAGAAGTGTTTTTCTGAGACTCCTTAGCACAGCTTCTGGCTTGACTAGATCCACTTACCTAAATTTGGATGTTGAATTGTATATAATTTATCACTACTCTCTAATAGAGTGGCTGTTTACCCAACATTCACAGAAAACTCATGTCTTTAAATGAGCATTTCATTTCCCCTTCCTCGCGTCTCTACTCTCCTAAGTTGATATTTAAAAAACAAGCAAGGTTAGTGTTTGACAACTTTTCTCCCACATAACTTGTCACCCGGGAAAGAAGGGAATGGCTCTTCTCAGGTTCTGTTCCTCCTCGGTTTCAAGAGTCCACTACCCTTTGACCCTGATGCCCTTCTGTCTTCTGTGATGAGTCATGCGGTGTCATTATCAGGGATTCTGTGCCCCAAGAGGACAAAAGAAAATCAGGTCAAGGGGACTTGGAAATTTAAACATTTTTAAGAATGGCAAATTTGGATTAATTTCTAACGTAATTGAAAGACTCCCTAATAGTATTAGAAAGTTAATGGGGCTATATATGGCTGATAGAAAAAAGAAAAGAATCCAATTAGACCTAGTTTCAGGAAAGGTAATGAGTGCACGAAGAAAACAAACCTGCAGAAATAAAGAAAACAGAGTGGAATTGATTTGTAAAAGTTTTTCCACCTTAGGAACCAAGGTGATAGATTCTCAGAGGGGCCTCATGGGCCACAGATTTGCTGAAGCAATTCCCCTATGTGGAGCTGCGCGTCCTCACGCCCAGCACGTTGAAGCTCCTTTAGGAACCTGGCATTCACTGGGTCATTCCCACAGGCTGTTCAGTTACAGACTTGCCTCTGGTCTGATCTGTCCAGAGAGCACTATAACCGTCACAGGAACCGGCCCTTCACACCCCGAACCTTGTCCTCAGAGTCCGGCCCGTCCTCACCCTGGGTGTCACGCCAGATGAGCAAAGACCTAGACTGCACACCCACTAGGGGCAGATGACAGAGACCTTCTTGCATTTGCTGGCTCCTGCAAGGCTTCCCCCATCTCTGGTGGCTCCTGAAGCCCCCTCTGTTTCCTCTTTGTGGGGTGGCCTTCACGGTCCTCGGTTCTGCTGCCTTCAAAGGCCAGAATGTTGAGCGCAGCTACGGGGCCTCGGGGGCACATGGTTTATGGGGCCACATCGCGAGTTCCTGGCTCCTGGCACCCGTGAGAGCTGAGACTCCTCTAGGCCTGCAATTGGGGAAGCCCTGCGTGGGCGGGGTGGGGGTGCACTCTAGCCATCCCAGCTGTGTTCCCGCTCCTCTTCCCCCGTCTGTTGGTAAGTTACTTTTCCTAGAAAACAGGTGTTTCCTCAGTCCCTGAGAACTGGCTCTGTTGTCCTTCCCTTCGGCACATCTTGGCTGGCCACTCCCAGGGATGTTCCTACGTGAAGTGAAGGCTCCAGTTGGAGAAAACCTATAACAGTAAGCTTTACTGCATTTACGATTGCACGTGGTGGTAGGTATGCTGGTAAATGTTTAATAACCAGTATGGGTGGGGAGGGCGAGAAGGCTCCAGGTTGTAGCATTGGTTCATTTCCATGGTGTAAATACTCTCACCATGGCTGACTTCAAGCAGCCTATGTGACATCATGGAACATGAGTGTTGGGAGAAGATGTGTACAGCTTTCCCAAGCAGACGTGAGCTGGTCTTGTCCCGACCCCACCGGTACTTCTATGCGGAGGGGAGCAGACATTATTATTCTCATCTGATAGATGAGAACTTTTATGTGCCCCACGCAGGTGGTGAGTTTGATAGTACAGCAGGTCTGGTCTCTGAATAACTCATTTGGTTCAACAGTAGATTTGTTCAATGTCCATTCTCTGCAATGTTGATGTGATACCTTAGGAACTTAACCCTTTTTTATTTTTAAAGGTTTTATTTACTTATTTTTAGAGAAAGGGAAGGGAGGGAGGAAGAGAGAGCAAAACTTTGATCAGTTGCCTCTCGTTATACACTCTGATCGGGGATTGAACCTGAAACCCAGGCATGTTCCCTGACCGGGAATCGAACCGGTTACCTTTTGTTTTGCGGGACGATGCCCAGCCAACGGAGCCACATCAATCAGGGCAGGAACTTAACTCTTGGTTATATCAATTAGTCTAGGGTAAAATTGTTTTCCTTTTATGCTATTTTGTTTAAAGTCGTAGAACCTATCAATATTAAGGGAGGACTCACTGTATATTCATTTGAGGTATGTGTGTTGTAACACTGGCCATAAGCAGAATTTCAAAGGAAATGTTTGAAAATTGTTTTTCACAGCGCTTAAAAGCCCTCCCCCATGAGGGGCTATAGAAGGATCAAGAAAATGGAGAGAGGGGAATTTGCGAGGAAAATTACGATTGGACTGCCCTCCCTAAGAAGGGTAGGCCCGGGAGGGGGGTGTTCTCATTGGCATCAAGTCTTGCAAGAGGGGAACCTACATTTAAGGAATGCCTGAGAAGACTACAGCAGCCTTGGCAATGGGAATAGGTGGAGAAAGAGAAGATAGGGCTTCATTTAGGAAAGAGCTGCCCTCCCACGGAGAGCTGGGACCAGCCGATGTGGGCCTTGTGCCAGAGAGGACAAGGATACCAGAGCAGGCCGGGAGACATCCTGAACTGGATCCACGGGTGGGCCCGAGATGGCGTGGAGATGAGGGGATCATAGAGGAGAACCTGAGTGTGGGGAGCAGCCAAGGAGGATGGCATCGGGTTGCCTAAATAAAACTAAAACAAAGAAAAATGACAGACTGGGACAGAGAGTCCTTGTAACCGTCTGCCAGGTCCTCAGAGAGCCTGAGAAGAATGGCACTGTCTTCTGCTCCTACCTACGGCCTGTTGCGGGCGCTGCTGTGCCGCTCTACCTTGGAATGAATATGACAACGTTAGTGTTCTGCATGCTTGGTCCAGATACCTAATTTCTGAAATGAGGCTGTGTTTTGTGATCTACATGTCTGTCCATAGAATGACCTAATACCTCGGAATGAGCAGAACAATTCTGGAGTCTACGAGGTTTCATCGACTGTCCAGAGAAGAGTTTTCTTTGTGGGATAAATTTTGAAGGCATAGTGGGCAACAAAAATGAAGTGGCTTTTGGATAAGGTCTCATGAGTGGGGCTGGTTCCATGTATGGATCTGGGGGTTCACAGCGAGCCTCTGGGACCAGTGTGATCTGTAGGGTTCTCTGGGGCAGGGTTACTCTGAGGACTCGGGAGTTGTGCTTAAGACTGAATGTAAAAATGCATCTCTTAATAGGATGATGCACTTGCAGACAGAGTTATTGCCTGAGTCAAAATTCCATGGGACAGTTTCCATTCCCATTCGTAGCCCGTGAAAAATCTTCCCAGCCCTTCCATGACTCACAAAGGGGGGGGGGTTGCACCCTCACTCCCACCCCGGTCTCCTTGAGAAGCCAGCATTAGAGAATTTACCACACTAACCCAAGCTCATCGTGTGATATTTCGGAGGGTTAGAATGAGATATAGCTGTGCTGGCAGGCGGAGACTGATTTCAGTTTGGAAACTATGACCCCAGAGACGCATGTCCGGCTCTTTAGGGAACGAGTCTTGATAAAAGATGTTGGTGGAAAGCTGAATTAGCATGCTACATCCCACACATTCTGCCAGGTTCGCAGCTGCGGAAATCTTCCATTCTGTGTCTGGTCTGCAGCACCGTCCGTGAGCCAGAATGTTTGCCACTCTCCAGGCAGCGGGCTGTTTGCCCAGTGCGTGTGTGTGTGTGCGTGCATGTGTGCGCTCTGCGTATGTGTGCTTGTGTGGCTGTTCAGTGAACTGCCACCACTGTGACCACCACAGGCTGCAGCTGGTGTTGATGGCGCAGAAACGCTGAGTCACTGGCTGTGCAGTGGCCCTTACCTCACGTTCCATTGTCCTTTCTTCCTTTTTTGGCTTTTAAGGCCTCTTTCATTGTCTTTTGTTTTGTTTTGTTTTTGCATTTGGGCCTCTCCCTGTGAGGAAACAGGGGTGTAAAAGCCTAGAGGCGTGGGGGCTTCTGAACAAAGCCATCCACAGGGACAGAGGTCCTGCTGGCTGCTGAGAACACTCAGCACCCCAGACTCCTGTTGGGGAGGGGCCCGGAGTGCAGGGGAGGAGGCCAGGGTGCTGCAGGGTGAGCTCTGGCTCGTTTTTCTGCAGCTCTCCCTGCCGTGCTGGCTGGAACTGGAGCACATGAGTTTAACAATCCCTTCATAACATACCCAATCCAGTGCTCCTCATGCCCCGTTTTAGCACGAGTGTAACAGGTGGTGCTAATTGGTGCTAATTATCTGTGTGACATGAATTCTCAGCGAGTGCCCTACAAAGTTTTTTAAATGACTATTTTGACCCAACGAGCTGGTCACTTTATTTTTAAAAAATCGGTTATAAATATACCTATTTACCATGGAAAAATTGGGAACAAAACCAGAGAAGTATAAAGAAAAAATAAAAATTACCTGTAATCCATCACCCAGGAATAATCACTATTAACATTTTGATGGAAAATTTTCGGATGTGTTTCTATATATCAACTGATATGCACATACATTTTACATCATGGAGCCCATATTGTACATTTTATTTAAACATTCTGTGAATATATACTCTTATGTCATTACCCTTTTTTGCTGTGTGTAATGTGCACCCACATTTTTGTGCACATTATACACAGGATTATTAGACCCCCATTATTATACCCATGGTATGCAGCCATTACACCCATGTATAATGCACATCCTTATTTTTCCCTCAAAAATTTGTGCAAGAGTGTGCACTCTACATGGCAAAAACGGGTAAATCATAATCTAGACGTTGCTGCAAATTAGTACAGTGTGAGCGAAGAGCTATGACTATGTCTGTATTTTATTCATGGTCACTTCCTATTTCTAGGGTCCTTGTCTTGCCAAGACAGCCTCACCCACAGGCCCCATCCCCGCCTCCCCTTCTGCAAGGTCTCGAAAGCCTTTTCTCGGGCAGTCATTCCCCCCCACCCCCTCTTCTTCTTTTACCTTCTGAGAACCCTGAACATGCATTTATCGGGGTCAGGGGCTCTTCAGCCTGAGGGCACACCATAATCACCTGGAAGGCTCAAAAGGGGGTGCTGGGCCCTACCCGCACCCAGGGTTTTGGATTCGATAGGGGTGGGGGTAACTTCCCCGGTGACAGGCCCTGTGTTCGGTTTGCTACGGAGACCACAGAGACGAGGGAATGGATGATCAAGCAGTTCGAGGACTCCGGGCTCCCTCCCAGCAGTCCGTGGCTCCTTGGCCTTTTTTTTTTTAGGGTGCTTATCTCGTGTCCAAAGCCTTGCTTTTAGCCTCTCCTTGTGGTATCACCACAGAGGACAGAAACATTTTCTTGATGAAAGGTTGGAATCAAAGTGTTTGAAGAGGCCCCCAGGACCCCGGCGAGTGGAAGCTAGAGTAATTTGTCCTCCACTGTCACCGCATCACAGTCTCCGAAAGAGCTGGCTCGAAAGGATATGCCCAGATGTCCAGACTATTTGTTCAAGGAAATGACACATTATCCTCTTCCCAACATCTGGTAATTCCTGAAAGAGCCTGGCCCTGATAATACTGTTGGCTTTCTAGAAGCATGTGCCTTCTTTCCCGAGGGAGGTGGGGGTGAACCGAAGAGGACAGAGTCTATTTTTGGGGACGCCTTGGGGAGGGGGAGAAGGGTCACCAGCAAGCTGTTCTGCTCTGGGAGCCGGGAACTCAGCTTCCTTCCTGTGCCGCCTGGAGCAACAGTTTCTTTCTTAAGTTTCCAAAATTCTACGGAGAGCTGACAAGATTTTAAAATGCCATCTCGGGCCGGAATGGCCTGGCACCAGGGCAGATGGGCTGACGGCATGGGGAGAGGAGGTTGGCAGAGCCTGGGCTGTTGAATTAGTAGCAGAGGAGAGGAGAGCTATGTCAGCTGAGTGGCTGTGACAGTGTGCAGTGGTGGATCAGAGGGATTCCGTAGCGTCTGGCTGCTCCTTGGCTGGGAAATGCATGCATTTCCCCGCCCCCCCCCAAGCCCTACAGCATCCTCTGGGAGCAAAATGCAGAAAGGATAAGAAAGGAGTGAGTGGGGTGCCTCGCTCTCCCAGGATAACTGATGTCACCCAGGTGAGAAGCAGCAAAGCATTGAGCTGAATCCGAGGCCCGAGGGGTGGTGTCTCCGGACTGACCCCTACTCAGCCCCCAGACCTGCCATCTGTCTGAGAGAAGCAGTCTTGTTCTTGTTACATTAGCACAGGCCTGGGGAGGGGGTGGCGCAGGGTGGGGAGGGCACCTCCTTCTCCGGACCGCAGGGCATTTGTTGTGCCAGGCCCTCGCTTTGTTCCAGCCGGGGCACTCTGGTGAAAGCATCCTGGGAATTCGGCCTGCAAACAGAAAGGGCATTTCCTTGTGTGGGTTTCCTGTTTAGGTCTGCGTAGAAACCCGAAGGCTTGCTTGGCCTCATAAATCCTCCAGACATTACTGATGTAGATGCTCTGGCCGGGTGCCATGGGAAAGCTGCACAAAAATAGGCGGGCGGGGAGCACATTCACACTCAGGATTCTGGGTGGGTTTCAGGCTTCGTGGCTTGGGGTGTGTAAATAGAGGGGGTTGGGTCGGAGGAGGTGATCACTGAGGTCCCTGCCAGCCTCTCAGATTCCGTTTCCCTCTGAAGGGTCCTCTGGAATGCATGCTGTCCAGCTCAGTAATGGGGGGTCAGGGAGGGGGCTGCTGAGCAACCCAGCCAACCGTTGCAGGACAAAAGTTTGAGGCAAAAAAACAGGAAGTTGCCCTAGATTATCTTTCAGGCTCCTTCATAGAAAGAAGGTACTGTTGAAATCTGGTAATTCCCAGACTTTCCTGAAGACTTATTGTATTCCAAAAGGGACAGACACGGGCCCAGGAGTGCTGCAGGAGTCTCTCGGCTGCCTTTGGGCCTAAAGCAAGTGCACAGAGCCAGCCCCGAGGGGGTGGGGAAGGTGTGTGTTAGGAGACATCACCCACGTCAGGATTCTTTTTCACTCCCCGTTCCCCTCAACGTCTGCGTGTGTCAAACGGACATTCAGACTAGTTAGTTGGTTTAATGTGAGGAGCCAGGTTTTCATACTGGTTCGGCGGCAGGTTGCCCCTGGGGTCTGACCAGACGTCAGGTCTGCTGGGGAGACGATGGGGTAGGAACAGGGTGTCCAGGGCCAACCCTGCCTTGTTCCACTGAGGACATTCTCATCGCCTTAGACTGTGCTTCCTGCGTTCTCCCGTATTCTCGTCTGTCCTTTGTCGGCATTATTTTTTTTTTAAATTGTCACATAGAACTGTCCCTTTTAGGGGGGGAAGCACTAAAGTGATATTGAGTAACATGAAGTTAAGCTCCTTAGTCTGGCAGTGCAGTGTTCTAGTAGATTAATTGGATTTTCTACTTGAATGTGGATAAAACTGTTTACGCGGCAACATTGCTCAGGACAAGATCGCTCCCTTGGAATCTAGCTTTGCTGGATTCCCAGTTCTCTCAGGTATGAATCGTGACGTTTGTCTATAACCCTCACTCCCTTGAAAATGTTCTTGTGGGTAAATTAATCGGCAAAGGAAAAATTACTTCCAAGGCTCTGTTCTGTTCTTTTTGAAATTTCACTTTTATATACTTGAAATATATCCTCTTTTTTTCCTCCCACTGATCCTGAACTGATTCTGTAAAAATGAAGTGTGAAGGTAAAGCAATATGACATGCTAAGCTTTCTGGGTCAGTGCCCCTTCGAACGCACATTTTGGGGAATGCGTATTCGAAGGGGAGTTTGCGCAGTCAGGTGTGGTAGGAAAACACTGCCCTCTTTGAGGGCTGCAGCGCACTCTTAGGTGTTAAAAACTCTGAAAATCTACGTGCAGTGAATACAAATGTTCAACTTGAACTCAGCACTTCCCAAACTTATCTGGCCAAGGAAATCACTTTTTATATTATGTCTGTAGCAGCTGTTAATAAATGGAGGAGTAAGCATTTTGAGAAATGCTCCTTTCAGCCAAAAAGGAAAAAAGTTTGACCATCCTACATTCAGCAACTGGGGATACATTTTTCTTCATATGTTTATGGACAATACATCTGTATCTACCTAGTATAACAAGAATATTTCTGCTTTTGGCAGAATTTGAATAAGCGGTGGATTAGGATGATCATAATTATGAAAACATTTTCACAGAAGAATGTTAGACACACCAGAGTTTCAGTGGTGGCTGTTGGTGACTGGTAGAATGAGAGGTAATATCTTTTCTTCTCTTGATTTTTGTTTTCCTTCCTACCGTTCACAATGAGCGTGAATTGTCTCTACATTTGGGATGAAAACAAAAATAAACTTTATTTAAACAAGGAATTAATATGCAAGGTTCTTTTCGTATGTTCCTAAGTTTGGGGAATGCTGAGTTAAACACGTCCACCTCCCTGCAGAAAAGACATCAGGTGTATCCTCCCAGTTTTAGCCGTCCATCCGGTTTGCGTGGGGTTCTATGGCACTTGTCTTCTAACGACCTCGGTGGCCTTGGAGTGTAGATAGCTCCTTCAGATCCAAGAGAAAGTAAAGCAATTCACACACGGCGGGAGGCTCAGCCTGAGGGAAGTTAAATGGCCCAATCAAACCTGCCTAGTTTTTCCTGGATCACGTGTCCAAAAAGGAAATGTTGGCATACCAGTCAGAATTCTTGGTTGCAACCAGAGAAAATCTCTTCTCATCGACCTGAGTGGAAGATGAATTTGTTGGAAGCTCACAGAATCAGCGGGAAGACTAGATAACCAGGCAATGGAGATGAATGAAAATCAAGGGGGGCAAGGCACAGCCAATATCTTGCCACAGGGATGGTCAGCTGAGGATGCCGCCAGTGGTGCTATTGTTGCTGGACCCTTGTTGTAAGGCTGCTGGGCTCTGCCACCCTGGGCTCTGCCAGGTTGCTGGACACTCAGATCCACCATGGGTGTGCAAAGGACTTCTGCCTCGCCGGGGTCCTCAAGTCCCAGATGGGACCACTGTTAGACGGAGCCCAGATGAAGTTGCTGGAGCAATGACTGGAACTCTCTACCCTCTCTGGCTTCTCAAGTAGGGAGTGGAGTCCTGCCTTCCTTCTCCTTGGGGGTTCCCCCCAAATGGGAATGATGTCTAAGGCCTGCATAGGCAGAACAGCAAATACACACAGCACGTCCGTACTGTGTCAGGGCGCCGCTGGGATCCCAGAGAGGGAGGGGCAGACGAGAACTCAACCTCCTGCAGCTACAAAGTGTGGTTTTCTTTCAACCTGGAGAATAAATGACCTCTCCTAATGAAAACCACACTAAATAATAAAAAAAAGAATTACCATTCTTTTTAATGATTATTAAAAATCTTTAAAATTATTATTAATCAATAGTATTTATTATTAATAATAAACCAATTATTATAAATTATTATTAATCAAAATCTTTTACTTATTATTATAAGAGGAACCAGGGGGCAAGTGTAGAATTCCCGTCTGATTGTGAGGCTGGAGTTTGTGGCTTACTCTGTAGGGCACTGACCGAGAGACAAGCAGGAATAACAAAGCATTAGAAGGACCTTTTAAAAAAGATCTTACAGTTTAGGGAAGCTTATTAGACAGGCGGGTATTATTAGAGAAAGGCCCTGTAAGTGCAGGGAATGGGAAAGGAGTGGAAAGCATAAACACAAGTCTTTTATTGACTTCCTTATTCGGGAACATAGCTTTCTGCTCGCAAATGTCCAAGTGCTGGGGTCGGGTCCAGAGACCAGAAGATGAGGTCCGAGGACAGAGGTGGGGCTGTGGCAGCTGCCAACAGGTCCTGCGGCGGCAGGCATGTTCCCCAACTGGACTGTGTAGGGGAAAACCGGGAGGGTCGGCCATTCAACATGTGCCGTCCTGGGACTGGAACTACAACCAGTAATTTAAAAATGATAAAACCCCCCTGCTTTGGAACTAGTACAGATAAGCTCACCTCAGAGTAAGTGAGGTAGAATTTGAGAACCTCAGGAAGTTGACTTTATGTAATTATAATTTTTATTGGAATTGTTTTACAGTGAGTTGCTCCTCTTTTGCTTCTAAATGGTCAGGACACTCCAGCAGCCTCCAGTGTTAACTGGGAACTTCTGAGGGTTGTCAGTATGTTCACAGGGAAGGAGTTTCTGAACGCAGATCATTAGACTCTTCATTTGAACGAGGCCCAGGAATACACCTCATAAATGAAAACAAGAAAGCCAACCAAGTTCGTTCACTTCTTTGGGTAGAATGCGTTCTTGCACATTTGATGATTTCAATATTCCTGGGAATGCATGCAGGGAGAAGACCAGATCTCTGGCTATGTGAGACAGTGCTGCACCTTAGATAGTATAGCTACATGCAGGTAGTCACCGGGGACTACCTGCAACTCACTGTAAAACAATTCCAATAAAAATTATAATTACATAAAGTCAACTTCCTGAGGTTCTCAAATTCTACCTCACTTACTCTAAGGTGAGCTTATCTGTACTAGTTCCAAAGCGAGGGACTGAATTCCCACCTAGAACTGAATTTCACTGATATATATATATATATATATATATATATATATACACACACACATCATATATATATGATCTACTGGTCAGTATGCAAGAACACACTGAGGATATGATTAAGAACTCAAGGGTTCTCTTGGCACTGGAGGTCCATCCACTCCTAGGAATGTCGAGATAGCCACATGGGGCTCATTCTGCAACCCCAGTATTTTCCCAAGGAAATCATTTTTGCAAGGAAAGAGTTACAAAAGGGTAGAATGAAGGATTAGGGTGGAGACAGTGTGGGATGATGGAGGGGATGTTCTCCTTTTCACTGTAGAGGCTCTTGGAAAGAGAAGTAGGTGGAGTAGATTGGAGTTTCTAGTGTCCAGTGTGGGGACAGTGTCATTTCACCTTTGGATGTGTCCTTGTGTGAGTGGATGATGAACAGTGAGCGTAAGATCTCAAGGAAGAGCTTGATATGGCAAAACGGCTGGAGACCAGGGAGGCTGGAGGCAGAGACAGGGCTCACGGTTTGTCTAACCCTTCAGACCTCTGGTCTGGGCCCGGGAAATAAGTTTAGACACAGAAGCGAACCTCTTGCTTCTCTGTTGTGTTAAAAAATGGTGTCTATAATCAGATGCCTTACATTGAATCCTAGCGTTGCACCTTTTGCTAGCTCTGTGACTTTGGAGAAATTACCTAAGCTTTCCGTGCCTCAGTTTCATCACTTGTAAAAGGTAGAGAAGAATATGACCTGTCTCCAGGACGTTCACGAGTATTAAATACATAATTTCACGTAAAGTGTTTAGAACAGCGAGTGGCACATGAAATTGTAATCAGGTGATTGCGTGATAAGCACTAGGCTTCCATGTTGTATTGCTGGTCAGCGTGCGTCAGGATGAGGGTCACCTTCTTAGTCTACAGAGCTTGCGTGGACATCCAGATCCACTTCCACTTCGATTAAGCCAAGAAAATGCCACAGCCGCTTACTCTAATGTCACTGAAGTTCATCAGTGTCTCTGTGACGGAAGTAATGAACCTACATGTATAAATATTAACAGATTGCTAGTGTTAACGTTTTATTAGTAGTAAGTGCTTTGTTTCGTGAAAGCCTTTCCTGGGCAGCACAGCAACGTGGTTGATGTTCCAGGTCTTCATACTGAGGTCCTTGAAAATGGCGTTCTCAAGGGGGGGGGGGTACCATGGTTTCTTGAGGCCCTAAAGATCTTGGGAGAACTTGAGAATTTTAAAATTCATGTTTTCATAAAAGACAACTTTAGTTCCTTAATTCAGTTGTTTCTCACACTGGGACCTGTGAGGATTTTTTTTTTCCTCTCTGAGGTGTTAAGAATGTTAATGACATCTGAAGCAGGTCAGTATAGCAGAAAGGACGCAGGCTTTGAAATCAGACAGGTCTGTGTTCAAATTCTGTCTCCATTTACTTGCCGGGAGACCTCCCACAAGCTGTGTGGCATCACACATTTTCCTCATCTGTAAAATGGTGACAATAACTCAGATGTGATTAAAGACAGGATCTTGAGGTAGGAGCTTATCCTGGATTCCCCGGGTGGGCCCTCCATGCAGTCGTGAATTCCTCAGAAGAGCGATGTTTGACCACAGGCAGAAGAGGCGAAGGCGTAGTGACCAAGGGAAGCAGAGACTGTAGCAACAGTGCCACAGGCCAGTGAATGCCAGCAGCGGCCAGCAGCTGGAAGAAGCAAGGAATGGACTCTCCCCTGGAGACGGCAGGAGGGAACGTGGCTCTGCCAACACCTTGATTTCAGACTTCCGGTCTCCAGAACTGTGAGCGAACAGATCTCCATTGTCGTGAGCCGCCAGGCTCGGGGTAAGTTGTTACAGCAGCCCTGGGAAACCGACACCCATGGTTGGCTTGACTCCATAAGGGCAGAGTAACAGGGAGATGGGATGGGAGTGGATCGCGCTCAATGGCAGAAACATAAGCAAACACGTCCATTCTCTTGTCTAGTCCTTGGCTGCAAGGCCAACAGACATGCAGAAGAGAGCGTTCTGTTCCATAACGTTTTGCACACTGCAGGTTGAGACAACGCGGATAAATACAAAGCCTAACGCTCCGTGCCCT
This sequence comes from Phyllostomus hastatus, assembly GCF_019186645.2. Classification (NCBI taxonomy): domain Eukaryota; kingdom Metazoa; phylum Chordata; class Mammalia; order Chiroptera; family Phyllostomidae; genus Phyllostomus; species Phyllostomus hastatus. The sequence goes on from NW_025333607.1 coordinate 11,616,056, forward strand.
TGTCACTGTAAACCCTGTGCGTTCCCACACCTTCCTGAGCGTAGCCCTTGCGCGCGGTCTCTCCTGCAGTCTCTTTCCTTCTCTGGCTACTCGGTTAGGGGCCCTCCTAAACTCGCATGGCCCCTGGTGCTGTCCTTCGCTCTGGCTCTCCTCGCCTCGCAGCGCGTACAGCTCACTCACTTGGCAGGTACGTTGCGAGTCCTCCGGCGTGTCAGGCCCTGTGCTGGCCTTGTCCCCATGTCTGTCTGCTCGCTGGACAGCTGCTTCTCTCAGGGACAGCGTTTTAACTCTGCGTCTCCTCACACAGTGCCCAGCACACTAAAGACCATGTTTATGACTCTGCTTGTAGCCCACTATGGTTATAAACTATGGCTTTCGTTTTCGGAATCATGCTTTTAAACAAATGTAAGTGGTAGGTGGGGGAAGGTCACCTGGTAGGGTCCTGCTCGGTGTAGGCCAGGGCATTGTTGTGCAGGTACAGACAGGCCTGACATGCATAGACTTTCTAGAAGCATGGAAACCCTCCATTTGGGCTTTCACATTTTGGGAGCCCCTCAGTAGAACTGGGTATAGTTTCCCTCCTCCCGGCTCGCCCCTTGCCACAGCCCTGACCCTGCTAGAGAAGGAATCCCTTGGCTGATACAGAAATAGGAGGAGTGCTTTGTGAGCCTCGGGGGTGGTCCGGACGGCCGGGCCAGCTGGAGGAGAGAACCTAAGATGAATTTTGGTCATACGGGAATTTTTAAAAGTAGCGGATGCCTTACCTTTCCAACTTAGGCTCTTCTGCTAATTTATTGTAATGTCATCATGTCCCTAAAACATCACACATGAGAGCCAAATTGCAGTCAGCAGTGTCTTAGGCAGCAACCACACATGTAAAATACAGACGATGACAGCACTGTTGTTGCTTCGGTGCAATAGCACTCTTTTGCGTAAACCTTACCTTTCTAGGCATTCAAAGCACACGATAGTCACTATAGGGTCATTTTCCCTGACACTTCCGTCTCATAGGTAGGAGCATGTGTCATTATTTCCATCTAGCATATATGTAGACAACATTTCTGGGAACCTTTTGCCCAAAGCCCTGTTGGCAATGAGGGTAACTAAGAAGAAAGTGACTGGAGTTGTAATTTAAAAAACAGAACTTCCTGTTGAGGCAACCTCAGGTCACAACACTGGGATATTTCTAATTTCAGGCATTCTTGGAGCACTGGGGCACGCAAGGTCATTTCCCTTCGTTTATAGGTATATAGGAGGGGACAGGGTGGCAGACACCTTGAGTAAATCAGCTCAACCGCTGGTGCTTTTAAGGGTTCAGCACCTACAGGGAGCTTCAGATATGTGTTCTTACAATGATGGCAGTGGCGTCAGCAAACATAGCCCCGTAACGGAGGGCCAAAATCTGGGCTCCAAAGGTGGTCCCGTGGCAGTGTTTTGCTCTTGGAGATAATCCTATCGCAGTGATGAAAACAGAGTTGTAACACAGAGCTGGCGTGCTGGCTCTCACACTAACTTGCTGAATGATTTTTGAGCAAAGCTCTTAGCATCTCTGAGCCTCTCTCCTGTTTTTGTCTGCAGATTGGGCAGAATATTTACTTTGATCCATAGCTATGAGGCTCAAAGGAGATCACATACGTAAATTGCTGTATAAACAGTAAAATGCTATAGAAAAGCAAGGGATTATGAAGGTTGGGTCTCTAACACTGTAGCCCCTAACACAGGTTATATTTTCTTCCTATGGGATCTATTTGCAATGGGTTGTCAGTGCAAGGAGCATGCCTTTAAATCTATAAAATATTATCTCTCTGAAAAATCAAGAGAAAAGAAAATGAGGAGAGGAAACACGGCCCGGGGCAATACGTAAATGAAATTTAAAGAATGTGTCGTGTATGAGCTCTAGTCTACGTGGTGGAATTCAAGTATATATACGCTGTAGGGGGCAGGAAGCTTGGAAAATAAAGCTTTCCTACGCCTTCTGGAATGCAGACCCTTTGTTCAAGATCCACGAGGTAAAGAAATTCCATAGGAAGTATTTGTTTAATTAATTGTAGCCAGAACTTAGCTGTGGGTAGGCCAGATTCCATCATGCAATGTTATTGCTTCTCCAACCAAGATACGTGCATACTTTAACCCAACTGCAAAACCCACAAGATTTGAACTCCTAACCTTTAAAACACAAGGCAGAGACTTTGGCCACCAGGCATCCCAGTCCTTGTTTACCAGGACTGGGAGTTCTCATCACACAGAGCCCCATTTATTCCATGACCCCAGCAGAACAACACTGACAAGCCCAAAGGAATATCCATTTTAAATAGTGTCTGTGGCACCGACAGGATTCTGGGGCTCTGAATCAGCCCCTGACCTCATGGCAAAATATACAGGCCCGCAGAGTTAAATGAGAATCAGATTGGAATGTACAAGCTTCTAGTTTTCTGTGATGACACATTGTGGGAAGGAAGGGAGTTTTTTTGGATATACGTTCTAAAACCAGTGCACTTGCAGTGGTTGGTTTTGGGAAACAAAACTGTCCAAAGTAGACTCAGGGCCCCCTGTCCCCTCCGGGCACCAGAACTCTGGGCCACAGAAGCCATTTGTCCAATCATTCTTTTTCATTAAAATCACCAATCATTCTTTTTACTCGGCACGTGTTAGCCCCTTCTCAAAGCAGTTAGAAAGTGGACTTGAGTACCCCGTTCTTCCTCTGAAGTTATTTAGTGATACTATAAGAGTTTTAATTTTCTAAAGTATAATCTTAGACTTTGGCCCTCACTACAGGTTGAAAGAATTTTGTAAGGAAAGAGAGAAAAAGAAAGAAATGTGTCTGTTCCTCATATCTGACTATGAAAAATCCACATACTATAACCTGAAAAGGAAAAATAAACATAGTCCTTGAACCTCTGTGGCAAAAAGGAATGAAGTGTTCTTTAAAAAAATATATAAAAAAAAAAACTGAACTGTATTCTCTGCAGGTTTAAAGGCGACCCTTTGCCAAAATCTGCTTTCTGGAAACTTTCCTCTAGACCTGGCTCCCACCAACGGGGTTGGCTGCCGGAGAAAGGTTTGGAAGACTGTGGTTTGGAATGTGTGAATGTTAAAATCAGACATTGTTCCCTTTTCTTTATAACAACAAGTCTTCTGGTTTTGGCTCCACGCACGCTGGGTTCTCCAGTCCCGCCTCGTTTCTGTCCTTGCTGCCAGTCAGGACTGTGGGGTGGGTCCTGATGTCATCAGTTCGTTTTCTTCCTGACCGCCCCTTCCCCCTTCCTCCCAATGCCACGAGAAGCCAGTAGGCACTGTTTCCTGCTGAAATGAAGAAACGACTGCGTGCGTATGAAAGGACTTATGAATGAATGGCCACACAGCACGCTGGGAGAAGATTCTGGATTGGAACTGGGGATTTCCATGTCCTCCCCATGCCCGTAAACCTGGTCTGCTAAGCTAAGTTTCTCTAAGACATCGAAGCTCACAGGTGATGCTGAGCCACGGGCATAAGGGGAGACTTCAGCCTGGGAGTCAGCACGCTGCAGCGTGACTAGGTGTGGAATACTTGGAGAAAATAATTATCGCCTGCTAGGGCAGAGTTATTACAACTTCAGATTGTTTCTTACCACGGATTATTTTAGTATATAACGTGTTGTGATTCAGATAGAACAAAGGTAATATTCAACCTAATCCCATCTTTGAAAAGTTTTGCCAAACAAACGACACATATAAAATATATTATAGGGACTATGTTTTCTGTCATATGTCACCTACTTAAGAACAAGACACAGGAAAACCTGGCTCCATGGTTACTGTAGCCTGGGAATGAGGTTTTCAGGAAGCACTACTATACAGAAGTCATTGGCCCTATTATGCCTGTGCCTTGTTCTTCAGTATGTGACGTAGGATATGCAAATGGCACATCCCAGTATTCTCCCCGCAGAGACGCAGGTAGTCTGTGCAACGCACCACATTACACAGCGGCTGCCGCAAATGAAACAGCGGTTCCCAGGAAAAGGACACGTGCGGAAGTCATTTTTATTGGATTTTGGAGGTAAGCACATCTCCTTATGTGTCGGTGGTATGTAGAACCACTCAGGAGGATGCTGGGGATGTGCACCGCTAGAACCAGAGAACACGCTGAAGAATCTACTTACAGGGGCCGTGGGCCACTGAGAGGCTGAGAATCCTCTGAGGTTAGGACAAAAAGGCAGAGGAGGGCATGGCACTTAGACCTCAGCTGCCGCAGTCTTTTCGAGAGATGAGGGGGCCTTGGAGATGGGGCGACTTGGACAGACCTGAGAAGTATCTCGAAGGTGGAATCAGTAGTATTTGGTGATGGGTGGGCTCTTATGAGTGAGTGGAGGGGGTTGGCTTGCAAAGATGACTCCTCCGTTGGTGACTTGAGAAATAAACAGATGTTAGTTTCATTTACTTAGATAAGGAGGATGGGGGGTGGAGGATCAAGAGTTCAGTTTTTGGACAAGTTAACTTTGAGTTGCCTCTGAGATAGCCGAGTAGGCCGTTGGACATACAAGCCCGGAGCTCAGCAAAGAGGTCTGCTGTGGAGATAAAAATATTGGAGTGAACAGCGTTTTGTGGTATTTAAAGCCACGGGGCTTGATGTGATCACCCGGGGGGAAATGTAGAGAGAAAAGAGCGGCGAGCTCCAGAAGGAGCGCTGGAAATGTCTAATGATGGAGGCGGGGGAGAGGAGGCAGAGCTGGCGGAGAGACTTGCATTGGCCTGAGCGGAGGAGAGAGGAGAGGACAGCATGGCTGACCTGGAGCCCGAAGGGGGAGCGTTTCAATAATGGTGCGAGCAACTGTGCTGAGTGCCGCTGAGAAGCCAAGTTGAGGTCTGGAAAGTATCTATTGGATTTGGCATTATCTTAGCAGTGTGCTGAAGCTGACTCTTAACCACCCCCCAAAAAACCTATTGTGGGCCTCTCCTCCCAGTTCTGTGCTTAGTGATTGACACGTTAATAGTGTGAAACCAGGCACAGTGGGAATATTTACACCATGGAAGTTGGCAAACACTACAAATCGGTTTTTCTTTTCTTTGGAGAGCTGGTTGTTAGACATATACCAGCATGTCACTGGCAAAGTGACTCCATTTGTAATGAAATGAAGGGGAAACCGCCTTCTTTGTTCTCTCTGGTCCCATCAGAAAGTCTTTGGAGCACCCCCTTTCAAGAAAATGAATTCTCTTCAAAGAAACCAGCGGAGTGTCTGACCTTCCTTTGAAGTGGGCTGCTACCTTTGCCGCAGGACTCTCTAAAGTCTTCGTCTTTTAGTCACGAACCTTTGCCAATTTAATGCAGACCAACAGGAAAAATATTCAGTGTGGTCATATGAATAATTTCTTCCAACTCTGAGATGCTATAATTCTGAGTTGGCTGCAAGAAATTCCAGGAAGCATAAGCAGTAAACCACATTTCATTTACTTCTGGGTTTATTTACTTGGTTAAAAAAAAAAATCATTAGGAGATTCCAGAATTCAGGGACTAAGGGATGACATTTCCTTCACTTTGCCTTTTCAATTTAAAAACAAATGCTGGCTAGTTTATGAAAATGTAGATAAGAAAGTGAACTGGGAAGTAGAATGTTTGACATTTTCAACCTTATGACCACAGAGTCAGATCATTTGGTAATCAAGCTAATTATTAGATAATTGGGTGTTAAGATAAAGTCATTGAAAGAATTATGACATTACCTTGACATTATTTGCTCTTCTAATGCTTTCGACATTATTGTAGTTGAGACATGTATTCACCGACTACATCCTGCTCTTGTCTAACTAAGTGAGCTACAGATTGAACTGAGTGCATTTCGGCCTTAAATTTACTAAAGAAGTTGGCATGCAAACCTAGTTCAGATAGCTCTGAAAGTTTGCTCTTTGACACATCTCTACTCCAGACACACAGCAATAATAAATGAAATTTATCAAGCTTCAAAACTAAATAAACACTTCTGTGGCCCAGAATTGGGACAGAAATACGAAGCTGTGAGCTAAGCAGAAGCCGCAGGCGTACTGGGCTCTAGGTCTGGAACCAGGCGACGTTAGCCAGAGTCTGGCTCCTCCAGGGTAAATGAAAATGAAGGAGTTTCATGCCGAGATGGGAGACTTGAAGCCAGGCTCACTGCTTGAAGCCAGAGTCAGAGGCAGGCTCCTCCTCCTCCAGAAAGGAGCCTGAAATATAAGCTATTCCTGCCTGGGACTGCATCTTTCAGCAAACTGTGGACATAGGGGAGGACACAGAGGCCAACTTGGGACTAGGAAAGCGGCAGCCCATTGTCCGAGTTGGAGTCTGCATCTGCGTTGTCCTCAGTATCCCTGTGGGCTGGGTCGCTGAAGCTCTCAGGGGTCCAGGGAGCCAAGTGCAGAATGAAAGCAGTCACAAAACCACTAAACCGGGAGGGGCAGGAAGAAGGCAGAGAGACACAGAGACAGAGGGAACGAAAGCCTAGTCTCAACATGAGCTCCTCAACCAAAATCCAAGGCTGGAAAGACGGCCAACAAAACAAGCAAACAAAACAAACAAAAAAAAGAACATAACTTCAATCCTGTTGAAACAAACTTTATAGAATCATCTTAGAAAAGGTCCACTATGTTTAGAATGCTCAAGGAGATAAAGGAAGGAATAACTTCCATCAAAAGAAAGAATAAAAGACACGGGAAAAAGAATGAAAACATTAATAAAATCAGAATGTGTGGCTCCTGAAAAGAATAAATAGGAATCTTGGAAATGCAAAATTGAGTCATTAAAATAAAAACCCAGCAGTTGAGATACACTCTAGAGCGAAGGTAGTTAAAGAGAAAATTAATGAATTGAAGAATACTAAGAATTTTGCCCAGGAAACAGGACAGAGGGACAAGGGATAAAAAATAAAAAGGTGAGGGAGCAGTTACAAGCCAGAGAGGATCTGTGGACAGACTTCCACATACATCTACAAGGAGTTCCAGCAGACGAAAATAAAAGGAATGGTAGAGAAGCAATTTAGAAGCGGAAATAGCTAAGAATTTTCCACAGTTACAGAAAGATCTAAGATTAAAGGGTCACACAGAGCTCCAAGCAGGATAAACATAAATTCACACATCCTAGAATTCGTCTATAATATCAGAGATAAATAGAAAACTTGAACGTTATTAGAGAGAAGCCATCACCATCACAGGAGTGAGGCTTGGACTGAAAGCTGACTCCTCACGGGCAGAAACTCATGCCAAAAGACAGTGAAATAACGTCTTTATGGTGCTGAGGGAAAATAGTTGAGACTGAAATCTTATACCTCTTTAAAGTATTATTCAACAGTGATGGCCAGTTAGACATTTTCAAAAACACAATGATTAGGGCTCTCATGAAAGTAACTAGCCAGGTATGCATTTCAGCAAAAGCAAAAGGAAATAGAGGTTGAAAACAGTAATACAGATATTGATAAAGTAGATTAGTAAATTTAATATATTTTTTAGAAAACCCACTATTTTTGCATCTATTGAAAGGATGAACTCTAGACAAAACTCTAGACAAAAGTGAAACAGCTCCAGGGGGTAAGGATGGGAAGCGATGAGGATTATTCGACAGGAAGTTAATGTATGCTAAAATCGGTGTCATGTCTGGAAAAAGGATAGAAATACTGAATAACTTCAGCTGTTCTTAGAAAATGGAATTCTTAAGTATTATGTTAAAAATGTAAGGATTACTACAATAAATAAAATACTATGTTAAAGACAGGAGCAGGGTGCAAAAGGGAATATAGAAACTATTTTTGATACAAGAGAAGGCAGGAAAAGTAAAAAGAAAAAGGAAAGCATTGTAAACATAAAATAAAGAGTTAAAAATAAGTTCAAATATTATCATTAACCTCAGAAGCCATAAATATTTTTAAATTGATTTAAAAAATTATCAGAATGAATAAAAACCAAAATCAATTATATACTACATACAAGAGACATATCTAAAAGAAAGCCATGTGGAAAAATAAAAAAGAGGTAGAAAATGATTCCCAGTAAAAATATTAACAAAAAGAAAGCTGGTACAGAAATCTTAACAGATGCAATAGAATTTTAAAAACAAAAAATTTAATAAAGAGGGAAACTATAAACATAACATATGCTACATTTAATAGTCATAAACCTATAGGCACCTCAGCATACATAAAGAAAAATCTGACCATCTTATAGAGAAACTTACCACTGTCATGGTAAAGGATTTTAACACACTTTGATAGCTCAAGCAGAATTTTTTAAAAATTAGAAACTACCGAAAACATTTGAATGCAAAATTTGAAACTTTGATCTAATACATATACTGAATACAGATAATACTCTGAACCAAGTAAAGAATGTATACAGTATGTTCATTTTAAGCATCTATGGAAATTTTACAAGTAAAATTTATTACATACTGTTTTCAAAAGTAGTGTCAACAATTTTTTAAAATCTATCATACAGACCATAATTCAATAAAATGAGAAACAAACATTAAAATATAAATTTCTACATATTTTGATACTTAAAAATTCACAACCAAATAACCTGATTAAAAATGAAATCAGCCCTGGCTGGTGTGGCTCAGTGGATGGAGAGCAGGCCTGCAAACCAAATGGTTACAGGTTTGGTTCCCTGTCAGGGAGAATGCCTGGGTTGTGGGCCAGGTCCCCAGTTGGGGGGTGTGCGAGAGGCAACCACACACTGAGGTTTCTCTCCCTCTCTTTCTCCTTCCCTTCTCCTCGGTCTGGAAATAAATAAATAAGAACTTTCTAAAAAAATGAAATCACAGTGAAAATCACAAAAAGGAATCAAGCAGTAGCTAGAGATAAAAGTATAGCTTTAAATATATTTTTGAAGAAAACAAGATCGAATGTAAGCAAGTTGAACATTGAAACTAGGAAAAAAAAAACCAATAGAGTGATAAAGAGTGGAGAAGCTTGGTCCATTAGCTTTCTAGGACTGCCGTAACAAAGTACAATACCACAGACAGGGGGACTTAAACCAACAGAAGTTCATTGTCTCACAGACTCAGAGACCAGAAGTCTGGAATTGAGGTGTGGGCAGGGCCAAGCTCCCTGGAAGGCGCTGCAGAAGGAACCATTCCAGCCTCTCTCCCAGCCTCTGGTAGCCTCAGGCATTCCTTGCCTTGCGGGTGCATCACTCTAACGCTGTCTTCACCTGGCATTCCCCCTGTGCGTCCTAATTTCCCTCCTCTTATAAGCGCACTAGTCGTGTGGATTAGGTATCCCCTCCCACTCCAGTATGACTCCATGGCAACTTAACTAATTTTTGGGTTGGCCAAAACGTTCGTTTAGTTTTTCTCTGTACGATGGCGCTAGCAGTGCTTAGTTGTCTTCAATGTCATTCAAAACTGTTTTGTTAGGTTGTGTTGTGACAGTTGTCATATCAGCAATGCATTTAAAAAAACTTATCAAAATTGATGAATTTTTATGTAGCTGTTTTAATATTCAAGATGGGAGAAAATATGCAACATTTTCAGTGTATTATGCTTTACTATTTCAAGAAAGGTAAAAACAAAACTGAAACACAAGAAAAGGTTTGTGTAGCGTGGGGAGAAGGTGCTGTGATTGATCAAATGTGTCAAAAGTGGTTTGCAGAGTTTACTGGTGCTAATGACATTTTGGCCAAATAATTCTTTGCTGTGGGGGCTGTGTTATGCGTTGGAAGATGTTTAGCAGCACCCCTGGCCTCTACCCACAAGAAGCCAATAGTGGGAGATAGCCGACATACTCAAAATATCCAACTCAATAAAGTTATTGGTGAAAATGAAAAATATGTCTTTTAGTTTATGGAAAAAACGAAACAAACTTTTTGGTCAGCCCAATACATCTGCAATGATGCTGTTTCCAAATAAAGTCACATACATCCCAGGTACCGGGGGTTAGTGCTTCAACATCTTTTTTGTGGAAAGGGGGACACAGTTAGACCCATAAAAGAAAGCATTAGTAAAGATAAGAGCAGAAAGGGCCAAAATAGAAGCCAAAATCTTGCCCTGGCCATGTAGCTCAGTTGGTTAAGAGTGATGTCCCAGTACGCCAAGGCTGCCTGTGGTGGTTTGATCTCCAGTCAGGCCCGTACAAGAATCAATCAATGACTGCAGAAATAAGTGGAACAGCGAGTTGAAGTTTCTTCTCTCTCTCTCCCCCTTTCCTTCCTCTCTCTCTAAAGTCAATAATTAAAAAAAAACCTCAAGAAACTAAAATTTTAATAGAGTAAGTAAATACAACCAAAAATTACTTCTTAGAAAAACAATCTAGTATGAATACACGTTCTTTCACCAGACTGTTCAAGTTACAAAAAGGCACGTTGCTTCGGAGTCTTAGTTACTGATTTCATTTGCAATAAGACTAGGTTTGTTACGTGGGCTCCCCAGTTAAAAAGCAAAGAAACAAAAAAGCACACAGAAACAATATTTGGAATCATAAAGAGGACACAACCACAATACAGGGCAGATTTACAAAATCACACGCCATTGCATCTGAAAGAGCACTATGAGTGACTTTAGACCAGCCGATTTGGAAATTTAGATAATGTGGATAATTTTCTTTAAATATGGATTAGCAATTTAATGCAAGGCTTGAAGACCCCGTTTGACATGTGAATTCTTATAGCAGCCTTTCACTTTGAATTGGTCCTGCCCAGATGTTGAACTCTATCTTCTCGAGTTCGTGGTTTAGACAGAGAAAGTAAAGCAGAAGGAAGAACGAACGTGCGATGGAATCATGGGCTTTTCAAACAAAAGCTAGTCACTCACTCAGTTTTGGTACCTAACGATTAACCTTAGCTGGCTAGTTTCATGTCCTAGTGACAGTCACCTGCGTCTCACGAGATATCTGTGGCCCTAGATCAACACAGAAAAAGTGACAGCACCCTGGAGTTAAGGGCTCTTGCACAATTACAGGCATGGATATCAGCCATATATTTATTGTATGGTTTTGTTCACATTTGTTTTTTAATGCAAATTCTAGAAATCTCGGGGAGAGTAGCACTTCAGTCTATTTTCAAAACCTGGATGGCTAAGTGATCACATAGTATCTCTATTTATAACAGTTATGCCTCTTCCTTTGGCTTATATTGACCCTATTTTTCAGGTTTTAGATGAAGATTAAGGGGCTGAGAAATGTGCCCTTAGCCAGTAGGGAACTATGGAGTGAGAAAGACAGTTTCTAGGAACTCCTCATTTTAACCATTAAATAAATATTTTCATGTATTTGTATACACAGAGCATATATTTTTACCTACTCTAATCTTTCCGTGTGGATATAAATATATATGTACAAGAAAACGATCATGGAACTACTGACAGATGCTTTGGTACAGCTGCAAAACAGAAATATTTCTCAGTGTATATTCATATTCATGCAGAGATAGCGATCTATAAACCTGCTGAGCTGGTATTCCACTTACGCACTATTTTCTCTCTGCTTCTTAACAAGAGACTCTACATTCCACATATGATCTGTATTTTATTTTAACTACTATGTTCTTGGCTTCGCTCTTTTCTTGTCAGCTTTACCCTTTAACAGCCTGTTCAGTAGTGATTTCTCAGCTTAAGATGCTGACTTGATTTTCTTTGCTGTCAGAAATGTCTTGTACTTTTATTTATTGTTTCCCGAAGTGTGGCTCTCATTCATATTTCAATGTCGTTACATTGTAAGGATTATGCTCATATTCTCCAGTTATACTTAAAAAAACATATTTAAATACAAATATAATTGCTTCCATTCATTCTGCTTTGCTTCTCATATTTGATCTAAACTATCAAGACATTACCGAATGAAACCATACTAGACCCTGGTTAGCCAAAGCAATCCTGAAAAAGAACGAAGCTAGGGGCATCATGCTTCCTGATTTCAAACTATACTACAAAGCTGTAGTAATCAAAACAGTATGGTATTTACATAAAAACATTACATAGTTAATGGAACAGAATAGAAATCCCAGAAACAAATCCTCATATATACAGTCAACTAATATTTGGCAAGGGAGCCAAGGATACTCAATGGGGAAAGAATAGTCTCTTCAATGAACTGTGTGAGAAAACTGAATAACCACACGTAAAAGAATGAAATTGAACCCCTATCTAACACCACTGACAACAGTTAACTCAAAATGAACTAAAGACTTAAACATAAGGCCTGACGCCAAAAAACTTTTGAAGAAAGCATAGGAAAAAAGCTCCTTAACATTGGTCTTAGCAATGATTTTTTTTAATATACCAAAACTACAAGCAACAAAAGCAAAAAATAAGTGGTACTACATCAAACTGAAAAGCTTCTGTGCAGCAAAAGAAACAAAACTACAAAATCAAAAAGTAACCTATGTAATGGGAGAAAATATTTGCAAGTAATATATCTGATGAAGGGTGAATATCCAAAATTTATAAAGAACTCATGCATTTCAATAGCAAAAAAAAAATCCTATTAATAATGGGCAGAGGAACTGAACAGATGTTTTCCCATAGAAGATACACAGATGGCCAACAGGTACATGAAAAATTGTTTGACATCACTAATCATCAGGGAGATGCAAATCAAAACCACAATGAGATACCGCCTCACACCTGTCAGAATGGCTAGCCTCAGAAATACAAGACATAACTAGTGTTGGCAAGAATGTGGAGAAAAGAGGGCCCTTGTGCACTGCTGGTGGGAAGGAAAATTGGTGCAGCTGCTATGGACAACAGCGTGGAGGCTTCTCAAAAAGTTAAAAACGGAACCCCCATATGATCCAGCACTTTCTACTTCTGGGTACATATCCAAAGGAAATGAAAACAGGATCTCAAAGAGACATCTGCAGCCCCGTGATCTTTGCAGCATTTTTACCACAGCCAGGACATGGAAACAACCTAAGTGTCTGTCAACGATGAATGGATAAAGATGATGCTATGTTCAATTATGTATGTTTCAGCCATGAGAAAGAAGGAAGTCACAGAAGCGGAGGATAGAATGGTGGTTGCCAGGGGCTGGGGAGTTGGGAAACGGGGACATGGTGGTCAAAGGGCACAAACTTCCAGTTATAAGATGAATAAGTTCTGGGGATCTGATGTCCAGCATGGTGATTATAGTTAATAATACCGTATTATATCCTTGAAAGTTGCTAAGAGAGTAGATTTTAAGAGTTCTCGCCACAAAAAAAACATGGTAATTATGTGGTGGGATGGAGGTGTTGGCTGCAGTCGTGGTGATAACCATTTTGCAGTATGTAAGTGCATCGAATCAACACATTGTATATACCTCTTAAACCTACACACTGGCCCATAAAGCTGGGGGCGGGGTAGACATTATTAAAATCTAGCTTTTGTTTTTGTGATGGTGGATTTCCTTTTAGAAAACAAAATTTGGGGGACTGTCTTAAAAGTATGTAATGTCCAGGAACAAGTTGTAACCTAGTGGTATTGTGGTTTTACTTGAGTATTAATTAGACTATTCAGTCTCCTGCACAAGCACCGTTCTATCACTGCATTTTGCTTGCATTGGTCACTCCATCTGGAAACTGATTTCTCCTTTGCTCCTCTTACTCAACTGATAAAGGGACTGAGGCCTGGAAACTGACTCACCCAAGGTCACATGGTTAATGCTAGCATAACTGAGCCTACAGATTATCTCTGGGTCCTTGGTTTCCAGGGACTTTTCCACCACAGCCCCATTGTCGTTGCGAGGCTCAGCTCAAATAATGCCTTCTTCCAGAAGCATTCCTAAAATCTTCAGATAGAAATAACCTGTCCCTTATTTGCACTTCTGTTGTATAATACATACTTTAATTGTACCCCTGTTCATCATGCATACCACTTTATTTTGTATTCTGCTTACCTGTGTACACATTTTTCCGTCTCTAGGTATTAAGCTCCCTGAGGACTGGGATCTGCTTTATTCACTTTTGTGTCTCTCTTGTTACCTAGCCTTGTATTAGGAGGTGCTCAGTGTACATTTGTTGAATTAATTAACCCCCTTTTGAATTTTGGACACTTTGTGTGATATGGACTCTGGCCCTTGGAGTCCATGTGTTGCGGCTGCGATGAACAAATACACGCGGACTACAGAAGTCCCGTGGAGAAAAAGGGACAGCATGGCCGCTCTCTAAGTGAGAGAGAGGGCCCCACCCCTGCCTGGACAGGCCTTTGTTGCTTTTCTGGGCACATTACATCAGGATGGTCCTCATTGACTATGCACTGGTTCACTGTAGGGGATTCCCTTTTACAGATAACAAAGGAAAGAATGTTTCTAATTACTTCAAAGAGAAGGATGTTACAGATGAAGGGGAAAAGTGGTTGAACCAGTTACACTCCACACTTGGGAGGTTTAGCAGATTTTAGGAAGCCATTTTAAAGATACACAGTAAACATTTGCTGCCTCAATCCAGGTCGAGGGAGTTTTAGCAAAAGCAAGCCTCATAGCAGCCTAGGTACAATGCAGGCCTGATTCCCCACGGGAAAACCTATCCGTGGGTGTGGGTCCTATGTGCCGACCTCACTCTCCACTGGCCTTTCAGAGTAGGGGCTGGGCTACATTTCCCAAATCATGTGGATAGGTTCCCTATACTTGTGGCCACAGAAAGATTACAGAAACCAGCTGGCTTTGGAGTTCTTTCATGCTTGGCTTTCCTGCCTCTTTACACTTCCATGGTTTTATATCTGCCCAAGAAAACTTTCTGTTACTATGGAAATGTTTCATAGCTGCCCTGACCCATATGGTCCCCTAGCCACATATGGCCATTGAGCATTTAAATGTGGCAAGATGGAAGAGCTAAAATTTTCATTTTATTTAAATTTAATTAATTTGTATAGCCACATGTAAGTAGTGGCTACTACATTAAACAGTGCAGTTCTAGATTATTTTGTTATCCCATTTTAATTAATCTACTTGTCTTGTCCCCTTGAACTCAGTTATACAACTGCCTGCTTAGGGAGAACTGGCATTGTTGTCTTTCAGGCTCTAAGCTTCAGCTTCCGTGCTTGACCTTCCTCCTTCCCCACCTCCTTCCCCAGGGAAAAGATGAAACTCAGAGTTGTCCAACCTGTGGCCCTTGGGCTGCATGTGGCTTAGGATGACTATGAATGCGGGCCAACACAAAATTGTAAATTTACTTAAAACATTGTATGATTTTTTTGTGATTACATGTCACAATGTATTTTTTTAAAGATTTTATTTATTTATTTTTAGAGAGGGAATGGAGGGAGAAACAGAGAGAGAGAGAGAGAGAGAGAGAGAGAGAAACATCAATGTGCAGCTGCTGGGGGTCATGGCCTGCAACCCAGGCATGTAGCCTGACTGGGAATCGAACCTGTGACACTTTGGTTCACAGCCAGTGCTCAATCCACTGAGCTACACCAGCCAGGGCCTACATATCACAATGTATTTTAACATGTGGCCCAAGACAACTCTTCTTTCAGGGTGGCCCAGAGACACCAAAAGGTTGGGCACCCTGTGAGCTTTTCCTCAGCTCTCCAGTCTTCTCTGACCTCCCTCGCCTCGGGTTCTGACTGTGAAGTATGCTCTAACACTTAGATGGGATGGGATGGCACAGTGTCTGCTGCTGTTTCGAATCTTAGTATTTCCTAAACAGATTATAAAATATGTGAGTGCAAGGGCCATTCATTCTATATCTTCTGACACCTATTATGGTGCCAATTATACTGTACTGTTCCATAAGTATCAATCAATTGATTGACTGAAGGTACAGAAAAGGGATCTAGGATGAGACAGAGGGGAGGGGCCATGCTGATATGTTAAGATTTTCCTAGTACCCTAAAAGCTAAAGGACTTTTAGAAATCATGTCTCTTATTTCCCATGATTGTTTTGCAAATGCCCTTTCTTATTACTTACTAGTCATCTAAGGAATTCAGTTCAAAACCTTCTGAGTACCTCTGTGGCAAAAACTATGGCATCCATTTGGAATGTATTTCTTCCTGACAGGGCCTTCTATCAAAGGAACTTTCTAATGGCCTTTATGAGCTTCACTGTCAGGAATTTCCTAGGAGACGGAGAGGTTGCTGGATGCCCAAAACAGCATGTTTGGTGGAAGCAGGGTCAGAATTTGGCTGTAGGTTTGTTCCAAACCGCTCCTGGGAGGCAGGGTCTTGAACCTGTATAATGCTGTCCTTCTCTGGTGGATAAGGAAGTCAAGACAAAGGCCTTGGTGTTGTGTCCAAGTCTATGAAAGAACTTTGGTTCACCTTTCCTCCTTCCGTAAGCACCCAAATTACACTCCAGCACAACTGGGTTCTTGCAGGAATCCAGCTTGTGGCAAAATTCCTGCTGACCACACCCTGTGTGAGACCGCAGCGAGTCTTTAAGGGGCTCTGGCAAGAAGGCTTAGTAAATTAATGATAGTTGCAAAGTTGAAAGGCCCAACCCTGGAATTCTCTCTCCTGCAGAGCCATACCGCCTGCCTGCCTGCCTGCCTCGGCTCCAACCACTAGCCGACGGTGCCCAAATTATGAAAAGAAAATAAGGAGCCAGAGGGAGTAGTCCTTGTGGAACAAGAATTTCAGCTGGCAATAGTTAATCACATCTTTTCCAGCTATTTTGACGTGTGTTATATAAGGGACCCAATTGCAAGACAAAACAAAAACTAAAATGCTTCTGACTCCTGAAGTGCTAACACAGAGTAAATTAGATCTGACTTTTCCTTTTAACTTCTTATTTACATAGGATGGATTTGTTTAAGCAATATTTTTTTATTTCCACCAAACCACAAGTCTAGTACATTATTCTCCTCACTATGTATTGTTCATTTTTATTTCTGCTAATTTCCATACGTTTAAAATATGTTTTCAATTTGCAGAAAATACTTATGAATCATATGCACACATGCATATATTACAATAAATCACTTTTATGGGGCCAATCAAATCTGGCATTCTTTTGTACCTCACAGTGGGGTTCAGATTTTCAAGGCCTTAGCCCAATTTTGAGCTGTAACTTGATGCTCACAACATAGGTGGGTCAAGGGTAAAGGCTCCGTTTACAGGTCTTTGACCAGGTACATCTAGGTTTAGTGTGAGCAATATGAAAAAAACAACTTCTGTTCCATCCCCGTTTATATCAGGACTAATAAAAAAAAATGCACTCGGTCATCTGTAACCACACTGCCCAGTGCAGAGACAACAAAGGGGGCATTGATGTGGCGGTGGTTGGTGGTGTGGCTGTGATATAAAAATACCATCAAACTGCCGGTGAGTCTCCTATTATACTTCCAAGTCTGACTTCTCTTCTGAACTCCAGCGTCCTACATATCGTTTTTACTTGAGTGTCTTCTCAAACTTAATTCTTTTTTAATAAGTAATTTTTTAAGACTTTATTTTTTTTAAGATTTTATTTATTTATTTTTAGAGAGGAAAGGGAGGGAGAAAGAGAGAGAGAGAAACATCAATGTGCAGTTGCTGGGGGTCACGACCTGCAACCCAGGCATGTACCCTGACTGGGAATCGAACCTGCGACACTTTGGTTTGCAGCCTGTGCTCAATCCACTGAGCTAACTAGACAGGACCCAAACTTAAATCTTGACTCCAGACCCCTGAAACTTATTCTTACCCCAGTCATTCTCATTTCTATTAACATCATCATCATTCCCCTGCTTGCTTATTCTGTGAGTTTTGACAAATATATACATACAGGCAGTCTTGTAAACACAGGCACAATCAAGATATAGAATAGTTTTGCCCTGGCTGGAGTAGCGCAGTGGATTGAGCATGGGCCTGCGAACCAAAGGGTCACTAGTTCGATTCCCAGCCCAGACACATGCCTGGGTTGCAGGCTGGGTCCCCAGTTGAGGGCGTGCGAGAGGCAACCACACATTGAGGTTTCTTTCCCTCTCTTTCTCCTTCCCTTCCCCTCTCTTTAAAAATAAAAAAATAAAAAATAAAATCTTTTTTTTTTAAAGATATAGAATAGTTCCATTACCCAGCAACATACCCTTATCCTACTTTGTAGTCAATCCTTCCTCCTACCTGCAGGCCCTGGCAATCACTGATCTATTTATTTTCTGTCCCTATAGTTTGGCCTTTCCAGCATGTTTTATAAACACACTCGAATAGTTTGCAGTCTTTCTGGTCCCTTCACCTCTCATGGTACATTTGAGATTCATTCACGTTGCAGTGTGTCTCAATAGTTCATTTCTTTTTATTAATCTGTAGTATCCCACAGTCTGGATGTACCACAGTTTGTATATCCATTCACCCACAGAAGGACACTTAGGTTGTTTCTGGTCATCTTTGGGTGCTTTTAGGTGATTATGCTGCTATAAACATTCATGTACGTACTTTTGAGTGAATACGAATTTTCATTTTGCTTTAGGTGAATACTCAGGGGTGGCATTGCTAAGTTGTGTGGTAAGTATGTGTTTAACTTTATAAGAATCTATCAAACTCTTTCCAGGGTGGTTGTACTATTTTACACTCTCACCAGTGGTTCATGAAAGATCAGTTTCTCCCTAATCTCACCAGCATCTCTGTTGATATTTTAAATTTCAGCTGGTGTAGTACATGTGTAATGGTATCTATTGTGGTTTTACTTTGCATTTCCCTAATGGCTAAAGATGTTAACCATCTTGATCTACCATCCACATACCCTCTTTAGTGAAGAGCTCAAGTCTTTTGCTAGTTTTGAAGTGGATTATTTTCTAACTGTTGAATTTGGAAAGGTTTTTTTAACTGGATGTCAGTCTTTCGTTGGATATGTCATTTGCAAATTTTTCTCCCAGTCTATGCCTTGCCTTTTTTAAATATATAAACTATTTTTCAGAGCAGTTTTAGGTTCATTGCAAAATTGAGCAGAAGATACAGAGATTTCCCATGTTTTCCCAGCACCAACACACGCATAGGCTCCCCCATTACCAACATCCCCCACCAGAGTGGAATATTTGCTACAGTTGATGAGCCTTCACCGACACATCACAATCGCCCAAAGTCCATAGTTTACCTTGGGGGTCACTCTTGGTCTTGTATATTCTATGGGTTTGGCTACATGTGTAATGACATCCTCGTCTTGTTCCTGATCTTAATGGAAAAGCTTTGAGCTTCTCACTATTAAGTATTTTTTATCTGTAGGTTTTTTTGAAGATTTTTTTTTAATCAAGATGAGGAAGTTCCCCTCTATTCCTAGTTTACTGAGAGTTTTTATATGAATGTTATATTTTGTCAAATGCTTTCTCTGTATCTATTGATATGATTATGTGATGTTTCCTCTTTAGCCTGTTGATGTGATGGATTGCACAATTGATTTTCAAATGTTGAACCAGCCTTGCATACCTAGGCTAAATCTCACTTGCTCATGGTGTCAATTTTTTTTATATGTTATTAAATTTAATTTGCTGATATTTTAGTAAGGACTTTTATATCTCTGTTCATGAGAGATATTGGTTTGTAGTTTTCTTGTAATGTTTTTAATCTGGTTTTATTATCAGGGAAATGCTGACATCACAGAATGAGTTAGTGGGTACTCCCTCTTTCTCTTTCTTCTGAAAGAGACTGTGGAGAATTGGTATAATTTTTTCCTTAAGTGTTTAGTAGAATTCACCAGTGAACCAATCTGGGCCTGGTGCTTTCTATTTTTGGAAAGTTATTAATTATGGACTCAAGTTCTTTAAAAAATACAGATCTGTTTGGGTTGTTTATTTCTTCTTGTGTGAGTCTTGGCAGATTGTCCACTTCATCCACATTATGAAATGTGTGGAGATAGAGCTGTTCATAGTATTCCTTTATTGTTCTTTTGATGTCCGTGAGATTTGTTTACTTTGGATTTAATTTGCTCTTCTTTTTCTGGTTTCCTAAGGTGGAAGCTTCGTTGTGATTTTCGATCTTTCTTCTTTTCTAATATATACATTTACTGCTATAAAATTTCCTCTAAACACTGCTTTCTATTGGAATATCCTCAAATTGACATTCTTTCTTCTGCTATATACAGTCTTTTAATAAGCTTATCAAAAGGCATTCTTCGTGTTATAGTGTGGTTGGTTTTTAAAATCTCTAACATTTCTTTTTGGTTCTTTCTTAGAGTTTCTCTCTGCTTACTTTGCCCATCTATTCTTGGACACCGTCTACTTTATCATTAGATCCCTTAGTTTATTAATCATATTTGCTATAATTTTTAATCTGACAATTCCAACATCCCTCCCACATCTGATTTGGTTCTGATGTGTGCTGTGTCTCTTCAAACTTTGTTTTTTGCCTTTTAGTGTGCCTCATAATTTTTACTTGGTAGCTGGTCATAATGTACTGGTGAAAGGGAACACTGTAAATATGCCCTTAGTAACGTGGAGGTAAGGTGTGGGGCGGGGAGAAGCATCCTACGGTCCTGTGATTAGGTCTTAGGCTTTCAGTGAGTTTACTCCTCTTGACTGTGAACTTCATTTCACAAGGGCTTGTCAGTTCCCCTCCCTCCCCCGTTAGGTGAGACGAGATGGCTGGAAGGGGCCAGAGTTGGGTATTTCCCTCCCTCAAGCTCAGTTAGGCTTTTGTGATAGTCCAGCAGATCAGGCTCTAGTTGTGTAGTTTCTCCCAAGGATCCTCGTCAGACCTGGTGAAGAAGAACAGGGTGGGAACTCTCCCTCTAGGGAGCATGGCCTTGCTTTTCCCTTCCCCACCACTCCCCCCAGGTGCGTTACCTCTGCCTTTCTCTTTCCTAAGCTCCGAGAGCCCTTCTATTACCCATGTAACTTTCTTAATAAACTTTCTCTTATAATTAAAAAAAAAAAGGACAGAGTACTCTGTGTTATTTCAAAATGGCTCCTTTCCCCCTCCCCCTGCTAGAAGCATAAGGAGATTTTTCTCTGATATTCACTGTGAGCACCTGGTTGAGCTCCTGGAGGCAAAACTCACAAAAATGTGGGGCCTCCCTATGATTTGGTCTCCCTGGAATTTTTATCTCTGACTTGTTCACGTTGGGCCTCTAGGAATTTGGCAATTCCAGTTCAGGTTGCTCCACCCGGCACTGGTTCCCAGGGAGGCTTTTGCTCCTGGGCTTCTGCGCCAGTGTGTTGTGATTCTCTGTACTCACCTGTCTGCCTCTCCAGCCTTGTGGGCAGCAGTTGTGCCGTGACCTCACTTTTCCCATGGATCTAAGAAGAGTGTTTGATTTTTTTTCAATGTGTTCAGCTTTCTACTTACTGTTGGGATGGAGGGGTGCCTTTCATGTTCCTCCCATTCGAAACTGTCTTTTAATCCTCTAAACAGTGTTTTTCAAAGAGCAGGCATTCTTCATTCTTATCAAGTCCAGTTTTTTTGATATTTTCTCTGATGTATCAAACTTTTGCATATTATATCTAAGAAATCTTTTCCTAACTCAAGGTCACAAAGCTATTTATTTATCTGTTTTCTTCTAGCAGAGTGATCTTTTTAACATGTAGATCAGATTGTATCACTCTCTTGCTTAAAGCTTCCCAAGGGTTTTCCCTCACAGTTAGACGAAGTCTAAACTCCTGTTCCTGGTCTACAAGGCCCTGCAAGACCTCACCTTCTGCTGCTTCTTTGATCTCAACCCCTGCCCCTTTCTCCCTGTTCACTCTTGTCCAGCCATATTTGCTTCCTTGCTGTCCCACACTCCCTCCTTGGAGGCCTTGTACTTGCTGTCACCTCTGCCTGGATCACTCCCTTCTGAGGTCTTGACTCACTTTCAACCCTTAGGACTCTGCTCCTTGGGGAGGCTTGATTGTACTTGTGGTCCTGTTATTTCTCTCCATTTTCTTTCCTTTAAAAATTGTTTTAAATTGATTTGAGAGAGAGAGACACACATCGATTTGTTGTTCAACTTGTTTATGCATTCATTGGTTGATTTTTATGTGTGCCTTTGTCTGGGGGTCAAACCCATAACTTTGGCATATTGGGATGATGCTCTAATCAACTGAGCTACCTGGCCAGGGCCTCTGTATCTTCTTCTTAACATTTATCACTATCTGGAATTATTTTATGTATTTATTTGATCACTTGTGTTTTTTTTTTCTCTTTTCTTTTTTTTTTCTTATCTGCACCTTCAAATGTAAGTTCTTTGAGAGCAAGGGTTTTTTTGTTTTGTTTTGTTTTGTTTATGACTGTGTTCCCCGAGTCAAAAACAGCATCTGACACAGAGCAGATGCTCAATAAATCCGTGTTGAAAAACTGAATGACACATTACTGAAAACTGCCTCTGACCCACTGGGAAACTGGTAATAGGAATCTCAGGATAAGGGAGAGAGTAAGACGGGGACAGGGTGGGGCTTGTTTTGAAGCAAAGGAAGAATGGAAAGTTTCAGTGGGACTGTTTGGAGAGAAGGAAGCCTGCTGAGCAAGGATGTAACCAGTTCCAAAGAACCGTGACCCGAGCATGACTGGTCACCTACAAAGATCCAGAAATAGGTCTGCAGCGGTGGAGCCCGTTGCCGTCTGCCAGGGCCAGGGCCAGGGCCCTCTCAGGGCCTCGAGCTTGGTGTCGCTTGGGGGCCCTGCTGAGCTTCAGGTTTTATTACTACCTCCCGTTTAATTATTGACAGGACCAACATCCTTCGATCCATAATTACAATGGAAAGTTTAAAAATACTCTGGCATAAGAATAGGCGTATACCTCAAGAGAAGAATAGGTGTATAACTCATAGAGAAGATTAAGAGTTCATCACCAAACTCTTACATTTATGATCAGTTCATTTTGCAAGAGTACCAAGACAACCCAACGAGGAAAGAATTGTCTTCTTGAAACCTGGAGAAAAAAAAAAAAAAACAGCATCCGTGCTGCCTGTCACGTACCAAACCCGATAAGCAGAGACAGAGATAGAATCTTTACGGGCATTTTATTCAGACGGCCGGCGATCTGAGAAGATGGCGGGTTTGTACCCTAATGGACTGTCTTAAATTCCATTTTACATGTAATAAGAACAAAGTGTCAGGGGGTTTGGAATTCAGGGAAAAGTTAACTGGATTGAACAACTGCAGTCTTCTCCCCCTGGGCGGAGGTCATTAGCTGTGTCCTGGGCGGAGGCCATCTCCCCCGGAGCACAAAGGCTCAGATTCCATCTGGAATTGTTTGCAGTCCTCCCCAGGCACAAAGGTGGGACTGCTCCTGGTCTCCTGGAGTCAGGGTGGCTCATACCTTCAGTTCCTGGAACAAGAGCTTTTGCACCCATTGATTACTAAGCCTATTAGCTGTTACTTAAACTAAAATTTTCTAACTCTTGAGTCTCTGATCACTTTCAACAAAAGCTACTGGGACAACTGGGTATTCACACACAAAAGGATAAAGTTGGACCCTATCTCAAACCATTCACAAAAAATTAACTTAAAATGGATCATAGAATTAAATGTAAGATCTCAGTATATTCTTTTAAAAGAAAATACAGTGGTAGATCTTTATGACCTTGGATTTTTTGATATGATACTAAAGCACAGTGAGAAAAGAAAAAATATATATATATATAAATCAGACTTCATCAAAATTAAAAACCCTTGTGCTTCAAAGAACACCATCAATAAAGTGAAAAGAAAGCCCAAGGAGTGGGAGAATTTTTTTGTAAATTATATAGCTGATAAGAAACATATCCAGAATACATAAAGAACTCTTATGCCGCAGCAGTAAAAAGACAAATAATGCAGTTTGAAAGTAGCCAAAGGATTTGAATAGACAGTTGTCCCAACAAGATAGACAAAAGCCAGCAAGCTTGGCAAAAGATGCTAAAAATGATTAGTCATTAGGGAAGTGCAAATCACAACCGCAGTGAGTGATCACCTCACACCCACCGAGATGGCTGTAACCAGAACACAGGACAACAAGAGTTAGGATACGAAGGAATTAGAACCAGTACATGTTGCTGGTGGGAATGCAAGAAGATAGTGCAAACCGTTGGAAAACACTTTGGCCGTCCCTTAAAAGGTTAAACACAGACTTCCCACATGACCCAGCAATTCTACCCCTGGGTATGTACCCAAGAGAAATTAAAACACAGGTCTGCACGAAAACTTGCATGTGAGTGAGGTAGCATTTTTCACAATAACCAAAGTATGAAAACAACTCCAATGGTCATCAACTGATGAATGAATAAACAAATGTGGTTTATATACAATGGGATATTACTCAGCCATTAAGGGATGAAATATTGACACACGAATGGACGAGTCTTGAAAATATTATGCTAGGTGAATAAAGACCATCACAAAAGACCATACGTCATTCATGTAGATGAACAGTCTAGGATGGGCAAATTTATGTACGGAGTAGACTAGTGGCCGCTCAGGGCTGGTGGAGGTTAAAAGTGGGGGGGCATTGGAGTTGGGGAGGTGATAGCTAAAGTGTGTGAGATCTATTTCTAAAGTGACCAAAAATGTCTAAAATTAGATGGTGGTGAAGGTTGCGCAACCCCATGAGCTTACGAAAAGCCATTGAATTGCATACTTTACATGGGCGAGTTGTATGGTATGTGAATTATAATTCAGTAAAGCTGTTAAAAATGTTTTTCATAAGAAATACCTGGTTTCGGTATCACATTTCCCCACCATTTACTTCTGTGTGCTGTGTGCTGCAGTTGCCAAGACAGATCAAATCTAATGCTGCCCTCGAGCATCTGAACTCACTGTGAAGAATCCCAGCACAGAACCGGAGAAGTCCAAGCTCAAAGCACTGTCGGAAGGCAGCCCAGGTGACTGTGCCCAGGGTTTGGAGAAGGCTTTTCAGAGGAGGCGATGTTTGATCTGAGATGTGATGGACCAGTACAAGTTTTCCAGACAAGGAAAGAGGAATGGGGGACCGGGGGGGCGGGGGGTGTTCCAGGCTCAGAGAACAGTGTATGCAAAGGCGTAAAATCACAGGAGAGCCCGGAGTGTTTGGGGAATAGCAAATTCATCTGGCAGGAGGGTGTGCAGACTGGGAGTGGTGAGAGGTTAGTCAGAATGATACACGAAGCTAGGCTGTAGGAAGCTCGTATGCCATTATAAGAAACCCCAGCTTCACCTTACAGGCCAAGGGGCGCCAAGCAAAAGAGACAATCAGCTTCTGAAGAGGAAGGCACGGGAACTCTTCAGACAGTGCAGGATGGAGCTGAGCGAGCAGAGGCCGGGCCAGGGAGACTGGTTTGGAGGCCCTTGCCGCTGAGATAAGGAGGAATGGTGGCGTGGTTGGGTTTAAGAACTGCTTCTGAACTAGATAACAGAACAGGTGGAATGTGGTTATTTGGATGAAGGAGAGGGAGGAGTCTGAGGCCTGAGACGACCCTGGAGTTTGAACCCTGGAGGCAGAGTGGCTGGAGACACAAGTCTCTGTGACAGCGATGTCTGTAGGAGGGAGAGATGGTTTGGCCGGAGGATACTAGATATTTGATTTTGAACACGCTACGCTTCAGGTGCCAGCAGGATGTCCAGGTGGTTGGAGATTTGTGTCTGCAGCTCAAGAGAGCTATCTGGGCCTCAGACAGATTTGGGCGTCTTAAGCCTGTGGAAACTGAAGTCTTGAAGTAGATGAATCATCTGGGGAAAACACAGGGGTGGGCAAAAGTAGGTTTACAGGTGCACTGTGACATTTTTTGAGTTCGTAAAGCTATTGTAATAACCGTAACCTGTACGTCTTTCTTCCATACAAACGACTATAAACTTACTGTTGCAACCCCATGTAATATTGAGTCCAAGCAAGAAGAGCCGGTGAAAGACAAAGGGGGAACCATCTGAGACAGGAGGGAAGGGTGATCAAGCAGGGTTTGGAGCCGTCCCTAAGGAGAGAAAGGAGGGAGAAAGCAAGAGTCAGGAAGTTGAAAACACGTGTAAGCATGGGCACTGAATGGACCAGGATGGGGGGCGGGGAGCAGGAGGGCACAGGCCGGCCGCAGGGGGGCTGAGCCACTGTTGCTGGGGGGTGGGAAGGGTGGAGCAGAGCGGGGAGGTCAGAGTGCGCTTGCTGTCTCTGCACCCTTGCCCAGTGCTGGTCTTTTTAAAGCCACATTTTGAGATTTTTGTTATAAGAATCTTCAATGATGAATAAGCAGCCATCTTTTTAAAAAAGTGTTCAAGAATGTGGTAGAAAAAAATGTCTTTGAAAGTTTACAGAACCCCTCCTACTTAAAAAAATGTTCATGTAACATAAGAACTATAACATGGACATTGAAATAGGTTAAAGTACCCTTTTTGTTGTTAACACGCATCTGGTTGTTTCTGTACTCCTTTTCCTGCTGTCCTCTTCTTCCTGCAAGTCCCTCCGCACGTGGGGGACTGGCTTTTATTACCTTTAATTAGGCACAGCCTGCAAAAGCAGATGCTGCCCATGGAGGTATTTTGCCTTATGCAGCCACGCATATGGGCTAAACGGCACCAGATGACATGTGGCATCTCTGCTCCATGCGCTTCCTGAAGATCAACGTGACCAACGTGCTTATGGAAAAGCCTCATTTCCAGGAGACTAATCAATTACAGGATGAATATAGCATCATTTGGGGATGCAGCAAAAGAAGTGGCTTTTTGTGGCTCAGCTTAGACTTAAACACAAATTTGCTATGTGACCTTGACCAAGCCATTGTGACTTTCTAGCCTCAATCTCATTAGGTAGCAAATCCAGTGGTTGGATAAGAATCAGTGTTTCTGGAACTTTCCCGATGACAAGCACCTCCCTGGGTTCTTAGGAAATACGTAAATTCCAGGCCCCAACTCAGACCCCCTGGGTCAGAGTCTCTGGGGGAGGAGCCCAGGAAGCTGTATGTTCAACAATTGTTTTCCGAAGTTCCTCCCAGCTCTGTGATTCCATCTTTCTGTGACGCTGGCTTGTATGCATCAGGGCAGAAGCCTGAGTGACCTGGAGGGTCCCCTTCAGCCCCACCCGAGTGTCACTGCTGAGGGGTCTGTTGGAGGTGGGGGATAGAAATATGGATAAGGGTGTCCTGGATATGCCAGCCCTGTATCTGCATGTAGGGCACCTCCGTCTAGGGACAAGGCAGTGGCTCCTCCGTTTCCATCTCCACTTCCTCTGCTAACCTCAGGCGTGCCCCCTTTGGGGAAGCGGGCACTGCGGCGGCCTACAGGGAGAGACTTCCACAGCGAAGAGGAATGCATTCTGAAGGACGGTCCGTGCTTCAAAAACACAGTGATGTCATTCAGTATTCCCCTTCCAAAGGAAGAGGCTGTTCTGCTGGCGTTTCAGTTCGTTGAGAATGCTGTCCCTCATTAGGGTCCCCCAAAGGTTCCGTTCAGAATAGTCTTCAAGGACCCACTTGAGGACCATGAAGCCATTAAAACAGGCGGCCTTTCCACTCTGTCCGAGCTCTCCATTAGGGTGGACAAGCACGTGGAAGGGCAGACAACAGCTGCACCAGATTGGGAGAAACCTAAATAGAGACCCTGCCCAGCAAATTAACATAATTTGAAATGTCGACCTTCTGAGCGGGGATTAGTTCCTAGTTCTTATGTTCTGGGGTAAGAGGGCTGGAGCCAGGCCAGGAGTACAGGACTCACTGCGCTTTGTCAACAGAGGTTGGATTATTTCCTCCCCATCCATTCCTGCTGTCTCCGAATTTGGATTCAAATTTAAATGTATTCCTAAGCACTTATTACATTTCTCCTTTTTTTTCTAGGTGTTACACACCAGGGATACAAAAAAAATAAGACACTTCCCTGACTTTGGGGGGCTTAGGAATGACAAAAATTGGGGAAATGCAAGAACTTTTCACTAAGAAAATATTAGGGACCTTTCTTACGAATCTAAAAGAACCAAAACTCCAAAATAAGCGTGTAAATGTTTATGTCACTATTTAAAATCAACTTGGCCTCCAAGCTTTACCCAGAATTAGTTAAAAGCCTCAGCCAGCTGATTCCATGGGAATTGCCATAATTGTCTTATTGTAAATTAATTGGATTTTTTTTTTGTGGGTCAGATGAGTTGATCTCATTTTGACTCTGAAGCTGTTTTCTCCCTTTTTCTATTTGTAGAAAAGGCAGCGGGCCTAAGCAGATCAGCCTGGCTTGTGTACATATGGCTAGCTGATGTTCCTACTAAAGGTTGTTTGGTTACGAAAGGTTCTGGATGCAATTCTGTCAGTGGAGTCAAATGCAAACCCTCCCCGTGTCTGTGTTCCGCTTTTCTGACTTCGGAGGTCATCTTTTAGCACAGCTGCGTCTCCTGCGTGCTGTCTCCTCTGAAGATCCACCATGAGAACCGTTAATGAGCCAGGGGCAGCAAAAGCGGACCTGAAATCCTCAGAACAGTCCCCGAGGACGTAACAACTGCCACAAACCGACATCTTCATACCATCTAATTGTGTTCATGGCAAGAAGCTGCCTACTGAAGATTGGCTGTGTTTGGCCGAGGACATAATATAAATTTTTTCCATATGTTGGCTGAACCTTTATGGGCCTATAATTTGATTTTCTGAAATGTAATTTGCTTTCACTTGCTGCCTTAATTCTAGATTTGCCTCACAGCAAGCAATAAGTTGGGTCTTACCCTAGCCTTGTCCAAAATCTTTCTCTAACCCCTCCAGGCTGGGTAAGATACTTCTCAAAGCTCCCAAAATACCCTTTGTATTTCACTAGCACTGCCCGTTCCTCTCCATAATTATCTTTATTCACCTGACTCCACTACGAGAGTGTGAGCTTCTTGAGGATAGCAATATTATGTTGTTTACCTCTTCCTTGCTTAGTGCATGGCAGTTGTTTAACAAACACTTTTTAAATAAGTGATTAAGTACATGCATGAATACATATATGTATATATGAATGAAGAATGAATCATGCAAGGACACAAACACCATCAAGCACAGTGGACTTTGGTGCTTCTGTTGTGCTCCTAAACCCCCTCTAGGAGCAAGCAGTTATTAGCTGTGGGTGTTAGAAGTGATTTAGATCCCATATGGCATGTGGTGTTCAGTTTGAAAAAGATATACCAGCTAAGCTGGTTATGAAGCGAGGTTCTGGATTCCGTGTCATGAATCCTACTTTGGGGAGCTGAGTCCTGGAGAAGGTCGATTCAAGGCAGGATATGTTAGGGCACAGAGTCAGACAGAGGGGGTTCAGGCAGAACAGTGGGCCTTGGACCCAGTGGGGTTGAGACCTGGGGTTGAGAGAGTGGCATGGAGGCCTCAGGAAGCAGTTCAGGGGTTAATGGGGAGGGGAGGACATCTGGGAGTTGGGGAGCCTCCTGGAGCAGAGACTCTTGGTTCCCAGGCATCTGTTGGGTCATCGGAAAAGAAGTAAGTGATTAGGGGTTAGGACCGCTGGAACTAGTCCAGACGCACTTGCGCTGGTGCCTGTGGGGACTATCACAGCTGCAACCAGGCCATGCAGAGGTGCTGCCCCCCTGCAGCCCTTATAGACAGGAGGAGGACAGGTGCCTGCCATCACCTGCCACCCTGAACACAGCAATTTCAACCCACTGAACTTAATGAAAAAGGAATTTCTCAACCTGAAATCGAGAGTCCTCAGGCAATTATTAGGGATTTAATTCCTTGCTCTACTTACTTTCTAATGCTGAAGTTTGGCAGACTTTTTCCTTTTGCCACAGGATGAGGAATACTTGTGTTAAGAGAAGAACCTACACACACACAGGGTCTCTGACAACCAGTCTAGCTGCTTACCCTCGAAACAATGATTCTGACACTAGAAAGAACCTCAACATGCAAAGAGCAAGTATTTGACCCTGAACAAACTCTGCGTATGTTATGGTCAAGTCCAAACCAGAGAAGGAAGAATGAGGTCTATGTCTTGAAAAGGACCTCCACTGAGTGAAAATAATTCTGCAGGGAGTCCTAGGAAAGTGGCGGGGATTTTATCCAAAAGGTAAATTATTAGAACAAGTTAAAGCAGACTAGAAGAATCATCCAGCCTCTAAGGGGCCTGCCTGTGCATGGCGAAAGTATAATTTAACACAGACCAGTGTGTGCTTTCTTGTTACGGAGGATCTAGTTGTCTCTGCTTGAAGATTGTCTGCATTTTCATTTTACATAACTAATTGAGCTCTTC
Source organism: Phyllostomus hastatus (assembly GCF_019186645.2). Lineage (NCBI taxonomy): Eukaryota > Metazoa > Chordata > Mammalia > Chiroptera > Phyllostomidae > Phyllostomus > Phyllostomus hastatus. The sequence goes on from NW_025333607.1 coordinate 11,645,941, forward strand.
CCTGCTGCTGAGTGGGCTTGTGGAAGGGGGTCGGATTTTATCCGGGGTGGCTGCTGGTCCTCCCAATCGCTTGTTCTTTGAGCCTGGTGACCTCAGACCTTGAATCATTCCTGCCACTTTTGCTAATAAATAGCCGACCCTCTGCATGTCTCCGGGCCTCGGCCGTCCAGCCTATTCTCTGCTCCACTTACTGCTCAGAAACCACACTGGGTGTGCTGCGGAGTGCCTGGGCTCTGACGCAGAGAAAACCGTCTTATTTCCTTACATTTTTAATGCCAAGGCCTGGGCTGGTGAAAGAGGATTATGCCAGACCAATGTTATTTCCTCCTGTGCTGGAGGGGCAGGCTATTTGGTGCTGAGGGGTGGGGGGTGGGGGGGGGTGGAGGGGGGGGTGGGGTCGGCTGCCTGTGAGGATGTGAGCAAAGCGGTTGATTCTGTGTCACGTGATCATTTAAGCCAGAAACTCAGATACTGGTACTTCCGTTAGCCCATTAAAAACTCCTCAACAGTGATGATCAGTGATTCCTTACCAACTCCAGGACACCCTCAGGGATTAGTTCTTTGTCAGTGATCTAGATGAAGATGTTGAAGTGTCCATTAAAGGTGCAGAGGGCCCCCATTTTCTGGGAGGGGATGCTATCAACTTGAATATTAGGAATAGAGGGCAATGTGACTTGGAAAAATCAGAAATTTTGCCTATTAATAACAAAATTGGCTTTCAGTCTCAGCAGAGGCAAACGCATGTTGAAATCTTTAGGAGTCAGAAGTACAGACGAAAGAGTCACAAATGCAGGAGGCAGCGCTCCCACGTCAGAGTGGACCACAGAGGGAACGAGTTAGCGATGTCGTCGTATCATTAAAACAATTTATTGTGACACAAGGATTGATGAAAGGGGGCCATACAAAGACAAGCCATCATCCCTCCATGCTGTGTTGCATTATGAGCACGTGGAGTTCATTCCTTAGCGGTCCCACTTTTAAAGAGCAAATACTCTGGAGGAGTACAAAAGTGGTGATGACAGCAATGACACATGGAGGAAAGAGGAAAGTAACAGCTCATGTTTGAGATGCTGCTCCCGCGCTGCTTTCTGTGTCCGTTGCATGGGATGGCTCCGTGGGATCATCAGAGTTATCTTGGGGTCTCCTTGGCAGGGCCACACGTTACAACTTCAGAACTCACTTTCACTGAACAATGAGAAACTAGGTAAGCTGATGGGCTAAAATTAGCCGCTAATTATTTGTGAAGCACTCCTCTCTCTGGTCCTCCTCCTGCTCGCCCTACTTTTTCCTCGTCCCTCGCTGTGGAGACCATTTATCTTTTGAAACAACTGCGGAATCACAGCAGCACTCCCTTGGCCTGAAACTCAGGCTTCTTTTCTAGTGATTCTAGCCTATTACGGCTCTTCACTAAAATGCTGGACTATAAATAAGGTAGGTCGCAAAGCCGAGGTTTTCAGCCAATATTCCTGATGGTTCAGTACTCCCAGAATCCCTATTTGAAGTCAGTGGGGCAGCTGAGCTGGGCTGGGCGAGGGCTGCCTCTTCGGGCTTCCCTCCACCACACCATCGATGACGCTTTCTTATTGTGCTGTATGTACACCAGGGATTCCCGGACTTCAGTGTGCATTCAAGTCACCAAAGGAATCCTGCTAAAATCCAGATTCTGGCTTAGTAGGTTTAGGGTAGGGCCTGAGAGCGTGTTTCTGGAATGCTCCTGGGAGAAGTCAATGCTACCAGTTCTGTGGAAAGTGCTATCAACTCTGACAGCTGGGAAAAGGTCTTTGATCTTGCTTAAAACTTTTTTTTTATTGATTGATTTGAGAAAGAGAAAGGGAGAGAGGTTGATTTGTTGCTCCACTTATTTATGCGTTCATTGGTTGATTCTTCTTTGTGCCCTGACCAGGAATTGAACCCACAACCTTGGCATATCAGGAGGAAGCTCTAACCAAGTGAGCTACCTGGCCAGGCCTCTTGAGCTTAAAAAAACAAAACAAAACAAAACAACTTTCTACTGAAGCATGGCATACATTTAGAAATGTGAACAAATCATCACAGTTTGACATATTTCCAAAAAGTGAGCACGCTTGTGTAATCAGCCCCCCAGATCAAAAGTTAGACACTGCCAGGCACCCCAGGAGCCCCCCTGTGCCCCTCCAGGAACTCCCTTTTCCTAAAAGGAGCTGGACCCCTTTCACTTGAGCTGGTACCCACAATAGTCCAAAGGACACACTTGTACGTGTCCGTCTACCCACGTGTGCGTGTTTCTCTAGGTGGGTAACCAGCCCCTTTCTGATTCTAACGCTGGACCGGTCCACAGGAGCACGAGTGCTCTGCGTCTGTATTGGGACAATGCACTTTGCTCTTCAACTCAAAGGCTGATGAATGATTGATTCGTGCTGCTAATAATAGCCTTAAGTTGCTTTGCATTGTTTTCTTGTTGAGCTAAATGCCCCCTGCCAAAAAAAAACCAACGAAAAAAACCTTGGATCAGTGCCCCTCCCATGCCTGAAGTGTGTTTGTTCTTTACATAAAAATCTAAATTTAGAAACGGTGACCCTATTATTTGTTGAAGAGAAACAAGCCTGGAGTCTTGGAGAAATCTCCAGTGTACTAGTTTGTAACATGGGGAGTATTTTCTTTCTTTATTTTTTTGTATAAAGTTTTTTTTTGCTTTTTAAAATTTATGGCTTTTTAAAATATGTATATATAATCTTTATTAATTCTTTTTCCATTACCATTTAGTCCCCAGAGACCCCCTTCCCCGCCGGGAGTATTTTCTGAAAATGGGATGCACAAACCCTAGTCTGCATTCTCAGAGGACATATTCCTCCTACTAATTAGGGATAACAATGGGGCAAGGATGAGGATTCGTAAATCAAGATAAAGTCTAAGTAATTCTTTTTTTTTTTTAATATTTTATTTTTTTAATTTATTTTTAGAGAGGGAAGGGAGGGAGATAGAGAGAGAGAGAGAGAAATATCAATGTGCGGTTGCTGGGGGTTATGGCCTGCAACCCAGGAATGTACCCTGGCTGGGAATCGAACCTGGGACACTTTGGATCCCAGACCGCGCTCAATCCACTGAGCTACACCAGCCAGGGAAGTCTAAGTAATTCTGATGGCAGAACTTTTCTGGGGATTTTCCGATTGGGAAGCTGATCAGTGGTTAGGTCTCCCTAATCTGCAAAGCAGCACCCACAGTCGTAGGATTGCACAGCCGGAGAGAGCAACTTGTTCAGTTCGAACATGATGTCTGCTCCGACAGTTCTACTGAGAAAAGGTTTACAGTGAACTCAGTGTCCCAGAATCTAATTTCACCACGATCTGTAACTGTAGGTTACAGAGTCTGTTATCCTCTGATTCTTTGTGGTAATAATTGCTTTTTAAAAATAGAAATTTAATGTGTCTATGGTTGATTTTTATATATGGTATTGTTTATTACGTTGCCAGGCTGCTTTTGAGGGATTCGTTGTTTGGTATGATGGCTGGTGTGTGTTTATCAGTCTCTAGTTGTGATTGAACGAGGGATGGGTAATAGGTTCCTTTTTAATTCAGGCAGTTTCCTTGGAGAGATGACCCGATCTAAACTCTCTCAGTAATTTTTTTTTTAAGATACTAGCAAGCTTCTTTTTTTTACACATAGTTTTTTTTTAAGATTTTATTTATTTATTTTTAGAGAGGGAAGGGAGGGAGAATGAGAGAGAGAGAGAGAGAGAGAGAGAGAGAGAGAGAGAGAGAGAGAAACATCAATGTGTGGTTGCTGGGGGCCATGGCCTGCAACCCAGGCATGTGCCCTGACTGGGAATCAAACCTGTGACACTTTGGTTCGCAGCCCATGCTCAATCCACTGAGCTACGCCAGCCAGGGCTTTCTCAATAATTTCTAAAAAGTCTGCAGCCTTGGCAGAACCATCGAAAACGTTGATGTCCAAGTGCCCCTAAATTAAGATCTTAGCTGGCGGATATTTAAAAGTACGTAATATCCAGAAGACCAGCCGTTGGTTCCAGACATCTGAGGGACTGGCGTGTGGATTGGTAACATGATACATGGGCACATTAAGGGCATATGATTCAGTGTTGTCAGGAAGCTGGATTAGGGTCATGAAAATAGTTTCTTTGTGTGTGTGTGATCACTTTGAGAAGGTGCTTCTGTTACTAAATGCACCCAGAGTTCATTTACTAATTTTACAAGCTCCCCCAGGTGCATATCACATGTCAGACGCCCTGGCAGGCACCAAGGACACAGAAATGACCACGAGTGGTGCCTGTCCGGGTGTGACCCACAGTCCACCCGGGAGGCAGACTTGTCAGCAAGCCTTGGCAATTGGGGTGAGAACCGTCTATGACATTGTATCCTATTTGTATTAACGGCAATTAACCCAGAACCTAGCAAAGTAATTACTCAAGGGAAGAAGGCATATCCTCTAATCCACGAATGTTCTTAGAAGATGCAATGGTGACCGGAAAGGAATATCTATCAGTGCAGCCTGGGGTGGGGTGGAAAGGCCAGAATCAGGAGAGTCTCCATAGAGGAGAAATATATACTGCTGGTGCGGGACGCTGATGAATAATGCCGCCACCCACCTCCTGAGGATGTTCATGTCCTCGTGTCCAGAGCATGTGGACTATGTAAGTGCCAGAAGGGACTTTGCAGGTGGGAGTAAGTTAAAGATCCTGAGGTGGGGAGAACATCCATGGGATCCTCACGAGAGGCGGCAGGAAGGTCAGAATCAGAAGGAGAGGAGAGAGAAGCAGAGGTTGGCGGGATGCGAAGTGAGCAGGGGGCCCGGGCCTAGGGATGCGGGCCGCCTGCTGAGGACGGACACGGCAAGGGGACGGGTCCTGCCCTGGAGCCTGCAGAAGGAAGTGGCCCCACGGACACCTTGACTGTAGCCTAATGAGGCTGATTTGAGATGTCCGACCTCTGCAACTGCAAGATAACCTGTTTGTATTGTGTCAAGCCACTGAGTGTGCGGTAATGCCTACAGCAGCAAGAGGAAGGGCCTGCGCTGGTTCACGGGCACTGTCTGCAACGTGGAATTCCCGGTGATGGGATACATGTGGGGAGCCCTCAGCAGGCTGGCAGGACATTCAGGTTCCTGGGTATTCTTTCTTTTGGGGATCTCTGTCCTGCTTCAGTCTCCCGCTCCCTTGGCTGTTGCTTAGGCTCAATATTACTCATAACTGCAAGCTCTCTAGAACTTCCACTTTCAAGAATCTCACTCTGACCACCACTTCCTATTTTCCCAGCACTCTCTCTAGGACCTGAATTCCAGTAATCCTCCTACCCCACTGGACCCTCCAATCCACTGAACCCACCACCTGTCCACTGTCCTTCAGACCCCCATGACCTTGCTTCCCTCCTAACTCAATTTGAACTTCTTGGACCATGATTATAAACACGCCCCTGACCACACTCTGGGCTCCCTGGCCTCCGGCTCTCTTCGACATACCTGCTCGCCAAAATTCTGGCCCTATTTATGTCCAGTTTTCTGCCTACTTGCTGCCTGCACTTGGACGGCTGAATGTGACTGAAGAAAAACACACAACTGTGCTGCTGATCCTCTTTAAACTCACAAGCACTGACCTCAGTAACCCCAGAGCTGCTGGGCTTTCTGCTCCATGTCCTGAGTCCACTCCTGCGCTCACACCTTTCCCTCTCTCCCCAACATACACTCCTCCGTGGCTCCCACTTTGCTTCTGGTTTCACGGGGAACCCTCACATGCTTCTCCTACCACTCTCTCCCCAACCCCCCCCCCCAACCTTCCTGCATTTCTACCCACACACCCTTTCACTCTCCTTTGGTGATTCTGGGTGAACTCTCTGTGTTCCTGCCTCAAGCCAGCTTCTCCACCTAATGTTCTAGTTCTCATGCTGTCTCCCCTGCTCAAGAACACTGCTCCTGACGTTGTTTTTCTCATCTCCAAGGTCATTACTTCTCCCCTGGGTTTTTGACTCGTTCCCACGTTATAGCAATGCTCCTTAAAAACACCATCTATTTTTGCTGTCTCTACCTTGGTCACAAATTTATTATAATATGTAACCAGGGGAAGTAAGTTCAATAACATGAGAAACAGCCGAGAAAACAGTCATCATGGGGCAATGGCACAGAGGAGCTGGATGAATGGTGCTACTGGATAATAAGCCTGTGATTGGGTTAAGCTTTGCAGATGGGGAAAGACTCTGTTTGGATCGTTTCCAGAGGAGAATCGGAGTGGCGATAAATGAAATGGACGGTTTGGGCAAAGAGCATACTACGCAGCCATGTTCTGGGAGCAGAGGCGTAGCAGAGACCTCCTGTATCGTGGCTGACACTCTCTGGGCCCACCTTTTCGTTCTAGCCGTTGACGTGACATGGGGCTCTGGGGGTGGCCGCCTGGCCCCCTGCCAGCCAGCGCTTCCCTAGCAATGCGCAGGGGCGAGTGGGCGGCAGAACCCCGCCTCTGCTATATGGCATTTCTCTCGCTTTCCGCCCTGTAGCAGGTCTGTAGGAAGCCATCCAGCCATTCTGACGCGTGGCTGTGCACACCTGGCAGCGAGGCTCATTTCCTGGGGCCCTTGACCCAGGGGAGACACCCTTCACATGGCCCCTTAGAGAGTTCCCCGCAGGGTGGAGCCCAGTGGCCAGTTTAACAACACACCTTTGTCTGGTTTCTCTCCTTCCCTGTTTACCCTTCCTGGCCTCCTTCCTGCTCCTTGGGGATCACTTCCCCCAATAAATTACCTGCATGCAAACCCTTATCTTAGGTTCCACTTGTTATGGAAACCCAGGCCAGGACATTTCGAACCAGAAGTGCCTCAGAGAGCAAAACGGTGGAGTCTTGATCTTTCACCAGTCAGGGACCCCTGCCTGGTGTTTAGCGAGGTGATAGGAACCGCTGGCTCGCAGCAGCATTCTAATCATGAAGAGCTGACTAGTGATGGGGTGGGCTGAGATGCAGGTAAACCCTGGGACAATGTCTATGCCACAGTAATGGCGGCTGAATGGTATGGGAACAGCGTTTATCATACGGATGTGGAGTTGGCTGGGTCTTGTTAACAGCATGAGAAGTCATGAAAAAGAAAGTAATAGACTCAGGTGAATCAAATATCCACTGAAGACATGCTGTGCAGGTCCGAAAGCCTCCATGGCGGCGTTTTAAAAGGCTGTAGCTCCTGGACCCCAGGGCCAGGATTTAGTTGTAAGGCTGCAGAGCTACAAGAGCCTTGACCAGTCACTTGTGCCAAAGTTAGAGCCCTGACAGGAATGAGGGGGACCCTGGGACACGGAGAGGAGACATGGGGGTGGGTGAGCTAGGGGATCTTGAGCCCCCAGACTCCCCACACGTCCCAGGTGGCAGAAGAAACTCAGTACCCCATGCTGGAGGAGAGAAGCCTCTTGTCTCCTGGAGACCCTTCCAAGATCTCACTTGAGGCAGCTGCCTCAGAGATGAGTAATCTTTTCCAGATCTGCTCCTGCTTCCCCTCATTGCTTTGAGATCGGGCTGATGTGTGCTGGCAGGAAATGGGGAGGCTTATCTAGGGGTAAACCTTGAGGGAGTGGGGCTAGGGAGGGCAGGATCTAAGGCTGCCTGGGTGAGAATTCATTGATATGAGAGCGTTCTATACATGAGAGTTCCGTGCCCCGGCCGGGACATCCAGGTCAGCCCTCGTAGGTGCTGGGCTCGCTCCATCAACACCGAACGTGATGCTCACCTGCAGTAAATGAGGTAGAGGTGCCGGAACCACCTCGCAGAGCATTGAGGAGGAGGTTAAGAGGCTGCAGGAGATGATGATATAAGAATGGATTTATTATGTGATACAGAGAGCCCATTCCTGACCTTAAAGTCCAAGAAACAGTCCCTCCAGTGAAGCAACAGCATGTGCAAAGGGGTGGGCCACCAGCGTCATCGAGAAGCCCAATGACGGTTGTCCCCATGGAGCAGAGGTAGCCTGGGAGATGGTGCCATGGCACTGGGTGCTCCAGTCTCAGTGGGGAGGGGGCTGAGAGAGCCCTGGACAAGCCCAGGTGGTAGTACTGCTTCACAGGCAACAGCAAGGTGGATGCATCAGAAACGGGCAGCCAGGTGGGAGTCTCAAGTGGGATGCCTTCTTTTCCAAAGTTTTGTGACAATGGCAAATACGTAGACCACAGTGATGCTAGGGAGGCAAGGCAGCTAAAGTGACACAGATACTAGTTTCCTTGCATAACCAGCCAGACCCGAGAGTGTGGTGAGTGCAAGGCTAACGTCAACTGCAGGAGTGAAGAGTAGAGACCCCACCTAGTTTCCATATCTGAGCCGTTCCCACCCCCAGAGGACACTGACTGAAGGATAAGCAAGGTCCAGTTGAGAAAGAACTCCCCGGTGCCACTATAGGAGTGCACGGTTATTACTTTCCCATTCCTTTTTCTAAAGGGACCTGTGGTCGGGCACTGGAATAAGTAGACGGAGGGAAAAGGAATGGCCTGGGGCTTTTGAGGGCTGCTGGATATAGGGGACTCAGAACAACTCCCACAGCCCCCCAGTTATAGTAAAAACTTGTGGTACTCAGGTGGTAATCGGATTCCTGTCCAAGTCCGTCTTGCTGTGGATCCAGTGAGTCTGCAGACCCATCTGTGGTTATTGTCTCAGTCCCCAAGTGCATGATGGGGATGGATATACTTAACTGCAAGCAGAATCCTTACATAGGACACCTGACCCATGGAGTAAGAGTTATTATGGTAGAAAGACCCCAGTGAGGTCCTTAAAACTTCCCTCCTCCAGCCAAGATGGTAAATCAGAAGCAAGAGCGTATCTCCAGCAGAAACTTGGAGACAGGCAATGGGATGCAGGGGTAGCAACCTCCTTCACATTCCCATCAATTCACCTGTGTGGTCCTTGTGAAAACCGGAAGGATCAGGGCAGGTGGTGGCTGGGGCTACCCGGGTGTGGCTGTTGAACCAGGTGCTGCATCTTTACTGGAGTATGTTAGCATAGTCCCCGGTACTTGGAGAGCAACTGTTGATGTGGTGAATGTGACCTTTCTATTGCCACCAGTAAAGAAAATATCAAACCTGTTTGCTTTTACAGGGCAGCAGGATACATGATCACTGCATTGCCACAAGGCTGTGCTAACTCTTTCTCTTTCTATGACACAGGGGCCTTGACCATTTCCACCCTCTGTGAAAGCAGAACATCAGGCCGGTCTGTCGAATGAGTGACATCATGCTCACTCTGATTCCAAGAGCCAGAATGGATGTGAGCTTTGGATGCGCTGGTGTGAAGGGATGGGAGGGAGGTAGACACCACAAGGCTTCATGGATGAAAGTAGACACCATTGCAAGCTCTGATAATTTACAGCGCTCTTCCACAGAGGTCGGGACCCAAGGTTCTGAGAGAGTGGTCTGTAATACCCTTTGGGTGTTCCCTGAGGGGCCTCCTGGTTTTCAGGTGGGCCCACATCGCTGCTGCAACGGGGGAAGAGGAGTGAGAGGCAACAGAAAGGTCTTAGCAGGAGAGATTTATTGGTGTGATTTTGTGCCTCATTTTCTAGGAGGAAACCATCGTCTTGTTGGCATTGTCAGGAAACCCGAATTTCATGGGTTCCTTCGAAGTAGACAAGTAGCCACTCCTGATGTTGAGAGGCACAAGAGAAAAACAAAAGGATGCATTGAACAGTAATGGGAGTGTAATCAGGTGTGAACACAGACGTGAAGGGATGGAGGAGGATGCTGGAGTCGGCATGGGGGGGCAGGGGGCACCCAGGGAAGCAGCGGTGCTTCAAGCGGGGGAGGGAGGGGAAGCGAAGCGGCAGCACAGAGGTAAGCAGAGCAGGCGGACCAAGAGCCAGTGAGTGTGGGTGAGAGGAAAGGCACGGATGGGGAAGAGGGAGCGGCACAGTCCCGACAAGCTGGAATGAAAGAACAGGGGAGAGGAAACGAACACGGGCCTGTCTGGAAAGACAGATGCGTGAGTCTACAGGAAGAACAACAAAGCCGAGTGACACAAAAGACTGCTCTCATTAAAAAAATGATCAGTGCCTTGCGTTTAGGAGATACAATCACAGAATTCTCCTAAACACTGTTGTCTGCAGCAACTTTCATCACTTTTTTAAAGAAAAATCATGCTTATTCATTTTAGACATTTTGTAAAACAGATTAGTAAAAAAAAAAAAAAGAAATCACGCCCATAATTCTACCACTCAGAGATTAATACCATGAATGTTTTGAGGTTTACTGTCCAGGGATTTGGTGAGCATGTATTCTATTTTAATAAAAATAGGATCAAGCTGTGTAAGGCAATTTCTTTTAAAAATGCATCATTTTCATCTGTGAGAACACTAGTGCTTTCCTTAAGTCACATTCAATTTCTGAAAGGACCGCCACGAACGACAGAAAATCTCTTCTGGGATTATTTTTTATTTGAAGCGTTGGCATCCTAGTTTCTTCTTCTGGAGTGTGCTGCCTCACTGTACGGAGCCAGGGCCAGCCCAGGCTCAGCCTGGCTTTCCTTCCCCTTACAGAACTCCACAGCCTCCCTCATGTGACATTACTGGTAGCTTGCTACAGCTGACCCACATATTTAATTTATTTTTATGGAGCCTTTTTCTGGAACAATACAAAAAAAATCTTCTGGGATCTCTTCCACAAGAAAAGGAAGGACTCTCAGTCTTGGAGAACAGAAGGGCGCTGGGGCCCCAATATCACAGTGGCGAGGCTGCAGGCGCGTCTGGGGCTTCCAGCCTGTGCCCTCAACCCTGGCTCTCTTTAAGCCTAGAGAGAGTCGCTGAATTCGTTTATGAGGCCAGCTAATAAAGGGGTGTATGTGGTGGCTCAAGGTCATCTTGCCTTCTCGTGAACCATGAGATCTGGGGCAAGGCACTTACATTGTCCGAGCCTCGGTTTTCTCTCCACAGTTAATGGGAATAGTACCTATGCCAGGAAAGAGTGGCAAGGCTGAATAAGACTAAATGGGTGAAGAACAGGCATTTCTGTAACACACGCAGAAACGACTCATCCCGCACACTGGCTCACCCAAAAGGAAGGGGGTGTGTGGAGAGACAGGGTTGGGGTAGGTTGTTCAAAATCTGTGCAACTTTGCAACCAAAGCCCTGCCAGTGACAGTAATAACACCCATCCCAATAAAACACTATCACAACTAAGCTTCTCCTCTGAAAGGAAATATGAAGTCAATTATGAGACTTGCCTTTAAGAAAAGGCGATGGCTGCTCGATGGAAGAGGGAGCGGGTACGGGTGGGTGCTGCCCAGTGATGGAGATGAGGGCACAGCGCACCAAGATCCAGAAAAACGTCCCAGTGAGCACGTCCAAGGAGGAGAAAGGGGCTGAGTGGGCACCATGTTAAGCACTGGATTACTTCGCGACTTCCTGTGGTTTCCTAAAGCTTATTAAATGGTGTGCATTGAGCTGTAAAATATTAAGTGTGCATTGAGCTGTAAAACACTGACAGGCTGGGGGAAAATCACAGGAATCAAAGCGATCTTGATTATACTGCTATCCCCCTCGTTACCATCTGTGTATGAACTAATTTGTATTACATCATTCATAGATACTGGAGCAAAACAGACCAAACCTAATATGGTGGCTGGCTCATGGTAAACCCTCCTTAAATGACTGGGAAGTCACCTTCATCACTGTTACCGTACTTATCATTAACATAATCATCATGTATGCCAATCCTCACCGCTCAGAACTTCAGAATAGAGAAGAAAGTTAATAAACAGAACCAGCATGCATGGGATCACAAGGAAACCCCGTCCTAAAGCAAGATGCTGACCCCAGCCAGAGGCTTGAGAATGTTCCTGCTAAAACAAGACCTGGCTCCAGGACGTTGTTGGTGGTTTGAGATCCGGCTGACTGTAACACGTGAGAGTAGACCAGGTGGCTTTGGGGATATCCATGTGGAGCTCTGAAATTTGTCATTTCCACTCATGGCAAAATGGTACTGGGGGGCTTATCTGGGCTTCAAATGATGAGGCTCTTCTGATTTTATTTTCACCGATTATCTACTGCAGTGGAATTGTAGTAAGGGTAAACCAAGTTTAATGTCTGCTCTAGAAAGCTTCAGGTTTAATCCTCATGGTGAAAGGTCACGGAAAAATTGGGAGCTCCTGTTTCACCCGGAACTGAAACGTAAGGGCCACCAGTGTTCCTTTGCTTTTGCAACAGGCTCCTGTGCCACTTCATTATTAGACAGAAACGTGTGGGCAGAAGCAATAATGATTTGAATGGAGTAGCAATACTTCATATAGAATCTTCTTCAAATAGTAGTAAGAGCCTCAGTCTCGGAATCCACTTAGTACCACATCAGCTCGACTGCACTTTGGCCGACATAAACCTTTATCCCGGGCTGTCCTAGAGGGGCACGATGGCCCGGCTGGTGGCAGGTTGAAAAGACAAAACTTAGAATGGCACTTGTCTTTATACAACTGTCCATAAACGGTGTTAACTGACGGGTGTCCAACCTGTGGCCCAGGGGCCACATGGGGCCCAGGAAGGCTGTGAATGTGGCCCAGCACAAAATCGTAAATTTACTTAAAACATTATGAGATCTTTCTGTGATTATGTGTTGCAATGTACTTAATGTGTGGCCCAAGACAGTTCTTCCAATGTGGCCCAGAGACATCAAAAGGTTGGACATCCCTGGACTGTAACACAGCAGTGTTATGAATTTTGACATTCAAGAACCAGGAAATTCCAGAGTCAAGGTCCTTATGTTGATTCAGCTATATCGAACATTTAACATGCTTATTATATACCCTAAAAATATAAACCATAAAGTGTTACGATATTGTAAAGCATTCAAGAGAAAGGGGGAAGAACCAACTTACAGCTGAGAAGATCAAATGAACATCGCTATGAAAATCTTTGGAATTCCTTATGCTTTGATCATTTGTGTTCCTAAAGCATGCTCTTTGTGACCATATATTTTTTTCTGGGTTAAGGTAGAAGGTTTTCCAAAAGAAACGGTGATCATTTCGCTAAAGTCCAGTCCCTAAATTACAGTTTTTTGGATCAGGAAGCCTTAAGTCAAAGTTCTTCCAAAAACCCATAAAATGTTCTATTTTGTGCTTCTTCTTAAATACATTTAAAAAAAATTTTTATGACTTTAGATTGGCTTGATTTTTCCCTTCCTCCATTGGGAGTACATTCCCGCCAAGTTGGAAGTGTCTAACAATCATTTTTTGAATGACATAAATGCAAAAAAATCCCAACTGTCTGTCTGCAATAGGAAAAATGATATTTCTTTCACCATTGTTTTACTGCAGGCTTATGAAGCTATTTTTATAAAACTATGTTTTTTTTTTTCATGTGGGGGAAAAGTTCAGTGGAAATGTATTGACTTAAAACCCAAAGTAAATTTTTTCTAGGAAGGTCTTCAGTAACTGAGTGGCATAGTATTGTCTTAAATACTACGTTTGATATAATAACTTAAACACCATACCTTTCTTTTGGTTTTAATTCTCACTTGAACGATGTGGTCAAGGTGACTGGTCTTTCTAAACTTTTTTTTCCTTCTCAAAGTAAAATTGACTATAGGTTTGTGAAGTAACTTATTTGTTGGCCGAGCAAGATTTCCCAACACCTTTCTCTGGTTAACATTCCCCACCCTAGGTGTTCTTTCCTGGGGTTTCTTGATTCCCAGGCTAGGGAGGGACAGGAGGGGAGCTGGCCATCTTCTCCACCACGAGCAGAAACCTGTCTTCAGGAGAAGAGGATCAAATCCAGCAGAGACGGAAATGAGTAACCTAGGGCTGAGGGTGGAGGGTGGAGCAAGGGTGAGTGCTCATGAAGGTACGAAGGACCATGAGATATTCCTTGTCTTCTTTCCAGTTCCAGGAGCCCAGGTTCCCAAGTTCTAGATCAATCCCTTTGATTTTATTAATCCTGAGCCTCATGCACTAGGATGTTCCTTTTTATGCTCAAGCTAAATATATAGTTAGATTTCTGACACTTGCAACCCAAAGGGTCATAATAATGTCCTTGTTGAATCTATTATATGGGGGTTGGTATAGGGCAATGGGTCTCAAACTTGAGCCTGCCTCAGAATCACCTAGAGGGCTGCAGCACCCCATTCTCAGAATTTCTGATTCGTTCAATCCGGAGGCCTGGGAATGTGCATTTCTAAAAGTTCCCAGGAGGTGCTAATGCCGTAGGTCCAGGGTCCACACTTTTAGAAACACCGGCAGAAAGGGTTAACACAGACCTGTTCCCAGCTAGAGCTCCTGTGTAAGGAACAGCTTGCCTCACTAAGCCACGAAAATATGCAAGGAGCAGCTGGGTGAAGATTTTCAGAAGAGAGTTTGCATTGTGTGGAAAGCTATATTAAACCTCTAGATCCCTTCTAGTAATCTTTTATGATTCTTTTACAATTCTTCTAGGTGGGAGCAACAGAACAGGGGAACACTCCATCTGTTTCTTCCAAGTCATGGAGAAGCAGAGGAAAACTGTACGTGTTATGGCCACAAATTCAGACCTGCTCAGCAAAGAAAACACCATAGTGCGTTTCCGTGTTGACTCAGAAATATCCATTGCCATTGTTTATGAAGTTCTGTAGTAAATCAGTAAACACTAATTTAGCTCCTCCTCAAGGCTGCTAATAAAGCATTTTATTACGTCCTTACTCCCTAAACCCAATGTAACAACTCTACAAATTATATACATATATAGCCATAGTCAGATGTTATTTTATAATGCACTAAACATTTTAACTTGAAGAGCAAGCAATTTCACCAGTTCTAGGATTTCAAGTCTGACGCTACTGCCAATAGCTAAAGCTGGTGGTCAGCCTGCTAGAAATACATTGTGTGGGAAAAAAAATCCTTTATTTTCTCCTTTAATTTTTGAAAAAGAACCAATTATATTGAAGAAATATGATAGTGAAAACATTATAGCTTTACTGGGTATCATTGTACTTTCATTGGTGTGGCAACTACCTCCCAGGATTATTTCTTTATTTCCAGAACAGAGCATTGTCTATTTTTGAACCAGACACCCACGCTCATGTGCAGCTGGTAAATCCAGGACAGACACACCAATTCTTGCAATGCCTATCATGTACGGTTGCTGTATGTTCAATATCACCTCTGAATAACCAATTTTTAGAAACCATTCTCAAAGGCACAAACCTCAGCAGTAATTCTTTGATAAAGAAATGAAACAATATGTTTTTTAGTTGTCGAGACTGAAAATTTAGCTATGCTTTATTAGTCTTAAGATATTTTTTTAAGAAGAAACTGGCAATCAATAAATATCAATATTGCATGCTTTGGGAATTATACAAATAAACATATACTATATGGATCTGGCACTTGCTAGACCTGTCGCTTTGAGGGGATCTTAAGATTCCCCAAAACTCCCAAAAGCTCGGTCTTCTCATCTGTAAAATGCAGAGATTAGACTGGGTGTTCTCTGTATCCCTGTCAAAGAAAACATTCGAGCGTCTTATGGTTGTGGGATAGCAGAATGACTCATTCACAGTTTTCTTTAAACATATCTCGGTCTATTGAAGTTGCTAGAATTCAGGAGTTGAATCATCCCATGCCTTCGTTTAGGAAAGAGGGACACTGACAAAATGATCAGTATATGACTAAACTCTACAGGGGAAGGTTATTTCATAAAAGGAGAAGACTAGGAACTCCAGGACTAGGGAATCGTCTGTATGTCAGAATTGTGGGCATGTGGAAGTACGATCCAATGAGGAGAGGACTGATACCGCCCTTTACTCGGGATCTCCCCTCCCCCAGAGCAGTGCAACGCTGTGATTGCTCGGCGGATTTCCCAGTATGCTCTGCGGTAGCTACATGATTAAGTCTTTTACATTCAGGTAAATGGAAATCAAAGGGGAAAGTAATTTTTCCAGGTTTAAATCAGATTTAAAAGCTTGAAATTTAGGGCGTAGATTTATAATCATGTGAAGATACTGTAGAATTAAAGTGTAGAGAGAGACAGAGAGCAGGTTCACAGCTCCGGTGGGAGGGAGTTAGGGGGTGGAGGGACTGAGCAAAAAGAACGAACTCATGGACACGGACATCAGTGTAGTGATTTCTGGTGAGAACAGGGTGGTAGCGGCAGAAGAGGGTATGGGGGGATAAATGGGAATGGAAAAAAAACAATAAAAATAAACTATTTTAAAAATAAAGTGTACAGTGGGAATATCAGCCATTTCCTTTTCTATAAATGTGAGAACTACATAACTTTAAAGATAATAATTGCTGGGGAACATCTATATAATCACGGTTTACAAAAGAAACCCTCCAAAGTGCTATGCCAGCTCACTTCCAACTGCCGCTGAAATCGAAAACCAAACCCAGAATCACGAATGAAACTTGGTATGGTTCAGTATAAATCAGCGCAGCTTGTGTGAGCACAGTTTCAACGAGGGATGGATTGTGTGTCAGCAGATACAAGATATTGAAGATTTTGTGCAAAGGACCGTCTCCATATACTCAGTCAGAATTTCCTGGGTTGAAAGGGATTAACCAAACTCAATAAAAGAAAAGCCAAAGAAAACATACACTTTATCTGTGGAGAAAGTAGAAAATGCTTAAATTTCCCCTGATGATAGCATAAGGCTGCAGGACAAGCAGGTCCTTGCGAGGATCAGCTCTCACATATTCACTTCGTAATATAAAACACACAGTCTCCCACTCTGCTGAGCCTGCTGGCATAGTTCACTGCAGACAAAAGAAATACATCCTTTGGCAACTTTCGGCTCACCATCCGGAGAGTCTGCTGTTTGATATTTTAATAAAACAGTGAAGCTTGATATTGTATTTCTCCTGAGCCGAAGTATCCCAAGAATGCACGGAGGGAAAATAAATAAGAATATGATTGCAGTGGAGAAATTGAAACAAATGTGAAGACAGAAGAACATCAAAGTAGTGGAAAAAAGCAGAGTCGTTTCACATACTAAACATTTTAAGTGACTGGGAATTAATGATAGGTTGGCATTAATTTGGGAGATCATACATCCATAAATCTATAATCAAGAGTCTTCTATATCTTAAAATAGATGATTAAAATGTGCTTGGATGTAATATGTTGTCATGTTTAGAAACAGATTAATGCAATCATTATGGCTATAACAACTGTTTCAATAAACTGTAGAGTTTGAGCAAGACAGACAAGGCCAGAGGAAAGGGAAACAGACTGGACAGGTGGGAAGAGTTTCAGCAGACTGTGCCTGTTGCACATTGGATGGTCAGGAAAATGGAACTTGGAACAGGGCTCTGTAGGCTTTTATCCACGCTTGGTAGCACTTAAATCTATTATCTTTAAGTCTTCCCAAAAAATGTAGTTGTATTGGTATTAAGTTTTCTTGTATTCTGTATTTTTTCTTACAAGCAAAAGTTTAGAAAAGTAATATAGATAGGAAAAGTGAGCCAATGGGCTGCATGGGCTCAGGAAACAAGTTACAGGGGCAAAAGAAGGGCCCTTGGAGCTTACAGGGGAGAGAGAGAGAGAGCGCACATGAGCTGGGGAAAGAAGGGGGTGGGGGAAGGCATGGGGAACTGCCCCTCCTAGGGTTATGTAATTCCTGGAGATAGCTAATACCTTGCCTGCCAGCATACCTTTGATATGCAAGCCACACTTCCCAGGCCTCTACAGTCCTCAGTCCACCTTGTCCTTGCTGCACACCTTATTTAGGGCTTTAGTGATGCTGTGACTGCGATCTTCCAGTGGACTGTTTTGGATTGCCCAGCAACCTTGCCAGTGCCTTTGAAAAATGAGAAATTAGTTCTCCCTCCCCACATTAGCCCCTGGTGCAGTGCCATGCCTTTCTCCACCCAGTGGATGGACACGCGATCAAACCAGGTCAGCCAGACATTGTTTTCCTGAGTTGTGGTTCTTGCATCGTTTTACACAAGGATCGGAAATGTTGGAGCCGATTTATCCTGTTGCTGGCACTTTTGGAAGAAATGGCCATTAGTTCTTGCTGCCTAGATCCTATAGCAGTCCTGGTGGTTCTGCTTTTCCTTTGATTTTTGTGAGTTACCTCTTAAGCTTCCAGCAAACTCATTAAGTTAGAGTTGGTTTCTGTAGCTTGCAACCATAATAAGCTCATGAATACAGTGTTAGAGACAATTTATACAAACTTGACTGTTCAAGGAAATTCACAGGGACTCCTAGAAGTTCAGGATGTGTTAAGAGAGTTTGTGCATGAAAGCAATTTTAAAAATTGCTCACTGGTATATACAGCATGGGCTTCCAGTCTTCTCACTGGTCTTCTCCTTCACCCCACCCTTCACTATACACCAAAGGCCAGGTTTTGGCACAGACATACAGGTTTAAGGACAATTGGTCAGGCACTATATATTTCAGTGGATGGGAATGGTGTGCTGAGCTGGAATGTTTGCCATACACGGATGGGCTGGTTCTTCTTTGGACCCTTCCCTCTAGAAAGCTAGAGAGTGAGATAAAGCCCGAATCTCCCTCCTCAGAGTAGAGGCTCACCCAGGGCTCTCTCATCTCTCACCCAAGGGTGAGGCAGCTGGCACTGATGAGCACCCACTCACTTCTTTTTCTCACCACCATCTCTTTTGCTGTCTGTCCCTTTGGGTCTTCCGCCTCATGTCTGGTGGATGTGACCTGCCCATGCAGAGGAATGAAAACACCTGAGACTCAGGTATAGGCTTCCAGTGCAAAACCACGAAAAAACTTAAAAAAAACAAAGCCAACTGGTCATGTAATGAGAATGTAATGGAAGTGATGGATTTGGAAACAGAAGCATCGACTTCGAAGTCATGGTCATGGCTATGTATCTTACCACTCTTGGTGCTAGACCCCAGGTAAATTCCTTATGCTTTTGACTTTTGCTTTCATAATTAGCAAAATAGGCACAACAGCCCTGGTCCATCTGAGACTTGCTCTAAGCTAATCACATACCCCTCAAAACAGATTAAATATATATATACAGAGTACTATCACCTGAGGAGAATACATTTTTTAAGAATAGCTTAGTGAATATATCACCTAAGGCAGGAATGTCCCCAAATAAAAGTATCATTGAAGAAATAATTAGGTAAGAACGCGAATGATCAAACTGAATCCATGGTAAAATATTAGCTACCGTAAAAAATTTAATCTTCTGTTTACACAGAAGCCTGAAGAGAAATACGAGTTATGAAAATGTGCAATAGAATAGGCGTCAGAGGGGGCCACTAACAGGGTACCCAGCATCGCTGACAGCTAAGAGTCAAGTTTCTAGACAGACTTGCTTAGCCACCCATTAGATGCTAACTTTTTTTCTGAAATAAAATGAATAAATTATTTGTCCATGCCAAATTTCAAGATATGTATTTCATGATATATCTGTACTTCATATACATAAATATTTATACTTTGGTATTTTAAAAATGTTTAAGTATGAAAAACAAAATAAAATTTACCTTCTTAACCAATTTTTAATTTATTTTTTGTTTTCTTCACCATTTATCCTCTATATCCTATATCCTCTTCCACCTCCACCCCCGCACCTCTTTAACCATTTTGAAGTATATGGTTCAGTAGTATTAAGTATATTCACAGTACGTTCTGCTGAGCCCTGACTGGTGCGGCTCAACTGGTCGGGCGTCGTCCTGCAAAGTGAAAGGTCACCTGTTGGATTCCCGGGCAGGGCACTAGCGAGAGGCAACTGATCGGTGTTTTTCTCCCTACCCCCCTCTTTAAGAATAAATAAATAAAATCCTTAAATAATACATTCTGGTGATTTTTAAAGAATTCATGACAGATAAGACTTGACAACAGTGAGAGTATCAGGAAAATATTTTAAAGCCTCTGGGTGAATGCACGGGAGCTGAAGACCTTCAACGGCTGTGTCAAAAATGTGGCCACATTGTGACTCTTATTTTGTAGGAGGACTGTCCCTGGGAATGTTTATGCAGAGGCTGCATGACTCCTGAATTGGGTAAGATAATGATTTTTCCAGTTCAGAAATTTCACTGCTTGCTGCTTTGAATCCTGTTCATGCGTCCCGTAATTACTTACTCAGCCCCGAGCCTGTGCCAGCACGCTGTCAGGGAGCAGAGCACCAGGCTGCATGGGGGCGGTCCGGTGGGACCGCGGGCCCTCCGATGATCTCGCTGTGGTTCCGTTTTAGGGCCCAGCTTTGTTCCGACAGACAGCACTGTTATTAAGCTGGCAAGGTTTCTCTTCGTTTTGTCACCGTGGACTTTGGTATCAGACAGGCTGGGTCCCAGTTCCAGCTCTGTCACTTACTTTCTACACCTGTTTCCTCATCTGGGATAGTAACGCGGCCTCACTCACAGGGGTATTGTGAGGATCAAACAGTAACGTGAGAAAAATTTTCAGGACAGACCCCCCACTAAACGTTTCCTTTGATTTTTCCGTTCTCACCGCCCTTACGGAGCGTCCCGTACGCAGACTTTTTCTTCATCCTTCTACCTGTCACGAAGTAGCAGAAAAAATCACGTACCTGTCATTCACCTCCCTTAGGCCCGGCTCTTCCAGGTAAGGTAGTTCAAATCTACAGAGATGTGTTAACAAGTCTAACTTCATGTTAGACTTGAAGTTACTTGTCTCAAGTTATGCCCTTCACAGGAGCTTGCTTTCTTGAAAGGTTACTTTTCCCCCACTGAGACTGGCATAGCCATGAACTACTTTTAAATGTCTTTGTATTTGTTATTATGAGAAGTTAAGGGAAGTGCAGACAGTGGGAAGGTACGCGAGAAAAAAGGGGACAGAGAGACGGGACAAGGCTGGAAAGGAAGAAGGATGGGAAAGAGGGCGGGAAGGTAGTGGAAAAGGAGGAAGACGTTGATAAACAGAAATGGTTACGGAAAGGAACATTAACAAAGCTTGGAGTGAACGTAAAGTAGAAACAGAGGAAGAGAGAGAGAGAGAAAGGCTGGTGAGAGAATTGTTTGTACTCTCCAAGTTCACGGAGACTGGAAGGACCTAGCACATTGTCAGGAGTACGGTCGGCACTCGGTACACACGCTGAATGAGGGAGAGTGTGGGAAGAGACAGCCAGTAGCCTCAGTCTACCACCACCTGATTGTTCTTTGGGCTGAGGATGGTATACCTTGGCCAAAGCTTCTAATGACTTTCCTTTTAAAAGGCTGAGTTGACCTGGCTGGCATAGCTCAGTGGATTGAGCGCGGTCTGTGAGCCAAAGTGTTCCAGGTTCGATTCCCAGTCAGGGCACATGCCTGGGTTGCAGGCCATGGCCCCCAGCGGCCGCACACTGATGTTTCTCTCTCTCTCTCTCTCCCTACCCTCTCTAAAAATAAATAAATAAAATCTTTAAAAAAAAAGGCTGACTTGATTTTAACCCATGATTCATAGCACCACGACTGTTTATCACTTAACCTTCGGAAGTCCCCTCTGGATAGGATCACCACAGCAGCCAATTAAGGGGGAAATCAATGTCTGCATTTTAGTTCCAGGACCCAAAGGAATAAGCATCTGTGCACGAGTGGTCAGGTCCATCCAAGCTTTAGATGATTGTATCCAGCCTGTGATAGATGGTCCCCAACTTGACCTGAAGCGAAAGCAGTGGTCAGACAGTTGAAGGTGTTAGGCATCAGGGTCGGGTGGTGAGGGAGAGAGTTTCATGCAAGTGGCATCCATCCATGGCTGTTCGAGTCGGAACCAGATGCCCACCATGATGAGTCTCAGACTCCACTCCTGTCGGCTCCGAGCAGGCAAGCCTCACCTTACACGAGCTCCGACAACTCTGCCCGTTGGGCGGCAAGGCCTTGCAATAAGCCCTTGCTTCTACACCTCGGGTCTAATGGGCCCAAAGCACCGTTTAGCTTCCAAACACCTCTGAGAGCTTCTACCCAAAACCTATTCTATCTGGTCTCCTCGTACGTCAGGCTTTGCAACTTGGTTTTGGGTTTCTGTTCCAATTCCCTGCTGGAACCAGGGTTCTTGGTTTCATGAGACCTGGAATCTCTCATGGGTTTCTGCCCATGTACCCTCTTCCCACATCTTTCAGTAACAATGCCACGCTAACCTAGAAGGACCATGATCATCTCTGACCCTGGCAGCCACCCGACATCCGTCACTGCCTCCTCCCAGAAGGGGCTCCACCCAACCGTGTCCTCGTGGGATTGGCCACTTGAGTATTAACCACCCACATAGGAGTTCAGTTAGCCGTGCTTGGACTTGTTTGTCTGTATCTTTGTCCCTTCACGGAGGGGTCTGATTCTTCTCTCCTGGCTTGCTTTTCCCACAGCACCGATATTGGCCTTTTTTGTTTCTCCCTATTGGGAAAAATCCCCTCCGTCTGCTCTGTTCTGTGAGTAACCCAAAGCTTACAGAAAGGTACATTCTAACTCAACTTCTCAGGGAACTTTCTCTGCTGTATCACCTCCTATGACCAACCTCCCTCTTCCAATTACAAGGACATTAACAATGTCGTATTACCTTTGCTTACAATTTATATCTTTGGGGATTAGTACAATGAAGGCTGAATAACATCCACTTACACTTTTTACTCTGTTCCTGACACAGACTCAGAGCTTGGAAAATGACTAGTGTTTAAGGAAAGAATGAATGAGTGAAAACAGCTTACCGCGGCTTAAAAATTGGGGATGGTTGCTAGTCCTTGTGAATGATCAGTTGAACTTTTGCGAGACGGTTAATTCCATATGCAGCATGAAGTATTAATAAGAACAAAGTGGTCGCTTTATCGCCGCCTAGATAATTTATTTTTAAGTAGAGAAAGTATTTTTCCACAGTCATATGTGTTACCTTGCGCTGTGGTTACTCATTAAATATTTTATGCTCTTCTGATAAGGTAGCGTGAGCAAGAGGCTGTGGACGCGTCTCAGAAAACTCAGCTCCATCACTGTGAAAATTACCCGCGAATACTCAATGGTTCGTATAGGATAACATATTATCATAATGAGACACAAAGTTTCAAAAAAAAACCCCAGGAAAATCTAATGTTACGTTAAAGAAAAAATACTTAGTTTCTCTCTTCTAACATCATTCTTTAATATTATTCTCTGGCTTTCTACCCTGACCGTGCCATGCTCGTATCTGAAGAAGTGGTTGGAAGGAGTCCCAAGTTTGAGTGCTTCCAGTTTTTATATCGTTCCTTATCTTCTGCATGAATTTTTGCTTGTATTTTATAGTGTTGGGGCCTTTCTTGTTTAAGAAAAGCCCCTCTCCATAGCTCAGACTTCATTTTCTTGAATTTTCATTTCCCTTGTTCTCATAAATGCCTGGGGTGCTCCAGATACCATCCTACGTGTGGATTAGTGTCTTGATACTTTTATTATTATGATTATTGTTTTATTTTTTATGGTAAGGAACATTGCTGACAGTGTCTTGTTTCATTTCGCCTGTAAATGCTGATGCTGCCATTCTCTGGGTCACAGAGGGGTCACAGAGAGGTCACAGTCTGTTCTAAAACATAATCGCTGGCTCCACCATATGATTGTGGGTTTAATTAGTTCCCCATACTGGTGCGGAAGCACTGAATCTTATTGCTGAATGGATCCTGGAGAGTGCATCTGTTCTGGTTCCCTTACCTGCCGGCAGGTGAAGTCTGGAAACTATTTGGGAGAGATGGCTGTTGGAACTGAAATGGTCGTTGTTAAGATCTTTAAAGATGACAACTTCACCGTATCTCTTTGTGTCTGATTTTTGGGTTTACTATCCTGGTAAGTAAGAGTTTCTCTTTCTGTCGACATGAAATAAACTCCATTCTAATAAAGCTGTTCTCTCTGTTTTTTTTTTCCTTTGTATGGAAAACAATTGACCAAAACTCCTGTGGCAGAATGTCTCCCATGATTCAGGGTCATAATGAAGTCATTTTCATTCTCCCTTCTTTTGGTTAGAAAAGAGGGTTAGTCTAATTATGAATCAGTTCACGGATATTAGTTTTTCTTAGTTTGCTATGAGGCTGGTTAGCAAAGCATTTCAGCACGCATGCTTTAGAACGAATCCCACCTGGGCTGACATCCTGACCTTACCACATATGAGCTTTATAACCTTGGCATAGTTACTTGACCTCTCTAGTCCTTAGTTGTTCTACGTGAAAATGTTACCAACGGAATGTTTGTATCCCCACAAAATTCATACAGTGAAATCTTAACCCCCAGTGTGATGGTATCAGGAGGCGGGGCCTTTGGGAAGTGATTATGTTGTGAGGGTGGAGCCCTCGAGAACGGGATTTGTGCCCTTGTAGGAAGAGACCCGAGAGAGCTGCCTTCCTCCGCCTCTGCTTTCTGCCATGGGGGGCTGCCAGGAGAAGAAAGGCCGTCTGCAGCCCAGGGAGGGTACCCTGTCCAGGAACCCCATCAGTCAGCACCTTGATCTAGACCTACTCTCTTCCACAACTGTGGGAAATAAATGTTTGTTGTTTAAGCCACCAAGTCTATGGTAATTTGCTACAGCAGCTGCGTTGACAAAGATAGGAAATAATAATAGTTTCTGCCTTATATGGTTGTTAAGAGGATTCAATGTGTCCTCTTAGTCCTTAGTTTGGTGCTTGACATAGAAGGTGCCCAGCTAATGTTACAATGTTAGCTTTTTTTTTTTTTTTTGCTACTTGATGGCCATTGAGCAACAAAGGACAGTGCTATCACATCCCATTTAATTGAACTTAATGATTTATCTAAAGTTTTTTCCCCCCTAATATTTTGCAGACAAACCATCCACCTTTCTTGGAGAAAAATGTCTCTGTTACTTTATGCTTTAGGAATTTGTGGGGTTGCATTGTTAGATGGTAGGATTCTAGAGACTATTTTCTTGGGGACACTTGATGTAACTGTCATCCATGAACTCCTGGAGAAGTGGCAGCATTACTATCTTCTTAGGAGAAAATGCCATATAAGCCAGCTGAACAAGGGGCCTCTTTCCTTAGGAAAAAGCCTCTTGTTTCCCTCCTGCTTGGGAAAAGGCAGTGCCTGCTCCTAGCTCTCTAGGTTATTTACAGAATAGAGACAAATTCCGGGAGCAAGTAGAGCCTCATCTCTTTTTGCTAAGTGTTGGGCAAACACTATAGCATTTCACATCTACTTTCATGGAGCTTACAGTTTAGTGGAGAGACTCAGGCAATAAACAAACATTCAGGGAAACCACAATGAAACCCCATAATGCCACGGAGATCCGTGTCATGAAAAAGCAGGAGAGATGGGGAGAGAATGGCAGGATGGAGGGCCGCCGTTTGTAATAGCTTGTCCAGGAAATGCCTCTCTGATGAAGTGGTGTTTGAGCAGAGGCTTGAATGAAGTGGGGGGATGTGCTCTGTGGGTATAGGATGGAGGAATGTTCCAGGCAGAAGGAATGGCAAATTGCAAGGACTCGGAGGCAGGAGCATGGAGTGTTTGAGAAAGAGCGTAGGGCAGAGTGTGGATGGAACACAATTAGTTGGAGAACGGGGAGTGGTAGAAGATGAAATCAGAGAGACAGGCAGAGGCCAGTTCATGGTGGGCCTTGGAGGCTATGGTGAGATTTTGGTTCTTGTTCCAATGGGAAGCAATGGAGGGTTCTGAGCTGCGGTGTGAAGGCAGCAGTGAGGTGGGAAGACGTGGTCACGTCTGTTTGGACTGGTTAGAACCCACGCCATTCCAGTTATTACATATTTTGAATTTACTCCTGTTTTAAGATAGAGTGGGCAGTGTTCGCTAACAGGCTGGTCATGCCAGGTTAGAGAAAGCGAAGAGGATGGGTTAAAGCCAAGGAGTGGGGTAAGGGAAGGTGCTGTTTACGGCGATGGAGAACTCTGCAGAAGGTTCATGGATTCTTTTGCTTTTGGAGGGTCAGGTTAAAGACTTCTATTTTGAACATACTGCCTTTAGACAAGTGTCAGGTAGGCAGTTAGAAAGGTAAGTCTGGAGTTTAGGGGAAAGGTCCAGATCAAAAACATAAATTTGGAAATTATCAACACTTATTTATTATTCTGGCTGCTACTTCTGCATCATAACAAATTGCCTCAAAATCTAGCAGCTTAATGCAATCATTTTATTAGGTTCATGGATGCTGCGCACCAGAAATGTGGGAAAGGTATCGTGATGAGAGCTTGTGTCTGCCCCACGTGCCTGGGGCCTCAGCTGGGAAGACTTGGGAGCCTTGGCTGGGGCAACTTGACAGCTGGGGGCTGGAATCGTGGGGAGGCATCTTCAATCACACGTCTGGCAGTCGATGCTGCCCGGAGAAGCCGAGTGTCTAAATGTGGCTCCTTTGTATGACTCGGGCTCCCTCCTGCCATGGCAGCCTTAAGACCACTGAACTTGTTTTTTTTTTTTTTTTTTTTGTAACAGTTGAACTTCTTACATGGCAGGGCAGGGTTCTAGTGACAGTTTTCCAGGGGACAAGGAGAAGCTGCATGGCCTTTTATGGGCCAGCCTGGGAAGTTAAACTGTCATTTTTGCTACATTTTATCTGTTACCAGGGAGACAGAAAGATTGGCTTCCATTCCAGGGAAGGGAATCCAGCCTGTCAATGAGAAGAGTGTTGAAGAATTTGTGACATGTTTTTCTTTTTTTTAATTTTAATTTTAATTTTATTTTTTAAAAGATTTTATTTATTTATTTTTAGAGAGGGAAGGGAGCGAGAAAGAGAGGGAGAGAGAAACATCAATGTGCGGCCGCTGGGGGCCATGGCCTGCAACCCAGGCATGTGCCCTGACTGGGAATCGAACCTGCGATGCTTTCGTTCACAGCCCGCGCTCAATCCACTAAGCTATGCCAGCCAGGGCATGACATGTTTTTCAAATCATCACATACAGCATCTGAATCACCAAGACTAATTGAAATCACCTAAGGAATGCATGTATTTAGAAAAGAGAAAAGATGCCAAGACTGAGTCCTGGGGTACTCCGATTTTTGGAGATCTGGAAGACAAGCAGGACCTAGCCAAGAAGCCTTGAGAACAAGTGGCCAGTGAGGCAGTAGTAAATCGGGAGAGCGCAGAAGCCAAGAAAAGTGTTTCAATTAAGAGGGTGATCAGTGCTATCAAATGCTGCTGAGAGGTCAAATGAGACGTGGACTGAGGAGAGCCAGTTGGCTTTGACCATGTGAAAATCACTGGTAACCTTGGCCGGAGAGATTTCCAGAGTGTGTGGTAACTGGATTCTTCACCTCTCCCTTCTTTGGCTGCCAGCCCCTGGGTCCTGGCTACGACACCGCCAGCCCCACCTCAGGACAGAGAGAAACCCCTGGGCTTCCCTGGCTTGGTTTCTGCCACCACACGTGGCCATGGAGTCTTTTGTCAAATGTTTCAATGCTGATGGCATTTATAAAGATAATACCACATTTTTATTGTTCAGACGTACTAACTATCTGTAGGAGAGGACAATGTCTCAATTATAATATTTGCCCCTGAACATGTTTTTGAAAATTCCACATGTACTAGAGCTTTAATGAGAGATTTGAATGAGAGGTTGAAAGATAGGACAAGACCCAGTGATAGGCAAGTGACAAATATGAGTCTGTGAACCTAAGTCTGTTTCTCCAAGTAAATGTGCCCTAGACAAATAGGGTTTGTTTGGATGGTTTCTTTAACCTTTCTGAGAGGTTAAAAAAAAAGAGCAAAATAAACATGAAGAGGGAGGAGTGAAAACCTCTCCTATATCAAAATCATACCACTTGAAAATCCACTGAATGTTTGTTCAGAGATAAAACATTTGTCGTAATGATTCTTTCATTCCTTGGGTAAAACTGCAACTGGGTTGATGTACGCATGATGATCCTCGCTCGGACTGTTTGCCTTGGCAGCGACCCCTCACCCACTGCCTGCTGAGCTCCCAATCTTGGGGGCAATGCATGCAGGTTCTCTCGTAAGCTCTGTGTTAGCAGCAAATGGTGGCGGAGTCAAGGTAAGGGGCTTCTCCTCCCCTCCCCCTCCTGGGGCAGCCTCCCCAGCAGCCCTTGCACCTCCTCTATGGCTGCAGCTCCCACCAGCCTGGGTCAGGGGCTGGGGGTACCAGCTGTTGCTGCTTGTTTTTTTTAACTCAGCTCTTCTATCATTTTCCAGAATTAAGGTTCCTCTGGTTTAAACACACAGGTGATTTCTGTTTTTCATGTATGGGTTTTCCTCTACTGCCGTGATGTCCATTTCTAATGCCCAAATATGTGAGTTAGCAACTACATCTCCCTGCTTCCTGGTTACAACAGGAGGGAGAGGGTGGGTTTACAGAATTTCATAGACTTTCAGACCTCATTTGTGTGGTGGTTAAAACCTTTGGCTCTGGCTTGAGAGTAGCTTAATGTTGTCACTTGCTAGTTACCATCCCCAAGCTCTCTAAGCCGTCTCCTCATCTGTGATATGGAGATAATTGCTCTGCTTCATACATTCGTGATGATTGAATCGAATATTGTGTTCAAAGTACTGAGGACAGTATGTACACGCTGCAAGTGTTCTGTGAAGAAAGCAGTTATTCATTACAAAGTCTCCTTTTTCCATAAGTGAGTCTTTGCAGTTCTCGTTACTCATGCCAGAAGCCAGACTCGAAGTGAGGACAATCATCTGCTGGCATTTCACCTCAGAGGGCACGAAACCAAGTCCTTCACTTGTAACAGGGGGGTGTGCCAGCGGGCTGCAAGGGGAGGTGGTAAAATACCCTCATGTGACTGTACATGAAGCCCTGCCACGGCATCCACCTTGCTTTTGGCCCTATTTTCCATCATTGGACCTATAGTTGTTCTGGGGTAAGATGCAGGAAGGTAAGAGTGGGCCTGGTTGGTATAAATCTTAATTGACGGATCGACCGTCCTGCTGTCAGGCTAGAAGGGTAGGATTAGGCTAACCGAGCTTGCACTGGGGACTGGCATTAAGGACTCCTGTTTGCCCTGATTCTTTTCACTTCCCTATCTTTATGTCCTCTTTCTTTTCTGAAAGGTCAGAATAATTCCCAGCACCTTCATAAAACTTTCTCTGTTTTAAAGAAATTGTGTTTGCAGTGGTATACATCTACTCTCCAGGTCCCCAAGCAGAATTTCATAAAAAAGACCTCCTCCAGGCTCTTTTCCCAAGGAACACCCCGCCAGGCAGCACTGGGGAGCTATTGGGCTGTGCCTTTCTTTGGCTTACGACCGGTTTCATTAACAGGCATGTTCACACTTCCACCAGAACATTCAAAATAACACCCGCACAATGTGTTTAGTGTCTAGTTAATTATTAAGTCTCTGAGCTTGAATTATTCAAGCAAAATTGATTGGGTTCAACCTTCTTCCTTCTCTTTGTGTGTGTGTGTTTTTTTTTAAATAAAGATAAGTTTTCCCCTCTACTCTCTAAACAATGTGGTAAAGGTTATTATGCAAACATCAATACTCTGGACTGTGGGTGGTACCAAGTGCTAACAGAATAGGTAGAGAAAGGACTGGCAGCTTGATTCTTTTATTAAGAAATATATCTGTATCTCATTTACTGTTAATTAGCATTTATGGGGACCTAACACGTTTTGGGTTTTCTTGTTTAAAGTCTTTTTTTATAGTTACTTCCAAGTTGGATAACTAGGTATCTTGGAGCCAGTTCTGCGCTATAAAAGCAGAAGAAATTGCTTCTTTTTTTCTTGCTACCCTGACGCGTGGTCTAATGAAAGTGTGAAATTGTCTTGGCTTCACTGTTAAAAACCATGTTATGGAAGAATATTTGTTGAGAAGAGGTTCATATGTTGCTAAGTGAAAACAAGAGGCTATAAAATTGTCTTATGTATCATTTAATTAAAATTGCATTAAAAAGCCTTGAACAAGGAATGCCAAACTACTGATGTTTATCTGTTAGGAGTAAACTTTTCTTTTTGCTTTCCTATTACTTTTATAATTAGACAACACACATATAGAGACGTCACATCTAGAAAGGATTGATCTTTTGTCTGAGTCTCAGTATCAATCATGTGTCAGGAGCACGTTGGACATAATGCTGTCCTTATTTAAGCCAGGCGAGTGTCGACATGGCAAGTGGAGATTTTGCAGAAAAAAAAATTGCAATATTTTGTGAATCATAGCAACTTGAATAATTTGTGAGCTTTAATTTTTAGACTTCATTCCTAGACCTTCATTGCTAGTTCTTCCTCAACTTTCATATTAAGATGTGAACAGATGCACTTCTGGGCATCAACATAGAAAACTGCGTGATGGGTGTTGGAAAGGACTAGGAAATAATTGTAGTTTGGAGAAAGGTGATAAGGGAGATGACCGTTTTGAGGAAAAGACAGAAATGCAGTGACCCGGTTTAGTAACACATTTAAATATAGGACCTTCCACAAGAAATTTATTGAGAGAGCTCTTCTAAGACCAAGACTGGAAAACCCTGGAAGGCCTAAAATGCATCAGGGTTGGATGATTTTGCCGTTGCTGCCCGGTTGCTGCCCGGTGCCATGGGGTTGAGGGGAGGGTGTACGCCAGCGCAAACAGGGGGTGCAGGTTTGCTCGTGGTGTTGAACTGTCCTGACTCCCATCAGCTGATTCGCCTGTAGGTGGTAACCTTGGCTGGGGATAAACAGGCAGCAGCTGGAATAGTTCCGGAGAAAACCCGGTGCTCCACGTAGGGAAACTTTTGGGAATAGAGATGGGGAATTCTGTCACACACTCACGACTTGGATGGTAGCGCGTACCAGTCCGTCGTATTTGTCCTGCGAAATGACACAAGCGGCGGTGTAACTGGACACCCAGGAAATAACTCCGGAGTGCCCGAGAACTGAATTCGGGGGTGTGGGTGGGGAGCAGGTAAGGGCGGCGAGAGGCACGGTCTTCTACGGTTCTGCCGGGAGTGCAGAGCCGTCGGCCTCGGGGCCCCCTTAACCAACGTGCGTCGCAGGTGGTGTCTCCGAGGGCGAGGGAGAAGCCCCGCACCGCGGTCCGCACGAGACGCCTCGCGAACCGGGGAGCGCGGCGAGGCGGTGGCGCAGTTCCCAGCCCGCTCCCGGGCCGCCGCCGCCGCCGCCGGGGCCTCCCCAGTCCTCCCGAATCCCTGCATTCCACGCCGCCGCAGCCGCAGCCTCGCCGGCCCAGGCGGCCCCCACCCTCCCCCCAGGGTGGCGCCCGCGCCCGCGCCCGCGCCCGCGCCCCTCCCAGGGCCTGGGCTGCGCTCCGCTCGGCCGCAGAGCGACCCGGCCGGGCCGGCGGGCGGGGGCGGGGCGGCGCGGGCGGCGGGCGTGCGCGCGCCGGCGGGGGGCGCGGCCGCCATATTGGATCCGGGCGCCGCGCGCGGCGGGGACGGGAGCCTCGCGGAGCCCAGGGCGCGGGCGCGAGAGCACCGGGAAGGCGGGGGAGGGGTGGGAGGGAAAGGAAGGGAGTGGCTGCGAGCCGGGCTGCGGCAGCCTCTGCTCGCCTCGCCCGCGGCGGCAGACCCTCCTCCGGCGCCTCGGCCGCCTCCCTCCGCGCCGCGGAAAGATGCCCTTCACCCGGGGGTGTGAACGAGAGGGAGAAGTCGCTGCCGGAGCCGCCCGCGCCGCCGCCGCCGCCGCCGCCGCCCGTGTCCTTTGAATCCCGAGAAGCACCCCCGCTCCAGGGCGTCGGGAGCCTCGGCGGGCGGCCGCGGTGCGGGTGTGGGGAAGACCGGGCTGCGTGCCCGGCGCGGCCCAGGCCGGCCGACCGGCGACCACCGACATGGGGCGGGCTCGGGCGGCCAAGTAGCCGCTGCTCCCGGAGCCCGGCGCCCAGCGCCGCCCGCAGCCCGCGTTTCCAGCCCCGGCCGCGCCGCCAGCCAGGCCCCTGGGAGAAGCCGGGAGAGAAATGAAGAGTTGTCCTCCGAAGCCGTTGGAAATGGGACTGACTGCAAAGCCTTAAAAAGCGGGAGCTCGGGAGGAAAGAGGAAAAGGCTCCTCCGGGCAAGACTTGGCGTGCACCGGGCCGAGGGGGCTGCTTCAGGGACTCGCCCCCTCCCTTCCCGCTGGAGAAATCGCCGCTGATGCATCATCCAAGCGGTGGTTGGGAGGATTTGCAGCCGAATTTTTGGTTTTCCCTCCCCCTTACATACATTCTGGCCTTTTCCTGCCTTTTCTGTTTTCCTTCTTCCTGGGAAGTGAATTGCTGATGCAGATCGGACTTAATTCATTAATGATGCAACCGGATTCGTTTCAGGATTATGTTGCACGAGTTGAATTTTGAATGAAGGAGAAGAGTTCCCCCCGCCCCCCCTTAAAGAAGTGTTGACTCTTTGGTTCGTTGTACTTTTAATTATTATCTTATTTAAACATACGATTTAATTGTATTCTTTAAAATGTATCAAATATATATTTTATGGTAACTGTCCCTCAGAATATATGTATATGTGCGAAATTGAAGACGCTTCAGTTAAGTGAGGGTACCGGTGTGTTGGATGTTTAATTCAGCACCGGCATTGCGTGACAGTTGTTTGAATAACAAGTGGTTTGTTTTTAAAACCACACCTTTTAAACTTTAGGTTCAAAGAATCAGAGTAGGAGTCATTAATAATAATTTAAAGGAAAACCAGCAGAAATCGAAGCCAACATGTCTGGAGAAGTGCGTTTGAGGCAGTTGGAGCAGTTTATTTTGGATGGGCCGGCTCAGACCAATGGGCAGTGCTTCAGCGTGGAAACGTTACTGGATATACTCATCTGCCTTTATGATGAATGCAATAACTCTCCGCTGAGAAGAGAGAAGAACATTCTTGAATACCTAGAATGGGGTAAGTTTGGATTTAAAAAGAACTCCTCAGCTCGACATTATGGTTTAATTGTTAAAGCGAGTTACCATGAGTAAACTCGGGGTACATAAACGTAGGTATAATCTACAGTGTATAATATATAATATAGTATATATACTATCTTACCATAATAGGTAGTGTGTGGTGTATACATATTTAAATATATACACAATAAAAGAATAGATACGAATTATTCAAGATTTCCCCCCCTAGTTTTTGCTAAATATTTTCCCAAGAGCATGACCAGGCTACTCAAAGGCACTGTTTAATGTGGAATTTATGAGAAAGAACTGAATGTTTTTAGGTCAGCAGTAAGAGCTTATGAATAATTCTGTGATAGGCAAAAATGGATGAATGCTGGTGGTATAACAGATATTCAATGGAAAGGTATTTATCAGTGGAAACATTCGTTCCCAGACTCTGGAGATCACTCTGGAAATGGGAGGAGATATTAACATATCTTACGTCAACAGGAACTTGAAGATAGTTATCGGTGGGTTTTATTTCATCTCCATGTAGTCCAAGCAGAGGAACTAGTGAACATGGACTTGCCATAAATTGTCATGTTCGTGAGATAACATGACATAAAGATTTAAAAATTTTGTGATAGTAGTTGGGAAAGAATGCTTGGGAGCAGCTCCTGCTTGAAAGCTTGATTTACTCTACATTTAACGAAGATCTGAAATGGTTCGAGTTTTGTCTTCATTCTCCTAAATATAGAAGTGATTTGGAAGACCGACTCTAGTGCAGTGGATCAGTGATGAGAGCAGACGCTCCCATGTGACCTTCAAGCTCCAGGGCTTGGCTTGAAGTTCTGTGTCCGACGTTACAAGTCCATTTAAACATCCAGCTGTTTTCTGTTGGGAGAGTACACATCCTCACCCACACCTGTGTGGGTACAGTGGCTTTTGAAGGATATTAGCCAAAGTACTGTGTTTTGTATCTTTGAATACTAACACTTTTAGTTTGTTAAAGAGTTCTGATACAAAAATGTCTTGGTTCTCAAGTAAGCTTTATTTTACTGCAGTAAAAGTCAATGGGTGATTATTTTGTATTTTTTAATTGAAAATTTATTAAAAATTAGCTTGTCAGGTAAATCACTTAAGATTGCTTGCATTTATATATATAAATGTATATATATATACACAGTGTGCATATATATAAAAATATGAATAGTGTGGTTTTTTGAAACAGGCTACCATACTACTAACTGGGAACCTAAGAATCCTAAACCATCTTTCAAGTCAAGTGATTTCTTTCTCAAGAATGAGACAATTTTTTACTTTGGTACTGGTATTGTTATGTCTTTTATTTTTATTCGTGGAGTAAATTTTTTTTCTATAAAGTTACGTAGTTTAACATCTCATGTTTTATAAATTTAGAAAAAATTTTGTGGTTTTTGGAGCTTTAAAGAAAAGTTTCTGGTACTTTTAGAGTTTCCGTTCTTGCATAGTGGTTCGAGAAGTCTGTTCTGATTTTGATTGTCATTTAGTACCTGTTCCTTGCTTCATTATGACAAGAGAAAACCGTATGCTCAATTACCTTTTGGTATTAAGAGTTTACATAGTAGTTTTATGCTGTGAGATATTTTGCTGTATAGTATTACCAGAATAATTTATGTATATTTTCCACTGAATATGTCTCCTTGGGTTTTGTTTCATGTATACATATAGGAAAACCCCTTATCTATACATATTTAATTTAAGCCAAATAAGCCAAAAGTCATATAAATATTTGGCCAAATGCACTTTATTTTTTATTAGTATACTTGAAATAATTTCAGATCAGGGACTTTTCACAATTTAAAACAAATTAAGTTTCAGTAGTATGCTTCACATTTTATCTTTTTAAAAGTCTGATAAGACATAACAAAATGTACTCTTTTAAGAAAACTATTGTGTTTCTTAGTGGTAGAGAACAAGAGACTAGCATTTTAAAGGGATTATTGTGCACACTTCGGGGGTCAGCAGTGTATTAAGTCTCAGGCATGTTTAAGTTGGGAGTATGAGATTTTGAAAGTGGGAGTTCTTAACTACAGAAGTTTGGGTAAGGAGGAAGAAGAGAAGTGTAAGAATGGGAGAAGCTGTCGAGATGTGCCGTGAGCCGTGGTACTTCCACTATCTAAGTTATTTGAGAATTTAGGTTATTGAAGAATGCTGGTCTCTTCAATTCATTTAAGTATTGCAGTAGATCAGCTGCTCTTCATTTATGGATTCGTTACTACATTTTGGGGAAATATCCTATTTTTTTCTTGCCGCCTAACATTAAATAAAATTGATTAGATTAAGGAAGTTTCCAGATAAATTGAGGGCCATTCATTAAGTTTTGAACCATCATTATTATTTTTGGTCTGAAATGGAAATTTACAGGGATTAAATTTGATAACTTAGATTTGCCGTAATGTGGTACAGTTCTTAGTTTGAGTTTTGAAAAACCCGATATTTGCAACAGGAGAGCAGTAGTAGTCAAGTACTCTGTGCTGTATGCTGTATATTTCTGTTTGGTCTTTATGTTAATGCAGGTGTCATCTAGATATTCCTTATTTTTATGCTGATGATAGGCTTCTTTTAAAAAAGGAGTCAGCCAAGATTCTGTCTGCCTTGTTTCATTTCCATCAATTTCACTTTATTTCTAATTTATGGTCCATTTCACTTTTACATTGTTACAGTTAGCGTTCATTACAGTGTCATGATAATAAGAAAACTGACGATTCAAGTGCGGTATATGCATTTGGTAGCGTTCCTTGCTCTTGATGCTGATGGCTGGAGGGGGAAAAGAAGTTGAGCTCTGGAGAGGAAGAGGAGATTAAGCCCGTGAGCAGCAGAATTCAGGGACCAGGCTTCCTCATGGCCATAGGTCACTTTTAAATTTAATAGTATGTTTTCCAGTTACAGCCAGTAAGAACAGAAGAACTGTGTTCTGTCTCCTTTGTTTTTAAGTTGTCAAAATGATTGTGGTTTGTATGTTTGTTCATAAAATTAGAGTTTTGATGTCAGTAGTATAACCCTAGAATGTTACAGTAGAGTTGTAGAAGTAAAAATAACTTTTACATTATCAACTCTTTTGCTAGTAAGAACCAAATGAGTACATTATTCATTGACTTGGCTGCCCTCTACTTTGAAATGGGAAATTGGAATTTTAAGGAACTCTTTACCAATTTACTTAAAACATAGATGTTAAGGTAGTATTACTGAATACGAAAGAAGCATTCTGGTTATCTGTGTGTGTATAACTGGTTTTGATGCTTCCTGAATCTTGGACTTTGTAACATTTCATTTACATTAACCCTAAATAATAATAGTTTTATAGCTTATTCAGTGTATACATGCACACTAGTCTAAACAATGAATAAACTTGTTATAGAGTACATCAGCAGGTGCTATGATTTAAACTTTTCCTTTCATTAGCACAGTTTTAAAGATTATTCACATTTTTTTCTTGTTTGCGTTGATTAAGTGAGATGATGTGTTGGCGTGATCAGAAGGCTCTAAGTCTTTTCTAGGGAACTTTGGTCTCCACGTCTGCTGTTCCTTGTTATTAGCTTTTCCTGAGTAGAACTTTAAAATCATGCCAAATTGTCAACATGTTCATTTAATACAGGTGATTAAGATTATTTTTATTGTCTTGGCCGGTGTGGCTCATTTGGTTGGAGTGTTGTCCCTCTAAACTGAAGGGTCACGGGTTTGATTCCCAGTCAGGGCACGTGATTGGGTTGCAGGTTTGGTTCCCATTGGGGTGGGTTGCGTATGAGGTGACCGATCACTGTTTCTCTCTAACATTGATGCATCTCTCTCTCTCTTTCTCCCTCCCTCCTCCTCTCTCTAAGATCAATGAGCATATCTTCTGGTGAGGATAAAAAGTTTTTTGTAAAGATTTTTATTTAAATTCCCAATTAGGATCTTTATAAATAACATCAGAAATTTAGGTTGGGAACTTTATACTGTATTTCCTTTATACTAGCCACCTAATATTCTCTTTTAAGACAAATAGTGAATAAGTACAGTGATTTGATTTAACACAATGTTATTTTTAAGTATCTGTTGCTCTGTGAGTGAAAACAAGGAGGTCAGGGTTAACACCGAGAATTTTAGCAGTGTGTTTATTTTATGTGTAAATGTAAGGCATACTTGAGCATAGCAGTCTAAAAACAAATAGCATAATACATTGCAAACTTTATGAAATAGCCCATAGTTCCTAGAATTTGATTAATATCACATAGTAATCCCAGGTTATTTTATGGTAAAATAACTGACTTTGGTGCAAATTAATATTTTATTGTACTATTCTATAGCAGTCAAAGCATTTCTTCTAAAACCTTTTCTCTCTGGTGCACTATTGACAGTACATTGTGCAACATATGTAGCTCATTGATTTTCATCTTTTTGGTTTTGATTAGTTTGAAAGTCCCATCAGCATTTAAAAAATAGAGTAAAATACAGGACTTCTGGCAAGATGGAGGAATAGGTGGACGCACCGTACCTCCTCGCACAACCAAGATTAGAACAACAACAATTTACAGCTAGAATAACACTCAGAACTGATAGAGGATTTATCTGAATGGAAGTCAGACAGCCAAGAAGTTGAAGTAGACCCGTACATCCAGACTGGTAGGAGACGACGAGCCGGGCATGGGTCGGCGGCACGCGGAGGTCGGGGAAAACTTGGCGCAAAATCGGCGCGAAAGCCATCCGGCGTGCAAGAACGCAGTGTACGCAAGTGGCAGCTGGCGGACCCAGTGAGGCGGCGATTGTGGACCAGGGCAGAGCTCGCAGCCCAGGGTCCCAGAGAAGGGACTGAGGTCCCAGGAGAATGGAACTACCGCCATTGTTTCCCCCTGCCCCCACGTATAACGTCACTATCTCGCGACTGGGGTGCTCAGCCCCTGTGAACACCTAAGGCTCCGTCCCTCACAGTAACAAGAGCGACCAGACCACAAAAAAAAAAAAAAAGCAATGGCTCAAATAGAAGAACAAATCAGTGCCCCAGAACTCATCCTTTTGAGCGACCAAGAAATAGCTAACCTATCAGATGCACAGTTCAAAACACTGGTGATCAGAAAGCTCACAGAATTGGTTGATTTTGGGCGCAAATTAGATGAAAAGATGCAGGTTACCATAAAAGAGATGCAGGAAGATACATGGAGGAGAGCCAATGGTGAAGGGAAGGAAACTGGGTCTCAAAGCAATACAGTGGACCAGAAGGTAGATAGAATCAACCAAGTAGGAAAGCATGATGAAATAAGAATTCAAAAAGATGAGGAGAAGCTTAAGAGCATCCAGGACATCTTTAAACATTCCAACATCCGAATTATAGGGGTACCAGAAGGGGAAGGGGAAAAGCAACAAATTGAGCACGTATTTGAACAAATAATAAAGGAGAACTTCCCCACTCTGGCAAAGGAAATAGACTTCCGGGAAGTCCAGGAAGCTCAGAGAGCCCCAAAGAAGTTGGACCCAAGAAGAAACACACCAAGGCACATCATAATTACATTAGCCAAGGTAAAAACGAAGGAGAAAATCGTAGAAGCAGCAAGAGATAAGGGGACAGTAACCTACAAAGGAGTTCCCATCAGACTGTCAGCTGATTTCTCAAAAGAGACCTTACAAGCAAGAAGGGGCTGGAAAGAAATATTCCAAGTCATGAAAGACAAGGACCTACATCCCAGATTGCTCTATCCAGCGAAGCTCTCATTTAGAATGGAAGGGCAGATAAAGTGCTTCTCAGATAAGGTCAAGTTAAAGGAGTTCATCATCACCAAGCCCTTATTTTATGAAACGCTAAAGGGACTTATCTAAGAAAAGAAGATAGAGAAAAAACATGTATAGTAAAAGGTTAGCAAACTCACAATTATTAACAACCACACCTAAAGCAAAACCAAAAGAAACTAAGCCAACAACTAGAACAGGAACAGAACCACAGAAATGGAGGGCACATGGAGGGCTAGCAGCAGGGGGGTGGGAGGAGGAGAGAGGGGGAAAAGGTATAGAGAATAAGTAGCATAGAATGTAGGTTGAAAATAGATAGGGGGAGGGTAAGAATAGTATGGGAAATGTAGAAGCTAAAGAACTCATAAGTATGACACATGGACATGAACTAAAGGAGGGGGGGAATGTGGGTGGGAGAGGGAGTACAGGGTGGAGGGGAGAGAAGGGGGAAATGGGACAACTGTAAAAGCATAATAAATAAAATATATTAAAAAAATAGAGTAAAATAGAAAATGTCAAGTACATCATGCGCAGAAAAAGTATTGTTACAACTTGTGTTTTCTTGTAGTTCTTACTGTAGATTGGGATAAAAAATGTTTGAAACTCTTTAGCATACGTGAAGCTAAAATATGTTGGCTGTTTAACAGCGAAAAGATTATGGACATAGGTCGTTTTCTCAAAAAGCACAGACTGATGGGTTTCGTGAAGAGGAGGAGGTTAGGCAGGGACAAGATACTTGCAGAGAGAGGAAGAGTAAACACACACTGTTTTCCTGGGTTGCTACTTCGGTCTGATCTGTGAACAATTGGGTGTTTTTAATGTAGAAGAACTTAATGGACAGAGGAATTCATTTCACTCCTTTGTATTTGATGGTTCATTTCCTTTTCTGACTAGGGGCTCTTGGTGGCTGACTTCCACTGATTGTCAGAGTTGTGTAAGCTTGAATGTGAAAAATAACCCTGTGACCCATAGACATTGGTAGTAGTTTTATGGTTATGTATGCCTCCTAGTTACTTCTCATGAACTAGAGTAGACATGAGATGTAATGTTCGCTGGTTCCATAGATTTTCTCATCCCTTGTTATTCATGAAACTGCCATTGAGGGTGACGGAGACTTTGGTAGCCAAGACCAAGAATTGCTCAGCTATTTTACCGTATCTGAATGAGTCATGCAGTTCTTTCCACAGAGATTTTTGTTTCTGAGTGACCCCACTACTAGTATAGGTTATCCCAGACGGATGAATGGCTGACTTTTGTTGTCACTGTTTTTCAGATCTAGGGGATTTCCTTTTCTTCCCCACTGATACTGATCAGAGCCCTAGAGTTGCTCTTCCCAGTGAGGTGTTCCACTTTTCCTTTCTACAGTGTCCACTTCTTTTTCCAATTAGTAGGTGGGGAATGGCTAGCCCTCTGTTGTCTAACACCCCTTCCTCACCCCGCATTCTGGTGTTGCTTCATCCGCTGCGGGAGAGGGAGCACCACTCCGTCCTCTGCTGCGGGAGAGGGAGCACCACTTTGGCTTTCAGGGTAACAGGCAGAGGTTTCAAGGCAGAAGTCCTGGTTTCCCACTTCGTAGTCTCCCTATTTGCCCCTTAATTCTCCCTGGTATGAATGGTTTTTCTTCTGTTTTGGAATCAGGGCTGTTTCACTCTAGGTCCCTCTTTAGTTTCAAAATTGTTCTGGAAATCCATGGGATATTAATAGGTGCTTTGGGGAGGAGGGTAGAAGAGAAGGTTTACGTGGCTAAACAACCTTGGGAGACTATTTTAAACAACACTGAACATGAAAAAATACTGCAGGTTTTCTTAGAATTATAAAGTTTATATGATTATAGAAACATTTTTTCTTTGCAGAGTATCTGGAACATGGCTGGCAGTCAGTGTCCCATGGGATGCCCTTTGAGAAATGCCCTTTCAGTATGCCATGGTGTTCTTTGTATCAGAATTCCAAGGGTGAATTTTGAGGGAGACTGGGATACTGTGTGGTCTGGAGAGAGAATCCAGATCTGAATAAGTTATATTTTACTTAGTGGTTGTGGGCTTTTAACTGTCTCCTGTGCGATAGTCACGTGAACTAAAAAAATAAGCTTAATCATGGTAGAGTAGTAGCACAAGAGTGATACTAGTGAAAATGGCATTTAGGAGAAGCACCCTATAAAGTAGAGCAAAATTAGATATAATAATGAACCAGTGCTATTAACCTATAAAATCCTTGGAGTTACTGAGAAGTCGGTTTATGACCCTTTCTTGCTCTAATTAAACTTTTTAAGTATAGGCATTGGCTATAGGTACAGAGACTCTCACTTTATAGCTTTTGTTACTATAATTGTAACATGTTGCAAGACTATTGTCTATTTGAAACAATTTTATTCATTACCTTGTGATAGTTAAGAGGAGAGCCTCATGGGCTTACGCAATTTTAGAAACCATTGTAGTGTTCAGTATTATTTTGGTTAAGGTTACAACTTTTAGCTAGACGGTTGTTTTCAGACTCCCCCCCCACCCAGTGTGAGAACTTTACTGTTATTTTGTAACATTGTATCTGTGATGCTGTGGGTTTCAGGTGTCAGCGCCTATTAAATGTTGCTCAGGAACCAGAAAATGCAATCCTTTTATGAAAGAGAAAAGCCATGTATAATCGGTGCTGTTTCAGCACTTTGTGAGCAGTTAGAACTTTGTGACGACTATAAACTTCTATTCTGGTTATTGGAGTGGCAGATGATGATAATAGAGGTAATTCAACTTGATTGTTCAAAGACAAAAAGCTTATAGGGGGATACATGTCTTTTTCTCTTCTGAGATACATTTATTGTTCTCTGTAATTCTTCCCTAGTACCCCCCCCATTTCTCTTACTCCCAATCTAACTGTGCTCAAAAGTGCCACTTATGTGGATGAAAACATCTTTTAAAAATACATGTGAATTAGTTCAGTCCTGCGTAGTCATTTAACTCTCGGTTTTATTTCAAATTGCTTCGTCATCACTGTAGGCTTAATCAATGAAAAAAAGAAAAGCCTTCCATTCAGCTTTATTCATAGTGATAAGACTTAAATTTACACAGAGTTTCAGTGGTGAAGATCCGTAAGTGGAACACCTCAACCTGATCTATTTCCGTTCTGAGTCAGTACACTGGTAAAGAGTGGGGGCTTTGGATTCCGACGGACTCGGATTATTAGCTGGATGATTTAAGCAAGTTATTTAACCTCTTTTATCGTCTGTGAAAAATGGACATAATAGTAGTAGCTTATTTTGCCAAAAGTTTGGAAGTTGGTTTAGGATTATTCCTTCTCTGGTGATTTATAGTTTTATTTTGTCAGTTTTTCCCCCAATCTGTTTTTTAAGTTTTTTTGTGAAGCCTATGGTAAAAGAACTACAATGCTATTTTTTGGTAAAGTTTAGTTGGAATGTGTAATGCAAAGATGTAAATAACTTTATTTCACTTAAAATAATGAAAAATTAGTGATGTGTCGCCAACTTCGGACTCTGTGGACTAAAGGTTACGCAGTATCCATACATGCCTGTTGTGTGGTCTTACAGTCAGTGTGAAGAAAATACTCATTGCACACTGGTGCTTTCTAAACTGTATATTTTGAGAGGTAAAGGTGAATATTCTGAGAGTTAAGAGTTCAGTGGATAGGAAAGACTGAGAAAAACAGC
Source organism: Phyllostomus hastatus (assembly GCF_019186645.2). Classification (NCBI taxonomy): domain Eukaryota; kingdom Metazoa; phylum Chordata; class Mammalia; order Chiroptera; family Phyllostomidae; genus Phyllostomus; species Phyllostomus hastatus. The sequence goes on from NW_025333607.1 coordinate 11,687,871, forward strand.
TCATTGCTTCCCTCTGGATGTTATTGTACAGAGCACATTACCATAGTAAAAGTTTTTTAAAGTTTTGCAGTATAGGAACCTCTTTAACTTTGTTTCACCTAGAATTTGCCTAAGTCATTTGACCTTTTGTAAGAGGAACAGCTGGTTTGCAAAGCTGTTCCTGCTAACCTAGCGATGTTGTTTTCAGTAGAGTTCAGTCGTTTTCAGACCCAGTTACCTCTCTCACAGAGTTGTGCAGAATTGGAGAGAGAGAGACGGTCCTGGCTGTGAAGTGGAGCACAGCGATCTGGACTTTACGAGGGTTTTGCAGGAGCAGTGCAGCTCTTCCGACAGCCAGAATCCCGTCCTCGAGTATCTGGCTGACTGGGAGGGGATGCCCCAGGTTGACTCAGATATTGCTAAAACCCATCAAGCTTTACTTAGAAGTGCTCTGTCCTAAGCTTAAAAAAAAAAATACTTGTTTGAAAAGATTAAGAAAAGCCCACAGTGGCCAAAGCCCCATTTTGAAATTGTATTGCTTGCTAACTATGGCCTTTCCCAGGCCAAAAATCATAACTAAGAAACATTTAAAAACAAACTGAAAGCTCAGGTATGTGGTGGAGCTGAAATATTGATAATGATTACCATAAAGTTTTTCCCTCTTCCTTACGTATAAAGATTTTCCTAGAGTTTATGGTTTAAACCACAATAATATTAGCAAGTGTGGTGTTTCTGTTGCTGCCTTTTTGCTGCATGCCTTACCCATTTCTGACTGATGCGTGCTAAGCCGGCAGTTTTTTCCAGGAGTCATGGCTGTGTTGTGTTGTTTGAGGTTGTGATTAAGTGGTCATATAAAACATATGTAAATATATATAATATATAAGTATTATAGTATATATTATATTTTATATATTCTTTTGCCTGTGTTCCTGTGGGAATCCCAGTTAAGTATAGCAGCTCTTGGTTATCCCGATTTTACTCGACCTCTGTTTGCACGTGGCTCAGTTGATTTGTCTGGATTAAAGGTACCTAAATGGATTCCATCATTCCTGGATCTTACTGGCCTTACCCCCCACCCCCCGCAGTTACTGCTGAGTAATCTGTAGCCTCATTTTTACATGTGCCCGTCGACTGAAAATATTGTGAATCCTACCCGTCCAGGGCCTTTGTTTAGTAGAAGACTTTTACTAAACATGATGCTCGGTTCATGTCAACATCCTGCTTAATATCTTACTGGTAGCTTTCAGAATGACTTCGAAACTCCTCAGGGTGGCGTATGAGTTTTTAATGATACAGTCCTTGTCTGTGTCCCTAATCTTTTTCTTTACTTTTAGAAAATCTAAAATTTACAGAAAACTTGCAAGTGCGATATGTTTTCCCTTCTGAACCACTTGAGAATGAGTTGCCTCCTTGATGCCCTGTCGTTTCTAAATATGTGTGTGTATTTTCTACATTCCTTTGATAATCATATGCAACTATAAAAATCAAGAAATTCATACTACTGATACATGGCTATAATCAAAGCCTTAGTCCTAATTCCAGTTTGTTAGTCGTCCTGATAATATACTTATAGCACAGGATTCAGATTAGAATCACATGTTGCATTTGGATGTCATGCCTTAGTGTCATTCATTCTGGACCAGGTCTTCTGATTTTTCTCAACTTTCATGACTTGGACACTTTTGAAGATGGCAGGCTTGTTATTTTGCAGCGTTTGTAGTAACCGTAACCCTTTTCCAGGTGGGAGGAGGGAGAGAAGTGGCCTCTCTAACCCTCTCAAGAGGAACAAGATGTTTCCTTACGAGGAAACACTCAGAACAGCTCCTCTCCAGTCTCAGTGCCCACAGTTAGGAGTCACGTCTGCTCCTGAGCCAGTCATTGCACTGGTGGGACTATGGGATACAGGAGCCCTGTAAGGGAAGTGCAGATGACAATGGCAGGGCTCGGTGTGAGATACGGGAGTGGACTCTGGGTAAGCCGCACACGGCCTCACTGCACTTGGCATTGTGGTTTCCAGTTTACTCATAGCACTTCCCTTTAGGAATTGCCAGTGCTTCAGTAAAGTTTTATGGGGCTTTCATCTTTTCCCTGACCACCCTTAAGGAATGCCTTCCCTACTATGTGGTTTTGATTTAAGGATTCTGAGCCAGCATTATTGTGTGGAAGACAGAAAGGATGCATGATAGATAGCTCTAATTCCATTTTAATTTAAAATTGCAAATGACCATTGCAAAGGTACTTTTCCCAACCATGCCATCTTTTGTTGGCTTGCCCCTCTCTTAATGCCTGTAAGCTTTGTTTATGGTGTTCATGTTTGACAACCAATTGACTTATCTTGGATTATTAATGATCTTTTCATACATGTCATACCAAGGATCATGTCTTATTGTATCTCTAACGCAAATTCCAATGTGTCTTTATTGCTAGTGATACCTGCAGAGGTGTGGGCCAGGAGGTCTGTTTAAAGTCAATTTAATAAATACTTAATGTGCACAATAAATATCATGTGTAATGGAGTGTGGGAACAGTAAAGACAAACAACTGTGGTTTCTGCCCTCAAGGGATTCAGCGGAGTTTGGGACGTGCATGAAAAGGGGCACAGGGGGAAGATCACTGTTGATAAAGGAGAGCGGGGCGTGGACAAGGATCAGTCCTGGAGGAGGCGTGTGAGCCGTCCCGAGGGCCGTGATGTTTCATGAGTTAGAGATGGGAGGGGGCATTTTAGATGGAAGGAAATAGTGGAAGGCAGGGATGGAGGCAGCGAAGCTCAAAGGCATGTTGGCGGAGCAGAGTGAGGGGGGGATGGGAAGTGGGGTTGGAATGGAGAGTTGGGGCGTTTCAGCTGGCTTATTACATCATTTGAATTGGGCTCTGTAGGCACTGGGAAGCCACTGAATATGTATTTGTTTTTAAAGCAAGGAGACTTGGGAATTGCTTTCTATCAAAGCACCAAAGCTTTAAGGCTTGCAGTCTTTTGCTATGATAGAATGTTTTGTTAGTATCCACATTAATTCATTTTAGCAGATGTTTATTCCATACCTTTTCTGCGGTAGGTACCAGTTCCCGGAGATACAGCGATGAACAAGGCAGGCGGGGCATCTGCTGTCATGGTGCTTACCTCATAGCTTGGGAGAGTCAGGAAATAAACATGTAAATAAATAGGATTATTTTGGGTATTGGTAACAGTCGTAAAGAAAATAAGCATATGACATAATAGTGTTTTGGGTGGTAATTTAGATTGGTCGGTTATAGGATGAAGTCTGTGGTTTTGGCCTGAGGAACCAGGTGAATAACAACGTATAATATTTATTATTTACTGCATGTCAGGCACTGTCTGAGCAGTTTTCATGGCTTATCTTATTTAATCATCACCCAAGAAGGTAGCATTATCCCCATTTCACAGATGAGGAGACTGAGGCACAGTTCTGCATTCCCATAGCTAGTAAGCGGTGGTACCAAGGCCCAAATCATTTGATTTGAGAGCACACAGTCTTAGCTGCAGTCACTCAGTTGTACTGCCACCGCTGAGATAGAATTATGTGATGGGCGGACTGTGGGGGTGGGGGGTGAGAATGAAGAAATCTGCTTTGGTATGTGAAGTTTGGGTAGTAGGCAGTTCATATGCAACCCTGAACGTACATTAGTTTTTAGTAAGGTTAGGACTAGAGATACAAATTTCAGATTCATCAGCTTATAGGTAGGTATAACCACGGGACCAGATGAGACTTCTTAAAGAAAATGTGTCATTAGGAAAGAGACAAGGGCCAAGAGTTGACTCTTGAGGCATCCAAAATTTACAGCTTGAACAGTGGAGGAGGAGCCGGAATGGAGAGTGGCCGGTGAGGGAGAAGGAAACCCGGAGAAGATTGATTGTCAGGAGGCAAAATGAGTTTCAGAAGAAAGGAATATCGCATCTGGTGAATGGGTCTAAAATGCAGGCAAGAGCCAAGTGGAGTCGAAGGAGGAGCAAATGGAAGCAAAGTGCAGCCACGGAGGTGGCTCTTCAGACAGGTTTCTGTGTAGTGTGGAGCAAGGGGGGTTGGTAGCAGGTGTTGGAGGGGGGCCTGGGTTAGGGAGGTTTCCAAGCGTGGGGGGAAATGATGGTTGATGAAAATGATACAACAGGAGAGAGAAATCTGGGGAACATAAACACAGGGGTTGGGCTTTGATCGGAGCCTGGTGCTTGCTTTCTGTTGTTTTGTTTGTTTCTGTAGTAGACAGGTGGAGGACAAGGTTAGAGTTACAGGTGAGTTGGTAGGTTTTGCGGTGGGAAGATAAAGCAGTCATTTCTGATTGCTTCTATTATTTCAGTAGTTTTTAAGACAGTAATCTGATGAGAGTGTTGGGAGGTGTTGGGATTACTGGAAAATTAAAAAAAAATTAAAGATTTTATTTATCTTTAGAGAGAGGGGAAGGGAAGGAGAAAGAGAGGGAGAGAGTTGGTCTCTCATATGTGCCCTGTCTGGGGACAGGACCTGCATTGCAACCCAGGCACATGCCCTGACCGGGAATCAAACTGGCCACCTTTTGCTTTGCGGGACGATGTCCAACCAACTGAGGAGATGTGTGTGTCAGGGTTCCTGAGACCACCCCCAGTTTAGGTGTTTCACTAGGAGGCTGAGGGGCTAGGGCTCTGAACCTACTATTAAAATAATAATTTTCAGAAAATTACTGTTATTATCCTAAGCAAATCAGTGTTGTATTTCCTCGTTTGCTCTGTGTCAGCAGAACTCTTTTCTGCCTGATGGCTGTGGTGCTACCCAGAACTGGTGGGTTCCCTCTCTCTCCCTTTTTTACTAAGGGCGTGTCCAGGCTGGAGTTACTTAAGTTTGGGTCTCCTGAGTGTCTGCACAGTGCTCCATCCCACTCCTCCGCCCCCCCCCCCCCAAGTTGGGATACTTGCAGAAGCTCTAACTCTGGGTGGAGGGTGGAGGGTGCTTAGAGACAGGATTGCTGCCTGGTGCTCAGGGCAGGGCCCCGAGGTCTCGCTTGCCCTCGCTCAGTGCAGGCATTGGGCGTCTGCCACAGGGGACGCCCCAGCCAGAGGTGGACAAGCCTGTGAGCTCTGGCCTGCTTCTGGGAGTCCTGGGAGAGCTGCTTTTGAGGGCCTCGTGCCTACTGGACCTCGGGATCCAGGACAGGAGCCCTCATCCAGCATCACAAGGCCTGGGACGAGCCTGGTGGCCCTTGGCTGGCTGACTTTGGCCCAAGGTTAGGGAACTTGGTCTGGTGATACCCTTGAGAGCTGTATTCCGAGAAGCCCTGGAGTTCCCCAGGCATGTCTGGGCTGGGAAGTCAGGACTAAAAGGTAGGCTGAGGGGCCAGGCCTCAGAAGCTATGACCTCCACCAGGTTCTGGGTTAAAACCAGAGTAGCCAATCAGGAAAGAGAGTTCTAATGATTAAAAGGACTTCTGAAAAGCTAAAGAAAGAAAAATTTAACTGCAGCATTAAAGGGGTTCTGATAGGGCACCAGACTGACCGCCATAGTTTAGTTTGGCCTGGGTACTCACGGGGCTCCAACTGTCCACACCCCTACATGCTGTGTTGGTTTGGGGTACGGCAACTGGAATTTGGGAGATGTGGCGAGGGGGCCGTCGGCAGGCCTGGCCCTGTGTCGGACCGTGGAACAGGCACTAACTAGACAGCTCCTGATGAAGCTTGGCCACCAGTAGCAGCAGGTCTGTTGCAGGTCTGTTTCAGGGGACCACAGAGGCAGTTCTGGCCTGGAGAGACGGTTCTGACACCCTGAATCGGTTCTGACACCCTGAATCGCTGTGCTGAGATCAGCTGCCGGCCAGCTTACCTTGGAGTGAGAGGAAGTGGGGGAGGGCCGAGAAAACAAGCAAAGGAGCCCCGGCCTGGGCAGCCCTCCTCCCTCGGTGCAGATGGTCCCTGTCGGAAACAGCTGCCAGGGTGGAGTCCCTTCTTGGTGTCATCATCCACTTGCACCCGAGAGTCGGCTAATGAGAATCAGATTAAAAATTTGTGTTCCAACATAAATGGTCAGTTTCACTTTGCAAAAGTCTGTTAAATCTCAGGATCATGCTCATCCAGCGTAGTAGTCTTCAAGTGGAGTTCTCTGTACTGTGCATGAGGACTTCCCAAGGTGTGTGGGTACATGCGCTTTTGTGGGAATCGAGTTCCCGATTCTCAGCTTCGCTAAGGGCTCCTCTCTGAAATCCGGCCGTCAGAGGACACTCTGAAGCCTGCCGACTTTCTCTCCCACTCCCATTTCCCAGTTGCCCGCCGCCCGCCGCCCGCCTCCCGCTTTATGAAATAGAGGCATCCTTCTTACGGGTCTCACAGCTTGCTGTGGTGGTGCATTGCTTCTGGTTGTGAGACTCTCCTGGGCACCCCACAAAAGGGGCTGTTTGGGAACACGTATCTCCCAGGGGAGGGCCCAGAGAAAAGGCTCCTGTAAAATGCACTAAGGCAGGCGTTGCACCAGCTTACAGACGAGGGGTAAAGCTCTGTCATCCATCTTTCTGAAAACTCTGAAGCAAAAACGGTTGATACTGGGCTATGTAAGAACACATTCATTTGAATTAAAAATTAAAGTCAGACTTTTTCTAACAGAAAATAAGTCATATTTTTGCTGATTGGTTTGACAGCGAGGACTGGCTTTACCATTAGATTATATGGTGGACATTTCCCATAAATTTTCATAAATTCCAGGTTTTAATGGAATTCTATTTAAAGCACATACGCAATATGAAATATGTTGGAAATTACATCATTTACAACCATTAAACCTATAATTAAATATTTGAGGTATAATTTAAAAATGTTCAGGGGAGTATGTTGTTTTTCCAAAACCTTTGTAGAGACGTCTGTGAACAAAAATACTTCATGACCACTGCCAGAGTGTTGTATTTAGCAAAAAGCTGGGTTATAGGCTCATTGGAGGGGACCCAGCTTTGAACTTGTCCCTGGCAATATTGGCTTTAGAAGTTACTTTAAAAACCACTTAGGTTTTATCCAGTGTATCTGTTCCTAGTTTTTTAAGAGGTTTTAAGTTTTTTGTTACTTTACTATAAGTGAGTGTAGAATTTTATCTTTTTTTGCATTCGTTGAGGTAATCATATGATTTTTCATCTTTATTCCATTAATGAGATTGACATTGAAGTTTGAGTATTGAATGCATCATGCGTTCCTGGATTAAACCCAACTTAGTTGTGATATAATAGATATTATGGACTTGATTTACTAGTGCTTTGATTATAAACTTTTGCATTGTGTACGCAAGAAAGATTAGCCAGTAGTTACATGGTCTGTGGAAGATTTTAGTATCAGGAATATGCTGGCCTCATAAAACAGTTTGGAAAGTATTCCCTCAGGTGATGCTGGTACCATTTCTACCTTAGATATTTGAAAATTTGGAAGAATTCAATGACAAATTTATCTCGTCCTGGAGGTTTCTTTCTGGAAAGATTTTTCATTAGGGATTCAGTTTCTTATTAAATGTAGAATTAGTTAAGGTTTCTATTACTCTTTGTTTCATTTGACAAGTTGAGTTTTTATAGGGAATTGCTTACTTAATTTTAAAATTTATTGGCATAAATTTGTTCAAATTAATAATTTTCTATTTACTCTTTTGTTGTGCACATTTTTATTTCTAATGTAGCTTATTTATGTCTTATCTTTCTTGATCTTTCTAGAGATGTGGCAGTCTTGTCGAAGAACCAATGTTTTGTAATGTTGATTTTTTTCTTCTATTTTTATACTACTGTTCTGTTTTAAATGCTTTCTAATTTCCTGTTTCTATTTTATTTTCAATACTGGGTTGGTCAGAGGTATGTGTTAATATCCAGTGTTTCTGTTGTGGTGGTTGTGTCCGTGTCCACCAGACCTGGCTTGTTGTTAGATTGTTCAGATTTTCATCTGCTTCACCTATCAGTTACACAAAATGTGTACTGAAGTTACCTATTTTGATGGGCTATTTGCCATTTTTTCCGTACAATGGCGTCAATTTTGCCTGTTGTACACTTTGAGGCTAGATTAAGTGGGTGCAGTGTCGAGTTGGTGTATTTCCCTGATGAATCCCTCTTTTTATGTACTGACTGCCATCTTCTAGTGAGGATTTTCGCCTTAGGGCTCCCCCCTTTTCTCTCATTAATATAAAAAATGCAGCTTTATTTTAGTTATTTGTCTAGTTTATCTTTTTTATTCTTTTATTTTCATTCCTTCTGTATTTGTGTTTGGGGTTTTTTTTTTTGAAAAGTATGTAACTGAATTTTTCTCCCTCAGTGTGAAATCTTTGTATTTTCACTGCAGTGTGCAGGCCATTTATATTTATTGTAAACAGATTTATTTGGATTTACTCCCACCATATTTATCTTTTTTAACTTTTAAAATATTTGTTTTTCCATATGTTTCCACTATCTTTAGGATTAATTCAGTATATTTTTCTGAATCATTTTCTCCTCTACTTGTTTGGATGACATACACTCTATTTCTTTTCCTTTGGAGGTTAGCTAATTGAAACTTCCACATGTTAGTTATCAAGGTGTAAAGTCTTTTCTTCTTCTCCCAAGGATCCTCTTTTGTGATCCCTAGTCTCTATTTAATTGGGAGGTTAAGCTTGAATCAGATACTGTCTTCTAGATCATAGCTATTGTAAGGTATGGGGAAGGGAGAGAATTTTAGTAGTTATTTGGCCATTGGGTTCCTCTTTTTTACTCCTTACACCCCCTTCTGCACCATATATTAATGACTTTTATAAGAAATACACAGTGCTAGAAACCCAAGTATGTCTAATTCCACAGACATTCTGTGACCCTTCTGTCACAGAGTCATGGTGGGGGGATCCCTCCCTGCTCTTCCTCCTCCCCTTCGCTCCCTCTTCCCTGGTCATTGTCTTCTTCCCCATTCTCCTTCTGCCCCCTCCCTTTCCTGCATGTGTGCATATTTGAAGCCTGTTAAGGCAAGTTCCTCCACGCAAACAGTCTTCTCTCTGTGGCTGTGCAGTTCCAAAAGCTTTGGGTCATTTATGCTTTTTTTCTCGTTCTCCATGATGCTCACCTCCTTGAGAATTCATAGGAAACTTGGAAAAGTGCTGTCAGTGTTCCACTGTTAGAGTGAACTGTGCCCCAATAGTTAATGGAGGTTCAGGACCACGGACAGATGTACGCGTGCCACCTGTCTGTCTCACAGCCACACGTTTCTGCAGGCTAAGATGTTATTCTGAAGTCTCCACTGTTCATCCTTTTTTCCATTTTAGGTTGAACTCCTCCCCATTTTTATCAGTCATCTTATAACCAGTTCTTGACTGTTTTTGAAGTTTTCATCTCATCTTCTTCTAAAGTACTTACCTTAGCAGTAGCTTTGAGTTATAGGTTTGTCTCCATAAAGAAACTAAGAATTAGATAGGTTAAGAAACTTATCCTGCAGTACACAGCAATTCGAGTGTAATCAGGTTTGGAACTCAGGTTTTTCTGACGGTGAAGACAGAACTCTTAACTTCTTGATATACTTGATTTAAAGCTTTTTAAATGTGTTTTATTTTATTTATTTTTAGAAAGGAAAGAGGGGAGAGAGGGAGAGGAACATCAATGTGTAGTTGCCTCTTGTGCGCCCTCTACTAGGGACCTGGCCTACAACCCAGGCACGGACCCTGACTGGGAATCAAACCAGTGACCCTTTGGTTAGCAGGCTGGCCCTCAATCCACAGAGCCACACCAGTTAGGGCTTTAAATGTGTTTCAAATTGATTTATATTTAAAAATTATCTACACACTGCCCCATTTCTATTATGGTGTTCTTTTTTCTTACTACATTGCAAGAGCTCTTTGAATTTTAGGGATAGCAACCCTTTGGCTATTATAGTTTACAAATATTTTCCCTGTTTGTAGTTTATTTTTATTTTAAACTTTAATACAGTATTTAAAAAATAAAACTTTGAAATTTTGTTAAATCCTTCTGTCTTTTCCTTTTGGGGTTTTGCTTTTGGCATCCTGATTAGAAAAGTTCTTCCTTATCCCTTGAACATAAAAATATTCTATTCTGTTATTCTTATGGTATATGTAGATTGTTTTTTAGATAATCTACCTATAGTTGAACTGATACTTTTAAAGCACATGTAAATGGCTTGTAAGGCAAGATCCTTTCTATTTCTTTTTAAATGTTTTCTTGGCTCTTCTCCTACATTTATTTCTTACAGATGACTTTAGAATCATTTTGTTAAATTTTTTTTTCTTTCCAAAAGTCTAATTGAGCAGAAGTGCTTTAAAAAAAGTATAAGTGGCCAACTTTTTTCACTTTTATCATATTTTAAGAATATAGAATAGTTTATAACTACCATTTTATAGTGGTATTCTCACCAGCTGCTGAATGGAAATAAATTTGAATAGTATCTGTATTTGTTTTCTATTTCTTTGAGTTTTATTTCTCATAGAACTTATGTAAAAATTCCTGTGAATACGTTACCACTAGTGGTGATGACAAGGTACTTGAAAGAAGGTATGAGATGAGATCAAATCTGTTTTCCATTTCTAGCATGGAGGCTGGTACTGAATAGGTACTCAATAAAGAATTAAATGTAGAGTTAAATGATTAATAAAGACTTTATTTTGGAGAATTTATGGGTCTCAACATTATAGGATTGATCAAATCAGGGATGCTAATATATTCATTAATATATAAGAGACAAGATAGATGAACTAGAATGCTAGTTCAGCAATTTACACTGAAATATCTATCAAGCATTGGAGTCATTTCTGTCAGCCCCACTGATGCTTTTTCCCCCTGCAGTAAAAGTTTTATCAGAAGTTTGGAACTGAAGAATGCAGTCGGAGTAAGGATAGTTCCTCTCTAACTGATTGAAGTTCTGGTGTCCATGATAGGAAGGGCATGGCGAGTGGATTGATGCCTTGTTCACTGGCCAGCACCCCCGTCCGTTGTGCATGAGAGACTGCCACTGCCCAGGCTTCTCTCTCACAGACATTCTCAGTGTCTTCCTTCCAGACACTCTCTTCCTTTGGCTGTTCGATGATTTTAGCATCGGATCTTGCCCTGAATAGGAGCGGTTATTTTAAACTGTACAGGTTGTATATGGACACGTTAATTTAAACCATTCAAACAATATAGAAGTATATTTAACATTTTCTGAGCCTTTGCATATGCTAGGTATCAAGTATTTTCTTATCTAATTGTAAAACAGCCCATTGAAGGACTCGAACAGATACTTGTACACCAAAGTTCATAGCAGCACTAAAAAGTGGAAATAACCCAAGTGTTCATTTACTGGTGAATGGATGAAAAGACTGCAATATATATAGTAACTTTGAGGTCATATAGCTAATATGTGACAAACCTTAGCCTTGAACCTAGGTCTTTCTGCCCTCAGACTACATATTTTCAACCAACTATTTCTCTGCTTTCAGTAATAAAAGTGGAAGTCCCTCCTTTTCAAATCCGATTTCAATCTCTTTCACAGAAGTTGGCCTGTGTCCTTGTAGGCCTTTTTCCTGTGCATTCACTGAAGTATTCATATCCATGTACAAATGTGTACCACTTTTCCTCCATTTTTTTTTTACACAAATGCAATGATTTCCTTTCTTCCTCTCCCTCTCTCTCTCTCTCCCCCCCCCCCCTTTCCCTTCTTCCCCTTTCTCCCCTTCTTCCCCTTCCTCCCCCCACCCCGTTCCCAGAAGTTTTGCAATACTGGGTCAATGCATGGAGTGAACTGAGCAAGCTCCTATTCCATCTCCCAGCTCCAAAAATCCTTATAATATAATGTCCTTGGATAGAGGACATATCAGATATTAAACTGGTAAGAACAGGTACTAGATCTTAGCCAGAATGCTGAAAAGTGATCAAGTGGCATTAATTAATCCACAATGTTGTATAACCACCACCATTTCTAAAACTTTTCTTATCACTCCAAAGAGGTATTCTGTACCATTAAGCAATAACTCCTTATTGCCTCTCTCCCCCTTTTTTCCAGCCCCAGGTAACCTGTAATCTAGTTTGTATTTGTGTGAATTTGTGTAGCTTTACAGTGGTGAGTATGCACAGAGTTAATACAGAGTTAATAAAGTCATTGTAATCATTATGACCGGCATGCCTTTTTCCAGATGAACAACTATAAACCTACTTTTGTTTACCCCTGTATTTCATATAAACAGAATTATACATTGTTTATTTATGCCTGGCTTATGTCATTTAGCATAATGTTTTCAAAATTCTTCCATTAGGAGCATGCATCAAACTTTCTAAGGCTGAATCTTATGTCATTATGTGTATATACCATGTGCTGTTTATTGATGATGGACATTTGGGTTATTTCCACTCTTTGGCTATTGTGTATAATGCTGTTATGAATACTAGTGTACAAGGATCTGTTTGAATTTCTCCTTTTCAGTTCCTCTGGGTATATATCTAGGAATGAAATTGCTGGGTTTTAAGGTGAATCTATGTTTAGCTTTTGGAGGAACTGCCAAACTGTTTTCCAAAGCAGCTACACCGTTTTACATTCCCACCAGCAGTGTATGATGGTTTCAGTTTCTCTGCATCCTTGTTAACATTTACTGTTTTCTGTTTATTTTATTTACTTTTTGGTAGATATCATGAGGATATAAAGTGATATCTTATTGTGGTTTTGGTTTGCATTTCTCTAATTTTTGGTGATGTTTAGCATCTTTTCATGTGCTTCTTAGCCATTTTTTTAATCTTTGGAGAAATGTTTGCCCATATGTGTGAAAGCTCATTTCGGGGTTTCTGTTTTGTTCTATTAGTCTGTATGTGTATGCTTACGCCAGTGCCATGCCGTTTGGAATTACTGTAGCTTTGTAGTAGCTTTTGAAATGAGAAAGTGTGAGGCCTTCAACTTTGTTTCTTTTTTTTTCCCCCTCAAAATTGTTTCGGCTATTCAGGGTCCATTGGGAGTCCATATGAATTTTAGAATGGGGTTTCCTATTTATGTAAAAGATACCACTGGGATTTTTATAGGGATTGCACTGAGTTTACAGATCAGACAGGGGTTGCATTGAGTCTGGAGAGTGCTTCTCCAGAAGCACTGTCATCTTGACAACGTGAAGTCTTTAACTACAGATATGGGGTGTCTTTCCATTTATTTAGGTCTTTCATTCTTAGCAATATTTGTAGTTTTCAGTGTATAATTTTTTATCTCTTTAGTTAAATTTATTTCTGCTTTATTCTTTTGATATTTCAAGTGGATTTTAAAAAACCCAGGTAGTTCATATCGAGTGTATGAAATTACAACAGCATTTTTTGAAAAGCAGATTTATTGAGATATAATGTGTACATCATATAATTCACCCATTTAATGTCTAGCTTAATGTTTTTAGTATACTCACGAGTTGTGCCTCCATCACTTCAACTTAATTTCAGAACAGTTTTATTACCTCCTGAGGAAACCCCACGCCCATCGGCAGTCCCTGCACATTGCCCCTTCCCCCGGCCCTAGTGACAGCTTCATCTCCGCAGCTTTGCCTATTTCATGTAAGTTGGTGGAATCATGTAGGAAAGCAAAAATAAGTGCAACTGATTTTTGTTTGTTGATTTTATATCCTGCAACTTTACTGAATTCATTTACTAGCTCTAACAATATTTTTTTTGTATATTCCTTAGAGTTTTCTACATGTAAGATCATGTCATCTGCAAACATAATTTTCCTTCTTTCTTTTCAATTTGGATGCCTTTTATTTTTCTTTCTTACCTGCTGGCTGTGGCTAGACCTTCCAGTGCTGTTTTGAATAGAAATGGTGAAAGTGGGCATCATCGTCTTGTTGCTAATCAGGGTCAAAGTTTTCAGTCTTTCCCCACTGAATATTCTGTTAGCTGTGGGATTTTCATCTGTGGTCTTTATTCTGTTTAGGAATACTAGGTTGCTGATTTTTTTTTTTAATCATTAAAGTGTGTTAAAAAGGTGGGTGTTTAATTTTGTCAGGTGCTTTTTCCGCACCAATTGAGATAATTGTGAGTGTTTTAGTGTGTTGTCAGACTTGTGTTTCAGTCTTTTCTGATAGGTTTTCAGCTGCCCTTTCTTTTTGCTCTCTCTCCCTCTATCTCATTTCAGTATGTGAGGTCAGTTCTTGATTTAATGCCTTGGCTTTAAGATTTTAAACATTATTAGGTGGTGTGAACTGGAGCATCCTTAATACAGACTTCCACTCAGCTGTGCCCAGATAGATTATTTCTGAGAATGTAAGTGATCTTCTCTTACTCAGTTAAAATCTTAGTATAACTGATAAACAGATGAGAGAAAGTCAAGGAACTTTTTAAAAAAAAAAGATTTTACTTACTTTTAGAGAAAGGGGAAGGAAGGGGGAGAGGGAGAGAAACTCATTGTGAGAGAGAAACAGATTGATTGCCCCTTGTACATGTCCAACCACAGACTGAACCCACAGCCCAGTCAAGTGCCCTGACCAGGATCAAACAGGAGACCCTTCCCTTTGCAGGATGATGCCCAGCCAACTGAGCCACACCTGTCAGGGCTCAAGGAACACTTTTTTCACATGTTTTCTGTAAGTACAGTAGTTTCCCTTATCCACAGTATCACTTTCTGTGGTTTGGCTTTCTGTAATTTCAATTACCTGTGGTCAGCTGTAGCCTGAAAATATTAAGTGGAAAGTTTCAGGAGTAAACAGTTTGTAAGTTTTGAATTGTGCACTGTTCTGATAGTGTGATGAAATCTTGCCCCATCCACCTGGGATGTGAATCATTTCTTTGTCCAGTGCACTCATGCTCTGTGCACAACATATACCACTGGTCTCTGAGGCGCCGAGCAGCTGTCTCGGCTCTCAGATGGACCGTAGAGGTTACAGTGCTGGTGTTCAAGTCACCCTCATTTTGTTTACCAGCGGCCCCACAGGGCAAGGGGGATGGTGCCGGCAATTCAGATATGCCACAGAGAAGTCATAAAGTGCTTCCTTTAAGGGGAAAGGGGAAAGTTCACGACTTAATAAGGCATTTTATCATCTCACATTATCACAGGAAGGGTGAGTACAGTACAGTCATATACAGGGTCTGGCACAAATACCGCCCCTTTTTTACGACATAAAATCTTTTATTACAAAATCATAAACATGTAATTCTCAACAATAATATCACACGCACTCATACCATGTGACTTGTTAGGTGAAACCTTCCGATTGCCGTCCATCTCGTGTGAGACATTACCGCACGCTACCAACCACACTCAGTGGCATTACTTCTGCTGGACCTGTATTTTGAGAGACCACATTTACATAACTTTCATTGCAGTACACTGTTACAATTGTTTTTTTTTAAGTGTCTGCATTCTTTCTTTTCTTTTTTTAATTTTATTTTAATCATTGCTCAAGTACAGTTTTCTCCCTTTTACTCCCATTCCAGCCCACCCACCCAACCCTCCCCACTTCCCCCCCATTACCACCCTCCCCCTAGTTTTTGTCCATGTGTCCTTTAAATTTGTTCCTGTAAACCCTTCCCATTCTCCCCTGAAATTCCCTCTTCTCTCCCCTCTGGTCACTGTCAGCCTGTCCTCTATTTCAGTGTCTTTGACTATATTTTGCTTGTTTGTTTGTTTTATTGTTTAGGTTCCTGATAAAGGTGAGATCATATGGTATTTGTCTTTCACTGCCTGGCTTGTTTTGCTTAGCATAATGCTTTCCAGCTCCATCCAAGCTGTTGCAAAGGGTAGGAGCTCCTTCTTTCTTTCTGCTGCATAGAATTCCACTGTGTAAATGTACCACAGTTTTTGGATCCATTCATTTACTGATGGGCATCTAGGTTGCTTCCAGCACTTGGCTATTGTAAATTGTGCTGCTATGAACATCGGGGTCCAAAGGTTCTTTTGTATTGGTGTTTACACTGTTATAATTGTTGTGCTTTATCATTAGTTGTTATTACTCTTTTACTGTGCTGATTTGTACATTAAACTTCGTCACAGGATGTACAGTAGAGGGAAAACAGAGCATGTAGAGGGTTTGGTGCCGTCCACGGTTCCCGTGTCTGCAGGGGCCTTCGGACCCCTGTGGGTGAGGAGCTGGTGCATGCGAGTCAGCACCTGTGTCCTCAGAGTGACGGCGTCCTCCGCGATGTCTTTGTAGAACTCTTGTCAGCGTAGCCCATTTAACCCTGATGCAGTAAGACATAATGTACATTTAATGTTGAAATTTCCCCACTTGTCCCAGTAATATCCTTTACAGCACTGTTTATTTTCTCTGTTTGGATACGAGGTCTGGTCTGTTATTACACATTGTATTTAGTCGTCATGTCTCTTTAGTCTCTTAATCTGGGCTAGTTTTTCAGACTTTCTTTGTCTTTTAATGTCCTTGTCATGTCTTGAAGTTTGTCACTCCACAGGTCAGTTGTTTTGTGAGTTGTTCCTCAGTTTAAGCTTGTCTGGTTATTTCTTTGTGGTTAGATTCAGGCTTTCTGCTTTTGGCAGGCATGTGGTCATAAAGTGATACTCTGTTTATTCTCAGTGCCTCGTGCCAAGAGGCACACAGTGTCATTTTGTTCAGTGTTGTGATGTTGTGTTGATCATGTTAACCATCACTCCCAATAACCTAGTTTCCTTTTTGTGAAAACTGGTAAACAGCAGTATCTGGCTTCGCATTGCTGCTGAGATACTCGGGTGATGTGCTTTAGTATATTGTGTGTGTGTGTGTGTGTGTGTGTGTGTGTGTGATCGCGGGTTTACGTTGATACTGTCTAGGCATTCAAACTTCACACCAGAGAACTCTTTCCTCCCTGTTTATATCTTTTCATATTGGAAATCCAGGCTCTCAACAAAAGCTATATAGTATCCATTTGTTTAATTAACTACAATACACTCAAAATGCAGAATAGTTTCAGAATTGCTACTTAATATTCCAAACAGCAAATCTAAGTAGAATTCAGGTTTCTTAGTATTCTTTTGTTAGACCTGAGGACATATATTCAAAGTACTTCCTTCAGAAGTTATTTAGATTAGGTTGGGTTTTTTTTTTAAATAACTCTGTTTGTGGTTGTACTATTCATTTGAAAGTCAAAATTATACCAGAAAAAGTATACTGAGATAAGTGTCACCATTACTTGTTATCTGCCTGAAAGTAAGGACATATGTAAAAATATTTTTACCCTGGCTGGCGTAGCTCAGTGGATTGAGTGCGGGCTGCGAACCAAAGTGTCGCAGGTTCGATTCCCAGTCAGGGCACATGCCTGGGTTGCAGGCCACAGCCCCCAGGAACCACACATTGGTGTTTCTCTCTCTCTCTCTTCCCTCTCTAAAAATAAATAAAATCTTAAAATATATATATTTTTAAATTGTAGATACTTTATATATTATTTTGCACTTCTTAATATGTCTCAGGAATCATTCCATATTAGTCAGTTTATACAGAACTTTCTTATTCTTTTCTCTCTTTTTAAAAGCAATAGCTACATAGTATTCCATTATGTGTTTTGTGTCATAATTGATTCAAATATATTTCTCCATGTTTTGGCATTTAGATTGTTTTTTTAATAATTTGCTGTTATAAATAACAGTGCATGTATTTTATATTGTTGGAAGAAGTGTTACTTCAAGGTAAATTCCTAAGGGTGAGATAGCTGAATCGAAGTGAAAATGCTGTGTAGTTTCGTTAGATACTGCCGAATTCCCGTTGGAGAGCTATTGCCACTTTGCGTCCTACCCGGCAGTGGAGGAGAGCCTCCCCAGCCTCAGCAGGGGAGTGTACTAGAAAGCAGTTGAATTTTGTAGTTATTATAGATGAGAAGTGGTATTTCAGAGTAATTTTAATTTATTTTTTTAAATTACATTTTATTGATCATGCTATTACAGTTGCCCCAGTTTTCACCCCTTGGCCTCTCCACCGAGTACCCCCCAACTCCCTCAGGCAGTCCCCACACCATTGTTCATGTCCATGGGTCATGCGTGTAGGCTCTTTGGCTACTCCATTTCCTGTACTGTACTTTACATCCCCGTGACTATTCTGTAACTATTTGTTCTTCTTAATCGCCTCAGCTCTTCACTCTAATTTATTAGTAGTATGGTTTCAGTGCTGAAGTCTTTAAAAGTTCTTCTGTTTTCTACAGAAACAGAAAATCTAAGCCTATGGTATAAAAAGAGACAAGAATTTTATGTGGAATTGTTTTACTCAATTGCTGCATTACTAACAAAAATTATTCTTGGTGAATTAGAGATCTTCGTAAGATGACCTTGAGTTTGGGAAATTGAAATATTTTTCAAGTAAACTCATTTATCCTTTTAAACTGTTGGCCCACATGTAAGTTTCTTATGTCGTTATTTTATAATTTATTGGAAGTTATACATGATTCCTCATTATTGATTTTTCTCTGGACCTTGCCCACAAAAACATCTTAAATTTTCACATAAATTGATAAAAATATTTGTTACAGACTCACCTGATTTTTAACCTCATGGCTGGGGAAACAGAAGCGGGAGAGAGAGAGACAGACAGACAGACATGGAAAGCTAGATCTAGAGATGTTATTTAGCTTCCTTAGACCAGACAGGGCAGAACTCACAGAGTCAGCCTTGGGGTTGCAGCACTGACACTGCTTCACTATGGGGGAAGACGGAAGCTGTATTTGTCAGCACAGAGTAACCTTTGTAAGGCACCTACCGTATTTTTCGGACTATGAGTTGTACTCCCCCCACCCCCCACATTTGGGAGGAATAATGGTTGTTAATGCTGCTGTTGAGTTCTGTTTACATTTACATTGGTGGAATATTATGTTATTTATGCTATTAAATATTTTGCCACATTTTTTGCTTCAAAATTTTTTCCTGTTTTCCTCCTCTTAAACCTAGGTGCGTGTTATGGTCTGAAAAATACGGTGTTTGGCTTGGAGATGAAGTATTTATTGCCTTTTAAAAAGTTGTACGGTTGTGTACTTTTACATTTTCTTTACACATTCCAACATTATTGTGGCCTTCCCCCTGCCTCTTACTGTTTTTTCCCTAAAATCCAAATGTGATGAGTTTTGTTCTGGTAAAAGAAATAGGGTGACTTAGTAATTATAAAAAATACAAGGTAGATAAATTCACGTTCACAGAAAGAAAGCATTTTATACATTAGAGGTATAAAATAGATTTTTAAATATTTATTTTAACAGACTTATTTGACAGTAACTCTTTTTATTTTCCCATTTTCCCAAAGTTGCCTCCTGAAGTTGGTATTTGCTTAGAGCAGTTCAGGGGGATGGTTGGAAATATTTTAAATATATTTCTGAAGAAGCAGGGCCAGCCGACTACTTGTTGGCAGTCAGGTCTCCAAAACTGATACTTGTTGTTTAACAGTGGAGTGTGACAGGGGTGCATCGTTGTGGAAGGGTGTGAAAGACTTAAAGTAAATCTTTTTCAGCTTAGGAAAAAAGTGTGTGAGATTTTCGTAGTTTTTTTCTTTCTTGAGATTCCACAACTTTCTTGAATATGTAAGTTTGTCTTTTACGAAATCTGGATACTTTTCAGTCTCTGTTTCTTGAAGTATGTTCTGCCTCATTGCCCCAGTCTCTCTGTCCTCCCCTTCTGAGATTCTGACTATCCTACGATGCTGTCTCCAAGGTGCCCAAGACAGCCCATTCTTAAGGCCTTTTTATTTGAATTGTTTATTTGTATGGATATATTCTCAAGTTCATAGGATCTTTCCTTGTCATTTTCTTTTTCTTTTTCATTTTCATTTTTCTCTGAAGCACATCCAGTTCTAGAATTCCTTTTTATTCTTTAAAAAATATATAGGTAGGTGATTGACTCACTTCCTTTGCTGAGACTCCTGTTTATTCATTCATTGGGAACCTTGAGCGTATCTGTAATAGTTTAAGATCTTTGCCTGCTCATTTCCGCTAATTTCAATATCTCGGTAATCTTTGGGTGGATAATGAGTAACTAATCCTAGGAATCAAACCCATTTTGTGGGTGTCTTGAAGATAAGGGAGGCAAAGATCAGTTAGGTTGATAGGGGCACTTAATGAGATCGCTTCAGTTACACCTGTTGGCCTGTTTCAGGTCCTTTCTCAGGGGTGGACAGCTCTGGGTTGATAGTGATGTCAGATTAGATGAGTCGCAATCGGAAGAGTGAGAGGCCGCCCACAGGTCCGCCCTGATATAGCAAGTAGACCAGTGGGATAGTGAGAAGCTCCTGGCCGTGCTTCTTGAAAGTGTGTGCGTAGAAAATGGTTTTGAACTAAATAATTATCAGTAAGACGATAATTTTTCTTGAGGGATCAAGTTGCTTGTATCATGTAGTAGATTGAAGGACCTATAATCATTAAGAATCATAGGAATAAATAACCAGTCATTTATTCTTCTCAGGAACATGTCTTCAAAGAACTTTCGTTTTTTGGGGGGTTTTTTTGGGTGAATAATACTAATAATAATGGTTTCTCTTATTTCTAAAGTTGTTCACAGTTCATTTTGTTCTTGATCAATTGTTTTCATCTAACTTGATCACTGAAATTTAAGTTATATTGTCAGGTTTAGTTAAGAACATCCATACTATCTCATATTTGAAAGAATGCTAAGTTGTGAAAAGATTCTGGCCAAATAACTAAAATTTTGAGGTAACCATTTTTATTAAAGTGAATATAGATTCATTCACATGAAACAAATTTTAAAATTTGCATTAAAATGTTTTTTCTTGTGAATTTATAAATATAAAAGAGTGCATAAAACTTTACAGTTCAGAGGACAATACAATTAACATCCCTGTACCATTTACTCCGGCTTAGAAGCTAACGGCATCTTGGAAACCCCTGTGTGTCTGTCTCTTTTCTCTCAGGAATAAGTCACCACCACGAAACTTGCTTGCTTTTCTTTACAGTGTTACCATCTTTATAAATATTCCTATAGAATATGTTGTTTATTTTTTGCTTGTTTTTAAACTTTATGTAAAATGAAATCACACTGTGTATTTCTGTGACTTCTTTTCCAAGTATTTTTCTTTTTTGAGATTTTTCCATGTTGATGGAATGACTGAACCACAGTTTACTCATCTTCATTAAATGGAGATTTATTCCCAGGCTTTCATGATTATGGATCATGTTGAATAATACATGTCTTCTGGTTGCCATATGCAAGAGTTTCTCTAGATGCTGTTATGTATCTATGATGGAATGAGTCTCCGGGTTGCAGTGTATGTACACGTTCAAGTGAAATAGGTGGATGGCAGACTCAGTACAGTGGTTGCATTAATTTACATTCTCAGTGGCAGTTATTCTTGCCAACACCTGGTATTATTGACTTTAAAATTTTTGCTAATTAGAAGGGTGCGAAATTGTATGTCATTGTGGTTTTTGGTGCATTTCTGCGATTGCTGGAGAGTTTGGACATCTTCTGCTGTGTGTATCGGCCGTTTGTGTGGTCTCCTCTGTGAATGCCTGTCTTGCGAGTGCAAGTAACCACCACTGTGTTTTGTGTGGTGTGGACTCCTGCTGCATGCGAGTGTGAACGAATTGTTGATTCATTGGTAGGGATTGCTGAAGCGCTCTCTGGTGCCATGAAATTTGCTTTTACTTCTCGGACTTTTGTATTAAAATATGTATCTAGCAGTGAGAGTTAGAATACACAGAATGTTTAACATGAGAATAAATTGGTCTCATTTGTTATTTTGCATTATTTCATGTTATTTGGTGTTTAAAGATATTTTCTTCCCTAAAATGTAATTCATATATAAGACATGAAGGAGATATGTTGTACTATGGAAATTAAATCCATTCTCAATATAGTTTGATGAAATTATCAAATACTGTGACTTTATTCTTAATCATAACTCGAATTCTTATTGTTTAAGAAGTACCATTATTTATGTTGATTGGCATCACACTTCATTAAGAAAGTAATTGGTGTTGCTTTTTGTTTCAGCTAAACCATTTACTTCTAAAGTGAAACAGATGCGGTTACATAGAGAAGACTTTGAAATATTAAAGGTGATTGGCCGAGGAGCTTTTGGAGAGGTAAGAGACAAAGAATTAATAGGAGGTCTGCTAATTGTTTTGGAAGCTATTTTATATAGTCTGAAAAAATTTAACTGAAATATTTACTTCCTGATGTAATTGATACGATTGATCAGCAGATATATTAAAACTCCGAATGAAATACTTCTACATGGAATCTCTTCCCCCAAGGTACTTCTGTTCGTTACGTGTCACTGAGAGTTTGACTTTGTGTCTGCGCGCGCGCTTCTGTTTCGCGGGTCTGTCCGTCCCTCCTTGTGCCAGCATGGCACTGCCGGAAATCCTTCCCCTCTGAGTCTTGGATCTGGGGGTATGTGCACTCCAGCCTCTCCCCTCTCTTCCTCAGTCATAGGCCCTTCATGTTTCCGTGTAATTTTAGAAACAGTGTTTCTGTTTCTGCTTGCTCTTACAAACCCACACTCATACACCCACACGTCTGTTGGAATTTTGACTAGGATCGCACCGAAACTAGAATAATTTTGTAGGTAATCAACATCTTAACAATGTGGAGTCAGCCAATTTATGGACATGGTATATTCCTCCATTTATTTAGGGCTTTATAAATTTATCTCACTGATGTTTGATAGTTTTCGTTTAGTGGAGAGGACTTCTGTGTCTTCCAGCAGATTTAGTCCCTGTATGCACTGTTCTTCGTTATTTTAATTAGAATAGCAGAAATAATTAAAATGACATATTTTTTCTTTTGCTCAAAATACAGTGTGGTTTTAAATTTGATATATGATTTTTTTTTATCTTTAGAAGTTTATTGCTCAATTTCTAACTATTTGGAGGGTTTTCTACTTATGTTTGTTCCTGAGTTATAATTCCAGAACAGCCAGAGAACATAAATTGTGTGATTTCAGTCCTTTGAAACTTGCTGTGCAGTATTCTATAAATATCATTTAGGTCAGGTTCATTAATCTTGTTTAAATCTTCTACATTCTTACCTTTTGTTTTCCCTGCTTGATCTGTCATTTTCTGGGAAAGGATTTATTTATTTTTTATTTTAAGTTTTCACTGATAACAAGTACAGAGTTATTATATCTTTCTCTTTTATCATAGTGGAATGATCCTTGTTATCTCTAAATACGGTTTTTCAGTGAAATTTTTCTTAATCTGATGTAGTAGAATGATTTTAGCTCTTGTTGTGTTAGTATCTGCATCCTTTCGGTTTCAGCTTTCTGTGACCTTACACGGTATGTTGACTGTTGTTAGAATGTGGTTAGTGTGACTCTTTTTTAGGTTATGGAAGTCTTCCTTCTATTCCTGTTCTGTTGAGAGCTTTTATTGTGCATACGAGGTAACTTTATCGAAAGCTTTTTTAGCTCTATTTTGATGATATAATTCAATGTCTGTATTAATGTGAGAATCACTAATTTTTAGTGTGAGAATCGCACTAACTTTGAAGTATACCAATATTGCATCATTACACAAGTCTCACTGTTCGTGACACATCCTTTAAGTATATAGCTGGGCTTGAGCCGTATATAGCTGGGCTTGATCTGTCATTTTGTTATGATTGTTTTGTTTATGTGTATGAGCAGGACTGGCCTTTAATTGGCTTGTCTTCTAATTTCTTCATACTTGTGACTGATACGCTGAGCTTATAGGGCAACTTGGGAAGTGTTTCTGCTTTCTTAATTTTCTGTAAGAATTTGTGTAAGGTTGGTATTATTTCTTTCTTTAAATGCCTGGAAGATTTCACTAGTGAAGCTATCTACACTAAGAGCACAATTTTTTTATTTGTTTACATCTTTTGAGTTAAATTTTATATATGTTGAAATACACTAGTTGTGTATGTACACTTCAGTGAGTTTTGAGAAGTGAATTCACCTTTATCAAGATAGAGAATATTTACACCATCCTAGGAAATTTCCTTCCCTGGCAGTTCCATGTAATTTCCATCGAGTGGACACTGTCAGAAACATTTCGTATGAATGGAATTATACTGTACACTCTTTTGTGTCCAGCTCTTTTCACTCAGATCAATGTGTATAAGATTCACCCTTGTGAGTGAACGTGTTAGTGCTTTTTATTGCTGAGCAGTGTATTATTTCATTAATATATAACAACTTATTCATTCTGTTGATGAATATTTGGGTTATTTCTGCTTTTTTGGCTGTTAGAAATAACACTGATGTGAATATTCTTGTAAGCATTTTTATGGAAATTGTCTCCATTTTCCTTGGGTAAATACCTAGGGATGGAGCTGCTGTGCTAAATGGAAGGTCATGTTTAAATTTAAAAGGAACTGGCAGACCTCCAGTGGGTCTGTACCATTCTACTTCCTACCAGTGCCACATTCTCACCAATATTTTTTGTTGTAATTTTAGCTATTCTAGCAGGTGTGTGATAGAATCTCATAGTCTTAAATTGCATTGTTATTTAAATTTATATATATAGCAACATAATGATTCACCATTCTTATATATTCCTTTGTGAAGTGTATGTTCAGATATTTTGCTCATTTTTAAAAATTGGGTTATTTTTTATTATTGAGTTGTAAGAGGTTTCTATATTTATAAATGTCTTTTGTCAGATATGTTTTGTTCATATTTTCTCACAATCTATGTGGCAGCCTGTTAATTTTCTTGAAAATATCTTAACCAGAAGTCTTCAATTTTCATGGTATAATTTTATGAAATATTTTTCTCTTATGTTTATTATTTGCTTCCCCACCCCCCACCCCCTGAAATCCTTATTTATATTCAGGCCACAGAGGTATCTGTCTATTTATTTTTATTTTCTAAAAGATTTTATTTATTTATTTTTATAGAGATAAGTAGGGAGGGTGAAAGAGAGGGAAAGAAACATCAATGTGAGAGAGAAACAGCAATGGGTTGCCTCTCAAACACGCACTGACCAGGGATTAAACCTGCAACCCAGGCATGTGCGTGACCAGGAACTGAACTGCTGACCTTTAGCTTTTCCAGGAAGACACCCAACTAGCTGAGCCATACGGGTCAGGGCTCACCTACTTTTTTTTTTTAAAGCTTTATAGTTTTAGCTCTTATGTTCAGGTTGGTGATCCATTGCAAATTCATTTATGATGTGAGATGGGGATTAAGGTTCATTTTTAAAAATAATGTGGATATCCATGGTTTCAGCAGCATTTATTGAAAAAGCTATTTTCCCTTATTAAATTATGTGAGCATCTTTGTAAAAAAAAATCAATTGACTCTGAGAGTGTTGATGTATTTCAGAGTGGAGAGTAAGTAATGAAGTGTGAGGACAAGTCCTCCTGTGTTCTTTTTCACATTGTTTTAGCTATTCTAGGACTTGTGCATTATTGTATAAGTTTGAGAATTAGTGCATCAGTTTCTATAAAAGCCTGTTAGTATTGAAATTGAATTGGCATTACATTTATCAGTCAGTTTAGGGAGGTCTGTCAGCTTAATAATGTTGAATGTACTTGTTAGTCCATGATATTTGTCTTTGTTTTTTAAGGTCTGTTTTAACTTTTCTTAAGACTGTCTTGTTGTTTTAGTGTACAGGTCTTGTTCACATTTTGTTAAATTTATTTTTAAGTGTTTTGTTTTTTATGCTATGGTAAATGATACTTAAAACAATTTTATATTCATACCGTATGCTGCTAATATGTAGATACAGCACTGTTTACTTTATGTCCTAAATTTATTATAAGTAGTTTTATGTTGTTTTGAGTGCTACTTTGTTTTTCTAAGTAAACAATCATATTGTATATTGTTTGAGAACAGGGACAGTTTAGTTTCCTTTCACTGTTAAGACTTTATACCTTTTATTTCTTTATCTCATTGCATTAGTTTGGACCTCTAATACAGTGTTGAATAGGTGTCATAAGGGTAGACATCCTTACCTTTTTCTTGAATTTTGGAAGAAAGGATTTAATGTTTCACTATTAAGTATATTATTGATTGAATAAATTTCTTCTGTTACTTCTTTGCTGAGAACTTAAAACAATTAGTTATTAACAGGTACTGAATTTTTGTTACATGTTTTTTTCTGCATCTCTTGAAATAATCATACTTTTACTCTTTTATTCTGTTAATATGGTGGGTGACCTTGATTGAACTTTTTTAGTAGTCTTTCTTTCCCTCCCCTCTCCCCTTTTTCTCCCCTCCCCCCTCCCTTCCCTCCCTAGTGAGCATTTAATGAACTTCTCTCCATGTGGCTTCAAGCTACCAGGACACAAGCCCCCACCAGCACCTTTAATTTTCCCCCTCAGCTCTTCTGCTGAAGACTTTGACCTTCACAATGACAGGCTGCTTTAGGAGCATTCTCTCCCTAGAACTTTGTGGTGGCCACATTAGTGATGGGAGCGGCTCCTGTCTTGTTTTTGTTAGTATTTACCCATGTCTGCTCACCGGCCAAGGTCCACATTTTATCAAAGTTGACAGTGGGGCAGAAGCTCTGGTTCCTCTTTGAGTGGTGATACCTCACACCCCCTTTCCCAAAGTAACCTGGGGGATATTTGTTGACATTGGTCCAAGGAAGTTGATGATGCGAGCCACCAGCATTCCTGGGCCTTCTGGGGGCTTCTCGTGCACGGCCATGGTCATGGCCACGGTCCATGTCACACAGAAGTGTCTGGTCTTCCTCAGTCTGGGTGGCATATCTATCGATGGCTGAGATGCAAGAGCAGTAGATTTTATTTTTTAAAGCAGTTTCAGGCTCATAGCAAAAATGATCAGAAAGTCCAGAGTTCCCATGTCCTTCCTGCCCTCGCATGTGGCCATTAAACAGGTGTGTAGTGGGATTTCATGGGTGTTTTAAGTTGCAGCTTTCTAATGGTTGGTGACACTGAGAATCTTTTCAGATGCTATTTGCCATCTGTTAGTCTTCATTGATGAAGGTGTCTGTTAAGATATTTGATTCTTTTTTAAAGAGGTTTGTTTTTCAATTGAGTTTTAAGAGTTCTTTATTTTGGATAACAGTCCTTTATCAGATGTACCTTTCATGTAATTGGTAAGTTAGGATTGATTAAAATTCTAGCTTATCAGACAGGGTACTGTGATTCTTCAATACTTTTGAGGTTTATTAAAGTTTGTTTTGTGGTTATAAAATGGCCTATCTATATATACACTTCATGTGCATTTGAGAATAATTTTTATTCTACCTTTGTTGCTTGCAGTCTTTGAGAGAGAGGGCTATTAAAGTTTTCAGATATAATTGTATGGCCCTCCTATAGTTTTGTCCAGTACATACACTAATTATTAGACTGACTCTGAAGTTTATTTGTGAAAATGATTAAGAATCATCAGAAACATTCCTAAAAACTGGAATAACGACAGAGCCACCGTGTTGTAAAACATGTTACAGAGCCTCAACAGGTAGCATGTGGAGAAGTTCAGAAATGGCCTCAGACACGTTTAGGAATTTAATGTTTGCTAAAGGCAGCACCTCCGGTTTGTGCAAAAGAGACAGAATTTTAATAAATGGTCTTGTGACAGCTGGAAAGCAAATTGGAAAAGTCTTTGTGGATCCTAAAATTCATACCATGTATCAGGTCAAACTACAGATGAATCAAGTGTTCAGGTGGGAAAAGTAGGACACACACAGCACACGCACCCAGCCGGAGGTTGAATAACGGCGGCGGATCCGCGTGGTGGAGCGCCGCTCAGCCGGAGGGGAGAGAGAGCTCGATGTTCGTCCGCGGAGAGCTCCGGGACGTGTTGTAGACTGAGCAACACAGCATGCAGGGTACCATATACAGAATGCTGTCCTTTGTTAAAAGGAGGCAGAAATATCGTGATTCATAATTGTATTTTCATAAAGTGACGTCTTACAGGGACAGGCGGGAATGGGGACGTGTAGACAGGACCGGAGTGGGAGTGACACTTCTCAGCGGAAACACATTTTTTGTTTTGATTTCTAAAGCATGTAATGTATTATCTATTTTAAAATCATTCACTAATATGTTTAGGTTGAGATCATTTCACCTGAAAGTTCTGTGAATCACTTAAGGAAGAAGTGATTGTAAATTTAAAGTTCCCCAGGTAATAGAAAAGAGGGACCACTGGCCCGCTCGTTTTACGTGGCTGAAACCTGGTAGCGTGTTGAGTGAAGGAGGCCACGTAGGAAAGGAAGCACATGACGCGGCTCTGCAGCAGAAGCCAGGGTGTGGGTCGCCTGGCCATCTGTAGTGGGAATGCAGGCGTTGTGGTCGAGTAGGGGCCCCGTGGGGGGGCTGGGCGGCCGACGTGCTGTTTCTGAACACGGATTTTAATTACATGTTCACTTTACCCGTGTATTTAACTCCTCATTGGTTTTATTTTTTATGTTACAATCAGTTATACATGTTTTAAAATCATTTTTAAAAGGAGCTATAATAATCGTGGAATTTATGTTCATCTAACAAATTGGCTTTAAAGTATTAAAGGAACACCCGAATAGAATACACAGGGGATACAAGAGCTTTCCCAGTTTAAGATCGCACTTTCGACTCTCCCTTTTCAGAAACTGGCAAGTCAAGCAGATAAAATCAAGACTTACAAGTGTTTATTTTGTGGAAGGTGGAACTTTTTTAATGGCACAGTTATCCCATACTGTGTTAAAACGATCGGTAAAGCAGTGATTTTTAAAAAGAGTAAAAACTGGTTTCTCCCAAACCAGTTTTACCAAGGGACAGAGGTCACTCAGATCTTTATCTAGTAGGGACCTCCTAGTTTTGTTTTAAACTGTTGGGATTTATACTCTGCAGCTAGCACAGCAATTCTAGACAGCATTAGAATTGTTTATTCACACGGTCAGTTCAGGTTCATTGCAAATAAATCTTCTTTAAAAAAAATGCTGCTGCAGAAAAAGGCGGTGAAGGTGTGCGACCCTGGAAGGGCCGGCGGATTAGGGGCCCGGCACAAAGTGGCTCTTTTCATGGGCAGGACTGTCTGTTATCTCTCCTCTTCTTCCAAATGCAGAAAACGATTGCTTGGTGTAAGAGACACTGAATATATGTGAGAATTTAAATCCTTACTAGGAATCCCTATTTTCATTCCTTTGGAAAACCTGGTGAAACCCTGCAGGGTCTCGCTCAGTTTCGCTCTCAGGAGATCGGGCGGGTTTGGAGGCTGGTTGCAGCCGACTCCGACTCCGGGCAGTAGGGGCTCTGGAGAGCTGGTCCAGGTGGAAGTCCCTATTAGGAGATTTAAAGGGCTCTGCCTATGAGCGGTGAGGATCAGTTCTCTGAGGAGCTGAGATGTAGCCCGGGTTTGGGGTTGTTTTCTGTGTGAGAGAGCTCTGTTTAACCCAGAAAAAAAATTGACTGAAATAGTAGACCCAGGTTTGGCCTAGTCTAGTCCTTCGAGCCCTGGAGCACACTAGCCGTTGTCTAAACTGTTAAATCTTATCTGAACTAAAAAAAAATACAAGGAATTTTCATCCCCATCCCATATTTAAAAAAAAAAAGTATGCTGGACTGACTAGATAGGTTATCGTGGGGCTAAAACTTTTTTCCAGAACTGATCAGGACGGGAGATTCCTACCACCGCCTCTCTGATTCCACAGTAGCCCTCTTCTCAGAGCGTTTGAAGAAGCAACTGCTACCCCTCTCAGTTCTCTAGTTGACAGCCAGCTAGTAGTGGGTGGCGTGTCCCACTCTCCTGTCCAGGATGAAGAGGGTATGGCCTCCCTTTCTCTTGTCGGTGACATGTTGGACCTCAGGCTTGGCCTGGATAGGAAGTGGGCGAACACAGGGAGGTCTCCCTTGACAGGGCCATTCTCGTGAATATCAGTTGTGACCATCACGCTGGAAGGGGCACAGTCGACACTATACTTACAGTGCTTGTTGTTTTTGTAGGAAGGTAAATAGCCAGGCTCACAGTCCTTGCTGTACTTGGAGGGTCTCTGTACGTCCATCACCTGCTGGCTGAGAACCTTCGAAGTGGGGCTCACATGGGCGGGGTGGGGGTGTACAGGGAGGGGCCGGACTAGGTTCTGCAGCTTACCTGGGAGTTACAGAGGCCACTGGAGACCAACCAGGCCTTTCTTGGTCCAGAAACTCCAGGCCCCAGAGGGAAAGCCTCCGGACAGCCATCTCTGTGTTACACGGGAGATGAGCAGGTTTCGGCAGGCGTCTCCACAGGAGCATTCCCACGGTGTGAATGGAGACCTGACCAGAAACGGTTTCCATGGCTCCAGACACCCAGTAAGAAATGTAGGAACTCTGTCGATGATGTCTTTTTAATGTTCTCACAGTTTGGTTGCTTTTCCCAGATACCAAAGTTTTTTAGGCAGATCCCTTTTCTTAGCCAACTGAACTCTGAGGGAGCTTGGTTCTATCCAGGAAAGCCTCACACAGCCCATTCAGCTCATGGGCTCGTCACGGAGGCTGAACAGTTTATCCACAGGGATGTGAAACAGGGTCTGCCCGGGGTAATAGGAAGGCAGCGCCACCAGACAGAGGGGGCCTGCTAGGGCCCAGCACACCTGGAGACCTGGATCGTGGGTTTACTGAAGCTGTGGGTCCTTCAGCCCACAGTGGCCGTGTCCAGTCCTGATGCCTGGTTCCTGGAACCCACTGCACCATTGTTGCACTGACACAATGTACAACATACAACATATTTTGATGACCTGATTATACTGCATCTAATAGATGAGTGCAGTGTTCCCTGCAACCAGCAGGGAACACACACACTATCCCTAGCCTGTGCAGATCATTCTTAAAATTTGTCTTGTTCTAGGCCACAAAGGGCACCTGAATATCTTCCCAGGAAATCATTGCTATGCAGACCATGTCATCTGACCTTAATAAAATATAATTGGAATTTAACATCAGTAAGCAAAGAAAATGACCTTAAAACATAGATGATAAGGGAAATTATAATTGGATAGGAATGGAAATGCTGCATTTCAAAATTTGTGAGATAAAGAGAGCTTTTCAGGAAACAAATTGACCAGGAAACAAGAAACTTCAGTAACTGCTACAGGCCGAACTGTGTCTTCCTTCCAACCCCCTCAAAAAAAAAAAATTCATGTTGAAGTCCTAACCTCCAGCACCCCAGAATGTGACCCTGTGTGAAAATAGGGTCTTCACAGAGGGAACTGACTTAGAAGGAGGTCATCAGGGTGGGCCCTAGGCTGATCTGACTGATGTTCTTAGAAGAAGGGGCGATCCGTACGCGGGCCTGGGCAGAGGGGAGTGGGTGAGGACCCGGGAGAAGCCGGCCGTCTCCAGCTGAGGAGAGAGGCTGGGAGGCGAAGGCGAGGATCGAATTTTTGATTTATTACACTCGTGCTTAGCACATTGTTTGTAAATGGAATAAATTTCCTAATCCAAGATTAGAAACAGAAAAATGAAGTTCTTTCTTTCTCTCATGCTTTTCTGTTTTCACTAATGAAAATCGGTTATTAATCACTGTAATCCAAGCACGTCCCACACCCTCGCTGCGGGTCACAGTCTAACCAGCGAAAGGGAGAGGGGCACACACAGCGCTGTGATGGGTAACTTCGAGGCATTTCTTTCCAATTTTAGTTCTAGTCATAGGTAATAAAATTGGCATAGGTTTATAAGCCTTACTATCTAACCAGCTTTTTAGATAAAATGTTTTGTCTCTTTTCCAAGTGTTGAAATATTTCTTTGTAAACCTGGTTTCTAATGGCCTCATAAAAGCTCATTATGCGGATGCTTCTGTAATTTATCTAACAGTAATGTGAAGCTGGAATGTGCACTTGGAATATAAGGGTTCACCCCCCCCCCCCCCACCCTTCACAGCAGTTCTGCAGCACCTGCAGCAGTATCTGGTACATAGTAGGTGCTCAACACATAGATGTAGGATAAGGGGATGAAATACTTAGGTGGTTCTATTTTTCTATATTATAAATAACATATAAGTAATGCTCTACAAAGCATTTTTGTACGTACCGCTCTCGCCATGTTTCCAGTGACTTTCTGAGTCATTTCTCCCGGAGTAAGTTTCTGGAGGACGGCCTTGGTGGCTGAAAGGGGATGGGCGGTCACATGATCCTGGTTCGTTTTGTTTTCTGTGTGAAGTGATGTTAGAAAATTTTGTACATTTTATATGATAATTATATTCTACAAGAACCAAAGGTTTTTTTGTGTGTTTTCTTTTTTTCTTTTCAGTGCATTTCTTTTTATTCAGGGAGCATTCAGTGGTCTTGTGACTGGAATAGAGGATGTTGCGGTTGGTGAAAGGTGAGGACTGGAAGGGCACCTGGTAAAGCAGTTGAGTGGCTTGGTACACTCAGCGCGAAGGAACTCGGCACCGGGAGGGGGCCCTCGCAGATGTCAGTGAGCGCAGTAGCGATACAGTGAGGCTTTGAAGGAAGGCATTACTGGAGCTGGTGTAGAGGAAGGGTTGGACCTAAAGAGACCCCAGGCAGGGAGATCTGGATTTCCCACTCTCAGCCCTCCCCTCCCCCCATCTAATCACTCATCAACTTTTATATCCTAAATGCCCTAGGTGTCTCTTTAATTTCTTCCTCTTTCTTCCCGAGCTAGGTCCTCAGTGTCTTATAGCTCAGTTGCTACTACAGCCTTCTCACTTCCTCCCTGCCCCGGAACCACTCTCCAGAGACCTGGTCTGGCGAAAGCCAACCCTAAAGAGTGGTTCCCTGTTAATCTCCATTTTAAGGTTCTGGTTGATTAACATGTGGGCTCCTCCATTATTTGGATCCTTCAGCTTCATTTCTTGCCACTCCCTGCTGGGAAGAAAACCTTTCCTAGGAAAGAACTACCTTCTCTCCCCGAACATCTTTACCCCTCCCCGCCACATGGCTATTTCTTGCTTCTGTGCTTTGCTCATGCTGTTCCCACTTCCCAAAATAGCACCTCTCCCCAGCCCTATGCACTCGGTCCTCCTCTCGTGGGTTCATGCAGGTGTCAGTCACCTAGGAAGCAGTAACATGCATGTTCACATGTTACACACCTCCCTCCTCCGCTCCTGCCGTTTGGGTCGGGGGTCTCTCTTTTTTTGCTTTCTATAGGACCTTGTTTTCACTGTTCCTTTTCATGTTGTACTGTAATTATCTGTTGACCTGTGTTTCCCACATTGGACTGAGATTTTTGAGAGACAAGGACTCTTCTTACTCATCTTTGTATTCTCAGTAGTTAGCACAGCACCAGCCATATAGGGAGGTGGTAACAAGTGAGCCCGGTACTGTTTTCCAGGTGAATAGTGAGGCTTGAACTAGGCCAGCGGCCATGGGAAAGGAGGGTGTGTGGGAGAGACAGCGTGGGAGGAAGTCGCTTTGGGTGTCAGTGATGAGTTGAAGGTAGAAGTTCTATGATTGAGGTGCAGCTTGAGTAAATGAGTTTCATCTACAGGTTTTTCACTTGTTAAATTTGGGATTTTGCTGAACGTTCTAGAGGTGACTAGTAGGCATCTAGAAATATGGGCCTAGATATTAGGAGATAAGGACTTAAGGGTCATCAGCACATACGTTATTAGTTGCGGCATCGGGAATAGATAATGCAAGTGAGGAAGAAGGTACGAAAAGGTGGAGTACGGATCCTTGGCGAACGACATCTAACAGGTTACAGAAAAAAGAAAAAGGTGTACATTGATTGTCAGCAATGTCCAGTAATGAAGGGAGGTTGAAGCAGATGTGAGTGGAGAACAGTATGTTTTATTTGAAAATTAGAAGGTTATTATTAATCTTTGAGAGAATAATTTCAGCCCCGTAGAGGGAAATGCAAGTAGATTGAAGCGGCTGGTTGAAAGAGGCTGAGAAGCAAATACCTGGTGAGCAAGTGGGGAAAGGACGCGTGTGCCGTATGAAACTGAGCTTTGCGGAGGGACGCTGCCTCACGGGCGAGGGGTGCCGTCTCAGTGCTGTTGGGGGAAGGCAGGGTGGCGGTCAAGTTTTTGTTTCGGTTTTGGGATGGGAAGTGAGTGGTCTAAGAAAAGCTTTCAGTTGATCTTCAGGAGCCAGAAGAACAGGCACTTGGTCCAGAAACAGATCTTGAATGGCACGAGGGCAAGAAGAAAAAGAGGGGAGGGTGTGGGATGAAGATCTCAGAGGCTAGCGTTAGCCTTGAAAAGTGGTTGGGGCACTTCCTCCTCGGGTTCTGAAGAAAAAGAGGTAAGGGTGAGTAGGAATGCAGAAACATTTAAAGGTGTGGTATGAGGGAATGTGAAGGGTCTGTTTTTTATGAGGTAGGCGACCAGGTCACTCATTGTAGGTGAGAGGTGGCGAGGAGAGGGGTGGGGTAGGTGGTGGTGGCAGTATTTTAGAAGATTGGTAAAGGACAGAGAATTAATGGTGGGACCACAGGTAGATTTTAGGGCTCAGTTGAGATTGAGCTATGAAAAAGAAGAAGGAAGAAATGATAAAAAATGCGTAAAGAATCCTATTTTTTTCCCTTATATAAAGGTGACTAGAAAAAGAAGAGGCCCTGGAGAATTACTTGTAGTTACTCATTAGGACTGTGAGGCCGAGAGCTGGGGCAACAATATTTGTGCATCGCACAGCTGGGAAGAACTGAAGACTGGGGTGCAGGACTGGGGCGTGGGTTGCAGGGCCCAGCAGCCTGGCCATCGGTTGACTAGGAATAAGTAGTAAGTCCTCCTTGGCCACAGGCCAGTGTAATTAGACCTGTCCATGCAACTCGGTGTCTACAGCATGACTGATAATATTTGAGATTCAGTATGAGAAGGCATCTTTTTTTTTCCTTTCTTTTTTCGTATAGTCTTGCTCTATATGTATATTGATTTAAGTATGTAAAATTAACGTAACAAACAGAGTGCTGATAATTTACTCCGTTATTTTAAGACAGAGTGAATTTTGCATAGAAAAGTAGTATTGGCTGGATTACTAGCTCTTGCTGCTTAGTTCTTCATTCCTGATTAAAATATTTCTGGTGGCCTTACACACCCTATGGTATTTATTAACATACAGATTTCTAAATGTAAAGACAACCCTAAAGAGATAATCATTTCCTCCAAGGCATGTCGTTTTCTACCAGGAATTTGTAAACAGGTATGCAGACCCAGTGGGTAGGCTCGCCTCTGGGACAGGTATCTGATAGGAGCGTTTCTATAAATTATGCTTTTTCTTCAAAAATTAAAACTATGGAAATAAAGCATAATTATGTTACTTCTATAAGACATGCATAATTCATGGGAAACAATAAAGGAGCAAGATACAATTGCAAATCAACAGCTCTGCGAATTAAGAACCTTCTCTCTACGACTCAATTGTTGTCAGTTACTGCTTAACTTAACGCTGGGTTTTCCTTTTTGCTTTCAGGAAAACCTTTAACTTACGCCCTGGGTGTTGCCTGTCCACAGTTTCCTGGTGGCTCACCGCTTCTGCCTGCGCCAGCCTTGCTCCGGCAGCTTCAAGGCTTCTGGGCTTCAGAGCTTGTTGTGAAAGCTTGCTGCTTTGGCCTGCTACCCCTGCTTCAGGTGTCAAAAGCTTTTAATTAGCTTGCTTCCTCTGATTATTATAACTAGGGCCCGTGTGTCTGCATAACCCAGTTCTAGGGTCCGAAGGAGAATTATTTTTAGCCATTCATTCTTCCTTAAAATTCTTGTGCCTTGGCTCTCCTGGGACCAAGGGAGAGTGAAAGTTTGAAGTCCATGCTGCATGGTCCACCTTCAATAGCCTCTGCACACACAGGGCGAGTCTTCAGCCCGTGGGGCACGCCGGCATGGGCATGCTATATTTTCATAGCCAGTGTCTGTTCTGACCAGCTGATGCCCATGCTCTACCAGTTCTTAAGTATTGTGACTAGCGCTGTTCTCTATATAAATTGTGTCTCCATAGAGAGGCTGCCTGTAGCTGTTTAGTAAGTTCTTTGCAGTGTTTTTAGTTTGCTTGTTACAGGGACTTCATGTTTTCCATTGAGTACAATGTTTTGAACACAAACTGATCACTAACAGAGCAGTGTATAAAAAATAATAATTTCCATACATATTACCAGTGATCACCATTAACATGGCAGTAGCTATCAAGATTGTAGGCATGATGCATGGGAAGCTGTCTTTTGGACCTAGAGAACCACTCAGTACTTACCGTGGGGGGGACACC
This sequence comes from Phyllostomus hastatus, assembly GCF_019186645.2. Classification (NCBI taxonomy): domain Eukaryota; kingdom Metazoa; phylum Chordata; class Mammalia; order Chiroptera; family Phyllostomidae; genus Phyllostomus; species Phyllostomus hastatus. The sequence continues at coordinate 11,723,718 of NW_025333607.1, forward strand.
AGGTCCGTAATCAGCCAGTGAGGACTGGAGAGCCCGCTTCAGAGTGGTGTTAGGGCACAGTAAGGTGACAGGCAAGGTGCTTAGCCCAGTGCCAGGGGCAGGGTGAACTCTCTGTAAACAAGAGTTGTTTATTATTTTGTTATCATTAATAATAAATGAAGGTAGAAATGACTATTAAAAGTTGTGTGCACTGTTCAGACAATGTGAGCTGGGACAATCTGCTACACACTCAATGAATGTTAACATACACACTTGTGTCTCCTTTTTCATAATACCTTGTTTTCATTTGAATTTCAGTGTTGATGCCATGACCGCATGTATATCTACCCGCATGGGTTACAAATCATCCACCGTTTATTCAACAAATACTTGTTGAATACCTGTTGATTGACAGATAGATTGTAAATCATTCACCATTAATTCAGCAAATATTTATTGAGTACCTATTGATTCTCAAGCACTGGGTATATATTAGAGAACAAACGAGAATAAATTATTCCTGTCCTTGTAGAGCTTATATTGTAGCGAGCGAGGCCAGCACTAAACAAAATACATCAATAGGATAAATGCATAGCTTGCTAAGTAATAGGAAGGAGATATGGGGGAAGGGAAGCAAAGAAGTGGGGCAGAAAGTGTGAAAGGGCAGAACGGCATTCCAGTGAGGGAGAGAGCAGACCGTGTGGCTTAAGTGGGGGAAGGCTGTTCGAGACCTAGGGAGTGACGCTACGTGCAAAGGCCCTGAGTTGGGATGGACCAGATGAACGATCCGTGTGGAGCAGAACAAGCTAGAAGGAGAGTGGTATGGGGTCTGGGAGGTTGGTGAGCCAGAATATGTGGGCCTTGCAAGTTACAGCAAGGGTTGTGACTGGTCTCGGAGAGAGGTTGGAAACGGAGAAGTTTTCGGAGCAGAGGAGTGTCTTGACCTGAGCTGTGTTTATCCAGGATCGCTGTGGCTGCCATGCTGGACTGTGGGGAGTTAGGGCGGAAGCGGAGAGGCTAGGTAGGACAATCCAGGTAAAATAGAATGGTAGCTCGGCATGGGTGGACCAGAGGAGGGACAGTGAATTCTGGATGTGTGAAATGTGGACTAGATTTGCAGAACTCCTTGGCACCTATTTCTTGGGTATTGAAATTCTAGTTAATATAATGTAACCAATCCTAAATGATGTATTATAGGTATGTGATGACACTTAAATTTTAACAACACATTCCTTTACATGTCATCTACTGATTTTCTGTAGTGTTTGCAATTTTTCTAACATCATAGTGTTTTTAATATGAAGTCTTAAAGACATCTTTGTTCTAAAAAAATATCTTTGCTATGTGTTAAATTTATAACCTTGCAGTCCATACTAAATGTACTTTTCATTTTGGTGAAATTAAGTAGTAAGAAAGGACATTTTCACACACTACCCTCTTACATCTCAGTTCGGAGTGGTTCTTGAAATCCAGAACCTGAAATCAGACTTCTTGGGAAATTCTTTTTTTAAGTTTTCTTCTCCTGAAATGAATATGCAAATGATCTGTGGGTTTGAAGGAGAAAAGAAAGATCAGTTTTTAATTTGTCAATTCATCAGCTTCATTTCTTTTTTGTCTCATCTTGTCATCAATTTGAAAATTCAAGAATATTTTCTGAACCTTTTTATTTCATCCTTTTTATTTCATCGCACCCCACCTTTTTCCAGAAGAGTTTTTAGGCAACTCGTGAAACTGTGAGAAGGTGGCTTTGAGAATTTTTCTCACCCACCGCGGCCTGGCATCTCCGGTTCCCACGCAGACGCGTAGAGTGGGTCTCACTTGGTCCCTATCGGCCGCACTGCGGCACTTCGGCACTTCAAGAGCGAGTGCTGGACTCGTGACCAAGATGAGCCGGTGCTCCACACTGTCCAGTCCCACGTTCCATGCTTCAGATTTCGCACGTTCCATGCAGAAAATACAGAAATTCGAATAGAAATCATATTACCTTAGAAATACTCAGTTTTGTAAAATTTTGTTGACTTTCTCAATATGCACACGGCAGAGAAATTTATAGGCATGTATTTTATATGTCTATATAAAAACAATCTACTGTGCAAACTTCACTAAACTTCTTTTAAACAGATATTGTGAACTTTTCCCTATTAAGTAGTTAGTATTCTTCAACAGTATTTTCAAGAATATGAATAATTTATGATAATTTTGTGATATATTTAAGCAATTTCATCTTCCACAATATTTAAGTTGTTTCCATTATTTTAGTATTGGAAGCTGCACTGTGGTGAATATAGTGGCGTAATTATTTGTATTTATTTTCAGTTGAGGATATTTGTGGCTGTATTTCTATGGATTTGGATGTGTCATGGGTATACAATTATGGAAAGTTAGAAGTCGAAGAGATCCCAGTTTCTTCTTTCGTAGGTAAGAAGTTGAAGGAACTGGGATGTTTAGCTAGCTTCTGCCACCTGTTAGTGGTGGCGTGAACGACAGTTAAGAGATTGGGCGGACTGTGCTCAGTTCAAGTCCTGACTTCAATAGTAGTAGCTAACGCTCATTGAACACTCCCCAAGTGCCAGGCCCTGTTGTAAGCAGTTTATACTGGTATTAATTATTTTAATCTTTACCACAACTGTGTAAGGAAAGTTCTATTATTAACCCTGCAATAGTGTTAATAAAATTGAAGTTTTGAAATGTTTAGTTACTTGCCCAGAGTCACGTAGCCCGTATCAGAGCCAGGAGATAACCCCAGCAGCCTGACGCAGTCCACGCCGTCACCCTGCCCTGAGCAGCCCCGGCGAACGCTGCTAGCTCAGCGTCTGGGTGTCTGTTTAATGTTAGTTTGTTTCTGCTGCACGGCGCTGTAATCCAGGGGTGGTTTTGGTTCCAATAGTTTTTGGAGTTTAGAAAGATAATTAATTTAGTGCATATACTCTATTTTATGTAACAGTCCTACTGGGGTTTGGAGCAGCATCTCATAAGCATGTTTGTTTTTATAATAAGTGAGATTAAAAATCAGAAAAATAGCCTGAAGGGAGTGCAGGCTGCCGAATGGGTTGTGGGAGCCTCTGACTTCTAGCATTGCAGGCAGGGGTTGTGGGCCTGCACAAAACTACAGGGAGAAGAGTGGCTGGCATGTAGAACACACATGTCTGGGGATACTGCTGCTTCTGGGAGTACTAGTTTTCAGACACGTACATACTCATCTGCAGGAGGAACTGGTGAGTCACGCAGTGCTAGGTGTACTTTTCTCGCAGTGTGACGTCAGCACTCCCTAAGTCAGAGTGGGGCGGGCTTGCCTGATAGCCTTCCTGGTCTCTCCCTGCCCTAGAGGAGGAGGCACGTCTCGCCTAGGGCTCCCATCCCCGTCTGTTTGCACTCCCAGTTGTGCAGCATGCAGTCTGAGTCCCGAGAAGCTGAACTCGGATTTTCAGCCTTTCAGAGATCTACGTGAAATAACGTTTCACGTTGTCCTTGCCCTTGATTACAGCCCCTTTCTTTACTTTTCCATCATTGTGGAGGGATAATTGACATGTAACATCGTGTAATATTAAGATGTACAAAATGATGGTTGGGTACATGTAGATTCTGCGAAATGGTCCCCACAATAAAGTTAACAGCTCCACCCCGTCACATAATTACCTCTGTGTGTGTGGTCAGAACACTTAACGGTCTTCTCTCTCGGCAGCTTCGAAGCCTGTCGCGTACAGCACTGTTAACTGGGGCCCCCAGGCTGCACTATACATTAGACTCCCCGGGCCGACTCATCTCATAACCGGAGGTCTGTGCCCTTGACCAGCATCCCTCACGTCCCCCAACGCCCAGCCCTGGCATCCACCATCCCAGGGTCTGCTTCTATGAGTCCAGTCTCTTCAGATTGCACTTGTCAGTGAGGTCATTCAGTATTTGTATTCCTGGGTATGGCTCATTCGAATTGGTGTCATGGTCTCCAGCTTCATCCACGTTGTCACAAAAGCAAGATCCCCTGCCTTGTTATGGATTAGTAATATTAAATAAATAAATAACATTTTCTTGGTCCATTGATCCATCGATGGACATGTAAGTTGTTTCTGTGTTGTATAGCCCCCTTTAAAAAGCAGGAACCCTCTAGGAACATAACTAAACCCCTCATTTCTGCAGCTTGAGCAGATATGACTGAAGACTAAAGTTACTGTATTTCAAATTGAGATATTTTCTCTTTCTTCCCCCCATTTTAATCAATGAAAAGCTATAATCACAGTATTACAGCCATTTAAGACAATTACTAAGGGATGTTTCAGTGTATATCATAATAGACACTGATTTTAATTATATGGTCATATTTTATTGTCATTTGATCCACATATAAACTTATTAAATGCCCTTGATATGTTCATTTGCTATTAAGATTTTTTAAAATTTGGCACTTGAGCTTAAACCTGTTCTTCATCCTTGGAAATGTCCGTTTGCACTGTTGGAAGGTGTACAGTGTATATAGTCTGTTCTCCCCTTCTGCATGTTAAGGTTGCAAGTGTTGTCTGCGCCTCCAGCCTCCAGTAACTGCAGATACCGTTGTCTCTCCTGCTGCGTTAGTTCGCTCTCTGCCCTTCGGCGGTGAGCTGGACAGGCCCTCTGAGGTTACCTGGTCAAACTGAAGCAGAGGAGTGGAAACAAATGTAATCTGTTTGTTGAGGGTGAAAATACGGGCTTATTGATTTATATTTGATAGGTTTTTGATTCATAACTAAAATACAAAATAGAGAAATAGCTGTTCCATTTTTTTGTTGTTGTTTGAAAGGAATTTGTAAAACTAGTAGTTTGTAGAGCTGTTAGCCTTAATGGACCTTTAGGGTTTGGGGCTGTGTAGGTGTGTGTGTGTGTGTGTGTGTGAGAGCTGGGGGTGTGGCATAGTGTGTAAGACTATGTGGAGTGAAAATTAATATCATTTTCAGTTTGTTTCATTTTGCTTGATCTTACAAAACAGATTTGTGTTGAAATTTGGCATTCAGTATTTAATAAGCTCTAGTAATTTTGTCTTGTACATTTTGGTCAATTTCTTAGTGATAGTACATGTCAAGTTTAAATTCCAGGGCAGAAAACTTGAAAAGGAGGATGTGATATATAATTACCAACATACAGTATTCACAAATACAGTTATTTGTTTGGCACTTGTTCATTAATGTAACTTTTTCAGTTGACAATGTTATTTGATTTAGGATGTTAGAATTTGAACTGCATGGAAATCATTGATAATTTTGGTATTTGTTTTTTTACAGAGAGGAAAAAGGAAAATGGATGACTGGAAAATGTATTATTTGTTGTATCTTAAAAGTTGTATTTCCTTTTCTAGGTTGCTGTGGTAAAACTGAAAAATGCAGACAAAGTATTTGCCATGAAAATATTGAATAAATGGGAAATGCTGAAAAGAGCGGAGGTAAGATTCTAATTACTGGAATGTTTAATATTTTAGGAATATTTTTAGAGAAACTATAATATTATAGAAAACCAATGGATTCTTAGATATCATTTAATATTTTATCTATGATGACATGTTCTAAGGCCTGAGACAAATTTTAGTAATTCACAATTGTGATATGGTTATGATAAAAGTTATAATTCATAGGTTGTAATTTGATATTGTCTGAAAACCAAATGGTAACCCTTGTAATGTGGGGCTTACCCCTTTATGTTAAAAGGATGTGTGGAAAATAGTTTTTTTTATATGGAGAAATTTAGTAACGATTGATTGTGAATTTGTTATAACTCATTTATACCATTCTGTATTTATCTATATTCTGCTCCAAGGAAAAGTCAGCAGGAGCTTTGAATATGCCCTCTGAGAATTCTGTTCATTGCTGGTCATGCAGTTAAATTTGTTTTGTTTTACATTATTAAACATGGTAGTAAAATCTGCTCTTGTAACAGTCGTTAGCATGTTTATGTTGGTGCCAGATTCGGGGGAAGATTGGTTGGCGTGGCACTAAAACCACCTCAGATGGCGTGGCGTGGTCAGAGCTGGCGTCACACACGGATCTGGGGTGGGGCTCTGTGCCCAGTCAGGCGCTTGGGTCTCCGGGGAGCAGCACTCACTGGTACGTTCATTTCAGCACTCGAACCTGTGGAAGGGTTGTGCTGTTGCCTGCACTGAGAGTTAGCCCTGGAGGTCAGCAAAATCTGTGAGAGGATGGTGAGCAGTTCACCCTTAGAAATCCTTCTGTACCTGCCAGTGCTTGTAGCAGCCTAAAGAAGAACAGACATACAGGGAGAAGCAAAAAAACTTTCCCGTGGGATGGATACAGTGGTAGTGAACACCAGTACTCCACTATTTCCTTGTTTGGGGAAATTTGAAAAATACCACAAATACAAAGAAGAAACTAGTCACTTGACTCCCATCACCTAGAATTAATCAGTAACATTTTTGGCAGGTTTTTGCTTCCAGTTTTTTTGTCCAATGGGTCTACTGAAAAAAACTGCACAAGTGAAATACAGATCCATTCTTTATAAAATGAATTAATAGCATATAGCAGATAAAGCCAAAGTACTCTTTGAGCACACCCCACCCAAGTCCAGCTCCTCTCTGACTCCCACAGGAAATGACTGTGTAACAGTATCTGTTTAAACAGTATCTGGAAGTGTTCATGGCACTCTCTGGTCTGCGTGCCAGTGCCCACTGTGTTCAGTAACTTCAGTCTTCACTTTTGGGTTTCCCTAGGACTGAATTGCCTTACTGGCACTGCTTGATTTTCCAGGTAGTCAGCATTGAGATTGATTTTAATGTGCAGTATGCTTACTGGGGAGTTCTTTTGGAATTGGCATCTATGGGAGGGAGAAGATATGCCAGGGAGAAGTCAGCCTGTTCCCATAGCCTCTGTTGGCAGAACAGGGAGCCACGGAGCAGCAGTGGTCCTTCGGGGTTGTCCTGCATTGGCCCAAATAACTGACTTTTATTACGCACCTGCCTCAGTCGGTCGCTGGATACAGGCTACCTCCAGAAGGACACGGCTTGCACGATTAGGTTCTCTGCAGCTGAGGCGAGCCTGAAGGAGCTCAGCATGTTATCAGCTGCTGGAGCCACAAGTCTTATTAAGAACTAGTGAATAAGTATGTTGTGATAGTTTCACAGAAATCATAATTGTAGTTAATTTAGTATTGCAGAATTAGTTAGAACTCTTAAAAATTGAGTTAAGTTTGTCCTTTTTATGAAGTTGGATGTGCTGGGGAAGAGTTGTGAAAAGGAAAGGTAACTGGGTTAGCTTTCATCACTGATTGGAAAAACTGGCAAAAGTGAAGGTAAAACAAGAGACAGTTGACGATTAAATATTGTTTTGTTGAACTAAAAAACCATATATTCTATTTCTGGGGCCCACTGGAATGGAAACTCTCCTCCCCATCCCTTCCAGTAAGTACAGCCAAAGGTGCTGCACACTGAACGTAAAAGAAGCATGCGGAAACGCTGCAGGGCTGAGAGAAGGTGGTGGACCAGCTAGGGACCTCGGGGCCTGCGGAGCGACCCTCTTCTCTGAAGTCAGTAGTGCATCAAGCTGGTCATGCCACCGCAGGAGTGCATGCAGCGCCATACAGAAATGAAAGGGACCACGGGAGGGCGCTAGTCAGGGAAGCTCCTGGTGGCTGCCCTGGAGTCCTCCAGTTTATGATTTTAAAATAGTGTTTACTCTAAGGGGTTTGCATGTCGTGCTGGCTCTAGAGTTTATCTGCCCCTTCAGTTAAACTCCTCAGTAGAGGAACCCCTGGCTTCGGAGGGCAGATAGACAGCGAACTTTGGTAGCTATTGCCAAATCGTCTTCTAAAAACACTGGACCGGTGTATCTTTGTACTCAACAGTGTGTAAATGTGTTTGTTGGCTCGCTCATTTGCCAATTGTGGATGTTAGCAAGTGATTTCTCTTTTTTGAATTATATGAAAAAAAAATTCTTGTTGAAAAATAAGTTCAAAAATGACACATCTCATGTTTGATTTAGTCACCAAATATATAGTGGAGATTCAAAAGTAAATTGATGTCTTAGTGTATAAGAGGTGATATTGAAATTTTTGCATTTTGCACTTTAAAATTCTACTTACCTGTTTTCTTTTAATGGAAAAATTTGGCATTTCCTCCTCAAATATTAGATTAGAGAGAATAGTTCAGTTATTATTTGAAAGAGTTTTCTGTGATGATATTTTACAGGTGAGAGAAGTCTTTATGACTAATAAGCGAGAAGCCGTAGTGCATGTAATCAGGGGTGGCCTTTCTTGTTTTAACACACGATTTCCAAGTGTTCAGGAAATTCTGGCGTGCTGGGTGGGAGTGCCTAAGAGTGTTGGTCTGGCGGGTGTGTGCCGATGGGTCTGGGGGGAGAATCCTGTGACAATTTTGCAGATTGTTTTTCTCTATATCCAGTCCAGAAGTTAACTTCTGTTTTCATCGTGGGTATTCCTATTGCTGTTTCTCTTTAACCAGTGTAGCCCGTTAAGGATAAAATTTAAACAATATATAACTGAATATTAAAAATAAAATACTTCAAAGCAGTTAAAACCATGACTGCTGCACGCAAAATATTTGGTTAAATAGAAACTGCGTGATGATAGAATCTGAAGAAGTTAACGTGATCTCCAGTAACCCCTCCTACATGTTTACCGCATCCTTAGAGTCTTGAATATCCTGTTTTGAAAGGGGGATATTTAAAAAAATTGAGTTTTTGAGACATCCCAATAAGAAAAAGATAGTTATCAGAGAAAATGGGCAAAAGGGAATGAACAGTTTAACGAGAAAACTCAGATGGTCAATAAGCATATACAGTTATTTATTTGCACCTGTAATTAGGCATAAGTTAATTAAAAGAACAATGAGTTCTTTTAGACCTTGGCGTGTGGGAAATGTGTCATACAGAGATATTACACTTACATTGTCACATAAAAGTCTGATAATGCCAACTACAGTTGAGGATGTGGGGAGAAGGGTGAATATCATATACTAGGGTACGAGTAGTGTCAGTAGTTCAGTAGTTGGTACAGCACTTAGAGAAGAAAATTGGCTGAGTATGGTACAGTTGATACTGCTTCTGTCTAGCATTTCTACTTTTAAGTGTATACTGTGGAGAACTCTTGTACATTTGTTCAAATATATTACTGCAACATGTAATAGCACAAAATTGGAAATAAGTGTTTTCATGATTAGGATGTTTGCATAAATTACGGTGTATTCAAACAATGGAGTACCATAGCAATTAAAAGGAAAACAAGTCATGATTGAGTAAAAATTAATCAAGTTGTAAAAGGATAGATAAAAATATATCATTTATGGAAATTTTCAAAATACAAAACAATTGTGTTATTTTTAGTCACAGACATGTGACCAAAGCATATGATGGAAGGAATAATACTAACTTCAGATTACTTATTATATCAGGGGAGGGAAGGAGGAGAATGTTATTGAGGTAGGAAGGCCACAACTTGCATCTTATTTTCTTAAAAAGAAGATCAGAAGTGAGTGTGGCAAATTGTTGATACGTATGTTATCTCAGTGGTAGGTTGGATCATGCTTATTGAATGATGCTGTGTATTTCCTGATTTTTTTTTGAACTCTTCACAGTATTTTAAGTGTACTATTCCAGTTGTCTAATTCTGAGTGTGCCTTAAAACTTGTCTTGTTGAAACTCCTGTAATATTGGATATACCATTTTTCCAGAACAGAAAGTGTAATAAACATACTAAGCAATCGTTTGCATAATATATTTCCTAGTTTTACGCAGTGTCATCTCTCTAAAATTTTTTTCCTCTTTTCAGACAGCCTGTTTTCGTGAAGAAAGGGACGTCTTAGTGAATGGAGACAATAAATGGATTACAACTTTGCATTATGCTTTCCAGGATGACAATAACTTAGTAAGAATTGTTTCTTCCCATTTTTATTGAGAAATAATTGATATGTATCACTGACTAATTTTAAGGCCTACGGCACGATGGTGTGATTTACATGTGTGGTGAAATGATTACCATAGTGGGTTTGGCTAAGACCGTCTTCTCATGTGGATGCACTAAAAAGAAAAGAAGAAGAGGGAAAAAGGGAAAAAAATTCTCCATGTGTTGAGAACTCTTCGGACTTACTCTCTGAACACCTTCCCTGTGCGTCCTAGAGCGGTGATCGCCGCAGCGGTCGCGCTGCGCACTGCGTCCTTAGTGCTTACTCATCTCAGGACTCGCAGTCTGTGCCTGCCGACCTCCTTCCTTCACTTCCCCGCCAGCCCCTCACCTCTGGTGGCAGGTCGGATCTCTTCCTGAGTTTCGGGTCTGAAAGGACTGGGGCCGTTTGAATGAGAGTGAGGCTAGGGTGATTAGAGTGTGGCACGAAGGGGAAAGAGACATGAAATGAGGCTTCCAGAGTGTGTGGGTCATGCTGAGGGATTCAAAGTGGGTTTTAAGGAGAGTGTGATAAAGTTTTATATTTTCCATAGAACATCCCGGCCACAGTGCGGAGGATGGGTTTCAGGAGCAAGACTAGAGAAGGAAACAGTTTGGAGATTTGGGCAGCGTTCAGGTGACAGATGATGAGGGCTTAGATAGAGGTGATAATACCCTAGTAGGGGTGAAGAAGGAGGGGATGGTTTCAGATACTGTTTAGGAAACAAAATAATTAGAACTCTGTGTTTGAGTGGAAGTCAGTGGGGGAGCGGAGTTGGGATGGTTCCCAGTTCTCACTTGTGGCGTTTAGTGGTTAGCACTCGATGAATTGAGGTGGAGAATGTAAGAGGAAGAGAAAATTTAGAGTAGGGGTAAGAGTATTCATTTAATTTGGTATGTGTTAGGCTTGAATTATCACGTGACGTAATTAATGGGTTAGATACATGCCTGGCGTGCTGAGGGTGCATAGCACTGCGGCTCTGGGGGTGCTCACACATCAGGTCTCGGCAAACTGTGGCCCACAGCTCAAACCTGGCTCTACCTGTGTCTGTGCAGCCTGCAGGTAAAGAATTGTTTTTTATATTTTTTAAATAGTTGAAAAAAAGAGAACATTTTGTGAATGTGAATATTATATAAAACTCAAACTTCAGTGGCCATAAAGTTTTATGGGAACACAGCCATGCCCATTGATTTATGCACTTCGTCCATGGCTGCCTTTGCGGTCCAGGGGTGCAGCGACAGAGGGGAACACACGGTGTGCGTTGCTGTCACTGCTTTGCACTGCTGCTCAGCAGATTACAAATTACAGTGACAGTTATAACTCGATTGGCACTGCAAGTGCTACGTATATTGCCGTACTGTGACATTTTACTGTTTTTGTTAATAGTGCATATGCATTATGGCAGGTTAAAGAGAGGAAGGAGGATGCAATTATACTACACCTGTACGAATAGGGTACAGTAACTGCCTGCATTGCCACACAAGCACTCATCACAGCATTCCTGACTCACAGGAAAGCAGCAGTCAGCAAAGTTAGAAAGTGTAGAACAGAGTATCTTATCACGGCAGAACTCCTTCCTAAAAACATAAAAAGAAATGAGGCTGTGACTCTAGGAAGTTCCTTCAGTGGCTCATGTGTGAGGCCAGCAAGGAAAGCCACTCACCAATGCTGAGATGATTAAATCATGTTTGATTGCAGTGGCCAGAGAAATGTGGCCACAGAAAATTAACTTGTCCTAAACTATTAGCCTTTTGGCGAGAACAGTTGCTCCAAGAGTTGAGGGAATTGGGAGCCACATCAGCGGCTGATTATAAAATCAAGGAAGTGATTCTGAGTGGTTTTCTTTGACCCGAGCTGAAAGATGTTACTGATTCTGCTCAATTCTTGTTATTTGACGAGTCAGTGCTGAGTTTGAAGTAACTGAAGAATCAGCCTGTGTGAGTAGTTTGTGTGGTATAGTTACAGTCAATAGTATTTTCAAACAAGTTCAGAAAACATTAATTTGGCACAAACTGAATTGAAACATGCGAAGATGTATTATTACACCTGAGCGTGAGGAAAATAGGTGTGAAGCAGAAAGAGACTAGTTGGACGTATATGTAAATCACTAACTATGAGGTGCTTACAGCCTATGGATGGTCATGGTCTTACCAAAAGGTAGGTAGTCCGCAGCAAATACTTGAACCTCTCGTGTGTTATTGAATCAGTAGTATCAGCACTGAACTTCATCCAGTCTCGTGGAGGCATGTGTTACCACTTCATGAATTTCTGTCAAATCAAAGCTGACATCCTAGGCAATACAGCTGTTCAGTGGTTTTGTAGAGGTAACATATTACTGCAATATAGTGAACAAAGGGCCAAGATTGAAATATTTTAGAACAAAAAAAAACCCCATCCTAAACATTATTGTGAAATAGTGAATTACTGTGGAAATTAGCTTCTCCTGTAGACTTGATGTGTTTTTTAAAATTAACCTAAATTACAAGGCAAAGCAGCACTTACATGCAAAACTTAGGCTATGGTGAGTTCATCCCAACACCTAACGCTGTTTGAGTTAACACGTAATGTCAAGATGCTTTACCTACTTCCCTTGTTGTCAGAAGTGGAAAGAATTGAGATCTCCATTCCCACACTGATTTGCAGCAGACAGATGTTTTGAGCTCAAACTATAGTTCTAGCATTAATTTTGGGACTGGGTACAAGAGAAAAGGAAATGTCCATAGTTCAAAATCCATTTAACTGGGCATTTGAGAACTCCCGCCCAACCTTCAGTTGGAAGTGATTGATCTGCAGTGTCATGACATGCTTAACGCAGATATCAGGAGAAAAGTCTGATAGCATTGTGTAAGTGCCTTCCCCAGGAGCGGCATGTCCAGTTAAAATTACATGCTCCCTAACTGTTCTTAGTATACGTTGGTGCCTGTCTTTGTGAATAGACGTTTTCACAGATGAAACACATGAAATCTCATGACAGTGACAGCTCCGCATTTGCAGAGAAATATTTACAAAGACTTTGGTGATGGGAAACACCAGCTTTGAGCCCCAGTTGAGCAAACTGTTTTCCGGCCTTCTTCCCCACAGAAGAGTCACATTTTTCTCATTAGTAGACTGGTATTATACCCCAAAATTATACTCAGCTATTATTATTATTATATTTTGAACGTTGCCAATAAAAGTATGTAGGAATTTGTTTTCTCTTTTATTATGTAAGTACCTACATAATGCCCTTGATCTTGCCTGTTGGCCTGCCAAGCGCTGAGTCAGGAAGCTGCTTTGGCGGGAATGGAGGCCACTGTCCAGAGAGGAAAGCCCCTTTGATGTGGGAGCCTTTCATCTCTTTATCTGCTTGGTCTGCTTGGTGCCCCAGAAGTCCTGACGGACGCCTAGTGAGTGTTTATGGAAGGAATGCGCTATATTTCTGACTTTCTGTGTATGGCTATTAGATTCCAGTTTTAGTAGCAGACTTTTTGTTTTTAATGTGAAAAGTTGGTGTTTGCTGCTCTGCTCCAAGGACTTCCTTCTGAAGTAAGAAATGTGGGTTTCTTCTCCACCCTCCACTGTCATTTCTAGCCACATGTTTACGTTAATACAGTTTTATTACATTGAATTACTTTGCTCTGATCTTCATGATAGAGTTTGTTAAGCATTAGGCCTAGTAAATATAGTAAGTAAACAAACCATAGACTGGTGTTTGAAATACGTTGTTTCTCTAACTTTTAAAGATTTAAAATATGAAATTAGTTTTTTTATTTTAATGAGATTGCCCATGTTTATAACTTGAATGTATGGTAATAAGAATGTGGATTTTGTCAAGACTCTTCAAGATAACAAACTATGACATTGTCTGTACTCTTGCCAACCTAGAAGTAATCTCGATGAACATTTGGTGTATATTTCTCCTTTTTTTGCCATAGACATACCGTGAAGGAAAACTATTGTTTTTATGTACATTACACACAGTAGTACTACTTCCCTTCTGACATTAAACATGTGGGTTTTCCATGCAGAAAGCAATTCTGTGACCAGCAGGGTGTCCCGCAGTTTAACTCAATTCTGGAACTACCTGGAGAGAACATCAGGTCCCACAGGTGAAGGGTCTGGTCTCACCAGACTGCCCTCTGGCCCCCAGGCACAGGTCCAGGTTGTTACCTGTGCTTCTGACCTGCAGGCTGGGGATCGGAGAAGCCTTCTGAGGGTTCAGAGAATTAGTGAGCACCGCTCACAGAACTCAGGGGAAAGACAAGTGCAGGGCGCGGCTGCGGGAAGGGCGCACGGAGCCCCCGCAGCCTCCCTGAGAGGCCCCGCTCCCGCCGCCCCTCTGCTTGCAGGCTCACCGGGGGCTCTTCGAACCCCGACCTTCATCACACGGGCAGGTTTGATTAAATCCTGGGCCAGTGGAGATGGAAGAGATCCCAGCCCCTCTCTTCGGTGGGTCGGACAGAAAGTTTCACCTCTGTAATCTTGGCTGGTTCCCCTGGTAGCCAGCTCCCACCCTTGCGTTACGCAGGACTTTTCCAAAAGTTGCCTCAGAACACCAACTCTGGTGTGATTGAAAGGGGCTTGTTATCAGTAACAAAAGACACACCTTTATCTTGTCAGCTAGGAAATTCTAAGGGTTCTCAGGAGGTCTGGGCTCTGCCAGTATATTTTTTCTTATTATAAATTACAACATCAGACACGCACATAATAGTCCATATCTGAAATCATTTGCTTCTGTTGACGTGTACCTTAGAAAAGTCCATTCTGATACTGGTGCACTATCAGAAATGGGAAGAGAAACTTACGGTTAGAGAGAGTTTCTGTATTCTATATTACAGTGGTTTTCAAGTACTTATCCAAGTGCTGGTTACACTAAAGTTGTCAGTGGTGCCAGATGAAATAGGGAAAATGTAGTGATGATGAAAATCAACTTATTCAACAGAAAGGACTGTCTTATATTCTGAGTTTTAAAATCCACTTCGGAGGATTAAAATGTTCATTCTATGAAATGTTGGTAAAACAGTGGTCTGCTGTTGTAGGTGGTGATGAAGAGGCTCCTTTGCAAAATACAACAACAAAACAACAGTAATGCTAGGTTGTTTCCTGCCCCGTTTTTAGAAATTTATTCTATTCTTTATGAAATGTACAAGTTTTGTAATGACTGCTATTGGTAATCTTATGTATCTTCTGTTAATTAATATTAATGATATTTTACCCAGTGCTGTTTGACCTTGGGTTACGTTAAATATACTATTTTTTACTCTTTCTTATTTATTGAGTACATTTTATTGTTTCATTCCCAGTATCTGGTTATGGATTATTATGTTGGTGGGGATTTGCTAACTCTGCTCAGCAAATTTGAAGACAGATTGCCTGAAGATATGGCTCGATTTTACCTGGCGGAGATGGTGATAGCAATCGACTCAGTTCATCAGCTGCACTATGTACACAGGTGAGTGAGGTGTTCTTTTGTTGCCTCGTGTGACAGCCAGAAGCAGACGGCTACTTCTATCAGGTTTATTAATTATGGTCTTGGCTACACTAATCATCAACCAAAATACTTATTCTGAGATGGCTTTCATTGTTCTGCTTCGTTGTTGTTACCGACATTTGTCAGCATTAAAGAAGTGATGTTCCTGTGCATACACGCATGTGTAATATCTGTTTTTGCTGCCAGTCTGCATTTCTACAGGACACTTCTAAGAAGACACTCTGTGTAAATGTACATATAATTCTCTTCTCAAAAAAGTGTGTACTGGCCAGTTTCCTCATAGGTGAGTCACATGTTGCTACCGGCCAGGATTCCAGGCTGCAACTCACAGGTTTGTTTCCTAACCAAGACCCATCCATATTAGGTATGTTTCTCAAGAAAATACTTAAAAAAAAAAACTGTACATATGTCAAAATAGATGTTTGTGTAGGAAAGTGATCATTTTGACGTCTGTGGAAAAAATTATTTCTTTGTAAACTCTGACAAACATGATTCACTACATTTAAAAATTGCCTGCAGTGTGTGTTTTACTGTATGCAGTTTACGGTGGACTAAAAAGGTGGGCTTGTTTACAAAGTAATTTTTATACAGGATTGTTCTTATACCTGTTGCCACACAAAAAAAAAAAATGTTTGTAAACAGCCTGTATTGGGTGGATGAAAAGTCAGTTTCGCGTTTCAAGAGGAAAGAGAGCAGAACCCCCCGCCCCCCTCCCCCGGAGTTACTGGAGGGCTGGTTGCTCGCATGAATGAATGAATAACCTTCGGGTTGTGTGAAATGTGGGAGAGGGCGGGGGCTCGCTGAGGAGAAGCAGGCGAGGGGGTGCTGCCCGGTCAGAGGGGACGGGAACCGTTCTCTCAGCCAGTGGCTTGTGAACTCGAGCGTGCAGCGGAATCACGCGGAGGGCTTGAAAAACCCCGTTCGCTGGGCCCACCCCAGAGTGTCTGGTTCAGCAGGTTGGATGGGGCTCGGGAATGGGCATTCCTGACACCTCCCTGGGGGACGCTGCCGCTGGTCTCCTGACCACACTTTGAGGACTTCTGCTCGAAGGCGGCAGTGAGTGTTTCTTTGTGAGTTGTGTGTGACAAGAGTGATTTCTGGGAGGAACAGGAGTGCAGGAAGAAGAGACGGTTCTGTTCCAGTGCTTGTTTCTTTAAGACGTGTGACCGTAGCCCGGAGTATTCCGAACCGAGGAAGTGTACAGGGACCTTCGGGGTCCAGAGTTTGGGTGGTGGCAGGGGCGGGGGTCTCAGCACACTGCCTGCACGACCACCCATTAGCCTCCAGCCCTTCCCAGAGGTCGGGATGACGACACATTTAGTTTCTGGTCCCTTTCGGAAGTAAAACTGACACCACATGTCCCATGTAAGTTACCTCCTTCGTAAGTCACGGAGTTAGACTGCTGGTGGCCAGGGCCCCCAAACAAGACTCTCCTGTTAGGTGTGGTAGTCCAGGAACCCAGGGGTCACCTCCCAGTAGCTGGGGCAGAGGCAGACCCCCTCTTCGGGTAGCTTAGTTCCTCACGGTCCAGGCACCCAGCGGCCTTCGTCAGGGCTCTCGCACGGCGGTCGTCCGCCTGTCTGGACAGTCCACAGCCGATACAGCATTATGTGACCGCCCGGCGGTGACAGTGTGAGGGGCCTGTCGCTTGGAGGAGGCAGTTTGAAGTACTCGTTTCAAGAGTTGTGTTAACCTTCTGGAATATGAAATTGGATTTATCGGAGAAAAGTGAATGAGTAGACGTGTTTGAACCAGGTTGATTGCAGTGAAATCAGGAGTGCCTAGATAACATGACAGCACGTAAATGCATTTTAAAGTGATTTCATACTGATGTGGTCGTGTACCATACCATTGAGAATTATTTGAAGAAACTTCAGAAGAATCTGGTTTTGTTATGTACACATTTTCTATTCCAGGCATAATATTTATAATAATCACACTCTGATATTGATAGACTTGTGAAGTAAGTAATAAAGTAAAAATGACCCACAAAATATTGCCCTTTCAATATGGTCATTGTTTGGAGTGCTTTTTTATTCTTAATGTTATAAATATATCATTATGGAGATTAATTTTGACTGAAGGTTTTAAAATAATACTATTCCTTTTAAGTCAAATGTAATTTGCTTTTGCTTGGAGACATAGAAAATTACTGATTTTAGAAACCTGAATAATAACTAGTGTGATTTATATTCACGTTAGGAAGAAACTTGAATAAGGTTTTTACATTGATAATGTAGAGATTTTACCTCTTCTAAACATTTCTCTTTCTCTGTTTTCATTGATTGTGAAGGTTAAATTAAGGTTTTGCCTGAATTTCCCATCCTCTCCCTTTATTGATGGTACTTGGTATCTGGTTGGGTGGCTGTCTCTTCATTTGCAAGATGGCACTGACTCAGAGTGGGTCTGAATGCCAGCTGGTATTTTGCCTCTTGTATCAGAAAATGGAGTTTTGCCGGCCTTTCGTTCTGTTTACCCCTTGCCATGTGAGATGTGTTTCCCCGAAGTGGCACAGAGGCAGGCTGTGTGACGCGGGGTGCTTTAGGCACTTGCGCCTGCGGGGGAGCTGGCAGAAGCGGGATCAGGCGGAGGAGCAGGCAGGTTACGCTGCAGGCCAACCTCAGCCAGCCCCACTCGGAGCCCTGGAGAGCTTGTGGCCCATCGGGGCTGTTGCCCATTTAGTCCAAGTGGCCGAGTCTTTATTTTTCTGTACTGGGCAGTGGGTGGGGGCTGCCCAAGGAAGACAGGACCTTTGGTGAAGAGGCTGTCTGCAGTTTTGAATAAGCTGACCGTTGGGGGCTGCCTGCCGAGGTCGGGGGCAGAGCCCTCAATTGAAGCAGAAGGCAGCACACTTATGTGTCCACCATAGACCCCCAAATACAGTGACTGAAGCAAAACAACAGAACTGCCCACGAGTGTGCAGCTGTGCAGGACTAGGCGGGGACTGCTGTTTCGCCTGAGGGTGACAAGAATCATCCGAAGCTGGAAGGTTGGCTCTCGAGACGGCTCAGTCACGGGGTCGGAGGAGGGTAGAGGAGGGATCAGCAGAGATGGAAGGAGACTTGACCTGGGGCGGTGAGCACACAGTACAGTGTGCAGGTGATGTGCTGTGGAACTCTGCACGTGAAACCTGCGTAATGTTATTAACCAGTGTCACCCTGATACATTTAATGAAAAGGGAAAAAGATGGCTCACATAGTGTGGCTCATCAGCTTGGAGTTGAGCCAGGGCTGTAGGCTGGGGGCCTTTGTTCTTCTCCCCTGGCCTCTCCAGGGCTGCTTGAGTTTCTTAACAAGCAGTTGACCAGCTTCCAAGTGCAAGTGTATGTCAGTATGGAAGTGTAACCATCTTTCTGCCTAGTTTACACTTGGGACGTCTGTGCATCTTGTGCTCCAGTGAGAACGTTCTCATGAAGCCGTGAGGACCATTCTTTACTCAAGGTGGCTGTTGGTCAGCAGATGCACCCACACCTCCCCGGCATTCGTGGGGACTTGCATCCGCGACCTCCGTTTCACTTTGCCCGCGTGTCAGAAACCTGGAGTGCAAGGAGAACCAGGGCTCGCTCTGCACACGGTTGCCCCCCCGCCCCCCCCCCAGTTCAAGTCGTACTTTGTGTCCTTTCTCCCAGACGTTTTTCATTTGGCCTTTGTGACATTAGATTTGGATGAAAACGGTAGATAATCTGGAAGGAAAAGGGCAATTGCAAAAGGTCAAGCTGCAGCCTTTGGATGAAAAAGAAGGAAGGGACATGTTTTCCTTGTTTGAAGTGACAAACTGTATGGACTTACATAAATTTTAGGCCTCCCTTGTGCCCAGTAATTTAGGTCGCATTTAGCATCAGCTGGATGGACTAGTCATTTCCTCCTTCCTGTGAGTCCCTCAAGTGTTACCTCGGATCCGTGTCATACTTCGTTCCCCAAACAAAGCAAAGCATAACTGTGTCACACCCGGCAGATGACGGGGCGCTGATTCATGTCCTCCTGAGGTCTTACTCAGACGAGCAGGGGTGTTTGCATCTGCTCGTAGAGGGACACTTTGGGGACAGAGACTTCTTTTTCAGCCAGGGAGTAGACTGGCTGAGTTGCGGAGTGAGTCAGCAGGCAACAGGCTATGTATATGAAAGGTATCATCGTATTTCCTGTTGCAGAAGCAGAGGCCAATTAGTGTTATCATTATAACATTATTGAGTTTGTCTGTGATCTCGATAACCATTAATTAACTGTTTTGACTGAAAATATTGTTGACTGCAGATGATCCTAGTGGCTTAGTCAAAATATTTTCATATTCTTGGATTAAATGACTCAGATGTTATACAACTGTATTTTTGGTTTTTAATTAATTTTAATCAAACAATACTGTATGTGAGTAAAATAAAACTCAGCCAGCATAAAAAGATTACATTGGAAAATAGTCCCCTCTCCAGACCTCTTACGCCTGCCTCCCAGTGGCAGACACATTTAACTCCTTTAAGCTCTTTCTTTGTTATTTTACCCCATCTCTCTAATATCTCGATATCTCATGCCAGTATTGTCTCAGTATTAATTTTAGACATATAATATTTTCATTTTGGAATTGGTTATTTTTCATCAAGAAGAGTAGTTGAATGTAGTAAACACGTTTTCAGTGAAACGGGACTAGGGAGA
This sequence comes from Phyllostomus hastatus, assembly GCF_019186645.2. Lineage (NCBI taxonomy): Eukaryota > Metazoa > Chordata > Mammalia > Chiroptera > Phyllostomidae > Phyllostomus > Phyllostomus hastatus. The sequence continues at coordinate 11,743,678 of NW_025333607.1, forward strand.
TGCTTCCTTAACGGGACGTGTGTGTGTGAGAAGTCAGCCTCAGCCTCGCGCCTCAGCAGTCAGCGTCGTGTTCGCCGGGTGATACTGCTAAAGTCAGGACACGACAGAGATGTCCACTGTCACCAATGCTGTTTACACTGTACCGAAGCTGCTGGCCAAGCAACTGGGCAAAAGAGAAAACCTGGAAGTGTAAAAAGAGTAAAATCATCACATTTGTAAGTGTTATACATAGAAAATCAAAGAGAACTAACCTATAAACTACAAATGGCAAGAAAGTTCAAAAAGGATGTCCATGGCGTTTGTGGTCTAATTCATGGAGTACGTATTTATTGCATGTTCTGTGGGTCAGGCTCTTTTCCAGGTGCTGAGAATCTAGTAGTGAACAAAATGGCAAAAATTTCTGTTTTTGTGAAGTAGTTTCTAATTCTAGCAACAATCAGTAATTATAAAAAGATATAGAAGATGTTCTGTAATATCTTACAAATATGGAATACTTAGATATATTCATTAAGAAATACATAGCATTAATGTAACTATACAGTGAGGAAGACTCCCTATAAGATATTAAAATATGTCTTTAATAATAAAAAATATATTTCTACTGTGTAAAAAGGTAGGCTAATTGAACAGAATTGAAAGTCTTGTTATAGACCTAGATACTTATCTGCATTAACATGTGGTGAGGGTCGCATCTCAGATCAGAGGTGAAATGGTGTGTGGGAAAAATGAAATTAGATCATACCCGTCATGGTATCCCAGGAAGAATTCCAAATGGATCAAACACCAAAGTGTAAAAAAAAATTAAACTTACAGTGGAATGACACATTGGAGAATTCCTTTGCAGTTTCAGTGAGGATAAATGAAGCATTTCTAATGAAGTCAAAATCTAGAAAAGCGTGGAAGAAAATTTCGATAAATTCAGTACACAAAAGAGTGCACGAGAGGAAAAGTCTGAAGAAACTCAGAGGAGAAATGTGCACTGGGGAGAAAAGATCGGCAACTCCTGCAGTAGGCAGAGGGGCAGTCTTCCCAATGCGCAGAGTGATCCTGACACTGGGAGAAAGAGCACAGCTGGGGGGAACGGGGTGGGGGGGTGTTTCACAAAGACAAAAGATACTATGTATGTGAAAAGGTGGGCTCTCTGAGGACACAGAAAATGCAAATAATAACGTCAGTATTGCTTTTCCTGTGTGAGGTTGACAGAAAGTACAAGTATGTGACAGTAGTCTTACTGGAGCCTGAAGCTACAAGGGGACTGAGCGCTCGCACCTGAGGCTCAGGGGAATGTGAATCAATCAGTTCAGCTGCGACAAAAGGCCATGTCATACCTCTGTCGAGACTTCAAATGCATGTGTTCCACACCTAGAATTCTAACCTAAGACATCATCACATATGTGAAAATGACATGCACCGAGTTGTTCCCGTCAATCTTATTTATAAAAGGAAAAGATTGGGGAAAATTCAAATGTTCATCAACAGCTGATTAGTTAAATTATGTCACAATCATAAAATAGAATACTGAGAAGAATGGCGAGGCTTTTTCTGTTTTGATATGACTCCAAGATTTATTGTAAGTGAAGAAAGAGATGAGGAGATCGATGTGCACATCATAACATTTGTATGAGAATTAATATACTTGTATTTGCTTGCGTACACATGAAGGAAACTCTGAAAGGATAAGGCAGAAACTAATCAATCGCTACTTCAGGCAGTGCAGAGGCTGGATGAATGGGAAACAGGTATGAGAGGGAAATATTTCGGACACATGCTTTTTTATATTTTTTACTTTCAACAAAATGTTTTACCAATCCAAAAGAACTAAATAAATGGAATTAAATAAAAACAAAACTAGAAAGTAGTACATATATTTTGAAACTTTGAATTGCATTCTTTGTAAGCATGGCAAAGAGAAAAATCACAATGGAAATTACAAAATATTTGAAACAGAAAGTTAAAGTCCTACATAACAGAATTTGAGGATTTATAGTCACTTTCTTCTCTGTAATTCAGGTTTACGTTGCTGTTCTTTTCTTGAATCCTGAGTTAGAAAAGGCTTAACTCATTTAAAAAATTTTTTTTACATATTTCTGTTTAAGATTAGAGAGTTTCAACATTAGAAAATTTATTTAATATACCTGATACTTTTAGCAATTTGAGAGGTTCTACTGAAAGTCTAAAGCAGAGATTATTCTTAATGGTGAAACGTTGGGAACATTTCTGTTACAAGTGGAAGCAAAGTGAGAACGATTCTTTAAAGAAAATCTTGATCACATTGGCAACAAAGCTGTAAAGCACCTAAGACTGCAGATAATACAGCATGTGGAAGCTCTCTGTGGAAAAGGTCAATGTTCTTGAAGGACATAAAAGAAGATCCATAAGTATAATGTATACAGGGATGGGAAGAGTCATCTTATAGAGATCTCAGTTCTTGTCACATTAGTCTACAAAAATCATTGTGATTCCCCTCAGAACCCCAGTGCGTGTCATGAAACACACTGGGCTAACCCTAACACCTGTCGGAAGAGCCATGGCCATTTACACACATGGTCTTCTGGCCCGGAGGAGACGCCAGCTCTCACAGTGGAGCCAGCGCTCTTGGTCCAGGTGCAAGCACAGAGAGAGAGGGTGACCGTCCTCCTCTGGTTGTGGGGGGCAGTTCCAGTTTATGCCTGCTGTCCTGGGAATTATTAATGGGCTCTCTTTCATTCTGAAAACCGCTCAGTAGAATTGCACAGGAAGTCCTGAGACAAACCCACTTCATTGATGACGCGTGTGGTATTGTAAGTCAGGGAGAAAGGATGCCATTCATTAAATGGCATCAGCACAGAAGGGAGTATCATTGGCCTTTATCTCACACTATACACAAAATTAATCCCACGTACATTGAAGACTGGAAGTGAAAAGGAAAATTTTAAAACTTAGAAAATAAAATACAGGACACTGTCCTTATGGCTGCTGGAAGCAGAACGCAAGGGAGGTTTCTGAAGACAGAGAGCACAAGTTGTGAGAGCAGAGCGGGGGCTGACAGGCGCGTGAGGGGTGGGGGACAGGGTGGTGGAAGGGGACGGACTTGGAGTTGTGAGATGAATGAGTGCGAGGAGCTGATGTACAACAGGGAGTCTGTAGTTGGCAGTGTGTCTTGTGTCACTGAAATTCGCTAAGAGGGAAGAACTTGTGTTCTCAAAAAAACAGAAAAATATGTGAGTTGACGGAGTATTAATTCTTTCATTGTGTATACGTAAATTAAATCATGTACACTTTAAATATATCAGTTAGTCAATAAAGCTGAAAAAAGTGGGAAAAGGATAACAAAATATAAATTATAAGACTACATAACCAATGAAGACTACATTAGTATTAAATAGTTTTTTATGAATGAGAAAGACAGTATAAACAATGAGAAAAACAAGTCCAAGTGCAAGACGAGATTTGTAACAAACAGAATTCTGGGTTAACCAAAATCAAAAAACGTACAATACATACAGATTGTGAAAAAAATGGGAAGATATTAACTGTCTTTTTACAGAACAGGAATCTGAGATGAACACTAATAATATAAAGAAGATTCTCAGGCTCACTAGTGATCCTGCCAGCGAGGTGGGAACGCACATCTCCCTGTGGGGGCGGGAGAAACGTTCACTTGTGGGCACCGGGAGACACTTGACAAATGCTCATCTCGGCATTCTGTATAGGTGCAACATAACAATCTAAACTTGTTTGGAAGCAATCTAAATTCCATGAGCCAGGAAACTGAGAAATAAATTTGATGTATGAAAGTATTCCATATAGAAATTAAAATGAATGAACTAGAGTAAATGTATCAACATGGATAAATTTTAGACATAATATTAGAGTAAAATCAAGTTGCAAAACACTTCACGTGGTTTGGTATCAGTTATAAAGTTTAAGGACATTCAGAAAAATACGTAGTCTTGTGGTTGCATCTATACATGCTAATAATAAAATATATGCATGGAGAGTGGTCTGGGTTTGGCCCCATGGGTCATAATTTGCCAACCCATGAGGTATGACACACAGAAATTACTGCAGTAATTAAGGGAGTACTATTATTATCCCCATATTACAGGTGGGAAAATTGAGGTTTAGAGACCTTAAGTGGCATCATTCAGGTTAAAGTAAAATAACCTTTCCATACTCTTATTAACCACATGTTGATAGACTTTTTTTTTAACATATGAAGTGCTTATAGAGGATTTTTTTTCTTCTTCTAAAAGTAGAATGAAGTGTGAGGGCCTAATCTCACAGTTTTTCACAACTGTAGTCTTTAGAGTATGTTTAGAAATTCTGCATTGCTGAGTCTTCTTTACAAGATGATTTTATGTATGATTTTTCTCAAGGTTTGCAACACGTTTCATTGTTCCAGTGGAGAAACACATACAAAAACTGGTATGGTTTAGTGTGTATTAGTTAGATTTGGATATCTTACAAGACATTGACTTAACATCAATAGATAGCTTTATATAACACAGAACATTACTAAGCTTTATATAACACAGAACATTATTAAGCAGTTGTTTTCCAAAATCAGCTTTATAAAGCAGTGTCTTTGTTTTGTCATGACTTGCAGTAATTGAGGATTTATGTATCTACATTGACAGAGTCTAGGAAGTATATTTTTCCCTGTTCAATTTCATGGGCTAGATACAGATTAGTGTGCTTTGTAGGTATCAAGTAGCTGGCTCTTCTCTGTGTGCAGAAAGCAGGGACTACCAGGACTGTGGTAGGTGTTGGAGTGTGTGCAGATTCAAAGGTGGGATGGTAAGGTTATTTATTTGACTTTTTATCCAAGAGGAGATTGAAATGACCTGCATTTTAGAAAGTTTTAATATGAACCGGAGTCAGGATTTAAATCAATAAGGTTGTCAAATAGAGATTCCTATAGTATTAATTTTAAAGGAAGTTAAGATTTTTAGGTAGAGGTTATCTTACCAAGTATCTGATTATGTCTGTCCTTTTAAACTAAAAATGGAATGTATTTTTTTCAGAGACATCAAACCTGACAATATATTGATGGATATGAATGGACATATTCGGTTAGCAGATTTTGGATCTTGTCTGAAACTGATGGAAGATGGAACCGTAAGTAAAGATAAATTTTAAATTATTTTACCAACAGCCTTTTTCTTTTGGCTACTTCTTTATCTGTCTAGAAACCATTTATTTATATTATCCATCCATCCATCAATCATTTTGTGCTTCACCTTCTTCCACAAAGGCATTTAGGTACACTTATTTTAACACGTCTTGTCTACAAGTCATGCCATTTCAACTGCTCATGTTAAAGATCTGAGAGTGGTACAGTATGCCTTTTATGAGACCTTTCTTCATTGTTTGGCTGAACTGTTTGTTGTACTTGAGATATTTTTTTCATTTCCAGATGGATAAAGAAAATAAATCTACATAGAAAAAGAAAATGTGACTTCTTTGCTTTCATTTTTTGTTTTTTATATATTTTACCCTAGTTGTCTGATTTTCCTGAGGGACTGTGTTCATAAAATGAATGCTTTTTATCAGGAAGTCATCTACGTTGATTTAGTTTCATGTTACCATTTGCTTTAGTTGTTCTAACTCTAGGCCTCTCGGTTGTTTCCTTTCGCTTACTTAAAAGTTTATATGCCCCATTTTTATTCTCTAGTTTGTTTTGGTTTTTGTTTTTACTTCAGTTTCTTGGCTGTATAGCAGAAGTCCAAATACATGTCATTTTAATTGGCAGAAATGTTTTTAGAGATTAGTAAAATACATTCTAAAGACAACAAAAATGTCATGTTATCCTGGACTAGTAATTTGACTTTGGAAAATTTATCCTAAGGAGGTAACTTTTTAAAAGATCATATGACTTCTGTCTCTGGCCATGATGCAGGGAGTAATTGTTACCAAATTGTCCTCTTACTGTACACAGCAATGAAAGGGACACAGTATTTGAGATGACTGTTTCAGGCAGTGGACAGCAGGCAGCACAAGACTGTTATTTCTGAGAGACTTTGTGATGTATGCCAAACAAGGTCCCAGAATTGGGACAGTGGGCTGTTTCTGATGCGGAGAGCTAGAGTTAGAGCGGAGCAGAGTAGTTCTGCAGAGCTCAGGAGGAGGAGGTCCGAGTTGAGTTGCTGAGGCACCTGGAACTTGCGGGGCTTGATGTGGGAGGGGAGGGAGTGGTGTAACCCTGTTTAGTAGCCTAATTCCAAGTCTTAAGATCCATAGAGTTTGAAAGTGGTTCTCCAGTAAAGGGACTTGAATCATAGACTTACTGTGAATCTGTGCTTGAAGAGTATAGCCATAATCCAACCCATGTGCAAGGAGATAAGTAATTTTATTTATTTGCTTGAGCAAGAATTAATATTCCAGAGGAAGATAACAGAATTCATACTTTCTACAAAGTCTTACTGACAATGACGAGCATTTAATCAGAGATCACTAGACCAAACAAAAATGGAGGATAGAGTATGGATTGTGATAGAGTTAAAAAACAAAAGTTGTCAGTAGAAACTGAGGTAGCACAGATGTTGGAGTTAGCAGACAGACTTAATGAAACTATCATAAATATGCTTTAAAAATCAAAGGAAAATACAGTCTTAAAGATTACACAGATAAGGAATTTCAGCAGAAAAATCAAATGGACCTTTTAGAACTTGAATAGTACACTGATAGAAATAAAGAATTCACAAGAGGAGGTTAGCTGAATTAGAGATGAGAGAAGAAAGAGCCGGTGAATTCAGAGACAGGTCAATAAAGATTATCCGTTCTGAAGAATGGAGAAGATTGAGGCAAAATAAAACCAGGCTCAGGGACCCCTGTGCCTGGAACCCTGGGAAAAATGACTCAGTGTGGCCGAGAGGAAGGCATCGCTCAGCCCCGTGAGCGATTGGGAGTGAGGTGGGAGCAGAGGACATGTGCACAGTTGGTGGCTCACACTCGCCGAGTGTGATGAAGAACACACATCCAAGGATTTGGCATATTCCAAGCTTGTAAAAGGAAGCACACCTAGGCACATCACAATTAAATTGCTGAAAATTAAATATTAAAAAAAAATTGAAAGCAGCCAGAAGAAAAAACACATTACATACCCCAGAAAAATGGTTAAGAATGACCAGTGACCTCTCATCCGAAGTCATGGAATGATATCTTTAAAGTGCTGAAGAAAAATCTGTAAACCAAGACTTCTGTATCAAGCAAAAATACTCGTCAAAAGTTAAGGTTCATTAAAGACACTTGGTGATAAACGAAAGATGAGGGATTAACCTCCAGAAGGCTTGGATGCTAGAAAATGTCTTTCAGGCCAAAGGAAATGATGCCCTTTGGGGTCTTAGATCTGTAGGGTAAAGAATATTACATAGGGTAAGTGGATGAAGAAAAAAAGACTGTATTACCTTTCTTCTTAAATTTACATAAAAAGCAACTGCTAAAAGCAAAAATAACAACATTGTAATGGTTCATGACATGGAGAAGTAAAAGATAAGACAGCAGCCCCACAAACAGTGCCCGATGGGTACGTGGAATTGCCCTGCTGCCAGATGACCCCTCTTGTGTGGGACGTGGATCGGGCCAGAGGAGGGAGGTACATGCTCTTTATTGGGTTAGCGGATTTTCTATTTCTGATTCCTGAGGGCCTGTTGTTAGGGTTGTTACTGTTGTAATCAAATGATTTCCCTGCATCTACTGGTAAGTGACAGATTGTCCAAGTTAAATCACTCCTGCTTTGGATCAGCATAACTTTATCTTGGCGTGTTGATATATGTGAACACATTGCTAGATTGACTCTGCTAAAATTTTATATTAGATTGTTATCTGAGATTAATCATATTTGATACTGCAGTATAATCTTCTTCTAAAATTGTTCCTCAGTGATTTTTATTTTTAGGTTATTTTCGCTTTCTAAAATGTGCAGGGGAGCCGTATCTCCTCCCTGTCCCTACTTTTGGCTCTAGAACAGTTTATATAACAACAGAGGTTTCTGTTTCTTACATTATTGGCACAACTCACTTTTAAGTCACCTTTCCTTGGTGAGGTTTTGTTTTCTCTTGTTTTATTTTGTTTGTTTTCCAGGTAGATTTATACTGTTCATTCAGATTTTTTAATGTTAGATTTAAGTAATGTTAGATTTGTTCTTGGGTACATTGTGGACTTTTTTGCATGTGTTGGGGGGAGCTATTATAAATTAACTTTTTAAAATTTGCAGTTTGATAGCCTGTTGCTGTTTTTAATGGTTATAGGTCTCTTAGGTTTTCTGTTTCTTCCTGAGTCAGTTTGGGGAAGCCGTATTTTCTTCTGTGAACATTGCCTGTTGTCGATGAGTTGTCAGTTTTGTTGGTCAGAAGTTGTTCAGGTTATGCTCCTAGTTTAAAATCTGTCACATGTATAGTTTTGTCCTCTTTTCACTCCTAATGTTGTTTGTGCTTTTCTTTTCCTTCATAATTTTGATACAGGGCATTTTACTATTTTTGAGTTCTAAGTAGTTTCCAAATTTAGTTAGAACCCTGCTGTGGACCATTAATTATTTAGCTGCATGACTTTTAATTTCCAAAATATTGTATTTGCTTATTTGGTTATTTCTAGTTTTATTTTAATGGGGAATGGGTCTATTTGAGACCAGTGTTCTGGCATTTATCAAGATTTGCTCTTTAATTTTGTAACAGCCTAGTTTTTATAAGTATTACATATTTGTTGAAAAGAATACATTTTTCTAACTTTTGGGTGCAGGTTTCTGTATATGTCTATAAGATTAAAGTTGTTAACTTGTTCAAATTTTTAATATTCTTATGAGTTTTATTTTTTCTGATGTATATTTTATTTTAAAATCCTTACTATAATATTAAATTATTAATTTTACCTATAATCATCAATATTTTTATAACTCTTGTAGCTGTGTTACATATTATTCAGAATTGCTATTCTGGGGTGTGTTTTTATATGATTAACAATTTTTTAAAACCTTAATAATGATTAGCCCTTAGAATCTCTTTGACAGATATTAATATAGCTTCCTTAACCTGACTTCGTTTAACATCTGCTGGTATATCGTTTCTGTCCCTTTTCTTTTAACATTTCAGTGTCCTCATGTTTGGGTGCATCCTTTACTGCTGACAGTTGTAAAATACGTTCACTTTGGTTTTATGGGTCATGCAGTGGGACAGTGCTGCCTTTTAATAGGTTTATTTAGTCCACTTATGAACTTCATGTTGTTGATGTGTTCGGACATATTCTAGTATTCTGTCTTGTGCTGTTTGTTGCAGGTTTTGCTTGACGTTTATATGCTTGTTTTTCTTTTTTCCTTCTTTTCTGCCTTCTGTTGGCTTGGTCAAGTTTAGTTTTACTTTTTTTGTTGTTGTTACTCCTTTGGAAATGATGCATTCTATGTCAAATATTTCAATGTTTATCTTAATTTTTTTCACATTTATAGTTTACCTGAAATCTAGAGTTGATCAGTTTTTCTACCATATTCCTAATCAAAACAAGAATCTTAGTGTATTTTACACCATACACAAAAATTCACTCACAATGGATCAAAGATCTAAATGTAAGAGCTGAAACTATAAAACTCTTGAAAGAAAACACAGGGGGAAGCTTTTGACGTTGGATTTGGCCATGACACCACACAACAGGTGGCAAAAGAAACAGTAAGTGAACTGGGCAGCATCACCATGAAAACTTCTGTGCATCCAGGTCACAGTCCTCTTAGGGAGAAGGTGACCTGCGGGGTGGGAAAAAATAGCTGCACATCATATGTCTGGTAAGAGTGTTATATCCAGAATATGTAAATAATTCCTCAGCTCAATAATAAATAAATCAAAGTGAGCCAAGGATTTGAATAGATGTTTCTCCTAAGAAGGTATACAGATGACCAACAAGCACATGAAAAGATGTTCAGCATCACTGATCATCACGGAAATGCAAATCAAAACCACCATGAGATCCTACCTCACACCCATTAGGATGGCCACTCTAAAGAAGAAGAAAAAGGAACAAGTGTTGAGAAAGATGTAGACAAATTGGCACCCTTGTTCACTGTTGATGGGAATGTAAAATTCTGTAGCCTCTTTGGAAGCATTACAGCACTTCTTAAAAAAATTAAAAATAGAATGACCACATGATCCAAGAATTTCACATCTGAGTGTGTACACCACAAAACTGAAAGCAAGGACTTGGAAGGATGTTTGGACACCCGTGTTCAGTAGCAGCATGATTTACGGTAGCCAGGGGACATAAGCAAGTCAGGTGCCCATTAACAGATAAATGGGTAAATAAAATGTATGTGCATACATTGGGTATTACTCAGCCTTAAAAGGAAGGAAATTCTTAGATGCTACATCATGGATAAACCTTAAAAACATTATGCTGAGGGGAATAAACCAGACATAAAAGGACAAATACTGTATGATTTCCTTATATGAGCTCCCTGGAGAGGTCACATTCAGTGAAAGTGCAGTGGTGGCTGCCAGGGCCCCGGAGGAGGGGATAAGGGAGTTGTTGTTTAGTGGCGACAGTCTCAGTTCTGCAAGATGAAGAGAGGTCCAGAGATGGATGTGGTGAGAGTCACACAACAGTGTAAATAAATGTACTTGACGTCCCTGAACTTGACACTGAGACTTGGTTATGGTGGTAAAATTTGTTATGAGTATTTTACCACCATTAAAAATAATTAAGTAAATGAGATAAATATTTAAAAAAAAAGAAACTTAGACCACTTTAACCCTAATGCTCCCTTAGTAATATGTTGCTGTATCTAGTGTTTTGGTTTCACCTTCCTTTCCAGTGTTCAGCTAGTTCCTCCTCCTCTGCCACCTCCTTTTCCTTCTGTCCCTCCTCCTCTTCCTACTGCTCATCATCCTCTTCCCTCTCTTCTTTGTCGTTACTGATGTCTTTGTTTACAGTTGCATGTAGTATGGATTACATTTCTTACTTTATGAACTGTGTTCTTTAGTGCTTCTGTTGACCTGAAGGGACTACGTGCAGTAGTTCACTCAGTCCTTGTGGGCGAATGTCTTTACTTAGCCCTCCTACCTGTATCGTAATTAGGCAGGTAGGGAATATAACTTTGGTAATTATTTTGTCTGGTTACTTTGAAGAAATAATTCCATTTTCTTCTGACTGCTGTTGGCATTAATAATTGCGCTGTCAGTCTCATGGCTTTCTTGCTTGGTAATCTCTTTAACATTCTTAATCTCTTTGCTTTTGGTACTCTGTAGTTTTTAACTACAATGTGCATAGAAGTGTATCTGGTTTTATTGATCTTTTCATATTTTTTATGTATTACGTGTTTTATTTCAGTGACTAGGTTTTTTTTTTAAACTTCTGGGACTTCTATTTGATTTGATTTTTTCATCTCTTTGTTCTTATGCCTTTAATTTTTTTAAATGTCTAATAAATGTAAACATTTCATGAATTGGAACTGTTCATTGTTCGGAGTCTAATTGCACTGTTTGTTTGGACTTCTGGCTTTTGCTCATGATGGAATGTTTCCTCGTGTAGTTGATACTAGGGGACTGTGCGCTCACCTTTGATGGGCTGCATGTGTGGGAGTTCCATGTGGCCAGGTGTGAGCATGTGTGCCCAGAGCAGCTTTGAACTTGATGCCAGGCTTTCTGGGGCACCTAACCGGGGCCAATATTTTTGCCAGTTTCTTGGCTTGAGAACTTCTGGGCCACAGAAGTTCTGTGAATTAAAACCCCAGATGGTGGGACTGCGTGACCTAAAGTTAGGGATTTGTGGAGGAGGGAGTTTTCTTTACATGTCAGCTGCAGATTAGGGTGGACAAAGTGTCTGATCTTTCTCTGCTGAGTAGCAGCGCCTGGAAATCCAGCTTTTTATTTACAGAATACCGTCTAGGGTAACTGTTAGGGTAAACGTTATATGGGGCAACCTCTCACTTCAAACCTCACATGAGCTCAGGGCCTTTCCTTCTCCTCATGTTAAAATCCAAGAACCTAGAAGATGAAAAGTAGCAATTCCCTAACCCCACTCCCACTGCGATGCTCACCGCCCCTGGGTCTCAGTCATCTCCTCATCCCTGGCCCCGAAGAGTTGTTATTTTTTAGAAAGTTTATACTTTTATAAAAAATGATTGTTTTATTTTTATCTAGTATTTTTAACAGTTTGGAAGGGATGAGTTTTCAAGTTACTTAATCTAAGTATTGCCAGAAAGGAAGTCTGTTCTAATGATTATTAAGAATGGTAATTTAGTTTGGAAAATTCAGAATATTAACCATTATTCTACCCTGAGAATGTCCATTTTATGATGTGTTCTTTTAAAACCATGTAAAGAACCAGTTTTCTTTTGCTTTAGAGTGTATTACAGAATTTGTTCCCAGGAACTGTTTTAGCTGTCATTTCCTAATTTATAGCTAAGTTGCCATAATTGTATGCCCCAATTTTTGTCTGTTGGTCCTTTATTTTTTAAAGGATATATTTTTCCTTTTTAATAATTTTTTAAATTCATAGTTTGCAGGACATTGTTATCATTTATTTCCTTAGGCTTCCATTAAGGTATTTAAAAATAATCTCCAGGTGGCTCAGAAGTATTAGCCACATTTTTTCAGAGTTTCACCCCCATAACTAATTGTAAATTTTCACAGTTCCACTTTTTTGTGTGTAAGATGATCAGTAACAGTGTTGTAACAATACCTGATGGAAGAAAGGCAGATAGATACAGGTATATATTAATCAGTTGTGAATTATTTTCAATGCAAAAAATAGCAGCTTAGAAAAAAGAATGTTCAAAACTTAATACTCAATTTTATGGTTGTGGTGTTTAAATCATATTGCTACCCTAAATGTGTCATGAAGTAACAGCTATAATGAAGGTCCTATTATGTTATGAAACCTGGAGAACTATTAGTGTGGAAGTTATGTAAAATTTAATTTATAAGCCCTGGCTGGCATAGCTCAGTGGATTGAGCGAACCAAAGCGTTGCAGGTTCGATTCCCAGCTAGGGTACATGCCTGGGTTGCAGGCCATAACCCCCAGCAACCGCACATTGATGTTTCTCTCTCTCTCTCTCTATCTCCCTCCCTTCCCACTCTAAAAATAAATAAATAAAATCTTTTTTAAAAATAAATAAAATTTAATTTATATGTTCAAGGAGGCTAAATTCAGATAATGACAAAGTTGTTATGCGATACTGTTTATTGTATAAGTAAATGTAAATACTTTTAACTTAAAATTATTTGCTTCTAGTATTCTCAGTAGATTACTAAAAACATGAACTTCTTCAGGTCCAGTCCTCAGTGGCGGTTGGAACTCCAGATTATATCTCTCCGGAAATCCTCCAAGCCATGGAAGACGGAAAAGGCAGATACGGCCCCGAATGTGACTGGTGGTCTCTGGGGGTCTGTATGTATGAAATGCTGTATGGAGAGACACCGTTTTATGCAGAATCTCTGGTGGAGACGTACGGGAAAATCATGAATCACAAAGTTAGTGTGCTTCTCTGTTTTTCACAATGGTGGGGTAAATAATACGTGTAATAACTTTAACGTGATTTTAAAAAGAACATATTTTTTTGAAAATGGTGAATAATCTAATTTCTACCCTAATAGGGGACATGACAGACCTGAATAATCAAAAGTCGATCATTATACATAAAATTGCTAGTTTTAACCTTCTATATTTTATTAGAGAAGGTATTAAGTAGGAAATGAAATGGCTTCTACTAGAATAACAAAGAGCATAGGCAGGTGGTTTTCAGTCATCACTGCTACACTATAACCATGACCAAGTGCATTTAAAAATCCTCAGGCTCAGCAGTAACAAATGAAATGCAAATTAAAATAAGAATGAGATACTTTTCCCCTGTCAAATTGATAAAGATGAAAAGAATAGTAGTACTCCATGCTGTAAATAATCCAGTGCAATGGATATTATTGATAAGAATATAAATTGATGTAACCTTCCCATCAAAAAGTTTCTAAGTATGCATCTAGAGTCTTTAAAAAATGGTTGGAGCTTTTGATTGAGCAACTTTGGCTGTAGGAATCTACCCTAAGGAAATCTTCAGTAGAACAAAGACGTATGTACCAGAATACCTCTTCCAGCATTATGATCACCAAGTACTGAGAACCATGCAGATGCACAACAGGAATGAATTAATAAAACTTTAATCCACTCAGTACAAAGTGAGGTGGAAATAGATGGTTTATAATAAAAAAAAGGCCGGGTTTGATTGCTTGGTCTCAGAAAGTTATGAGCACTTGGAAGAATCTGGAATGTGACTAGGAGTATCCCATAAAGGGACAATCTGTTCTTTTTAATTCCAGTGACAATTATGATTATTTGTTTCATACGTACATCAGTCAGTTTTATGGAACTGATGCTCTTCTCCCTGGTTGCAAAGATGATCCACTAAATGGTGATGAAGAGTCGAAAGACGGTAACTAGTTACAAGGTCGTAGAAAGTGTGTAAAGCATTTCAGAGAAGAATCGTTGAACTACAGCGTGATTGTTCCGAGCACAGACTCTGGAGTCAGACAGCTGCCGTTGAAGTCCCGGCCCCACCCTTCGCCCACTGGTGTGTGGTCTCGAGCGAATCGCTGAGCTCTGTGCCCTGTCTCTTCGTCTGCAGAAGTTAGGGTGACAGTCATACCTCCCCCCGGTGACTGCTCTGAGGACCGAGTAAAACCCTTCTAACAGTGTCAAGTTCACATTACGTTCTTGAAAAATGTTTATTTTTACCACTTAGCCATTAGTATGTTGCTTATAGGAACCATCTGTGCTCTAGAAATATTCAGGCAAATGCTGTTTTAATGAATATTCTTGATTTTGACAGCAGTTTAAGATATTTTAGCATTTATTATCTTTACAGTGCATGTATGACTAAGTCAAATACGAAATTGGAAGTTTTTAAGGAAGACATTCTTTACTCATTCCTGTATTTCCTTCAGTATCAGTATTTTGTATCAGTATAAACTTACTACATATTTTTAAAATAAAATGTATTTTCAAGAAAATAAATGTTAAGCAACCCACTTAGAAAGTTAAATACTGACTTATATTCTGTTTCTTTTCTTCTGTCTAGGAAAGGTTTCAGTTCCCACCTCAGGTGACAGATGTATCGGAACATGCCAAGGACCTTATTCGAAGGCTCATCTGCAGCAGAGAGCATCGGCTTGGCCAGAACGGAATAGAAGACTTTAAGAAACACCCCTTCTTCAGTGGGATCGACTGGGATAATATTCGAAACTGTGAAGCACCCTATATTCCAGAAGTTAGTAGCCCAACAGATACATCGAATTTTGACGTAGACGACGATTGTTTAAAGAACACTGTGAGTATGACGCCGTGAAGACGTTCTGTCCCTGCTCGTTTTCATGCGGTTCTGAAGGAATATCAGGGGCCAGCTCATCAGTGATCAGACAGTGATGGCTTCTGGTGTCTGTTTCCTCACTCATTCAGGAAATCGACAGAGTGTGCTGAGGTGAACATAGTTATTCATGGCTAGGAGCAAAATTAAAAATCAGAGGTTTACTTCTGAGATGAGTTATGCCGTTAGAGTTCCTAAAAAGTGGATTCATGATGGCAGAGTGATGAGGCTGGCAGATCTGTCCTGAAAACCTCCATGAACCTGGACAGAATGGTCACAAACAACATTTCAAGGCTTGACCAGTCGACCCAAGTCAAACAAATTGAGAAACACCTACTCATGGAAAACCACTGAACTTTGGTTAAAAGCAGCTCCCTACCCCCTTCCGTCTGCCCGGGTGGGGCAGCAGAGCTGCCGGCCTGGAGCTGCCTGTGAGCCCAGCGGCCCTGCTGCCGAGGGGCTGGCCGGCCGGGGTTGGAGAGCTAACAACCCAGGCCTAGTGGCGTCACCGCTGAAAACCACAGGCCTGGGCGACTGAGTGGGCAGCGAGAAGCTGCCGCGTAACTAGCCTGAAGTCGCAGCCTGCTTGGGGCAGGTGGCAGGCCAGCCGGTCGGCCAAACACTCGGCCGTTTTCAGCTTGTGGCCGGTGTCGTTTGTCAGCCTTTGCCCTAAACCATTAGGTTACATGAAAGTAGAATTTGGAAAAATAAGGACATAAAATTTTTACGGTTTTTGCCTTTTTAGCCTTCTTAGTTTGAATTTTCGTTTTAATTCAGTTATTCTGCACTGAGAATTTTTATATTAATTTTAAATCACTTTTCACTATTTGGTAAGTAGATAAAAGAAAGGCAAGTACCATATGATTTCACTTATGTGTGGAATCTAATGAGCAGAACAAACTAACAAAATGGAAGCAGACTCATAGATACAGAGAACAGACTGACAGCTGTCAGAGCGGAGGGAACTGTGGGGCTGGGTGGAAAAAGGGAAGGGAAAAAGCACACAGTGTGCTGATGATCCCGTGTTATGGAACTGCACACCTGAAGTCCGTAAATTCAGTAAAAATTAAAAAAAGAACCTTGCCCTGGCTGGCGTAGCTCAGTGGATTAAGCTCAGGCTGTGAACTAAAGTGTTGCAGGTTCGATTCCCAGTCAGGGCACATGCCTGGGTTGCAGGCCACGGCCCCCAGCAACCGCACATTGATCTCTCTCTCTCTCTCTCTCTCTCTCTCCCTTCCCTCTCTAAAAATAAACAAACAAAATCTTAAAAAAATAAAAAATAAATAAATAAAGAACCTTTTATACTTTCCTCTCTGAACCTCGCAAAAAAGAATTAAATAGACTTTACTCATCAGTTTTTTATTATAGGGTTATATTTACTGTTAACAGAAATTGTGAGTCATTCCAAATTAAATACACAGTGCAGTCAATTCTCATTATTTGTGGGAGTTATGTTTAATAACACTGCCGTGAACACTGTTATTGGTGAATATTGAACCATTGCCCCAGGGGAAATAGGTGTAGGTTCCTCTGAGCCTGTGGTCTACGCATTTTTATCAACCAATCAATACATAACGTTTTTCTATGTGTATTCCCATTTAAAGACAGCTTATTTAATAGATACTGCTGATCAGCCTGCGCCGAGCTCACGGCCAGCAGCGCTGTCGGTCATGCGGAACAAGCGTACCGCCACTTTCTGTTTTGTAAGATGCATCACAGCCTTCTTACGTAGGGACAGAAGATGGCACTTGGGCACCATGCTTGGAGGCCACTTAAACAGAAAATCACCCATAGAAAGCACGGAAATGTGAAACACGTGGTACACTTAGGCCCGAAGAGCACGCTTGTTTACGGTGTGAGAGCCGACCTAAGAAGGCAGGTGTCCCCTGGTCCAAGTCCAGCTGGGAGCGCGGGTGTGGGGCAGCCCGGGCTTTTCCTTGCCCCGCACACGGCTACTGAAGTGCTGTGAACACTGATTTGGGGTTACAAATAAATTTCAGTGGCCCGGCAAAGGTGCAGACATGGACTGCGTGAAAAAGGGCTGTGCGCTATCAGTCAGACTTTATCTTTCCTTTCATTTTATTCGAATTTTACGATAGCAGTGTTCATGGTCTAAATGTATCACTAACCATCTGTGCCAAACTTACCAGTGTTTCCAAATTGAACGTTTGCATATTTCCCGTTGACAGTCCATGTTTGTAGCCCCGCCTACAGGCCACAGGTATCTATCTCTCACCAGGTGTGTTTACGTCCTGTAGGAAACGATGCCGCCACCAACACACACTGCGTTTTCTGGCCACCACCTGCCGTTCGTGGGTTTTACCTATACTAGTAGCTGGTAAGTTTCAGATGTTAACATAATTTGCACAAGTTAAAGAAAATTAAAATGAATTGTGGTTTAAAATATATATAATGTGTAAGAGAACTTTGTAAATCAAAAATAAAAATAGTGTGAAGCTACTGCTGGGCTGTTAGACGTTTCAAAACGAATAGAACAAAAAGAATCATAACTCATTTTGGGGGAGAAAGGCTAGGACAGATAGCTCCAAGTCTAACAGCAATGGGGCAGGAAATAGGAGAACTCCCTTGCTGTTGAGCAAATACTCTCTAGGCGTCAAGAGACAGAACTTGCAACTCATTAATCTTCACCTTCTTTTCACCAGCCCTTGTTCCACTCATCTCTTCTCTTTCCCCCTCACCCCGTTTCGATTTCCTTGACAGCGACTGTGATAACTCCTTGTGAGTGTCCCTCAATTCCTTGACTGTCCCATTTTGTCACACTGGCTTTGCTAAGTTGACATTCATTATCACAATGCACTGTTCTGCCTGTACCTGTGCAGTTCAGCGTCTAGAAAAAAGTATGTAGCCGTTTTTACTGGTCTCACTTTCCAGTCACGATTACCAACCTCAGGTTCCTTTTCATACACCCTGTCGTGTGTGTGTGTACACGCTTCCACTGTCCTGGAGAGCTGTCCCATCCTGTACACTTTCCCCTGGATGCGGTCGTCCTCACTCTCTCTGACCTCTCTCCCTCTCTCACCAAGAGGGTGAAGCAAACCGCAGAAAATTCCACAGCTCCCATCACCACGTTTGCGTCCTGCACACCCCTGGCCCACACGCTCTTCCTGTCACGCGTGAACTGTGGACTAGGCCCATCTGCCCCGGCCTCCCTCCCCGCCCTCCCTCTTGCTACTCACTGCTACCTCATCAGTTTTTCCCTTTCTGTGTCGTTTGCACGATCAGATCATTCACGTCAGCCCACAGACACGCAGTGTTTTCTCCCGTCTTACAGCAAAGTGTAAAATCTCTCCTAACCCCACTTTCTTTACCTGCTACCAGCCATTTCTCTGCTCCACATTACAGCAAAATTACTTCCCACCGTTGCCTCTATTTTGTCTTTTTTTCTCATTGTTTTTTCCTTACACGGCTCCAGTCAAGTCTGTGCTCCCACCCTCCATGCAGACGGCTTTCATCACTCTCACCACCGGCCTCCATGTTGCTAAATGTAATGATCATTTCTTAGTCTGTCTGGTTTGCCTGGTCTCGTCTAATTTGTCCTGGCTGTTTGCCATCAAAACACGCGCTTCTCTCGGCTTCCGTGCACTCCCGATTTCTCCTTACCCTCTGGCCACTCCTCAGTCCCGTCCGCTGCCTCCTGATCTCCCTTGTCCCACGGCTCCGTCTTTGGGTCTTTTCCACGTACACTCTCGGGTGCTCTCACGGATACTTACTCACACCTCCTCGTGTGCATCTCCCGTCCAGACCTCCTCCTGTTCTCCTTCAAGTCTCTCTTCCCCACCTGCTTCAGATGTTCACGGCTTTGGTTCTTATTTCCTCTGCACCTGGCTGAGTGATCCTGTTCAAAGTTAAGTCAGATAATGGCATTCCCCTGCTCAGGACCAACCCCCACCACCCCCACCTCTGGTGACTTTGTGCCTTAACTCCAAACCAGAGTTCTTACAAGGCCCTGTATGGCTGGCTCACTTCACTTGCCTTCCTGGTTCCGTCCACTGCTGCTCTTCCCCTTGCTCACTCCGTGCCAGCCACACAGGCCTCCCTTCTGGCCCGTGAGTGTGCCAGGCGTACTCTTATTTCCAGGTTCTGCACTTCTGTTCCATCTGCCTGGAGTGCTGCTCCCCAGTGTTCCCAGAGTCCCCTCTCTCTCTGGGCTCTATTCACAGTTACTTTCTGAGTGATGACTTTCCTGGCCACTTTATCTGCATTTTTATTTCCTCCCTCTCAATACTTTATTTCCTCCTTTCCTGCTTTTTTTTTTTTAGCATTTAATATTATCTAATGTACTGAATATTTTACTTATCTTGGTTATTTTTGTCTCCTCTCCATCGCTGGAAAATAAACTCTACATTGGGCACATTTTGTTCTGCTCACTGCTGCGTGTCCAGTACCTCAAATATTTTTATTTAAACTGTGTTACATTGAAGAAAGCATTTTACATTTGAATTCTGAATTTCAGGAAAGAGGACCATGGTGGTGCTTTTGACCACCAGTTTACTGAGGTGGTTACGTCTTGTTTTAAACTGCCAACAACCCCTCAGCAAACTTCGTTTTATAATTTTTGGTTATTAATATAAATACAGGGTAATTTGGACTATTGAAGTTTTTATTGTTAAAAATGCTTCTAAAAAGTCATTTATGCTGAGCTTGCAAAAAAGAAAAGTTCTTCTGTCATTCTAGATTGCTACCATAACTAGGTATTCAAATCCATGTTTTAAATGAACAGTTTCAAAAGATTATCTTTTTTCTTTGAACTTTGTGTTTCGGTGTAAACCCACATGTTTTTCCTTCCTCCAGCGTTCTTTCTGACCGGAGCTGTTTGAGAGTCACCGCAGGCCCCGCCTCCCTGGATCTCGATGCCAGCGTCCAGAGGACTCTGGATAACAACTTAGCCACGGAAGCTTATGAAAGAAGAATTAAACGCCTTGAACAGGAAAAGCTTGAACTTAGTAGGAAGCTTCAAGGTGAATATATTATAAAGATAATATGTTTCCTTTTTGAATTGGACTCAGTGTCAGGGGCTGTTTATTATAAATGGTTGCTTTATCTTGAAAAGAAATTTTTTAATGAAGTAGGGAAAAATCAGGTTGTGGAAATTTATGCAGAATACAGTGTAATATTTATGTAAATTCACAAAATCAATAAGGAAACAAAATGGCATTTGTTTCCCACAGGTATTTGTGTGTACATGTGTAAACACACACACACACACACACACACACACACACACGGATCAAAGTAGGTTAAATGACCAGCCATCAGTACCTAAAAGATAAATCATTAGTATGGATACAAAATAAAAAGAAGATAAATAATATAAATAATAATACGAGGAAAAACTCTGTTTTGTGTGCTCACAGCTGTAACCCTACTTGTGCCCACCCCTGTAGAGAGAGATGTGTGGGAGTCATTACCTCGGAGAGAGGAAATGGGACTGCCGGGGGAAGGGAGCCCTTCTCATCCTGGACTTTTCCCCCTGTGGCTCCTCAGCCCTGAAAGCTGCAGCTCTTCGCCCCCTCCCCGCCCTGTGCCGCAGAACCCAGCAGGCTCTCCCAGTGCTCGTCCCTTGACCCAGCGGCACTGGACCACTCGCCCACCTCCCTCTCCTAAGGAGCTCTTTCTTCTTTCGGCTCCGGGGGCTCTTTAATCTCCTGGTTTTCTTTTTCCTCATCGACTGGTTATTCTTAGTTCCATTTGCTGATTTCCCCTTAACTCGGATGTTAAGTCCATTTGTTCTGAAATATGGTTCAATTCCAGTGTTTCCTTGTTTGTTTTCTGCCTGGATGATTTATCCGTTGTTGGTACTGGGGTACTGAAGTCTCCTACTGTTACTCCATTTGGTCCATTTCTCCCTTCACATCTGTTAGTATTTGCTTAATGTATTTGGTGCTTACGTGTTTGGAAGCATATACTTCGCAGCTGTTACATTTTCTGGATGCAGTGACCCCTTTATCATTATGTAGGGACCTTTTTGTCCCCCCACTGTTTTTGCCTTGAAGTCCGTGTGACCTGATACAAGTGTGCCCACTTCGCTTTGGTTTCTGCTTGCTTGGAATGTTGTCTTCGGTCCCTGCACTTGGAGCCTGGATGTGTCTTGAGCGTTGAAACGAGTCTCCTTCAGGCAGCGTCTAGTTGGGCCCTGTTTTCTAATCCAGCAGCCACTCTCTCTCTGCTTTTCGATTGGTGAACTCAGTCCATTTACGTTCAGGGTGATTATTGATATGCAAGGACTTACTGCTTATTTTTTCCATTCTGGTTATTTTTAATCTCCATTTTTTTCTTTTTCCTTCTGTTTCTGTTTTTATTTAAATAATTATTACTGATTTTAGAGAAGGAAGGAAGGAAGGAGGGAGGAGAGAGAAACAGACTGATAGACATTGATTTGTTGATCCGTTTATTAATGTACTCATTAGTCAATTCTTGTATGTGTCCTGGCTGGGGATCGAACCTGCGACCTTGGCATACCAGGAGGATGCTATAACTTTCTGTTTCTGTTTACCTCTGTAAGTTGATGGTTCTCCCTGGTGATGTGCTCATGTCCCCCTCCCTCCTTTTGTTTTATGTCTGTACTCCAGATTTTCGCTTTGTTGTTACCGTGAGGGTTACATAAAATGTCTCATGGATAAAAGTCTGTTTTTTCTGCTCATAGTCCTTTATCTTCATTCACCTATAAAAGTTCTTTCACCTCCCCTCTTATATTTCTGATGTCACAAATTCTCTCTCCAGTGTGAATTTGTTACCAAATTATAGTAGCTATAGTTATTTTCAATGCTTTTTTCCTTTAACATTTATTCTATACTAAGAGTTAAACACTATTCTAAAATAGAGCTACTGTTTTTTCTAATTCTGGCTATCATCTTAATCAGAGTTTTGTGTACTTTCATCTTTCCATTTTAGGTTGAAGAGCTCATTTCAACATTTCTTGTAGGGCAGGTTCCTCAGCTTCGTTCGCCTGGGAAAGCCTTGCTTCTTAATAGCAGAGGGGGAAGTTGCTAGCTAGAGTGTTCTTGGCTGGCCATTTTTATCTTTCAATACTTTGAGTGTGTGATTCCCCTCTCTCCTGGACTGCAGACATTCTGCTGAGAAATCTGCTTATATCCTAATGAGGGTTCCTTTGTAGGTTTTTTTTCCCCCGGCTTTCCTTAAAATTAGTTCTTTATAATGGACTTTCGATCACTTAGACTGTGTGTGATTTCAATGGACTTGAAATCACTTGACTGTGTGTTGAAGGTCTTTTTGCGTTGAGGTAATAAAGTGTTCTGTCAGCTTCTTGGACTTGGATGTCTGGTTCTCCCCCCAGGTTTGAGAAGTTCTCAGCTGTTATTTCTTTAAATGTTCTGCCTCCTTCTCCCTCTCTTGTCCCTCTGATATACCCGTTATTTATCTGTCTGACTCTAAGGGAGTCAGACAAGTCTTGTTGGCTTTCTTCACTTTTTACAAAATTAATGCTCTCTCCTCTTCACCTGAATCATTTGTAACACCTCTTACACAGACTGCTGTTCTGTCTTCCGTGTGGTCTGCTCTGTCTCCAGTGCTCTGCATCTCAGGCACGCTTCATCTCGTCTGCTGAGTTCTTCGGCTCCAGAATTTTTGCTTGGTTCTTTTATAATTTCAGCCTCCTTGGGAAATTATTTATTTTGTTCATCAATCTTATTCCTGAATTCACTGAATTGCCTCTCTAAGTTTCCTTTTACTCTGTTGAATGTCTTCATAACATCTATTTTGAATCCTCTGTCAGATCGCAGTATTCCGTGTCCGTGAGTTTGGTTGCCGGAGAATTGTCATTTCCTTTTGTACTGCAGTACTATGATCTTTCAGCGTTGTGTGAAACGTGCCTCTGCCATCACGTTTGAAGCTGCAAATATCTTCCTCATTTAGGGAAGGCTTGGTTTCCTTTGATTCTCCTAACAGTTGAACAGCTTTGCAACCAGAAGCGTTTCTTTTGCTTTCCAGAAGGTGGCAATGCAGCACAAGGTTTTGGTTACTCTTCAGGGAGCTGACTTGAAACAGGCTCAAATGCTGGTGGCGGTTAGCTGGAGGTGTGTGCTTAGCACCTGGGGCCCTGGGTGTGCTCCCGACCTGGTAGGGGGATCCTCAGGTTGGGGAGTCCCAGAGGTCTGTGGGCAGACAGCATGTAATTCAGCTCTATTTGTCTGTCCTCTTCCCTTTCCTCTCCCTCCCCAGTTACCGAGGCCTCGCCTCAGAAAGCCAGGTGCTGCTAAAGAGCATATGGTTCCCCCAGCTGCAGTGCTCTGGGCCAGGCAGGCTTGGACTCACCACCCCCCCCCCAGAAAGGGCTCTGCTGGCACCCCTCTGCCGCAACTCCCACGGCTCTGGAGCCTCCCCCTGGGTCAGGTCTACCCACTGTGGGTCCACAGTGGGATGGACCTCTCGGGTGCACTGGACTGCTGGTCAGAAGCACTTTTGTCCAGTTATGGCTGTCCAGTTCAGTGTGAATCTCAGGGAGTCGAAAGAGGAATGACCCATGTCACCGTGACGCTGATGTCACTCTGCTTTGATTTTTAAATGGTGTTATACCTACAGCAAAGTGTGCATAAATGTTCATGTATGTGCCCAGTCACGTAACCTTCCCCCCAGTCAATGTGTAGAGCACTCCTACCTTAGCATAAAGTTCCTCCATGCCCGTGGCCCCTCTGTTTTCCACCACTCTCCAGTAAACACTGTCTTAATACTCTTGTTAGTTAATGTTACCTGTTCTCGAACTTCATATAAATTGTATCATACAGTGTGGTCTCATTTGTATCTGGCTTCTTGCACTCAACACGTTGTGTTTTTCAGATTCATCTGTTACGGATTCATTAATAGTTTGTTCTATTTTTATATTGCTGTTTAGTATTACATTGTACGTTAATACTAAAATTGTGTTTATCTAATGTCTTAGTGTGTTCTGGTTTGTGTAACTAAATCCAACATATTGGGTGGTTTAAAAACCACAGAAGTTTATTTCTCACAGTCCTGGAAGCTGAAGTCCAAGATCAGCCTGCCCCCATGGTCACGTGCGGGTTCATAGCCAGTGCCTCCTCGCTGCGTCCTCACCTGGTGGAAGGGGCTGGGGTCTTCAAGGGCTTTCTTTTGTGAGGCCCTGATTTCATGCATGAGGACTCCACTCTGAAACTTAAGCACCTACCAAAGGCCCCGTCTTCTAATAGCATCATCTTTGAGCAGTTAGAATTTCGACGTATTAATTTGGAGGCAGGGCACAAACATTTAGAACATTCCATCTGATTTGTTGCTGTTGAGCATTTGGGTTATTTCCAGATATTGACTGTTATGAGCCTAAATTCTGAGAAAGTTCTCTCTCTCTCTGTCAGTCATATGTACTTACTTCTCTTGGATGTCCACCTAGGAGTAGCATTTCTGGGTCAAGGGGTAGTGTGTTTTCAATTTTTAGCAATTCTGGTGTCTGTATACTAGAGTATGCTATGATTTTTTTTTTAAGATTTTATTTATTTTTTAGAGAGGGAAGGGAGGGAGAGAGAGAGAGAGAGAGACAGAAACATCAATGTGTGGTTGCTGAGGGTTATGGCCTGCAACCCAGGCATGTACCCTGGCTGAGAATCGAACCTGCAACACTTTGGTTTGCAGCCCCCACTCAATCCACTGAGCTACGCCAGCCAGGGTGTTTGCTATGATTTTAATTTGTGTTTCTCTAGTAAGTAATGAGTTTGAGTGTCTTTTCATGTATTTACTATACATTTGGATAGTCTTGTGAAGTCCCTATTCAATGTTCTTCCCCATTTTTTCTGTTAGGTCTTTATCTGTGTGTGTGCTATTTTTTTTTTAATTCTTATTATTTATTTATTTTTAAACGATTTTATTTATCTCTGTTTTTTTGAAAAATAACTTTTACCACTTCACAATGTAAAAACCTTACAACAGTCCTTTGTGTGATCATTGTCATACATTTTAGCTCTGTGTTGTAAACCTCTCAATGCATTTATGTTCTT
Organism: Phyllostomus hastatus; assembly: GCF_019186645.2. Taxonomy (NCBI): domain Eukaryota; kingdom Metazoa; phylum Chordata; class Mammalia; order Chiroptera; family Phyllostomidae; genus Phyllostomus; species Phyllostomus hastatus. The sequence continues at coordinate 11,768,975 of NW_025333607.1, forward strand.
GTTACTTTAAATATTTATTACTCATTAATTTTGTAAAAATATCTTTTTATTTACCTAAATGTTTACCCTTTTAGTGCTCTTTATTTCTCCCTAGTGATTTGTTCCCATCTGGAATCGTTTCTCTTTAATCTGAAAAACTTCCTTTAGTATTTCTTTAGATGTGTGACAAAAACCTCAGAGTTTGTCTTGAGATGCCGTGGCCTTCAGTCTTGAAGGACATTTTGCTGCATTGGACGTCTGGCCTTTCCCCCTTTCGTTGCTGTCAGATGCCACCCCACTGCTTTCCCGCCTCTGCTGTGTCCGAAAGAAGAGCTGTCCGCCTGGGTCTCTTGCACGTGTGCTGGTTTCCCTCTCCCCGCTCTCAGCGTCTTCTCCTCCTTCCGTTTTAAGCAGTTGGACTGTAATGTGCCAGTGTGCAGTTTACTTTGTACCGGTGTGCAATCCCGTGTGGGGTGCACCGAGCTTCTGGAACCTTGATTGGTATCTTTTATCAATTTCGGAAAATCCTGAACTGTAATCTCTGGGGACGTACATATGTGTCTTTTTGCCTCGTTCACTCCTCCCCTTCCGGGACTCCAGTGGCGTCTGTATGTTAGACCGTGGCCCACACTTCCTATCCCATTCCTCCCACCCTTAGTTTCTTTGTGGTTACTTGGAACATTTCCTGTGGACTGGCCTTCGGGTTCATTGCTCCTATCCTCTGCTGAGTCTTGATTTCAGATATTGTCTCTCTTAGTTCGGTAATGTCTGCTTGATTCTTTCTTACCGTTTGCATTTCTCTGTGGAAATTTTTCATCTTTGTGTTTTTCTCTCTTTTTTAAAGTCCTTGTGTGAGAATTCCAACCGCGCAATTATTTGTGGGTCTGTCTGTATTTTCTGTTTTTTTCCGCCTGATTATTGATCACACTTTCATGCTTTTCAAATGTCTCACAATTTTTCCTGAGTGACGAATGTTGTGGATGAAAGTAACGTATAGACGTTTGTGTTATTTTCACTCAGAAAGGGATTTCCCTTTCTTTGTTTCGGGCTATGGGTAGTGGAGTTCTTAACCAACATGGGTTTATCGTCTCACTGAAATCGGAAGTAGGCGGTTTCAGTGCTGAGATGGAGTCGGCATCTCTGGGATCGCATTGGCGTCCCCTCATGATCCCTCAGTGCTGCCAAAGTTCTAGACGTCCTGTCTTCGCGCATCCACAGACCCCAGAAGAGAAGTTTCCCTTTCTCTGTCATCTCTTACTTAGTGGGAGATTAAAGTCTTTCTGTGAAGCCCCCTACTTGACTTCTTCTAAGGTATAACCAGGTCACACACCTAATTCTTAACTAGTACTGGTGATGTAGAATGGGATTACCATCCACCGTTTTGGCTGGGCCCACTTACCTGTGCGCACTGAAGCCTGACACCTGATCTGGTTGACAAGCAGAGAGAGAGGCCTCGCTGCTGGGCGAACACCTGACCGAGTCTGCCACCGGGGATCTGTGTGCCTGGGCGGACTCGGTGTTGGGTGGATTGTCTGTTCTGACGCTAGAGTCACTGGGGATGACGGAGTTGTGATGGGAAGGGGGCAGTGCACAGTGTGTAAACCTGTTGTTCCAAGAACGAGCAGGGCAGTGGGTCACTATATACACAGGGAGTGGGCATCGCAGCAGGCCTGGGACGTACAGGGAGGACAGCGGTGACAAAGACGAGCAAGGACACCCCTCCCCCGTCCTGCAGAGTGTGGGGTGTCGGGGGAAAAGCAGCTCCTGCTCATGTCCACTGGGTCTTCTTATGTCTCCTCATTCTTTCCTCCCAACCTAGATGTCTTTAGAATAGACAAAGGGTGTTCCTTTATAAACAATAAATACAAAAAGCACCAATTTTTAGCAAACCCAGAGATGAAGAAACATGTAAGAACTACTTATTGGGCATAAAATATCATGATTGGTTGCACAATATGGTGTATTTTACACCTTTAATTCCAATTAACAAATATTTATTAACCACTGTGCATGACGATGATGATGGTATTCTCTGTATGGGTGGTGAAGATGAATTAGAAAAATCTATCCTCTGAAGGTCACAGTCCTTTGGAGCTCAGTCGGTTATATATGGAATATATTTAAGTAATTACATAAATTAAGTAACAAATTACATAACGCAGTATATAAATAAGTACAATCATGCACCATATAATGACGTTTCAGTCAACAGTGGACCCCATACACCATATACCATGGTGATCCTGTAAGCTTATAACGGAATTAAAAGATTCCTGTGGCTTAGTGACACCGTAGATGTCATAAAGTCATAGAGCAACCGTTCGTCATTTGTTTGTGGTGATGCTGGTGCAAACAGGTCTGTGCCGCCCGCCACGTAGAAACATAGCACACACGTGTCAGAAGGTTTGCTGAGCGCACTCCACGACGTCTGCGCTTCTTACCGCCCGGCGTGGCCGTGTGGTGCGTGACTGGCGCAGAGCAGGTAGTGGTATTTATGCGAACAAAACACTGGGGCGAGGTGGAGACTTACTGTTTGGGAACTCTCCATAAGATAGCAGAATAACAATTTTAGGACAAGTGTGGTTTCATTTCTGACATAAATGGTTTTAAAGTGTTTTTTTTTTCAATATCTTTTGATAATATCTGGAGATAAGCCTCAAGGAAGTTAACGTTTCTTTAATACCTAGATCTTCTAGCATCTTCTAACTAGAACCCCAAGGTAAAAATCTCTAGTTTAACCAAACTGGTGAGCCAAAGTCATCTGTACATCGGCCTCAACTTCCATAGATAAAAATCGGAAGGCCAGCCCTTCTGCATATTGTGTGTTAACACCCCCAAACCTTCCACATACACCGTCTCCGTGTTTCATATGTGGTCTGACAGTGCTTTGGGGTCATCGCGTGATGGTGCTTTCCTGCCCCCGCTGTGTGTTGTCATGTTGAGGACAGATGCAGGGGAGTTTTTTTATTTAAAGTTAATGTGTTTACAAGCTTTTTTCCCAGTGGGTAGATGTTTTGATTAGTAGAATTATATAAGGATTTCTCTAGAAAGAAATACATATGCTGTCAGTTTTAAAAATTTAGAGCATGGCCCGACTCCTGATTCTCTCTTGCACTGACTTGTTTAAGAGTCAACGCAGACCGTCCAAGCCCTGCAGCACTCCACTGTCGACGGCCCCCTGGCGGCGAGCAAAGATTTGGAGATAAAAAGCTTGAAGGAAGAAATTGAAAAACTAAGGAAACAAGTAAGAGGTAAATTTCTGTTTCACTATTAACTCAATTTAGTAGATTTTTAAAAATCTTTTATTTGCACACAAAATGCTTGTTATTTGTCATGTGTTGCGTGGTTCGGGCTGTGGGCCAGGGAGGGGAAGCGAAGTAAGACGGGCGTCTGCTCTGCAGGAGCTCGCGTGTTGGTCTGGGGAGAAGATGCACGAGTGGTTTTTGCAGAACACGTGTGCAGGCTGTAAGGACAATAAACGTAGGTACACAGGTGAAGCACCTAGCCCAGATTTTAGTTCACAAAGGTGAGTCTTCCAGAAGACCTGTTAGTTTGGGATGCTTCATTGGAGTTTGTCTGGCAAAGTATGCATTTGAGTGGGGGAAAGAGTGTTAGGAGTGAGGAGGGAAAGACAAAAGAATTCCATGTGTACAGGCATGAAGGCATGTGAAACTTTCTTTGTAAGTTTATTTTTCAGTGTATTGCTGAGATAGATTGAAAGTAATTTTGACAGCTCTTGATATACCTAGTGTATCCATTCATTAATGTATTACATTCATTCAACAAATATTTATTGAGTACCTACTGTGTGTACCAGGTGTTGTTTTAAGCTCTTGGAATGCTAGAAGGCATGAGTGCTTAAAGACAGTGCAGAATAAGGGGAATGGGTCACAAGTGCAAGCTGAGGAGTTTTTGAATTTTAAGTGGGGTGGTCCAGATGTAAGCCTCATTGAGCAAGTGACCCTCGGGCACAAACCTGAAGAAGGGAAGGGGCCTGGCCATGCAGCTGAATTGGGAACTTACGTTCCAAGCCGAAGGACCAGCCAGTGCAAAAGCCATACGGTTAGAATGGGCCTCTTGAGTCCAAATGAGGCCCAGACGACAGCGTGGCTGGGGTGGAAGGAATGAGCGTGCAGGGAGGATGGAAGGAGATGAGCTGGACAAGCACAGGGGTGGAGAGGGCTTTTCCTGACTAGTAGGGTTTTACTGTTTTAAGGACTTTGGATTTTCTTCTGAGTGAAATAGGAAACTTTTTCAGGGTTTGGAGTCATGTCTGTCCCCTCCCACCCCCTCCGCTAAGGTATGTAAGTAGAGGAGAAATCTAGTGAGTGGATAGAGGCACCGGGAGATGCTGTGCCCCTCAGGGTCAGAAGTACAGTTTCGCCCCCGAAGAGCTGCACAGTATCATAGGAATGAGAGCATGACGGAAGAGCTGCGACCGTGTGCTCTCGTGGGTCAGAGAGACCCTCAGACCGTTCTCCCGGTCGCCCCCGACTCCAGTCTCAGCCCCTTTGTGGTTTACCAAACGCAGCTCCGCAGACGACTCCAGAGATCTAAAATAAACTATGCTGTCCGTAGCAGCATTTAGACTTTCAAAACCCCTGAGATGGATAAACTTTTAAATGATTAAATCTGTGACTGTGACTTTAGGGCACTAAGTATTAGTAAATTACTGAATTTAAGAAATCTAGAACCAGTTGGTATGGGACACCCTGACACACGTCAGTGACTCTGACTATTGGACCGACGTATCATAAACACTGCCTCGTTTATGGACAACATTAAACTCAACAGTGCACAATGATGTATGCATTTGCTCGCATGCTTTAATTTGCGAACAAGTCACCCAGGAATCGTGTTCAAATACAGAGTCTGGTTCAGTAGGTTTGGAGTGGGTCCCGAGATCCTGCGTCTCTAACAAGCTGCCAGGGGGTGCTGATGCAGCCCGGCTGGGGTGACACTCAGAGCAACAAGGCTGTAAAGAACAGGAAACGCCCTGCACAGAATTGTCAGTGAATGTGTTTCGATTTTTCTATTTTCAGTGGCTTCAGTTCTTTAAATATTGCCAGGAATATTTTACTTCAATCTATTATTAAATATTATTTAAATATAGACTAAAATTAATACTTTTACTTTATTTTGTAATCTCCTTTAACTAATAATGCTAAACATTATTTAATATCATTGCTTTCTGGAGAGTTTGATGCAAGAATTTGTGGGCTCAAAGAAAACGGGAAAGAAAAAGTGTTTCTGTGCCGAGTCTTAGCTCTGATACTCAGTCAGCCGAGTGACCCTCAGTGCGGTATTCCGCTCCCTTGAGTCCCAGTTTTTATCTGAAAAACAGAGGAACTGACTTCGATGGAAGGTGTTCAGGCACTTACTTTTAGAAACCAGAGTGTACTCTTCAGTCGTCACGAGTGAAACCAGGTCGGGTGATCCGGAGCCACGACATCGGAAGCAAAACCACCGTACAGTGACTTGACGACCATCAGCACACAGGTGCCAGCCAGCAGGGCAGGAGAAGCTGCCTGCGTTGTGCGTGCGGCTGGTTTTCTTCTTCGTTACTTTTACTACGCTCTTCATTGGTTCTGGAGGTACTGTTTTTAGAAGTACGGCCTTTTTATTCTCATAGCTGTTTAAGGCGCTTGGTACAAGTTCACATTGGCATTAGCTCCTCACCATCTCTTGCACAAATAGTAAACAAAACATTGTCGTCTCTTTTAGAGTCGAGTCACTTGGAACAGCAACTTGAAGAAGCTAACTCAGTGAGGCGAGAGCTAGATGAGGCTTTTAGACAAATCAAGGCTTATGAAAAACAAATCAAAACGTTGCAGCAAGAACGGGAAGAATTAAATAAGGTAAAAAAATACAGATAGATTGTTAAAGACTTTTCTGAATTCTTAATTTTGTTTAATTTGTGTATTGAAAGTATTCATATATAATAATACTAATGTAGTGTGTATTTTATCTGTAAAAAGTTGGTTAAAATTTAAGAATTATTTGGTGTATGTCATTTGATTAATAGCTAGTAATGAAAAAACATTCTTGAGGCTTTAAAGGTCAGAATCTTTTGGGGGTTTTTTTGGAAAGTTAATAATCAAAGAACTGATTAAAAATGAAAATTATTGAAAAAGAAATGTTATGAAGAAATAGGAGAATAGTAAAATCAGTTTAGTCTCTGTGTACGAATTAAAGATACAGGCACATTTTCATTGTGACTTGCTGATATCAGCATTCTTAAGATTATATTAGAAGATTTCTTTAATGCTTTAGTGATTTTTTTTAAATGTCGGTTCATCTTTTAAAGCATAGGTGAACAAACTAAAATGATTTCCATAGGAACTCTGTGCAGCACTTAACCAGCATCATACACATCAACAGAACGTGTAACAGCTGGGACACCAACACAGCCCAATAGGGAAAATAAAATTCAAGCACTAGAGAAAATACTTAGCTTAAACTACACTTTGTGTGTATCTCGCCTTTCACTGACCGATATTTTAAAATGTTGGAATTAGTACTAACCAATGCAAAAAAGAAATGAGTGGCTTACGGTGTAGTATAAATTGTATTCAGTGATGTCGTGTATGATACATTGATAGTACAGAGAGAAATCCTTCTGCGGGAAATTTATAAGTCTTGCTTTCAGTAAAGAAATGGAGGTAATTAAAAATAAAACAAACTTTTGCTGATGTGGCTAATAACAAAACACTAATGGAGAAATCTATAAAGGTTACATTGAATTAGGTTAGTTAATTGAATTTTTACTTTTTTCTTGATATAGTTTCAAGCAGTGTTGTGTATAGAGTCATTTAAATTCATGGCCAATTTAATATTTGGAATTTATAGTAGATGTTGTATTTGTTTTAATAATATTGTAGTAATGTTAGTGGTTACTGTTACGTATTTAAAGGTAGGACTACTCAGCTAAGCTTAGTTAACATAACGAGATGAGAGTCTGATATCTAGATGTATAATAACTGGTTATTTAGTTATAGTGTATTTACTAATATACTATTTATGTTAATATACAGGGTCCTGCAGAAGTAAGGCTTACTTGAGTGTGGTTGGTAGGGTGTGTGAATGTCTCACATGAGATGGACAGCAATTCGAACAGTTCACCTAAAATCATATGGTGTGCTTGAGTGTGATGTTGTTTATTATGTTACAGAACTACATGCTTATGATTTTGTAATTAAAAAAAGGTTATTTATGCTGGACCCTGTATAATAATTATATACCACATAATTGTATAATGTATAATTTATAATTATATAATGTATAACAAGATATTATATTAATACATAGGTTAATAATACTATATTTTGAGAGGAGAATAATGCTGAAAAGAAATAGATTATATACATAGAGTTTTAAATGATTTGGTTAATATCTTACAGGCAGCAGATACTCTTTAAAGATTTTTTTCACACTGGCTGGTGTTGCTCAGTGGATTGGGTGCTGGACTGGGAACCGAAAGGTGTCGGTCGGATCCCCAGTCAGGGCCGTGCCCAGGTGGTGGGCCAGGTCCCGGTTGGAGGTGTGTGAGGGGCAGCTGGGTCACATCACTGCCTCTCTCCCCCTCCTCCTCCCGGCCTTCCCCTCTCTCTAAACATAAATAAATAAATAAAATCTTTTAAAAAATCCCAAGGACATTTTTTAAGAATATTTTTTCCTTTGATGCACATGAAAGAATAAATGTAACATTATGTAAGTTTTGTAGTCAAATTTATAAATATCTTTATGGTTCATGCATTTTTTGGCTTGTGGAAGAAATCTGAGTTAAAAAACAATTCTCTTAAAATTTTATCTCGAAGTTTTTAAGTTTGGTGTCTCATATTTAAATGTTAATGCACCAGAAATTATTTTTGTGTGTCATGAGAGCTAAGCACTGATTTCACTTGCCCCGTGTGGCTCACCAGGCCCTCCTTTCCCCGGGATGTGCGGTGGCGCCTCTGCCGTGCATTGAATTTCCCCTGTGCATCCGCCAGTCTCTGTCTCAGTTCTCTGTTCCTGGACGACCGTGATGGCATTTGTGTTAAAATTACATTAAGTCTAGGGAGCAGTTTCGGGAGAATTGACATCATTGTAGTATTGCGTCTTTAACTTCTTACTGCCCATACTTATTAATATTATACTAAATGTACACACAGACTTCAAGAGCAGAGCAGATTGTTATGATTTACAGTTGTCCCCCTTATCCACGGGGTATATGTTCCTAGACCCCCAGTGGGTGCCTGAAACCGTGGGTAGTGCTGCCCCCTGTACATATCAAGTAAAATAAGGGAACTTGGACGTGAGCACTACAATGCCCTCACAGAGGGCCGAGAGGGCCACGGAGTGACTCACCAGCGTGCAGTGTCTTCAGCGTGGACACACCGGACAGAGGGGTGACTCTCGTCCCAGGCAGGGCAGAGCACGATGGCGTGCGATTTCATCACACTATTCAGAAGGGCAAGCAATTTAAAACTTTTGAATTGTTTCTTTCTGGAATTTTCTATTTAATGTCTTTGGACCTGGGTTGACTCAGGGTAATTGAATTCGCCAAAAGTGAATCCATGGATAAGGGGTTGGGGGAGACTGCTATACATCCAGCCAAAAATAGCTACATGGTTCCCTGGGCGCCAGTCTTGCTCTGGGGCAAAACAGTGATTGCTGGGTGGTTAGAAGCCGACACATACGCATGCAAAGTCTGTACTGTAGCTTAGGAGCCCCGGGCAAGTGAACCGGTATGTGTGTACATAGAGAAGAGAAGCACAAGCTTCCCGCTTCCCCCCACCTGCATCCACCCTTCTGAGACTTCCCTCGGAAACCTCAGGAGAAGGACCCAGGACACCTGGGAATATTTGAAATACATCATTCCGGTGGAAAGGCATGCCCAGAGCTGCCAGCTGTATAAAGAGGATATCTCCCTGGTTCAGGCTCTTAACTCTCTCTCTGCTCCGTCTTGAAATGGGAACACATACGTCCAGGAGTTAAATCTCTTTGGATTTTCTCACTAGGTTACACATAAATTACTTTAAAAGTCTTTCCCAGGTCTCAAGTTTCAGTAATATTTACCTAGAAAGACCTAACTGTATAAAAACATAAAAATATTTTCTCTGCACTTCACAGTCTTTTCATCTACAAGCATACTGTATCTCTCCATATCTTTAAAGTCCTTTAAGATGTTTTTCTGTAAAATTGTATACCTGTCCTATTTGCTTTTCCTTAAATTTATTATCCTATTTTTTCATATTTTAGATGGTATCTTTAAAAATTGTACTTTTCCTGATTTTGTTCTAGCAATGTTGCTAAACTCGCACTAATTGTAATAACATATTCGAGACTCTTTCAAGTTTTCTGCAAATAATGACTGTTTCGTTTCTCCCTTTTTTATCTCTGTGACTTCTCCCTCCTTCCCTGTCTCACTGCACTGGCGCAGACCTCTAGCACTGTGTGGATCAGCGGTGGTGACAGCAGACATTCCTGTCTCTCTCCCGATTTCAGAGCAAACGTCTTTCATGTTTCGCCACTAATGTTTTCTGTATGTTTTTGGTAAATCTTACCAGGTTAAGGAAGTTATCTTCTGTTTCTTTTGTGCTAGTCATTTTGATCAATAATGGGTACTGAATTTATTAAATGTGCTTTTTATGCACACTGTTGTAACAAGTTACTAGGACTAATTAATACTCATCGATGGAATTATATGATTCCTTAATAAATTGGTGTAGTGAATTACATTTATAGACTTTTTTAACATTAAACTACTTCTGCATTTCTGGGTTAACTATGAATTTTTCATCTCCTTCTAAATAACATGATAGTACAGGTGACACATAGCATCAGTTCTAATAGCATTATTTTAAGTGCTTTACATATATTAGATCATTTAATCTGTGTAAGTGTCCTGAGATTTAGGTGATGGTGTTATTATTCTCACTTTGCAAATGATGAGACTGAGCACAGAGAGTTAAGTGCATTTGTTCAAGGTCATAATAGAGCTAGAATGTGATGGCACTGGGATTTCAACACAAGGAGTCTAGTTCCAGAGGTCATGCTTCTCACTTCACATGTCGCTGAACTGATTTGCTAAAGTCTTTTTTTTTTTTTAGGGTTTTTAAAATTTGTTTTCATCAGTAAGATTAGCCTGTAATTTGATTTCCCTTACCTTTCTGGTCTTTTCTTGATAATCAAGGTTCTACTGGTCTCATAGAATGAGTTAGGTAGCATTGCCTCTTTTTCTGTTATTCAGAAAAGTTTGTGTAAGAGTAACAGTTTGTACCTTGAAACATTAGAGGAATCAACTGTAAAACCACCTGCGCTTGGAGGTTCTCTCCTGCTAGGGGCTGGGAGAGCTTTATTGATTTAGCAGTTTCAGTTGTTACAGGACTATTCAGGCACTTTATTTCTTCTTGAAATACCATTGATAAATTATAAATTTGCAGGCATTTGTTCATTTCCAAAGTTAACAAATTCATTGGTATAAAGGTTTTCCATGTGTTCTTTTATTATCTTTTTTGGTGTCTCCTAGATTTGTAGTTATAACCTCTTTCCTAAGCACTTCCTTGTGCATTTATTCTTGCTCTGTTTGATCTCATCAGATGTTTGCTGTTTTATTATTTTTCAAAAAACCAGCGTTTGGTTTTGTTGATTCTCATTATTCTCACATATCTTTTTCATTCATTTATGCTCTTTATCTTCTCATATTTGGAGGTAAGGGTTAATGTGTTGCTCTAACTTTTTATATAAAAATTCATTGCAAGTCAAGCATTTTTTTTAGTTTCAATATAAGTATTTCAGGCTTATACATTTTCTGCTAAAATTTCCCTCCTACTGCAAGTTTTACAATGCACTAAACATTTTTAGTTTTTAAAAATAATTTGGTATTTTTATGATCTTTCTTTTTGACCGAATTATTACAGAATTTTGTCTCTGTATTTTTTATTTCTCTTTAAATGGTAATGTTATTAAAAGAACTTGATCTGTATAAGATCTGTTCTTTGAAATCTACATGATTGCTTTATGGCCTATGCTGTTCCATTTTTAAATGTTCAATACACACTTGAGAAGACTGTGTTCCCAGTATTGGGAGCAAGCTTCTATATATGGAACTTGTTAACTGAGCTTTTCAAGTGTTATTTTTTATACGCACAGATACACATTAAGTATCGCAAAATCTTTACTTTGACCATTACATCTTGTATTCCTGTGTTCTTTATTCATTTGTAGAAACCAAGGTATCAGAATGTTAAATCAGCTGTTCCTTTGCAGTTAGCATGAGGAATTGAGACTATGAACAGAACACCATGCTCACAATAACTGTTCGAAAGTACTTTATTTCTTTTCATTTTATCCTAAGGTGAATAATTTTGGCTCCTCTTGACTTCATGATAGCAACTTTGACGGGCAAATTTGGTCCCTGGGTTGCAGAATTGGTAACTTATATTCTTTTTACGAAACTGTAGGAACTAGTCCAGGCTAGTGAGCGATTAAAAAACCAGTCCAAAGAGCTGAAAGACGCACACTGCCAGAGGAAGCTGGCCATGCAGGAGTTCATGGAGATCAATGAGCGGCTCACAGAATTGCACACCCAAAAACAGAAACTTGCTCGCCATGTCCGAGATAAGGAAGAAGAGGTGGACCTGGTGATGCAAAAGGTTGAAAGCTTAAGGCAAGAACTGCGCAGAACAGAAAGAGCCAAAAAAGAGGTTAGTAGTCAGGCGAAGTCTCCAGTGTCCGTTGTAGTGATGAAGCTGCTTTTTCAGACCAGTGAAATGCTGCGTGTTTCATTATTTCACTTTTGAAAAGGATTTTTTTTTTTTTAGTTTGGTAATATTGTTTAATGTGAATCTCAACATTCGTGTTATCTTCCTATTACAAGGTAAATGCCCATGGGGAACCCGTATAATTGGAAAGCAATTATAACGATAAATCTGCTTTTTTCACTTTATTTTAAAGCTGGAAGTTCATACAGAAGCTATAGCTGCCGAAGCGTCTAAAGACAGGAAATTGCGTGAACAGAGCGAACACTATTCTAAGCAACTGGAAAATGAGTTGGAGGGACTAAAGGTATCGTTTGATTTCATCTTTATGATCCGAATTAACTTTCTCTTCTTTAGGCTTAAATGGAGTGTTAGTTACGTGCTCTCTTGGTGTAGAGTAAAAATTAGCTACCTTCCCAACCTAGTGTTCTTAATTCTCATTTTTACCAGTAGAAGGCTGATACTGACTTTTCATTCTTGGTGGAAGGAAAGGAGGATGGTGTTTAGTGGGAAGAAAAAAACCTATGAGGAAGGAGTTCAAACATTTATGCAGGACTGCATACCTGGACAGGATCTACTGGTCGTATGCCTGGGGGGCATGGTTAGCTATGCAGCCCTCTGTCTTGTAAATGATCTGGGGGCAGCTCAGAGGTGGCTCTGTAGATACTTGGGTTAGGTGAGGTAGATCGCCGTGGGCATGGACTAACACATCTCAACAGAAGCGCTTAGCAGGGGAAATCTGTGCCCGCTCTAGAGAGCTGGACCACCTGGTTTCAGCCCCTAGCCTTGTCAGTTACTGGCCGTGTGATGCTGCACACAACATTGAACCTCATTGGGCCTTAACTTCCTCATCCGTAAAACCCTCCCTTACTTGTTGTGTGTAAGGAGTACCTACATATGTGTGTAAGTTGACTTACCATAATTGCTCTGTAATTATTACTATAATGATGTGTACTTCAAAGAGAGAGAATTGGGATTAAATGGACATCATATTTCTACAACACTGAATTATAACCTGAATGTGATATATACCTTTTCTCGACTCAAACCTTTGCCTATCCTATTTCTTCTGCCTTGTCTGTCAGCCCCACCTCCACCTGCTCCTTGTACAACCACGCCTAGTCCAGAGTCTCGTTCATCCAGCAGATGCGAGAATCAAGTTGAGTGTCATCTCAGGAAGTCTAAGTATTCCTTATTCTGGGCTGATACAGGATTCTGTTAATAACTTTAGCATGGCTCTTGCCCTGGCTGAATGGCTCGGTTGGCTGGTTGCAGCTTCGATTCCCAGCCAGGGCATCTACCTAAGTTGTGGGTTTGATCCCCGGGCAGAGCACGTACAGGAGACAACCAATGGATGTTTCACTCTCGTATTACTGATGTTTCTCTCTCTCTCTCTAAAGTCAATAAACATATCCTCTGGTGAGGATTAAACAAATGTACACTATATATTGAAAAAAAATCCACTATAAGTGGAGCTGTGCAATTCAGACCTGTGTGTTTGAGGGTTGGCTGTAGCTGCAAAAACTCGCAAACCAGTAACCTAACATTTAGCTCTTGGAACTAGAAAGAGAGGATGAAAGGAAACTCAAAACTAGCAGAAGGAAGGAACTAAAGATTACAGCAGAGTTTTAAAAATGAGAATAGAAAAATAATAATTAATGAAACCAAGTTGATTCCTTGAAAGAGCAACAAAATTGACAAACCTTTAGCTAGACTTACAGATAGAAGGACTAAACAAATAACATCAGGAATGAAAGTAGATACATCACTACCTGTCATCAGAAAGCAAAAGGATTTTAAGGTAATACTATGAATAGCTCTATGCCAGAAAAGTAAATACCCTAGATGGAACAGACAGATTCTGGAAGCACACAGGTTACCTACACTGACTCAAGACAACGTAGAAAATTTCAGCAGACCTGTAACAAGTGAAGAGATTAAATCCGTGATAGGAAAACTCCTGACAAAGGGAAGTCCAGCACCAAACGGCTTCATTGGTGACGTAAACCAAATATTTAAAGAAGAATGAACTCCGATTAGACTCTTCCAGATAAAACAGGAGTAGGGAGTGATTTCTAATTCATTCTGTAAGGCCACCCCCACTCTGATACCAAAGCCATATTAAAAACATAACACACACACACAAAGAAAATGATATACTAGTATTCCTAGATATAGATGCATAAATTCTCAGCAGAATACCAGTAAGCCAAATCCAAAACTTTATTAAAAGGATTACACACCATGAGAAAATGAGGGTGGCTCAATGTAAGGAAATAAATCAGTGTAGTGAATCACGTTAATAAACCTAAAGAAAAAATATCACCTGAATTGATGTGTATATGTCATTTCAGAAAAACCAACATCTTTTCATGATAGAAGCTCTCAGAAAACTAGGAATAGAAGTGAATGTACTCGATACGATAAAAGGCTTTTGTGAAAAACTCACAGCTAACATCATACTCATTGGTGAATGACTAAAAGTTTCTCCCAAAGATTAGGAATAAGATAAGGTTGCTCACTTTTACCACTGCTATTTAACATTATACCATAGATTCTCACCAGAGGCACTGGACAAGAAAAAAAATTGAGAGACATTAAAACTTGAAAGGGAGTAGTAAAACTATCTCTATTCACAAGTCACATTATTTTAAATATTTAAAAATCCCAGAGAATACTACTACTAGCTTCGAGTCTAGCCTCTAAGAAGCTTGGAAGTCTCCACTGTGTCCTAACAACAGGTAAGAACCTGAACGAATTGAGAAATCAACAACTCTTCTTAGATCTGTAAGAGAAATGATGTCACAGAAGAAACCGCTGCCCCCACATTGGAGAGACTGCAATGCAAACACAGAGAATCACAACTTAGCAGAGCAGAGGCCTTGGTGGCAGTCAGTGCCAGCGGAGGGGGACCTGAGCTGGAACGCTGGAACGGACAAAGAGCTGGAGGCACCCGTGTGAGTAAGACCAGGAGTGAAAGGCCAGGGGAGCCCAGGCATCAGGGACCCCCCTCCCCCGCCCCGCCCCAGTCTCTGCGTTTTCTCTCCCGGAGCTCTCTGAGGTTCGCACAGTGGGTGTCCGTGTGCTGACAGTAGGGGACCACTTCTACAGCACTCCGTTTTTCTTCACAAGGTCTGTCCTCGGGAAAGACTCTTCAACCAGAACCTAGCTGGTGGGGCTCTATCAGCACAGAACTGCCTTGAAGGAAGGGAAGTAACCTAATCACAGCCCACTCAAGCCGTCCTGTTCAAACTAACAAGAATGGAGGAGAAAAACTGGAGAAGTCCTCTGCAGTTCCTGGTCCAGAGGCACAGGCTCAATAAATCTGATCTCAGGACAGTCTACTACCACGTTACTAAAAGCCTGTTATAATGAAATACGCACAAAATGTACACGGGGGGAATTACACAACTCTGATGAAAGAAATCAAAGGAGAACTAAATAAGCGGAAAGAGATTCCACATTCACGGATAAGAGGCTCAGTGTCCTCTGATGTTAGTTCTTCCCATCTGTGGGTTTGACGCGTCCCAGGCAGAGTCCCAGCAGGTTCTTGTGTGGACGTCAGCGAACAGCCTCAAGTTTACTCAGAGGCGAACTCCCCCGAGTAGCCAGCACTGCCTTGAAGGAAGAGAACGTGGCCGGAAGACTGACGCTCCCTGACTTGAGGACTTAACGCTGAAGCTGCAGCAGTCAGGACCTCGCGGTCTGGGCAGAAACACGCACAGATAAAGCTCGATAAATCACCTTGGACGAAGGGGCACAGGCAGCGCCGTGTGGCAAAGGGTGTCTGTTCCACAAATGCTGCTAGAAAAATTCGGCATCCGCCTGAAACAAAAAAATCTAGACACATGCCTTGCACCCTTCTCAAAAATCAACTCAGAATGGATCCATGATACATGTAAAATCAAGATTATAGAACTCCCACAAGATAGTATAGGGAGAAAACCTTGCTAACCTTCAGTATGACGGTGACCTTTTCACATAGCATCGAAGGCACACGAAATCAAACAATTGGTGTGTTAGACTTCATTGGAATTTAGAATTTCTGTTCTGTGAAGGACGCTGCCAAGAGAATGGAAAGATGAGACATAGACTGTGAGAATACAGATGAAAAGACTGTCCCCCAAAATAGACGGAGGACTCTCAAAACTCGGCAGTAAGAAAACAAGCAAGAGCAACAGGGCTGCCAGATGGCCGCACAGTGATCGGCTGTGTTCCTGTATGCCGGCAGCGAGCAGTCCCCAGAGGGCGTTCGGGAAGCACTTCCCATTAATGATAGCAGCGAGAAGAGTAAGGTGCCTCAGGGCAACTGTGATCAAGAAGGTTCGAGACTGGTGTACTGAAAGTTACAAATTGCTGGGAAAAACAAAAGGAGACCTGAATGAGTATCATATCATGAGTGAGTTATTTCATGTATCATAATGTTTTCCAGATTCATCCATTCTGGAGCATGATCAGATATGCAGCTTCATCCCTTTCTGTGGTTGAAAGATAATCCATTGTGCGTACAAACCACATCTTGTTTCTCCATCTGTTGGTGGGCGCTTGGGTTGTTTCTGCCTGTTGGCTGCTGTAATACTGCGTCGGTGAACTCTGGTGTACAAGTAGCTGTTGGAGTCCCTGCTTACAGTTCTTTTGGAAATGGACCTAGAGTGAAATCGTGGTCATGTGGCGATCTATGTGTAGTCTTAAAGAACCACCAAGCTGTTTTCTTGCCCTTGCAAACACTTAAGTTCTTTTTTCTTTCCTTCTTTTTTCATTCTTTTAAGTTTTAGCCACCCTGGTGAATATAGAGTGGTATCTTGTGGTTTTAACTTCATTTCCCTAATGTTGCACATCTTTTTATGTGCCTATTGGCTGTTAATATATCTTCTTTGGAGAAATGTCTGTTCCAGTTTTTTGCCCATTTTTTTGATTGGGTCATAGGAGTTCTGTATACATTCTGGATATCAGACCCTTATCAGGTATTTGACTTGCAAGTAATTTCTTCCGTTATTTAGATTGTCTTTTCACTTTCTTAAAAATGTCCTTCGATGCAGTGCACTCAAGCTTTTTTGTGATGGGGCCCAGTGCATCCGAGTCAGGGTGTCGGCAGGGCCTCGGCATATAGAAGTGCCTCCTGCGTCCCTGCCTGGTCTTTGCTTCGAGTTCTCCCTGGGTGCATGACCTTGGGTTGTTTTAGGGCCCACTCTACTGACCTCATTTTTGGTTGATTAACTCTGTAAAGACTCTGTTTCTTTTTTTCCAGCCTTGTTGAGGTACAGTTGACAAATGAAAACTCGCTCTATTTAAGATGTAAAACATGATGTTTGGATATACGTATACATTATGGTTATTTACACCTCAGTCAAATTTCTTAATTTTCTTAGCAAATTTCAAGTACACAATACAGTTTTGTTAACTGTAGTCACCCTACTTTACCTTAGATCCTCAGAGCGGATGCATAGATGGGATTTCACACCCCCGCACCAGCGTTTGCCCATTCTCTCCCCGCCCCCTCACCCCCCGCTTCCCTAAGCATCAACCATTCTACTTTTTGCTTCCAGGAATTTGACTGTCTTAGATCCACATGCAAGTCATATAATGCAGTATTTTTATATAATGACCCTATGTTTAAATGTGATCATATTCTGAGGTACATACTGGTGGTTAATGCTTCTGCATGAATTTTGGAGGGAAAGTTCAACCTTTAACACATACTTTTCACTTATTATTACGTAATTGTCACAAACATAATCTTAATGATTACAAAAGAATATCCATTTATCTAGTTCTCTACTATTCAATATTTATTTATACTTTTACAATATTGTAATTACCATGGATACCATCATACAGTGCTTTTTCAGTATTGTTTTCTTAGAACAAATACCTAGAAATGAAGTAGTCAGATTGTTGTAAGTCCTTGATATATGCCACAAATATTTTAAAGTATGAGAGGTATTTCCTGCTTTATTAGTAGTTTATTAAGCATATTTTCTCTGTGAATTATCTCTTTAAATCATTTACCCATTTAATTGATAGTCCTAATTTTTAAATAAATTCATATAAACTCTTTGTATAGTAATAATTGTACTTATATTTTCTGCAACTATTTTATCACTTTCATTTGGCCTTTAACTTTGACCTTGTTTCTTTTTCAAATTATAGAAGATTTGTTTTTATTTCCTCAGTGGTTTTTTCTGTGACTTCAGTTGGTTTTTCCTTCTTTTTCAGAGTTTGCTAAGTATGTAATTCTGCTTTTTCCTGGATGTTTTTATTTTGTTTAAAAGTATTTAACTCCAGTTCCTTTGGAGTTTGTGTTGCTAAATGGTATGATGTGAGAATCATTTTGTTCTTCTATTGCTGGTGGTTCAGATGTTATTAGTCGCTGCCTTCCTTAGTGACTGAAGTTGTCTCATATATTGAATTAAATTATTTTGGGATAGAGATATATTACACTCATACTCTATTAAAGATTTGTAGTATGTTGCCCTGGCTGGTGTGACTCAGTGGATTGAGCACTGGCCTGTGGACTGAAAGGTCGCCAGTTCGATTCCCAGTCAGCGCACATGCCTGGGTTGAGGGCCAGGTCCCCAGTTGGGTGCATGAGAGAGACAACCAATAGCTGTTTCTCTTACACATCATGTTTCTTTCTCCCTCCCTTCCTGTCTTTCTAAAAATAAATAAAATCTTTTTAAAAACCCAAGATTTATAGTAGGTTTTAATATCTGAAAAGAATATTGTCCTCTCCCTCTCTTAATTCTTTTTCCTTTGCAGAATTTTTTGGTATTTTTGCCAGTTTGTTTTTGCCTATGTACTAGGAACATTTGTCTCCATCTTCCACCCCTGCACCACTTCCCACATTTTAAAAAATGCTTTACTAGATTTAAAAGGAAGATCATTTGAGAAATACTGAATATATGTCTTTTAACCTTCCCTTTAAAGAACTTGATATTTTCCCTGTATTGTTTCAAGTCTTCTTCTATTTTTTATAAAGACTTGTAGTTTTTTATACAATTCAGAAAAATTACTTACTGTTGTTATTCCTTGTATGTGTTTCTTAATTTCTAGTTATTTTTGTTTGATTGTTTTTCTGTTAACAGTGAGACTTCTTACTATTTTCTTACTGCTTATTCTACGGTCTGGACGTACTAATGGTTAGTGTTTATCTAATGTGGTTGTTTTACACCATCAACTCGAACATTCTCAGTGAATTAATTTGCATTTTCTGGGTGAACAACTATATTATATGATAATGATTTTATCGCTTTTTAAAGATGCTCATTTCTTACAACTAATATTTCACATGTTACTTGCTCAGATAATCTAAAAGCTAACATTAAATAGGGGAGATGATGGAAGACATCCTTTCCATTGTTCTTGTTCCTGAGTGTGTTGTGTGTACGTCTGGTGTTCTACCAGCGCCGTGTTGTCTGGTAACTTGACAGTGGACAGTGTTTAAGTTAGCAGAACCGCTGTGCTTCCATTTTGCTTTGATTCCTTGTGGGACTGGGAGCAGCGTTTGGAGTGGGTGTTGGATTTTGTTGTGGACTCTTAGGCAGGGGTACCTACTGAGATTGTCGTGTGGTTTTGTTTTAATTTAACTTGTGGAAATAAAGCATTTTTTGCACACTAACTCGTACATTTGCTAATATTGAATTACTTTAAATACCTACAGTAAAACCTATTTTGCCGAATATTGTTCTTTTGAACATAAGGTTTCATTTTGTCAGCATTTAATTTGGCTTTTTACATCCTTATCAATTAGTGACAAATCTATAACATTTTTAGGGTAATTTTTCTTTGGAATTTTTACTACATGCTGTTACTCTCCCAACAGCCAAACTACACTAACCAGAACAACAAACTAAAATTGTTCTTCAGGTGAAGAACATTTTTTAGTTAGGAAAATGAAAGAATAGTCAAGTGGTCCCCCTTCCCTGCAGGGGATTGGTTCCAGGACACCCAGCGGATGCCTGAGACTGGATGGTAGTGAACCCTATACGTACTGTATTTTTCTATACATTTATACCTGTGATAAAGTTTAATTTGTAAATTGGGCCCAGTAAGAGATTAACAGCAGTAACTGGTACTAAAAGAACAATTACAACACTGCACTGCACTGAAAGTTACGTGGACGTGGCCCCTCTCGGTGAGCACTGGGCTGCACGTGCCTTTCTCCTTCTCGCGATATGCGAGCTGGCACAGGGCCACGTGATGAGATGAAGGGAAGTGACTGAGTACCTCGATGTGGTGTGAGGCTGCTGTAAGGGTTACTTGAATGCGAGCACTGCGATACTTTGACCGCCGATCTGGTAACCGAGCCGGCGAAGTGACTAGGGACGGACAGTGCGTACAGCGTGCGAACGCTGGCTGAAGGGGTGATTCGAGTCCCAGTGGGACAGAGCAGGCTCAGGGTTTCATGCTGCTACTCAGAAATGCATGCGATTGAAAACTTCTGCACTGTTTGTTTCTGGGATTTTTCACTTAATATTGTAGGACTGCGGCTGGCCGCCACTACGAGTAACTGAAACCGTGGAGAGTGAAACCACGGATAAAGGGAGACTAGTGTGTAGATAAGTGGCCACGGCTGCAGATGTCACTTCAGGCGTTATTTTCATGCAGCTGCATGAGAGCCAGAATCTGACTTGATGTGGCTCTTCTCAGCTTTGGCAGGTCTTTGCACGCCAGGCTGCCTCCGAGGCTGCCAGACAGTCTGTGCTGTGCATCCGGCAGGCGCTTCCTGAGTAGTCGGTGGGCAGTGGTGGGATGGTGCAGTGGATACGCCAGGCACGTTTCTGAGGCCCACAATGATACTGTTGGGGTGTTTTTTTTTTTATTATTATATACCTCGGATGTGAAGGAGCTAGCATGGTGGGGTTTTTTTACTTTAAATCAACTATTGTTACCAGTGGTTCAGCCCTAATACCACCTTCAAAAAAGGACACATCTGCCAGAGCTTGGTTTCTTGTTGTCATTTATCATAAACCCATAGATTCTTGGGGTTTTAAAGTTTTATTATCAGTTACTTGGGAAAGTGGATCACAAAGCTCAGGAAATCTTGCAACCACAGTCTCTGTGCTTCTGTTTATCCTTTAGCCACGACCTGGAAGAAGCTTCAGACTCCAGGTTTTCCTTTTCCCCTTGTTACTGAGAGTGTATTTTAACCTAATTTCTAAAAAGATGGCTTTCAACCAAATTTCTTCTCCTTAATGCCTGCCCTACATGCAAGGAGACCTATTATTTTTTTCTAGAGTGAGTATGAAGGTGTTAGATTAGACCTTTGTCATTTTAAGTACCAGCAGAAAATACAGATATATAATCCTGGTGTGAAGAAGACTGTAACATATACAATAATAAAGGAATATACACTGAGGAAAAAAATTGTGGCATGTGGCAGACAAAGATTAATATCCTGAATAAAGAATTATGTTTATGTGATAATATACAAAAATAATGTTCAGCTATATGAACAGGTCCTTATATTACAGAAAGAAGTTACTTGTTGTTTTATTATTCTTATAGGTGAACTAATCTTTTGTTCTCTTACAGCAAAAACAAATTAGTTACTCACCAGGAGTATACAGCATAGAACATCAGCAAGAGATAACTAAACTAAAGACAGATTTGGAAAAGAAAAGTATCTTTTATGAAGAAGAATTATCTAAAAGAGAAGGAATACATGCAAATGAAATTAAAAACCTGAAGAAAGAACTACATGATTCAGAAGGCCAGCAACTTGCTTTGAACAAAGAAATTATGATTTTGAAAGACAAATTGGAAAAAAACAGGAGAGAGAGGTAAGAATCAAGTTACTTAAATATTTAGAAGTTAAATATTTATCGAATGCCTAGTATGTGCCAGGGCCTGGGGACACACAGGCAGTAAACACGTTGCAGTCCTCAAGACGGCCAGAGTCAAGGCGGCGAGCAGAACATGACAGTGCAGCAGAGCAGATGGGGAGGGAAGCGGGCTGTGTGGAGGGGCGCCGGAGCAGAGGCACAAAAGACGACTTCGGTGCTTCTGGGGTTTTTGGACAAAATGATTTGTGAGTTAAGGCCAGAGAAGTATATGGCTGTGGAACAGTGTCCAGGCGGAAGCAGCAGAACGTGCTGGGATCCAGCGGGTCAGGGGAGGGCGGCACCTTCAGGAAACAAAAGCTATTCATTGTAGCGAAAACATACAAAGAAGGATGAGAATGGTGAGGAATGAGGCTGGAAGGGAAGACAGAAGCACGCTGATGAAGGACTTTAAGGAACTTGGACTTTAGTCAAAGGCCATGGCAGGAAAAGGGCACGATTGTATTTACATGTTTAGAAGATCTCTCTGGCACCCAGGTGGAGAATGGGTTGGCAGGGGCAGAGAGAGACCGGAGTCCAGCTGTGCGAGACCAGGCGGCGGGACTGCAGGCAGTGGGGTGAGGGCGGAGGGAAGTGTGCAGGTTCCCAGGGTCCCCTGAGAATCCAGAACTGAGAGGACGTAACAGCCAGATGTGAGAAACGAGGAACAGGAGGAACTGCCAGTGATGCCCAGGTTTCTGAATCTTAGAGCGAATGTATGTTATTATCATGCTCAACCTATATTAGAACCTGAGTTTATTCAGCTTGGCGCATAGACTCAACAAGAGTGTTTTAGAACCTACCACGTGTAAGTCACTGGGAACAGACAAAAGCATCTCTGTGCTTATAGAGCTTTCCTTTGGTTGTGGTGAAAGACCACAAACAGTAAGTAACATAGCAAACATATTAGGTAATGATAAATGTCGAGAACAAAAAATAAGGCAGAGGGTGTGAGCTATGAAGTGTTAAGGGGAAGGATTTAGTTTTATCCGTAGGATGGCCAGGGAAAATTGTACTGAGAAGGTGACTTCTCAGTGGGGACTGAAGACGGTGGGAGAGGTACCACTAGAGACGTGTGGGAGGGACATTCCACGTGGAGAACAAGTCTGTTAATAAAAATATGACAGGAAGGCAAAGTTACGGAGATAGTGAAAAGGTCAGTGGTTGCCAGAGGCTGGGGGAGGGCAGGATGAACCCGCAGAGCACAGAGGATTTTTAGGGCAGTGAAACTACTGTGTTCGGTGCTATAATAGTGGATCCATGTCAATATACGTTTGCCTGGGCCCTAAGAATGTGCGACACCAATAGCGACCCCTGTGGTGAACTGTGGAATTTGATGATGACGGACAGTGCTGGTGTAGGCTCATTGTCACACAGGTACCACTCTGCTGAGGGATCTTGGTAGTGGGGGTCAGTGCTTGTGTGGGGGCGGGGGATATCTGTGACATTTTTGTACCTTCCTCCCAATGTTGCTGTGAACCTGACTGCTCTAAACATAAAGTTTATTTAAAAGTAATATAATAAGGAGGTCCATGTGGCTGAAGTAGAGTTAAGGGGAAAGAATGGCCGGAGCTGAGCATGACGAGCAGCGGGGGCCAGGCTTTGGGAGTCACGTTCAGTTGGCTTCCAGTTATTTATTCTGAGTAAAACCATTGAAGAGAGGCGCGACAGGGTGTTGGGCAGAAAATTGACAAATACTGACTTGTATTCCAACAGAACGGCTTCTGACTACTGTGGTAAGGATGGTCTGAATTAGATAAGAGAAAAAGCATGAAACCATTTAGAAAGCTATTGCAATAATCTGGGCAAAAGATGGCGACTCGGGCCTAGGGTGGTGGCAGAACTGGTGGTAAGAAATGTTTGAATTCCAGTCTCCTTTAAAGGGCAAGATAATGGTATTTGCTGATGGAATGGATATGGGGAGAGAAAAAAAAAAAAGAGGAGGAATCAAGAATGATACCACGGTTTTTGGCCTCAGCTGTTAGGAGAACACAGAGAGGAAGATGATGGGAGAAGCAAGTTTGGGTTTGGGAGTATTATCAGGAGCTCTTTTTGAACAACTTGTGTTTGAGAAGCTTATTAGACATGCAGGTGGGGATGTCAGGTGGGCCATGGTGTAGGGCAGCCTGGATTTCAGGGCTAGAAATAACGTTCTGGGAGTGTTTACCACTCTGTGCTGCCTAGACTGGTGGGACAGTATGCGGTCACTTAGTGAGCGAGTGTGGATGGGAGAGAGACTCCGGGCCTGGGCCCTGGGCCCTCCAGTCTCGGGAGCTGGGGCATGAGGGAGGAGGAACAGCAGAGAGAGAGAGCGAGCAGGAGGAAGGGCGGGCGGGTTGGGTGTCCTGGAAGCCACGTGATGAAAACACGTCAAACCTGCCTTCATGTCAAACGAGATCATGTCTTTACCCAATTAAATGAGGCCCAAGTGATGGCAATGGAGTTTAACAGTGAAGGTCACTGGTGACTTCGGTGCAAACAATTTCAGGGGAACAGGCGGGGCGAAACCCCACCGTGCAGTCCGAAGACTTGAAGGAGGGTGACTGGAGACAGAGTGTAGATCACGCTGTTACTACTTGGAGTCTTACAAAAAGCAAGCAGTGCAGTGAGGTAGTGGCTGGAGGAGAAAATTACCTCAAAAGAAGTTACCTTGCTTTTTGTTTTTGTTTTTAGGTGGGAGAAGTAACACCAGGCTTGTAATCTGATAGAGAATTACTCGGTAGATGACTCGGGAGAGAGAGGAGCAAAGTGCCAGAGCAGGGTACTCGCGCAGGGAGACAGGCGCAGGGGCTTGGCCCCGGTTCCGCCTGTAGTCCGAGAAGGGAAAGCAGAGTGTGCGGGCGCGTCTTCTGTGCTGAGCTCTCTTAGTTGGGTGTGCTGAACTTGACGGGCCCGGGGGACATCTTTGTGCAGATGGCACATCAGCAGTTGGAAGCCCAGACAAGCTTCAGGTGTCGATTCAGAGCTTGTCCGCATAATAGACAGTCATTGAACTCAGTAGTGTAGTAGCAGAGGCAGCTCAGGGAAAACGTGAGCACCTGAGACCACACACCGAGGAGCATTAGCACCTGTCAGGAGAGTGTGGCGTCACCGCAGCCAAGAGAAGAGGACACTTGGGGAGGAGGAGTGGACGGTGCTGGCAGAGGCAGCCAGCAGGTTGGATGTAGTAACAGGACAGTGGTGAGCATTGCGAGAGTGGTGGTGTTGAGGAGGTGGCAGCAGAGGCCAGATTTTGGTGTGGTGAGGGGCGCTTAGGTACACAGACAGACCTTTCAGGGTTTCAGGATGGTTGCCAGTGAGTGAGAAGATGAGAAAAGTGGACAATGAAATGTGACATAGGGTTTTTGGGAGAGTCTGCTTGTTTTAATATGGAAGAGACTCAAGTTTTGTTTCATGCAAATAGGAAAAAACAGTGGTTCTATGTGGAAATTTTACTTAATTGATTTGAATACATATTTTCTGAAGGAAGTCTCTTTTGTAACTTTTCATGTTTTGTTGTTGTTTTGAGTTGCTACTGAAAAGAAAGATTCTTAGACACAACTAAATTTACGTTGTGACGATAGATAATAAGGAAAGTGGCACGTTTGCTGGGACGCAGGATGGCTTGTTTTCCTGGAGTTGATTATTTAAATTATAAGTAATTTATTGGTGCAAGGGATTTTTAAGATGACTTTTTTAAAACCAAAATTATGTTTTGTTGAGCCATATAAAATTAGCCACAACTGATCCACGTTGAATTTCACTTGCTGCCAGCTAGCGTCCTCCCTCCGACTGCTGCAGATGCAAGCGAGTCTCCTCCCCTGCATCTTTGTACCTCATCACTCAAAACTGACTCCCCCCTCCTTTTTGTAAAAGTCTGTGAGAACTGTGTCTGCCTCTGAGCGTAGACATTTCAGCCCCCAGAACTATCATTTTACTTAAGTTTTATAATATTAACTTGTGTATATATGTATGGGTATGTAGGTAGGTACTTAGGTGAGCGAAGGAAGGGCCGAGTGTGCTGAAGGGCTGCTGGAAACGTGATCGTGAACTTCCTGAGCTCAGAGGAGCTGAGGCGAGGACTCGTGCTGTGTCTCGTAAACACGCTTTCCCGGCCTCCTCACCTCCCTGCACTTTCTCATGCACGTGTAACCAGATAGGGGACCACAGCCCAGAGGCCCACAGAGCGCAGGTGCCTCCCCCAGATTTTCAAATGGAAAACAAAGCAGATGTTGTTAAGAGGACAAGTGTATTGATTATTTAAAAGAAAATGATTGTTAACTTTAAGGGAAAGGATTGGGGTTTGTATCAGTCAAGACCTAAATGGCTTTTCAGGATAAAGCATGTGGTGCAAATCTGGGACACCGTAATTTTACCTTTAATTTCCGTCCTTTTTTTTTTCCTTTTATGTTTCAAATTGTGTTAGCCAAAGTGAAAGAGAAGAATTTGAAAATGAGTTCAAACAGCAGTATGAACGAGAAAAGGTGTTACTAACTGAAGAAAATAAAAAACTGACCAGTGAACTTGATAAGGTGAGCCATTCATTCTCATTTATACGCACTGAGCACGTGCTGGCTGTCCAGCCCTGTGTAGAAACTGGGGCTGTAATGTTGTGTTTGGTGCACGTGTTTCGTTTAATGTTGCTCTTTCCATGCAAGGGTCGCTTGTCGGGACAGGCGCTTTCTCCTTATGCCAGTCTGTGCAGGAGTCTCTGGAGAGAAGATTTCGCTTATCTTATTCTTTGTCCCATTTATTTGTTTGAGCCTCTATTCTGTACTTCACTTTCCATCTCTTCTCTCTGTTACGCTTTACCTCGCACAGCTAAGTTAAGGCTGGCCCTTGGCAAGAGCAGGAACGGTTAGGCCAAACTAGAGAAGTTTTGACAATGGTACTGACACATTCATGATGGAGAATTGATAATAGCTAGACATAGTATAGTTGGTCTGTGAGAATCCAAAGAAACCAGCACTGCCTAAACTCTGTAGCTGGAATAAAGAGCAGAACCATAGATTAAGTTCATAAGTAGCCAGATTGATGAACAAAATTTCAAATGCTTGAAGGAATTTTTCTATTTAGTCTATCAGATTTCTTGAATGGTTATCATTCTGCATTTCTTAAGCCAGCTCTTAACAGTTGTAAAAATCCTAATATTAACCAGAAGTTTTAATAATTTTATTTACACTTAAATAGGGTTTGGGTAATTGTGTTTTATAATAATTTCTAGGATTTTCCTCCAGTTAAAAGTATTATGTTCAATTATTAATAATTCCAATAACAGATTGAAAGACCATGGTTAAATAATCATAAAAAAGAGTCTCTTCATTCTATCTGTTTTCCATTGTGTCCTGTATACCTTCCCATTTCTTTTAGTACTTTGCTCAGGGTTAGTTTTCTAAGCACTTAAAATTGACTGCTTGTTTGGTTGCAAACTACTTGAGAAAGAGTTCTGCTAGTTCATCTTGTCGAGTTTTATAGAGCCCATGTACACAGGCGCTGGCAAATGGCCAAAGTAGTGCCGGTGGATTTTTCCGGCTGTAAGTCATGTAAGAGTCGTGTGTGTCCTGTGACTCTCAGCTCCGGCCGCTGAAACCAACAGTATTTGAACTTTATACAAATAGGTCACGTCATTGTTATTTCCTGTGTTTGACTAATGACTACAGAATTAATCATTATTATATAAAAGGCATAATTTTAAGATTCTGTTAAGAGTTACCTTGAGGTAAGAAAAATAATTAAACTCTAGAAGTCGAATTCATGTGGAATTTTTAAGCAAATTACCGAGCAGAAGTGTTGCAGGAATTAGGGAAGACACTGCATCTGCAAAAAATATTCTCACACCAGCTGGTAGACTTCTGGCTATGGTAACATGAAGAAATTGGTCAATCTTCTCAAGAAAAAAAAAGTTTGAAAGTGGACACTTGTCCAAAACAACCATTTCACAGCTCTTGGAATTAACCAGAGAAAGACAACTACAAAACATCGCTGAGCTACGTTAAGGCTTACCCGTGGAGACCCACGCCATGCTAATGGGCTGGGCTCATCTCCGCCCCATTCCTCTCTGTGGGATCTTGGTCAGGCAAGCCGTGGCTCTCTGCCTGTCTCCCCAACACCTCCCCACAGTTGCATATAGGAAGTATTCCTATAGTAATAAGAAAAAAATGTTAATAGGAACCTATAAATAAGAGACTTGAAAAATGCAACACCCGAATTAAGCTATGTTTACTCTTGGTGTAATGATTCAACTTAACAAAGTTTTCTGATATTTTGAGATAACTGGAAATTTGAACAGTTACTACCTATGTGAAGATATCAGGAACTTGTTAAATGTGTTAAGTGTGATCGTATTATAGTTATATTTAAAGAGAGCCCATTTTCTAGAGATGTCTATACATAGAAATTTATATAGATAACATAATACCATGTCTGGTATTGCTTTAGAATAATACAGGAGGATGAGCAAGAAGACAGGAGTACGAAGAATTAACACGGGCATTGTGGTGATAATTGTTGAGGGTGGGTAGTGGGCTCGTCCATTCTTACATATGCTTAAAATTCTTTATAATTTTTTTAAAGAGGTGACATAGAGATGTTTTCAGACAAAATATGAGAGATATTGTTACCAGTAGAACTGGGGAGTTTTTCCAGCAAATGGAGAATATTCACAAATGGAACTGATCCAGTGTGGGAGTAAGGAAGAAACAGCAAAGGCGGAAGGAGAATTTAGGGAGTACTTGATGTTTCCAAATCAGTGACCAGAAGGAACAGGGTGAACTTAAGATGTAACAAGAGGCATCTGCGCACCTGAGCTGCTGTTTCTAAAAATCACGTGTGCCTCGAAACTGCCTTTCAGCTCACCACCCTGTACGAGAACTTAGGCGTGCGCAACCAGCAGCTGGAAGAAGAGGTGAAAGACCTGGCAGACAAGAAAGAGTCCGTGGCACATTGGGAAGCCCAGATCACAGAAATAATTCAGTGGTGAGTTCTCGTTTAAGTGCGTTTTTGTGGGTGACTTTGCACACACGCTCAAGTTGGTATGAATTCCAGGAGGCGACTAACAAGTTACCTTCTTTTTTGCTGTGAAAAAGTTACTGTAAAGGCAGTTTTATTACTGATACGTTATTTATTACTGATCTTCATTCTACTGTGTTTTCCATTATGTTCCGTAACTCCCGGCAGACACCCCGTGAGCTTTTACACAGCAGCACTGAAACCTGGTATTTCTTTCTAAGGAACGAAGAAACTGCTTTTCTCTCCTAAGACTATTTAGTAGTCCTTAAAGAACAGGAGAAAGTCATTCACTAGCTATAGATGTTTCTTTCTGAGATCCAAATTTCTGTGTTCGTGATTGTTTTAGGAACCAGAAGTCGAGGAGAACCACTGGTACAAGGGAGATGTGCTGCTGTCGCTTCCTTTCGTGATTGTGACACATGGGTTCACACAGGGCTTTCTAACGCCCTACGTGGTCACAGTGTAGTTTTATCGACTGTTCCGTGAATTACGCTCTTTGGATTTAATGTGGAATAATTACTTCAGTAACCTTCCTATTAATTTATTCATTAAAATGATTCTGATATTTGTAAAAATTGGTATATTTTTATAATACATGAAGAAAGTGGGATCCAATGGGGACTTTGTTTTCTAACGAAAACATTTTAACTTTTTATATTTACTTTCTAAGTTTTTTACTTTTTGGCAAATCATGGCTGTTTATTTGAAAAAAATTGTTTCTTCATATATTTATAGACTGATCCTTTAGAGGAAATTTTAGTTTCTTGTGCTCTTATTTTGGTTCTTTACACACTTTTTTTCCATTTTCCTTATAATAGCCCTCTTCTTAAAATAAAAAACAAATAAACACTGTCTTTTTAAGAAATCTTAACCAAATGACTCAAGTATCTTGATCTTGGCTTAAATGTAGAGCTGTTATATTAACTCATCTTGGGCTTAATAATGTGACTACTCAATGACGAAATAGCTACATTTCCACTGTGGAAATGTTATGTTCTAATCAGTACAGTTAAACAGTTCGTTAATGTTTAATTTCCACATGTCATCATATCTACATTTCTGAAGCAAAATCATTTTTACTTTAGCCAAGTTTATATAAAAATTAGGACTATTTATATGTAACTCCCTTATTAAGTAATCAAATTTATAGTTAAGGAATTGCTGAAAATGACTTCATAGAAGACAAGCCCGGTCTGAGCAGAGCCAGAGCTCCCAGACCACTGGCCCTTTCCAGTGGCCGGCCTGTGGGCCCAGGTGGGGTGGCAGGGGTCCTGGCCAAGGGAGCAGCTTGAAATGTGGGCTCTCTGGAAAGGGTCGGAGACAGGACGAAAATGAAAGTTTTTATGTGATTCCAGAAAATACTCATTTTACATTTTTCGTACTCAAGAGAAATATGCAGAAATCAGGAATATAAGGAAGTCACTTTGCTTAAAAGCTGTTATTTAGAAATGGTCTTGTATTAGATAAATTATTAAATGTTTAATAGGCTAAAAGAAAAATAGGCACTCCCTGTTTTCAGAGTTCTCACCTACTTGAAAATTATCTCTCTGAGATATTCTGTCCAAGCTTAAAGGTCAAGAGTCTCCGGCTATTTACATTTTTTTAGTGTGGTATATTAAAAATAAAGTAGTGCCAAAAGAAAGCTTTGGAAACTTATAACATGCAGTAACCCCCACTTATCTGCAATTTTGCTTCCCATGTTTCACTTACCCGTGGTCAACTGCAGTCTGAAACTTAATGGGAAATTACAGAAGTGAACAATTCCTAAGCTGTAAACGGGGCGCTGCTCTGCACCAAGCGATGACACCTTCACATGCGCTGCTCTGCTCCACCCGTCTGGGACAGGAATCATCCCTCGACTGCTCAGGAGCCTGAGCCTAAAGATGCTTAAGCCAGGCCCAAGATTTGCATTCGTATCCTGTGTGCATCACAGATACATAGGAACTTTCCTGAGATACGCTTTCCTCATAGCTGTTTAATGGCCTGAATTTTACCTTTGAAAACAACCAGCCTGCACAAAGCAAATACTCTTCCACAAAGTATATTAGAATACACTTCTGCGCATTGCAGATTTCAGCTTTCTTCTGTGTGGCATTACAGCTTTCCGCATACAGATGATTCTCATTGGTGAGAACAGGATCTTCAGTAGGTTTTCCCATGCTGGCGCTCCCTGCTCCTGGTCTTCCCCTTGTTTTGGAAGAGATCTAACAAAAAGCAAACTTTCTCTTGTGAAATTCTAGTGTGTGGAATTTGTTTTACTGAGTATGATTTGAAGACATTTCTGTCTAAAATCATAATGGTTGCACCAGCAAGATGGTCTTAAGACAGTAAATAGAAACTGAGTTTCAATAAACTTTTCTCTTGATTACTTACCATTTTAGAAAACAGAAAGCTTTATTACAGTATAACTTAGAGTTTTGCAGAATATGCTATTTTAAACTAAACTTTCTAAATATAGCTTACTTAAGTTTTAAGAAGGGTGTGCTATGTATTTATAACATAAACTGGCAGAATCTAACTAATGAGAAATCTTAATACTCTTTGGAAATCATGAGGGGGGAGTTTAATGTTAGATAAGAGGGTATTCTGTGGTTCGTGGGTGAAGTTTTACTAATTTATCAGATATAACTCATTTGGACTTTTTTAAACATGGCCAGCTTTAATTTGTACATAACTAAACAATTCAATGAACCTCTTCTAGTTCTTGAGAGAGAGTAGTATTGGGTTGGCCAAAAAGACCATTTAGAGTTTTTTTGTGAAATAAAAGACACATTTTTCATTTTTGCCATTGACTTTATCGATTTGGGTATTTTGAGTACATCAGCTCTCTCCTGCTATTGGCTTCTAGTGGGTAGAGGCCAGGGGTGCTGCTAAACATCTTCTAGTGCTTACGACAGCCCCATAGCAAAGAATTATTTGGCCAAAATGTCAATAGTACCAAGTGCAGACCACTTTTGACTCATTTGATCAGTCACAGCACCTTCTCCATATACTGCACAAATCTTTGTGTTTCAGTTGCATTTTTACCTTTCTTGAAATAATAAAGCTTAATACACTGAAAATGTTGTGTATTGTCTTCCATCTTCAATATTAAAATGACTGCACAACAATTCACCAATTTTAAGTTTTTAAATGCACACTGAGATGACAGCCGTCACAGTACAGTCTAACGAAATTGTTTTGAATGAAGTTAAAGACAACTAGGTACTACCAGAGCCATCATATGGAAAAAACTAAACGATCTTTTTGGCCAACCCAATTCTATGGTAGAACTTTTAGAAGAAGGTATTTGAGAACATCTTTAAATTTCTCTCACTTTTAGCTTATTTCTTTATGATGCTTTAAAATAATGTGTATCTCACTGAAATTTTTCTTTTTGTTTTACTTTTGTACCTTATCTCTGCCCTTACGTATGTGTATTTTAGGGTCAGTGATGAAAAGGATGCACGAGGGTATCTTCAGGCCTTGGCTTCTAAAATGACTGAAGAGTTGGAAGCGTTAAGGAACTCCAGCTTGGGCACACGAGCCACGGTAAGCTGCCATTCTGCACAGAGACTTGTCGTAACGGGGGTGGGGGAGGCACAGAAATGCTACAGCCAGTCTGAGTGCCTACATCTGTTTGTCCAGGCTTTAGCCTTGCGTAAAGTTTCACATGAGAAATCAGTTCAAGTGTTTTCCAGGTTATGGAATTATAACACATAGCTGCTTAGCTGTAATTTGTATGGCTAGCTATTATTGGTAGTAACTATAAGAAATAAACTAATTTATATGTGGGTCTACAGTGATTTCTGAATTTAATGAAAAATATATTTTTACAAGCAGTGTTTTTATTCTGTTTTGTTATCAGAGAAAGATAATGCTTTTAAGTAGTTTCCCATTTCACTTGGATTACTAAATTTAACATAAAAATAGACTTGAGCTAAAAAGTCATATTATTTTGTAGGACATGCCCTGGAAAATGCGTCGTTTTGCGAAGCTGGACATGTCCGCTCGACTGGAGTTGCAGTCAGCCCTGGACGCAGAAATAAGGGCCAAGCAGGCCATCCAGGAGGAGCTGAACAAAGTGAAGGCGTCCAACATCATAACGGAATGGTGAGGCCGGCTCCCACGGTCCCTCCCGCGGGGCCATGCCTGCCGTGGGTCCCACGGGTTCACAGAGAAGTTACATGTTCAGTTTCCTGTCGCATTTTTCTTAAAAGCGGTGACCAGAGAAAATTATGAAGAGTTGAAAATGACCAGATGCTTTCAAACCTTTCATGCAGTGAAGGGGTTGTAACCGAGCCTCGTTGCCCTTGGCGTGTCCGTAAAGTGGAATTAATAGTACTAATTAGTATTCTGTTGTTCACCTTTCCCTGAATTTGTAAGATTTAGTTGACTCTCAGAGTCTATTCCATTAAAACCTCACTTCACTCATTTTCAAGAATATATATTAGTGAGAAAATGCAACATGTAGTCAAAAGCAAAATACAGTCATCTGAAAATTCTGACCTATACCATAAATCTTGTAGAAATGAAAATTCTGTTATGGTAAATTTCATAATGGTATAATATATTTTTGTTGTTTATGTTCTTTTATGTGTAAAATATATAAATAAAATATACATCATAATCTCTGGGAAAGTTAGCTAATGAATACGTTCCCTAAATTCTTAATACAACAGTAGAGCAAATTACAACCTGAATAAATGAGAAAATGCAAATCGTAATTGGATTAGATATAAACTTGGTTCAAGAACAAGTTAGTGTAGGTGACATAGAGGAAAAATAAGAAGTTCGTGCTGCAAATAAAAACTAAAAAATTATCTTAGTGGTCAGAATACCCGAAGTGCCAGAGGTGTTCAGTCATAAAAAGAAATATAGTCCCATAAATTCAATTTTGAATAGTGTGAAGCCTTAGTCTTTAAACTGTAGTCTTTAATGTTTAATCAAATCAGAGGCTGGATACATGGCAGCCCAGTTGAATTATAAATTTTTGTTATAAATAATCTAGACAGAAATTAAGTACACTTTACTTAAATGTGCTCGTGTGGTATGAAAATGGGGAAAAAAACCCAACTTCTTTTGGAGAATGTGAATTGGATCCCAGCATAAAGAATGTCGTTCTGTGTCGTAATTTAGAACAACTCTGATTTTCTCCTTATGCCCAAGACGTGTGACTCTGTTCATAATCAGGGACGTGAGTCAAGCTGAAAATCAGAAACACATATGCTCTACTTTCGTGTTTCTCTATGAAAGAAATTAACAATTCTAAAGTCAATTTTTGATTCTGTGACATTTTTTAATTTAATAATTTAGCTCAGGGCCAGCAACTTTTGCTATCAAAGTCCAGCTAGTGAATATTTTTGGACCATGTCATCTCTGTCTACTCGACTCTGTTGTCACGCCAAACAGAGTGCACAGCCCAGCGAGCCTGGCTGTGTTCCAGTGGGCTTCACTGACCCAAGCGTAGACCACAGGCCCTGGCGGGGTAGCGCAGTCGGGTAGAGCAGCGTCCCAATCGGCCAAGGGTGTGGGTTCCATCCCCGATCGGGGCACAGACGAGGGTCAGCCAATGAATGCATAAATAAGTGAAACAACAAATTGATGTCTCTCACTATCTCCCTTTCTCTCTCTTTCTAAAACCAATCAGTAAAAAAAAAAAAACTCTAAAGAAAAAGTGCATGATAGCCTAGATTTGCTCTTCCTTATAGTTTGTCTTTCCCTAATTTAGCATGACTGACATTTGAGCCAAGTAAGTCCATCCAAATAATGATGGCTCACCAACCAGCAGCAAAAATAACAACATTTTTCCTTTTCTTCCCCTTGTTTAAGTAAACTAAAAGATTCGGAGAAGAAGAACCTGGAACTACTCTCAGAAATCGAACAACTGATAAAGGACACAGAGGAGCTTAGATCTGAAAAGGGTATGGGAATGTTTTTGCATCGATCAGAACTTAATATTCTGTTGTGAATGCATGTTATTACACAAGAAGAAGCTTATTGTGGAGGTGGAAGAATTGTTTGACTCAGCAGTTCTGGCATCCATTTATGTCATGTGTGGGTGTGAGACACACACACACACACACACACACACACACACACATTTGGTAGATGGGCATTTGAGTCCTTTTGTTTTTACTTAAGATATGTTGTTTAAAGATTTGATTATAACAGAAGAACTCCTTTGCCATACCTTTAACTCTTTTTTCAGTGCCATGGACTATTTCATGAGTAAAATTTCTATGATCTGAAAAAAATTTTTTTTCCAGTGTAAATATACTTTATACTTACTATTCTCTATACTTTTTTCAGTACAAATATACTTTATACTTAACTATTCTCACATGATGTAGGGGATTCACTTCCAGGGCTGTTAAGGAAACAATGAATGAAGTAGCTAAAGCTTAATCTAATCCAGTATTATAAGAGCAATTCAAAGATAAAGAATTATTTTGGCATTTCAGTGTCTTCCAAGTTTGATTCTTAAATTGCTTGTCCTGTGAATTACCCAGGATCTGTTCCCATTTTCCTGAAAACATTACTTAAGCATTTTTTTCCCGTTAATGTGAAGAGCAACTCAGGAATGCTTGGTAGCTTTATTACATGAACTTAAACTTTCTTCCCATAGCGTGAGCATTAATAAGGTAAAAATTTAATAAAAAGAAATTCAGAATGTTTTGTGAATGAAGGGATCTGTCGTACGCAGTTATGAGAAGGCCGCTTTCCCAACAAAGTCAGTAGCCCTGCCTGAACACTCCCCCAGTTAGTGGGCCTTGCGCTACGCTGGCCTGCTTCCCTGCGTTACCCACCCCGACCCCGCGACATGCACTGGCGCAGAGCCGGTTAGGTCTCAGCATCTGCTGCGAAAGTGCGGAAGAAAGAAGGTAATCACATAAAGGAATTAACGTGGAAGAGCCATTATAGGCAGTAGATGTGCAGTAGATATTTGTTGACTGAAGGGCCTGGGGGATAAGAAAAGAAGGAGCCCTGAGAAAGTGCATTGGGAACGCAGATTAGGAACACAAGGCATCGAGAAGTGCGAGTCAGGCAGGGCTTCATACAGCAAGAGTGGAAGGGAGCTGAGTTACTTAGTGCGTGAAGGAGAAAGAATAGGAGACGAGAAGGACTAGCGGCCCTGAGACAGTTTATGTGGAAGGAGACAGTGCAGAGTGTGACTTACAGTACCCAGCTGACATTGGCTGTAGCATTTTAGAATAGACCTGAACTTGTGAAAGAAAAATGAATCACATTGTTCTCTTTTGAAAAGATGTTAACCCATAACTTTTGGTTTTGATTTTGAACTTGTAGAATATAACATGTTGCTATATGTGGTAACATAATATACTACTTTAATATAATGCGATATTTACACAATGAGGACAAGGTTCTTCTTTTTCTGCTCTATTTATTATTATATTCCCAGTATCTAGACGGACTGCATGTAATAGGTTCTCAATAAATAGAGCCTGTTTAAATCTGTTGACTGAATGAATTCCTGAACATGCTGCCTTATCTGGCAACTGTGGTATATGATTAGAGAGTAATATGAAAGGCATGAAAACTAGTTGTTAGTTCTTGAGGATATGAAAACCCAAAATGTGTACTTGGTTATTTCTGCTTTTTCCTTTCTAGTATTTATCATTATACGTATATTTTAGGAATTATTTTGGAAATTATGCATTTAAAGTAAATACCGTAGCCAAGAGATATGCATGCATTCTGTCAATAAAACAATACCTGAACTCAGATATTAAAATCTGAGGCCTTAACAAAAGTTTTTTTTCATAACTAAATACATTTGTTTTATAATTGCATTATTTTCTTTAAAAAGATTATGTTAAGCATACTATGTGCTTGATAAGAGTATTTCAGTATGTTTTTTGGTATAAACTATCTTAGAAAAATCAGATGTATTCAGGGCTCTATGTTAAAATTCTCTCAGGACTACCAAAAGATTTCATGTGTTTATTTATAAGGTACTATATGGGAAAAGAAAGAAATTTAAGAACTCAAGTCAAGAAAGAAGTGTTTCGTGGAGAATGATATAATTTAACTATTAAATGATATTCTGAGAAACATTAGTATAATTTGTTTTTTTAAATATGTAGTGCTGATACTGACCAGCTTTAAAATATGTTAGTTTGCAAACAGCTTTTAATGGGTTTAGGCAGGAAAGGTTGTCCATGAAAATCCGTTTCACTTGTTCTAGTTTTAAGAAAAGTTGCTGCTGTCTTCTAGGTATAGAGCACCAAGACTCACAGCATTCTTTCTTGGCATTTTTGAATACGCCTACCGATGCTCTGGATCAATTTGAAGTAAGTATTAAGCTTTTCAAATATCCATTGAGGTCAATTTAAAAATCACCTTGTGATTTAAAATTCACTTGTAATAAAACTGTTTTATTGCATCCCACCTAAGAGGACCTAGACTCTTACATATTTAAAAACATAGTAGAAAAGGGGTATGTTCTGCTTTCTTATGTAAACTACAGTCACTTTTTATTTAAGAAAACATGTAAGAAAGGTCAGCAAGCGTGAGTGGTAAGACTTAAAAGCAGTTTTGCCTCTCCCCCGAGAAAACTGTGCGTGCTGAATAAATCCTGACTTTTGAAATAATTCGATGCTTCTTTTTTCCTCCAAAGCACAGAGTCGCAGTAGAAAGCCATTGGCAGTGTCAGAAGTTCACAGTAGGGCAATGCTCGTTCTAGTTCCAGACGAGTTCAGGTTTTTAGCAGTGTATCCCAGGAATGCTTTTTAAAAAAGGTGTTATATGGAATGTATTAGGCAGTTTCCATTTCAATGATATAACGATTATATGACCTTTTTTATCATTCCCTAATACTTAAATTCTTCACTTAAAAAAAGCACTTTATGATATAAAGTGTACTTTTGCCTCAGAAAATTTAAGTTAGTGATTATATCTTTAGTCAACAAGTACTTGTCGATCTCTGTGCAAGTCGCCATTGTAGTGCTGGAGATACTGCAGTGACCAGGTAGGCGCAGCCCCGCCCTCAGAGGGGGACAGTCAGCGGCAGAGACCGTCTCTTTCTGCTAGTCATTGCCTTCGAAGATGCTAACATTGAATTGGGTGATTGAGCTGCCATGCGCTCCATTTTATTACATTCTGGACACAGTGTATGAACTGTATTTCATTCCTTTGGGAATGGGAATAAGAATCACTCCTTAAAAAGTAATTAATGAATTTCTGAGTTTCTTGAGAAACAATGACAGTGACTGCTTTTTCATTTATTTGTTTGAATTAATGTCATTTGCCTTTTAATTGTTTTGCAAAATTTTTGATTTATTATTTGTTCTTACTGAATTGCTTCATCCATATTTTCTATTTTTTTATTGCTGTATTCGTTAAATAGGATTCCTTTTCTTCTTCCTCATCTTCACTGATTGATTTTTTGGATGACGTAAGTCTTTGATTTTCAAACCAATGCATCCTTCAGTAAAAGAGATCAGTGAATTGATATGAAGAATTTGCCTAATGCAGACAGTTTTAGAAATATCATACTTGATGATTTATTTGTGAGCCATAATTTGCTTATTTTTTATCTTAAATGTAATAAGAGTTTATCATTATGAAACATAATGGAGTAAACATGTATTTTGAAAAATTCTTTGGCCATCAAAGCATTTGTATGTTTGCATTCTTCACAGCAGTTCTGAAAACTGGAATGCTCATTTCATTATGGTCACAGTGTAGGTGTATATGTATAAAAGTAACTGCCCACTTTTGTTTGTCATGGTGGTTTCTATTTCACATTCCCCATCTGTTTTCAACACTTTAATTTCTCTGTTAATGAAAAGTAAGCCTCTCGTGGTATAAAGAGGAAATATGACAAGTTTTCTTGCAGTAGATTTTATAGTAACACAGTAATTGAGCACGAATCAATTTTTAATGCTGACAGAATTTCTCTTCTAATGTGGAAAAGTAACTTCAGTTCAATTTGTACTATATGCACCGTAAATTGACTACACGATCATTTTCTGCTAAATGCTATACATTTAATAAATTTGAAGTTCCCGATGTATGTCATTCATTCTCTTTGCAGAAACACTTGACATAGACAGTCTCTCCTGCATAAAATGGCATAATAATCATTGTCATAAAGCATTTTATTTGCATGTTAAACATTCAGTCTTTCCAGAAATTGGGAAATCAAATTGGTTCATATTCAAATATTGTACATAGAACAGTTTTTTTTAACCAGGGGAGATTCTTTAAATGTTTTATTTTTGCATTTTGTTCAATATAATTATTATATTCAGCAGAATATTTAGCATGATTTTCCACTAAAGGAAACTCTTTGATCTAGGCTTTTAAAAATTATTTTTAAAGTGCTATTTGATATCTTTGAAATATTTATACCAAAGTGTGCACCTTTGCCCTTTAAATGGAAACTATTTACTATTCTTAAGACAAGTAATTGTTCCAGTTAAGTGTGATAAAAAGAGAGCCCTTTTGATGTGCAACAGGATTGCTTGTTACAATCTGGTATCTGTTTTACTATCCGAAAATACCCACTATGGTGTTCCCGTGTAGCTGTCATTCACCTTTAAAAGAATAGGAAGTTCGAATAAATCATTTCAGTTCTTCCCACTAGAAAATCATTTTCATTTTTCCTTCTGACAAACTCCTCTACATCTCCTCTGCCCCACAGCAGTCTCTGAGGGTAAAACAGCAGCAGTGCGCACTTGGGAAATGGGGCAGCTCTTCTCAGCAGAAGGGCCTGCAGGAGGGCATGCAGACCTCAGCGGCCCCCGCCCTGTCTCCACTCTCAGCGCTGCCTTGCACCCCCACCCTCCCACCTGGACATAGTCACTGCTCCCCCCCCTCTCCCAGGAGCACCCTTTCCTGTCCTTCACCTGCAGCAGAACTTGTTCAGTGTGCGGCTAGGTGTTGACATGCTACAAAGGCCCTGTATTCCTAAGGAAAAAGTTGAGTTCACGGTGGCTGCTGAGTCTTGGTTGTTCAGGTTCCAGCTCTTCAAAGGCGTAGTTTTCCGTCATTTGCTCCCTAAGCTCTCTTCTCCCAGCTTATTTGTTAACAAGCGCGTAAATAGACTTGACTTCTGCCTTTGCTACTTTTTCTAGGTATGTGGTTTGGAGTGAATTACTTGACCTTTCTTTGCGCAGGGGAGAAATAGGGATAACAGTAGTACTCACCTCATGTGGTTGGTTGAGAACTTGCTTAAATGCACGTGATGTTCTCAGTAATACTGGTTACACTTCTCACTCTTCATAGGTCTCTTCCCCCTCCCTCCCTTCCTGCGGTCACTGTAGCTCCCTTCCTTGCCCATCAGGCCGGTTTCCCGTCAGAGCTTCCCACACTCCTCAGCACACTGCCCTCTGCTCCGCGCCCCTTGCTCAGCGTTGCTGGGTCACAGCACCCTGGGAAAGTGGGTTTCACCCGTCAGGGCAACGGCCAGCGAGCAGTGGGCTTCCAGTTAAAAAAAACATCTTGTATTCCTAATTTGTATTTTATGGCATAAAGCTCTTGTCTCTCTTCATAGTTTTATAACTACGACCGCCCTTTCCAGGACGATGGCGTTCAGTCTCTGGCACACTTGGGTTCAGCATCCAGGGTATTCAGTACAACAGTCTGCTCTGAGGATCCCTTTCTCTTAGGCATTTGAATTCTTAAGGAACAAAGCAAACCTTGATTGTTCTTTGTGCCCAAACTACTTAGGCTTCTGTGCTTGATGTGACGCTTGCAGCGCGTGCCTGTCCTCCAGAGGAAGTAGACTCTCACTGGTTACTGACCCGCAGGGCACATCCCCTTGGGTCACGCTTTTCTGTGTTCTGTCTCATGGACGTTGGAGACCTAACATGTTAATCACAGCTGAATCTTGCAGGTGTAGGAGGGGGCGAGGCTAGCATTAAGCAAAATTGCAGCAGTCCAGGTACTTCTGGTGCCCACACTTCTCTGACCTTCATCTGCTCCCGGTGGCCTCGCGCCCTCTGCCCGCCCTACGATTCTTCCTGGCTCCACGGCCCTCCTCCAGGCCAGCTGCTGCCCCCCTGGCCTCCCACTCCGGTCTGCTGAAGCCGTGATCCCTTTACTCGACCCAGCTCCCGTGTTTCCTCAGTGTGTTTTGCGTGTTAATTCCAAATTCAAATGATCCCTGGGATTTAGGGCAACATGGGAAGATGTTTGGAGCAAGATGTCTTTTTTTTTTTTTAAGTTACACCAAACAGTATAACTTTATAAAAGGGATGTTCAGACGTCTCTTTTCCGTGCGCAAGAGTAGCCTTGAGGAAACAGGAGTTCTGACCTTTGACACCCGCCCCTTCCTCCCCTCTGGTGTAGGCAGAGCAGGCGGAGTCCTCAGCGGCCTGTTTCTGCATGTCAGGGGGACCTAGGCCTGTGGGCTTCTGTGCATGCAGGAATCACAGGCCTTTGAAGGAGCCTTAGAAATTTAGTCCCACAGTTTCAACCACTGCTTGTCCCAACACTCCCCCGTTAGTGAGAGACTTCCTCAGGCTTTGGGGGAGTAGAGAACTAGTGGCGAAGGGTTTGTACATGACATTCTTCGTAGAGCACATCAAGGGGGCTGTAGTTCATTTTGAAAGGTAGGCAGTCCCTTGGGGAAGGCACTCCCGCAGGAGGTGTTAAGGCAGCAGTAAAATAGGCACTGGGGTCCCTTCTGCTTCGGAAACTCCTCTCTGCTCTGCCCTCGTCTTTGCTGTCAGTCCCCCGTGCCTGGGCCCAGACTGCCCCCCCACCACCACCTCGTACTCAGTTCTGCAGTCTGTTCGCTCAGGCCAGGGCTACCAAAGTGGACGTTGGCTGTTTCACAGACAAACGAGAACGTGTCAGCTTGCTCTTTGAAGGTCCTCTTCCTCTGTGTTCTGAGAAGAGAGTAAATGAAGGAAGTGAGGCTCTGAGGGTGAAGGCTGAGGGTGAAGGAGCAGAGACAGCACTCGCGGTCCAACCGTCTGGTCCCCGGCCTTGTTTTCTGTCCTTGAATTCTGTCGGATAAGCTGAGTTCTGCTCTTGGCTCTGGCCTCATACAAAATCTCACTACGATGTTCCAAGTGTTTCCTTTCAGTCTTGGCTCCTAGCTTCATTCATTCCTCTCTTGCTTTTAACATTGTTTCCTCCTGTGGCATCTTTCACACTCTGAACCAGTCACGGAAGTGCAGGCCTGGCAGCAGGCCTGGCAGCGTAGTGCCAGCTGTCTCTGGGGAGAGCTAGTCACATGTGAGAACCAGCGGAAGATTAAGTTTAAAATGTGCATTGTAAAGATGTTTTAACCCTAGGACCAAACATGGCCTAGATTCTTCTGAGAAATTATGTCATTCCTGAATTTCCTCCTTCAATTCTTGTTTTTTAAAACTGTCATCCACATATTAAACATAACCCGACTTGGAATTCTCTTATTTCAAAAATTGTCATTTGCAATCCTTTTGTAATTTAGGCAATATTGTATATTACTTTACACATTATCATACACATTTTTATTGCTTATCATATATTGGAATATATTTAGGCAATCTAGAGGAAAAGAGTCATGACTACAGCATTTTTTGCCTTGTCAGTATTTTAGTAAATATGATTCTAGAATTCATTAACTGAACCTTAAAACCTATTAGCCAAATTATATGTCCATAAGATAAATGATTTCTTTTGGTTTCTTCTTGTTTGTTTCCTTCCATATTCAGCCTTGAAGTTCTGGTGGCACTTTACAGACCCAGATATAAAATAGTTTTAAGTGTCATGTAGTTGCGTGCTAAGACAATGGATTGGTTTCCAGTGTTTGCTGTGGGACCACTTTCATGT
This sequence comes from Phyllostomus hastatus, assembly GCF_019186645.2. Taxonomy (NCBI): domain Eukaryota; kingdom Metazoa; phylum Chordata; class Mammalia; order Chiroptera; family Phyllostomidae; genus Phyllostomus; species Phyllostomus hastatus. The sequence goes on from NW_025333607.1 coordinate 11,811,276, forward strand.
TTATAGAAAACCGTGGTGGATGGGAGTGTCTCTGAAAGTGTATGTGTGTTTCTCTTATTGCACCCTCAGGAAAAACTATAACTTGCCCTTTTCTATTGAAAACACAGAAATACTTGTCTGGTTTCTAGGAAGGCACTTCAGAAAGAACATCATCACATGGTGGTTTAGCACCATTGTTAGTTTTATACGTTGCCAGCTTAGCAAATGTGTTGTCTTTCATATGCAAAGATAATTTTGAGAGACTTCTGACTCATCAGTCTGGTGGTAATGCAGTTACTTGGAGCTATTCATGCTCTTTTTCACGGAGGGTGAGACAGGTACTTCCTGTTAATAATTGAGGGAATAAAACTGGCTTTAAATCTGAGACTTAAGGTGGACTGGACCAGTAAACAAAAAACCTTGTTTAGAGGCTGCAGGCCTTCTGGTTCCGGTTTGCTGCTAACACTTGGGAACACAGTGTTCAAGTCACCTTCCACTCCGGTTTCTTGTAGAAAGAAACAGCAGTTCATCCACCTGCCAGAGTTATGGTACAATTAAAACTGATACTCTTGAGTGATGTTTCTTACCCTCGTAGTTTTCTCCAAAATCTTTTGTAACTCCTGTCGACTCAGTTTATAAATTCCTTCCTCTGGGTCCCCGTGAAAGTCTTGCATGTCCCACCTCCAGGTTTCCGTGCAGACTTTGTACACATCTCTGCTGTAGCATTTATTGCACTGTTGATGGCTGGGTGTCTTCCACCAGTCTGCGAGCTGCCGTGCCTCTTTATCCTCAAGTACGTGACACATTGTAAGCCCTCAGAACGTTAGTTTGGAGTGAATGTGGGACATTGTCTGAGTAGATACAGCTCATATTTGTGAAGCTCTACTGCTGAGCATCACAGTTTCAAAAACTTGAAAAATATTTTGATGTAATTACCTGCTTATCATTATTGTTAATTTTGCCTAATTACTTAAGTCTCTAATGCCAGAAAGGTGAAGGTCTCTCTTTTTTCTAAGCCTGATAATATCTAGTCAGGATGGACAGTATTGTTGAAGTAACTTTTTGTTTTAATACATTATTAATAATTCTGAGGGCCTTATTTAGCTTTTATTTGAATAAGTCATCTTTGAAAAAAGTAAGAATTTGGTCGGTAAAATGTCTGAGGCAAGACCGGTGAAATATTTCATTAAATGCTTACCATTGTAAATCAGAATTACTGAGATCCTTTTTGTTCTAACATTTCAAGTGCCACTGCCAACCTTTCTAGAAAAGAAATTGTCCATCACTTGATGAAGTGTTACTTCATGGGTCACTGTTTGTACAATACAAGGTCCAATGAAAACTTTGTGTCACTGTTACACCTAGTCTGAGCAAAGCTCTCTTTACTACCCTGTCCTCCAGTTTTTCCTGAGAAACATGTCCTTTCAACCTGTTAAGAAACGTGTCTCTGTGTGCGTGTTTGTGTACTTTGCCTGTGAGCGCCGTGGTGCGCCCTGGGAGTCACGTGTGTCGGCGTTTGTAACCTGCAGTCTTCTCCTTTCTTTGTTGAAGCGCTCTCCGTCCTGCACTCCAGCTAGCAAAGGCAGACGTGTAAGAGACTCGCGCACCGCGTGTCCCCGTCCTGACACCCCCCGCCCTCTCTCTTGTCCTCTTTGCCTGTGGTCGCAGAACATGCTGGCGTGTTTGTGACGTGCTGTTACATTGATCGCATGCTTCGTGCTGCTGCTCCTGCTGGTGCTGTTTGCTTTTCTGTGGGTTTTTTTTTCTTTCTTGTTTTTGTTTTTTGGCTTTGGCCGCAAAGCTTTAGGAATGTTCATATAAAGTTCTGTTAACCAAGCTACTAAAATTATAAGATATCTTTTATTTTGATTGTGGGAAAAAGTGATCCTAAAGTATGCTTTCTAAATTGATTTTATACAAAGTAAATGCGTTCCCAAATAAGAATCTGATGTAAGCAAATATGTAGAAATTTCCTAGAGATTTTCATTATATAGAAAGAATGAAATTCATATCATGCAGATTTCAAAAATTATTTGGGACAGGTTACAGATCTATAATTTTATGTAAATCAGTTCTGGAGAAATCTTCAATATTTTTATGTGGTTCAAAGGAAACCCCTATGTTACATTTCTAGATCTGGAGAACTAATGTCAATAAATACTTACGTTCTAAGATATACCCGAGATGTAAAGAATGGTCGTCACATTCTTTATACATGCACTGACAACAGACTACGGATATCTCCCTGTGCTGAGGCTAGCCCCGTATTTCTCAGTCTGAAAGGGGCCAGCCGCCTGCAAGATTCGCAGATGCCCAGAGTGGGGGACATGTTTGTGGGAAGGTCACAGATTTTTCCAAGCCGTCCTATACCCCAACACCGATATACATGTGCGCTCACTCCTCAGTCGGGAGGCAGTGGGCTAGCTGCCAGTGTGGGCCCTGGTTTTCATGTGCCTTGTGAAACAGTAACTCTGAAAGGGAAAGTCTGTGACTTACACACATTTTTTCCTTTTACTTGTCGGCTACTTGATCGTTGGTATTGATTAACACCTTAAATCCAGAATGCTTGGATTTGGAAAATTCTAGATCAGGGATTTGGTCGGGTGGCCCACTGCATCCTGTGCTCTTTATCTCTCTGGTGCGGTGGAGAGTCGGTGGTGAAATGAACACGGTGAGCTCTGATGCAGCAGGTGTTTTCAGACGGCTGTGCAGCAGCGAGTGAGCGGCGCAGATGCTGCGCGTCCGTGTCTGGAGCCAGTGCTGTGGCCAGCCCTGCTGACAGCTCCTTCATCAGTGGCGTTTATGGAAAGACTGGCTGGTTCAGCTGACTTCTTGACTGTTTTCACATTTGGGTGTTTGAATTTATCAGATTAATCTGGGTATATGTGAATTATATCCTGTCTAGGACGGAAGACCGAAATGTTGTGTGCTCAGTTGTATTAAGTTCAAATCAGCCTGTGACTTACCTAAACTTTAACTATTTGTTTTTGAATAAGGCTATAATTCAGAGGTTTGTTTTTCTGGTTAAATGTATTATAGATTAGTTACATCTGCTTGCTTTTTCAGACTTTTAGAGGCCTTGGCCACCCAAAAAATTTCTGTAGATTTTGAAATAAAAAGATTTTGAGGAAAGTAGCCACTATAAGGTCCCTGCTACTTAGTCTTTATTTTTATTCTGTAGGATAATAATAAGCCACACTTAACCAGAACCTATGCACTTAAAATTACACATTTTTTAAAAAATGCAGGTGTGACAGGCTTGGTAATTTGCTCTCCAGGCCCTCTTAGTTTTTCCTGAGCTGAGTGTCTGAGGAATGAAAAGTCGGCCGCTGGGCAGTGGAACGTGTGTGAGGGAGGCGTTTGCAGACTTCCCGCTCACTCGGTAGTTGATGGAGACATCTCAGTGGAGGAGTGAGGGGCAGCGTAGTCCCCAGGGACATCGATGTGTTGTACAGTGTAGGACACACACGTGTAGTTTCCATTTCTAACAGCAGCTTTGCATCTAATAGTAGCATGCAGTTGTCCATTATATACCATGTTTTTTTTAATTTTTTTGTATTTTAATCATTGTTCAAGTACAGTTCTCTCCCTTTTAGTCCCATTCCAGCCCACCCACCCAACCCTCCCCACTTCCTTCCCATTACCACCCTCCCCCTAGTTTTTGTCCATGTGTCCTTTAAGTTTGTTTCTGTATATACCATGTTTTTACACAAGCAAATATGTAATACTTTTATACTTTAAAATTCTTTAAGTGACTAAATATACAAGGTATATACTATATTTTTATTTTCAATATGTTATAAAACCTCATTTATAATTTGAATATTTATGTTCTTTATAAGTGGTGGTATTTAAATATGGTATAAGGAAGATTTGTTATTAATATCATTAATGTATGAATACAAATGGTTATGGAACAGTCCATTGTTTTCATTAGTAGAAGTACAGTGTCTCATTTTTAATTATTTCTCTAGAGTTTGAAGCAGAGATTATAAATAGCCAACATGTGGCTTAACTTTCTTCTGCATTTTCTTAGAACATTTTTGTAAATTCTCCAGAGTACATATTCAATCAATACATTGAAAATAGCTTGAGAAGTTTTCCTAAAGAGAAACAAATTACAATATTGGTAACTAGTAAGATTATACTTAACCTCTCATAACCTTTAGTAATTTATTATTTGTTTTAAAAAAGATAAAATATTATATTTACTGTCATCCAAATGATATAGTTAATATTTCTATAATACTGTTTTATATCGTAAGCTTAATTAACAGAAGTAATTATATTGCTAAAAGTTTGGGGTCAAAAAGTATTTCTGAATACAAACAAATAGGTTACCTGCCACTTTGTTTCCAAAATACTTCTAGCAGAAGGATAAAGAAAATTAATAAAAACTGGATTTTTTCTTAACTTAGAGTTTTATATTTACCGGTATAAAACAGCATGTTAGATTTAAGCTATGTTTAAATCTACATCAGTTCCATATCAGTCTTGGTATCTTTTACTTTAAAACCAGACTTCTTAGGAGAATGTTTTGATCTTTGTGTTTGTCTAAATCTGTAATTATTTTTGGAGTAGAAAAGACCCACTGATACATAGGCAAGATGAGTAATTTTAGTTGTTATTATTTATAAGAAGACCTACTGCATAGTTTGAGGAGTTCTTGTTTGGTGAGTCATCTGAAAATCAGATCTAGTTTGGGTGAGGTGGACTACTTGAAAGTTTTACTGCACTACTCTAAAAATAGGTATTGTGGGTTATTCGCGAGAGAAGTTCTGATAGATTCAGAAAGTATTACGGACTTTTTACATGACAGTGTTATGCATTGTGGACAGCATTGCTGATACTGTTTTTCTGCTTTTTTTCAAACAGTAGAACAGTAAGTAAAAATACACTGGAGTATAATAGATGTTTCTAATGCCAGTTTGTCAGGATAACTACTTAAGGTATGTTTAATTAGAAAAAAGAATGTTAACCAAAAAGAAAAAATCACATTTATATATTTATTTTTCTCAGTAGAATATAGTTTAGAAATATTGAGTGAATTGCTTATACTATTCTGTTAAGGTTTATTTTTAAGATTTTTCTTTGGGGAATATCAAAATATATTACTATATTATGTTAATGTTTGTGTATTTGCTAATTAATTAATATTAATATTACCTATTGCTTTTTAGTATTACCCCCTTTTTATCATCCTTTCTATAATTATAAACCCAATTATTAAATTAAGACAGCTCTGCATTTGATACATATCATATTTATTAGCTTTTCCTGCATTATTAATTCAAGTCATTACATTTAGTGCTTACATTAATTGCTTACATTATTTTTTATAACAGAATTTTTAACTTCCGTGGTTTAAATATATTAATGATTATACTTGTTTTAAAGGTGAAAATAATGTGCAATTAATTGCTTTGCTAACATTTTGAATCATTGCCAGTTAATTATTAAAATTAATTTGAGGCTATCTGTAAAACTTGGCATATAGTCATTGAGTACTGTGAAAGTTTTCTAAAATTAATTGCTTTTTAGTGGCTATAATAAACCATTAATTAGAAATACACTGGTAAACATTTAATTAAAAATAAAATTAGTAACATCTTCATAATCTCAGTTCTGTTGGTGATAATATGTTAACACTTTGATAAAGAAAATATGTAAGTGGTATTGTTTTTTTTACTGTTAAACCTCTTTTGAGATATTATTTATAATGATAGTTATCCAGAAAGGAAACAAAATATAACTTATTAAACTGATTAGCTGTTAGCTTCTAGGAGAATCTTTTAAAAATAGATTTCTTTTCAAGTTTGATATTCAAAACTTTTTTTCACATGTTTATTCATCTTTACCAAACTTGTTTCTTGTCTTTATAGAAACAAGCTGTTGGAAATAAAGTGGTAGTTTTTCCACTTCACTGATATATTCATTTTTTTAAATCAGAGTATCATTGTAAATGGCATAGTTTAACTTTTTAATATGCTCAATTAATGCCATCTCAAAATCTCATTCCAGTGTATTTATTTATTTTAATTTTTTTTTTAATTTACAATACTAACTTGATTTTACTTATTGCCTGGAATTTGTTTTTACTTTAAGAGCATACAGCTCCAAAAAGCTGGTATGGTAATTTTCTTTGTTCTACTTCAGCGATTTTCAGCCTTTTTCATCTCAGGACACACACAAACGAATTACGAAACTCTATGGCACACCAAAAAGTATAATTTCTGCCAATCTGAAAAAAAAGATGTAGTTTTGATTTTCACACCAGAGGGCTGGTGTTGTGTTGTCTGTTGTCGTTTTTTTATTTGACACCCTAAGGGAGGAGAGGTCAGTGCCCCGACTGGTCTTAGGTGTTGCACGTTTTAAAGATTCTCGAGGTGCACCTGTTGAAAATAGCAGTTCTGTTGTGTTACAGTGTGAAGTTGGGTTTTTTTTTTTTAATTTAAGTGTTTTTCGCTTTTGAATAACCAGTTTTTACCTCATTCAGCTAAGAAATTTCATTTTAAAATCTGTTCTCATTTTTAATTGTTTTCTTTTCATTGATGAGTAAAAACTTGCTAGGAGAAAAATACTCATAAATGACAACATTTCTTTAGAGGGTTCAAGAGATATGTGTTAAAAGCCTCAAGAGTTCTGTGAGTCCCTAATTGGTGTAATTACAGAATAAGCTGTGATATAGTATATTTTTTCCTTTGCCTAATATCATACTATTAATAATGTCACACTTTAATAAGGTCGTGAAACGTGCTGATTTTAACCACTAACTATGGGGCGGGGGGTCCGATCGTGGGGTTGGTGGTTTTTCACGTGCACCCCCCATGAGAGCGAGCACCAACCTGCTGTCTCAGGACAGCGTGCTGATTCCGGCACAGGAATGCCTGTAAAACCACACGCTCGCCTGCTGTCGCCGTGTGCTCAGGTGGCTCACAGAGCAGGCCTGCTTTCAAGTGTCCACCCTGACAACGGGATGCGGCAGGCTCCGGGGGCTCCCGTTTTTGGAGAGTTTTTAAAGGGGTGGGGTCCCATTCAGTCCTGTTCACAGCACTGTCCCTCGCATGAGACCGCCGGGTTTCCACGCCTTCGGTCAAGCTGTGGGCTAAAGGCTTTTGAGTGGCAGGTCAGAAACTTATATTTTCTTAAGAAAATTTTTTTGCACATAGAAAATCTACTTGCATACTTCTTTAAAACTTGATGGAGATAGTTGAAATCTGTTTTAAGTTATTAGTGTAAAATGTATCAATACTTTGATTATGAATTCTATTTTAATGGAACCTCCTTCCCCATGAACTCTTATTCAGCTTACAATTTATAATAATCTAAGGAGGAGATTTTTAGAAAGTAGAAGACATTTTTGCCTTATTCTCAAATCAGGATCATATTTCAGATTAATAATTTAAACTGATTGCCTTCTCTGTGACTGCCCCTGAGGAAAGTTGTGAACCAGGTAAAATTTGTCTTGAGTCCCATTTTCTCAGCTTTATTCTCCTGTTTCTGGTCAGAGTTCATTGTCGGGGGAGGAGGTGGTGTAGCTCGTCCTCCACGGTCACTGAGCTGCTGTGCGCACCTCCGCTGTGGACGTGCTGCTGGTCCAGCGGAAAGAGCGCTGCACCAGGAGTCTCGGTGGGACCCAGGCCTGGCTGTCCCTCGTCGTGAGCCTTACCAGTCTCATGAAATGAGCCACATGGCACTCAAGGAGCTGGCACACAGCTGGCATGCTCAGTTCAGCAGGCCCAGTGGTTGAAACACTGAAATCCTTTCCTAGCTGTCGGCATATGGCTGCTGCTCCATGTCCCATTAACACAACAGGAGCATTTTGCTAATTATCATCTTAACCTCGGTTTTCATTAAAGCTAGTGGTTATGCTTTTGTGGAATGACACATCCCTCGTGCAGAGAGTCAAACTGAAGTTTGTTATCCTCCTTCCTGGGGAAATGTCACAATCGTGCCTTCCAGAAATCCACTAAGAGCTGGACGTTGTCGAAAGGGATTTCCTGGGGTTTTGTTTCTCCCGACGTATTTTCCCAGACCCATCCTGTTGAGAACGCACATGCACGGAACCCGAACGCCAGGCTTTACGTCCACGCCAGGCCCCCATCTCCTTCCACAGCTAGTGGAGCTGAACCAGTGAAGGTGCCTCGCTGGAGCAGCATCACCCCCGCTTTCCACTCAAGCCAGGGAGGGGGCCGCAAGCACAAGTGCAGTCCGTCCGACTCTCCTTTTCGTCTTGTACATCGTGCGATAAGTCACAGTGTGCTGGGATCATTGCGTGGGACTGACAGCGTCGATGGGAACACAAAGCTAACGAACGTAGAAAATTGTCCCCCAAACTCAGCTGGAAATGTATTTAACCACGCAGGTGGTCTTATTTTAAGTAGAGAGCAACGTAGACCAGAGTTACGTGAGTGTGGGGTCACCAGACACCATAGGCGCACAGCAGTGTCAGGGACCGTTGCCATGTCTTTTTCTAATAACTCATAAGGCGTGATGTGACTGTCACTCACAAAGAGAGCTTAAAGTGAAAGTGGCCTCTGCTGGCAGCTGAACAGTTTATTCTAAGTGCTCAGTAACAGGCGTTCAGAGAAATCATGCCTTAAATAGTGCAAACGGTGTGCTTGCGTCTTGTGTCAGCTGGTGGGGCTCAGCAGCCAGTTGGTCGGGTTCCTCAAGATGGTTTTCTCAGCAAGTCAGAAGGCTGTGTTGTACCCCAGGGAGTGCCCTCCGCGCCAGGCACAGTTCTGGGTCCTCACTCGGCATTGCTTCCCAGTCTGTCTCCAGAGCTGTGTCTAGCGTTTCGGCAGAAAGCTCTCCTTGGTGTGAGTTGCACTCGGATTCTGATGTGGGGTTTCTCCAGCCCTGTGATAGACCACCTCACACTGGTTGATGACATTTTCTGCTGCTTTTGATGGTTTATTGTTTTAATATTTTAACTTTATTTTAATGGCTTGAACTTTTATTTTAACGTTCAAGTACTTCCATCACACAGAGTATAGTAGCACCCACGCAGCCACCATCCACAGATGTAACGGATGTGAACACTTTGTCTTGTTTTTTTCAAAGTTATATTCAAAAAAAGAAAATAGTTCAGGCAGTTCAGGTGAAACACCCTTCCCCATACCATTCCCCATCTCTTCTCCCAGACATATCCGAACAGCCTGACATTGAATTGCATCCTCTCTTCCTTGGTTTTACATGTTTATTTCATTTGTATCCATAAATAATAGATGTTGTGTATATGAAATTTTACACAAAAGTTCTTTTTATTTTTTGAAATTTTTTCATTTAGCCTGCTTTTGAGGTTTACTCATACAGATACACATCCATTTAGTGCATTCATTGTAACTGCTGTGTAATATTTTATTGTAGGATTATACCAAAACTATTTATCCATTCTCCTGTTGTTGGATGTATAGGTGGTTTCCAATTTTTTGTGACTGCAACTGATGCTGAAGTGAACATCCTAATAGCTATCTGCTTTTGCAAATGTGCAGTTTGTTCAGCGTATGTACCTGGAAGTGGAATGGCTGGGCTGTGTGCTGTCTGCATTTTCAACTTGAACTAGGTCTTGCCGAGTTACTTTCCACACTGGTCGCACCAGTTTTCACTCCCACCAGCAGTGTGTGAGTTCCCCATTTTTCCCACATCCTTGCCAACCCTCGTGCTGTCAGAGACTCGCTTTGGCCAATTGGATGGGTACGGAGTGGCATTTTTGTTTTCATTTGCAATTTCTGATTTCAAGTGTTACTGAGCCTGTTTTTATATGTTTGTTGGCTGTTGGCAATTTGCCTGTTCATGCTTTTGTCCATTGTTCTACTGAATTATTTTTCCTGTTGCTCTCCAAGTATTCTTTATACATTCTGGATATTAATCTTTAGCTGGCTATATGCACTGCAGATATTTTCTTCTAGTCTGTGGCTTATTTTTAAGTGTCATTTGTGGTATCTTTTTGTCTTGCAAGTTTCTACAATATTTTAAAGTACCCATGTTTATCAATTATTTTTCTTTATGTCTCCTGCTTTCTAAAACATTTCTTCCTCTCACAGCAATTAATGAAGATTTTTCTGTGTTTTCTTCTGAAAGTTAAAAAATTTCATATTTCTGACTTCAATCAAACTGAAAGTTACCGTTACGTTACTATGAAAAATGAGGTTCTCATCTATTCTTCTCATATGAATAAGCAATTCTCCTGTATTTCCCCCATTGACTTATAAAGCTACCTCTGCTTTATATAAGTGGGTGGTCTGGGGTCCTCTGTTCTCTCCCACTGTTCTTTTGCCTGTTCTGCACCTCACCAACATCACATTGTCTTAATCACTGTAGCCCTAGAACAACTCCCGATGCCTACGATCGGCCTCACCAGCCCCCACCCACTTTCCTCTTCTTCCTTTTCTGTTTGACCCTTTAGTTTTACATACGATATTCAGGATCAGCTTGTCACATGCCACATGGGGCTTTTGATTGGATTTGAATTTATGGATTTATCTGAGGGGAGTTGACATCTTCGCGATATTAGGTCTTTCCAGATAGAACATGGTATGCTATTAACAAGGAATATTTAGATATTCTTTTATTTCCTTTAAGAAGGTCTTATTATTTCCTTCAAGGATATATTCCATATTGTTTGTTAGGTTTTTGTTCCTAGGTACCTTCAGGCTTTTGTTGCTGTGGCGATGGGATCTTTTCTGAAACGCATTTGTGTAAACTAGGCATTGTGGGTCTTCCTGAGCTTTGCCGTCTTCTGTCCAGCACCCTCGCTTCACTCCTTTCAATGCTCAAAACTTCCCTTGAACTTGTCATGTAAATTCTAGTGACAGTTTTGTTTCTTATGAATTGTTTTCTCTCTTAACTTTCACAAAGGTTTTCAATGTTCTTCTTTTTCATATGTATTTCTTTAATGTTAAATTATAAGTTGAATTCAAAACTTTTCCAAGCTATTTACATCTAAATTAGAATGAAATTAAGCAGAAAACTGTGAGAAACTCAGTTGAATTCCACTTTAAAGTTATAATATATAAAAAATTTTCTTATTTTGGAGGTTATACTTTAACAAAAACAAACAGAGTCCATTTATTTTTTCCTCTTAACATTTTAGAATATTCCATACCTTTATACAAAGGTAGCTTTTTCCTCTTGTTTGCTTGCTTTTAGCATCCTAATAGGAAGTCATTCTTCAAGTCTTTTTTTTACCCTTTGCTAATCAAAATATCTCTTTTTTCCCCACAGTAACATCCAGTAAAATCAGTTTTCTTTTATTCAAAGAACTATTACATTATTTCCCCATTTTTACTATTCCCCATTTTTATGGGGAATTATTCTTACAATAATTCCCCATAAAAATAAACATATGCTTGTAGCTAAATTTGTGTGTAAATTCTGGATCCCAATAATAATGATCTAGCTTTTTTCTTTGGAAATTAATCACAGATTCCCACGAGTTGACCGATCTATCATTCTCCGCAGAGGCACACGCAAACATCCCCAGGGTTGTGTTCTGTGTGTGTGATGTACGTTCTGTATTTGGAAGTCAAGGGGTTAAGAGAATCTTCTAAATATTTTGATTATACATCTTGCTAAAAAACTCTTGCAGATGCTTTTTAGAATTAATGTGGCATTTTCAGATGAACTTGAAAATTAATATCCTCATCATTATGTAGGCTACATGCTGTATGACATTTTTATGTTCTGTGGATTCTCTCCAGATTTTTAATTTTTATACTTCCAGACTGAAATAATTTTTAATAATTGAATAGTTTGCTTGTATTTGCTTGTATTTGTTTTTTTTTTGGCTTTATTTACCTTGATTGATTTCTAGAATGTTTGAAACGGTTTGAGTTTTTCATAATACTTATTTCTTTCTTGCCCCCGGATCCAGACCGCAGACAGCACTCCACTCCCAGCGCACACACCCACCCTAAAGAAAAAGGCCTGCCCCGGCTCAGCCGGCGCCCCGCCCAAGGTACTCGCTCAGCCCGGTCACGGTCACAGGGCGCGGTGTGTTCCGCCGCAAAACTCAGGATGAACTTCTTCTGCCTCCTGTATTTCCTGTAATATTGCTTACTGCTGGTTTCCTTAAAATCACAAACCTGAAGCTTGGAAAGGAAATAAATTCTGTATGAAAGGCAGTATTCACTACAGAGAAAGGTGGGGAGAGTGGCCAGAGTTTGTTTTGTTTTGTTTTTCTTCCGTCTTCTTAAATTTAGTGTTTTGAAGTCTGTTCCAGTAAGGAGTAGTGCTTTGGGGATGTATTACATTAGGGTAGTAAGTTGAGGCCGCTTGTAGAAGAATCTAAGATTGAGGCTAATAAACCACCAAAAAAGGGAGAAATATTTAGTGAAAAATTGAGGCGAATTTTCTTTTTTTCCTTCTATTCAATGTGACTATGACTGAAATGTTGTATATGGTACAACATGAACATTTGGTTGCTTATGTCAAGCTCCTACAAAGAAATTCTAGAAATTGGAAAACTGAAGTGACCTTCCTATCCAGAACACAAACCTTGAATAAAGCACAATCCGGGGGCGGGGGGGGGGGGGGGGTTGGGGGGGAGGCTGATGGCTCTGAGAAACCAGTAAAATGCACGAAAGTGTAACCAGTTACAAAAGACAGCAGCACACTGGGTAACTTGTGTTAGGTAGAGCAAAGTCTGAGGTTAGCGAGAATGTGAGTTTAAAATAAGCCTAACAAATGCCCACAAAGGGATACGAACGGGAACTATATTGGTAACATGAGGCAGGAGAACTTACGAAGAAAAATAATTTATGAGTGCTTGGTGTGAAAATATGACACGTGAAATAAAGAACTCAGTAGAAGGCTTTCAGAGCAGAATGAGCAAGCTGGGTCCAGCAGGGAAACGGGTTAAGGAGACAGGAAGTATGAAGGCTAAACTCTGTGGCAGAGATAGCGTCAATATCTACATGGTAGCTCTGGGTGCAGAAACCTGTTAAATTTCTTTGTTTCTGTAGGTATAAATATGTAAGGTTTCACTTAACTCTGCTAAAGAATAGTTCGAAGACATGATAAAAAAATTCTAAAAAGTTTTAAGCCCAAAAGTGCTGGTTTATTTTGTAACTTTTCAAGTGTCAATTCAAGAGCAATTGATTACTTCTTATGTTAGTATAATCCAGCTCAATATTGCCTAATAAAAATATTGAAAGAGCACAGATCATAGAAATACGTGGTGAGGAAAGGAAAACAATTCATTACTCCCATGAGCAGCATTATGGTAGCTGGTGCGGGGCCCAGACACTCACCGCTGAAAGCCCTTCCAATATTGATCAGTGTTTGTGTCCGTGTGCTCTGCAGCGCAAGACGCACCAGTTCTTCGTCAAGTCGTTCACTGCCCCCACCAAGTGTCACCAGTGCACCTCGCTGATGGTGGGCTTGATCCGGCAGGGCTGTTCCTGTGAAGGTAAGAACCAAATGGTAAGGAAGCGCGGCTTCGGAGCCCTGACGTTACACCCTAAGTTACAGTCACGGAACTTCATGAGGCAGATACATGGTTGTTCTACTCAGCCATTTGCTTGTCTTCGGATAACAGGAATGGAGACAATAAAACAAGCACCTTGCTAACTCGGGTGAATATTGAAGAAACTAGACAAATAGTCCCCAGAAACTTTTTTCAAGGGAGATGTATTTAATATGTTTTATGTATATATTTAAATGTGTTTTATTCAGATGATCCTGTGGTTTAGAAAAAGCAAAGAGATGAAAGTCACCGTTGAACCTATTCGTTTGATTTTAACCTTGGTTAATTTATCAGGGAAATCGTTACTGGAAAGTAGGCATTGCAGTGCCTGTTACTGTGCCTCGAGAGATACTTACTCTCAGCATTTACAGAGGAGGCTTGTCCCTGCCATTCTGTCGAAGGCTGCCCGGTGCCTCCCAGCACTGGGGCTGGGTGTGGCTTATGGGGGGTGAGTGGGCAAGGAGCCTGCCCTCCTGGGGCGCACATTCTGAGAGATGAGAGACCAGAAGTTGTCTGAACAGAAAACAAAGTCATATATTTGTACACCACTTTACTTTTCCTATGACTTTGGAAAAGAAAATGATTTACATTATAACAGGATATAGTATTTGCATATATTTTAGAAATGTGTTTTTTTAATCACATGAGACTTGCAATTATAACAATGCCTCATATATAATTTACCACTATATCCTATTAAAAAGATAAGAAAATAGTCGCTGATCGAGTTCTGATATTACAGTAGTTTCCATTTCTCGCTGTTAGGGGTGGAAGGGACCTTGAAGGTAAGGTGGTCAGTCTGCAGTAGACAGATGTCTTCCCTTTGTAGAGCACGCTTGTGGTTAGCATGAAGTTCAGTGCTTTGAATAACAGGGAAATTAATAGTGTCCAAGGCAACACATTCTATGTGGGTTAGTTCTCCCAGCCAAAGCGGCAACCTCAGTTGTATTATTGTAACTAGTTTGTTAGATGCCTGGGTTTCAAGCCAAAGAAAGTGGTCAGATTGGAAAGTGGAGACTTGAGAGTTTTGGGTGAGTGAAGTGGTGAATATGGGTGACATTATCCAGGAGGTACAGGTAGAAACAGGTGAAGATAAAGTGATCTTAGAAGGAATGGCCTGTATCATTGACCAGAAAGGTGTTTCTGAAGCCAAAAAAGGAGAGAATTTGTATAGTTTTTAAGCCTTGCCTCATTTAGCCAGTGTAGTTGACCCTCAAACAACACAGGCGTCAGAGGCACCAGCCAACCGCGTGCACAGTCGAAAATTCGAGTGTAACTTAACTACTAAGGGCCTGCTGTTGGCCTGCAGCCTCACCAATAACGTAAACAGTCGATTAACACACACTTTGTATGTTATGTGTATTACATGCTATATTTTTACAGTTAAACTAAGCTAGAGAAAAGAAAGTGTTATCAAGAAAATCATATGGACAAGAAACTACATTTACAGTATTTATTGAAAAATGTCTCCATGTGAGTGCACCCGATCAGTTCAAACCCATTTTGTTCAAGGGTCAGGTGTGCTCATAAATGCCATTTTAAATGCTGACCAGAAAGATTCCTGGGCAGCTACTTGGCTTTAGGTTCCTTATCGTATTTTATGCATCAGAGTCACTTGCGATTCCATTGCAGGGCTGTTTGAGATCTCCCCCACTCTCTGCCCTTCCAGAGAGAGTCTCATGCCATGAGGCTCAGTCTGTCTGCTCTTCCTACTTCATAGGAAGCGGCGGGGACCCGTAGACTCTGCCCGTGTGTCTGTCAGTGTGATGATAACGTGCTTACAGCCTCTGAAGATTCCTGTCACTTTCATTTCTTCCTGGGTGTTTGAAATCACCGTGTTTTTTCAGACTCTAAGACGCTCCCTCCCACCCTTGCATTTGGGAGGAATAATGGTTATTAATGCTGCTGTTGAGTTCTGTTTACATTTACATTGGTGAAATATTATGTGATTTATATTATTAAATATTTCACTTTTTTGCTTCAAAAAATTTTTTTCCTATTTTTCTCTAAAACCTAGGTGCGTCTTATGGTCCAAAAATACAGTAGATCTGTTATCGGATAATTATTTGGTTGATTCCACTGACCTTTAGAGATGAGGTTTTTGCTCACTGAAACAAATTACAACTTGTCAGACTGAAGTTTGGATAGTTTTCGGCAGTCAATACTAGCCCATCTGGCCTCCCTGTTGGTTCTGCAACATTCCTGTGTGATGTACAGTGCACTTTTCCATGTGTACGTGCTCCCACGGTGGTATTCTTTCAGTTTCTCTCGTTTTCTGCCCAGATGCTCTCCAGGATCCCCCTTAGAGTAGCAGTTGTCTCATAGATGTTCTCGGTCTGTAAGCCCTCCCCACAGGCTTGTTTCAAATACCTGAACCTTTCATTCTTACCCAGCCACGTCTCAGTGAAATTTGTGGGTTCAGTTTTACTTTGTCATTTTGCCTGAGAGTCTCAAGTTCATCATGTGAGTGTCACAAGCACCCGACACTGTCGTCAGTAGTTAGGTAGGCAGGCTCTGGGCCCGACGGCCTACACTCGAACTGCAGCAGTGTCCCATGCAAGTCCTGTGCCCAGGGCAAGTCACGTGTGGGTGGGGGCGCTGCACCTGTCTTAGGTTGCTGGAGAAAAACCGAAAGCACTCAGTAAAGTTGACTCATTATTATTGCCTTAGTAATAATTTAAGTATATGCAATAATATCAGTGACTCCCAAAGTTTACTCTTAATTTATACCATTTGAATCCTTGAACAGTTCTGTTTCTGAAAAGAGGAATGGGTAAAGTTTGCCAAGTACTGCAGGGTGCCAGATAATGTAATGCCCATTAGGAAGCCTTGCAAGAGAAGTTTCAGAGCATATACCGCGTTGCAGTAGGTGAAGAGGTAGTGGAAACTCCAGAAAGAGCTCTTTGAGGAATTCAGAATTTAAATCAGCCATTTTATTCACAAGATTAGATTTTTTTCTTTCTGTTTGCTTCTTATTTTCATTACTAATGTTAACACAGAGCATTAATATTGTAGTAATTAAAAATATTTACCATTTCTCATTGAAATTCTTTTTGCTGAGCAAATGAATCGGCTCTCCAAATGACAAAATAGTTTTTTAAAATAAAACCAGAGAGAAGCATTCATTGCCTTGCATGTAATGGATGATCAGTGGACTTTCTTTTTGTAACATGAATTTGTATTGAACATCATTTCTTTCTTGTCCCTCCAAAAGTGTGTGGATTCTCGTGTCATATCACCTGTGTCAACAAAGCTCCCACCGTGTGTCCGGTGCCCCCTGAACAGACCAAAGGTCCCCTGGGCATAGACCCTCAGAAAGGAATAGGAACAGCATACGAAGGTCATGTCAGGGTAAGTGGCGCTGGGTTTAGATTAATCTCCTAAGGCCCATTAATGAATTAAAATACAGTCCATTCACCGTACAAACACAGTCGTTGACAGATTAGGTGAATAAAATGTATCTAATAATTTTATTTCTTCCAAAGTAATGATTTGAAAACAAAAGCCTAGTCTTCGCTTGGAAATTAATTCCAGAATGTGTCAAAATGTTCTGTGATGTGTTGTTACCTTGCACTGGACAAATGCGGAAGTCTCGGTGAAGAGCCGTCAGCACTGGGTCGTGCCGGGGGGCGGGCGCGGGGGTGTGCTCTGGAAGTGAGATACTGCCACAGCGTGATCTGACTTGTGAGCTTGAGTGATGCTTAAAGTGGAAGCCGCATTTCATTTCACTACCAAATTTGACTTTTATTCTACTTAGAAAGAAATCCATGAATGTTATTTTAGTGAACTTCCAGTGAAAGTTAAAAGGGTACCACTTAAAATTTTTCATCATTCGAAAAAGCTGTTCGATGATGGGAGAGTGCATTCTCACATGCCTCTCACACGTTGTTGACGGTGTGTGTGTTCCACCTGCCACTTCTCCAGCCAGAGCGGCAGGCCCCTGGCACACTGCCTGCAGGCTCTCCCCGTGTGGGCGCCTGTGTGATCGGAGGGGCTTGGCTGGCTTCTTAGTGTGCGTCGTTCTGTCCGTGTGTGTGTGTGCGCCTCAGATCCCAAAGCCCGCCGGGGTGAAGAAGGGGTGGCAGAGAGCGCTGGCCGTGGTTTGCGACTTCAAGCTCTTTCTGTACGACGTTGCTGAGGGAAAAGCGTCTCAGCCCAGTGTGGTCGTCAGTCAGGTGATTGACATGAGGTGAGCTTCCCAAGGTGAAACTGTTTGTATCTCTGCAATGTGGGAATAAAAAGTGCATGATTCGTCTTCTAATTATACTGCCGTGATTTTATTTAAATCTAGCTTCATGGTAATTTTCTGATTTACCAGTATTGCTATAGCAACATAGTTAAAAACAGGAAATAAGGTGTAGTTACAGGGAAGGTTGATGTGGGGGCAGGGGCCCTGGGGTCAGAGAAAGGAAACTAATGTTTGAATCCAAAGGGCCAGTTGAAAGGCTGCTGGGGTATTATTGGAGGTCCAACGTGTGGTATCAATATCATCACCTACGGGCTTAGAGTGTAATTTCTGCATGAGGAGAGGAAGTAAAAATCTCCAGGTCAGACAGGCCCTTGGAATATGCAGCGTCGGCAGACACTGCAGTGACGTGCCCCGAGCGTTTCTGGCCCCGCTTTGCAGGCTCTCCCCTGCCCCTTGCAGCTAGCTCTCCTTGACCTCCTCTCGCCACTCCTGCCACAACCACCGGATTAGGGAGTGAAATACGGTGGAGCAGATCTGTTGTAGGTGTTGAGGGGACAGTAGAATGAATGACACGCGAGCTGTGCTGAGGGCACCTGGGGCGCGTCATGGGAGGCAGGAGGGCAGGGTCTGCTGGAGGCTCGGGGGCCACCAGCATTCACACCCCAGTGCGCTCGCGCAGCGCTGGCCTCAGGGCTCCGGCGAGCCAGGAGTTGTTTCCAGCTCTTGTGCGAGGGGCCAGTGTGAAGTCGCTGACGCACCACTGTGGGCACCACCAGTTACAATGAGGGAGAAACCGGATTTCTAAAAGAATGAGGTTCCGACGCGTTGTGCTGTCCGTTAGAGGACCGCTTCCTCTGCGTCGTCTGGCGAGGCGCCCGGGACCTCACACACCCGCGCGCTGACTCTCAGCATCTCGCTTTCCCTGCAGGGATGAAGAGTTCTCTGTGAGCTCAGTCCTGGCTTCTGACGTCATTCACGCAAGTCGGAAAGATATCCCCTGTATATTTAGAGTAAGTATGTGCGCTGTGGTTTGATCACTGGGTGGTTTGTCTTTAGTATATGTTTTGCCTCTCCGTTACAGACCACAGACTCATCAGGAGCAGGGCCAGAGCCTTCATTCATTCCTTCGTGTGTTCCGTGTCGCCCGGGACTCACATGCGCAGACAGTGCTAGGGAAACATTTAGCTCTGGAAAGCCTGTGGAAAGCATTAGTAGGTGGCCTCTAACTTGGGTTTCCTCTTGGACAGTATTTTTGAGTCACAAATGAATTTTCAAATACATACTGCCACATGAAAAATAGATTGTGAGGTTTCTCAAATTTTATGAAAATGGACGTTTTTTCTTCTAAATCTGATTTTAAAAATTAACATGTTTTTTAGTTTTAGTGCTTTGCAGTAACCACTCCAAAACTTAGTGGCCTAAAATAAGTGATTGATTTTTCCTCCGTCCCTGTGGGCCAGCTGTGCAACGCCATCGGGGTCAACCGCAGTCCCGCCTGGGTCTGCGTTCAGCTCACTGGGGGCTGGAACATCCAGAACAGCCCGCCCTCACCCCTGGGGTCTTGTGCTGGCTATGTGCGGGGCGGGCGCAGCTCCCTCTGCGAACTCCGTCCGTCCGTGTGGTCTCTAGTTGTGCACGGACTGGCTGCGCTCTCCACGGCTGGCCTCCAAGAGAGCAGAAGGAGCCTCCAGGCCTTCTAAAGCCTAGACACCGCCCCCCAGAAAAAAAGGCATTATAACCCTTTCTCGGGCTGCTAGTCAAAGCAGACCGCGAGGTCAGCCTGGATCTAAGGGGAGGGGAAGAGAAGACTGGAATTCCATAGGAGGAAGAGTTGGTAGCCTCCTTTGGAGACCGTGCACAGAGCGGCCTTGGACTGGTGCATGAAGACAGAGAGGCAGAAAGACAGGAGCGCTGTCCCGACCTTGGGCCTGTATGCTTAGTGTTCGTCTGTGAGTCGCGGGTCCCAGAGAGGTCGGACAGAGACCATACTTTGTCTCGGTTCCTAAGCCAACAGCTGTGCTCTCTCCAGCCCCCAGCGGAGCCTTCCGAGGCCCACCTATTGTAACTGATAAACGTGCTGGAATTTCATTGTCCTGCTGCTTAAATTACTTTGCTAAAGGGTTCACTTACATAAAATTTAAGTCTGTTCCATTATAAATGCTGTTTGCATAACGGAAGCTTCATTTAAAGAGTAATTAAAGTGGTTCTGATCTTCTCTGAGATGACATGGGTTACTGATGTGAAATAACAGGGTGTTTCTGAGCACTTCGGATCTCTTAAATAAAACGTGTTGAAAATCAGTGTGGTGCAGTGCTTACGAGCATGGACGTGGGACCCCGCTCTTGCGGTGTACCCCTGGGGAGAAGAACTTCTGCAGCACAGTTCTTGCATGTGTAAGATCAGGATGTAGTAACAATACCTGTCTTTCTGAAGACGTTAATAGGGTGAGTGAGTTAATACTTGTGAAGTCTGTGATCAGTGCCCAGGGCCCAGTGATTACCCAGAAATGTCAGTTGCTGTTTTATGAGTGAGTGTGATACATTTTTAGTGATAGTACTCTGGCACTTGATAGCAAAGAAAATAAAAATGATACTGACATTTAGAATGGTATCTGCTGCCTCTGCTTTGCCATGAATTCTAATGCTAAAAGTTAGATATTTTTCTGATCAGGAATAGCTAACCTCTGCTCAAGGCACCGCTTAGTGAATGCTCATTTTGCAGACTAGTGCTCAGCAGACTAACCTAAGCATGAAACCGGATAGCAGGGTGTCTGTTCTCTAATGTGAGTTTGATTCACGTTTTCTAGGTCACCACTTCCCAGCTCTCCGCGCCTAATAACAAGTGTTCGGTCCTGATGCTGGCGGACAGCGAGAACGAGAAGAGCAAGTGGGTGGGGGTGCTGAGCGAGCTGCACAAGATCCTGAAGAAAAACAAATTCAGAGATCGCTCGGTCTACGTTCCCAAGGAGGCCTATGACAGCACCCTGCCCCTCATCAAAACCACCCAGGCCGCTGCGATCATAGGTGGGGGTCCATGACATTGCGCCTGACGGGTGACTCACCTGCCTTGTCAGCAGGCTGGCCTTCCCCTGGGGGTCCCCAGCGCCCAGCCTGGTGGGCGTCACATCGCAGCTGTTCAGTGCGTAGTGAGGTAGTGAGGGAGTCGGGCCGTGTGCAGCTTTGTCTCTCAGCACCCAAGACTAAGCACACTTTCCAAATGGGTTTTCTTCTGAAGAAGCAACAGGACTGGAGTTTCGCTCTTAGCACATCTGTTCTCTGCTTGTGTGACTGAGAACAAGTTGTGTGATTTCTCCAAGTGCGAGTGTCCGTGTAAAATGCGGGTGCTGATCACCTCACAAAGGTTGTGGGGACGTTTAAAGAAAGTATGCGTAACAGTTGGGCCCCTACAGAAGCGCCCTCAGAAGACGGCCGCTTTTGTGTTGGGGTTTGAATTTTCACTATATTTTTATGTGCGGGTTTAACTCTTTCATTCCTGTCTAGTAAGTAATGGAAAGGTCGATGAGTTGAGCTCAAATGCCTTTCACAAATTTGCCTCCCAAACCAAGAAGTGGGACCTCACTCAGGACACTCTCAAATGAGGTTTTAATTTTTTCACCTTTTAGTGCATAAACATTTCCTTTTTATGTTCTTAAAAGACACGAAAGAAAATTTAATAGTAAAAAATGCTATTGCTATTTTTATTTATTTGATGTTTTTTATGAAATAGAGCTATCATTTTTATGTAGTTTTTATTGAATAAAATGTTTCGTGTTTATCTACGTCTCACATAGATCACGAAAGGATAGCTCTGGGCAACGAAGAAGGTTTGTTTGTCGTGCACGTCACCAAAGACGGTAAGAGCAACAGTCGTCCTGAGTTCCGTAACTTCCACGTATGTGCTGTCTTTCTTGTGCAACTTAACGGTTCTCTGTCTGAACTCAGGTTGCATTTCTAAGGAAGGACATGAAAGAAAATACAACTTCATTTTTCCATTGTTCTAAAAGTACTAGAAGCAACAGTCATTAAGATATGTTTATTATTGGGGCTTTTCCCCCCTAGTTTATTACAAATAAAGGTTTTTTTTTTTCCTCAAGAGAAATTAAATACTGGGTGAAATAAAAAGAAATCAATTTAATTTAGCATTCTTGAATACAGCGTTTTAAGTTTTATATCAAATTAGGTCATGGGGAAAATGCATTTAAACTTAATTACTTTATTACCCACACAAATACTTTTAGTGAAATATGAGTTACTCATCTTTTAAAAAATACGAATCCCACGATAAAAGTTTCCTAGAACTTAGTACCAGTAAGAAGGTTGTTTGTTTGTTTGTTTGTTTGTTTAAGATCTGGCATGTCTTATCACATAGCAGCTGTTGGCTGGGGCTGGCAGAGATCTCAGTGCTAAATTTAACAGTTTACTATGGGGGTGTCAAATCATCTTGTAATGGGTGTAATTGTGTTCCTCTTTCTCCTTGTGAGTTCTGAGCTCTTATTCTTCTGTGTGTAGATCTGTATTATAAGTTGACTTGTATTCTTTTGCATATAATTGGGATACGGTGAATTAATAAATAAGCAGAACATCTTGGATCTGATTTATGATGATTTCTTTGCGTAGAAATTATTAGAGTTGGCGACAATAAGAAGGTGCATCAGATTGAGCTCATTCCACACGACCAGCTTGTTGCCGTGATCTCAGGACGGAACCGTCACGTACGACTCTTCCCTGTGTCAGCCTTGGACGGACGAGAGACGGAGTTCTACAAGCTGGCGGAGACGAAAGGGTGTCAGACCATCACTTCTGGGAAGGTGCGCCATGGAGCCGTCACGTGCCTGTGCGTGGCCATGAAACGGCAGGTCCTCTGCTATGAACTGTTCCAGAGCAAGACCCGGCACAGGAAGTTCAAGGAGATCCAAGTCCCGTACAATGTGCAGTGGATGGCGGTCTTCAGCGAGCACCTCTGTGTGGGCTTCCAGTCGGGGTTTCTGCGGTACCCCCTGAACGGAGAGGGGGGCCCGCACAGCATGCTCCACTCGAACGATCACACACTGTCCTTCATTGCGCACCAGCCCATGGACGCCATCTGCGCGGTCGAGATCTCCAGTAAAGAGTACCTGCTGTGTTTTAGCAGCATCGGGGTGTACACGGACTGCCAGGGCCGCAGGTCCAGGCAGCAGGAGCTGATGTGGCCGGCGAGCCCTTCCTCTTGTTGTAAGAGTCCCTTTTCTTTCGGCTGTCTTACCTTTCTGTCTCTGCATTGTTCCTTCTGCTTCATCTCCTAGATGTAGGCATGGTTAATAAAAGGTTAACCTTAAGTCATTCTTAAGGTTTTTCCTGAGTATTACTGGTAATTATGTTGTTTATGTAAAGTAACCGTGTGTAGTTAAGCCTGGGCCAACAGTGTCAACATTAATATGCAAATAATCGTTCTATGGAATATTTCACTTAGGTAGATTTTTTAACCCATGTTATTGTACTTTGAAATAACCCTAAGTAGTTATCTTTATGGTCCTCAAAAATACAGTGTGCTTATTAATAGCAGGTAAGACTTCTTCTAGAGATGTAATAACTAAGTGAATTAGTTAATCGGGTATGTAAAGGTATAGTGTAACATCTGTAGGAACTGTTACTCAGTTTTACATTTTTATCTATAGGTAGACATTTAAAACAGCCCATTACACTCTTTCGAGAAACATTAAGACATTAATAAGTTTTGGAATACTCACTGTGTGCCATGCCACTGCCTGAGATATAACAAGTAGGAGGAGTATCCAACCCAGCAAGCATGCTTTGTGTATAGTGGAAGGCCCCTGAGCGTGTTTGAGCGCTGAGGGGAAGGAGCCCTCGGGTGAGTGTCGGCACTGGAGCGAGCGCCCCAGGAAGGCCCGAGAGGAGGGGGTGTGGAACTGGGGGAGAGAGAGCGCAGGAGGAGTGGAACCTCTTCCCCTGTGACAGGAGAGGGGGGGATGCGGTCAGCCTGGCTTAAAGCTTCAGTAGAAGAAAGTTCCCGACAGCTGTATACACCTGTTACAGAAAAAGTAGAAAATCTAGATAAAAAGAAGAAAAGAAAAATACCTCTAACCCTGTGAACCCAGACTTAATTATACTTAATGTTTTATTTCTTCTGAAATATATACTCTTATGTGTGGCGTCATGTTTAGAATGAATGCTGTTTTGTAACCTAGTCAGATAATTTTCAAAGTTTGACTTGTAGTATGGAGTAAGAATTGAAATATCTGACTTTTATGAATAGATTAGCCAAAAGTTTAATTCATGACCTGTAGCGTAGATAAATCATCTAATCTCTCTTTGCTTCTGTCATGGTTTATTTATTCTTTCGGCAAGTATGTATTGAGTATCTACCCTATTTACGTAACTCTGCTGGCTGCTTTATCATGCACTCATAACTGGGACTAGAAAGTACTCTTACCTAAAAATTTCTCTACTTCATAGGTTTGTTTCACTGTCAATTGCTTAAATACTTTAGGAATCCAATACTTTACAATGTAATGAAATTCCTCTATAGACCTAGTATTGGGCAAGGGGATACTATACCCTTGGTGTCAACAGAATCCTTCTGTATTATAATGGCTATAAAATATCTTTATATTCTGTTTACCTCAGAAAGGTTTTGATATAGTTATGTGATAACAGTAGGATGTGGGTGAGATTCCACTCTGTAATTGTGTAACAGATCTTTCCAAAGTTTTCGGTTTAATAGTCCCTCCTCCTTCTCCCAGGTTACAACGCACCCTATCTCTCAGTGTACAGTGAAAATGCGGTTGACATCTTCGATGTGAATTCCATGGAATGGATTCAGACTCTCCCACTCAAAAAGGTAATTTGACATTAGCATATGGGCTTGGCTGTTGAATGAGTCCAGGTACAGCACTAGTATGATTATGACTGGCTATTTTTCACTAATTCAGCAACTTCCAGCATATGTAATTGGTAGTCCAGGATTTAGCTAAGGGTGGAAAAAAATGAAACCAAGCTGCTTAATTTTATAAGTAGCTCAACTCCATACTATTTGTATTCCATTTAGTTTCACTGTATAAATTATGATTATTTCAATGAACAACTAGAATATATCCTACAACCTAAAGGTAATGTCAGCATTACCTTTGGCTATAGTTTAAGGAGCTTTGAGAGTGTATATTATTCTTAATTATAACTGTTTTTCACATAATGGTATGCAATTTAAAAATCCTTTGAGGACAGATTTACAGGCTAGAAAAGTGATTAAAATTAGAATCAAAACTGTGTTTAAGCATCTCATAATTAAAAAATAAAGTTTTCACATATTCCTAGTAAAACACAATATTTTCCTTTAACATTTCCCTGTGATAACATAAACAGAAATTTTTACAAGTAGTATAGAACAGTTATTTTGAAAAAGTGAAGAGGAATAGTTTTGTATAGATAATGTAACACGTGTCATTAGTTAGAGGGCGGGATTTTGGAAGAATAAATAGAAGAAAGTAGCCAAGACTGTATTTCAAAGTCTTCCTCAATTTAAACTACATCAGCAGTGAGTAAAGCTCTTGTAAATACTGCCACATTATATAAAGCTACTAAACACAGTCCTCTACTGTGTAAATTTTGGCTGATTACAATTAGTTTTTCCTTTCAATTTTATTATGTAAAGTTTACACTATACATGAAAGAATATATGGCCTTTAAGAAGCTTAATAAAAAGCTGTTCACTTGTAAACACAACTTAAGGGCCAGAACATTACCACTGACTGTCCCTGCCTCTTCCTGTGTAGTTTTCTCTGTCCCATACTCCTGTCTCCCTCCAGGGAGCTCACTGTCCGGAATGCTGTTTATCATTTCCTTGCTCTCCTTAAATACTACTAAGCACCATAATGTTCAGGTTTGCTTGCATTCGAGGTCACCTCTCTTACTTCATGCATTTGCTGTGTTTCTAAGACTCACCCACTAGCTGTGTGTTCCAGCCACCATGTTGTTACGTGTGGTTCTTTCCTCTCACTGTATGACATACTGTATTGAGCGAACAGACCGCAACTCGCCCGTTCTCTGATTAGCGGCTTTCTGCTGTCATGAGCAGTGTTGCCTGTGTCTTCTGCTGCGTGCGTGCAGGGGTTTCTCTAAGTCCCAGGCCCGGGAATGGAATTGACGGGACACAGGGAGTTCAAATGTTCGGCTTTACAAGCTGGTGTCACATTATTTTCCCCAGTCATTGTCCCAGTTGCCACTCCACCAGCAGCACGTAAGAGTTTTTGCTGACCCACGTCCTTCCTCACGCTTGCCATTGTCAGAATCCAGTTTCATAGCTCTCATAAATGAGTAGAAGGTGGTAACTCATTGAAGTATTAGTTTGCATGTCCCCAATTAACTGTGTTGTTTATAACCTTTTGTATGCTTATTCTTTATTCATGTTTTCTCTTTTGTGAAATATCTAGTCATACTTTTTGCTCATTTTCTGTTTGATTAGTCATCTTTTTCTTACAGGTTTATTGAAATTCTTTATATATTGTAGATACAGGGTTAGTAATGGCTATGATGAATTTGTTCCCTGTTTATGACCTACCTAACAATTTTTATGGTGTTTTGATGAACACTTATTTTTATAAAATAATAATAAAATTTCTTTGCTGAGATTTTGTTAGAAATTTTATTACAGTTAAACATATCATTCTTATCCTTTAAATTTCTTTTTACTGTTGTTTAGGACCTCTTTTCTAACTCAAGATCATAAAGATACAACCTGTATTTTCTTTGGAATGTTTCGCCTGTTACATTTATGTCTTTAGTGCATTCGGATTGATTTTTTGTCACCGTGTGAAGTAGGGATTGGGCTTCCTTTCCTCCGTGTAGATAACCATTTGCTCCATCCCATTTCTCGGCGTCCCTCCCAGGGGTCACACCGTTTGCCTCTGTCCTGTGTGCACTCAGTGCAAACGACATCCATGAAGTGACTGAAGTGTTGGTGTCTGCATGCAGTCATTTGGTCCCTAATAGCTTTAAGAAGTCACATTTAAGGTTTAAATGTAGCTCTTTTTTTTGTTGTTGTTCAGAACAGTCTTCGTTTAAAATGTCATTATGATTTTGTTCGAATTAGATAATTTTATACCTTTCCAGTCAGAATTAATGTTAATTTTTTGTTGATTTTCTGAAAAGGCTATATTTTAAAGAGGAAGGACAAACTAAAGGTATTTATAAATGGGCCAGAAGTTTTAAATATTTAATTTTTGAAAGTTTTGTTGCAATACTAATTTTAGTTTCTATTATTTTAGGCTCGACCTTTAAACAGTGAAGGATCATTAAATCTTTTAGGCTTGGAGACAATTAGATTAATATATTTCAAAAACAAGATGGCAGGTAAGCAAATTCACACTAAGAAGAGAGGTTCAGCGGGACTGTTCTCTCTAGGCTGACTGCCTGAACACAGCAGGGGGCAGACCCCAGTGTTAAACCTGGCCGTGTCTCACTCCAGCCTGTGACCTTAGTCACTGCCACCCTCTCTCAGTAGGTTAGGGTTCACTGCTGGACTAAAAGCCCTCTGTTCACACTCGTGTAGCTGCATAAGCAGAGTGTTGGTTTCTGGCCTACCATGTTATTTTTCTGGGGAATACCCAGGTAAGTAAGGAAAGGAAGACTGAATGTACTTTCCGTACTCGTACTACTGTGGAACCTACCCAAGACTTGTAGTGCTAAAATAAGAAAATTCGTCCAGAGTCCCTGTGTGGGACTGTCGGGAAACATCTTCTGCCGGTCGATGCGTGAGCCTCGGGCCTAGAGCCTTGGAGGGGCTGATGACAGCACCGGCGGCAGGGGCAGGGACAGGGGAGCTGCTGGGGCGCGCAGAGGCTGGAGGAGGGGTGAGAACCCTGGGCAGTACAGAGTGGGGAAAGAGGGCAGTGCCTGAGGGGGTCAGGTGAGTCTCAGCCAGGGGACGGTCCTCAGGGAGCTAAGTAAGTCAGGGGCTTGCTGGTCAGAGTACGTGTGAACAGGTAAAATCTCACTTATTATTATTATTATAATGATATTATTGTAGTGCTCTCTTCTATACAGTAAAGTAAATCTCGTGTCTTAGAAACACATTTCTGGGTAACAGGTATTCATCAACTTACAAGGTGTTGAGGTAGACCTGTTTAACGAAGATGTACTCATGGTACCTAAAATGATTTAAATTGATTTAAATGCAAAAAAAAACAGCATTAAGAAAACACATAAAAATGTTTAGACCAGTCCTCTCTGGGTAGTGGAATTAACATCTTCCTTAAGTTTTTCTCTTTCCCTGTATTCTTCCAATACATTTGTATATTGTACTATCAAAAAAAGACCATCACAAGTTTGTTTAGTGGTAATACACACACATCCTGGCTGGCTTCAGGTTTCCTGCCCAGGTGCATGCCCTGATGCGTCCTCGTGGCTCCGGAGGTCTCTAGGCGCACCCACTGGTGGTGGGGCGGGGGTGGGGTGATGTCCCCGTAGGCCTTGGGGAGGGCAGTCAGGTTTCAGAGGGATTCCCACTGGGACGCAGACTCACGGTGAATGAAGCTAACTTCTGAGGTCCTGCACCCAGTTTTGTGTGTGTTTCTTAGAGGAACCCCAAACATTTGTCTGAGGGGGAGCCTACCCTGTCCTCGCCATGCGTGGCCGTGATGATATTAATGCCCCTTACCCAGAGTGTCCGCAGAGTGAGACCTGTTCCGCCTGGGCTTTCTCCTGGGTTCTGGGCTCTGGGCTCTCGCTCTCAGCGAGTAGAGGTGGACTTAGAGCGGGAAGGCCTGCCAGACTTTCCGTGGAGTTGTCTTGTCCTTTGGAAGGGGAAGGAAATCCTGTTGCCCAAAGACCCTTTGTCTTTTGGTCTTGCTTCCTCCTTCATCTCGCAGGGGGTTGGGTGCCCCTGCAGCCGCTGGCTGTGCAGACTCTCCCATGGCCGCGCTCCCTCGCCACAACCTGCTTCATCCTCACAATTCTGAGGTTAAAATTGTGTTTCACATTCTCACCCACTTTAAGAATGAGGTTCCTTTTTCATGTCCGTTGCTGGGAAAGCAGTCTGATTAAGATGAGGGGAAAGTTGCTTTAGTAATCTTGCTTTGTTCTGCCTCACCCACCCATTTGGCTTCTTCCCACTTTTTTCTCACTTAAGCTTTTTGGGTATTAAAACCGTGTAAAGATGGGCTTTTCCCTTTTTCCCAATCTTACTTAGAGAACGGCGTCTATCATGTCATGTGCTGTCACTGTCTACAGCCTGTTCACACCCCCCGCATGTGCGGGGGCCCAGGGCTGACAGCTCTGTTTGCTTCTGTGGTTGGAACTGAAGTGGGGGAGGTGGGCACTGGCCTGCTGGTGTCTGTGATCAAGTTTCATCTGCCCTGAGATCAGACGAGTAGAAATAGTGACAGTTTCCTGCCTCTAGTGAAGGTGACTGGTGGGAACATGGCTTCTAGTCCTGACTGTACACCTCACAGATGGCAAAGAAAATGATCTTGCAAAGAAAACACTTTAATATGTAAAAATAATGGTGATTGTTTTCATTTACATGAATAATTTACCCTTCATGCCTGATTACTGTGCAGGTTAGCAATAGCTCTTTACCGCCCCGAGCTGTGGAAACCAGTCCCCAGGAGAAAGAGAGGGTGCATTGTTGGGGGTGGGGCGGTCAGACTGACAGGACACCAGGCAACTGCACTTGTCTTTCTTCTAGTAAAACGGTGCAATTTTATGCTTATAATTACAAGTATACTTTGTAAGCTATGTTTATCTTCATCTGTTTGTTTATATATATGTTCTGAAAATTATTGCTTACTTACCATGATCAACACACAACTTTTAAAAATCAGAATTGCATGCAGTATACTCACACAATTGGTTAATATTTGGACTGTCTTAGAGATGAATGGGTAGAGAGCATTTTATCACTTTAAAAAACATCGTTGTTCTCTGTGTTTTGTTTTTTTTTAACAGAAGGGGATGAACTGGTAGTTCCTGAAACCACAGATAATAGTCGGAAACAAATGGTTAGAAATATTAACAACAAGCGGCGTTACTCCTTCAGAGTCCCGGAGGAGGAAAGGATGCAACAGAGGAGGTAGAGACTCCGCGTCTCTGAGTCTTCCGCACGTGCCTGTGGCGTGGGGAAGGCTGTCTGATGGTGATACTGCATTTGATTGAAAGTTTGATCTCTGAAAATCTGTCCTTCACCTGTGGTGTTAAAAGCTGCAATGATGAATGTACACCTCAGGGCGATTTTAATTAACACTCTCCAAGATGTGTGAACTAGATTCAAGTACCATATTTTGATTCATTTCTCTATGTATATGGAGTAATGACACTTTTTAGAATGCGAACTTTGTTAAATATAAACATAGAACCTACCTGTGCATAATAGTAAACCTGTTTATATTTAAGGACTTCATATTAACTGTTCTCTTTATGACAAACAGAAAGAGGCTTATGGGATTTTCAGTTACATATAAAAACATTTCTAATTGTTATCAATTATTGTAAGACAGACATAAATGTTCAGAATTATCTGTAAAATAGACCAGAGCTTCTTTGATGTCTCTGTGCTAAAAGAATTGTCTCACCCTGGCTGGCATAGCTCAGTGGATTGAGCGCGGGCTGCGAACCAAAGCATCACAGGTTCAATTCCCAGTCAGGGCACATGCCTGGGTTGCGGGCCAGGTCCCCAGTGGGGGCCACATGAGAAGCAACCACACATTGATGTTTCTCTCTCTCTCTCTTTTCTCCCTCCCTTCTCCTTTCTAAAAATAAATAAAATCTTTAAAAAAAATAAAAGAATCATCTCCATTTTCCCACTAAAAATTGTAAGATCTTTTATTTAAAGTATAAAACAAATCTTCTAAGTAAATTTTAATTGAGTATATTCTACTATTTTAATTCTATCTGTATTAACATGATTTCACATTTATTTTTATGAAAAATAAAGTATCCTTAATTTGTTTCTAGAATTATTTAGCTTGATCATCGAGAGTGTCTAAACACGTGTTTTCTGTTACAGAGAGATGCTCCGAGATCCTGAAATGAGAAATAAACTAATTTCTAACCCAACCAATTTTAACCACATAGCACACATGGGCCCCGGGGACGGAATCCAGATCCTGAAAGACCTGCCCATGGTGAGAGGCGTGGCGGGGGCGTGGCAATGAATTGGGATTAGAGTGAAGGGGTGTGTGTGCATACACCCGCGCACACATACTGTATATGCTTAGACATATATAAGGCTTACTTAAAAGAATGTGTTAGGATAACGAGGAAATGTTTATCTCAATATATCACAATGTGTACAAAATGCATGATGACATACCTGATGAGAAAAACAAAATTTGCACATTTATCAAAAACCAAACACAGCACGTTATCATTTAGTTGCATCCCCTATAAATTTGTCCCATACCTGGATCTACTATTGCTGGTAAAATAAACTGCCAGATTCGAAGAGGATTTGTACCAAGATTCAGAACTCGGCTACCAACTCACTGAAACTTCAGTGAGGTTTAGCAACTGAGTACGTACGCAGAGTTGGCCCGCCCTACTCCCAGAGAACCAGATTGGCGCGGCTGTTAATGGTCACACCTGTCGGCTGATTGTGGTCAAATCTTTTTCCTTTGCCTGGTGGTCAGTCTTACATTCAAAAGGCAACATGTTGCTTTTTTAAAATAACATAAAGATTGGATTCTTGAACCTATTATGTTGAGATTAAGAATATTAGTGTGCTCTGTTTATACTTAACATTTCAGTATCAGAGTGTTCTCGACATACTGTTGAAACTTTAGCATCACCCTATTGATCAGTGGTGATAACGTAGATTTTGCACAGAATTTTAAGCATAATTTGTATACTATAGCAATTTGGGGGATCTGTGAGTTTTGACCCACAGCTCTTCCTGTTAGGCAGAAAAAGTGATAGGTAATACAGTTTGATGTGCAGTCAAGTTTTTTAAAATAAAAAAAAAGTAAACCTTTAAAGGTAGTTTTGCATGTATTTCTTGGGAGAAACAAACAAAAAAAAATAATGTGCATTCATTCAGGCCCAGGTTCCTCATTTTAGATACCCCAGTTAACCAGTTGGCCCTGCTCGTGAATGAATGAATGAATGAGTTATTCTTACTGTTGTCGTTTTCATCATCACTGAGACGTTACATGGCTGCAGTAATGCTCCTTCCTCAGGGAGTTCAAATCATTTGTAATAGTTATTCATCCTTCTGAAACAGGGATTTTTATTAGCTGTGCTGGATAAATGTAAAGAAATTATACAAAAAGAGTATAGTTAATCTTCATATAGTAATTAAAACTAAAAATTTTAAGGCTGAGCATAAATATTAGGCTAAAAATATTGGGCATAAATAAAGGCTGAGTCTAAATATTAAACTGTTATATTTAAAAGCTATACTACCCTGACCGTATATTCTCAGAATTCAGTATATTCTTTCTAGTGAAATGGGATTACCTGTATTAATGAACTATTTACAAAAATGGAGCTGGATTAAATTAATGTAACAGCCTATATAAGAAGAGTTTTCAAATACCAAAGTTATGTATTGTCATCCAAGTAAAGAGCACACACCCAGACATTTCTCTGTTTTACTTGTTCAAATCTGTCACTTCCCTATGAAATACAAGCTTAGAGAGTTTATTGGATGTCTTTGAAAGCTTGGTTCTGTTTTTCTGCCAAAATGATTCTGAACTAGGGTTGTTTGCCTCGTGAATATGGAAGAGGTAGTAAGAGTCTTTTTTAATCTCCTGTATCAGATGTGAGCCTTTCATGTGTATCTCAGTGAGACAAGGGAATATAAACAGTTAAAATAGCACATATGTCTTAGAAGTACGTGCTGTATTCCTTTTCTTGAATCCTTTTTGCCAATTACCTTTTTTTCTTAAGTGGATACTGGTAATAAATGACAAATTTGTCTCCAGTTGAATGCAGTAAGAATGTTTTACCTCTAGAAGATTTAACATGTAACATCTTTCTTACCCATTCCTAAAGTTGACAGTAAATATTTTTAGCTCAGTGACCTCATAGAGCTTTAAGAAGTAATTTTTGTCTCTTAAAATCAAAGTACATTTACATCATTAGTTTTTTTTCTTTTGGGGAATAATCTTAGAAACTACTGATTTCACTCACATTTCTAAATTTAAAACAATATCCTTTATAGGAACCTTTTTTTTAAGCCTACATATTTTACCAGATTTTTTTTTTTAAACAGAGCAAGCTTATGTCAACTCATGAGAACAGAAATTCAGCGTTCTGTCCTGCAAGTCACCCAGCCTCTGCCTTGAACTAAAGAATCGGGCGGTATTTTCTGGAAACAGTTGTTGTTTAAGCAACTGAGTCTCCAACCTCCCATTAGAGAGGGCAGCTGGGAACTGACAGCTCCCAAATAAATATTCAGGAGTTGTTTTATCTGAAAAACTACAGTCCTTGACTCCACAAGTTTTTTTTCTGTAGGTCTAGCTTTACATTATTTTTCAAATGCACCTGAACATTTAAGGGAAGATGTTTCCCATGTTGAAAAACAAACATTCTTTTGGGTGTCTACATGGAAACAAACTTGGGCTGCTTCGAGGTAAACCAACAACTAATATATTCCACAGCTACCATTTTTATTATAGGAAAACAAGACCAGGAAAAGCAAACTCGTATCACAGATCTGTAGAGACCAGGAAATGGCCTTGGGTTTCTAAGGAAACAGTCATAACACTTCCAGGGAGAGGCTGGTTGTTGGTTCACTTGTTCTTTTATAATTTCTTGCTTTTTCTGTCCTTAACGTTTTTGGTAGATTTTTGCCATGTTTTGATTCTGTCACATAAGAAAATGCTGAAGTAAAATCAGAGTCTCCTTATGACTCTGAAAGTATAGTTTGTACTCTCTTGACAACAGTAATAGACGAGAATCATTTTATAGGGTGAATGATTCCCCTTTTTGCAAATTAGCTATTTAAGTACCTGGTTCAAGAGGATTACAAAATTTAACTCCCTAAGGCCTAAAAGTATTTCATTAAGGATTCGTTTCTGATGTGATGTGCTTACTTCATTTTTCCTTCCATGGCATGTTGTCTGAAGTGTCACCTGTAACCAGTGAATCCATTTCATTACCTTGTCACCTTTTTCTCCTTCCGGTTGTTTTGATAGCCAGGCTTCCCGTATCCGTCCCCTCACCGTCACCCCGGTCTGATCTCCTCTCCGGTCAACTTTGAGCACATCTATCACATGACTGTTAATTCTGCTGAAAAATTTCTCTCTCCTGACTCCATAAACCCTGAACACCCCCCGTGTCTGCGCTCTGTCCCCGGCACGCCCAGCCTCACGACTCTGAGGGTACGAACCGCTGCATCAGGCGTCCACCTGTACTAACCCACGTGGCCGTCCTCTGCCTGCTGCCTCAGTAACCCCGCCGAGGGGGCGCACTCTCTGAGCCGTTCCCTCCGGTTGGCTTCCCTCTTGCCGGACTTCTGTTCTTCCTCCTCCTCTTCCTCCTCCTCTTCTTTCCTCAAGTCCTGTTGTCTTCTTTTGAAGAAAAAGATGAGGACTGGCGAGGATATGAGTTTTCTTTTTGAAACTATATTGAAGGTTTTTCTGTGTTTGTTAGAATACTTCCCACCGTGGTATTTTCCGTCACAGAGACTGTGATGAGAAACAGCCCCAAGGGGGTCTTCATTCTGTCCAAACAAAAAGGGACCCCAGCATTTCTGAATTTTTCATAACTCATTCAGAGAAGTGTTTTCTATTTATTGAAATTAAAGTCTGTAGTGTTTGCTATTCACAGGCCTTCTAGCTACAATAAATCCCTCTGAAAAAGCTTTAAAATCTCCAAAATAAAAAATATAATACAACAGTATTAATGAATAACAGTAAAAAATAACAGTAAAAGAAGGTAGTCTTACAGATCTTTAAGTTGCTGGTGTGCCTTTAATTCCAACCAGGATCCAACATAAGAGAACTAAATTGAAGAGAAAAATCACTGCCTGCGCCACATTCTGAAGGCCCATCCAACAGGGCATCTGCCAGCAGCCCGTCCCCACAGCCTCAGGTCTTTGTAACCAGCGGCTTTGCGGGGGCCGGTGCCCATTACCACTGAGTACCCATGTTTCCACCGAGAGATATATGTTTGTACTTCTAACTCCAAGGGAGCGTTTTCTCAAGTAAAGTTACAGATAAAATGTTTGGATCGGATCACGCAAACCCATTCTTCATAGTGCCCTCTGGTGTCAAGAAATGGTGGCATCAGCTTTTTATTTGTATATGTAGTAAATTTTCCAGTAAAACTAGCTGTGAGATAAGTTTCTTTTCATACTTTTGTTTATATTTTAAAATTATCCTAAATTATGTTTTAAATGTCATTGACCTAAAACTATAATGTATCTTATTTAACAAAATAATTACGACAAAATAAGCCTTAGTTTGGAAGCAGATTATAGGTAGCAGATCCTAGAACAATGTTGTATAAATCTGTCAAGAATTTTTCATGTAAAAAAGGTGGTGGAAATGTTGCTTAACTTCATCATTTGTAAGTAGAAATACTGCTGGTGGGGCAAATTTTACCCTGATCTTAACCATATTTGTACATGAAAAGGACCTGCTGGTTAGGTTTCATATCACTTTATAGTGAAGTTGAACAATAGTTGAATGAATGATAAACTGTTGGGATTTTAAAAAATAAAACACATATTTTGCATACTATTCTTTTATTACTTAAACGTTCAGTGTCCCTAAAGAGCTGATGTATTTTTCACAGGCTTAGTTTTTCGTCCTTTTGCTTCGGGGCAGGTTTGTTTTGTAGAAAAGGACAGCACCAGGGTATCTAAGGCTAGTAGTGAGAGTGGGAATGGTGCAAGGGCTGGAGCCGCTAGTCCCCGCCTCCCGCACTTTCCTTTGCTGCCTCGTGTGCATGTCGCTGGCGTGTTGCAGGGATGCTCCGGGATGCATGAATGTTGAAATATTAGCACTGTTCCCATTCACAACTTTTTATTTTTTAGAGAAAAAAAGTAAAGCATTTGCTTTTAACAAATAACACTAGGAATTACATGGACTTTGCAAATTTGATACATGAACCAAAACCACTGTGGTTGAATTTGGGGCCAGCCAGCCAGCCCTCCAGCCCTCTTTCAGTGTGTGTGATTCTGCAAAATATGTGATTTAGAGTTTTTCAAGTGGCGTTAGTGCATGTGTCACGGGGCTGGCTTTGGCCCTGTGTTACTTGTTTTGCCATAATCTCCTCCAGCTGTCACCCCTGACAGCCCTTCAGGTCTCAGAACATCAGGGTTGCTGAGGAGACCTCGGGCTTATGTTCCCAGCTGTGTTTAGGTGGCTTGTCCCACACGCCACCTCTCTGGGGGTGTGGCTTTCCGATCACCCTGTGGCCCATTTTCCTACCTTAGACACCTTGGAAAGATCATTCGATAATTAGATGGAAAACTTCTCAACCAGTATTCCAAAGCTAAATCACTTCACATAGACTGTGATTGCTGTAAAAGTTGTGTATGTTTCGACTCTGTTCTGTTCGTGTGAGGCAGTAAGGATGCCTGGTGACTGGGGCTGGGAACATGTGAAGGCACGTCTGTCATGCCAGTGAAATATTTGCTTGAAGGAATGTATTCTTAATTGATTCTCCTTCAAATGGGATTATAAAGCTGTTGAATTATCCTAAGCAAAGAAGAATCTCATACGTAGCTAAAGCTTTGTTTCACTCATCTGCAAATGTCCGTGTAATTCTACCGTTCACTGTCACTTCTAACCAAGTAACTGTTACTGTTCTCCCAACAAAACAATTTCTTGTTTGTGGGTAAGTGTTTCAGCGAACATAAGGATCAGCACTTCCCGTTTGGGCCGAGGGCTCCTTCTCATTAGGGCTTCCGTACCTTTGTGGGCAGAAGGGGTTGTGTTATCTGTTCCTTGTTTTGTGCCGCTCTGGTCAGGATCATTTTGTTCTTGAAATTACAGTGAAAAAAGACATGTCTGCAGAACATCAGCTTCTGTCTGGTTGAAGAATTTTCTTTCTCTCTTGTTTGTAGAACCCTCGGCCTCAGGAAAGTCGGACAGTATTCAGTGGCTCAGTCAGTATTCCATCGATCACCAAGTCCCGCCCTGAACCCGGTCGCTCCATGAGTGCCAGCAGTGGCCTGTCGGCAAGTAAGTGGCCCCGACTGCAGGAAGGCAGGTCCCACCCTGTGCTGCCCCTGCGCATCTGTGCGGTACCAGAGGACCCCAGTATCGCAGCCGCTGCTGGCTGTGCCCAGTAAGCACAGTGCAGGTGTGAAGCTCGTGGTCAAGGAGCCCTTGTAGAGCCCAGGCCACCTCGGAGGCAGACCAGTCACCCTGCAGAGCGTGCTGATGGAGATCCGCAGGGAATAAACAGGGTGCAGCAACAGAGCCAACCAGGGGCAGCTGTGGGTGTGAACCCCTCCCGAGAACTGGGAGAATCGCGTCCCCTTCCAGGGGTACAGTCACGTTTCAGTCCTGTCTGACGGACAGAAGGCTGGGGACGGGGGTCCTGGTGGTGGTTGGGAGTGACAGAAACTGAAATGCATGCAGTAGGTAGGTAGGTCAAATAGGGGCTTGGAGAACAAGGTGAGACTTCTTTTTAATGCAGCAGAAAGCCTTTGAAGAATTTTAAGTAGGGAAGGACCTATACGCACTTCGCTCGAGGCTGC
Organism: Phyllostomus hastatus; assembly: GCF_019186645.2. Classification (NCBI taxonomy): domain Eukaryota; kingdom Metazoa; phylum Chordata; class Mammalia; order Chiroptera; family Phyllostomidae; genus Phyllostomus; species Phyllostomus hastatus. The sequence continues at coordinate 11,848,559 of NW_025333607.1, forward strand.
CAGACGGAGAGTGGGCTGACGCTGTGGGTCCGGAGGGCTGGCTGGCAGAGCAGTGGTCAGGTGCGCTGCAGGGGGCCTGGGCCCATGGAGGAGGAGGAGAGGAAATGGTCTCCAGATAAACTTCCGGGGGCAGAAACACTGAGGCTCGCAGGTGAACTAGCTGTGGGACGGCAGGTGAGGGGAGGAGGTAAAGGGATAAGGTTTCCTGCGGCTGGCTGAGGGACCGCGGCTGGCTGAGGGACCGCGTCCCGGACCTGCACAAAGGCCCCAAAGCCAAAAAACATCAGCCTGTCTGAGTAACTGAGGGAGGGCTGGGGGCGGGTTCAAGGATCTACCCTTTTGCCACAAAAGCAAGATAAGATGGGTCATTCACTCAGTAACCACTTTTAAGGACCTATTAGGTACCAACTCTCCCGCCAGGGTGCGGAGGGCAGCGCCACCCCCGACGAGCACCTGCTTTCAGGCGCTCTCCGTGTGCGTTGTTGTCGGCCTCTGCTTCCCTGTCTGAACGGCGGCGTCTCCTCCAGGCCTCAGCACAGAAGCCCGAGATAACGTCAGGGGGGAGGAAAGGCGCTCCGTGACGTGCTCCCGTCCAGCTGCGGCGGAGCCGCTTGTCCTCGGGAGGAAGGGGAGGGAGGGTGCGCCGCAGGCGCTGTTCCTCTGAAGGGAAGGGCACGGGCCGCCGGAAGCCGCCCACCTCAGACTGAGGGGAAGGTGCAGCTGGACTACTTGGCCTAGTTAAAAGTTAGTTTCATGTCGCTGAGGTCACTGAGGTCTTTGGTAATTACTGCGTGACACGCAGCGATCGTCACGTGGTCACTGTAGCTTCCAACTTGGGGGCCACAGTCCTGGGCCCGGGACTGCTCTCACCACTTGCTCCGAAGCAGCGCCGCAGCACCGAGGTCGGAGGGTGTAACTGGAGGTGGCGACACCTGCGCAGCCCCGGGTCCCAACGCGTGTCATCGTAACTTGAACGGAACCTCTCCCTGCCCCGCGACCGGTCTGTGAGAGGATCGGGTCGCACCACGTGCAGGCTCACATTTAAAAGCCAGTCGGTCGACAGCCGTAGGTGTTGCCCGTGTCCTTGGACCGTGTCCCAGCCGAAGCCGCCTCAGGACGCGGCCTTTCCTCCCACGCTGGTGGTTGGTCACGGAACACTGACGTCAGCGCCCGCGCATGCGCAGCTGCCGGGGGCGCGCCGAGGACGGCCCTTCGCTGGGTGGGTTCCCCTCCGGTCGCGGAGACTCGAGTGTTTGGGTGGCCACCGGGTACGTAAGCTTTACCAGTCGTCTTTTGACATTTTTATTGAATTCTTAATGTAAAAAACCCACAAAATTGGGATTTGTTAAACCAGCGAAAAGCTAAAATAGTCACAGTTTGTATCTGATCATAGTCTTTTATGACCAGTGGTCTTAATATTGAAGCTCAGCAAGACTAACACATTTTTTAAGAAAAATTTTTAAAGCAATAGGGAATGCCAAGAGCTTTGTATCTCGGTATTTTGCCCTGCAGGATGAAATTGCCCAGGTTCCTTTTTTTCATTTGTGAGCATTCTCTAGAAGCGAAGTGAGGCTGTGCGTCCAGTGGCGTGGCCTTTTTCTCGGGGAGGTGTTCTGTGCCCCCCCCCCGTCCCTGGCTCGTCGTTGAGCTCCTGCCGGGCGCCAGGCCCTGTGCGGGCCCTGGCGGGGCAAGACCGCCCCTGAGTCCCTGCGTCCGTGTGTCCGTGCGTGAGGAGGCAGCGGGCCCCTGGGTCTGGCATCACAGGACCCGCGCCGGGCAGCGGGAAGGACTCTCGAGGGCTGATTCCGTGGGACTTGTCCAGCAAGCAGGGCGGTCCGGGCCCGGCCAGCAGGTGCTGTCCACTCCCCGGGTGTCCCGACGGCGGCCCCGGAGCAGGACCAGCCGTTGGGGAGGGGAGGGCCGGGCCCAGGGTGCGCCTGGGAGCCGGGAATGCGCATCGGGACTCCCTGCCCATCCGTCCCTGAAGGACTCCCAGCCCCGCGGGAGGGGGCGGGGATCCGGGGCAGTGGGAGGGTTGGCTCTCCACGCCCCCCACCTTGGGCGTCTGTCGAGTTCCACCTCCCCGTGTGCCGCAGGGTCGTCCGCACAGAACGGCAGCGCGCTGAAGAGAGAGTTCTCCGGAGGAAGCTACAGCGCGAAGCGGCAGCCGCTGCCGTCCCCGTCCGAGGGCTCGCTGTCTTCGGGAGGCATGGACCAAGGGAGTGACACTCCGGCCAGAGACTACGACGGGGAGGTGAGTGGGGCGTGGGGGCGCTGCCTGGGCCGGGGCGCCCCTGTAGCCCGGGGACCCGCGTGTTCGCCGTCAGCCGCGGTGGCAAAGCCCATCGCTCAGGTCGCAGACTCTGGTGTCCCGGAGGCGCTCAGACTCCTCGTGGCCTTGCGTGAACGTGACCTGCGTCCCCAAAGGCCCGTGCGTGTTGGTTGTGCTCTGTGCCTCTTAGCTCGGGAAGGGGGCCTGCCTGTCCCGACAGGAGAAAAGTCACACGAGGTCATGGGGGGGGGGCAGTGGTCACCCGAGACCCTCCTGCCCCCTTGCCCGTCGCTGATGTCTTCCTCTGGGCCTCACAGGACTCCGACTCTCCGAGGCATTCCACAGCTTCCAACAGCTCCAACCTGAGCAGCCCGCCCAGCCCGGCGTCCCCGCGGAAGACCAAGAGCCTCTCTCTGGAGAGCACGGACCGCGGGACCTGGGACCCGTGACCCGCCTCGACCCCAGATGGACCAGAGCCACTTCTCACTCTCAGCCGCCCGCCCCGCGCTCCCTTCCGTCTGTCCCTCCGCCTCTGCCTGACAGCCCCGTGGTGGCAGCGGTGGGGGGCAGGACTCAGGAGTGTGACGGTGGCTCCCAGACCTGCCCCTCTGCTTCACAGCAACAACCATAAAGGCAGACGTTCATGGAACAGCTTAGATTAACACTGATTTCATTTCATACCCTTAGAGTTGCTTTCCATAATATTTTACCCGCGCCCCCCAACGGTAGCTTCAGTAGACCGATGACACAAAGTTGTAAGCACTACGGTAGGATTAGACAGACTCTGTTTTCTCTGCCCCTCTCAGTGTAGTCCCCAGATGGCACTCGGGTTCTCGGGTGTTCCCGGAGCTCCCGTCCGCACCCACAGTGCACGTCGCCCCGGTCGTTGCCAGTCAGCCCTTATTAATGAAAACAATGCCTATTTTACTACGATGCAGAGTTTAAAGAACTACACAAATGTAGAGGTTAAATACTGAATGTACATAGTGAAAAGAAGCATCTTGTATTCAGTGAAAGATGGATGCATATATAAGAGAGCATTTAATTTAAAGAAGTGTGTTGTTTCTTGTCTGTTTTCCAGCTAAGTAATTTAAACAGCAGAAAGGCCTGGAGCTGACCTTGCGGAGGGAGAGGGAGAGGAATCAGGGTTCCCTTTGGTGCCGCATCCTCGCGCTGGGGCAGGGCCCAGTCCCCTGGGAGCTGTAGGAAACCGTGCAGACTTCAGTGTTGTGGGGTTGGTGTACGCCTGGGCGCCAGACTTTTTGACATTTGAGGCCTCTGCAGCAGCAGCCTCAGGAGGCAGATTTCCTTCTATCCAAGACCTTTCTTTTTCTAGTAGAATTGAGCCACGCTTCTGTTTGATACAGTGGTACCTTCTGCAGATGAATGTAGAAATTCAGTTTTGTTACCTTCTGATCCCTTCCATCCGACACAAGGAACTCAGTGGCTTCTGAAGGGCCATGAGAGGGTCTTAGAAGTGCTTTTCTTTCTGGGCTAATCCCATCCCCCCTAGTGGCAGTGAGGTGTCTGTCCCCGAGCTGAGCCGGTGTCTCAGGGAGGAGTCTGTTTTGAGTGTGGTGCCAGCTTCCTCAGATAAGCCTGGGAAAGGGGTTTAATTACCAAATAATAGAAAACCTCAAATGCAAGGACTTGAACAGCCTTAACCAAATATTCTTTCCCATACGCAGTGGGTAATGCACGTGTTCACAGGGCACGGCAGGAGGTCTGCCCAGCGTGGGCGGGCAAGTGCTGCCTTGACCGGATAAGCTTTTCCCCTCATTTGCTACATTGTGTTGTTAGTTACATTTCCGTTTGAATTCCTGCTGTTTTAATTACTGCAAGGAAATGAGATGCAGAACCAGAACTTTTTTCCTGTCATTTCACCAGTTAAGCACATGATAGAGAAAGAGATAGAAATAAACATATCTCATGGAAGTAAAGAGAATTCTCTCCTCTTTTTCTTTTTATCTAAATTTGAGAACTAGAAACAGGATTTTTTTCCCCCTCTCTTTGAACTTCAGCTAAAGCGGAAGAGTTTGCCTGCAGCGGCAGGGTCGGAACACTGCAGTCACCGGAGTCTGCGCAGCCCTGAGCAGCCGTGCCTGCCTGCCAGGCCACTGCGAGCCCCAGGGGGCCGAGCCTGCTTCCAGGTCCAAGCTGCTCTGTGCAGAAGGTCATCGAGGTTCAGTGACAGGAGAAAAGATCCTGTTTGGGGATTATATCGCAAAAGGTTACAGTAGAGAAGTTAAAAATAATGTTAAGCTTTGACATTTAGACGTTCTGAGCTAGGGACTCACTCCGATGTGACAGTTTTACTTTGGTTGGGCCTGACTTACTGTGCAGTTCTAACCTCCCAGATCTTTTTGCTTTTGGAAAAGAAGCGTCACGGAAGACTGTTTTGTACCTCCGGTATCCAGGGCTGGACCTTGAGTTGGGTTATTGCCATATGACTCTGGTAGCTCCTTAAACTTGGCATTTCCCAGGAGAGGAGGGAAGCAACCAGCCGGCCAGTGGCTGAGTGTCTGGCCGGCTGCCTCCTCCCCTCCTGACCCTCCTTTTCCTCTCTATTCCTTGGTCCTCACATACCCCCCACCTGCTTCTCTTCCCTGGGACTCTGTACTAAGTCATTAGTTTATCTCTCCGACAACTAAGTGAGTGTTTGTTGCCTGTAGGTGCTTACTTTTTAAAGGATGCTTTTAGGATCAAAATATAATCCTACTGAAGCCTGGACTCCACTAGTGAGTCGTACCCTTCAGCCTCCCAACAGGGCAGATGAGAGCAAGCTCGTTCCGGCTGCCGGGATCACAGGCCATCACTTCTTGGTAACCCTGTGGAGTGCGGCCTAGCACGTTCGCTTTCCGCAGCAATCGTACGTGGTACCGGCCCCACACCCGGCTAGATTCTAACAGCAGGACTCCGGAAGAAACACAGACTGGGTTCTAGTTTGGCAGGCTCCCAAGATAATGATCCCCCTACCAGTCTCATCCCCAACACCAAGTGGGCGCCTTCAGAAGCTTCTAAGGAGAATGATTTGAAAAGACAGGGATGAGTGCCCGGGAAACGGCGATCACTCGGAGGGATCAGTAGCCAGGGTCACGGGAAGGTTTCCGTGCCGTCTGAGGTCACCCTTGTGTTTGTGGGGGACACTTTAAAACGTACACGGCAGCAGGAACTCCGTTCTCTTCTCAGTAGAAAGGAACAATAAGCGAAGGGACATTTCTGACATAGCCCGAAGTGTTGGTATTTGGTGCTACTTACGTCCAGCCAGTTTGTTGTCGACCCTCGAATTCTAATTTAATCTTGTCATGTGCTTTGGGTGTATGAAATTATGTATATACATACATATTTCTTTTTACCAAAAACAAGCCTTCCTTCTTATCAAATGACTATTAACGTGTATTTCACTTCCTTAATCATGTGTGGACACACACACAGCACACGCCCTGCTAGCTTAGTGACTTGTTTTCCCGGGAGCACAGTGTTCAGGCCATGCGATACACAGCTGAAAGGTCTCTCGAGCTTTCCAATCAGTTCTTGTACCCAAGCTTCAGGGAGGACTCTGAAATTCATATTATGTTTACAGCAACAACCTGCCATTCCCTGGCTGGCTCTCAACCTTTCCCTGCTTTCCGCATTGTTAGAATCAGTCATTTTGTTTCTTAGCAGCCACACCTACTTCTGTGAAAGCCCAGGTGGCATTTATGTGGACTCAGGTACCTTCGAGAAGAGCCAGCGCAGGGCTGGGCGGACATCCCCTCCCCCCACGTACAGCAGGGCCCTTTGCCTGCCTCTGGCTGTGGTCGCGCCCTGTGGTCTCGGCTGCACGGGGCCTTGGGATGCTCACTGTCCACTTTCTGGACTGAGTGGCACTCTCAGCATTGGTCACACTTCGCCACTCCCCAGATCCGCTGGGCACAGCAGGGAAGTAACGGGCACTTCCCGCCCCACCTCCCCGGGCCCGGCCCCTCATGACGTTTCCTGGAGTCCATCTCTAAAACCTCTCTCCTTGTTATGTCTTCAGTTGTCACTCAAGCCCAGCGTTCTCTGCAGAGTCCCTTGCTTCGCCAGAGCTCCCTCTCCCAGCCCAGCACTGGCCAGCAGGCCCGGCCTCTCGCCCTCCCCAGGGGCAGCCCTGGCACACAGAACCTTGTCCTTTTCGGGGGGCGGGGTAGGGGGAGGTTGACAGAACCAAATCAACCCTGAAATCTCATGAAAACAAAATGACCTGCCTCTTTATTTGATAGTGTAATATCATTTGTTTCATAAGTTCTTTAGGGTTTTTTCTCATTGTAATATTATTGTACAGTTTTGCATGGCCTAGGTGTAATCATTTTTTTTTTGTTTAGAGTATAATGCTGACAAATGATGTGCGTATGGAAGGGGAAAAGATATTGCTTTGGCCTTTTATCACTTCCTCATTTCATTTTGTTTGATTTTCTGCCCTCGGTGTCTTAGGGAAGTTTATAAGAGATTCTCTGCTACCAAACAGTGGTGTGGATTCTTTTGCACAGAAATATTTAAGGTGGGATAGTCAAAAATGTAACAGAAGACTCCTCGCCAATATTTTATGTCGGTATCACTTAATATTAACCAGACTTTGATGTATTGCAATAAAACAGGGAACTGTTAGAATTGAGTATTTTGTCTTTTTTCCCCGATTAAAAAATCTGAGGAATGGAGAAAAGGTGACCGACTCGTCTTGCAGGGTTCTGCTCCCTGCGGGCCCCGCCCTGCGTCCAGGCGTCCTCCATACACTGCGGAAGGACATGGGGTTAGTTTAATCCGGGACTCTCAGTTCCTCCCACAGCTCAGGTAAGAGTTGTGTGCTGTTCTCCTCTGGTCAGAACTCCTACTGCCTGTATCAGTGGGCGTGGCCAGACTGCTTCCGTATTTTGGCTATTACTAATAATGCTGCAATGGACATGGAGTGTATATATATCTTTTCAGATTAGGGTTTTGGATTTCTTTGAATAAATACCCACCCTATTTTTAATGTTTTGAGCGGTCTTCATACTGTTTTCCATCATGGCTGCACCAGTTTACAATACCACCAGCAGTCTGAGGCTCCCCCCTCTGCACATCCTCACCAACACTTCTTTCTTGTTGATTTATTGATGATAGCTATTTTGACAGGTGTAAGGTGATACCTCATTGTGGTTGGATTTTGCATTTCTCCAATGATTAGTGACAGCATCTTTTCATGTGTCTGTTGGCAATTTGTATGTCGGTTTTGGAGAAGTGTCTAGTCAGGTTTTTCTTTTTTAAGATTTTATTTATTTATTTTTAGAGAGGGAAGGGAGGGAAAAAGAGAGAAACATCAATGTGCAGTTGCTGGGGGCTGTGGCTCGCAACCCAGGCATGTGCCCTAACTGGGAATCGAACCTGCGACACTGGTTTGCAGCCCATGCTCAATCCACTGAGCTACGCCAGCCAGGGTGTATTCAGGTTTTTTAATTGGACTGTTTGTGTTTTGGTGTGAAGTTGTACGAGTTCCTTACATATTTTGGTTATGAACCCCTTATCAGATGTATAATTGGTGAATACCTTCTCCCATTCAGTAGGTTATCTTTTTTTGTTAACGGTTTTCTTTGCTGTACAGAAACTTTTTAGTTTGATATAGTCCCATTTGTTGTTTTTCTTCTGTTTCCCTTGCCAAAGGAGACATATCCAAAAAGATACTGCTGAGAGTGATGTCAGAGTTTACTGCCCACGCTTCCTTCTAGGAGTTTTATGGTTTCGGGTCTAAGTCTTTAATCCATCTTCAGTTTATTTTTGTATATGGTATAAATAAGTGGTCCAATTTAAATTTTTTTTGCATGTATCCTATTTTCCCCACACCACTTACTGGAACTATAAGCTTTTCCCCATATGGTATATCCTTTTCTCCTTTTTTTGTATATTGACTGTATAAGCAAGGATTTATTTCTAGGCTCTCTATTCCAATGATCTGTATATCTGTTTTTATGCCAGTGCCATACTGTTTGAGTAATGTAGCTTTATGGTATACTTTGATATCAAGGCATGTGGTACTCCCACTGTTTTTATCTCAAAATTTCTTTGGCTATTCAGGGTCTTTTGTGGTTCCATATAAATTATAAATTTTAAGATTAGCTGTTCTGAGAATGCCAATGGTATTTTGATAGGGGTTGCATTGAATCTGCAGATTGTTTTAGGTAATTTAAGGACATTTTAATGATGTTACGTCTTCCAATCCATGAGCACAGTATATGCTTCCATATATTTGTATCTTCCACTTTTTTCTTCAGTGTCTTATAGTTTTGAGAGTACACATCTTTCACTTCTTTGGTTAAATTTCTTCATAGATATGTTATGCTTTTTGATGTAATTATAAATGGGATTATCCTAATTTCTCTTTCTGATCATTAATTGCAACCAATTTCTGAATATTAGTTTTATATCCAGAATTTAATTTTCAGTTCTAATAGGTTTTTAGTGAAATCTTTAGGGATTTCTTTTCTGTGTCTATACACATCAAGGATATTAGCCTGTAATTTTGTTGTTTTTATTTTTGTAATGTGCGTGTCTGGTTTTGGTATAAGGGTAATGCTGGCTCTGTGGGACAAGTCTGGAAGAATTCCTTCCTCTTCGGTTTTTTAAAAAATAACTTAAAAAGCGTAAGTATTAATTCTTCTTTGATTGTTTGGTAGAATTCACCTGTGAAGCCATCTGGTTCTGGACTTTCATTTATTGGGAGTTTTATTACTGCTTCAACTTCACTTCGAGCAATCGGTCTGTTTAGATTTTGTAGTTTTCCTAGTTCAGTCTTAGCAGGTCATAAATTTATCTATTTCTTCTAGATTGTTACATTTGTTGGCATATAATTGTTCCACAGTAGTATTTAATGGCCCTTTGTACTTATGTGGTGGTGTAATTTTTCTTTCATTTATGATTTTATTTGGGCTTTTCTCCTTGAGTTTGGCTAAAGGTTTATCAATTGTATTTATCTTTCAAAGAACTAGCTGTTTTATTTTTTTCTATTGTTTTTAGTTCCTGTTTTATTTCTGCTCTGGTAACTATTTACATTGGGTTTCATTGGTTCTTTTTCTAGTTCTTTTTGGTGTCAAATTTTGAAAAGTTGCATTTGTTTCAAGGTAGTTTTTTTTATTTCGTGTTTGATTTCTTCTTTGATCCTCATTGGTTGTTCAGGAGCATGTTGTTTAGTTTCACACACTTGCAGTTTTTTTCCAGTTTTCTTCATGTAACTAATTTCTAGTTTCATGCCGCTATGCTTGGAAAAGATGCTTGATGTGACTTCAGTCTTCTTGAGTTTATTGGAACTTGTTTTGTGGCCTAGTATGTGATCCATTCTGGCGAATGTTCCATGTGCAAAAAAAAATGTGTATTCTGCAGTTTCCGGATGAAACATTCTGACAGGGCCTCTGCAGGTGGTGCTGAGCACCAGGCTTTCCCCCGACGAGCGGCAGCTGTCAGGGAGACCACCCAGACCTCGCCATCCTGCCCCAGAGCCCGGCGTGTCTGTTACTCATCAGTACAAAATTTCAGAGAGATTTTCCTTGAAGAACCCTTAAAACCTATTTAAGAACCTATTTTGGACCAGTGCAGTCTCTCCAAGTTATTTTCGCCAGTGACCTTTCAGGGTGTTCACAGTCTGTCTGAAGGGCCTCTACCAAATGTCCAGAATGCCCCCCTTGCCTGGGAACTCAGGCGCACAGGAAAAGCCACTTTTCAGGACGTACTGCTCAGCTGATCTCTTAAAGTGGTGTCACTGCAGCTCAGGCCAGTGCCGACCCACTGGGGGTTGTGGCCAGCGTTGAGGAGGTACAGCCCCCCCCCCCCCCCCCGCGACGAGCTGGGGCTCTTCCGTGTGCGCGGGGCAGGGCCTCGGAGGTGCGTGGCGGAGTAGTAGCCAGGGTGGTGGCGCACGCTGTCCCTTCGCCCTCCGTTCTCCTCCCCGCACCGCTCTTTCTGGTAAGGAGTGAACGCTAAGCCTTCCGCGTTCACGCACCAAAAGCCTCACACTGGGAACATGTACAAATTTTGCGGGAGTCCCTGGAGACAGGATGGAGTGTGACACGGACCTTGGGCTCCTCACCGTCAGCTCAGAGCCCTTGACGAATGAAAGGATTAATGCCACAATGGTAGGATGTTTTGTTTTTATTGAAACGAGTAAATCAGACAATTACAAGAATTTTACAAAAATTAACAGAGCCTGTGCGGGCCCCTCGTGGCTTCCCAGGTGACATCTGCACATCCATGTCCCACACTGTACGTGTTCCAGCACCTGTAGCAGGTGCTGGAGGACAAGCGCTGGCAGGTCCCCCCGCCCCGCTGTTCCTGGCCCTGCCCACGGGGGCAGCGGTTCTAGGGAAGCGCAGCGACCAGCCAGAGTGCAGGCGTGAGCCTCACCAGGTTAGGAGGACTGGTCGGCACGCTCAGACCTGACTCCCCCCAGCTGCAGGTCACCAGCTGGAGGGGAAAAAGAGCAGGAAACACAAATCTCATTCTAGAAACATATGCACACACAAACCTTGTATACTCGTTCAGTTGCATCCAAAAAGGCTTCTCTGGGTGGTTTTTTGGTGGCAAGGATTTGGAGGGAGTAGTCTCTGTCTTCTGATTAACATTCACATTAGGTAAAACCCGTTACTAAAAAGGAAAAGGGAGTAAAACTGCCTGTTTATCTTCATCTAGAGTGTTTGAGAGGGTGAATAAAACAACTGTTAGGTTCTGGCAGAGGAGCCGGGGTTCATTTTCATTCTGGCACATCTCATCCCGTAGCCTCTTAGCAATAAAAACCGTGATAAGCGCTGGCAGCGGGGCTCCAAGCAGCATCCCCTCCCCATCGGAGCCGGCCACCCGCTCTCCTTGGGCAAAGGAGTTTCAACGGAGCGTCGCCACCACCGGCCTCCTGCCGGCTTCAGCGGCACAGGGGCCGAGAGTCTGCACTGAGCAGCTACTGCTCGGCCCGCCTCTTGCAGTAGTTGCTGTAGGCCTCCTCGAACATGGCCTTACAGGCGAACTTGGCCTTCAGCTTGGAGCAGATGAGGAAGGAGCCCCCCATCTTCCTGTGCAGTGAGTAGGTCTCCTCGGGGGGCGGGATGAGCCGGTGCTTGAGCATGACGGGGATCAGGTTGTGGATCTTCTCGGTGGTGCTCTGGGTGCCGAAGTCGAAGGGCTCCTCGGAGGCGAAGGCCTCCCCCAGGATGAGGATGGCGTCCAGGTGGGCATCTTCCATGGCCTGGAGGGGGGGAGGAAGGCGGAGCGGGTCGGCCAGGTCAGTGAGGGTTTTGTGTTCAGCTGGACTGAATAATGGTTAACTGGAGCAAACACTCAAACCACCAGGGGCCAGGAAAGCGGCGTCAGGGTGTGCGCTGGGCTCCACGTGAGACCCAAGGGACCGTGCGCCCAGCCTGGAGGCTCTGAGACTCAATACAAAACCGAGTCTCAAGTGCTGGGGTGACGGACGCAGGACCACCTGCGTCTCCTCCCCAGCGTCAAGGAAAGGGCTGCTTCTGGGAGACAGGGACACTGCCCGCCGCCCTGCCGAGCCCTGAAGACTGTGTGACTGACGCAGATCTCCAATGGTGAGAGTAGGAAAAACGGGCTTCGCCACAAATCCCTTCTGTACCCAACTTGACGGCCCCTGAGCCCTGCCACCCTGAGAACCTCAAACACTGGGCAGGCCCAGCTTCCAGACGCCACAGTGGCCCCGGGCTCTCCAGACCCCTTGAGGGGGCTGCCACCTCTGATTTCACCCATTTGTAAGCTGAGCTTCTGCTTCGGGTTTCAGAGGAAGAAGGAGCCCACTGCCCACCACCTCCCACCCACACACACAGGGAAGACAGCCCACCCAGCGGACGGCCCCCTCAGGCCAGGCCCCTGGGGACTGCGCCTAGAGCGTCCAGGGAGCTCACCTTGACCTCGTAGCCAGTGAGGAACTTCATCTCGATGGATTTCTTCAGCACAGCCTCCCTGTTCCTGTCCGCAGCAGCCTTGATGATCTGGTCGGGGGCACCGTGGGCAGAACAGAGGAGCTGCTCAGGGCCAGGTGGGCACTCCTGGCCCTCTTCCCCCCAAATGCTGCTGGCCCCATATCCAACGCCTGGCCTGGAGGCCCCAGCCAGGGCTCTGAGCCTGACAGGGCTGTGGCCTCACTGAACACAGGTGGGGACACAGGACAGAAGCCTGATCAGCCCCTCCCCGCCCCCCCCCCCCACTCCCCGCACACCCTGCCCCAGCCTCAGGGCGGCGCGGGCCCAGGCCAGACCCTGCCCTACCTCGATATAGACGTCAGTGAAGGACCTGTCGAATTCCCGAGTCGCTCCGAAGTCCAGAAGAGCCACCTGGGAAGGGGTGACGCCAGGCAGAGGTTTGCGGGTGGCAGCGGAGCCCCCAGGTCCGGAGCCCCCACTCCCGCGGAGCTCTCAGGCCCTGCGCCTGCCCGTCCCGGGGCTCACCTTGTGCTGCTGGGGGTCGTAGAAGAAGTTGGACCAGTTGGGGTCCGTCTGCATGAAGTGGAACTCAAACAGCTCCCGCAGGCACAGCACCAGGATGTTGTAGCAGATCTGGGGCGGGCGGGGTGGCCTGGTGATGGAGAGTCTGGGGCTGGGGGCCCGACTCCCGTCTCCCCCCATCTCCCACCAGCCCCACTTGCCGCCCAGAGGATACTGGGTTCCGAGGGCACCACCCGGGGCGGGGGGGGGCACAGACAGTGAGCCCCCCGTCCCCTTCAGCCACACACAGAGCGACTGGAGGCTCCGAGGCGAGGGGCAGACACACCTCGTTGCGGATCTCCTGGCTCAGGTCCTCCGCCTGGTCCAGGGGGAAACCAGTCACCAGCTCCGTGGTGAGCACGTGAGGGCTGCAGAGCTCGTCCACGATCTCGGGCACGTAGAAGAAGGGGTGGTCCTTCAGGAGCTCCCTGGCAAGGGTGGGAGGTCACACCTGGGGCCCGGCTCCTCCCCACACCCACCCTGGGGGTGACACACGGGGTGACAAGGGACTGAGCCCACCCACTGGGTGGGTAGGATGTGGCCGCGGCCCCAGGCTCTGACCACAGCCACGTGCCCCTCAGAACCCTCCTCCCCGCCCCCACGGACGACCTAAAGACTGTCCCTCTGTCTCCCACTGTGGGGGGGCCACGGGCAAGGGGCCCGCGGCCCAGCGGCCCAGCCGCCCAGCCCCAAAGCCCCACCGGGGTCTGCACCTGAACTTCCTGGCACAGGCGGCCTCCCGCTCATAGTCGCACTCGAGTGCCAGCTCCCGCCTCAGCACGTCGATCAGGTGCTCCGGGAACAGGCCTGCACCGGGGAGGGGGGGGTGGGTCTTAGGGTAGGCTGAGGGCTCCCAGGGAGGGCCCCTCGGTGCCCAGAGCCCGCCCCAAATGCCTGCCATTGACCGAGAGGCAGCCCCAGACCTTCCGGAAGCATGTTGCTCATGTTCAGCACGGCCATGAGGTTGTTGACGTCGCTGTTGATGCTCTGGGCCACACCGGGGTACTGTGGGGGAGCAGAGGGGTGTCCCAGGTGCAGGCGGGCCCCCACTCCCCCCCCCCAGCTGAGAGCTGCTCAGGAGTGTCCCACCAGGACCCACGCCTTGGGTGAGTCACAGCTGTCCCCCTCTGCCCCCCCCGCCCCCCGCTCAGAGCCCCAGCCTTCCAGCTCGGGCCCCAAGGAGACACTCGCTGTGCCCTGTCCTCACCCCACCCAGGCAGAGCTTGCCGGGAGGCTGTCCGCTCCCACAGCCGCTCAGCAAACACCTTCTCAGTACCCAGAGCCGCCGCCCGGTGCCGCGGCCAGGAATGACGGTGCGGGTGCCCACACTACAGGGCCCGGCTCTGCCCTCGCAGCCCCTGTGGGGACAGGTGCACGCGCCGGGTGCCCACCTGGATCTTCATGGCCACCTCACGCCCGCCCTTCATTCGGGCCAGGTGCACCTGCCCGATGGACGCGGCTGCGAAGGGCCGCTCCTCGAAGTACTCCAGCTTGTCCCGCCAGTTGGGGCCCAGGTCGTTGTTGAGCGTTTTCTGGAGGGAGAGGCCAGGGCGGGGCTGTGAGCGCAGCCCAGCCGCGTGGGGCCCCCGGAGGAGCACCCACAGCCCCCCTCCCACACAGGGGGAGGGAGTGACGGGAGGACCCGGACGCCTCCGAGCGCGGCCTGCCTCACCGTCATCTGTTTCAGCGGCATGAAGTCCGCGCTCTGCCTCACGCGCTCGAAGATCTTGGCCAGGTGGGGGTTGATGAAAGCGTCATCTGCAAGGACCGGAGGAGTCAGAGCAGGGGGCCGGCCCCTGAGAAGGAAGGGGCACAGGCCAGGCGCCGGGCGGCCACCGAGCCCGCCCGGCCGCAGCGCGGTCTCCTGGGAGGGGTGCTCTGCCCACCCCACCCCCCCCACTGGAAGCCCACGTTCGGAGACGGCAAGACACAGGCCCAACGCCACGCCGTAGGCCCAGCCTCAGATTCCTCCTCGCGTCCTGGCAGCATCTGCCCACCTGGCACACGGGTGGGGGAAAGCTCCAGAGGGACACGGGTCTGGGTGTGCTCACACCCGGAGCCAGCCGCACCCAGCCCTCCCCCCCCACCCCCAGGCACTGGGTGGACCTGTGCAGTGCAGGCCCGCATTCAGACTCATCCAGCGACCTGAGAAGGTGGGTTTCTTAGAAGTAGCAGGCCTGGCTTTTTACAATTATGAAAGGACAAATTTAGGAAATACAGCAAAATGTTAAAAATACCCATGTCTGACCCCCTGCCGACAACTGTTTTTCTTCCTGACCCTTTCTCTTTTTCTGTGACAGAGGCCACACCACCTGGAGGCCGCTGCAGCCCACCCTCCGCAGGGCAGCCTCCCCCAGCACTCCCGGCCGCCGGGCCGCTCTCTGACATGGGCGCTGCGGCCGGGGGCCTCCTGTGCCCCCGAAGTCCCTGCACGCAGCCCGCGGGCCGCTGCCAAGGCTCCGTCAGCTCCTGTGAGCAGGCGGGGACCCCGTAGTGCTGCAGGCGCACAGTGGAGCCCGACAACGCCTTTCACGCCACAGCTGTCCCCACACACGTGCGGTGATGCTGGCGCAAACAGACCAGTCGCGTGCAAGTACAGCAGATCACACGCGATCAGAAACAGCTGGTGCTGGTTTAGGTGTTTGCTTGTCGTCTTATCGCTACTTGAGAGGGAACTCTTCACACTTACTGTTTCAAGTTTGCCCTGAAACAGTATGCTGGCCCTGGCTGGGTAGCTCAGTTGGTTAGAGCATCATCCAAATACACCAAGGTTGCAGGTACGATCCTGGTCAGGACAGGGACCAACAAATCAGAGTTTCTCTCTCAAGTCACTAAATAAAACTTGAACAATAAGGGGAACAGCGTGCCGGCAGCAGCCTCACACTCTGGTGCTGTCACCTCCTGCTGGCACCCTTTCCCCGCACTGACCTACCCTCGTGTCGCTCTGTGCAGGGACGTGCCCCACAGGCCTGTGGCCCAGGTACGCGGCGGGCTGTGCCGTCTGCGTGTGCGTGAGTGCGCTCGGTGACGTCCTAACAGTGCGTTTTTCAGAACACGCCCCATCATGAGAGGGCATAGACCCGCGCCGGTGGCCGCTGTGAATCCCGCACTGGAGCCCCCTGCCCGGGGCCTGGGCCGCACCCCAGGGGGTTCCCTTCAGAGAAGTCGCAGGCGTGGAACTCCCGGAGTCGGGGCGTGTGCGTCTCGAGACCTCAGGCGTGGACTGCTGCAGAGTCTGCACACCCGCAGGCCACGCGAGGGCCCCGGCCCACCGTGTGTGTCAGCGCCTGTCTGACACCTGGCCAGTTCAGCGAGTCCTTCTAACTGCTCGTGAGGGGACCTCACGTTCCAACGCTCCCACTCGGGAACTCCTGTGGGGGTGGGAGGGCACCCCTGGGAGCCCCGAGGCTCCCCCAATCTCCGCTCAGCTCTCGGGGCCCCAGAGCCAGCCTCCTGTTCCGCCACCTCCCCCGGCCCTCCCTCCTTGGCGCCACGTGCCCCTCGTCCCCAGCATCACACTGCAGCAGGCCTGTGGGCCCCTTCCCGCCCCCTCCCCAGCCCACACAGGGCAGGTGGGGGAGCGAGACAGCCGCCAGACTCGCCGACTTTGGGGGTGCTGGGATGACCTCTACATCAAAACACCCAGAAAGAGGAAAGATGACCGTGGGCTGTGGTTTAAGACACGCCCTGAACTTCCCGGCTGGGCACCAGCCAGGGCTCCAGCAAGAGGGGCAGTGGGCAGAAGGAACCCCGCCCGGGCCCCCCCGGAGCCTGCACACCGGCCGGGCCCCACTCACCCTGGATGCTCAGCATCTGGCCCAGCTTGAGTGCCGCCCCGCGCACCTTGCACAGCGTGCTCACGATGCGCTCCGCGTTGGCCTCCGACAGGAAGGGGCTGGAGTCCAGCACACCCTTCTTACCCCCTGCGGGCAGAAGCCAGGTCATCGAGGCACCCACCCCCGCTTCTCGGTGCCTGCTGACCTCACCCGAGTGGCGAGAGGAAAAGGCCGGCAGGGCTCGAGAATGGCCCCCAGGGAGGCGGCACAGGTGCATGGCCCAAGGACCCTGTAGCCGCCAGTGAGGACAGGCAGTCCCTCTCCCGCTGGGTCCCACTGGGCAGGGGCGAGGGCAGGCGTGGCCCGTGGGCAGGGCCACTCCAGGAGGGCTGGGCCAACAAGAGTCCCCCGACCACACCTTCAGCTGTCACCAGCTTGGGCATGGCCCATTCTGAGAATAACCAGGGGAGCCACCGGAGCCCAGGGGTAGGTATGCCCACCCACTCGGGAGAGACTCTTCTAGGACAGAGGGGGCCAGGCTGGTCAGCGCCCTCCAGGCCCTGAGCCCCAGAGCCCGCTCCCAAAGCTGGAGCAGAGCTTGGGGGCCATCCCACCCTGGCCTGAGCCCCAGGTCCTATGGCTCCTGGGCCCCTGGACCCCCAGCTAGGGCCACTGCTTCCCTGACAAAGGGTACCAGCTGTAACCCGGGAACCACTTCAAGCCTCTCCCCGGCTTGGACGTGGTGACACAGAGGACAGCCAGCTTGGGGGCGGGGGGGCAGCGGGCAGGAAGGGCTCAGGCCTAGGGAAGGCTGGCCTCATTTCCAAAGTGTTCCCTCACCGACACTAAAAATACCCTTGCTAAGTCTCCTCTGTCCTCCGGCCCCTTCCAAGCACACACAAGGTGCCCTGTGCTCCCCAATCTCTGGGGCCCATGGGGACAGGTCAGCGCCTTCTCTCCCAGAGGCCCCTCGATCCCACAAGAGGGTCTCGTGGTGGAGAGGGGCCATGCACGTGACGGGCAGGCCCCCAGAGGAACCCAGCCCTGAGCTAACAGCCAGACCTACATGGGCAGGACAGTGGGGTGTCACTGGCGGGGGGTCCCCATGGAAGGGAGAGGAAGTGTCAGATACTGGAATGAGCTGACATCTCCTGAGGGGACCAAGTGCTCTAACCTGACTCCTGGCCGACCACGGGAGACAAGGGGGAGGTGCCGTGGCCTCTGCCTCAGAGGTGGAGGCCCCGTGGGGGCTCTCCCAGCGGCACCGACACCCCTGACTGCACGTGGAGCCCCGGGCACCCGACCGGCCAGGCCGACAGGCCCCAGCAGCCCCGGAGAGCAGGCGCAGCAGAGGCGGGGCCGAAACCGGAGCTCTGCTGGGGGAGTGCAGGTGCGCCAGCCCCCAGAGGACCCGGGAAGGCAGGGTGGGCCAGGGTGGGCCGGGACTGGAGCGCAGCAGCCTCCAGGCCGCGGGCGATCCCAGGAATGCCGTTTACCCAGAACTCGAGGTGAATGTGCCCCTAGAGGCGGGACACGAAGCGACCCCAGGAGGCCAACGCTGCAGCCCCAGGGACCACCCTGCCACCTTGGCCGAGGGCCCAGCTCACCGGAGGCTTCCTCAGGGCGGAGGGTCTTCTTGGCAACTTCGGCCAGGGCTCCAAAGCCCAGGCCCACGGCCAGACCTGCGAGGAGGAAGTGCGGGGCTCTAGGCACTCGCTCGGGAGCCAGGCCGCTGCCTGCTGGCCCTCACCCACAAGCCCCCGACACACCCACCCCAGCTCCCTGGGGACCCCTGAGGCCACTCCAAACATTTTGAAAGGGGAGACGAAAAGGGTAGGGGAAGCACATCTGTAACAAGAAATGTGTGGTTTTGGCGGAAAAGCTCCGCCCGCCCCCGCCCCCGCCCCCATCACCTTTGCTCAGGCACAGGCTCATGGGACACTCAAGGGCACCTGGGACAACGTGCAACCAGGAAACACACAGGGGGACTCGGCGCAGGGGGAGAGGACCCAGAACGGGACGCGTCCTCAGGACACGGTCCCCCACTGCGGGGGTCTGGGAAGAGTCTCCAGTTCTCTAGGGTTCTCTGGGTGCCTGCAGCTGGAGAAAGGCCTCACAAAGCACGGCGACACAAAGCAGTGGTCACCGGAGCGAGTCGGAACTCTTTGTAAAAGCAGAAGGTCGGGTGTCCCCAGGCGCAGCCAGAGGGGCCCCGGGGAGCTCAGGCCACAGCCCTCCCTCGGGCCCTGGCAGCGGTCTCAAGACGGGTTCGGCCCCGCGCCCCCTTCTGCCGTCTTCCAGACCCAAGCTTGTTAATGCCACGTTGACCCAGAGGAGGGCGGTGGATGACCCCGACTGCCCAGGAGAGGCCCGAGGAGCCCAGCAGCTGCCCACGAGGGCCACGCTGAGCGCCCGGGGGCCTGGCGTAGAGGCTCTTTCCTCTACCTTCCGCACAGCCCTAGCTGGATGCGGAGGTACGTGTGGGGGAGCGGGGGACACACACGGGCACAGAGAGAAGGAAGGACGTGCAGCCGAGCACCCTGACCTCCGCAGAAGGAGCAGCCAAGACCCCGGGAAGACACTGAAGACGCCCTGAGACCAGCAGGTCTGGGGGCGGGGGAGCGGCAGCCCCCACTCCCGGAGGGGGCGGACCCACACCAGGTGCTCCGACTGACAGGCAAGGAAACCTGCACACACCTCCCCAGATTCCTCCAATGACTACGCATCACTTCTGTGAAGAACAGAAGGCCCTGCCCGCTAAGTCACCGAGGGGACTGGACGGCTGAGCGGACGCCGAGTGCTCCCGGCCGGTGCCGGTGCCGACACGGCGCCGCTGCAGAAGCCTCTGCCGTCCTCAGGCCTCCCGTTCGAAAGGGCGAGACCGGCGCTGTCCAACGGAGTTCGGTGCCAGCCCGTGCACGGTCCGGCTCACGTAACGCCCCCTTCACTACAAAACCTTTTGGTACACAATCACAGGCGTGTAATTCGGTCACATAACAGTATCAGACTCAAGCACACCACAGGACACTGTAGGTGAAATGTTTAAATTAAAACTATAAATTATGACACCCATGTTATTACCCCCTACCAGCCATACTCAAGCAGGTGTTACTTCTGCCGGGCCCTGTTTATAATTTTAAATTATCTAGTAGCCACATTTTAAAAAAGCAAAAAACATGTGAAATTCTGGTCATATATTTTATTTAACCCAGTATCTCCAGAATATTGCTTCCACGAGCACTCAATATAGATATTAGTAGAGATATTTTACTTTGTTTTGTGCTAAGTCCTCACAGTCCAGTGCATGTGCCCCTGAGCACGCCCCGGCTGGGACCAGCCTCACCTCCAGGGACCAGCCTCACCTCCAGGGTCCAGCACCCCGTGTGGCTGGTGGCCGCTGCAGGGCACAGCACAGGGGCCCAGAAGGCCAAGCTCCGGCAGTCACAGGGAGAAGCCGTTGTCATCTGGAAATGGCCCTCAGGGTGACCCCAGGGCTCACCAAGGACACCTGTGGGTGCTGGGATGTAGCTGCAAGGACCTGTTCCCCCTGGAGGTCACTGGGCAGAGCGGGGAACCTCGCCTCCAGTTAAACGCTGACCTCCCTGCCCAGCCCTGCCCCACCCAGCACACTATCTGACTTAGTGAAATAAAGGATAATATTAACCTTCAAGCTCTAGCAAGTTTCACCAGTGTCTCCCTGCATCTAGATTTTTCTCTGCCTAGATCAAGTCCAAAGACAAACCTACAAAAAGAGGCAGATGACATCAGGGGTTATCCAGCCTTGGGAACAGACACCACAGCGGGGGGGAGGGGGGGGGACACGGAGCCCCTCCTTCTGCAGGCAGAGGCACCCCACGGCTCTTCCTGTGTCCCCACCACCCCCAGAGGCCTTGTCAAACTGCTCTCTGGCCAGCTCTGGGCTGCAGGTCAGGGTCAAAGGCCTCCAAGGCCAAGGGCCCGTCATGAAATCCTTAAACAAAAAAACAGTCTACAAAGGAGGCCTCAGGCTCCTCCTGCGGCCCTGCAAGAGCCCTCCAGACCAGCCCAGGGCCAGGCCCAGCCAGCCCCGCAGCCCTGACTGACCCTGGCCTCAGAGTTCCTACTCTAGTGAACAGAGAAAACCAGCTCTCCTGCCATCCCTGACTCAGCCAAGTTTAAAGCAATTCTCGGCACGTTGTTGGGAGGAAAGGCAGGGCCCAGATGGACGCTGCTTCTCTCAGAACCGGGTGGCACCGAGAGGCGAACACTGGATTCACCACCAGGTCCCGGTGAGGACACCCAGGGGCCCACACGTACTCGCTCCCTGTCACCTGCGGCCCATCAGCCCCACCCCCCCCCCGCCCCCGCAGCCCTGGGAACAGCACGCCTCCCCACGTTCTGACCCGTCCTCAGGCCGGCCTGGCCACACAGCCTGCTGGGAGCCCTGCAGGAACACCCGCTGTGGAACCTGCTCTGCGGCCCCCAGAGGGCGGCCTGGCCTCCATCCCGGCCTGTGAGGAGGTGCCAGGGCCTTCCGAGAACGTTCCCGACGTTTCCCATTTCCTTCACAAACAGGTTTACAGTCAAGAAATTGGGGGGGGGAGAGGGGCGGGAGCAGGGCCCCCTCCAGGGAGGAGCCCACTGGGGTGGTCTGGGAGCCTGGGCCCCCAGCCCCGCCCCTGCCCCCCGAAGTCCCTCTGGAGGTCATCGGAGCCGAATGCGGCCGTCCCTGAGCAGCCACGGGCTTTTACCCAGGCGGGCCCCAGGGACTCAGGAGAAGATAAAACACCTTCCCACACACACAGCACCGCAAGTAAGGAGGCTCGGGAACGTTCCTGCGGACCCCCAGGCCTGTTGGCCCACGAGGCTCAGGGAGGTTCTGCGCGACAGCAGGGGCAGAGGAGCAGCTGCGAGTGCCCGGCCACCAGGGCGCCCGCACAGCCTCGAAGCCGGGTTCCGTGGGCACTGCTCCCGGTCCTGGGCGGGCGGACAGCAGGGCCCACAGAGACAGCAGGCGGTGGGCGAGGGCGCTGCCTCCGCTTCCGGACAACCCCGGACCCCAGTAACTCGGGCCGCTTTCTCTGCCGTCACTTGCACCCTCCAGGCTGCCCCCTGGGAGGGGAGGGACCCCGGGGAGGGGGCTGCAGCCCGCCGCTCAGGGGGAAGGGGACCGGGAAGGAGGAAGCTCCCTGGAGTGTGTTCTCGAAGGCTCTCTGGAGCTGGCCCTCCGTGCCGAGAACTGGGCCCCGGGGGGAGGAGGACACCTCACACGGCTCCCGTGTCGGCTGCAGGGGACAGGGGACCCATCTCAGGCAGCAGGCTCGCTCGGACTGCCGTTTGGGGTGGAGGCCTCCTGGGCTCTGGCCCCAGTGCCGGCACACGCGAGCATCTGGCCCCGGGCCACGGAGGTGGCTGTGGCTCAGCTTCCTCACCGGGAACCGGAGACAATAACAACGACCCTCGCCCCCCTCCCTCGGAGCTTCTGAGAGGGGGAAATAGAGAGCCTCCTTCTGGGCTGGCTCCTGGAACAGCAGGCGCCCTGCCCCCACACCCCTGCCACAGGCGTGACACTGGTGGCACCACGGCCTCGGTGGAGGTCAACCGCCCTGCCGGCCAGTGGTTCTGGGGGGGACACGAAAGCACGGGGGTGGGCGCATAATGACCCCAGAGAAAGCCTCATTGCTCACGTGCCAACAGTCCCCCCAGGGGTGTCCGTCTTCAGACAACGAGGCACCAAGAGCAGGCGGCTCTGCATCGCAACCTACGCAGCCCCTGCCTGACACAGAGCACTCCTGTGCTGCTGTGTCTCAAGAAAACCAGCGGAGTCTCGTGAACTAGTTTTTAAAGTGAAGCATGTTTCTGGAAGTGAGGGTCCCTAACCTCTTACCTTTCAAAAATAGTAAGATTTCCACGAGTCCAGTCCCTCTACTCTTCATTCCTGACCCATTGTTCTTGCCAGCCTCCGAACTAAGCATCATCCTTCGAAACCCTTCCTAAACAGAACCTGAACACCCTCCTCTCTTCCTCTTCTCCGCTCGCCGCCCCGCTCTGCCGTCTCACTGCCCCTCTACCCTCAGTGCTCTCCTCCCCGCTGCCTGGGGGACCCGGACTGGGCACTCCTGGGCCAAGGTCCTCGCCGCCACCACAGCGCACGTGCAACTGCCCTCGGAGAACTTTCTGCAGGGCTGCTTTCTTGGTCAGTCTCGTTCCTGTCATCGTCCCCTCTCCCTCGCCTCACAGGTGCAGAGGAGGTGAGACCAAGGCACGGAGAAAAGGGTGGAAGACACAGCAAGGAGCAGAGGAGACACACGGAACAGAGGGAAGGGTCTGAGTGTGTGACCGGAGTCCCAGCAGGCGAGGAGACAGAACAGGCCGGAGGCTCCATTTGAAGGAATGACCAGCCCGAGCCCGCTGGTCTGCAGCTCAGGAACACCTCGCGCTCACGAGGGGCGGACAAGGCAAAGGACACAGCAGGCGGACCCCCAGCCGTGAACGGCCACGCCCGCTCCGCACCGGCACCGCCGAGACCCGAGCAGACCTCTGTCTGACACAGCCCTGCACACGGCCACTGGCCCAGGGCTCGCACGCGGATCGCGTTCACTGACTGTGCTGCCTGCAGAGCCCGCTGGGGACCCCGAGCGTCAGAGAAACGCACTCCCCGGCACTCTGTCTGAAAGTCTGCACCACCACAGAGGACACGGTGCTTTCCCCGGGGATATTTTGGTCAGCGAACACGCCGCAGACGTGATAACGCGGTGTTGTAAAGGCAGGTACCGCTGCTGCAAACCTTCGCCATGCAACGACCCTTCAGCTCCGACAGCAGCTCGGCTGTGCTGGGCACCATGGCTATTCGAGCCCCCAAAGAAAAGGACAAACAAAGCCCACAAGGGTAAAGCATCTTAAAACGGACTTTCAACGACAGCAGCAGCTCAGGGCCGCAGCACCTCGGTGTCACTGCTGATGCCCCACCAGCCTGTGGGGGTCCAGCAAATGGGTCCCCAAACGTCTGGTCCCAGGGCCAAAACCCGTTCTGTCTGGGAGCCAAACAGGCCCCAGAGAGGGACTCTGTCTCACTCCCCGGCCTCCTTCCTGCAGAGGCCTCCACGGGGCTGAGTGGCGGCACCGCGGAGGCAGGGGGAAGAGCTGATGCTGCAGACACTGCGCCCCACCCCGACCCATCCCCCACCCCCTGCCATGTGGCCCGAGAAACAAGCTGCAGCCCTTCGTGCAGCATCAGCCACACTGACCCCCAGGCGTGGGCTGGGGCAGAGTGGAGCCCAGGAGCTGGGCCACCCATGGTGGGAAACACCCAGGACCCATTGCCAGACTCCCCAGGACACCCGTGGGCCCCACCCTCTTCCACCTCCAGCCCCGCTCGACCAGGACAGGCATGCCGAGGCAGGGCAGCGACCCCAGGGCGCGCAGCCAGCCACCTTACCTCCGAAGTTGGCCAGCCGCCCGATCCGTGTAACTGGCACCTTCCGCTCCCGAGCCCGCTCACTGAGCTGGAGGGCGAAGGGAAAGAGGCCTCGGGGAAGTCAGCTAGCGGGACGGGAGCAGCCGTCCAGGCCCTCCCTCCACCCCCCACCAAAGGCAGCGGCCCGCCCAGTGGCAGCACACTCCAGCAAGAAGAGGCCTCCCCGTCCCCAAAGCCTCTGACCACAGGATCCCTGGAGGTGCTGACACCAGCACCGCTGTGAGAACCACCCTCGGGCCGCTCTGGGGGGCTCCCAGACGCACCATCTGCTTGTGGGGCTTGCCCTCAGGGCGAGCCTTGGCCTGCCGGGCCTTCTCGATGTCCTCGGCCGTTAGGCCCCCCACAGGGGACTGGTCCTGGTGGAAGAGCCGCCGCTGAAGGCCAGTGGCAGAGAAGGGGGCTCCGGTGTCCACGAAGAGCCTCCCATTCACCCTGCCCAGAGGAGAGGCAGCCTGGCCCGGGAGCCCCGCTGTCCTAAAGGGCCCGCTGTCCACGTAGGTAGAGGCCGGGCCCGCGCTGCCGGCGTGACCGGGAGGCGGAGACGATGGCTGGTCTTGGAAGGAGGCTGCAGAGAAATCCGCGGGGGCTCCCTCGGCCCCCGGCCCTGAGAAGTGCAACTCTGACTCCGGGTCGTCAAAGCCCTCGGCAGCGTGAGGCTCTTCATGCCTCTGGCCCTGCAGGGAACAGGCGCGGGGACAATGAGAGGAGCAGGGGCCAGCCAGTGGCCCCCGCGGCCGCCCCCCCCGCCCTCGCAGAAGACAGCACGCCCCTGCTGTCCTGCCCTCTGGCCCCCCAGAGGGCAGCATCCATCACTCCCGAGGCCTGTGGTCAGTTCTGGAGGTGAGCAGCACCCTCCCAGCCCCGGGGCCAGCAGGCCCAGGTTCCAGCCCTGCCTCTGCCAGGGCCCTGCTGTGTGGCCCCACCACAGCCTCTGAGAACCTGCGGGGCGCCCAGCCGGGACCGGGCGAGGGACTACCGCTCCCGGCAAGTTCTTCACCTGCTGACCAGGGCCAAGGACAGGCCCCCGGGGCCGTGGGGAGGGTAAACCAGGGCAAAGGACAGGAGACTTTGGAGAAGCCAAGGCACAACCCCGGACGAGCGAGGGCAAGGGCAGCGTGCGGCGGGGCCGCCCCACCACTCCAGGCCAGCGCCTCACCGGACACACGACTGCACCGGGCAGCCGCCGCACGCCCTTAAGAGGCTCTCTCCGGATGGCGTGCGGCCGTCAGGGCCGGTCTGGCTGCCCCTGGGAGTCGGGGGTACAGGTTTTCCTGATAACGGGTGTCGAAGCCTGACCTTCATGCCCAGGTTCTCTCTACTTTTGAGCCCTGAGTGACCTTGAGTGAGTTCCCGACCCTCTCTGGCACCCCTCCTGGACCAGCCGCCTTACCTGCACCATTCCCAAGACCATGCCGATCTGCTCTGCCGCGGTGGACTGCAGGGCCCTGGCCGCCATGAGGAGCTCCCCGCCGAGGCCCAGGTGCTGCAGGTGGGTTTCCACGGTCGCCTGGGTCAGCTTGGCGAGGCCTCTGACCAGCATGATGGCGTCCCCCAACATGGCAGCCATCCCTCAGGGCTGGAAGAGAGCAGGCCGAGTCAGGGCGGGGGTCATATCTCACACGGGGTCCCACGCACATCCTTCGGCTTCACCCCGGACTCTGGGCAGAAGGCGACTGCTTGGGTTCCACTGACTGGTATACCACCCTTCTGATCCAGGCTGACGAGGAAAAGAGAGAGGGGAAGCGCCCAGGGCTCAAGGTCAGCCCGGGGCGCTCACCTGCACTGCGGGACACTGAATGCAAGGATCCAAGGGGCCCCGGCTGCGCCCCGACATGTTCTCACCTGGTCTCACGGCCACCCGACGAAACCCCCGGTGGCACAGACAGGTACAGTGATCTGCCCACAGTCTCCCCACCACGAAGCGGCAGAACCGGGACTTGAATCGGAAATGCTGCCTGAGTCCAGCGTTCTTTCCTCTGGGCCACACCCTAGGCTGGAGCCCACACACTCGTTCCCGAAACAGCTCCCTGCAGGCCCGGGGCCCTGTCCCCAGCCCATCAGGGCTGCCCGTCCCTGCCCAGCAGCCCTCACTCTGCCCAGACACCAGGAGACCCACAGGCAGAGCCCCCCCGCCCCCCCCCCCCGCCCCCGCCGACCAAGCTCAACTGTTCACCAGTGTTTCCAAACTGCAGTCCAGCATCAAAGACAACAGGGTGTGAACAGAAAAGGAGGCATCCGAGGCTCCACGGGGAGCGTGCCTGACGAAACTTGTTTCCCTGTGTGTGAGCACACTTGCGCTTCTCCCTCTTTTTTCTCTACCGGGTCACAGTCTAAAAAAATGTGTCCCTTAATGTAGGTCAGGGTCGAAGAGGCTGGAAAGCCAGTGTTCCCAGTGGCGCCTCGCAGGGTGGGGAGTGTGTTGTCGATCACCCAAGTATTTCTCAACACCCGCTAGGGGCTGTGTGCTGGGAGGCAGAGGGTAAGGTCCTGCTAACAAACTGGGGCTGAAGAAAACCACAAGAAGGAGAGGAACAGCAGGGCACCCCACGGAAGATGCACTCTGGGTGGCGCAGGGGAGAGCCGGAGTCTGCTAAGCGCCTCAGAGGTGAGATGGGAACCAGGGTGAGATGGGAACCAGAGTGCGGGGTGGGTGGGGGGGAGGCACTGCGGGGCGGGGGGGGCGGGGCGCCTGAGTGAGCCAGCACGTGGAGGCGGAGCAGGGCCAGGGGCACTGGACAGCAGGGTGTGGGCCCACGGGAGGGAGAGGGCGGTCCCCCTCGTGGATCCCCTCTTCTCGTCACACTCGTGAACAGAAGAACACACTGGAAGCTCGGGTGAGGGCGCCGAGTAGGACCGCAGCCGGAACCCCAGCGAGCTCTGAGGCGGCAGGCAGGCTCACTCCCACCGTCTGTCCTTCGCAGCAGGGGGCGCCCGGTCAGCCCAGGAGTCCCTGACGGAGCCTGCCCGCTCCCACCAGCAAACCCTGCTTTCGTCAGACCGGCAGATGCTGCCAGTAAACAGCCTCCCGTCCGTCCGTGAGCAGACAGATTCACATGCACATTTCAGAACCACAGCTCCTGTGACTGGAAGTATTTACCTAATGAGCTGGGGCCGTACCCAAACCTCCCACACGCTGCTCTGCTCAGTACAAAGTGCCTCCTTCACACTCTGATCAATAACAGGTGTGGTTTTGTTTTGTTTTGTTTTGTTTTACAAAGGAGTATCTACCCGAAAAAAGTGGGGGCAGAGAAGGGGAACAACTACCTGCCAAAAGGGAATACCTTTTCAGAACTTTTCTCATCTCCTACTTGTCAGAGACTGGGTCTCACAAACCCTACTTCTCATGCCCAGACCCCAGCGTGGCCCGGAACCCAGCTCCCCGGAACCGGGGTGCAGACCCCGTCTGGGAACGCACGAGAGCCAGGCGCCCGGCTGCCCTTTCACTGTGACCTGAAACGACACTGAGAGCTCCCCAAACACAGGTAGCACCCAAATTAAAGATCTCATCCTCACGCGATTGCATCTACAAGCATGGGAGCCCTCGCTTCACCCCGCCTCCTCCTGCTGGCCCTTGAACGGGCTCCCGGGCCGGCCTGGGAGTGATGCAGGCACAGAGGGTTCAGGCCCTGCCCACCTGGCCGCGTGCGTCCCAGAGGCCTCGGTGCCCACCTGCTCCCCCAGAGGAGGGAAAACCCGGAGCACGGGGTGGGCACAAACGGTGGCAGTGGAGGACAAGCAATCGTATCTGGGAGTGCCCGCAAGGCGCCAGCACCTCCCGGGACTCTGGGCCAGCCCATGCAGGTCTGGGACGAGCCTGCCCTTGGCCCCGGGGTGCTCCCGGCTGGGGCGGCATGCACGCACACCTACAGTGGGCACGGACGCCAGCGAGACGGCCAGAGGCCAACCCGGGGCTCTCATGCCAGGACCAGGAGGTGGCTGGCCGGCGGAAATGACCGTCCTAAGCGCCTGGACCCAGGGTCCCAGCCCCGCCGCCTCTGCTGACCCTAAGCGTGCAATGCGCCTCTTCGCGCCCCTTCGCCCCTCTCAGTGGGGGAGAGCACCTTCGCTGGCTCGCCAGGCCGTCTCCTGCCCTAACACGCTGGGTGCTGTGTAAAGGAAGTAAATAAACAACATGTTGTCTGGAGAGAGGACAGACCGGAGCACACGCAGCTCGCCGCTCCCCGGGGACGGAGCCTGGGAAAGTCGCACAAGCGCGTCCCCGGGCAGGGGAGTCCTCAAGCTCTGAGAGGAAGTTTTCTGTTGACCCTTCACTCCCTGACCGCCCCCCCCAGATCCTGTCCCACTCACACTGGGGAAAAGATTCACACAGTGCTGCTGCTGCTGCTGCTGCTTGGCCAAACACGGTAGCTTGCGGCAGCAAGAAAACAAGTTGGGTTCTCTTCACAGAACAAACAGAAGAGGCCGTCCTGAAGGCATCCAGCAAAGGCAGGTGTCATGCGCTTTTCCCCTTAGGACCCACATGGGCAACTTACTTTGTGGGGAGGGTTCCCGTATACGCCCCAGATCCCCCCTTCACAGCCAGAGCTCACCATGTCACGTGTCTCTCCCCACAGGTGACAGCCAGCCAGACACATGTGTGAATTTACTAAGCTGTTGTTCAACCCCCTTCGTGGCCATGAAGTGTGGCGTGGCATCCAAGCAAAGCTGTGGCATTGGCACCGCTAAAGCCCGCTGACCTCCTCTGGCCTCTCCCCTCCCTGAGCTGCCCCCACAGCCCCGGGGCGGGGGGGGGCAGAGCCCATACGCCAGCTGCAGAGGAAGGCCTTGATCTTGAGGAGTGAGTGAAGCGCCCTGAGCAGCTTTCTCCCCAGCAGGCTTCTCCCAGCCGATGGTGGCACGCATGTCACCATGACATCCAATGGGCATGGGCATGGAGCTCAGCCTGTGCAGAAATTACCTCGCCAGTCCCACCCACCCTCCCTGGGCCCCCCACCCTGAGCAGTGAGAGCACCATGCACTTCTTTCCAACCCTCCCCGTCACTCCCCTAGTCCACCTGCAGTGTCCTCACCTGGGCAGCGGCAACCGCCCCTAAGCAGTCTCTCGGCCCCAGCCCTGCCCACCCCTGTGCTCTGCCCATGCTACCACTACGGCAACCACTTCAAAAGGAAAATCCTACCAAGCCACTCCCAGGTTCCTTGACGTCTCTGAGATTCCTAAGAGGCTGAAAGAACCTCCATGACCTAGCCCACCCCCGGCTCCCCAGCCTTATTTGCCACATTCGATCCGCTGACTGTGCCCAGCCAGGCCAGCCCAGTCCTCCTGCCTGCGGGCCTCTGCACGGGAACACCCTGGCTTTCCTCTTCACCGAGTCTCCACTAATATCACCTCCTCGGGGAAGCCCTCCCCAACGCGCCCAGTCCCTGAGCCCTATCCACGTCCCCCTAAGGCACCCCGTTCTCACCCCATCCCAGCAGTGGCCGTGCTCCAGATCCGCTGTGTTACTGTCTCTCTCCCCCACCGGGCCGTTAGCCAGAGAAGGGCGAGGATACCGGCCCTCCACACTCTGTACCTCCTCCAGCACCTAGGACTGTGCTCCACACGGAGCAAGCAGGTCACACGCCTCGTAAATGAAAGCAATTCAGCTGGCCTCTCCGAGGCGCGAGAAAGCCTGCTGTTTCTAGGGCGGGCTCTACCCGCCTGCAGCTTTTAATCTGTACACAGAATCAAAGGCCTCGCGGGGGCCTCGGAGGAGCCAGGTCAGGGGCAGGGCTCTCACGCTGCAGTGGCCATGAGAATCACCCAGGGGACTTGGTCAAGCACAGATTCTGGGCCCCGCCCCCCGTTTCTGATCCCATAGGCCTGGGATGGGGCCTGAGAACCTGCACTGCTGACAAGCCCCAGGTGCTGTGGTCGCCGACAGCCCTGGAAGGCACCCTGAGAACGCCGTTCTGCCAGCAGAGGGGACGAGAGCGTGGGCACCCACACCCAAGGGCAGGCGGGACATCCACACAGAATCCCTTCACTGGACGTCTCTTCCTGCTGCCCCTCCCCAGAAGTCCGGCCTGGCCCTTAAGTAGAAACCTTCCAACTGCCCCTTCCTTCCCCATTTCCCGTCAAGAAACTGAAAACAGACATGAAAAATGAACGAGCCTGAAGGCAATGACCCGCAGAGCCGGCCACCACGGGGCCCCGGAGCATCCTTCAGAAGGACTGCCCAGTGGTCTTCAGGGGGCCTTGGGTAGGGGCCCCCAAGCGGCCTTCTGCCCCCACCCCCAAGTCAAGAGCAATCTCTCTGGGGGGGCATAAACATTCCCAATTTCCAGCCTGCACAGGCCCTGAGAAGTCCCTTTGCATGCCTGAAGTTCTTCTTTGCCCTCAGAAAAGAGGAAGCACCAGCTGACATTCCCCCCAAGGACTGGAGAATGCACGTGTCACGGAAAAGACGTAGGCATCTGAACCAATCCATAAATCTCCACAGACGTGCTCTTCGCCTCGGCCTCCAAAAATCCCACACCGGGGGCCATCACTCAAACACCGCAGGCGACTCCCGGCTTCTGTCCAGTGAGGTCTGGCCTCCAGGTCTCTGTCAGCACGTTCAGAAATATCCTGACACGCTATCAGTTTTCAAAGGCAACAGGGGACACGAAGAAGAACCCAGGGGCAGAGAGAGAAGACCTGCCCCCACGGTTCCCCTCCGCCAGCCCCAGCCCCAGCCCAGGCCTAGTGAGTGCAGCCTGCACGGCCGGAGCCGGCCCACCAGAGGCACTCAGTCCCCATGGCCCCGGGAGTCACCGCCTGCAGGAAGTCCTCCCTCCCCTCTGCCCCCCAGGCCGTCCTGCCTGCCAGTTATCCAAGAGTCCCGACAAAATCTGTCAACTGCATTTCCTTTTAAAAAGTACGTGTGATAATTTAGCGACGAGAATGTAAATCCCGACACTAAGATGATGTAAATAGTGGCATATACCCCCAGGGTCAGATGCTATGTGGCCATTTAAAATGACACCGTGAAAATGTTTGCTGACAAATAGGAAGGTGTACTGTACACTGCCATGTGAAAAAAAAGCAGACCACACAACAGTGTCATCCTTCCTTTTGGGGCAGGCGGGGAGGGGAGGGGCGAGGCAGAGGGGCGGTGGATAAAGAGAGTGTGCCCAGGAGTCAGTGGTTTTCTCCGGCTGGTGGTCTTGACACAACCTTTTTACTTTCTTCATTTTCTTTATTTCTATTTCCTAAAATTTTCTACAAAGAGTATGCACTACTTACTAATAGAAAATATCTAAAATAATCTCGAATATTTGTTGTTAAAATAAAAAAAAAACACAAGCGAACACACACGTGTGTAATTTTAAGAAACTGCTCTACACCCCAAGTATCTGCGCCAGAAGGGACGGGCGGAGGGTTAGAGGGCAGACCAGAGTGCTGTAAATGATGCCTCTCCACGCCCCTGTCTGCCCCCCGCACCCCAGCAGGAGACAACTGTCCCCAGCAGGCCACTAGGCCATGGAACACGGCCGCCTCACTCTGGGGGAAGGCTCAACTGCTCTTCTCAGACAGCGGTGAGAAAACCACCCAGCACAGGCAGGCAGCCGGCCCAGGTCTGGTGCTGGCCCCTGTGTCGAAAGACAAATAGTTAATGGGTAATCTGCCCCCGCCAAAAAAAAAAATAAGGGTCCTTGTTTAGAAAGAATAATGTAGTAAGTACAGTGACCGCACTCTCCTGCACCGGAAGTTAGGACACGCACTGTGACGGGTGCCCCTCCAGGTCGGAGTCAGGAACCACGACCACCCGTCGGTCCAGCCCTGCCGCCTGCTTTTGTGAGTCAGCATTTACTGGGACACAACCCTGCTCATTCGTTTATGTCTTGTCTGCATTTCATTTACTCATATGTGCATTGTCTATGGTGGTTTGGGTTTTTATTTTTATTTTTTTAACAGCTGAGTTGAATAACTGCAAAAGAGACCTAAAAAATCCACACAGCCTAAAATATTTACTATCTGGCCCTTTGTGGAAGAAAGTTTGTTGACCCTATCAGACAAAAATATAACCAGAACTGCCCCCAGGAAATCTGGAAAGGAAAGGTCCCTAGAGTTGTATCAGAACAGCCCAGCAAGGCTGAGACCCCCAGCACCACTCTGCCCTGGTCCCCAGATGGGCCCACCTCACCAGACACAGAGCTACCCACCCCCGAGGGGAGCTACCTACACCCAGAGGCTCCCCGATC
This sequence comes from Phyllostomus hastatus, assembly GCF_019186645.2. Classification (NCBI taxonomy): domain Eukaryota; kingdom Metazoa; phylum Chordata; class Mammalia; order Chiroptera; family Phyllostomidae; genus Phyllostomus; species Phyllostomus hastatus. The sequence goes on from NW_025333607.1 coordinate 11,880,722, forward strand.
GGAGCCCGACAGGGAGAGGGGCTCTGTGGTGTCCACCTTTATACTCGATCTCCCAGCTCGGGGCAGCCCCTAAATGCTGTTCATGAAGGGGTCAGATCTGGGGGCCGCAGGGGGCGCCGACTTCCTCTACATCTCCACTTCCTCCTGCCGTTTCTAGAGGCTCACGGCCACTCCCTTGCCTCACTCTGAGCTGACAGAGGCCACTGTCGTCAGTCCACACATCCACCCACCACCTAAGTCCTTCGTGCCTGCACTTTCCCTGTGTCACTAGCAAGAGTCTCCCTGCCGCTGCAGCACCAGGTGTGTGCGGCTCCCCACAGCTCAGGTGTGGCTCAGAGGGAGAGGCACAGGCAGACAGGGATGCCCCTTGCTGCCTCCGCCGTTCAGTCCCACGCAGGGCTCCTGCCGCGGGGCGCGGAGGCCTCCGGGCGAGCCGCGCAGGCTCACCTGTCTGCCCTGCTCCATGCGCGGACCCCACACGGGTCTGAAACAAAGCCCGTGGAGGGCCCAGTGGAGTCCTGCCTCATTAGGAAAGGAGTTAGTTTCTGGGACTCAAGATGTCTCCTAGGTTCACGACTTCGCGTTCCCTTAAAGGCTGCTTTAAATCACCACGGAGATTTTTCTGGGAACTGTTTAAAAATCACGCCGTTCTGTGCTAACGCATACAAGAAAGAGCCTCTCGGGTGGCAGACACTCTGACACTCTCCCCACAGTGAATTGAACCAGTCCCCCAAATGCTTTTATTTTGTGAGAAGTGGACCAGCCCGGGGTTGGCAATAACCATAGCAGCTGTTATTTATTCTGAGTTTATTGTATTCCAGGCTCTGCGTGCAGTGTTCCACCTGAATGATCTCAATTATTTTTATAAGGTAGGCACTATTATTCTACCCGTTTTACAGATAAGGGAACTAAGGAACAGAGAGGTTAATTAACTCATCCAAAGCCACACAGCTTATAAGAAGCAGGGATAGGACTTAAGTCTATTATGGTTGAAGAGCCAAGTACCTATGCAACAGATAAAACAATCAGAAGAGTGTGTTCTGATGTACTAGACTGCAAGCCTCTCTTCTCCACCCCTTGAGAGATTAAGATATTCTTAGGATTCCCTGGTGTATTGCCCTGCGCTGGGCAAAGGGCATGGGGGAGGGGGCGGGGCGCTGACAAGGAGAGACAGACAAGCAGCCGCCACAGCAGTGCCAGCCTCCAGCGAAGACCCAAGAGGCGCCGATGCCATGAGTGAGCTGCACGGGCCCAGGGCTCCACAGGCAGGTGGGCAGCACGGAGGACCCCAAGTAGCCTTTCCTCCTCTGGTGAGCAAAATGTAGCAGGGCTTTTGAAGCTAACCTGCCAAGCAGGGGGTCCTGACAGAAGTTTCACTAACTAAAACTCACCAAAGAGGGGTAAAACACACACACACACACACACACACACACCAAAGTTTTCTGCTGGAAACATGAAAAAATACGTGGCTCAAGAAGTGGTACTGACGAAACAGATGCGCTGGAGCTGGTTCCCCACGTTCACATCCTGACTCCGCTGCTGACCTAGGTCAGGTGATTTGATCTCATCCTTATGCCCCAGTGTGTTCATCTGGTTACAAAAGTAGTGGGTTTAGAGTCCATGTGACAGCACTACAAGTGCCTGGCACGTAGTCGGTGCTCAAAACCGTACGAGATTATTATTTCGACCACAAAGACCCTGAATGGGGCTCAGACTCGGTGAGAATGGAGGGAGCACGAACGAGACCCACCTGCACAGTCCCCTCACTCGCTCGCACCCCGGCACGCAGGCCAGGCGGGGCGTCACGTCCGACTCAGGCAGGGCGCCAGCGCGGCTGATCTGGGCTGTGGAGGGGGGCACTGTTTGGGAGAGGCAGGCCGGTGTGCCGGTGGGCAGCCTGCTGCTCGAAACGCCTAGAAACGAGCAACGAGCAGAACAGAAATGCCACTGGTATTCCTTCCCGGGGTTGATGCCACTCGGAGGAGAAAGCAGCACGGAAGGCTTTCTTCAGTGGGGTGGGGGGTTCCCCTCGGACCGCCACAAGCCCTCTGTCCCCAAGCCACAGCACACGGTGCCCCTAGATCAATCTTCCCCAAAGCCACTGTCATCATGCTAAGCCCTCGCTCAAATCACTAGGGCCCCGCACCTCCTGTCCAGCCTCTGCTGACACCCGTGGGTGCTGCTCCAAGCACCCCGGCCAGCAGGCCTGCCCCTGCACACCCAAATTCCACCCGGCAGCCGTGCAGAGAGGACAGCCCCGCCTGCGTGAGGCCGGGGCAGGGCCTGGGAATCAGCTCTGCCCGCACCAGCCGCCAGCCGCCAGCCTGCTCCTGAACCACCCTGTGACCTGTTTCCTCCCCTGGAGATTATGGCATAAATTCGTATTCTGTCCCCTCTAAGTAAGAAGTGGAAGTCCTTGGAAATGTGTGAACACGCCACATACACTCAAGGACGATATCTCTAGTCAGGCCCCGACTTGACTCTCAGTTCTCAGGAAGGCAAGCCTTCCCATCAGCTGATCTAAATCTCCCGGCGCTGGCCAGCTCCCGCCCTGCGCGCATCGTTGGCACGTGCACCTCGTGTGCCTTCAGCCGAACTATTAGCTCCTAGTGGGAGGGTCACGCCTCAGGCACCCGCCTCTTCCCTCCCCCTCCTCCCCACACAGACCGACCCCGATCACGTAAATGACAGGTGTGATCTGCGCTGTCACACAGGAAGGTGAAGAAGGACCCACCCCACGGTGGGGAGCCCTGGAGCTGGAGCTGAGGGATTTCTACTAAAGCGAAATGAGAAATTTAAAGGGTTGTGTTTACATGGGGCCAAACTACTGTGGCCGGCCGGGGTGGGCTGAATAATGGCCACCCAGAGATGTCCACGCCCCAATCCCTGGAACCTGTGACTATGTTCCCTTGGTGGCAAACGGGACTTCGCAGATAGGAGTAAGTTAAAGATCTTGAGAGGCGGGGGTTGTTCGTGGGTGCTTATGAGAGGGGGCGGGAAGGTCAGAATCAGAAGACTCGGGAGAAGCTGAGGTTGGAGGGACGCAATTGTGAGGATGGAGCCACAGCCAAGGGACGCGGGCCGCTCCCAGAGGACGGACACAGCAAGGGGCTGGAGCCTGCAGAAAGACCTGGCCCCGCGGACACCGTGATTGTAGCCCCAGGAGACCCACTTCAGACCTCTGACCTCCAGAATTGTAAAGTAATGACTTTGTGCTTTAAGCCACTAGGCTCATGGTCATTTGTTATAGCAGCAACTGGAAACTAATACGGTAGCTATTTTTTTAAAGGCAAACCACTGGGCTGGGAAGAAGGCTGGTACTCGAAGCGTTTCCAGATCGTCTTTCTAAAATAACTTGGTTTGGTCACCACCGCCGCCACCGCCGCTCAAACAGCACTGAGTGCCAACCGAGTGCCAGGCGCTGTGCTCAAAACGTTCTATTCTCGTTCTCGATGACAGAGTCCTGCTGGCCTTGGGCACAGATATGCCCCATTCTTCTATCAGCCTCTGTTCCAGGCCGAGTTCACCTTTCAGGGCATTGCTGAGCACTTACGACAGGCCAGGCACTGGGCACAGGCCGTACCACACAGTCCAGGTAGGTGTCCCCACCCTGAAAAGGCTGTCTTCTGAGTTTTGACACTCTTAATTTTTCAAAGCACGCTCATTTCAGATTTAATGGTTGAATGAAACAGCACCGGTACCAAGAGCAGTTGCTGTTGTTATTCCCGCTGCGTGCCTGTCACGTCCTGTAACTCCTAACCCTGAAACGATCCTGTGAGGTATTACTGTTCCCCCTTTTTATGTATCGTTTTTAAATACATTCGATTATGCTATTACAGTTGTCCCATCCCCCCTCTTTATTCCCCTCCACCCTGCACACCCCCTCCCACCTGCATTCCCCCCCTTTAGTTCATGTCCATGGGTCGTACACATAGTTCTTTGGCGTCTACATTTCCTATACTATTCTTAACCTCCCCCTATCTATTTTCTACCCACCATCCATGCTACTTATTCTCTGTACCTTCTCCCCCTCTCCCCCCCTCCCACTCCCCCTGATAACCCTCCATGTGATCTCCATTTCTGTGATTCTGTTCCTGTTCTAGCTGTTTGTTTAGTTTGTTTTAGTGTGTTCATTTTTTCGGTTCGGTTGTTAATGGCTGTGAGTTTGTTGTCATCTTACTGTTCCCTTATTTTTTATTTTCTTTTTCTTAAATACGTCCCTTTAACATTGCACATAAGGGCTGGATGATAATAAACTCTTTTAACTTGACCTTATCTGGAAAGCACTTTATCTGCCCTTCCATTCTAAATGAAAGCTCTGCTGGATAGAGTCATCTTGGATGTAGGTCCTTGTCTTTCATGACTTGGAATACTTCTTTCCAGCCACTCTATGCCTGTAAGGTTTCTTTTGAGATATCAGCTGACAGTCTGATGGGAACTCCTTTATGAGTACCTGTCTCCTTTTCTCTTGCTGCTTTTAAGATTCTCACCTTATCTTTAATCTTGGCTAATGCAATTGTGATGTGCCTTGGTGTGTTGCTCCTTGGGTCCAACAACTTTGGGACTCTCGGAGCTTCTGGACTCCCTGGAAGTCTATTTCCTTTGCCAGAGTGGGGGAGTTCTCCTTCATTATTTGTTCAAACAAGTTGTCAATTTCTTGCTCTTCCTCTTCTCCTCCTGGCACCCCTATGGCTCAGATGTTGGAATGTTTAAAGTTGTCCCAGAGGTTCCTAAGCCTCTCCTCATTTTTTTTAAATTCTTGTTTCTTCATTCTGTTCTGATTTAATATTTCTTTCTTCCTTCTGGTCCACACCATTATTTGAGTCCCAGTTTCCTTCCCATCACTGTTGATCCCTGTACATTTTCCTTTATTTCACTTAGCATAGCCTTCACTTTTTCATCTAATTTGTAACCAAATTCAACCAATTCTGTGAGCATCCTGATTACTAGTGTTCTGAACTGTGCATCTGGTAGGTTGGCTATCTCTTGGTCACTTATTTGTTGTTCTTTTACGGAGTTTGAACTGTTCTTTCATTTGGGCCATTTGTGTGTGTGTGTGCCTCAGCGTGCCTGTTATGTATGGGAGGTGGAGTCTTAGGTGTTCACCCTGGTGGGGCAACCCAGGAGGCTGCGCTGTGACGCTATATGTGGGAAAGGGTCTGAGAGGGAACAGTGCCACTTGCTCTGCTCTCCGTCGGACTTCAGTCACTTCCCCCGCTTCCCACAAGCTAAGTGGGCCCTTCTGGTGCTGATTCCCAGGTGGGTGAGTCTGTGTATGTTCTAGGACCCTGTGGGTCTTTCCAAGGGACTCTCCTGCGAGGCTAGGAGTCTCTCCTGCTGCCACTGCAACCCCCCGCAGGTGTTTTCAGTCAGAGGTTTGAGGCTTTATTTCCCCCCAAACACCCCCCGCACTGGGACTGGGGTTGTATTGGCTGTCTCGCTCACTCCCCAGCTGTTCCTCCCATTTTATCTGCACAAGAATGTGGGACTGCCTGCTCCGCCAGCCACCGTCTTGCTGAGTTCTCTCTGCCCAGCTGCCCCTCTCCACCCCTCCTACGGGTCTGGGAGAGTATTTCTCCTTTGACTCCTTGGTTGTCGGACTTCCATACAGTTCGACTTTCTGGTAGTTCTGGTTGTTTTCTGTTTTTAAATTTGCTGTTGTCCTTCTTTTGGTTGTGCAAGGAGGCACAGTGTGTCTCCCTGCACCTCCATTTTGTCCGTGAGTTCTACTGTCCCCATTGTCTGAAGAGATAAAACTCAGCCAGGTGAGGAAATCTCAAAGCCCTCGGGCGCCGGCCTATGCCTGCCTGTCTGCTGCCAGGCCCAAGTCCTTTCCTCTTCCTGCCTAGGAAGCTAAGAGATAAGGAACATGCCCCCAGGTCAACAACATTTTTTAAATCAATACCCAGTCTCCTTGACACACAGCAAGGTCCATGCCCTGAAAAGGGCGCATGCCTGTTGCCAACAATTATGAGTCATAAAAGCCCTGGGGCTGGCCGGGCTCTCAAAGGCCACCTGTCCTAACTCCGCTTTCTGGAAAGCTCCTTAGCTACCAGAGCTCCTAGGGGTGGGGGAACTCTCCTACCCCGTTGTGTTCCCCATGGGGTCTGGCACTGTGCCTCATCCACACCGGGTGTTTAGTACCCGTGTGCGTACAGGGTGCTCCTTAGCTTACCGAGCTCTCTCATCTAGAATCCAGAACCAGAGACACAACCCAGGGTACGGAGCATCAGGGAAATGCGGTTTCCGTCTACGACCACCGTGAGACGCCCCGCCCCTCCGGGGGTCCTGCCCCTCCATGCACAGTCACACACAGCGGCTGCGGCACCCCTGTTTTAACGGGCGGGAGCAGGAGACAGAGAAGTGGAGGAGGAGTGACTTTCATGGGAGCAGGGCCAGGTCAGTTACGAGCCTGCTCACACACTCAGGCACCAGGAGCGGGGGCGCCCACACAGGATGAGGCACTTCTACTGCTTCCGCTGCGCCTCTCCGCTTGCTTCTGAGAGCACTGGGAGGGAAGGGGGGAAAGGCGGCAGGCCTGGCCCACCAACAGGGCGCTCCACGCAGGCCTGAGCAGGAAACACAGCGGGCCTGACCCATGGTAAAACGAAAGCCCAAGGAAGCCCTTTGCTTCCCCAAATGTTGGCTATAAACGTGTTCCAGAGCAAGAGCCACACACTTTTGTTTTTCAATCTTAGAAAGATATATTTTGCTCCAGCACCTGTCAAACAGTAACCACCTGCGGTCACAGGGCGGTCTATTCTTGCTTTCACCCTCCTCCGAGCCGGGATCGGCGCCAGAGGGAAAACACGCCAGGCAGAGAACAAACACCGGGCCTGACCCAGGCTCTGGACTTGAACTTAAAAACTGTGTGTGTGTGTGTGTGTGTGAACAGTCCCCAGGACCCCTTGTACATCCCTGCAGCTGGCAGGAATGTTGCCACCAGGCCCTCTAGTTCCCAGACAGCGTGGGTTGTATGATGAGGGCTGGCGGGATGCACAGCAAGGCCTGGGCTCCCGGCCTGCACTGGGCAGCAGCCACATGTGCCCGCGGGCGCACCAGCTCCCCTGGGGCCTGCATGTCCTCACTTCCTCGGGTGCGCAGTGAGGGGACTGGCCTGGAGGACCCCCGTTCCCGGACGTTAGCACACTGCCCTTGACCCCTTGAGCGCAGAAGGTTGACAAGGAGAGCACAGCACTGGGCGGCTCTGAAAACTGGGGTTTAATGGGGGTCTAGAAAGAATAATGCTGGAAAGAATTCACGTACTGACCCTTTAGACATCCTATAAAACAGCAAGTGCGGGGGGCAGAGCCTGCTTCTCTGAGGCAGAGAAGTGGAAGCCACACAGCGCGGCTCGGAGGGAACATGCCTCTGGGGAAATCCCGGGGGACGGTGCGGAGGCAGTGATGGAGGATGGGGCTGGCCCCTTCTCAGCCAACCAGGACATGCCTCCCTCCTTCCCTCCACACTCACACGAGCACACACACACACACACACTCACTCACTCGCTCACCTGCTGGGAGCAGTCACCTCCTCGGAGGCTGGCAGAGCAGGGCCTCTGGGACACCTAAGGCAGGACACCTAAGGCAGGACACCAGCCCGGCTTTCTCTTCGAGCACCGCCCCCAGCCCGCCCTGCCCCGCTCACACCCATCAGAGGGCCTCACACTCTAGGGGTGACCTCTCTGTTTCCCTCCAAAGCAGAGGCAGAGGCAGTCAGAGGTGAGCACCCGCAGACCCTGGGCCCACATCCCACACCACCCCCAGCCTCTCCTCCGCTCCCCTCTCTGCTCCCCACACTGACCACACCCTCCTCCTCTCTCCTCCACTAGGACCCTGCCCCTCACCTGTTTTTTTCCTTTTTCTCAGTTTCTCCTTCCACAGCATCGTCCCCTACAAGCCCACAAACTTCCTCTTAGTTTTCCCACACCAAATACAGGGTCCAGCACAAATAACACCCCTCTTTTATTACAAACTCTTTTCTCACCAAATCATAAGCATGGAATTCTGTCACAGAACAATATCACACTCGAGAACACCATAGGACATTCTAGGTGAAATGTTCAAGATAAAACTATAAACTTATACACCCATATATATTATCACCCCACCAACCACATCCAGGCAGGCCTTACTCCTGCCGGACCCTGTATAAAAAACTCCCGTCGACCCCCGCTTTTCCTTCCTTAGGCCTCATCCAAGCCAACGCCTCCAGGGACAGAGTGTACTTCCCACCCTTCCTTCTGCTCCAGCACATGCTGCCTGGCCCCACCTGCAGCTCTCCTCTCTGTGACATTCACAACAGCCACCTGGTGGCTCAACACACCTGAGGCCACCCCAACACCACCTTCCCCGGCATTTCCTGCCGGCCCCACGCACTCCCCTAGAAGCTTCTGCTTGGTTCTCATGACTTACTCTCGCCCCTCATCTCAGCATCCTTCCCCAGCTCCTCCTCTCCCACCTGCTGCACGGCAGAGTCCCGAGTCCAGAGGCCTGGTCCTGACCCCCATCCTCCCGGCTTATCTACACCGTCCCCGGGCTGCTTCGGCCTCTCCAGGGGCGGACAGCTTCCCCAAGTCCCCGCGGCCCCGTCCCCAGGCCAGGCAGGCCGTCTCAACCACTGAACCGATTCTGGAACAGACGCAGTTTGTGCACCCACCACGTCACCCCTCGAAGTCCCACTGGCACCCCCGGGAAGGGGCCCTGGAGAATGTGGGAGGCGAGGGAATGTTCTATACCTGGACTGTGGTGATGGGTACGTGACCACATGCATGTGCCAAACGACACACAGCTTCACACTAGAAAGGGTGAGTTTACTGTAGGCAATTGTATCTTAATCAAAAAGCATGGAAAAAAGTTCCACAGCCACCTCAGCCCCTACCTGTCTAAAACTAACATCACCACTTTTCCCCAGACCAGCTCCTCCTCCTGCACCTCTTTTCAGTAGTGACACCAACCCACACACCCCCCCCAAAAAGCTCCTCCCCACAACTAGAAATCTCAGCTGGGTGGCCAGCCAGTCACAGTCTAGAAACTCTACCTGCACAGATTTATATTCTCTTGAATCTGTGCCTTGCATCCCACCTCTTAACTCACCACCTGGGACTCAGGCCACCCTGACTTCCCACAAAGCACCTCACTGGGCTCCCTCCCTGCCCACCCTGACCTGCCTTCAACGCCTGCACACTCGTGCCGGCCACAGTGCTCTCCCCACAGCAGGGCCCAGCTGGCAGGCCAGGCCTCTGCCCCTGCTTGGGCCTCAGCCCCGGAGCCTTTCTCTCCCATGGAAACCTCACTCACCCGTCAGGCTCCTAGGCCTCCCAGTACAGCAAGTTGCTTCCCCAGCCCTGTTCCGCCAGAACCAGCACCACTCCACTGGGTTCCCGCAGCTGAGAACCTGAAGGACCCTGTGCAGTCGGCCCTACGACCTCGCCGTCTCCCGGGCCGACAGTGCACTGCCCGGGGCAGGAAGCCACCTCCCTCTCTGTCCCAGAGCCCTCCAGGCTGCAGATGCACTGGTGAGTGAGTAGTGGGTGCTCAGGAAACACTCTGTGGCCTGAACTAAACTGTAGGCTGAACATTACCAGGAACGATACTGTGCCAAGCCCTCCCATCCCCTGACCCCACGGAGCTAAATGCCTCAGAAGCGCAACGGGCAGCAATGCTGCTCAGAATGACCTAAACTGCTGAGGGCCGATCACACAGGCTGCTTCACCCCAATCTGCTCCCGAGCCCGGCCCCCCACTGCTCCCCTTGCACGCCCTACCCTCCAGCCATGCTGCCTGGACCAATGCTAATCAGAGTGACCCTTGGAATGGACTGTCCTGTCATCCGTAATAACGGGAATAAGCATTTACAGACTTTTATAGCAATTTACCCTATAGCAATTTACCCTTCCCATGAAGTTCTTCCTGTGTCTTCAAAAGCACTGGTCTGTAACGAGTTGGGAAAAGAGTAAAACCTGCCCCTTTTCCACAGAGAATCGGGGAAGCACTGTCCCCTCACTCCCACCCCCTCAACTCCTGCCTCTTCCTGTTGACATTCCTCTCCTCCTCAGGAGCCCTGCTCCGTGCCTTCGCCTCCGAGAAGCCTTCACAGTCCCCATCAACTAGAAGGGGTCTGACCCGAAGCCCCGGTCCCAACCACACGGAGGGCAGTGGGGTGGTTTCTGCACACCCCTTCCAAACGGGAACTGCCTGCAGCCAGGGGCCCAAGCCCTGCTCATTCACACACACTGATGCCACGTCCAGGCAGGTGTGTGTTCATGGAGGAGTACATCACCAGATCCACAATCTCAGAGTCAGCTTCTCCTCAGGGGCAGGGTGTGGGCAGCACCAACCCTTCAGGCACAAAGGGATTTTCCAGGTTTGGGCGGCTCCCCGACTCCCTCAGCCTACCCAACTCCCTCAGCCTACATGGGGACAGGAGGGCGTGAAACTGAGCAAGTCAACGCCTCTTGAGACAAGAACTCGGTCACTATTTAGCCACAACAGATTCCACACTGGCCATTCCCCTGAAATGGCCATTAGAGGGGAAACACCACATGCACACCCAAAAAAATCAATCACACCCAAGTGTAACAAGGAGATTTTCAGGGTCATGTTCCACTGTCAATATTCTGTGGGGCGATGACCTCAAAACGAAGGGTGAAAAGGGCTCAGGAGCCTGCAACCACACCACAAACGATGTGCTTGTGAACAGACCGATGGACATCCTCTCAGGTGTGCAGAGCGCAGAGAGACGCCCCCTCTCGGATCCCACCTAGACGTGCCCCACTCAGCGCCAGCAGGCCCTACCCCTCCCACAGACGGAGCAGGGCCACGCACTCCCCACTCCCACTGGCTCTCCTTTCCTGGCTGCTGTTTAGCAGGAATGCTGGAACTATTTCGAGATGCCACTGTCCGATCAAGACAACTCTTCATCTAAATATTCCTGTCTAATTTTGCACACGGCTCTTGTTTCAACTGAGCAAGATAATGACGCAGCGTCCATGGCTCTTGGTGGAAAATTATCCTGCCAAGTTTTTGGAGTTTCCGAATAATAGACTTCTCTAAACTTCTTTCTGAGGAAAGAGGACCTCCCTGTCCAGATTCTTTTCTACAGGCAATAAAGGCACCCAAAAGACCCATAACTAACCCAGGAATGTTGTGGAAAAATCCGGACACGCCCACCACAAGATTGACAACAAGAAAGGGCAACTCGTGGTAGGCATTTGGAATGCTTTGCCCTGCCCTGCATAGTAATCACTGTTTTTCATTTTTTCTACACCCCATCCGTTTAGGACTTAGAAGTTTGGGGCATAAGTTCTGGGTCATACTGAAGACAAAATCTGGACTCAGAATTAAAGCATCTTTCTCTGCATGAAGAAAAAAAATGGCTCACTGTCTTTCACACTGATGCTTCGATCAGCTGTACAAGAACTACACCAATTATGCATGTGTCCATGCTGCAGCAGTGCACTCTGGGGTAGCCTCTGCCGTGCAGGGGCACACGGTGCATGTAAACAGACCTACATGCATGTTTGAAATGTAGCCAGACACTCCCTCCCTGCAGATGCAGGCCTGACCCCCTCCCATATCACAAGACACAAGGGGTGTCTCCCCCCAAAGTGAGGATGAGTAAAACACCACCTTGGAAAAGCCACCTGCGGATAACTGAGTTGGCCTTTCTGCCAGCGTGCAGACAGCTTAAACTTGTTTGCTCAATATTTTAAAAACTGCCGCGTGGTTATTTCATATGCATATCCCCACAGTCTTGCAAAATCCCCAAAGATAGAAACCACCAGCTTTCCGCTTCTTTTGCACTCCGGGCCCCACCAGCCACTGCCGCGCATGCAGCAGGCACAGCAAAAACCCATGGGTTCTACCTTCCTCTTCTCTTCTACTCCCCCAGCTGTGGAGGGGTGGGGGTTCTCCTTTACAGCCCAACCTACATGGTTTAGAGCAGGAGGACACAACACTACCCTGTCCCCTGTTACTCACAGTAAGTCTCAGGGGGCCTCTGGAACGCCTGGGAATACTCCGTTTTAGAGTTTTACCTCAGTGGTTCTCCACCCAGAACAATGTTTGTCCTGCAGGAGACAGGTTTGGTGGTCATGACTGGTGAGATAGGGACCACTGGTATCTAACAGACACAGGCCAGGGATGCTGCTACATGTCATCTAACACACAGGTCAGCCTCCCCACAACAAAGGATTACCGGGTCCAAAATGTCAGTAGTTTGGAGGATGAGAAAACCCTGTCTTAGGTGACATACAGGGAAGTGCTCATAGCACTCGGTTCGCTTTTCCTGAGTTGGCTGAGGCCATGGCAAGAATTATAACAATGCTGCACCGTCTGCATGATTTGTAAGGCTGAACAAAACACCCAAAGTCATGGCCAGAGTCTTAAAGATGATGCTCCCCTGAACCACCAGCACCCCTTTGTCTCTCCTCAGGAGCAGGGCCTGCCTCCCACGATGACCCACCCATCCACAATGACAACTGGCAGGCTGGCATCCATGCACACTCAAATCGTTTGGCAGCACAGTAGGCCTGGCATGCCCGGCTCTTTCTTCAGTCTTGGCCGGAGTGAGCAGTGAGGGTAGACAAGTTCCCAACCGGCTGCACATGAGTCTCTCGCCCTTCAGGAGGCTGTCATCTCTTACCCAAATGGACACTCCGAGCATCCAGCCCTGCCCCTGCAGTATCGTCCCCCCACCCCCCAGGCCCATGCAAGAACTAGCCTGGGAGCGGGCGGGGAGGCCAGAGCAAGGCACGAGGTTAGGCAGTTAAGCCCAAACCTCTCACAAGACCCCAATGTTTCGAGAATCAGGAGGAAGGGCCCCTCTTCCCAAAGTTGCCCAAAACCCCCACCTGTGAAACCCAACAGTTGGCTGAGGTTAAGAGAATCCAAGTTCTGACACAAACCGGCAGTCAGAGCTGCAGAAACAGTGCAAAGAGGTCTGGGAATGAAGCGAAATATTATCGTGAGAAAGCGAGGCAGGAAGCTGTCTTGGCGACTAAGAGACGCGGCGTCTGACAGCCGGTCGCAGAGGTAGCTCGGCGCCTTCCAAGAACTCAAGGCTCTGGCCGGGACCCTCGTCGGCTCCCGGCGCCAGGCCCGGAGGGTTGAGGAGGTCACGGGGGTAAGCGACATCTGCAGGCCCCCCACCCCACATCCTGAGATGACGGCCAGTTAAAGTCGCGAAGGGGAAGCCGCGCTGTCATTTGAAGGCGCAGGAACGGCCCAGGTGGGTCACAGCTCAGCTCTGCCCGCAGGCAGACGGGTGCGTGAGCATGCGGTGGGCGGCAGCCTTACCCCGGGGCAGGAAGCTGGGCCTCGGTCACCTTCGCGCCGCCTCCGCGATTGCCCCACAGCCAGCGACTGACACGCGCTCGGGATCTGTTTACCAACTCGCCCGCGCCCGGAGACCTAGCGCCGGGTGCCCCGGCTGCCCCGCCCCGCGGGCTGCTCCCATTGGCTGTGCCACCATCGCTGGGCGAACGCCGCGCGCAGCGGAGGAGCGTGCTCGATCCGTGCTCTCCCCGCGGCCAATCGGAACCGAGGGCGGAGAGAGAGCAGCCAATGGGAGGCTTTTCCAGCGCGCAGGGCCTTTCCCTTCTTCCCTCCTCTGCCCTTTCCCCTAGTTAAGATAGCTCTGGCTTAAGGCCCGGCGGTGGGCTCGGTGGGCACGCACGCTTGAGGCCCAAGAACTGGCCCTTTCTCGGCCCTATCTTGGCGGCGAAGCCACGGATGGGGTTGCAATGGCCAGTGTTTTGCCATCACCTCCTTGCGGTGCTCGCCCGGCCTCAGAGCAGGCCTGCAAGGGAGGCGGTGGAAGGAAAGGACGGAATTGCGGTGGGCGGGCGAAGCTGGTACGGTGCCCGCCAGGAGGTGTCACCAGGGCCCCTCCCAGTTTCACCACAGGGCGCTGGCTGAAGGGGAAAGCGCTTAATCGTTCTGGCCCCACCTACTTGTCCTTTTCCCCCTGGCTAACCGTGTTGGCTTTGTGCGGGCGCCATCCCCAAAACCGGAAACCTGTGATCCCGAGGCGTGCCGCGGGTGCCTTCAAATCGGGGTTCCGGGGAGGTGGTTCACAAAGCGTGCAGGTCCCGGCTGGGCTCAGACCACCCGAGTCGTTTGTCCATGCCCGCTAAGTCTCTTCGCTGAGACAGGCCGGCACCTGGAAAGAGTGGAACCGCGCACGGACCACCCAGTCCCGCGCGGGCTCCTTGAGGTCATCCCTGAAGGGGAGAAGCCCACTGAGACGCAGAACCACCTTGAAGGAACTGCCTCCCTCCACCAGTTTTTGTCCCAAATCATTGCTCTCTTTAACCAGAGAATTCGGACCCAAGCCAAGGTGTGCCTGATAATTTCCCCTCTGGTGATTCCCAAAGGCTGGTCTGCAGCTCAATCCAAGGTTGTTATTGGAGCGTGCGGGGAGGGGGGGGCGGGGACCGCGAACAATTTGGTGAGTTTTTCATAAAGCCGTTCAAGCCAAAAGATTGTCCTTGCTCCTGAGACAATTTTTTGGAATTAACAGTTAACTTTTTGGAAACTCACTTATTTTAATATTCGAGAAATTAAAAGCTGTTTTAGGTTGATGCCTGCAGTGGGGGGAGGTGGGAGTTCATTATACAGGCATACCTCCCAGAGGTTGTGGTTGGCTTCCAGACCACTGAAATGAAACAAATGTCAAAGTAAAGCGAGCCGTGAATTTTTTCGTTTCTTAGTGCATGTAAAAGTTATGCTTATACTATACTGTAGTCTGTGTGCAATAGCATTTTGTCTAAAAATACAATGTACATGCCTTAATTAAACAGTACTTTATTTCTAAAAATGCCAACCATCAGCAGAGATCAAAGCAATTCAGTCACATCTTCAGGTTCCTCCACTTCTAGTTCTAGTTCTCTCGCCGTTTCCCCCACATCCGCAGGTACCTCCTCCACTGGAGTCCTGAATCCGTCTGAGTCCTTCATATGTGTTGGAACCAACTGCCAAATTCCTGTTAACATTGGTATGTTGACCTCTTGCCATGAATCATGAATGTTTTTTTAAAGGCTTATAATTTTAAAAAATATTTTTATTTATTTATTTATTTTTAGAGAAAGGGGGAAGGGAAGGAGAAAGAGAGAAACATCAATGGGTGGTTGCCTCTGGCGCACACCATACCGGGGACCTGGCCTGCAACCCAGACATGTGCTGTTGATACAGGGTGCAGCCAAGAGGGGGGACCCAAATAGGGATTTGGAATGGGGTCCAGAACTCAAGGTGTCCAGGAAATATTAGAAAGATATATAGGATGTCCTCACCCCTTCCCCCAACAGGTGTGAGTTGGGGGAAGGGACACGCGGAGCAGGAACATGCAGTGCTGTTTTGTACAGCATCAGCTTTGCAGCTAACCTCTGGTATGGTCATTTAACATATCTATAGCCTTTAACTGGTTGCATAGATATGTTAAAAAGCTGGGGCCATGCTTTGAGCCAGGGGGATGGAAGTGACTTCCACCCAAGATGTAACTGGGGGGCAGCTCCCCCCAGTTACAGCACCTGCCTAAAAGCTTGGAGAAGATTGGCTCCACACCATGGGTCCATACCTGCCCAGACCCCCTATGGCAGCCCAGTAAAGCTGGAAGGATATGGAAGTGCTGGCAGGTGTAACTGATTGTAGGAGGAGTTGGAAACTTGGCACGGGGATTTAAACCCAGATGCTGCAGCCATGCAAGGAGAGAACCACACAGTTTTGCCAGAGTGGGGACCCCCACAGCTTCGATGGGGAAAACCATACAGCTTTGGCAAGAGTGAGGACCCCACAGCTTTGGGGTATACTCCTTGGCCATGTGGCTTAAGGAGCAGGACAAACTTTGCCTGGAAGAAAAGGGGTGAAAGGACTCTTGCTGGTGGGCCATGAGAAGGTGCCACATGACTCTGGATTAACTGGAGATCCTGACGATGCCACAGCTGATGGTGCCGGGAGCCTGAATCACAGACTTCTACTTTTCCTGAGATAAGGTACCCCAGATTAGGGCAGAGGGAGAAGGAAGCACTATGTGCGTCTGTGGGTATCCTAAAGGACTTTGATATTTTAATGAAGACATTAGGTCACTACTTTAAGTCTGTATAGCTTTAAATAAACATTTCCTTTCCTTTTCACAAATCTCTGGCATTGAGAGAGGTCTTTCCTCTGACAGCGGACAAGCAAATCTAGTGGGGGGTCCTTTACGTAATAGTGTATCACACCCCCCTGGTCCTGTTCTGGAACAGTTCTTGGTGACCCTGGGTGGGCTAATAATTGTCCGGGGCAGACCGACCCCCTCAGGTGCGAGAGAGTGAGGCTTCGGAGTTTTCCCAGTCTCTGAGAATTTCTCAGCACTCCTCCTGAGGGCATCGGCCACCTAATCACGCCCAGAAAGGTGAAAAGGAAAGGAAATGGGGAACAGAGCAGAGAAATGAAATGGTTTGGCTGAAAACTTGTTTCTGAACACCGTTTTGCAATAATGGAGCTGTGGATAATGGTTGGTTAGCGTGCTGCTCCCAGGTGGCCCCTGTCTGCTCACGTACCATTTCGGTGAGCCCAGGTGGCACTAAGGGAACCTGTCCTCAGGTGTGGGGAGGAAGCAAACCCCTAGGCTCTGTAGGCCGAGCCTGCATGTATGCTGGGGATCGGACAGCAAACCATGTGGGTGCACCACCATTTTGGGTAAAATGGAGGATAAGCAACATGAATGCCCCACCGCGGAGGGTGGGTTGTGCATGGGTGTCGCCATCTTGGATGACCCGGTGTGCATGGGCGCTGCCATCTTGGACGACTCAGTGTTCATGGGCGCTGCCATCTTGGAACTGGGCAAGGTGGTGGCTAAGGGTTCTCTTCAGATTACGTGCTGTGTGTGGGCACTGCACCAGTCTGGTTCTCTGTGCAACTGATTCTGATGGGGATGGCTCTGGTTCTGAAGGTCATGAACTGAGGTCCAAGGGTGACCATCTGATTTATAGGGTGTTTGCAAGGTCTGAGCTTCAGAAAGCTGTAGGATGTCCCTGCGAATCTAGGGACTTTTAGTGGAAGGTACCTGTAGTGCTGGGGACCTTTGGCTGCCAGATACTGAGTTTTAGTACTGAGTTTAAGTATAGTCCTTCCCGGTGTGGGAAATGAACAGGGATTAAAAGTGAATGATGGTTAAATCTGGAATGGGTAAAAAAAAAATATGTATAAAGGAAACCTCAACTACTTGTTTTCTGGTTTTGTGAGAAAGGAGCAGGTTTCTCCCATTGGTTCTGTTTCTGATCAGAAACCTTCTGTATTTGAAGACCTGTTTAAGGTAACCTGTAAGACCTAATTAAGATCACCTGTAACTGATTGGGGAGCATGCCTTTGCTGCTCGGGACCCAGGAAGGGTCATTTGGGGCTGATGAGTATCTAAAGACCTAGTTAAGATCACCTGAAGACCTGGTTAAGGTCGCCTGTAACTGGTTGGGAAGAATGCCTTTGCCACTCAGAAACCAGGGTCACTCAGGGCTGATGAGTGCTTCAGTCTGAGGCAGAGGAGCAGGTCTCGGCCAAGAGACCGGGCCTGAAAGAGCGTATCTCTGCGAAGGCTCCAGTGGACGCACTGGTGCAAGAGAATGCCTCTACCTGTGTACTATTCTATTTTGTTCTGTTTCTGTTCTGAAAAGGAAACTGAGGGTTCCAGGGAAGGTTGAAACTTCACACTCTGTAGAAAAGTGAACAAGGAAAAGTGTAAGATATGTAAATGAAGAAGGTGTATGAAAGAATACAGAGGGTTTGTAAATGTTGCAGAAGGTCTGTGGAAAACTGTAAAGATAAATGAGAAAGTGTATTGAACCAGTGACCCTTTGGTTCTCAGTCCAGCGCTTAATCCACTGAGCTGCACCAGCCAGGGCATGAATGTTCTTAATGGCATCTAGAATGGTGAATCCTTTCCAGAAGGTTTTCAGTTTGTTTGACACAGGGTTGCCCCAAACCTCCAGTTTTTTAGAACAACAAAGTATCTGCAAAGCCCATGAAACAACTATGCCTGTACTGCTTTAAGTATGTGGGTTTCCCGTGACGCCTCCACAAACCACTGCATGGGAAGTTCTGGACTAGGCAATCACTGGAGGCCCCTTCCCCTGAAAGATTTTCTTTTATTTTTCTTTTTTAAATATTTATTATTTTTAGATCGAGGGGAAAGGGAGGGAGAAAGAGGAGAGAAACATTCATGTGTGGTTGCCTCTCATGCGCCCCCTACTGGGGACCTGGCCTGCAACCCAGGCATGTGTCCCGACTGGGAATTGAACCTATCACCCTTTGGTTTACAGGCCAGTGCTCAACCAATGAGCCACACCAGCCAGGGCTAAAGATTATCTTATTTTTAAAAACTTTTGAAGATTTTTAAGTGATTTTCATCTTTCTTTAGGTAATATTGATAAGTTCACATGATTTTTTAAACAAGGTTTTTGAAAAGTCTAAGAAGTTATTTTACAAAGATTTGCAGTGAAGAGTCTGTCCCTACTTCACCTCTCTCCTGCCCACTTCCCAGACCCAGTGCCCCACACCCTCCCACACAAATGTGACCACTGTTAGTAATTTTATCACCTCCTTTCAAAGTTTCTTTGTACATATATAGGCAAATACAAACACTCGTATTTTATAGAAATGGTTATCCCGTACACTTTGTTCTGTTTTTTTTTTTTATGTAACAACATAGCTTGGAGCTCCTTTCCAAATTTGCACATAGAGAGTCCTCGTTCTTTTTTTCAGTATTACATCATGTGGACAAACCATCATTTATTTAACCAGTCTTCTACTGATGGTCACAAGGACTCATTCAATTCTTTTGCTATTTCAAACAGTGCCACGGTGAATAATCCTGTTTTCTTTCAGAACGTGATTAATTTGGGGCCTGTGCGAGGCTGGGTTGGTGCCCAGAGAGAACAGTGTAGTGCAAAGCCCACACGTGTCCTCGCCATGCTCAGAGGGCTGACGCGCATGACTCACCGGCTCCAAGATCTGTCACACGCCCCAGACTCCCAGTGGGGAGACCGGGTCATTTCTAGAGCACCAGGGGTGCACCATCGAAGGCCACAATTTGAGGAGGTCGCCAGAATCAGGAAAACCCAGCCCATTTCTGCTAAGACAGTGACTTCAAGGAATTCCCTAGCCTGTTCAACTAAGACAAGAAAGACTAATCACTGTAATTAGCTAACGGCACAATTACAAGTGATTAAGCACATTATAGAAGAGGCTCAGCTCCTACCACTGGAAACATCCCTGCTCGGCCCACTAACAGTGGGTTTCTCTGCTCTCAGTAGCATGTGCGTGCAGCCTGGGTCCACCTTCTCGGCGGGGTGGTGGTGTCACTTTCACGTTAATTTCCTGTCAACATGCTGCAGCACATAGAAATCAGCCAGGTGCTCCAAATCGTTGGCTTGGTTTTTTCATTTTTCAATTGAGATATAATTTATATGCAGTAAAATGCATAGATCTTAAGCATATAGTCCAGTTCATAAGTTCTTAAAAGTAAATAGTTCATGTAACCAACCCATTAAAATATAGAACAATTTTTTCCCTCCAAAAAGTTCTTCATGCCCCTCTTTCCAATCACCTCCCCCCACACCTTGCCTCAGGCAACTATTCTGATTCTAAATTGATTTTATCAAGGAAAAATACCTGATTACAGGACACAGGTCGTGATGCTGCACTCTCTAAGTTGAAAATTAGCATATAATTCATGCTCTCATCCTAAAATTATCAGGTGTGTGGGGGAAGTCATCCCAGTTACTGAATATGTATTCTACTTTGTTCTCCTACAGATACTTACTGTATACTTTTTTAAAACTTTATTCACTTAAGTTTACAAGTAGTCACCACTTTTGGGGACCCAGGTCTAGAAACAAAAGCGAGAAACGCACTGGGAGCTGAGAACCCGGACCTAAGCCTGTCTGCGCATCCGTCTAGGGCATCACTCCCTCCCGAGGCATCCAGAAACAGGGGTCGGGGAACGAAGCTGGGAAGGGGGCTTGAGAAAGCACAGGAGCTGCAAGGAGAATTTTACATAGTAAGGATGGACCAAAGGCACACTCAGGACTGCATGTTGCCAGTGCCCAAGGAAGTTCAAAGTCAGTGTGAACTTCTGGTACGAGTACAGGAGGGCCCGGCTCCCTCGGGGGAAACGAGCAATTTCCGGACGCGGTTGAGAGGCACGTCTGGACGGGTGCGTGGGGAATGTGGCGGTGCAGTGAGCGCCGTGGGTTCGCACGCATGCGCATAGGCCTGCAGGGCACACACACAGGACCCGAATCTAGGGAGGGCGGGCAGAACACACACATCTTCGGTTTCTGGGGTGGCTGTAACATGTATTTTACAAAATGACACGCTTGAAAGCTTTTGATAACAATCACCAAGACCTGAGACCGGTGTCTTTTGATAATTTCTCATGGATTTCTGTATTAAAAATAATTTTGCAATTTTAACCCGAATTCTTTAAGAATATCTCACTCTAGCAACTGTAATAATCGTAATATTTTTCCTTTTAAGAAATTAATATAAGACTAGCCTTAGGTGGATAAAGTTGGTTGTACACCTCAAATTTATATTATTAATCAATTTTATCCCAATAAATTTGATTAAAAAAATAAAGGGGTCACACAGTTTGTGACCCCTGTAATAGTATTTAAAGTAATAAAGTCAACTTTTACCTTAATGTAAACTTTGCTTTTTCAACATGTCCCTTAGAAGGTGAAATGGGGTTCTAATAAGTAGAAGGTGACATTGACTTTTTCTTGACCAGTTCTATGGCTCCGCCCTCTTCCCAACTTTGTTTCCGGATTTTCCAACCCGCTTGTTGCTCACCAGCTTTCTTGGCCAGCACGCCTGAGTCTCTTCTCCAGGGACCCAGCTCCGTGGGAGCTGGGACCACATCTTGTGCCTGTGCCTCTTTCATAATCCACGCCCTGCCCATGCCGTGGGGAGTCCCAGAACTTCTCAAGAGCTGGTGCGCAGCACGTGGACGCTTCTACGGCAGCTGCTCGGCCCCAGCCCCCCCCCCCACCCCCACCCGCACTGAGCCGGGACGTGGCCTCCGAGTCCTGCCAGTCCAAGGACGCTGAGCCTGGCTCTGCGTCAGGCCCCAGGTCTATTTACGACTTTTTATCTCAGGGTTTGCGCCCTGACACTTCGCACTCAGGAACCCTCCCCCCCCCCGCACCGATCCCCACACACACGTCCTTATCTGGAAAGAGAACAGTGGATCAAATAAACTTTTTTTTTCTTTTTTATGGCCCCCACGTCTCCTCTCCTTTGGTTGATTCTCCGTGGTTTGGGTCGTCCATCCTTAGATGAGAAAAAGAAAACCTGACATCCAGATACAGTATCTGTATGATCACGGGTGAGCTTATTGCTTCTCACATGTTTCCCCTTAGTAGGGAAAATCTGTCTCCCCTGGGGACAGGAACCTCTTCCTTATTCCCGCCACACAGGCCCCTGAGCTCAGCTCATGGGCAGAAGTAGTCATTGATCAATCCCAAGGCCCGGGGGCAGGAGGGGGAGCCGGAGCCCGCGGTGCCAGAAACGGGTGAGAAGCCGCTCTGCCTCTAGCTCAGCAACATATCTGCTCCCGGGAAAGGGCGAGAAAAAGGGACTCGGAGCCAGAGACGCGGAAGCCGGCGGAGCTGCACCAGTACACCAGATCCTGTGGGCACGTTGCGTGACCCCTCCGGGCCTCTGTGCTCTCAGGTGCCAAACACCTGACCTACCTACTTAATTCTCAATTTAATTTTATGACTCTTGCTATCATTATTTTTAGCAATGGCTTTATTTATTGTCTAGTGCAGATGTCAGCTGAAGCTTCCCTAATAAGACTGGTTCCAAACACCCATCACACATCCTGTGAAGTCTGATGTCCCCCCCAAATGTCAGCCCGTTCCCGGGAGGCCAGGGCGGAAGGCTTCCATTCCCACAGTCACCTCCGGCCTGGAGCCCTTGCGACGGCTGAGTCCTGTCCGTCGGTGGCCTGCCTCGTCATGTGTGTGCTGTCCCGGTCCGGAGCTGGGCCACCTCTTTCGGGGGAGTGGAGGGGACCCACACCACAACCTTAACTGAAATGTCGGATGCCTGTGTTCTCAAAAGTTTTCAGCCGTCCCATCCTATGAGGGCTTTTATCGGCGGATTCCCCACATGGAATAAGTAGCCTGGCTTGTTTTTCTCCTCGCCTCCCCTTCCCAGCTCTTCTCCTTAACCCTTCCCTTTGGGATCGTCTCTGGGATTCCAAACTCCTCTCACTCTATTCTGCAGTCGTTGATCAGCTCAGCCAGCTCAGTCCATCAAGGTGCAGGGTCAGGATTTTCCACTCAGCAAGGTCTCTCACCTTCCTCGTGAATCAGGCAGTTGTACCTGCAATTCCCTTTCTCCTTCTGTTAAGATTGTGATACAGTCTTTGCTAAATCCTTGCCAAATGACGTTTCCATGTCTGAGGAGGCAGAAAAAATGAAAAGAAGCCCCATTTTGGGTCTCGTCCCGCACAACCAGGGGAATCTGGTTTCCGGTCACAGGGAGAGAAAACTGTCACTGGGAGACGGGGACAGCTGGAGGGGTCTGCTAGATGGCCAAGTGTGTGCCGAGACTTGGGAAGGGGAATCTCAAGCTATCTGGAGGAAAGTTAGGTGTGATTGATCTTGTGATTCAAGAATAAAGAAAGGAGTGGCAGCTGGAGCAGGACCAAATAGAGTGATAAATTCTGAACAGTCCCAAAGAGGGAAGAGAGAAAAGTCAGTCCATGATCCTCTGCAACCGTAGGTGTGTGCACTGTGGGAACGGCAGCAGGGTGCTCCTCTCCAGGAGGGCTGGCAGAAGCATCTTCCCCACGTGACCTCCACGCTGACCTCCTGCCCACGCTCCCGGGCTGGAGTTCGAGCACACCGCCACACCCACCTGCAGGGGAACCTGGGAAATGCGGTCTCCGTGTGCTCAGAAGGCAGGGTGGAGCGTGCATTTAGCCCCGTGGCCTCACACTCCTTCAATTCTCCTTATTAAGGAGAATAATGGGGTCGGAGAGCTGAGGAACAGTGTCAGGAAGAGGACTGCAGCTCCCTGTCAGAAGGAGGTGGTGATGCAGCACCTTGCTGTCCCGGAAGGGCTGTCCTCTGACAGGGAGAGCTACACCTAAGGGTGCGGAGGGTGCTCAGGACAGTTAACTTCATCTTTGAGGAACTTCCCTGGACAGCAGTGCTGCCAGAAGAGGCTGACAGTGTCCTGATTTCCAGAACTTACCATGGCCCTGTCCCCTGTTCCGGTGCATCTAGGTTAACACACCTTTGAAATAGGCATAATCACCCTGAAAAGAACACGTCATCTTATTAACTATCCTGTAATTCAATCTCCGCCTTGCTTTCTCCCACTTTCATGTAATCTTCCTTAAACTCCCTCCTTAATTCCAAGTGCACTAAAGAAGCTGCAGAGTTGTCATTCTCCAGAGCACTTGAGATCTTGCTTCCCAGCAAACATCGTCAAATAAACTTACGAAGAGAGTCTGGACGTCTCTCACGTCAGTAAGCACAGTACAAAGTACAGGGTACACTTTCCTCGCAGACAGTGGACGCAGGAACAAACACTTCTCAATTAAAGCTGAGATTCTGGAAAACGGGCTTCCCGGCCCAGCTCTGCACGACATCGGGGTGATGTGCATTCACAGAACACAGCAACCGCCGCCACATGGTCGGCCTCTGGACTGGATCGCAACCCCAGCCCTCATCTGGTTCCTCGGCTCATTGCGGGGGAACACTCTGGGCCCGAGCTTCTCTCCGGGAGAACCTGGGTTTGTCATCTTTGCTTCTCCAGCACCACTGGCCAGAGACCCGACAGGAACCCGATGTCCCAGGTTGAACTGGGAAAAACCCTGGGCTCCAGGTTCCATGGTGGCTCCTGGAGGCATCTGCTGCCCCCTGGTGGCCATAGAGCTAACAGAAGGAGAACGTCAAGGCAAATGGAGTCCTTGGAGAGAGGCCAACGTGGCTGAAGGACTTTGAACTGAAAGCCACCAGGTGACAGCAGCAGCCTTCCTGGGGGACAGCAGTCCTCCACATGTTTGGTCTCAGGTCCCCTCTACACTCATAGGCTTTTTGTCAGGTGGGTTAATTACATCCTTCTTAGAAATGACAACTGAGAAAGTTTTTAAAATATTGATGTACTGATTCCTTTAAAAATAATAAACATCTCATGTTAACACATACATATATTTATGAAAATACCTACATTTTGCAAACCAAAAAAATGGCTTTAATAAAAGGGTGGTATTTGTGTACATTATTGTAATTCTTTTTAATAGTCTAATAGAAGACAGCTGGATTCTCATATCTTCTGCATTCAGCCCCTTGTGAAACTGTGTCATGCAGCTTCTGGAAAATTCCAGTGTACTCATGAGAGAAGGAAAATTAAAAAGGCAAAGAGCCCTGGCCGGGTAGTTCAGTTGGTTAGAGCGTCGTCCCGATACACCAAGGTTGCAGGCTTGATCCCCGGTCAGGGCACATACAGGAATCAACCAGTGAGTGTATACATAAGTGGGACAGCAAATCAGAGTTTCTTTCTCTCTCTCCTCTCCCTTTTATTTCTCTCTCTCTCTCTCCAAACTCAATATAAATAAATAAAGCAAAGAATATCTTAGTGTTACTATGAACTAGTTTTGATGTTG
This sequence comes from Phyllostomus hastatus, assembly GCF_019186645.2. Classification (NCBI taxonomy): domain Eukaryota; kingdom Metazoa; phylum Chordata; class Mammalia; order Chiroptera; family Phyllostomidae; genus Phyllostomus; species Phyllostomus hastatus. The sequence goes on from NW_025333607.1 coordinate 11,905,381, forward strand.
TGGGCTCCCAGGGCCCCCCTCTAAAAACTAACCCCGACTCAGGGTCCTCCTCCATCTGCTCCAGAGAGCAGGGCAGAGGGAGCAGCGAGGGGGGTTGCCTGGCGAGGGAAGAACTGCTGAGTCCCGCCCTCCCTTTCACCCCAAGTCCTGGGCATTCAGGCCGAGCGGCACCCCCGGTGGCCTTTGCTCCAAGAGGAGACTTCCGCAAAAACAGATGGGAAAGCCTTCAAATTTTTTCCTTTTGCGTTTGAAACGGTTAGACTGATGTGAGACAGAAAAATTAAGACTATTGGCTGAGTCAGTGTTTTCCTACCAGGGACAAGGTTTTTAAATTCCCTCCAGGCTGAGGAAGAGAGCAGAGTCCAAGGAGGGGGCCAGCAGAATGAGGCTGTGGTGTGGAATATGCACAATGCATGTAACTGACTACAGAATAGCACCGCTCCAGAATAGGCATCGTAAGGGGCCCAGATATCCACAAATAAAAGGCAAATAAAAAGCGGGCAAAGGCCCTGGCTGGCATAGCTCAGTGGATTGAGTGCAGGCTGCGAACCAAAGCATCGCAGGTTCGATTCCCAGTCAGGGCACATGCCTGGGTTGCAGGCCATGTCCCCAGTGGGGGCCATGTGAGAGGCAACCACACATTGATGTTTCTCTTTCTTTCTCCCTCCCTTCCCCTCTCTAAAAAATAAATAAATAAAATCTTTTTTAAAAAGTGGGCAAAGGATATGAACAAATAACCAACAAGGAAATCTGTGCAGCCGAAATGTACAAAAAGATGCTTAACCTCATTGCAAACTAAAACCTAAAGGAGGTAACATCCATCCAATCAGCAGAAGTGGAACATCTGATGATACCGAGTGTTGGCAGAGTTAGATAGAGCACAGGGGGGCCCTCAGGCTGCTGCTGGGAGGAAGAAGGGACCCAAGTGCTTGGGGAGCCAGTGGGAGGGTCCAGTCAATGAGGGGACTGCTGATATCCAAGTTCACAACAGGATGTGATGGGGGGACAATGCAAGAGTTAAACATTTTTATTTTAGCTTTAGTTAGAGTTAATAGGCTTAGTGATTCGTGCAGTTAGAACTCCGTAGTTCCAGGAACTGGAATGCAGGACCAAGGGGACCTGCCCTGACTCCGGGAAGCCCACAAACAATTCACCCTCTGTGCCAGGGATCAGGAGGGTATCTAAGGATCAGGATGGAAATGCGGTCTCCGTGTGCTCAGAAGGCAGGGTGGAGCGTGCATTTTGCCCCGTGGCCTCACACTCCTTCAATTCTCCTTATTAAGGAGGACAATGGGGTCGGAGAGCTGAGGAACAGTGTCACGAGAGGACTGCAGCTCCCCGTCAGAAGGAGGTAGTGATGCAGCGCCTTGCTGTCCCAGAAGGGCTGTCCTCTGACAGGGAGAGCTACACCTAAGGGTGCACAGGGTGCTCAGAACAGTTAACTTCATCTCTGAGGAACTCCCCTGGACAGCAGTGCTGCCAGAAGAGGCAGACAGTGCCCTGATCTCACCGTGCCCCAGGGCGGGAACGTCCAGTGAGCAGGCTGCGGATGCAAGGGTGCTGGGAAAAGCGCCGGACTGCGACTTTTATCTGATTGACCTTTCCCCCTGAATTGCAAACCTTTTTCTACCCTTTTCTTCTCCTTGTATAAAAGGTGGGCCTGAGATGAGGTGTCATGGCGGTTTTTAGGGTACATGACCCTTAGGTTGCCGGCACCTGAATAAAGTGCCCACGCAGATTCAATCTTTGTCTCTGCTTCTTGGTTCTGGCAGTGACAGCACGGATGCCAACTCTTCTGGTTTCCGATGCTCCAGGCAGTCCAGGTATAACACAGACATCCTGCAAAGCCCTGGGTGCTCCCTTCACAGCGTGACAGGATAAACTGGACTTTGGTACAGTAGAACGCTAAACAACAGTTAAAATAACCGACCCAGTGTCACATTCACATACTTGAACATCTTAAGAATGTAATATTAATTTTTTAAAATTGTCAAATATGTACAGTAAGACATCATTTCCTCCGAGTTTTAAAACCATGCCGACATGCAAAACGAATCTAAACGTGGACGGGAAGGACACAGGTTGACCTCGAGACCGTGCACAGGGTTAAATAGGGCTGGGGCGGGGTGCAAACAGGCCTGCTGTATTTGTAAAACCTAATCTGGAAAAAAATGTTGAGACTAGTCGGTTGGTTACGTGGTGGCATGCAAGTGTTTGCACACCAGTTATTTTCAGCATGTCTGAATTATCTCTCCCTTTTTTTTTCCAATCCTTTTTCCTGTCCTCCACTTGTGTGCTGGGCTCCCCTGCCTCCCAGCCACTCGGGGACCAAGCTTCCACCGGTGGAGTCTCTCCGAGGATCTTGGTTCTCTCTAATAAGAAAGGTGAAATGCCGGCTGGCTCTGACTCTCAGAATTCTAGCCTGTATTTCCCCCAGGGCCTTCAGGAGAATAGCTCCTGCTACAGACACGCTAATTGTTAGAAGAATTCTGCTTGATGCTTGAGCTTTGTCAAAGATTCATTCGCAGAAGCCTCAAGACAGAATCCGATCAGGAGGAGTCAACGAAGAGATTGGAGGTGTCCCCCTCGGATCCCCCTCGGCGCCTAGGTATCACCCACCCCTTGTCTCCTCCTCCTGTTCCTTGGCCTAGAAGATGCTTGAATTCTGGGCTCTCGTAAGGTGAGTTTGTGAAAATTATAACACCCCCCCCCCAATCTTTTGGAGCTGGCACCTTCTCAGTCAATAAAGCTTTTCTTCAAACCCCGACGTTTTGAATATTGATTTTTTTTTTGAGTCTGGTACAGGAACCTTGACCCAGTAACACAATGGCTTTTACCCTTTGGGTCGTCACGTTTACTTATTTTTTTCCCCAGTCTTAAAACATTTTACTCCATATCATGGCACCTTTCAGTTCTCCCTTCCTGATGGTCAGTCAGCTCAGGTAAGGGACTCCACCTCCTGCTTTACCTCGAGCGTGGCCTCCACCCCAGCACCCCGGTCAGGCCCTTGAACAGAACTCTTCCAGCCCAACACACCCAAACACCTGTCAGATCTCACCCTTGGGAGCCCCACTCCGATAAACGCTGCCACGTCGAAGGAGCTGCTCCCAGTTTCTTCCCTTTTAACCTCTTGGGAGTTTTCACCACCCGGGACCAGCCCTCACCTTCTTAAAACTCCCCCTGCCCTGAGCTGTCGCCGCTGGGATGCGGCCACGCTGGGTGTCTGGCTGAGAGTGGGTCGCAGCCAGTTTCAGCCGCCGGACTTCCCCCCCAGCGCTCCGAAACGCCGCCACTAGGCCAACCCGCCTCTCCTGCCGCCTCTGCTCTTCTACACGCAGCCCAGGGGGGAGGAGTCTCCTGTCACACATCGGAACACATGATTCTCTCGTCCCCCTCGTGATACACAGGCAGCTCCGCGGCCCGCGCGCTGTTTCTGGGACGAGGAGGCAGCCACCGCGTGAAGTGCGCACGCAGCATCTGGATGTCTTCAGCAGGCTGACAGCCGGCTCCCGGGGGCCCGGGGGCCTGCTCTGGGCTGCGGCAAGCAGCTCAAGTTCATCCCCAGGGGTGCTCCTTGCGATGCAGGGATGCTGCAGAGAAAAGGAAAAACCGACCTGGCCACGCCCCACCCCAGCGCCCAGGGAAGCGGCCACGGATGGAGGAGGGCGGGTTTCTGAACACAGGCTGTTACCTGCCCCCACCCCCCGCCACTTGCCGGTGAGCCGAGGGCACTGGCTCCACGTTCTGGCCACCGCCTCGCAGGGCTCCCGGCAACGTGCGCAGCTGGAGCCAGCACGAGGCATGTGCTTAGCACGCGCGCGCGGCTGCCGCTCGCCAAGCTACCAGCTACCAGGCCTCGCGGATCTCTGCGCGCCGTTGCTTAGGGAACCTTCGGGTCGAAGAACCGACTGCAGGTGTGGAGGGGGCGGTGGAGCCGCGCTCCTGCGCAACTGGGCGAGCTGGTTTCTGTGCCCAGGACCCTTGTCCCCAGAGAGGCCGTGAGACGCAGCGCCGAGGCCCACCCTGACGGACAGTCAGACCGAATTCGCCACGCCACCAGGATTCGTCTCTTTATTAATACTAATATCGCGCCATTTCCCCGAGGAACTGCTGTAACAGGATCAGGGCTGGATTTCTAAAGGCAGTAAAATAACAATGACATCCTAGACAAAGCACCGGGGACAGTCCTTGCAGAGAAAACGCGCTTTCCTTCTCGGGCCAGAGCGCCCAGGCGTTCCGCGCTGCCCTGGGCGTGCAATTGCGGTCCCGGTGTCCGCGCGCCCCTTCCTTCATCTTGACCTTGGGAACGTCGGGCTCCAGGCGCGCCCAGGGGGCCTTCTCCGCGCTCCTCCCCCTGCGCCGCGTTCCCCTTCCTTCATTCGCCGGATCCTCCATTCGCCGGATCCTCCATTCGCCCGGATCGACTCCCCGCTTCCCGCCAGCGCGGCGACTGCTGCTCCCGGAGGGGCGAGCCGCGCCTGGCGGCGAAACAGCTAGAGCACCAAGAGGCTGGTTCTCCTTCACAAAGTGAACCCGGTACTTTTTTATTCTCATTGATTTTTTTTTTTTTTCCTAAGGAGAGAGAAGTCTTAAATGGCACTAGAGTGTAAAACTACACGGCTGCGTCCAGCTACAGTCGGCCGCCGCATCCGGCCGCAGAGCCACGCGCCCTCAGATGTAGAGCTGGCGGGAGGCCAGGGCGTCCATGAAGGGGCGCACCAGGTTGTCCGTGGAGAAGTAGAAGATGAGCCCGAACGTGATGGAGATGGGGAGGGCGGGCAGCGCTTTCTTGAACACGGCGAGCAGCAGGAGGGTCAGACACAGACCCTGCGGGACGGAGGGGGAGGGGGAGGGGGTGGTCACCGGTAGCGGGGGGAGGGGAGCAGCTAGTGCTGGCCCCATCCCTGGGCTCAGGGGCGTGTCAAGGACTTGTAGGACCACAGCCCCAGACACCCATGACCCTCGGTGGTCCTCTCAGCACCTCTGTGAGGAGTCCAGGGCAGAAGCTCTCACTCCCATCCTAACTCCCTGCCCACGCACGGGCGAACCAGAAAGCTGGCCTCTTGACCCTAGATGCTGCCGCCTCCACCAGACTAACTTCCCTGTCTGTCTACCGTGGTGACACGTATGACCTGACGGCAGCATGCCTACCCCCAGAGGGACATGTATGTACAGGAGATTTGGAGGGTCTCAGGAGCGGACACCAAGGGAACCAAAGATGCCGCGTGACTCCTCCCCTCGGAAGCAGGTGCAGGGGGTCCGATCCTGTCCCCACACCTGTAGACACAACAGTGGTCCAGGGTGGGGGCAGGGAACCAGAGTGCCCGCTCTCTCCCTGGAGAGAGCAGGGTTTCGGCTGAGGCCGGCCAAGGTGGAGGAGCCTGGGTCCACCACCTTCCTCGACAGACACGACGTCTCGGAAGAACCGAGCCTCGTCGGCCTTCATGAGCCACGTGCTGCCCGGGGTTCGCGGGGACAGAGCCCCGAGTGTGAGCCGCTCAGAGCCCTGCCACTGAGGGGCAGACACTGTAGTTCATGCCTCCCCCCTCATTGTGCGACTCGGGCTGCGTTACGTGACTATGGGGACCTCCAGATTTCACTGACGGGCTCAAAGTACTCGGCTCCCCCTCCTGAGCCCCAGGAGGCCCCGGGGATCAGAACCCCAAGGAGTCTGGGTGGTGCACAGAGGGAGCACACCCGGCCCTGGAGATGCAAGCCTGACTTCCAGCTGCAGCTCGTCCCTCCCCAGCGCGGGGCCCGCAGCCCACTGCCTCGTCCGAGAATCTCAGGGGTCGCGACTCGGGCACACCGAGCTGGCCGAGCCCTTGCTTGCCTTGCTGCTCACCCTTGCTGCCCCGGTGAGCACACCCAGTAACGTCACGGCCCCTCTTCTCGTCGACACCCAGCACGTCCTGTGCGCCTCAGTCTCCTGGAAAGCCCGCCCAGCCCCCATCTCTTCGGCCCCTCCCCGGAAACGCAGCATCTGAAAATCCCCCCAGGGCCACAGGCCCGCACGGAGACCCCAGGGCCCCCATGGCCCACTTACAATGAGGATGGCCACGAAGCAAGCCAGGGTGGTGTTCCAGTCCCCGCTGCCCGTGGCCGCCGCCTTGCCCACCAGCACGCTGTAGAAGATGAAGTCTCCGAGGCCGAGCTTCACACCCCCTGTGTGGGGAAGACAGGGGAATCCGTCATCGCAGAAGCCCCAGGGGAGTGGCAGGGGAGGCAGACAGCAGCCAAACAGCCAGGGGCCCAGGGACAGAGCCCAGGGGCGTGCTCAGGGGGCCAACCAGGGTAGCTCTGCCAACCAGCCTGCCCCCCTGTGCCTGGGGACAAGGAACGGCTGCCCTGGGAAAGGGGCAGCCAGAGGGACAAGGGGAGACCTGCGGGCTGAGTGGTCACTGCGCAGGCACACAGCGGGCACTCCGTGAATGCTGTTAAGTGACAGGCTCCGGTTTGCGTGCGCAAGTCCCCGTGGCCTGCCCCCCCCCCGACGCCACCCTTGCAGGTCTCTCCCTGGCTTCTGTGAGGCCATCTCTGACGACAGAGGAACATCTCCCTGACCCCCCCGCTCCAGACCTCAGGGAGCCCCACCTCCGCCCCCCGCCCCCAGGGCCACGCAGACTATCTGGACACGGGCACCTTACTTTCCTCCTCTTCCTCCAGCTCCTCCCCTGGGTAGCCAGGCAGGGGGTGCTCGAAGACTTCAGGGTATGAGGGCTCCCCAAAATTGTCGTAGGAGTCTTCTTCTGGGAGTCCAGTAACAGCAGGTGGCCCGCATCACCATGGGGGAGGAAGAGGACGAGGGAGAGAGACAGACGGCCAGTCAGCGGCCTCTCTGGGGCTCGGGGCGGCCCTGCCCTCGCCCACCAGCCCCGACACAAAGAGCAAGACTCTCCAGGGCACGGAAGAGAAGGGATGCTGCGGCAGAGGGCCGAAGTGCCCCCTCCCTGAACCCCCAAGGTGCCAGGGGGTTGGTTTTCCCTCCTGCCCGCCCAGACCCCGTGTCTCCCGGGGAGGCCAGACCAGACTGAGCTGGGCACACGAGAGGGGCTGCCCCCGGGGACGAGAAGCTCCCCTTCCCCAACACTCACCCATCTCTGGGTCGTAGGGGAGCTGAAGGGCTCCCTGGGAGGAGGGGTCCAGCTTGGCCATGCCCACTGGCCACACCATGGCAGCTGGAGAAGGAGACAGGGGTCAGGCCTCAGGTGGGGCGAACTGTGGCTGCCCCTGGGCCTGCGGGGCAGGTGGGCCCCTCGGTGTCCCCAGGAGCCTGCACGGGACCCTCAGTTCCGTGGTGCTCGGTGTGTCCCCCTGTTAGGAGGCCACTGGGTGGGTGGGGGGCGGTGTCCAGGCCCATGGGCCGGGTGTGGGCAGACAACTCTTTTCCTATCTGCGCTGCCTCTTCACAAAAACAAAGGTAATCATGTCAGTGAGTAGTTTGGTGAACTAATTGTGGTTTTGTTTCATTGTGGTTAAAAACAAACAAACATGTAACATAAAATGTATCATCTTAACCATTCTTAAGCCAGTTCAGTTTAATAGTGCTAAGTGTATTCACACTGTTGTGAAACAGGGCTCCAGACCTTTTTCATTTTGCAACACTGAAACTTTGTGTCCAGTGAATAAGCCCCACTGTCCCCTCTGCCCGTCTTACTTTCTGTCTCTGTGAATTTACCCTAGGTAGCTCCTGTAAGTGGAATCTACAGTGTTTATCTTTTTGTGGCTGGCCCAATTCACTCAGCATAATGTCCTCAAGGCTCATCCATGTAGCACATGCCAGGATTTCTTTCTTTTTTTAAGACTGAACAATATTCCATGCACGGTGTGCACATACACATTTTGTTGATCCATTCACCCACCGACAGACACGTGGGCTGCTTCCAGCTCTTCGCTGTTGTAACGAATGCTGCTACAAAGGTGGTTGTACAGAAAACACGTTCAAGACCCCACTTCAGTTCTCTCGGGTACCTGCCCAGAAGTGGGACTGCTGGGTTACGGGTCCTAACACGGTTTTCTCGCTCCGGCCCAGAGACCTCCCCCGACTTGCGTCCCAGCTCTCCAGCCGAACGCCCAGTGAGCATCTCACATTTGACATGCCCCAAATGCTCCCAACAGCTGCCAGTCCCATCCTCTGTGTTGTTGCTCCCAAAACACTGACATCATCCTTGACGCTCTCCCACCGTGTGCCAACCGTCAGCTCGTCGTGCCAGTGCCGCCTCCAAAACGCCCCCAGAAGGCAACCACGTCCTATTGCCTCCACGGCTGCCCCTGAGCCGAAGCCCAGCCCCTCTCTCCTGGGCTGTTTGTTACTCAGCCTCCAAACCTGGCTCCGGCTCCCACCCTTGACGCCCCCACACTTTGTTCCCCACTCAGCCACCTGCGCGAGCCCGTGGAAATGTCAGGCCAGCCCAGCCCAGCCCAGCCTTCCACGGCTGTCACATCTCACTCGGGAGTAAAGCCGCGTCCTCAGCACAGCCTGCAGGGCCTGCGCCGATCTGGGGCTGCCCCTCCCCCTGCCGACCCCGGGGCACGCCCTGGGCACACCAGGCCCACGCCCACCGCAGGGCCTTCGCACTTGTTGCGGTTCCTTCTGCCTGGAATTCTGTCCCCAGATTTTCCTACGGCAGGAAGATGACACAGGGCTTCCTGGACCACCTTATGCAGAACACCAGCCCCCACTACCCCGAAGTCCCTTACGCTGCGTTCTTTCTACGGAGCAGTTGCCTCCTGATTTATGCATTTGTCTGTGTAGTCACCGCCTTCCCTCCTAGAATGTGAGCGCCACCAGAGTGCACAGACGGTGAACGGGGGTCCGGGCACCGACTCCATCTTTCCACGCGCGGCCCCTTGGAGCATGCCCGGAATGTGCCTTCACACCCGAATCTGCACGTGTTGGAGAGTACCCGGAGCCGTATAGCTGTTCCACAGACTGCTCCTCCAGGGCACCCTGCAGACAGCTGAGCCCCGGAGATTCACGCTCTCTGCTCAGGCGCCACCAGCAACGGACAGGAGGGCGTGACCAGCACAGCGCTGGGAGCTCCGGGAGGCCCGGCCAGCGTGGGCCTCGCCTCCAGCGGCAACCCCAGTGCCCCGCACAGTGCCCGCCACAGAGCGGGGATCGGACACCTGACACACGTGTGTGGAGTGCACGCACAAACCCGAACCCCCCCACGCTGGCCGGAGCCCAGGGGCATTCCGCGTGCCTTCCCTTCAGAGACGTCCCTGCAACCAGCCACGCGGCTGCGAGGGAAGCCCAGTGAAAGGCAGGCGAGCCCCGCCCCCCCACACCCCTCCCTCGAAGAGCCCCTCTCTGAGGCGCCTCCAGCCGTGGAGGGCTGAGCGGGTGGCCACGGGCTCTGGGGACGCGGTCGGCACCCACCACATGCCTGCCACCGGAGGCTGGGCGGGCGAAGCTCCGGCGCCCTCTTGCTCTAACTTTCCAAGCCCCGTCCTGTGTGACAGCAGGGAGTGCGTGCTGCCGCCTCCTCCCTTCGCTCAGGGAAAGGACAGCCATCTCCTAGTCAATGCTGAGAGCCACGGCGGCCAGCAACCTGCCCCTGGCTCCCGCCTCGGTGCCTCTGACCCCACGTCGGAGGGGGTGCGGGGGCCACTCACACGAGTATATCAGGGCGGGGAATATGGGTTCGTTTCTCTCCTGCGCGGTCTCCACCAGCATCCTCAGCGGCCCTTTGGGGCACAGCACGGCCACGAGATCTGGGGAGAAGCAAGGTGAAACAGACACTTATTTCCGAACAACCCCCAAAGAGGGGAGCCGGCCCTCGTGACACCGGCGTGGACGGGGCCGCTGTGTCCCGGAGACCCGAGTGTGAGGCTCTCGGGGTGGGCCCTGCCGCCCCGTCGCCCAGCCCCCGGGTCTCCAGCCCCGTCTCTGGAGTCTGCCCTGGTGGGGGAGGCAGAGCGGGAGGATGAACTTGAGGCCCCACTACGCTGGGCACTCGCATGGCAGGAGCAGCAACAGCACTGGTGAGGGCAGCTGCCTTGACACTAATGAGAGAGCGGCCGGCTCTTTGGATGCTGCTTGCTCGTAGGCACCGTGCAGGTGTCTGTGCCCGAGACGGACAGCGTGCCGAGCACCGACGGTGGGCATGCTCGGCCGACATCTGCTGTCACTGACAACCACACCAGCGGGCACGAGGCTGCAGGACCACGCAGGCCGTACGAAAGCGAGCCTCTCCAGAGGAGGACCAGCCGGGCTCCGCGGGGAGGGGAGGGGACCTTTCCAGCACCTGCCGCACGTGAGCAGCAGCAGCAGCAGCAGCGAGGACTCGCCCCAGACGCCGACCCCCACTGCCCACCGCCAGCCCTCGCGCCGCCCGCGCCCGCTCACCGTACACAGAGATGGCGCCCAGGATGACCCACGCGGACCACTCCGGGAGGTACTTGATGAACACTAGGGCCATGAGCGCGCTGATGGCGATGAGGTAGGCCTGCTGCAGCACCAGGGGGCCCTTCCAGTGGATGCACACCATGCCCACCGCCCCGAAGTTCCAGACGGTCAGCAGCAGCGTGGGGTGGTCCATGGCCACGTTGTAGGTCTTGAGCACTTCCCTGTGGGAGCCCGGGGGGTGGGGGGACCCCACTCAGTGGGGAAGTGGGGCCCGCCGCAATTCAGCAGCCCCCGCTCCTCGACTGGTAAGTCCCAATGGGGTGTTTCTGGCTCCTGGTTCCATGGACCACTGTCCCTTCCCCATTGCCATGAGCCCTCAACGAGCCACTTGGAACCATTTCCTGAGCAAGGCGGGGAGTGAACTGGCGTCTCATTCCCGGGCTGGTTCACGTACACGTGCTCTGGCACAGCCCGGGGGAATCTGGGCCCCTGGAAAAAGTGTGTTCTCCTGTCCCTCCTGTCTCTTTGGGCCCCTGGGTTGGGTTGATACCCCAAACCAAGGGCAACAGAGACCACTTTTGCCATGCACCAGGGAGAACCCAGGCCAAGCCCCAAGCCCAGAATGTAAACTTTGAGGGGCCCTACCCTCCTCGGGGTCACAGAGCGCCTTCCCCACGCTGGCCCTGCTTATCCGCGTTAACTTAGGGAGCAGAGAGGGACATGTGGCCCGCCATGGAGCCCGCTCCCCCGAGTCCGAAGGCAGCCCGTGGGACGTGGGCCGGGCTCCTGGAGCAGAGACACCTGGGGGTGTGGGGCCCAAGGGGCGCCCTTCCCCGCCCAGGGCCCTCACAGTCACTCGTGCCGCCCGGGGAGGACCCCCCAAGGCCCCCGCCGCCCGCCAGCCGCCACTCACCCGAGGTAGATGTAGGTGAAGAGGAACAGCAGCATCAGCGAGGACACGATGAGCCAGCCGTGGATGAACTGGGCGGGGAGATGGGCAGAGTGACCACACCGCAGGCCCACGTGTCTCGGGCCTCAGGTGCTGGGCACCGAGGCCCACGCCTGGAAACCGTTCCGTGTCGGGGCCCTTGAGCCTGTGCTGGGGGGCACTAGCAGCCATTTCCCAGATCCGAGGGGGCAGGGGAGTTCAAGGTCTCTGAAGGTCACCCAGCAAGGGCATGAAGGAGACAGACCTCCTTTAAGTCTGAACACCCAGACCAGAGCACGCACTCAGACAGGGTGCGCCGGGTGTCCCCGACATGCCCGACACTCCTGCGCCCCGGAGGAAAAGCCAGCAGCGTCTCTGCCCAGGTGTGCTGCTTCCCAGTGTGAGGGCAGTGGGGGGACAAACACACACACACACACACACGTTCCGGCAGGCGTGACAAGGGCCACGAAGAAAACTCGTGGTCAGGATGAAACAATGGGAGACTCAGGGGGTTTAGCAAGAGGGGTCAGTGCAGGCTCTTGAGGGAGACTCTTCTGAACAGTTGACACGGGGAGTCCCCTCCCCACTGAGCGCCAGCACGCTCCTCTCCTAGCCGGACGCGGGAGGGCCAAAGACCAGGGTAAGGCTGCTCCTGAGCCAGTCCCTTGGCCAGCCGTCAGTGGCGCAGTGGTGACGCTCCTGCCAGTCCCCTTACTCTGGGGACAGACCCAGCATGGGCCACGAGAGATCTCGGGGAGGACCTGGTCTACCGGGACTGACATGGGTGGCCTTCGTCGGGCTGCGTGTGGCTGCCTTTGGGAGGTGCTGACGCCCTTTTGTCCCAGCCAGCCCGGCCCGCCCAAGGTGACTGTCAGCGCCTGAGTGTCGTGGGACCTGCCAGTACCCTTACTGCACAGTCCCTGGGATTGGTCACGGAAGTGCTGGCTTCCCATACCCGCCCCCCAACCCCACCCCCATGCCTGGCTTTTGTTTGCGCCGTAGCCTCTGCTCCAGACAAGCCGCCCTCCCCTCTGCTCCCCACCACCTACCCCACCCCAACTTAAAACGCTGGGATCGTTTACACAGGTAATTATTCACTGACAGGCCTCAGCTCCCGGGCACTTCCCGACAGCCTCTCCCATGGCTCAGTCCCACTTCCACCCCCCGCCGGGAAGGGGCTCCGGACTGGGCCCCCCATCTCCCGCTACCTGCTCCACAGGCGGTGGCGGCCTGAACACAAAGTGCTGTGCGTGCCCGTGTGCGATCGGTTTTACGTCAGGTTGTGCCTGCTTTAACTTCCTTTTAGTCACCGGGGCTTCAGAGCCCTCCGTGGGGGAAGAGCCTGAAACTCACATCTAGAAGCTTACAGTATCTCTGGGGACAATGCCCACAACTGGGGTCAGGAGGACTCCACTCCCTGCGCCACCTCCTGCGGCCACTCCACAGCCAAAGGGGGCCACGCGGCCTGTCTGTGCTGGAAGACCCTAGCACCGCATCTGTGCCTCCCCGGCCCAAAGGGAAATGGGAAACTAAAAATAAACCTGGGGGGGGGAGGGGGAAGTGTGGGGTCAAGGGAGCCTGAAATAGAACGTCTCACTTCTTCAGAAGGGGAAGCAAGATAACATTCACTTTGAATATGAGAAGTGACACTCGGCACATGGCGGGGAGGAACTCGATTCGGTGGGATTATGGGTAAGCTTAAAAGCAAAGAGCCTTGGGTAATCCATGGCTGGGGCAGGAGTGGGTGTGAGAGTACCAAAACTCGGAGTCTGTTTTGTAGGAAAAAAAGGACTCTGATTTTTTTTTTTTTTTTTAAGCTAACGGTTGCTGCACAGGGCCCGCCCGGTGGGCGGCTGGGCGGCGCGCGGGCCGGCGCTCACCTTGTAGCAGCGGTACTTGTAGAGCACGACCAGGAAGATGGTCATGACCACGATGACGCTGATCATGATGAGGGTGTTGAGCACGGAGTTGAGGAGGCGCTGGCCCACCGAGGGCGTGTTCTCCGTGAACGGCGTGTAGATGCTGAGGGCAAAGGTGGGGGGCCTTGGTGTTCCTTCTCTGCCCCCCCCGGGTGTCCCCATCCGGACGGAGCCTCGGGCCGCTGGTGCAGGCGCCCTGGGAACACCTGCCCGACTGGGGTGCTGTCCGCCCTCCCCACCAGCTGCCCGGCCTTCCAGCCCATCTCCTGGCCCCGACCTCTCAGCCCGACGACCGGACCCAAAGTAACGGTGGAAAAGGGCTCAGATGACCGCATCAAGGCCCTGCGTCCCCAGGCCACTGGGACCTGGCCCGGAGGCGCCTACCCACTGCTCTGTTCTGATCCGGGGACAGCTAGTGGTTTCCACACCCCCTCACTGTCAGCTCCATCCAGCCTAGGGTGTGCCCCTGCTTCTACCCCACCCAGCACAGTCAGCTCAGGAAAGCAGGTCCCTGCGCCTCCCTGGCCCACCTGGCCCACCAGAAATGAGCAGCCTGCCAAGTCCCCAAGCTCTCTGAGTGCTTTTCACCTCTGCTGTCTGAGTCCCCAGCAGAGGATAAGCTTCCTGACAGCGGGGGCTTCTCTCTCTGCTCCTTTCTTTCAAAAACAAAACTTTACAAAAACTGCCTAAATTAGAAAAAAACTGGGAGGAAGGTACTCGGCAGTGATTGACACAGGGAGGTGGGGTGAGGGAGGGGAAGCGTCTCATTTTTCCGGCAGCTGCTCCTGCCCGCGTTCTCTTTACTAAAATCAACACCATCTCCCTCACGAGGCTGGATGTGAGCTGAGGAACCTGGTCCAGACACAAGGGTTTACGTTCACGGGAGCAGAGGCGCAGAGAGGAGGAGCCTCGTTCAAGGTCATGCAGGGACAGGCAGCATTGCTGTGGGAGGCCCAGCACTGGGGGCACCGCGCTCAGTGCCGCTAGGTGAGAGCTTGCCTTCTGCAGTAAACCCAGCGTGCCACAGCGGGGCGCTGCGCTAGGCCTTTACGTGTATCAACTGCCTTAATGCTCCTGGTAACATTCTTATCAAACCTCTCCTTCCCGCCACCAGCACGGAGCTGCAGGGGCAGCCGAGCCTGACCCAGCCCCGCCCCCACCCTGCCCGGGGGGGGGGGGGGGGGCCCTACTCACAGCTGTCCGTTCTTCTCCGTGTAGAAGCGCACGGACTTGATGGTGGCCACCACCACGATCATGCACAGGGTCACCGGCACGAAGAGCATGATCACGTGCTTCGCCCCGTATTTGAGGGTCAGCTCCTCCTCCAGGCCCGGCAGCCGCCCGGGGACCCCGCTGCAGACGTAGCGGTCAGGGTCCTCCTCGTGGTCCTCCTCGCTGTCCTGGTTTCGCTGTGGGAAACCACACTGTGTGGGCCATCAAATGCCCCCGAGGTGGCCGACGGACGCAGGGCATGGGTGTTTTGGAAGAGGAAACGAGCAGTTTGAACGTTTGAAATGCCAGGGCATTTGAAAAACGTACGAACACAACCAGAGAAAACTCAGACTTGGTGCTAACCACCCCAGATGCAGGGAGGCCACAGCAACCATCGGGGAGGGTGGTCCGCAAGCCCCTGGCTTAATGGCTCATGGGTTTGGGGCACATCTAAGAGCTAGCTGTCCCCTACCTCAGTGCGGGGGCTCAGGGTGCCCCTCAGTTCTGTTCACGTGGCCATACTGACTTGGAGGGGACAGGCCGGGCGACAGGGGGAAGCTGGAGAGTAAACGTTTCTGGCTGACAAATCGCAAACTAGATTGATCAGTACCCACAGGGCCTTTCTTTGATTATAAGTAAGACACTGGGAGTTTGCAGAAAAAGACATCACTTCGAACTTCTGCCCCACCAAAATCAAGCCTGCGCAATTTGCACTCTGAACCAGGGAGGCCAACCCCGCAGCAAGCGCCTGGGGGGACCTGGCCTACGGGGAGCTGGGAGAGAGAGCAGCGAGCAGCAAAGGGGGGCAGCAGGGAGGCCTGCCAGACGCTGGCGTCAATGAACCCGTAAAGGTTTCCGCCTTGGAATTGTGGCAATTTAGGGTCATTAGCCGTCGTGGCCATTACAGTCACAGCCAAAGACAAAGCCAAATGAAATGGAAATCAAAAATGATTATTGCTTCTGTATTGGTGCTCTGCAGAGATTTCTATCTGGATACTCCGCGGAGAAGGAAAAGAAACAAGCCGTTAATGAACAGGAACTGAAACAGCTAAAATGCACAAACACTCCTGGGGATACAAGATGAAGAAACTGCCAAGAAAAGGCCAAGGAGGGGCTGGGCGGTGGCCTTGAGCTGGTGAGGTCCCGCTCTGAGAGCACAGAGCGTCCCAGGAGACAGGAACTCCAAGTTCAGCACGGGGGACTCGGGCTGGCGGGAAGAGAAAGTTCCACGTGGCAAGGTTTTTTAATACTGTCCTGGGTAAAACGAAGAATGAGATGCAGGCGAATTCAGACATGGCTCTGCCCTGATAAGAAGGGAGGCGGCTTGGGTAGATGACTCCCCCAAGTACACCCGCCACTTCAGAATGTTATTGTCAGCCCTCTGGGCTGCAGAGACAAGACCACAGTGTGGCCCACCCCTCCTGTGTGAACTGAATGAATGGATGCCCCTCCAAAATTTCTGTGTTGAAACTTAACGCCCACTGTGATGGTGTCACGAGGGGGGACCTTTGGGAGGTGAGTGGGTCACGAGAGCAGAGCCACTCTGAACAGGGGCAGAGCTCTTACAAAAGGGACTGCAGAGCCTGCTCAGCCCTCCCGCCACGTGAGGACACAGAGAAGACAGCCGCCTGTGGACTGGGGAAGGGGCCTCTCGCTGGACACCAGATCTGCTGGCACCTTGCCTGATCTTGGGCTTCCGGTGTCCAGACAGTGCGAATTAAATTTCTGTGTAATTTCCAAGCCACCCAGGCGTTGGTAGTTTTGTTACAGCAGCCAGAATCCCCAGCTCGAAAGTCTAAGGTGAACGGTCATCTCTCGATCGCCACGTCTACCACCTGCCAGAAAGGGTCCCCTCCGGCAGTGTTCCTCCTGCCACCCTTGGGCGTGTGTTACCTGACCCCACATCCACACCGACTCTCACGTGCCTGCACTAGGAAGGTGAATCTACGGGGCAGGGACCCAGTCCACTGCAGTTGAACTTGAACAGGCTGGGAATGTGCAGTCTACTACAGAGCCCTCGCAGAGTGGACGTGAGCTCTGCCATGGCAACCGCCCACCTTTCCGGCCATTCTCACTTTTACTTTCCCCTCCCCCCGCACCCGGGAATGCCTGGTTTCCACCCGTTAGGCACAGGAGCCCCAGAGGCCTGTTTGGAGGCCTCAGCCCGCTGGCGGGAACCTACCCACGGGGCAGCATTCTCTCCGTCCTCGGGGCCCTGCCTGGCCTCCTGCTGGCAGGAGCGCGGCGTGGGGCTCTCGGCCGACATCAGGGACGTCCGCTCGTTGCATGCTTCCTCCTCGCTGTCGGAGGCCATGAACGTGAGCATGGCCCCGCCTCCGCAGGTACCTGGGAAAACAGACACAGGCGACCTCGTCCGTCTCCCTGGGCGGCACAGGTGGTGCAGGGCAGAGCGGGTGGCTGGCTAGAGGCAGCTTTCAGACCTGGACACAGGTCCTACCCTGCAGCCACCCACCGGGACACCGCGGAATGGCTGCTGTAGAGCAACAGTCCCCAGCAGCCACCACTGAGGCTGCGACGGCCTCAAGAGGGACTGGCCTGAGGAGATCCAGGCCCTAGGAGGCCAAAGGCCCGACTAGAGAAGTCGGGGCCTCTCCACACTGTCAGCACCCTCACCCATCAGCCAGCACACACCCGCTGAGCACCCGCAGTGTGCCAATGCTGCGCCGGGCTCCGGGGATGTGGAGACGAGTAAGAGACACTTTTACCCATAAAAACACACAGAAACCACCCACTGTGACAAATTTGACGACCCAGGTGTCCACCGAGCGGAGCGGCACAGAAGCACGAAGAAGGGACCAGACCTGAGGGCAGGAGTGTCTCCTAGAGGAGGCAGTGTTGCTGATGCGGGCAGATTGTTCCAGGTGCGAGGGAAGGGCATGACGGAAGTCACGGTCAGGGCCTGGCACTGCTGAGAGGGGCAGGGAGGTGTGAAGGGTCTCCTGTGCCATGTTAAGGAGGTGTATGGCGCACCACCACCCCCCTCCCCTGCCCAGGACTGTGTGACAGGCGGATCAGATCTGTGTTCAGAAACGTCTGCCTGGCCGAGGACTGAAAAGGGAGTGAAGAAGGGAAAAGGACTCCCCGAAGGCGTGGGCAGGATGGACGCACAGGACGCAGAAGGCGCCAGGAGGTGGACAGACAGGACCGGAGTCCGGGACAAGGCCAGGCACAGAGTCAGGCGGACAGTCCGGCAGGCGGGAGGAGGCTGTCTCGCGGGGAGGCCGTGGATTTGGAACCCGGGTGTCTACGGGTTAAAAGGGAGAAGCGTCTGGGTGGCAGCTGCGTGCCTGGGTGCAGGGCGCAGGGAGGCAGGTGAGAGGCGTGCGCCTACAAGTGGCAGCCGGCGCCCCTTAGCCGCGGGAGCAGTGAGACCGCGTGGGGCGCGTGTGCGCATGCGCGCGCGTGCGGTGGGCAAGCGCGGCCGAGTGGACTCGGAAAGTTCACAGCTCGAGTTCCTTCCTCGAATGGAGATCGGGGAGAAGTTTCAAGTCCTTCTCTGTGAGCCTCGGTCTTGCAAGATAAAAATCTAAATGCCTGCTGGAACCCGACAGTTCCCTGGTCACTCACTCTGGCCTGGGGGAGTTCATTCTTACTGAGGGTGGGTGGTACCCAGAACTAGGAGGTGCCTGAACTGTCTCCACATCAGCATCCCTGGATCACGACGTTCCAGCCGCAGCAGAGCCTGGGACGGGCGTGGAACCCCAGGTGGCTCTCCTAATGCTGTTTTCCAGCCTGTCCGTTTGGCTTGGGGTGTGGATTAATAATGGCATTACAACCTCCCTCCTTCCGATCAGCCCTGGCCTCGGGGTGCCTGTGATTTACCCTCGCGGTGCCTGGGGTGGGGGGTCAGATCGGGAGTGCCTGCCTCTGGAGAGTGGTGGGTTCACCATTACCCTCGGACCTGGGTGGTCAGGTCCCGACCTCACTAGGCTGCTTAACCCACACGCAGATCCCAGGGCTCCGTCCGACCCAAGGGCCAGGGGTCTGCATTTCCAGACAGGCCCTGGGTGATTTTTCAGGCTGCTGTCAGACCTTCCCTGGAGCCGCCCCTGCCAGGGAACCAGACGCTCCAGCCTGGGCCCCCAGCTCAGCACTGCAAGTGTCCGGTTATAGTCCACCTCCCTGGGCCCTGGGCCGGGGGCCTCGCCCACCCACCTCGGCACCCCCCACTTCTCCATACCACTTGCCCACTAAATCGGGGTGGGGGGGCAACAGAGGGGGCAGTCCTTTCTCCTAAATACCCCGTGTCTGGTCAGAGAGCAGGCGGGCAGAGGAGCAGAGCTTTGCAGACTGAGAACGCTGCAGCAGAAATGCGAGCTCAGCCTGGAAAGGTCCCCCCAAGAAATGCCCCCCATGGAGGAGGGTGTGGGGACAATGGGGCTCAGACACCCCTGGTACGAACTGGACCGGCCTTCGGAAAGCAGTAAAAACTTTTCAAAAGCTTTAAAACAGTCGTACCTTTTGATCCTGAAATGCTACTTATTGGAATTGGGCCTAAGAAAGCAATATAAGATTTGCATAAAAACATGTTTGTTGCCTTTATTTATCATTGTAATGAAAGTGAAAAGGACTGAACTGCCTCTGTCCTCTGATATAGCCATCTGAGGGGGGTTATTATATGACCACTAAAAACACCTTATTTAAAAAAAAATATATATGTGGGGGCGGGTGTGTATAAAGGCCTGGTAAAAAATATTACAAAACTTCAAAGGACGTTTGAAGGTTTGGACAGTGAGATTGTGGGTGATTTTTTATTTAATATATTTCTGTACTTCTAAAGCTTCTATAATAAACATGGATTGCATTCGTATGGGTTTCTTTAAAGCTATTATTTTTTTTAAAGGGGCACCATGAGTATGGACACTTAGACAGGTTTTCTTCTGCCTCTTCTGCAGCCCCTCCCACTGGACGGTGGGGGAGCGGGAGCAGGGTGAGCAGATGGGCTAGGGAAGCCGCCTGCCGTCTCCTCCAGGCCGTCTCCTCCAGCCCCTCTCGTTACCTGGCTCCTGGAGAACAGAGCCGCTGGGACGTACTCCTTTGCTTCTCAGTGGGAACAGAAGCCTAATGGTGTCTGAGGGGAAAACTGCCACCCAAATCTGTGCAGATAAACAACCTGCTTGATGTTTGTCCACCTCGGAGCAGCGGTGACATCAGCTCCCGAGGGAGGCTGACTCACAGGCTGGTGGGGGTGGGGCTGGGTGACTCTCCTATCACTGATGTCAAATCCTGTCACCCACGTAGTAACCAGCACCCCATTCATTCTCTGAGGGGGCTGCAGGAAGAGGCAGAGGGGTTGATGGGGACAGAGGGGGTCCAGGGAACCCTTCCCGGAACAAGGCACAGGGGCTGACAGCTGCCTTGGGTTAGGATGCAAAGGCAAACGTCCCAAGTGGCCGCTGCGCACTCCCATCAGCCAGCTGAATGGAACCAAAGTGCTGAAGTAGCCAAACCGAGGGACACTGACCCAGAGAATTTCCCGGCATGCTCACATCATTTCCTGCAATTATTATAGAAACCTGGTAACCCAGTTTTTTCAACCTCTTTCCCATTTCAGGGAAATGCAAATGTTTTGACCTTAAAATGCAAGGCTAATGGACCTCAGTAGGAGACAGATTTCTTAAATGCCACAGTAAACACTGGTGCCTTATGAAAAAAGATGGAAATTGTAGCTCCAAAAGCAACTCGGCAGCTACTGCAACTTACAACAAACACTTGGGGCTGCAGAGAGAGGTCTGGTCCTGAACGCTTGGTTGTTTTTTGTTTGTTTGTTTGTTTGCAGACCTAGTTGCAAGTTCCCTCCAGTGCAGAGAGGGTGGTGTTAGTTTTAAACAGGCCACTTTCTGTGGTCACACCTCACAGCGCCTATGACTCATGGGAAATTCAGCCTTCCTTTCTACTAGGAAAGGGTTTGCTGAGGTGAGGACATTCCCTTCGAATTTTCTTTAGAGATTCCCACAGCTTCCCTCCCTGTCTGTGTCCCCAGCCCCAGGCTTCTGACGATGCGTTTGGCCCTGGAGGACCTTCATCCACCTGTCCATCTAGTTCAGCCCACACCAAGATGGACGTCACGTGCTGGATGGTTCTCCCCAGCACGGGGGAGGAGGCTTCAGCCACGTGCTCTCTGGCTGCATGGCCTCAGACAATTTATGTAGCTTCACGTGGCCCATTCCTTCTTCTGGAAAAAGCGAAACAGGCATACCTTGCGAGAACACTGTGCAAACTTGAGATCGTGTATCAAGTGCCTGGCACACGGCAGGTGTTTAATAAGCAAATGGCAGTTCTAAGGAAGATGAAAGAGGGACAGGGACACAGGGAAGGGGGACAATGGAAGCCTGTTGATGCCCCTCTTGGGAGGGGCCCCCGGCACTCTGGCAACGGGAACACTTTCTCAAACTAAAGAGCATGTCCCCAGGACGAGTGTCAGAATTGGCAAGGGCGTTAAAGGCCATCTAGCTGATGCCCTATTTTATAGTTAAAGAAACCGAAGATCGGAGGGACACAAGGAAGTCCCAAGATCAAGAGCCACAGTTACTTCCCGCCTGCTGAAGCCCTGGGAGAGCCGTGCACTGGACCGCCCAGGACCACGGTCACGCAGGCGGCCCACGCAGCCCGCCTTTGTGGGGCACACACCTCTTCCATGGGCAGGCGTGTGTGTTTTCCTTAATACACAGCTTCCCCGAAACACAGACGAGAGGTCAGTGAATTATAAACACTCACCAGATCACCCATCGCCTCAGAGTCTCTCTCCGCCACCCCCACAAGTCCAGCCTCTGCTGCCCCTCTGCTGTTAGTGCTCCACGTGGGGGCGGAGAGGGTGGTGGCTCCAACCCGGGCGCGGCACAGGGACAGGGAGTGCCCACATATGGGCAGGGGCAGGGCACTGCTACCCTCAGCCAAATCAAAAGGGTTACGATAACATCATAATCATAGACTCACACCTGTTACGGCACTAGTGCAATAAGTAATGGTCTACACGCCAATCAGAACCGGTTTTCCAAGAATTCCCAACAAAGGGAAAATTCTGAGGGCGTAACATGACACAGGAAAAACAGGACACAGAACTTCCTCTCCAGCTTCCTACCTCTAGCATTTTGACAGATAACGACATATGGATGGGCCTACAGCGTGGTAAGGAAACGCCTGATGATAGCAGTTATCACTGGGCTGAGGGCTACTGGGCTTTTAAAAAAATATTGCCTGAATTTTCCCAGGATGAACACACATTACTTTTTTCCCCCCTGCATGTAGCATTAAGTTTATCCATTTGTTGTTTTTTTTTTAGAACACATCTTACTTTTATTTTTAAAAAGCCAGCAAGTTGCTGGTGAAGGGACAGCAGAAAGGTTAGCACCCTTTCGATTTTTTCTTCCCATGCTCCAGAAGACTGTTTTGGCAAAGATGACTGAGCAACCCATTCTCCCAGGCAATGGATAGGCCGGTCGGAATTGATCTCTTTCCTCAGAATTTCACAAGGTCCACTGCCAGGCCTGGAGGCCAGCACTGATTACACATCAGACCAGCCAGCTCAAGATGAGAAGAACCTCCAGGCCCTGGCCAGTGGCAGCCTGGAGGCCCTGCCAGCCTCAGAGCCCTGACATTCCTCCCCACAGCCCCGCCCCCAACGGCTGAAGTCCGGGAACAGGTGGGAATTCTTGCAAACACTGGTTGTCTTGCCAGTCCCCAACTACACAGTCTTCGAGTCAAAGCAATAGCTGAACACCAGCCAAAGATGTCTTCAGGGGAAACATGCATGGGACCTACACACATTGCTTTGGTTTATTTTTTTTAAAGTATATGTATATATATATGTATGTGTGTGTACATACACTTAATTTTTAATATATCTCTGCTTTGCCAGGTAGTCAGACACCACACAGACATTCCCTGACAGCAGTGCAGGGACACAGGTGGGGGTGGATGTAGGAAACCTCTTGCACAAAAGCTCTAAGTGTTAAGAAGACACAGCCAGCTGGGAGCGAATCCTGGTGCTCAGTCACCAAAGCCATGTAACAGGAAAAGTTGCTTAACTCCCTGAACTTCAGCTTCCCCTTCTTCTGTAGGAGGGTAGAAATCATAGCTAGTGTAGTGTGATTGAAGCTCTGAAGATAACTGTGATAACTACTATACTAAATGGTTTTATTGTAGACGACAAACTCCTAAAGTGAGGTATGCTACATCATCCTCCTCGTCATCAATAACTTAGAAGCCAAGGTCAGTGGTGTGTTTGCGCAATGGTACTGAGAAGAGCCGAGGGCATGGTGACAGGCACAACAACCTGCACTGGCCTCTAGGCACATCCAAGTGGCAGCCTCTGCCCAGGCTCCAACCTGTCCTCCACTTTCTCAAACAGATGCAAACAGGGCATTCGTCTGACACACCAAATAGAACTATACACCCGGTGCCCAGGTACTTCGACACCAAACAATATAGAATTCTCCCTGAAACCACCTCCATCCCACTCTGTAGCAACATTCCTCCAAGCCCCCCACTTCCAGCGCCTGCCCTAAATGCCCCCTCACGCACGCAACGCATGAACCCAGAAAGCCCGCCTGCCTGATGCATGGCTGAGGCTGCAGCTCTGAGCTGGAGCCGGACTCCCCAGCCCCTTCACCATCTGGGCTCTAAAAACACAGCTACTGGCAGGTTTGCCCACGGCCGCACAACCACATTCACACAGAAGGGAACCTGAGGCTCACACACCTGCAGCAGCTTATCCAAAGCCTTTAATTTCTGCCAAAGGTCTTGGCTGAAGGCCTCGGAAGCTCAGGTGTCTACAGAATGAACTATGAAGACATCAGGGGTACCCATACCGGAAGCCAGGGCCTATCCTGATCAAGTTACTCTCAACACAAGCTTGGCAGCCCAGGATGTCGATTTTGAGTTAAGTTGGCTCTGCAATTTTTTCTGGTGCGATGCCTCTCAGGTTCTCTCCCTGTAAATGGGGATGCAGCTGGTCCACCAAGCAACAATTCCTATCTTGAAAAGGGAATGCATGTTAAGTCAGTAGACAGGAGCATTCATCCAACTGCCAAGGTCCAAGGACTGAGCAGCAGAAGGAGAGGCAGCCTGGCTCCGCTTTATCCTACCTGGGCGACCTTGCACAAAGTCACTTGAGCCTTGTGGGCTGAGTTTCTTCATTGATAAAATTTGGGCTGGGAACTTGCTACTATTTAGATTCCTTCAAAAGCTTGATTCTGGGAGTCTCCCCACAGTTGTAATGCCTAATAAAACAGTCAAACGCCGCTGGTCACCAAGTCTCCCCGCTCCAGGTCCTGACCTGCGGTTTAGTTCCTCATACTCGCGGGAAGACCCCCGTCTCCCCTCTTGTCTCCCCTCCTGCCCTAGCAAAGCAGTGCCCAGGGCCAGTGCCACAGGGAGTCAGGGAGGTCCCAATCAGGAGGAAAGGACAAAAGTCACGGTCCACACGCCTTCGAGCCTCACGTGCTCTGCTCCTTTGAATGCCCTGGCCCTTTAACAGTTCACACCGCGCCCACCCCAGCGGGGAGTCGAAGGCGGGGATGACCCCGCCCGGCAGAAGGCCCAAAGCCTCGGGGCCACTCTCCGCACTACCTCCGCGACCCAGTTCCAGGCCGGCTCCGGTATTGCCCGTCCAGGCACCTCCCCTCTCCCGCCCCCACGCCAGCCGCAGAGGCCGGGTCTGCGGCGCGCGCAGGGGCCGCGGTGCGCGCAGGGTCTGTAGCCCCGGAACTGGGGAAGGGACCGCGAGAGGCCCCGGCAAGGGGCGCGCGAAGGGCAGGGCCTGGCCCGCGGGTCGCGATCTACCCGAGGCCTCTGTCCTACGAGCTACCGGACCCTGCCCGCTCGCCACGGGCCCTGGCTGCCCACCGGCTCACCTGTTTCTCCGCGACTCTCGATGGGTGTTTACGCGGCTGGCCCCGCGCCCGGCCAAACCCAGCGACAGCTTAGACCCCGCCCCGGCCCCGCCCCGGCCCCGGCCCCGCCCAGGGCCGGCCCAGGCCCCGCCCCGAACCCGGCCCCGCCCCTGTCCCCGCCCCATCGGCTGCTCGGCGTTCCCGCCTCTGGGCCTGGCCCAGCCTAGAGCGGTTCTGCGCGGGGGGCCCCGACCCGCAGGCTGCGCGCGGCGCTGGTCAGGTTAAACCTGGCACGGGAGTGGGCACTGACCTTACAAAGAGGGGAGGCCGGGCCTCTGTTCTAACGGGGCCAGGCGGCACCGTGGGGCAGCAGTGGGTTTTAGGTGCCTGGGTCCTACCTTTCCTGGATTCCAGAACGGGAGGGATAGGGAATGGACCTTCATTTATTGGGTCTCCATTATAGGCGATTTCCATTTTATTTGTCTTATTTCAGTTGTGGGAACAACTCTGTGAGGGCGGGCACCAGGGATTCCTTTTTCACACACGGGGAAATGGAGGTCCCCAAAGACGAAGCTGCTCCCCAAGGGAGCACGGGCCGGGAGCGGCAGGAGGGAGTGCGGGACTGAGTACGACCTGAGGCCGCAGCCCTCCCCGTGTCAGGGCACGCACCGGGCTGTGGCCGAGGGATCTCTGATGAATTCCTTCCCTTCGCGGTTCTCCTTTGAAGTCAGCACTCTCAGCTGCTTTTCACATGCTGGTTTGTGACGGATGAGTAAGCGCCTTCCTGACCCTGACCTCAGCTTGGGAAGGGATGGCCTCTGCTTCAGGTTTCCGTGTCCAGGGACTGGTGTTTTCTCTGAACACGCTTTAGAAACCAAACGCTGCCGGCTAGACAGTGGGGGGTGGGGGTGGGGGGTAGTGGGAACCACATGAGCTTAAGAACCTGGGTTTGAAATGCATTTTTTCCACTTATTTGGCGCATGACCCAGGCCAATGACTTAACCTCGCTGGGCCTCCCTTTCTTCGTATGTGAAGAGGATTGTGGAGAGGATTCAAACAGAACTAAGGGTAAAAGTGACAGGAACACAGGTGATGCTCAACAAATGTTCATTGTCGTCCTTCTTCAACCTCTCTCTTCTGTTTGTGGCTTTGATTTGCTTGACGTTGGAATGACAGATGGAGTGACTACTCACAAACATTCTGCACCTCTCACTTCTGTTGGGTCACACTCTTCTGTCCTGCTGAGCACAGGAGTGGCCCTGTGACTTTGACTGAGGTTGACAGAGACGCTGCATGGCTGCATGGAAGTTCCGGACAGAAGCTCTGAGGTCCGGAGCAGGTTTCATCTGGTCTTTTTCTGGCAGGAGATCAGCTGGGTTACAGGGAGAGGCTGCTCCAGGAAGCTGGGTTCACAGCTCACAGGAGAAGGACGTGTCCCATGAGCGACAAAGAAACCTTCCTTGTTTTTAGCCACTGAGACCCAGAGCCACTTGTCACTGTAGCGTGCCTAGCCCAGCTTGATCTGATGGATACATCTGCCATTCAGCATCTTACAATTTCATGCAATATTTTTTTAGACTTCTCTAAAAAGGTTTATTTACTGCATTTATGTTTTTAGTGGTGGGTTCCTTATTAAAAACTATTTTTTTCTTGTAAAACTTGTATGCTATGTAGAAAAATATGGAAAAGTAAATAGAGGAAAAGAAAAATCAGCCATGAACACCTTCATTCTTGTCTGATGTCTTTTCCTGGTATTTCTTTTGATAATTTTCTTAGATGAGAATCCATTAGAAATTTTTGAAATTGGAAGCCCCCAAGGATGTCCATACCCTATTCCCTTGAACCTGTGACTATATTACTTTAAATGTCAAAAGGGGATTTGAATGGATCTTTTGCCTATGCATGGCTTTGTGACATCATGTACAGATCATTTAGAAAAACATTGGTTCATTGACTTACTCAGATCACCCAAAGGTTGACACATTTCATTATACAATATAAAGAACACAATAGCATTTGTTAAAATCACCACCAATCTCAGTTGAAAAAATCTTTAACTACCGGGAAGCTTTGAAACTCTCCATGGCAGATACAAATAGTCTAGTATTCTCCTTTGCACTTGAAAGCTCAAATTTTAGCAACAAATACCATTGGTTGCTTCCCTTGAAGTGGCAGAGTCACTTTGTTTATTTTCGGGAACTGTCTGCCAGATACCTCTGAATAACTTGAGGTTGTCTGTCTGTGTTTCAAGTACAAATGGCGTTCTATGGAAAAATCAGCTAGTGCAGCATGCACCCAAGTGTGATCACGTAAGTGCTTTTCCTGGCGACAACCAAGACACTTAAGTTTGTAGCAAAAATGCTTGATGCCTCCTTCCCTTGTCGTCACCCAGAACATGAAACAGAGTGCACACGCAAGAGCAGACATTAAATGGAGTTGATCGTTTCTACCGCTGTATTAAGTACATTCTCAGCTGAAACTGGCATGTGGAAAAAGTCACTAATTCGTGGCTGTGAAGAATACAGTGGCTCCCAGCTCTGTCTGGTGATAACAAAGTCTTAGTGTTCCTGTGAAGACCGTGTGCCCGCACGCACCCTCGGGGGCTGCAGTCGCACTTCGAGAACATCTGAGCCTTTGTGCCTCAGGGTACCTCCACCTCCCTTCCGTTGTTCTACGCCACAGATATGCACAGACTTAGCGTGTTGCTGTTTGTTTCTTGACACCATTTCAAGGATGTCCATGTCACCTTGTCATGTTTCCAACAAGACTTATGAAACAACACGTACTGCATGGGCTCTGCAGCACATGTTTTTTCTTTTAACTATGCCAGCTTCCTCTTTCTATGTTCTTTGGTTCTGTCTGCCACTCCAGACATGTTGGTTGATGAAGGAAAGTGGTAGCTCTCAAGCGGTTATCCCCACTGAATGAGGAATTGTGTAGGGGACCACGGAGGGGGGAGGTATAAGCATGTGAAAGTATTTAAATAAGGAGGCTATTAGCCTGAGTTGGCTCTAATGCAAGCAAACCAAAACTAAGCCGGAGTCACTGCCTTTGAATCTGAGAAAATGAAACTTAAGGACAACCAGTCAGAGACAGCCAACTTGGTTTTGCCGAGTAAGTCAAACGCTTCAGCTGTGGCTGATCAGATGATTTCCTTGCTTTGCTTCTGCGTGTTCTCTATCAAACCCCTTCCCTAGCTCCTCTCCAGGGGAGCTCTCCGACCTTACATTTGGTGCTACCCAATTTGAAGCAACGTATGCTCAAGTCAGCTCTTGAAAGAAATGTTAACATGCCTCAGTTTACCTTTTGACATGCATCTAGGACAATGTGTTCATTTCACTACACTGTGTTTTCCTCCGCAACTACATCAGAAGGTAATGTGGGGTTATGGTACGCTAATCAACACTTATTTTCACTGGCCTCTCAAGGTTTGTTTCTATGGTGGAAGTAGTACATATTCATTAAAGAAAAATTTTGAATTCTAAGTAGGGAAAAGAAGACAGTGACTAATAGTCCTCCCTCCCAAAGATGACCAATCATAACATTTTGGTGCGTTTCTATCCCATGATTTCTTAAAATACACTGTGTGAACCATTTGGCAGCCTACTCCCCCCTACCGCCTCTTAACACCGCGTTATATTCATGTACTATTATGCAGTCTTTATAAACAGTATTTGAAACAGTAGGATGATATTCCAGTGGATGGATATACCGCATTATATTTAACCATTCACTTACTATTGTACTTTTTAGATTGGTAAGGCATCGGTTTCCTTTTCTGTATTGAGAATGATGTCATTCAGCGAAATCCACAGAAATGAAACTACTGGGTGCTTCTGAGGCACATCACCCAAGTCCTTTCCGAAAGCCTTGCGTTCAGGTCTACTTCCCCACAGCAAGGCGTGAGAATGGCCCTTCCTGCCCCCCCCGGCCATGCTCAGCTACTACCAATGTTATAACACCGCCCATCGGAAGGATTTTTAAAAAACCCAACTCTGCATTGTTATAATTTACACCGGTTACTAAGAAGTATGATTCTTTTTCTATGTTTGCTTACCACTTATATTTTCTTTGTGACCTGCCTGTGGCATCCTTAGCCTGTGTTTCGGTTTCTGGATGCCTTTCTCAATACTGTATGTGAATTTTTCGTAACAGAGATAGTGGCCCCGTTTCAATATTAATACTTGCTGCAAATATTTGCAGAGCTAACAAGGAGCATCCGATGTAATCATACTGACACGGAGCAGAGGTCTTGCCTGGATCGAAGTTTGTGAACGTGAGTAATCAAGAGGCACGTTCAAGGCAGGGCAGGTCTGGGCCTCCAGAGCGGCTCCCGGGTGTGACCTTCGTGCCCTGACAGACGCCCTGTGGCTCAAAGTACAGGTGCCCCCCCGGTTCCCGTTGGGCCTCCCCACTAGTCACTTTCACAGAAGACCCTCATCAGTAGTACCTGCTTTCACGGACCATGAGAAATCCCAGGAGGATTTTTTCTTTAGCAACAACAACAAAAAAATCAGTTAATTTACTAATGTAGGTCTTTCATAAAAGTGGGAAGCAAGCCCTGGCTGGTGTAGCTCAGTGGATTGAGCGCGGGCTGCGAACCAAAGTGTCGCAGGTTCGATTCCCAGTCAGGGTACGTGCCTGGGTTGCAGGCCATGACCCCCAGCAACCGCACATTGATGTTTCTCTCTCTCTCTCCCTTCCTTCCCTCTCTAAAAATAAATAAATAAAATCTTAAAAAAAGTGGGAAGCAAAACATGAACTTTTGGAAAGGAGAGACACCCGTAACATACGAGGTCTCCAGTGAGGGGGCATCTCCCCTGGTGGGGGCTGAGGAAGCATCTGGGTTGTGAAAAATCTCCATTTTATACCGCAGGCCGCTGCCCAACTAATGCGACCTTCTCCAGTTATAAATCTATGGAGTCGGGGTTTGTTTACCTTAAGCAACTCTAAACCAGAGACATCAGACTAAAAGAATGTCATTAATGAGCACTCTGCTCCTAGCCAGTACCCCGTCCTCAGCGTATTTACAAAGATATTAGACCAGGTCACTGGCCTTCTTTCTTTCCCTGGGAGTGTCCCCTTGGTGATCGGAAAACTGACCACTGGGTTACACCGACCAGCCGTTTCACTTCTTTCCTCCGCATTTTCCGAGGCAGCTGTTCGCATTTTAGTTTTCTTTTCCTTTTCTTTTCTTCTTTCCTTCCTTTCCTTCCTCCCTTCCTTCCTCCCTCCCTCCTTCCCTCCCTTCCTCCCTCCCTCCGTTCCTTCCTTCCTTCCTTTCTCCCTTCCTTCCGTCCTTTCTCCCTTCCTTCCTTCCTTCATCCTTCCTTCCTTCCTTCCTGCTTCCCTTTCTTCCTCCCTCCCTCCCTCCCTTCCTTCCTCCCTCCCTCCTTCCCTCCCTCCCTTCCTTCCTTCCTTCCTTTCTCCCTTCCTTCCTTCCTTCATCCTTCCTTCCTTCCTTCCTGCTTCCCTTTCTTCCTCCCTCCCTCCCTTCCTTCCCTCCCTTCCTCCCTCCCTCCTTCCCTCCCTTCCTCCCTCCCTCCATTCCTTCCTTCCTTCCTTTCTCCCTTCCTTCCTTTCTCCCTTCCTTCCTTCCTTCCTTCCTGCTTCCCTTTCTTCCTCCCTCCCTCCCTCCCTCCCTCCCTCCCTCCCTTCCTTCCTTCCTTCGCCTTCCTAATGAGTGTGAGGTGGTGTGCACTTTTGCTTTGTAAGCTTTTATGAAAAGTCTGGTGTCTCGTAGTCACAGTCTGATTTCTTTCAAATCCTAAGTAGGTGCTTTACCGTTCATCTGTATGTTTTCTTTCTCAAAATGTGCTTTCTGTCTGTGCTTGAAGTGTCACTGCATTGGCATCTTCAGATGGGAGCACATCGTAGCCAGCAGAGACATCTGTCCCCACAGAGAGTGGTTCAGCCAGATTTCCAGGTCCAGAAGGGTGCCTTCCTCTGTCACCACTCCTGGACGTGTGTCCCAAAGCTGTAGGCACCCCCCAGGAGAGTGGCCTTCCCAGACAGATCTCTCAGTTTGCCAGCCTGAGGTGTTTGGATATATTTACAGGTTATATTATATTACATGTGTGGGTCCAGTGGTGGTAGTCTAAATCTCCCGGAGACACAATGCAAAGATTCTAAAATCAGGTGATAATGGAAATACTCGCTATGCACTATAGTAATGCATTCCAAAATCACGTGGAAGTTCGTAAATGCAAGCAGCACAATTTTTCCTCTTTCTACCCACAGTCAGGGATCCAAAGGAGGTGGGGCCTCCTGGGCCTCCCTCAAGGCTTTGGGTCCTGCCTCCCTGTGCACTTGGCACCAGCCTGGGCAGCGGGGCCCTTGGCGAAGTCTGCAAAGCAGCTTCTCTCCACTAGGGGGCAGAAGGCCCCTTCGTTCAGATCGTTCGTTGAAAATCCAGGAGGCTTCTTGCTCTTTTCTGGTTGGACAGGTCTCTGGGCTCTGTTTTTTCCTCCCCCTCCCCCTCCCCTCCCCCTCTCCCCTCCCCCCCTCCCTTTCCCCCTGTCTGACTTGGGTATTCAGGCCCAGAGACCCCACTGAGTCAGGGACCTTGCCATGACCCCTCATGTGTGGGGAGGGGGGAGTAGGGGGGTAATACTTTTGGCCTCCCCACATTTTGAGTTCTCAGAACTGAAGTAAAACTTTAAAATAAAAGAAAAATTGCAAGGTCCAAAGGAAAACATTCCTTCCTCTACAGTACTTCCTAAAAAGTTGGACAGTGTGTGGGAGGCTCAGGAAGCCATCCTTGCTGCTCCCCCACTTGACTCTGTGACCTCCTGGTAGCGTTTGCACCATGTCAGCTTAAGAGTCACCAGTGAGAAGAGCAGGCACCCCAACCCCGAGGTTCCAGGGTGCGGCCCAAGAATCTGCCTTTTTGGTCAAACCTCGTTGGATACTCAGGCAGATGGCGATCCTCCAACCACAGCTTGAGAAAGTTTTCACTGGACTTACCAGTAGGTCCTCTGGTTCCGCTCTCTTAATCTTAGAGTTCTCATGCAACTTTCATGTTCCATGGGGGAAAGATCCGCACACTTATGGATCCATAAAACTGTAGATTAAAGATTCATAGAAGTTTGTGGGATTTCCATAGATTTTATTATTTCAGTCAGAGACCAATGTTTCTGCATGACCTCCGGTGCTCCCTGAGCAGGCATGGCCTGAGGTTCTGGAATGTGGTGTCTCCCAGCAGCCCTCACCTCAACCCGAACCCCTGCTTCCCGTTCCGGACCCTCAGCCTCCTGCTACTGAAGCTTCCGGATGGACCTGGGCCTGGCAACCTTCGAAACCACTCCCATTAAAGTCACGGGGCCCCCGAAGAAGTCTTGCCTCCTGGGATAGAAGCCCCCAAGTGAGAGTCTGGGTGGGCCTCTCCCTCCTGCACACCAGGGCTTCTGTCGACTCCAACTCCACACTCAGCACACACACACACACACGCTGTGCAGCTCTGATGAGTGCTGTCCTTTTCCACACACAGCCCAACAGCCAGAGGGTAACAAATTTGTAGGCTTTGTATGGAGCCTCCTGCTCTGAGGGTGCTTGGTTAAAGTTAATGTCAAGAAGTTTAAGAATCAGCTATTACCCTCTCGTGTCTGGGAGAGCCAGGGTTAGGACATGCTGTGCAAAAGCCCACTGTGAGAGGATGATGCACAAGTGACAAGTCACTGGGAGGGGGACTCCTGGCCCCTCTCAATCTGACGCAAGGGGCGCCTTTGAGAGAAACACAGCAGCACAAACTGCTGTGTCTCCAGGACACATGAGAATGAACACACACACACACACATGTGACCCAGTTCCCTGATTCCTGATACTTCCAGGCTTCCAGCTTCCAGCATTTTCTTGCTCCATTCTCACACTAATTCCTGAGCCTCTGGTTAGCAGCAGCCTCTGGCTATCCGCCTTCAGTCTGGAATTGAGATCGCAGATTAAGTCTGTCACCAGTTTGTAATTACCGGGTACTGAGCCCCCACATGACTCCAGTATCAGAGGCAGCTGCTTCTGGGCTAGTCCTCTGAGAGGCCGTCCCGCTCGCCCCCGATCGAGCATAACTCACAGGCACAAACGACAGCCATCAAAGACAGCTGTTTGGCAGCACAGAGAGGTCCAGAGTTTCAGGGAAGGGGGCTGATGAGTTGGCCCCGCCCTAAAGAGGGCGGGGCACCATCGTCCGGGCTCCAGACCTTGCATGGGGGGAAACCGTCTCGTCCAGGGCTCAGTGATGCTGCGGCTCAAGGAGGCTCACAGGAGACTGATGTCTGAAGCCATCACTTACAACGAGAAATAGATCGGATACTTCTGTACCAGCCCAATCAACGCAAGAGGCAGGGGCGGGGAATAGAGCGCCTTTCCTGGCTGGCCGCGGCTGAGAGCACGTGCAGTGGGAAGTGGGAGTCCAGTGTGAACGACGGGGGTCCTGCCTGCGTTCAGTAAGAGCGGATACTCAGGTGGACCGCCCTCCGCAGCTCTACCAGTTGCTGGTGGCCAGAGGCTGTTCTGTTTGGCCAGCGTTTCTGCCATATCGCTGAAATGTTGTGAACATCACTCTTGACAATGGGTGCACATAAACCTCCTAGAAGAGTCAGAATTTTGAGTAGCTGACAGGGCCGTCTCTTCCCTCCGCTGACTCTAAGCTCCTCATTAGAC
Source organism: Phyllostomus hastatus (assembly GCF_019186645.2). NCBI lineage: Eukaryota > Metazoa > Chordata > Mammalia > Chiroptera > Phyllostomidae > Phyllostomus > Phyllostomus hastatus. The sequence goes on from NW_025333607.1 coordinate 11,938,300, forward strand.
TGCAAGAGGTTCTACTCGTTGGTTGATTATCAGCAATTAGCGCACAGTAGGAGCTCAATGGCACGTGATAGGTGCTCATCATGTTGAGTTCAGTCAACCAGTGGGGCCTGGATGGGCTCTGCCCCCTCTGGCCCTGTGCTTCCCCTTCCTGGGCGTCCAGGGCTGACCACTCTGTCAACTGTGACATTCTTTCTGTGCACGCACCAGGCCGTCCTGGGACGCACACTGTCTTTCAAGCCACCTTGCTGATTCAACAACCAATCTTTTACCGAGCGAGGAATGCAGGCAATGTCTGCTTTTCCAGCCAGGCAGAACTGTTCGGTAAGAGCAGGAAGCAGAGGCGAAGTGCACATGAGTTCCCAATTACAGCTGCAGAGCCTCACGGCAGCCACAGGCAGCTGGTCCTCTTTAAGCCTCGCGTGGCCACGGGGAGGGACCACGGTCCAGATAATGGATGGGGCAAGTTCCGACTGGTTTTCAGGTGGGCTGCGGAAGGGCCCGCCGGGAGAAGTGAGGGATGACTGCCCTTGTTTCCTCAAACACAGATAAGGACGCTACTAGAAGCCTCTTTTAGAGTCAGTTCCCCCCCCCCCCGCCCCCGGGGGCAGCCAGCCCCCAGTTGCAGTCTGGGGAGAAGCCCCTGAAGGGTTCCTGACCTGTCTGGAGCTGAGAGCTCTCCTGGAGGAGGCAGCCAGGGGGGGGTGGGGGGTGGGGGGGGTGGGGGGTGGGGGGTGGGGGGTGGGGGGGGTGGGGGGTGGGGGGCAGGGGACAGGAGACGGGGGGGGGGGGGGAGTTGGTGCTGACCTTTGACACACATCCCGCTTCCCGGAGCTCGTGCTCAGCCTGGAACTTTGTCAGGGACGTAACAGATGTGCCTTCTTCCTCGGGTCAGTGTCAGATGATGTCAGCCTTTCCCTCCGGACGCGATCAGGATCTGTCCTTGCTCTCTCTGAGTCACTAGACAGTTGCCCCAGCGGCGTGGACACCCGCGGAGGTACGGTGTGAGCGCCTCCGTGAGTCACATCTGACACTGTGCCTTCACGCCTGAGGTTGCTCTGGAAACCCTGAACCAAGAATGTGGACCAGAGTATTAAATGTTATACGCAGGCTCTTGAGGATTAAGGAGCATAAAGGAAGGGCGATGAAGTGTTCATGGACATTCGGAAAGGCATAGGAATTTTAGCTGCTACGAAATCAAATCCACGCCTCCAAATGACTCCCCCGCCTCTGGGGACAGCTGTGTGTGTCTTCTTGGGTTTTATAAGGGACAAACATGGGAGAGTGGCATTCAGTATAGCTTCGTTTGAGGACTACTAATCCCAGGAAGCTTTTTTCCTCCCAAAAGATCGAGGAGATGTTTCCTGACGGCCATTGCCTGAAATCGACTCTGAGACATTTTTATCTCTTTGGCTTAAGGCTAACACATTTTAATCCCTAGTCCTTGGAAAGTCCTTGGAATGATAAAACCTAAGACCTTGCCAACAATCAATAATTTAATAATCATCCATGTAAATATTTGATCAGATCCTTTCCAACGTCCCTAAAGCAGAACAGTTTCCTAAGAAATGCATTGTAACAGTTACATTAATTGGGGGAAGCGAGAGTATGAGGATCTTCACTGAGCTTTTTCCACATGGGGAAAAGCTTCTGGGTAAACGGAGTCCTTCCTGGGGAAGGCTGGAAAGATGTCTTGGGCACTTTGTCCTTTTCTTAATGGTGTGTGTACTTTATTCTTTACACTAGGAAGTTCGGCCCTAGAAAGGGTTTGTCCTGGGCCTGACCCTGCCAGTTAAAAGTTCAAGTAGAATTCTGATCATAACTCAGATTACTACCCGGTGCGTTACAAAAACCAGTGGTCCATGTTAATTGCCCTTTGCTGATACGGCTGCAGTAAATTAAAATCATTGCGGATGTGGGGGCCCTGAGCTTTATCTGAACAATAACTTCTATGTAATGCTTGTTTTCCCGAGTGAACGTTCATTTCAGGCAGAGTCTTGAAAGATCTCCAGCTCCAGTTCCAACCAGCCACGTGGTGTTCGTAGCGAACAGGGACGGGAGGAAGGGCTCCCTGCGTGGTGTCCCCTTGTCCCCGCAGCCACCTGGCCCACCCAGGGGGTGTGCTCTCTGTCCCATCACATTCCTGAAGCAAGTGTCTTGCCATTCTCACGGGCATTCCTGGCCGGCCTCTGTACCCCTCCAGAAAGCCTAAATGTTATTCCCTCTCCTGCTTTCCCCAAACCATCTCTCTCCCCAAAGCCGAGCCTCAGAGCCCAGCAGTTCCGGGTGCGGCCTCCGTGTGTCCAGGTGAGACAGGACTCACATAATGCACCCATCTCCCCAGGTCACCCCAGATCCCCCAGGACAACCCTTCTTGACACTCAGAACCCAAATGAGCAAAACATTTGCTCGGATCGGCTGCTCTGCGGATCCTGACTTCTGGCGTCAAAACAGCCCGGAGCGATCTGTAACGGTCACCCCTTAGATTTCCCCAACGCTGGCACCAGTTTAATTCCAAGACGGTCTAACATGGAGTGACCTGCACAGTCCGTTGTTGCTGCTTGGAGGTGGCCCCAGCCCTTCCTGCACCCCAGGAAGCAGGATGTGCTCTTGCTCTCCAATAATCTATGCAATACCAAGAATCACCCACTCAACATTCTGCAAATGATAGCGAAGGTTCTTAAGTACAATCACAGCAGGGGGAACGTGGTAACCTTCACGTGTATCCTGCTTTGGAACTAACAAAACATCCCCTTTAGCCCTTTGCTTCCTTTCCCACCCCGAAGGAATTTGCTATTGTTTGTAAATACAGTATGCCCCCAATACCAGCTTTATTTAACCATATTTCAAATTTTGCCTTTCTGGTTGTCCTAACTAGGTTGGCTTTGATTTCTTTTGAACCAATTCTACCGAGGTATAATTTACATATCATAAAATGTATTTGTTTTAAGCGTGGAATTCAATGAGTTTTGACAAAGGCAGGAACCTACTGAACTACTGACATGCTCAAAATACAGAATATTGTCCGTGACCCCAAAAGGTTTCCTACTGTGAACCCCACCCCCCACCCCTAGCTCTAGGCAACCACTGACCTGCTTTCTGTCACTACAGCTTAGTTTGGAAGGGCTTTGATTTTAATGAGAATGCACTGTACTCAGGTCTGCGTACACAGTTCTGTGTAGAGGTCTGTGTGTTTCTGCTTGAGGCCTTGCAAAAGGCCCACATGAAACAATTTTAACAAACACGCAATCCGTGTGTTATCTGAGCCACACACGTTCGACCCCTTTGTTGACTTCATTCCTTACGTCAGTGTGGTAAATTGCTTTCAAATTTTGAGCCAATAATTCCTCCCCTCCCTGTGGCCACACACCACTCTTCCCACAAGGGGCGGGGGTCTCTCTCCCCTCCCCTTGAAATGAGAGTGTCTTTGTGACTCGATTTGACCAAAAGAAAGTGGAGGAAGAGATACTCCGGCAGTCCCAGGGCCAGAATGCCCAGCAGAGCCCAAGCAGCCCACAGAACCATGAAAAATCCCGAGTCTCTATGGTTTAAGCTAAGTTCTGGGGTGGTCTGTTACACAGCAAATGCCACCAGGTACACTGATGGCCGGTGATGTCCTCATAAAAACACGAAGCAACATCAGCGGAGGGAAAGGATGCCCTGGGGTCACAACGCTGCAAAGCACAGTGGGCACCTTTGTGGACTCCCAGGGGCTGTGCATCAAACTTGCTCCGACCAGAGGAACCGGAACCCAGGGTTCAGGCGCAGACCTACGGGGGCCTTCTCTGGGGCTCTCAGGAATTCTATGTGGGGGTCAGATTGAGGAAAAAAGGGGCCACAGGCCCTCTGTATTCCCCTTCTCCCCCATGGCTTTCAAAGGGAGAGTCTTACAGGATGGGAGGAGTCATAGCTGAAGAATGTGAATCTCTATGGAGATCTATGACACTTGATGAGGTTAAGAGCTTCTCAGAGCCAAGTCTCCTCAGGAAGACCCAGATAAGAAACGATGCAGGAATTTTCACGATCAAGTCCTGGCATGGTCTGTTGCATGCGGTAGTCACTCAAGAATGCATTTGTTGAATCAGTGTATGCCGAGTTACCTGAGTTGTATCCTATGCTCTACAAGCCCATCAGAATCGGGGAATCTAAGGCGGGTACTGAGGCATAGACAATCCACTCAGACAGTTCCTGGGGCATCGTGCACACACTCTAGACCAGAGAGAGCCAGAGGAAGTTGAATCTGGAGACGAACTATTTAGCCTATTGTAGACTTGGCCTTCACCTACCATTGAACCACAGAGTGGGGTGAGCTGGGGACATCAACACAAGCTGATCACTTGCCCTTTCTTCTCTGGGAGACCCAATCATCTCCAACCAAATCTCCGGGTCATGGAAAAAAAGATCTCCTCCAGCAGTAACTCATTTGAATTGGGGAGGACGCCTAATGGGATGTATGCAAATCATTGTTCTCAATGTTTGAATAACCAGGTGGTGAAAACAAGGGGCCCGGTGCTTCCTGATAAATACAGGTGGCAAGCAGCCAGCAGAGGCTGTTTCGAGTTGGACGTGGTGAGCAACAATAGCAAAACCACTTCACCTGAAGTCCCCGCTAGCTGGGGAGCCCCCGAGAAGGACAGGGGGCAAAAGGAATTTGCTATAGTTGGGCCAGAAGGACGCCTCCCCTTCCAGCTTAACTTTTCAGTTTTGCAATAGACCCAGCACACCTTTGGGGTCTGTGTGCTCCCGCGGCGTGCACGGAGGTGGGTTTCCCTAGTGCCACCTCTCACAAAGCCGAGGAGGAGGACGTGGCCGCCCCCGGAGTGTGCCTGCGGTAAAGGCCATGGGTGAGTGGCAGTGACAAGGAAAGCCACGAGGCAGGCCAGCAGTACACGTGGGAGCAGTACGAGGAGGCGTCCAAGAGTCCGGGTTCTCACTAGCTGAATCAATCTGGGTCTTTTTTAATAAATCAAAAGGACTGACCCTCTGCTTACGCAAAGTCTCAGCTGCACGCCGGCGTTTTGAACGTCGCACAAACGGAAAGCCGGGCGACTGCTGGTACCAGCTCCGTCTGTAGCTGGGAGGCGGCCACACCCGCTGGCATCTGACTGAGTAGGAAAAAGGCCCCAGGGTGTCCTGCGCCGAGGACACCAGGTGACTGCACAGAGTCCACGCCAGCCAGGAGACACCAGCAGCAGGTGCAGGGCCAAGGGGAAGTGCGCAAGCTTGGACGGGTTTCCTGCCTGGACGGAGTGTCCGGCTGAGTCACTCTTCCCCGCGCCCCGGGGACTGGTGACAAACATTCTGCTGTCTTGCCAGCCTTTCTTTTCCTTTTCCTTGACGCTCTCGCCTTCTCCAGAACAGCAAACTAACAGTAACGAGAATCCAGAACACTCCCTTGAATGGCCTTTCCCTTAGATACCTAATGACCTAAGAAAGAGAGTCATGTGGCAAACAAACACCCCTGAAAACAAGAACCAGCTCCTCAGCCAAACCAAGCTACTGTCAAGGAATTTTAGACGAAGGAGTAGGATATAATCTAGGGTCAAGGGCAAGTACAGAGCACACTCTACTCTTAGTAGCTTTATAGGCTGAAAAATGATACTCTTAATGTGATAACCTCAGAACACAGATCCTCAGACATATTAACAATAATATTTTATTATTAATATCGAATTCATTTGCTATTCCACATTCTTTTTGAAATGAAACAAGGCAGTAATAATACTATATTTTAATGGGTTTCTTTTTTTTATTTACAAGTACTTTCATTTATTTATTTGGTCTTACAACAGCTATTTGAACTGCTATTCTTTTTTTTAAAGATTTTATTTATTTATTTTTAGAGAGGGAAGGGAGGGAGAGAGAGAGAGAAACATCAGTGTGCGGTTGCTGGAGGCCATGGCCTACAACCCAGGCATGTGCCCCAGCTGGAAATCGAACCTGCGACACTTTGGTTCGCAGCCCTCACTCAATCCACTGAGCTACGCCAGCCAGGGCTGGAACTGCTATTCTTAAATGGGTCAGGCACAGCCTGACTTCCCGGGTTTGTCTGAGTCTGTAGCTCAGTGCTAGGGCGACAGTCAACATCAAGGCCGTGGCAGGGTGGGTGTATGGGGCCTGGTTTATCAGGGTCCTGGAGACTTTCCTGTCTTTTGCCAACCCTGTTGGCAGCTAACATTCTGAATGCGTGTTAGAGACAGTGTTTTCATCTCCAACACTCGGGAATGCAGTCTCATTGGCCAGGGATGCTCCTCAGGCCATTATGAGGGTGAAGTTTACCTCCGGACAAGTCACAGGCTCCAGAAACCCGTTTACATGAGCTCCAGTAAAAAGAGGACACTCCTGTCAGGATACACCGGTGTGTCCAGGAACCCGAGGGCAAGCAGGACACGCACTCTCATGAGGGACTGGGACCAGCACACACGCATGTCCCAGGTGGATGTCACCTTTCTGAGTCCACAAGCCAGAAAGTATGGGACTCTCTCACCACGGGAACATGGGTGGGAGTCTGACCCTCTCGGTGCACCAGTGGGACCCAGTGGAGTCCCCGCCCGAGAGAGGACAGGGAGACAGACTCGATGGCCGGAAAAAATACCCTATTATACAGAGGTGGGCAAAAGTAGGTTCACAGTTGCAATACAAACAAACAATGTGGCGGCTAATAAATAATAATACAAGAGCAGACTGTTTCGCATAGTCACAACTGTAGACCTACTTTCGCCCACCCTGCATGTAGAAACTGGACGTGTAAGGAAGCCTGGCGAACGAGAAAGACTAGCCAACAAACGGTGCCGATACCGTCGAGAAGTTCGCTTTCTTTACACCCCCACATAAATTCCAGAGCACTTAAAGGGTATGCTTTTTTTTAAAAGCACACCACACAAGCTAAAATAAAATGCCACTTAATGTTAATCCAGGTTCTAGCGAAAAGTAGGGAGGCCCTTCCAAGGCCAGAAACCACGGGGGGGAACGTCGTAGAGAAACCCCGACCAGCTCAATGTTTATCGAGTGCGGATTCGTGTTCAACTCTACTTCTAGGCACTTTGTCCGCCTCCCCTGATGCATCCTCCAACCTCACGAAGGTGGTACCGGTCTCACTTTTAAAGACGTGAAAGAGTTAAGACGAGCTTGCCCAGGATCACACAGCAGGTGGTAGAGCCCAGCTTTACACCTGGAACCGTCTTCCCACGGCGGATGCCCAAACCCTCTAGGTCGTGAGGTCTCCTCCACACACGTTTAAATCGGGTCAAAGGGGCAAAGCCCATCCGCTCGCGCATTCACTCAGCACGTGTTTATTGAATTCCCGCTACGGCATGGACGCTGCTCTCAGCCCTGGGCACAGAGGGCTGCCTCTGGCAGGCCAGGCTCTCGAACCCGTGGACCTTACGTCCTAGACTGTAGAATCTAGACAGGGAACACATGAAGAAGAAGCACGTGAATGAAGACACAAGCAGATTTCTGAGTAGGACAACGCCGTCGAGAAGAAAACGTACGGCTACGTGATGGGTAGGGACTGCGGGGAGGGCGCCTTGCACAGACGGCGCGGGTGGGGAGGGCGGGACGAGGGAGCCTGGCTGGCGGGTGAGATACGTGACGTCGGGGAACAAGAGGAATCCAGGAGGACTCTGAGGTTCGGGGCTGGGGCGATCGTAACGCCGTTTACTGAGATGGGGAAGACCAGAGGCGTAAAGCAGGTTTGGGGGGGAAGTATAGGGTCCCATGCTGACATGTTAAAATCGAATGACCCAACAGACATCCAAATGGAGATGTGGCCCTACAACGTCTCACACCTGCCTAGCAAATATCACAAAGCCTCAGCATCGGATATATCGACGAGAAAACCACTCTGAAGCTCTACATGTGTGGGCAGAGGGCGGGGAAGGCCGACTGAGAAAGGAGAGAATGTGGTCGGTAAACGTAATGTAATCAGGACATGTAATCAGGAAAATATTCGGTCTCACTAGCAATCCAAGACACGCAGCTGGAAGCATCCACGAGGCAGTGTATTTTTAACCACTGAGTTAGAAAGGTATTTTAAAAATAATGGCACCCGGTGGGGCCGGCGCGGAGCCGGTGCTCGTCAGACACCCGTGGTGGCATTGTCGAGCGGGACACGTATTTTGGAAAGGAATTTGGCAGGAGTCGTAAGAATCCTTGTATGTGTGGGGACCCAGTGTTTTCACGTGGGGGGTTGATCGCGTCTTTCAGAAAACACACTGTGAGTGCACATGGTGTCTGTGCCACTGGGTCTTGAACGGCGGCGATTTGAAAAGCAAACACAAAGCACCCAACAGGAGGGAAGTTGTTACAGAAATTAGGATACACCTACTCCATCCGAGTGTGTGCCGCCATCCCCTGCGATGGCAGATCTGTGGCATCGAAGGACATGGTAGGGAAAGCTCCTTTTGGTGGCAAGCGGACCCCAAAAGAGACAGAGGTGGCTGGGAGGCCATACCTGCTTTGAGCCTCCCGCAGGGCCCAGGCCTGGCTGAAGCGACCCTTCAGGCCTGGTCCCCACCACCTGGGCTCCTGGGAGGGTGGGGCCTCAGTGGCTCCAGGGACTAGCGGGAGTCTCTTAGATGCCAGAAGGGAGGGAGGGAGGAACCCCCATCCTGACAGGTCTGTGCCCATTTCTGCCTTAGGTCATGGCATTTCTGAAGCAACTCCTGTGGCTGCGGTGGCCTTTTTCTAAGATGGAGAGAGAGCCGAATTACTCAGCACCACTTGGGGAGGGACCCGCCCCCTGGGTTTGCCTCCATAGGTCCTGCATTTCTCTTACCATCCTCCACTCTGCGTGGGCTTTGTCTTAAAGACACCTGAACTCACAAGCGAGGCGGTTCAAGGTCGTCCCTTGTTCAGCCACTCAGCAAGCTATTCAAATGCATGGGGTTCCGCAGAATGTCACACGGCCACACAATCCAGCCTCTGCCACCGGTTACTAGGCAATTTCCGTGGGGACTGCTAAAGCCGGCTTGGAATGCGCTCTCCAGCCTTTAGTGGTCAGCTGGAATCAGCAGTCTTCTCAGGGGGACATTCTGTAGGAGTCAAGTGACCTGCCAGTTTTTCCATTCCCGGGAGGAGGCCCCTGCCTCCTGGGGAGCCTTTGTTGGGAGCCCAGCCTCCTGACCCCTCCGAGCAGCTGTGGCCAAGGGCAGTTCAAAAAGGAGCCAGGAAAGTAGAAACTGACCGGAGAATGTGGCCACGGGGAACGGGGATGGGAGGAGGGTCAGGAGCACTCCCCCTGCACCGCGGAAAATCAGGAATCTGGAGTCACCCCACACTCCTTCCCATGACTCTGCTGGAGAAACCACGATGTCCAAGTCAAACAGCCCTCGGGAGCCTCCCTGGACCCCCAGCGGGGCCTGGGTTGTGTTACGGAACGGCAGCGCCCCTGCCAGGCCACCAGCAAGCAGGCGGAGCTGCCACGGGAGGTCAGAGCGAGCAGCACGTGGACGAGTTCCAGGCGGCAGCAACTGTAGCAGGGCCCCCAGAATGCTCCTGCCAACCCCCGCTCACCAGCTCCAACCCACTTCCTGGGAGAGGCTGGGCTCACCTGCCCTGAAGTTTGGGCTCCCAGGAAGGCGATGTCTTCCCAGACCTCCTGGTGACCACCTACCAGCACCCTCAAGCAGGCCATGACGCTGAAACCTGCAGCTCGTCTCAAAACACACAGGAGGTCTCGAGTCACCTCGGAAGAATCTCTCGGGTATGAATTTGGAATACTGGCCGTACGTAGTGCCCTCTTTGGCCCCTACCTCGTTCGAACGCCCAGCACGGGGCAGGCCGCAGAAACCTCTTCCGAGGGGCCCATCGTAACTTGTCACCCTGCTGCCCCCACAACCCTGCTCCACGGACCCGGCCACGCCCATAACTCAGATCGGTGGCTCTAGCCCTGCCGACAGTGGATGGAACCGAGGGGTCCCCGTGAGTATGGGCCAGGGAACCACAGCAGGAGATCCGGCGCCAGGGCCTGATTAGATTCCTGCCGTGATTCCCTCCGAGCCGGGAACTGAGGGCTTTGGCAGCGAGCGCAGGAGGCTGGCGGAGGGAGCGGTCTGCGGGCGCAGGGGGTCGGCGGAGGGAGCGGTCTGCGGGGAGGACAGAGCGTCTCTGCAGGAATGTGAAGGCAGCGCCTGGCCCCCTGCCAACGCGTGGGCAGCGGCAGGGAGAAGACATTTTCTTTGAAGCCCGTCGGAGTGACGAGTGTTCTAAAACTTCGTGACAGGCTTTGTCCCAAAGCTCCCGACAAGGGGAATCCCCACCAGAGGCTCCGTCCCCAGACACGTGAGGCCCGGGCTCATATGTGTGTGCGCGCAGGTGCCAGGGGCAGTCCCAGCGGGCGGGTCTGTCTGGTTTCCTCGGACGCCAGAAGGAAGAAGCTTCCAACTGTCTCGCCTGTTCCCTCGCAGGCGCCGACAGCCCCTGAGCCTTCTCCAGGGTCGAAGCCCCGCAGCCATCCTGATGCCCTTGCTGAAAGCCAGGGCAGTCAGCAGGTCCCCTGCCTCGGGCGTCTTGAGCCCGTGTGATCCGTTCAGCTTGGGTGGGCCGGTTTCCCCCACGTTTGTCTGCACTCCGTGCTGCAACCACAGCACTGGAGAAGAAAGGCTGGTTATCAGCAACACGGACTCCCGGGTCGCACCCCACACTCGCTGCATCAGAACCCCCACATGTAGAGCCCCACATCTGCATCTTTAAAGCTCCCCAGGGGATTCTGATGCACGGCCCCAGGGGGAACCCCTGGACACAGGCCCCGGGATCCCAGGGAGAGGCCTAGTGGCAGCCACTCAACTTTCAGCAGTGGCAGCACCCAGGTGCTCTCCTCTCCAAACAAGGCGACTCCCCAGAGAGGACCCTTTCGTGCAGCCACGAGGGTATGATTCCCTCTGGGGCACACTGGATCCCAGGCAGGAGAAAGGAAGCTGACAGCATGACATTTATTTGGCACAGAAGCTGGACTCTGGACACCCCCCACTCTCCCCACCCCTGTGAAGATGTACACGTATATAAACGTTCCCACAAAGCTCTTTAATCACGGAGAAGGAGGACTGAAGAGTCAGCACTTAGACAGACTTTCCATTTCAGCTGAGTAATGTCTTGTTGCTGGGTACAGACTCCCTGGTCAGAGCACCACCGCCCACCCCTCCCGGCCTCCCTGAGGCCCGTAGCAGCAGATCGTCAACACACACGAATCCTCCAAGCGTCCCCTGAAAGGGAGAACTTCTACTCCCTAGCCCTCGAAGGACCCAGCAAAGAGACAAGCCTGGAGAAACCCTAATAGACAGCCACGGGCGGAGCCAGAAGAGCTCTGTCCGCCACTGACTCTGCCGTCAGGCCCGACCACAGCACCTGACGTAGAGCGAATGGTGCTCTCTCAGTAGCTGCTAAGAGAATCAGACTTTGAACATCTTATTGCTTCTACGGACCCAGCTTTATTGCCTTCTTCCATCTGGTTAGCTTTGGTGACCCTCCTGACCCTCGGAATGAAGGGGTGTCCTGTAGGACAGGAGTAACACCTGCTTCTAGAGCTTTGCAGAGGAGCTTTGCCCCTCATGAGGGCTCCACCCTCTTGAGACCTGGCCATTTCCCAAAGGCCCTGTCGCATTGGGGGTTCGATACGTGAATTTTAGGGGGATACAAGCGCTCAGATGAGAGCAGCTCCTCCCTGGGGTCCCTAAACCAGTTCCCCCTCGGGAAGCCACTTCCCACGTGCACACGGCTGACCTTTCTAAAATCACAGATCTGGCCATGTGACCCTGTTCCCCAAACCCTATATGGACTCCCTCACCAGTTACAAAACGAAGCTGTGATTAGCATGGTCCCCGTCAGGTGAGAACGCAACCTTCCAGCCGAGGAGGAGGAGGGTCAGGACAGTGTAGTTTCTGGTTGCCGGGACTGAAATTCCCTCAGTCTGGGTGGCCTGAAAATGTAGCTAAAAAAATAGTGGTTCACCTGAGCTCCAAGGAAGAATCAAGTTCAGCTTCCTCAGCGCACACCGACCCAGAAACCCAAACGTGTAGTAGCAGCTCCCTCCCGATGGCTGGGTGTCGGACGTGACACTCACAGCGCACACTGTGAGACACTGAAGCATTGCCCCACCCCACCCCTGCCTTCGGGGTGGGCGGCCGCAGCTTCAGCCTGGTCCTCCCCTTTGGTCCTTCTCTGATAACAAGGCATCATCAGCTCAGGCCCTCTGCTCTCTTGGTCCAATAGGGATCCCACAGACTCCAGGATGAAGCATCTCAATTGGAAGCCTTCTTGTGCTACTCCCTCCATATGTGTTCTCCCCGCCCCCACGTCACTGCTGGTGTGTGTATCAACAACGACGGAACTTCAAGTGTGTTGTCACCCAACTGAGTGGATCAAGAGGCGGCTCAGGGAAGAAATGTCCGCCTCACCATCTCATGTACCGCCCGATGCAATGGGCGGTACGTGAAAGATCCCCTGGTCTGCCACTGCAGATGCTCCACTCCGCTCCCTCCTGAGCAACCTCAGGGGCTGGTGATTCACTCCCCTCCTGCGCCTCCCAGCCCCTTGCAGCGGGGCATCCAGAGGTCACCGCTGTCCCCTGTCCAGTCTGATCTGGATGTGGAAGTCAGCCTGAGAGGTGTAAAGTAAACTGTTTTCTAATGACAGATGGCCTGGGGTGGAAACTAAAAAAGCAAGAAAAGAAAAATGACACTAGTTTTTTTCCAACGTCTTTTTTCTTTTGGGAAAATGTCATACATAAAACAGAAGGAAGCAAGGTTGGGCCATGAAACATGTCTTCCGGGAATGCTCCCGCAGTGGCTCTGTTGAGTGGTCACGTCCTGGTCTGTCTGAACTGGATACTTACACAGTCAAGGATGAGAAAGGGAACACAGCCCAGGCCCCTGGAGGCCCCTGCAGCTTCTGTAGGGATGTGCTGCGTGGGACTCGGCTGCCCCAGACAGAGCAGGTAGCCGGCAGCTGCTACTCCAGAGCATGTCTTCCTTCTCGGCTAACAGACATGAGTAGCTTTGCTTTTCTTGTCCTGCTTCTAACGTCAAAGGCAACCAGCTGGATTTTATAGTAACCAGCCCTCGGTGGGTGTACTGACCGGGCCAGCTCTGTCCCACCCACAGCCACTGTCCAGGATCCGTCAGTCTTCGGGCCTGGCCAGACTTGCCGAAGGTAAGAACCAGCCGAGGAGCCACCCACTGAGACAGAAAGGTGTGGGTGTTTCAGAGCCTTCTGGGCCAGCTCTGCAGCATGAGACGTTCCGTCCCTTGACTCACTCCAGGTGCCATGTTGTAGCACCCTCTCCTTAGCCTCCCCTGGGCCCCGCCACCCGCTGCTCCATCACTTGCTCTGCGCCCTGGGGCCTGGGGGCAGGAGGGACTCTGTTATTCAGTGCCATCCTGGAGGCGGGGGCCACAGGGGTCGGTGCCCGCACACCTCACCCTGCAATCAGAGGGTAGGACTCCTCCCATCCCCCATTCTGTGTGGCTTTTTCCACCTTGCTTTGCCCTCCCAGGTTGCCACTAATTTTAATTTTAACCAAGACTAGTTCAATCAGCACAGTATTCCACGGCATTCCTGTTCTTGCCGGCCCTCTGGAAAAAGCAGAAATGAGTGCAGTTGAGGACTGGTTCAGAATGTGGGCTCCGACTTGCGGGTCTCCATGAGGCCCCCCTGTCCCTTGAGGAGCAGGGCCCTGAGGGCGTTATTGAGGCAACCTGTGACCACTGAGAGAAATAGCAGAGAAGCCAAAGAATAGAGCTTACCAACAATGACAACCTTGAGAATCAAAAATACTCAAAGACCCCACCTTGCCTAAGTACCTCCTTTTTTCACTTCCGTCCATCATGGATAGAGATCGTTTAAAAACGATTTCTTCACTTCCCTGTCTTCTTAGAAGAGTAGGTTGAAGTTAATTCAACCTACTCTTTGTGTCTCAGTTGCGAGCTTTGCTGCTGGAAATATTCTGTGATCCGTTGGCATGAACCATTCTGCCATTCAGAGCCTTTCACCGTGGCCGAAGTTGGTCCTCGTCTACTGTTGGAAGTTTTGTATCTACTTTTCTGATGAGAAAGAAAATATATTCGTACAGGAAGAGGAAAAACTCCTCTCTTCCAATGTTTAGTTGAAAGTGGATATAGAACAAGAGAGGAAGTCTGATACAGCTGTTCGTAAATCAGGGGTCAGCGTGACCCAGCGAGAATCAAAGAGCCTCTCGCGTGCGTGACGTTCAGGATTTCTCAGCAGAAATTTTGTGACATTTAAGCTGCCTTGGGCCCTTTTCTCACTTACTGAATCACTCGGCAAATGGCCATTGAGCACCTACGAAGGGGCAGGCCTCCCAGGGCACTGTGGTTACAGCCGTGAACGGCAGAGCAAGCTCGTTGACCTCCTACACCTAGGGTGCTTACTGGCGGCTGGCTGTGGTCTGAAAGCTGAAATTGCTGAGTAACTGACTAAGTTCCAGGTAGACAACGGGACTGTTTGTGCCTTTTGTACGGGGTTCAGGCACACGTATTTAGTGCAGAAACGTGTTAGGACATACACGTCCTCCTCACGCGCTGTGCTCCCAAGTCCCTCCAAGTCCACCCCAAGTTTTCTCCTGCCTGAGGTGCCAAAGACACAGCTGGGGGTGGAGGAGCTGACAGAAATTGACATTGACAGAAAATAGAATCCTGACTTTCATTGCCATCTGTGGACAAGCGTTGGGCAGATAATTATGAGTCAGATTTCAAAAAGAAAATGTCATAGTTCCCAGACTTGTTCTCTTTCCTTCCCTCCTTTTATTCATTTAACACAATTTACTGAGTACCTATTCTATGCCCTGGGGATATGAAGTTAAAGAAGACTTACCTCTTATCCTTAAGGACCCGACAGTGGGGTGGTTGGTGTTGTCCCCCAGGATGATGAGATGCACTGTTGCACAGGGAGAGCTGGACACAGAGAAGGAGGAATGGGAAGGACGGAGGGAGGAGACCAAGCATCAAGGAAGGCTTCCTGGAGGCAGAAGCAGTGAAACTTAACTTTGAAAGATGAGTGATACCATAAATAATTCTAGAACGGTGAGTGAGAATAG
Source organism: Phyllostomus hastatus (assembly GCF_019186645.2). Taxonomy (NCBI): domain Eukaryota; kingdom Metazoa; phylum Chordata; class Mammalia; order Chiroptera; family Phyllostomidae; genus Phyllostomus; species Phyllostomus hastatus. The sequence continues at coordinate 11,953,349 of NW_025333607.1, forward strand.
ATCTGCCCCTCACCTGTGACATCTAACCACTGAGTCAGGTCCCCTAGGTTGGAAGTCCCACCTAGGAGAGGTGGGCAAGAATGGAGCCAGTTGGGGGTATAGAGGGCAGAAAGGGTAGTTAGAACCCTTAAAAAAACCCAATATTCACATTCTTCCTCACTGGCCACCTCCAGGGCCTATTTGTAAGACTATTCTGAACTGGGCCAGAGACATGGGGCTTGTCTGTTTGTGACCTCGATGCCCCTGCAAGCTGTTGCCCCCTGGTGGGTAACCAGGGGCACTTTCGTTTACTGAGCACCTATTATGCACCCTCTACACGTTGGGCTCCCTCCTATGCTGCGGGATCCACGTAGAAGCAAACCAACTCTCAGCTCTGAGACCTGACAGCTTACTATATGCAATTTGGATGATCTCAAGTAAAAGAAAGTCCTGCAAACATGCCCTCACTTACAGGAAGCCATTTAAGGTTTCTTAAAAAAAAACAACAACAAAATGATTGATTACCCCTTTTTCTTCTTAAGCAAAAATTTCTTCCCAAGAACTGAAATAAGTGTTTCTGCTCACTTGCTAAAGTATGCAGTGTCTCAATGAATTGTTTTCTTCCTGTGTTGCTTTTGTTAAGACAAATGAGAAGAGCACCCCTTTCCTTTCTCCTAATGACGCGGCAGAGAACACTTGCAGCTCGACACCCCCCTTCCCCGCTTCCTCTCCCCACCCTTTCCCAAACCCGCTTGGCATCTCTCCACTTTCCACCGCCAGGTTCAAAGGGAGCCTGTGTGATGGGAACACTAGGTCGTGGCTGGAACGCGCCACTATCCTGTTTGCTGTAGCCTTCCAGGTCTTGCTCTTTTTCAGCAGTCATACCTGGGCATGGCGGGAAGGGATCGAGAAGATCTGAATTTTAGTCCCAGCTCTGGCACTTACCACTCGTGTGACCTTGGTGGGGAGGAGGGGGTCACTTAACTCCTCTGACCCTGTTTCCTCCTCTGTAAAGTTGAGCTGAACCACCAAGGCCAGCTGTTGACTTTTTCAGATTGGAAGGCAGAGTGACAGATGCCATTCCCCCTGGGAGGGGGAGGGCCATGGCGACAATATCCTGGAAGGAAAGAAGCACAGCGCACAGTTCAGCATCAGGACAATCAGACCACTGCCGGAATCCCTTAGCAAGCCGCCTGCCCAGGGCTGGTGCCCCTGGGGCTCGGTCAACAGGTCTTCCCTTCTCATCCACCTTCCCCAGTGAGGTCCAAGGTCAGGGACAACCGGGAAGACTTTACCACGTGTGTTCTGGGAGTCCCGGTTCCTTTTCGAATATCCTCTGCAAATAGCCTCCTATAATGTCAAATATGGCCAAGCAGCCCAGCATTTCAGACTCCATCCAAGGATTCTCAGAAAACCTCCCATGCGGGAAGGAGCACCTGTGGGGACAGGTGAGCCTTGTCCCCACATCAGGTTTTGTTTCCAACATCCTGTCTGTGTAGCCGTGAGGTTTCCAGGGGGGCAGGGCGGGAGAAGGAGCTGGGGCCCACACAGCCCAGCTCACGGGCAGAAAGCCAGCTCTGCCCAGGGTGCTAACGCCTGGCTCCTGCGGCCTGCTGAAAAGACCCTTCGGGCTCTGCAGTCAGGCCAGCGTTCAGGGCCTTGGCAGAAACAGCTACCCTTCACCGATCACCTGCTGAGCCCATGGGCCACTGGGAGGCCGTGTTCCAAATATGGTATTAACTGATTTTCATAACAATCTCGCTTCGTTTCACTTTTTCAGATTGAGCGGATGGGGGCCGAGGCTGTTGACACCACACCGGGAAGGGCTATTTTACCTAAAAACACACTAGAAAACAAGAAGCATGGGGACTGTGTGGGTGTCAGGGCAATGGGACCACAAGGCAAATGGGGACGCGGTGGAGGATCCCACGGCCGCAGGCCGGCCTGTGCTGGGTCCCAGCCCCCTGATGCGCCCAAGGCGTGACTCAGGTTGCTTGGGCCTCTGCGGCACCCGCAGCGGTTCCTCTCGCCCCTGCCCTCTTCCTCTCTCTTCACCTACCTTCTCTGTCTGCCTTGAGGCTCCTGCTACCCACAGGTTTCCTCGCTGCCCTATTCCTGACCCACGCTCAGCCCTGGGAGTCCCCTCGAGGGTCTCCTCCCCCCGCTCTCCAGCACAGTGGGTGCGGTTCTCCTGCACGGCCGCCCGCACAGCTCCTGCTGGCTCCCCAGCTCAATCAGTGGCCGGGACGCGCCCGTGCCAGACCGGGTCCCCCAAGCTCAAGTAACCTCAGGAGCCGCTGGTCTCGGTGCAGCCGCTCCGCACCACGGCCTGTCCAGGCGTCGATCCTTTTCTAGATGAGGAAATGGCTCCTGGGGAGCTTCAGTATTAGCAGCGAGGGGCAGCGCAGGGATCAGACTCGGCTCTGCTCTCTCCAAAGCCCGTCACACAGCTCTGCTTCCTGTTGCTGCTCACCCACGCAGGACAGGAGGGGAGAGGGGCTTTTCCTGGCTTCTACCTGTGTGACCCGAGAGCCCTGCACCGAAGGACCCCTTGGCCCCAAAGCATTCCCCTCACCTCCTAGCAGCTGGCCAAGGCCCGCAAGTCCCCCTGCTACAGTCCCTCATATATCAGACAGTGAGTGTTCCGGTCTCTGGGCCAGCCATTGGCATAACAGCCAGGTCAGTCTTGTGTGAGCGCAAGGTAAGGCCCCCAGCAAACGGTACCGAGGCTGAGAGCTAAGGAAATGAAGGCCCAGCAACAGGAAAGGAGGCCCCGTGCAGCTGCAGGTGGGAGAGGGCGATGGGTACTAGGGACATGGGAAGCATCCACTTCAACCTTCCACCTGGGGACCGCCCATCTGCTAGCTGATCAGATTTCTGGTCCTCAAACTGGAACATGTGGTCACCCATACCTGGTCTAGGCAGTGAGACAAAAGATTCAAAATCAGTACTGCCCTGGAAAATCCAACACCTCTTGCGGTGTTCAGGTGGGGGTGTGTGGTTGGGTCAAACTTCATTTGGGAGCTTCAGTCAACCACAGGTGGCTGGGGCCCAGGAAGGAGGCGGCTCTTGCAAAGAGATAAGGACCCGCCCCGTGAGAGAAGCTCTCCCCCGAGCAGACAGCCCCAACTGCTGCTCAGTTCCTGTGGTAAACTCATGAAGATCAAGGGACGAGGGACCTGTCACCTCCTCCTTCTCCTCCACCCCGTGTCTTCATCCTGTGTCCCCTCAGCCACTGGTTTGTCCCCTCTTCCCAGCTTGCTGTGCCCATGAAGTGCCCAGATTTTGCTCCCATTTTGCAGATGGGGAAATGGAGGCCTTGGGGAAGTAAGGGCACTCTCCAAGATCACAGAGCAAATCGGCAAGTGGAAAACGGGTTAGCTCAAGTTTCTATTGTTTAGGTCTCCGTCTGCCGGCCCCTCTGTCCCCAGGTTGGTATTGTGCCACGTGTTCGGCAGAGTCGGGCAGCGGGGGGGAAACCTACAACATCAGCTCGTCGGCACAGTTTCTTCAGGACCCTGACATGTCTTAGGGGTGGATAAGATGGCAAGGGCCTCAACCTGGGGACTCGTTCTTAGGCCTCCGCTCCAGGGGCCTCACTTGCAGCCATTTTTTGAATTCACCGAGAAGCCATTCCCACAAGTCTCCTCCTCCCGCCGCTGTGTTCTAGGGCTTCCCCAAGGCCCTGAAGAGCTTGGGGGAGGGCTGTCCTACTTACTGATGGGAAGGAGAGAATGCCCTTGGACTTAAGCTTTTCACTTGCAGCCTGGTGGCCACATTTTCCTAGTGAGGTGTGTGGGTGTTTGGGGCTAGGTTAGTCTTTTGCACTATAACCCTTTACCAAGCTCAAGTTCTCAGAGTCCCCTTCCAGGTTAGTACCTTGACTTGTTCAAACAGTTGACTCGGCCGTCAGCATATCACTGACATGAGTTCTGAGGTTTCTTCAAAATTATGTGCTTTAAATTTATATTTTTCTGGGTTTTCAAGATGCTGCTGGCTCCTTCTGGGTCTCTTCTGTGAACAACTCTGGTCCTTTGGGAAAAAAGCACCAAAGTGCAGGCAGGAATGCAAAGAGGCTTCTCTGCCGGCCCAGTCTATGCAATCGGCAATTGCAGCCCCAGGAGCTCTGAGGAGAAGGATTCTCAGGCCCTGCCCAAGCTCGGTGGGAAAAAAGTGATGTGGTTGATTAGTCATGTCTGCCCTGGGGAAAAAGTGGGATGGGGAATAGAAGCTCTTATTGCTACCCTGAACATAAGAGGCTAGGCCTTCAAGGAGCTGAAGGATTTCTTTGGGAAAGAACTTAACCCCTTTAACTATCACCCCCACTCAATTCCCCAGAAGCAACGACCACTACTCTCAGAAACGGGAAGTCTATCGTTTTAGACCATTTTAAATAGTTTTATATACCCACCTAACCAACCTATGTCCACATGGACATTTCTGACTCTTTTCATCCCTTTGTTTTCAAGAACGAATAGTAGTTCCCTATGTCTGATCAGCTCAAACACGGCCCTTTCTTTGCCGGCCACTTCTCCTAAGCCATTTCAGTAGAAGCCCTTAGGATCCTCCCAACTTTTCCATTGTCTCCCCTCACGTTCCTCGACATCTCCCCCGCCCCCCCATTGTGCTGCCTCTCTTTTCTTTCAGAATAAGTCTTACACTTTTCTTTCTTTCAGAAGGAATCCTACACTTTCTTCCTTCCCTCTCTCCAAGCCCACTCCATAGGATTTTCTTCTCACGCCAAACTCCCCTAATACTGATACATTAAAACCTGGCCGACTTGACTACCCCCTTGTAAGTTGAACATTTCTATTGTATTAAACAATGTAGAGGATTTAGGCTGAGAATGACGGAGAGGAAAAGCCGGGTCTTCTTATCATCATCATTCTCTATAACACAGAGCCGGGCTGAAAATAGGACTCCAGCAATTGCTTGCTGAGTAAATAAAGTCATTCTGTAGGGTTTTTTATTCCTGTGTCCAGTGTCGGAGACAGATAACTGTCCCCTTTTTCTTTACTAGAGGGGAGTCATAACTTGGGGTCCTGACTGGTGTGGCTCAGTGGGTTGGGAGCCGTCCTGTGGATGGGAAGGTTGTCAGTTCAATTCCAGGTCACGGTACTTTCCTGAGTTGCGGGTCAGTGCCAGTTGGGGGCATGCCAGAGGCAACCCATCCACGTTTCTCTTGCCCATCAGTGTTTCTCTCCCTCACTTCCTCTCTCTCTAAAAATAAATAAAATATTTTTAAAAATCATCCTAAGAAGATGTCCATAGTCTTAACTAGGCTGCCAAAGGGGTTCATGGCACCAAAAAAAAAAGTTTGAAAATTCCTGTCCCTCTGATGTTTAGCTGGGCATGTTGCTGCCTGGAATAGAAATCACACTTTCCAGCTTGTTCTGACAAATATAGTGTTAGAAAAATGGTGTTTGCAACTTCCTCACAGAGTCCTTTAAAGGAGGGACTATATTTCTCTTTCTCTCTTCCTTCTTCCTGCTTCCTGGATTGCAGACATAATGGCTGGAGCTCTGGCAGCTACCTTGGGCCTTGGGAATGGAAGCCACAGATCACCGTAAATAAGACTGAAGACCCGGTTCCCTGATAGAGCGGAGGGCTGCACCCACCCCAGACTGACTCCCTCCAGAATTCTTAAGTTGTGAGAATGAAATAAACTTCTGGTTAACTTGAGCTCCTGTTGTTCCGGGCGTCTGCTCCTTGCCACCAGGCCTGTATCAGACTGATGCGGGAAGCCTCGCTGAAGATAAATTGAAAATGGTGTTGTTTATCTACAGAGTTTCCAGAAATCGTCTCTCATTCGAGAGAAAGAATCATTTCAAACCTAGACGGTGACTCTTTTCGTGCCTAACCTTATATCTAGTATTTAAACAAAAGTGAATTGTGTGGGAACATATTTTATTCAGAGTTTCCGTTTTTCAGAGTATCAGCTAATAAACTCGGTAACTTTTGAAACTCATTTTTCAGCCACTTTTGCAGCCTAGTTTGATCTCCCCTAACGAGCATTTATGAGTAGCCTGACTCGGCGCTCGGCATCTCTTAATTAACGGCAGTGACTCATTTAAGAGAGCGTGTGGAGAATTTTTAAAAAAATGGTAAAGATTTTTCTGGCATGTCCACTATATTATTGATAGATTCAGAATGCGTGTATGATATCACAGCCATCAATAACACACTTGTGTTTAGGATGCCGTGGTTGCCGCAAGGTGGAGAATAGTTGTGTCTGTCCTCAAAAAAGATGATGATGATATAATTGGGGCAGTATACATGAAAATAGAAGTAGCACACAACACACGCCATAAACAGGATGCCATCGGCAAGTGATAAGGTGCTTCAGAAGGGGGAGTAACCATGGTCACGGGAAGAAGGACAGGGTTGTGATACAAGGAAGGGAGAATGGCCACGAAGAGCACAAAAATGAAGGAAACGGGTGAGCCGGTTGGCTGGGGCAGAAGCCTGGCTTTAAGTGATATCCCTATAAGGCCCTTCCTGACTCCTCCAAGAAGACTCCATCCAGCTTCCCACACAGCCGTGTTCCCTCACAGCTTCGGGAACGCTGCTGATATCACAGGAAGGCGGCGGTCCCTCTGAACACTCAGGGCTGAGCTCTTCTCGTTCTTATAAGCCGCACATGTACACGGGCTTCTCAAGTTCCAACGAACGGATGTAATTTCGTGTAAGTGTGCATACTACATCTTTACATGAACCACCCCTACCTAAGGTTTTCTTTACAATTACACACGCGAGTCATGTTTATTGTAGAAAAACACACAGCTCAACATCAAAAAGAAAATTAAAATTCCACCCCTAATCACAACCCCCAAAGATAAGACCTAGATACTATTACCATTTCTGTGTACACCCTCACACAGTCACATATAGGGTTCACTTTTTTGAGTCTGGCTTGGAAACTCGGATCTGAGTTCTCTGCAATGGCCATCCCAATATTTGCAGAATGTGGTGAACATATATATGCACGTTTCAGTGTCTCTATGAAGCGGCCATGCATGCGGGCCCAGAAGTGGGGGTGGGCAGCCAGCTGGGGAAGTCAGCCGAGTTCTGACACTGCTGGCCTCTGTTGCATCGAAGAATGCTGATCCCGAGAGCAGTGAGTGTGTTACGGGCGTCTGAAGGGCTGTGAGTGGAGGCCATGGGAGAGACTTCCTCGGAGAGGCTAAAGAATAACTCCTCCCAGTGTCCACAGGCAGCCACGGCTGAGGTTCCTGTTGCGAAATGCCAGCATTGAATTAGCTCTCGTAATTGAAAACAATTACAGTCACGCACCACCTAACCACATTTCGGTCAACAGCAGAATGCACTCTCAGTGGCAGTCCCGTAAGATTATAATGGAGCCAAAAACTTTCTATTGCCATCACAGCTGTTGGAGTGGCCTTGTACAACGTATCACTCACGTGTGTGTGCGTGCGTGTGTGTGGTGATGTGGGTGCACACAGACCTACTGTGCTGCCAGCCGTATGAAGCACAACACATCGAACTAGGTACCGCACACAGTACTGGATGATGATAACGAATGGCCAGGTTACCAGTTTACACTCCGACCAGCCTGTAGTTTGTGCCATTCCTTTAGAGTCTACTCTTTCTCCTCACATAGTTTTAAGGAGCCAGCTGTAAGCAGTGTTCTGTGTCCTGCCAGCGGCTTCATACCCCTTACGGTTACCACACCTCCTGATGGCATCATTTTCTCGTGTGCCCGATTTCACCTCCTGTTGTTTTACATATCTAGTGGAGCCCGAGCGCGCAGTGTTTACGCAGACAGGTGTTCCCATTCGCTCACCTCTTGCTCACTGACTCACCGAGAGCAGCTTCGCGTCCTGCCAGCTCCATGTACGGTAATGCCCCGTGCTGGCGCACCATCGTCTACCTCTTACACTGTGCTCATTGTACCTTTTCTATGTCTAGATGCACAAAAGCTTACCATTGTGTTACAATTGCCTGAAGCACTTAGCACAGTAATGCGCCGCGTGGGCTTGTACCCTGGGAGCGGTAGAACAGGCTGCACCACAGAGCCCAGGGGCGTGGTGAGCTCAGTTCGCGCAGCGCCTCAGCAACCAGATCACCTGACTACGCATTTCTCAGATCACGTCCCCTTTGTAAAGCAGTGCATGACTTGCATTGAGGTGAAAGTCACAGGACATAAAATTAGCCATTTTAAAGTACACGACCCAGGTGCATTTAGAAACTCACAATGCTGTGTGACCACCCCCTCTGTTGAGTTCTGAAATACTCCCGTGACTTCAAAGTAAAACCTCAAATCCATCAAGCAGCTTGTCCCCAAGTCCCCTCCCCTCCCCAGCCCCTGGCAACCACCAATATTTCTTACGTCTCTATGGATTTATCTCTTTTGAATATTTTATGTAAATGGATTCAAACACTATGTGACCTTTCGTGTCTGGCTTTTTTCACTTAGCATAATGTTTTCCAGATTTATCCACATTGTGGCGTGTGTTAGTACTTCCTTTTGATGGCAGAAAAATATTCCATCTACATATATAACGCCATTTGTTTATCCACTCATGTGCTGATGGACCTTTGGGCTGGCCCCTTTACTTTTAGCAAGGTCCCTGTAAAAGGAAATATCTGCAGATCTGGACATTTTCAGACAGGGTCTCATAGAATAGGCTGCAAAGGTTCACCTGGGGTCACCATGCACGTCAGCCTATATCGCCTATGGTTTGGGAGTGTCTGGTGCCCTTGAGTGCCCCTGAAGCTGCGAGTGGTGAGACTCAAAACAGTCATTATCATTAACTACACACTTGCAACCCAACTGGACAACAATCATATGAGACCATCAGGACAGAAAAGCTTCTCCCCACTTTACAGATGAGGAACCTGAATTCCAGAGCCTCGAAGTCAGACCACCTGGCTGGGAAGTGTTGGGTCAGGACACACGCCAGGCCATCTGACCACATCCAGCCCCAGCTTCCTGTGAACCCTTACCGTGAACAACGCCCACAGTGGCAGGCAGAGGCCTGGGCAGGAGGGAGATCTGAGTGTCAGGAATAAGTCTGGTGGTGAATACACGGAAGGGAACAAGGGCAAGTCTGTAGGAGCCGGAATGAGACTGGTACCCAAGGACGGAGGATGCTCTTCTTCACCCAAACACTCCATTCCCATTGTTCTCCCCACTGCCCTCACACGCAAGCATGTGGCCAGGAACTCACATCTCACCCCTGTGGACCCTGCCTCCTGAAGACCTTGGAAGGCAGTATCCCAGACATGGTGGGCTGAGGGTGGGCAGAGAATGTTTGGAATGGGAGGCAGGCAGCATGCCGCCTTCTTACACACACAGGTACTTAGGCAATGTTTGCGGAATGAATGGATGAATTAATTAATTAATTAACGAATTAATTAATTAACTAATGAATATGATTCAAAGCACTTTTGAATCCTTTGCAACTTTTTCTGCTAGACTGATCCCTTTCTTTGCACTGAAAACGAAAGCAAAAATCTCTGGCAAACAGTGGCCGTCAGCAGAGCCTGCACCTCTCGCCCTCTTGTACGAGAGCAAGGGCTACAGAGCTTTCTTACGTGCCCATGTTCGGATGGAGGCTAGACTGCTGTAGCAAAATCCCCAGGATGTCAGGGGCTTCGAGAACCAGGGTGTTTAAACCTCTCTCCTGGACAGTTCCAGGCGAGCATTGCAGGCTGGTGGGCATCTTTGCTCTGCCTGGGCACTCAGAGGCCCAGCCTCCTTCTAAGGCACCCCTCTGTGACAGCATTGTCATCTGCCTCCCAAGGCTGGGCTGCTGCAAGAAAGAGAGACAAAGCATGGAGGGGGAATACTTATTCTCTTCATGCCCAGCCAGGGTTACGCATGTCACTTCTGCTCAAAGCCTATTGGCGGGAACTTCATTATAGGAGCGTGCCAGCTGCAAGGGAGGCAGGGAAATGTAGCCTGGCTCTGCGCCCTGGAAGGAGAGGAGAAGAGATTCTACATCTCCGCCGCCTTCTGTGTGCTTGCGGGTTGTGTCCAGAAGGCAGCAGAGAGGGCTCACCCCCACGCCCAGCAGAAGGCCCCTGTTCCAGGCTGGAGCTTCTTGCCGGCCTCTGCACTTCTGCATGTGAGGGACTCAACTTCGAAGGATGCAGACGGCCTTGGCCTCGAGGAGAAGGACCCCGCAGTCTGGAAAGGTGCAGGGAGAGAGGGGAAAGCTGGAGGGTGGTGAAACCAAACCTGAACGGGGCACGACAAATGCTCATGAGCCCACACAGGTCGTATCCTCTGGCACTTACAAAGAAGGACATTTTATACAAGACGCTCAGCTTCACACTGTGGGCAGTAAATGCGCGGAGTTTCTAGAAAAGTTTCTGACAATACAGGGATTCGTGTAACTTTTAACTTAACTTCGGGGCGGATACCAATGCCTCCCCAAATGCACACACACACACACACACACATACTCAGACACTCACAACTCACATGCACTCTCACACTCACACACATACGTACCACCACACACCCCCACCATCTAACACATCCTTTGGGGGTGGGCCCTGTTAACAAATAAAGGCGGAGGCTGCCCCCGCCTACCTCTAGGTGCCTGTGAAGGACCTTGAATTAAGTCCTGAGCACACAAGGGCAAGGTGTCCTGAGGAGATCTGGTCTTCACCAAGTGGCGTCCTGCAATGAACAGCCACCTGCAATAAAGTATGTGGCTAAGCCAGAACCAGGGGTCTCGTGGATCTCTCTCAGCCTTAGGCACTTGTAACAATAATATCGGACAGCTTTTAGGGAAGGAAAAACGGGTAAGTGGGGCATGAAACCCATCGACGGCCATCTTCATACTTTGAAGGCTCTTGGGCCTTGAGCCATCCCCTGCCTCCGGAAGAGACACGGCCTGAGCAGGGTCCCCCCTCCACTGTGACAGGGGCTGCGGCGACTGTGAGGACAAAGGGCCGATTCAGGCTTCGTGTTCCCACCGGCAAGGCTCCGCGATTTCCCGTCCGGTTGTGCAGAAGCTCAGCTGCTCAGACAGTGGAAACTTTGATTCCGTTCCTGCAGCTTCCTGTTCAGCTCGTCCCTGAGAAGGTGCTATGGATCATCTCCACAGCGTCAAGACGTGAAATAAATTTTCGTGCGAGCAAAAGGCCAAAAACACCCCGGGCTGGGGGTTGGAGGGGAGGGAGAGGAGAGGGAGAGGGGCGGGAAATGAAAAGTTGGTGGCTGATATATTGCAGACCAAAGAAACATCAGCTGCTCTTTACCAGCCCTAAGAATAAAAACTCCCTGAAAGGCTGCACTCTTCTTCCCTATTATGGAAATGCGGTTGGGGCTGCAGGAAGGGCTGCTCCCAGTAAACGGAGGTGGGCAGCTGCTTTCTCGCTCTTTCCCTTTGGGAGTCATACGGGCTCTGGTTATGGCCCTGGGAGCCCTCCCGACCACGTGCCACACTTTGTTTACACGTACTAACCCTTATGGGGTTTTTGGCTGGTTTTAGGGCCCAGCCCCTTATTTGGCTTCGGAAAAGGACATTGTCCTGCCGGTTCACAGCTCTGCTGTTGTGCTGGCACGAGGAGGCGGATGGAAACAAGGGGGCGACGTAAAGCGATGATGCGGGGCCAGCACGTGCGTTGTTTACCTCTGTCCTCGTGTTACTAGGCACAGTCACTTCTGTGAACACGGTTGACTCTTTCTTCGGTGGGAAGGGGCCTTTGGAGCCTCAGAGTCGTCCTGTTTGGTGTGGCTCATGCACAGAGAGGCCCAGGGGTGGGGTGGGTGACAGTGGGAGACTGGTGTGGTCAACTCCTGGCTCCTCACCTGTTGGCTGTGCGTGCCCCGGGACAATCACTGAACCTCTCTGAGCGTCAGTGTCATCGCTGGCAAATTCAGACTGAGAACACTGCAGAAGGTGGGCGGCCAACGGAACATGGCAGTATGGAGAGGGGTCGCCAGGGAGAGGCTGGCTGGGCAGCCAGCAGGAGGCCTCCTGGGGTCCGAGTTAGCTTAGCAAGTTCACTGGAGGTCAGGTCAAGTGTGCAGGCTTAGGAATCTAACGTCACTCACCATGAGGGTGCCCATTTTCTCAGGGGCCGGTTAGCACTAACCTGGCTGCAGGTTCCAACCTGAGTGCCCTGTTGTTGGTTCAGAGTGAGAAATACGGTCACTAGGAGTCGTCACTGGGGAAGGTGCAATAATTGCACTGTAATTAGTCAGGTAGCAGGTGCAGAGGACGACATTTGAGAGGGTCATTATCAGCCCCATCTGACCCAAAAGTCCCCTGGCCTGAAGCTGCCAGTCCCCTGGCAGTTTGTTATCTCCTGGAAAAGAATGAATGCATACTATAGCCCACGTGCAGACACGCACATATTTTTTTAAAGCTCAACAGGAGGCCCTAACAAGACGATGGAGGTCCCACAGAGGAAGGAAAAAGGAACATATGTATAAGGAAATAATATGGGTTTCTATTTGTAAAACTTTGAGGACGAGACACTGGCATTTGCACTTAGAATCCCCACAGATGTAACTGGGCGATGCAGACGCGTGGATCAGGAGACTCAAATATCACAAGTAACTTCGCCATAAGAGGCGTGGTTTTCTGCAATGGAGACTGACTCTCAGTAACATTCTGAATAAAGCGAAGCCCAGTCTCCCTGGAAAACCCGGTCTATCCTAACACTGTGAGAAAGAACTTGGGTTTGCACATAAAACGCAATTAGGTCCAAGGCCTGATGAATTATAATCAGGTGCGTCAGCTGCCCTGGGTCCCCCCACACACACCTTTGTGTAGTCGTTTCCAAGGACCGCTGTAACAAATTACCACCAACATAGCGGCTTAAAACAACACAAACTTATTCTCTCGAAGTTCTAGGAGTCGGAAGTCCAAACCCAGTTTCTGTGCTAAGTCAAGGTGTTACCAAGGCTGGTTCCCTCTGGCGAATCCATTTCCTTACCTTTTTCTGCCTCTAGAAGCCACTAGTTTTTCAAAGCCTATCACTCCCGTCTCTGCTTTGTCACAGCATAGATTCTGGCTTCTGCTGTGTCCCTCTGATAAGGAGCGTTGTGATTACATCAGACCCAACCAGATCACCCAGGACCATCTCTCCATCTCTAGATGCTTAACTCAGTCACACTTGCAAAGTCCCGCTCGCTGTACAGTAACATTCACATCTTCCTAGAATTAAGACGTGGACATATTTGGGGGCTAATATTCTGATTTTGATGCCAGCTCTTGCTGCAGTGTGCAAGTCCGTGAAGACTTTGACCTTCAATAAAGAGCCGCTGGTCTCAAGGACACCCCAAGCATCTTGGCTCTCTATCCTGGGCTTCTCCCACGGTGGATATCCCCAGAGCGCTGGCGCAGGCACAGCTGGGAGGTGGAGGTGAATGTGGCCTCTGGGGTGCTCATGGCCAACAAGAAATGATGGACAGTTGCCACTGCCTCTCATTCTTCAGGTGGGACTGAGTCCCAGTTATGCTGTGTTTTTCTCCTTCCTTGTGTCACTCTCTACATTAGTCAGGGTTCTCCAGAGAAACAGAACCAATGGGAGGGAGGGAGGGAGGGAGGGAGGGATAGATAATCCATTATAAGGAATTGGCTCATATGATAATAGAGGCTGAGAAGTCCCAAGATCCACAGTCAATGACCTAGAGGCTCAGGAGAGCCAATGGCATAGAACCAGACAAGTCTCAAGGTCTGACAAGTTGGAGAGCTGGTGGCATAAGTTTCCATTTGAATCCAAGATCAACAGCAGCAAAAGAGCAATGTCCCAGCTCAAAGACAGCCAGGCAGAGACTGAGTTAGACACACCCAAGTCAGCCTTTTATTCTACTCAGGTCTTCAGCGGATGGGAGGAGGCCCGCCCGCACTGAGAAGGGCCGTGGGCTCTTTCCTCGGTCTGCCTTGCAGACGCTGGCCTCATCCGGAGCACTCTCATGAACACACCCGCAATCATGTGCGACTGAAATCTGGGCACTCCATGGTGCAGTCGAGTTGTGTATAAAGTTCACCATCACATTCTTTCTGCTTCCCGAACTCTCTTCCTAAATAAGCCACACATGCGTCTATACTTCAAGCTCTGCCATGGGGACAGCCCAAACTAAAACTACAGGACTTGCACCAACATTGATGTTGAATGAGACACACACATGTCTTAAGGACTGTAGATGGTTCTCTGCCATGTGGCATAGTCCACACGTTACAGAATGCCTAACATCCCCAGCACCTGCGAACTCAATGCCGGTAACATCCCCAATCACTATGACAACAAAAAGAGCCCTCTACATTTCCAGAATGCCCCAAAGGGCAGCACTACCTGGCAGGACTTATCCCCCCAGGTTAAAAACCATGTGTTTAGAGAACGTGAGCTTCAGGCATGGCTTGATCAAGGCTCCCAGATTAATTTTCCACTATTATTTTCAGCTCTGCTTTCCTCAGCGTGTCAGCTTGATCCTCAGCCTGCCCTTCCTCCTGGAGGCCAGTTGGCTGCAGCTGCCTTAGGAGCACACACCCACATACTCCAGAGGCCAGAAGACATGAGGGCAGTCTGCCTGCACGTTTCCAGCGAGATTCCTGAGATTCTCCCTCACTGGGTCAGCCGGGGTCAAGCATCTGCGGCTGTTGATGGTTTACATGGAATATGGAATATTTGGAGGGGGGGGGCAATCGTGGTCCAGTCTGGAGGGGGAGCTAGGGGTGGTCGGTCCCCCTGAAGCCCATCGGTTGTGTGTGGGCAATGCCTGGATACAAATTTGAGGGTTGTTCAGAGGGGGAGGGGTGCTGGGTGGGGAACCAAATAATGTGCACAGCAGAGAAGGGGGCACCTTCGGGTTGTGTGGCGCGACACTTGGGCGGGGCGCAGGAGAGGTGGAGAGCTGATCTACGGGAGTGAGCAGATAACAGACCATTTAATCAGTTCTCCAGGTTCCCCAGTTGTGTTTATGAAGAGAGTCTCAGTGAAGAGAGGAGGGAGGGGGTAGGAGAACTGGGTGGAAAAATTGAAGGGATTAAGCAAAACAAACCAGCAAAAAACTCAGTATGGTGCCTCCCTGAGGGAAAGGGGGCGGGGGGTAGCAGAGGGTGACGGGAGGGGAAGTGGGATGGAAGGAGCCTTGACTTGGGGTGATGAACGCACCGCACAATATGCAGATGATGTACAGTGGACTCGTACCCCTGAGACCTATATCATTCTATTAACTAATGCCACCCCAATCCGTTCAATAAAATAAATAAAAACAACTAAATACAACAAAATAGAAAGAAGTCCCAGCAACATGTCCACCTCCCACATCACTCCCCCATCCACAGGGGATGCTCGGACTGACCGGCTTCCGAGACCGGCCTGCTGACCACCTGCCTTGTGCCCTCAGGTCCCCACTTCCTCTCCTGTAGCGCTCTTTCCATGCAGTCCTGGTTTAGCCCAAAAATTCCTGCCCCCTGAGCTGGTGTCAGTGCCTGAGACCACTGCCCTTCTAACCCTAGTGCCTTGACTTGCAGCACCCTCGTCCCCGCCCGGGGCCAAGGCTAGCTCACTGGGACATCTGCTCCCCTAAGAGAAGCCACAAGAGTCACTTCCCAGCCTTCCCATGGCCCCTATGGCTGCACTGAGGGCCGGGGAGGGGGGCTGCTCTCATTTTCCAGGAGAGAAGCCAGGCAAGCTGCCGGGTCCTGAGTGGGAGTGGACGTGGGTGCTCCTGCTGGCATTTCCTTGTTGGTATTCCCCAAGGGTAAAGTAGAACCAAAACCTAGAGAAGCTATTAGATGAGACTCATTTGTTTTGTTTTTTTTTTCATGTATCCGTGTGTTGCATTGTCCTTAACCAACGCCATATGTCAAGAGCAATTATTTTCTTGGTTCAAAAGGAGGCTTCCCAGCACTTGTGAATGAGCAGCTCTGGCTTCCTCTTACTCCACCCAGGGACTTACCTGGTTCATAAAAGAGCCACATTAATCTTTAATGACTCCTTGCTTAGCTACCCTGGGAAGCGCTCCAAGTTCGGTGACATTCTTTTGATGGAGGAGGGTGGAAGGATGAGTCAAACGCTTCTCCCACGGTAACACCCGCAAGGCCCACCCGATCCTCAGCTCCTGGCGGAGAGGACATCAGTGAATGTCACAGCAATTCCGTGTGCTGGGCTCGGGCGTCCTCACTCCTTAAATATGGAAATGGGGACTTTTTCCACGTAACTGTGGAAGAGGGACTTTCCAAAGATCACAGGACCAGCAAGGGCAGCCTTGGATGCTAAACCCTGAAGGGCGGAAACTGTTTTCATAAAAAGGGGAACAAGGGAAATGCGATGGAGTGGCCGAGCTGCTCCTCCTGGAAAAGAGTTCAGGATTGCCTGGCGATCCCGGCCTCGAATCTGGGCCAAAGAGTCAGCGCAAGTCAGAAAAAAAACGCTGTGGGTTTTGGGGTTTTTTAAACATATTGATGGCGTGACCGGAGAACGGCTTGCTTTCCTTGTCCAGAACAATAAACAAACTTCTTGTGAGAAGAGGGTTGCAAAAATTTAACACAAACACATCCTCTGAAAAAGCTCACATACAGTATTTCACTCCCCGACTGGAACTTCAGCACTTGGAGAGTGGGCTTGTGATGAAAGTGTGCGTGGAGGACCTTCTGAATACAGGGTTTGGTGTGGACGCTTCTCGGCAGGGTCAGGTTCCTCTGCTGCTGGTGACCGTGGAATACCACCCTTAGGACTCTGTTCTGCCTGGGCCATGGCCAACCACGTGCACCAGAAATGAGTACGCCCAATACCACACGGGATGAAGGTGTCACCAGGACCTGGTGCTCCACGCTGGCTCAGCGAGGTCTGTAACCCTACACGCCCGTCCTGTTCACTGACACCATTCAGGCCCCAGAGCAATGCTTCTCCACAGTTCTTGCCTTATATTTTCAAAACAAGAAATGACAACATCGAATGTCATGAAGTCAGTGAGCTGTGTCACTGTGAGCATTGGAGACAGGCACTATTTGGGGAGTGTGGAAAGATGTGAGCAGTGGGAGAATTTAGAAAACAGACAAATTAATGAACGTGTACGCCCTCTCCTCAGCGTGAATGCCGTGGGTTCTTGAAAATGCGTTTTCTCCCTTGTCTTTGGATTCCCACTCGTGGTTGGCAAGACTTCGCTGGTGCAGTATTTGCCACAGTTGCACGTGCCAGCCATGGAATGGTTTGCAATATTCAGCATCGCATTAAACATTTTCATTGGCCAATCAGTACACAACTTTGTTTTATGTGTGTTTCTGTCTAAAGCTGCCTTATTTAACATGCACTGTTGATGCTTTCATGTGGAACTCATGGCCAACAGCTAACCTCGTCCTGAGCTAAGTTTCTCTCACAAACACATTTCCTTCTTCTTCTTGCAGTTAGGAACGCTCGGCAGCAATGCAGCCCTGGGCGGGGGGGCGTATGTTAAACAGCAGGCTTAGCCCCCAAAAGGCACACATGTTTGGAAATTGTGGTACTAAATAGACCGCAGAAAGGACACCTGCTTACAAAATGAAACCGGGAACAAGAGGGCAGAGTGTCACCTTGTTCCGCCTCAGCTGGGACCACGTGCCTCAGGTGACTGTGTGTGTCCCCAAATGACCAGACAAATACTGCAAGCATTGATTTGGGGGCTACAATGGAATTTTAGCAAGTAGGTGAATTCGTAAATGCAGAATTCATGAACAGAGAGGTCAGCGGTATGCCATCTAAATGTAACTTGTATGATGTCAGATGCTAACTTTTTGTAGCATATTGACCCGTTGGGTACAGAATGCTGAAATGCAAGCAGTTTTATTTTTACAGAAAGACGTTGTAAGATTTCATTAAATTTTCCAGAGTAAATACACAATTTTGTTTTTAAAGAATTTTGATTAAAACGTTTGTAGTCATTCATTAAAATCTGTAATTTGGACTTTAATTTTAATAGGTAAATTTAAGGGCTTTAAGAAAAATAATTTTTAAAAACATAATTTTAAATCTTTTACATTTTTCTTTATACTTTTGTGAAAATATATTAAAATTTGGGGTAAAATTAAGATTGAATTGCCTTTACTATTTACTTTCTAGATCATTACTGTTGCATGAACATCTTTATTACAATAATATTATTTATAATGTAGCTAAAGTGAAGATAGGAGAAATTAATTATATGGTGTAAACACTATAATAATATGTGAATTACACATGTCTTTATTTTCTTGCTCACCTACATATTGTCGGCCTGTTGGCCAAACACCAGACATGTTCCACCATGATGAAATTGAGACATTGTCGGGATCTTGTTGACTAACAGTCCTATAAAAATCACAGCTTTACACCTATTTTAAAAGGTTGTCGTTAGAAAGATGAACTTGACAAGGTAGGAGGATGGAACACATTTTACGGCACAGTTTATTGGTCTGACTTACTGCTTCTTAACATCTAGACGTTCGTGGTTCCGAGCTCTGTCTGCGCTCTTGTTCTGGGACGCACACGCAACTAGGGTGGACCCGTTCTTATGGAGGCGGAGGGTATTAGGGGGGGTTTGGAGTCTGCATCGGAGAGGAGCAGCAGCCCAGGCTAATATGCTGATATTCCGACCAGGTCTCTGGAGCCCCAAATCTCAGAACAAGAGACAACACCAGCCTCGAATCCAGCTAGAAACTCCCCTACAATAATGCCGCGCGTGGTCCCAAGGTTGGGGGAGGCCACCCTGGCAGGCGGGGTGGGGGTGGGGTGGGTGCGGCGAGGGTCAGAAAACGCGTGGCGGCCGTGATGCCGTGGTGGGGAAAGGATCCTCGGGTGGCTGGGGGTGGGGCATAAGGTCATGTGTTCTGCTGATCAGAACGTGAAATCGAAGCACGTCGCCACCCCGCTCCGGAGGAAACGCAGTGGCCCCCGCCAACAGGACTGCATCCGGTCTCGGTGACATGCTCTCCCACCCTGAGCAAGGGGGCTTCCAGGTGACAGAATGTGTGTGTCGTGGGGCTGCCACCTCTAATCAGCCCCGACTCCAGGCTCCTCCAGAGCGTGTTCAAAAACTGAAACACGGAGCCCGCCTGCCACAGGTTCGCAATATTGCCTTGAAGCCCTGAAGCTGGGGCTGGGATCGTCCCAGGAGAGGTCTGGCATATGGGAAACCTCAGGGGACGCAGAATGTGACCGATGTTCCACTTCCAGTACTCGCCGGCTGCGCGACCTCTGATCATTTCTTGAACCTCTCCGGGCCTCCGTTTCCTCACCTTGAAAACCACAGCATCGTCTCGGGTGGTTTCTAAGGCCCCTCTTGCCTGCAAGGCCACGAGCTATCTGCCAGAAGGATTCCTCCTGTGTGTCTTGGACTATATTCAGCATCAGGATTACTTATTCCAAAAGGCAGCTGTTGTTTTGTTTGCTGGCTTCAGGGGGACCCAGATAGTTCATGATATCATGGGGGAGCGGGAGGCAGCCAGGGCTCTCTGCCTCAGGGCCAGCGTCACCGGCACTGGCCCAGCCTCTTTGGTCAAGGTCACACCACCTACCCACGTTAGGGGCTCAGAGGCATCACCTTCAGGGAAGTACCCACAAGGCAATAGCACCAAGTCCTTTCGACTGTGATAGACACCCCTCGGGCTCTCTAATGGGGTTCAGTCTGTCACTTCTTTAAACCATGACTTATTTTTATTAACTTATTCAAGAAATGTTTTGATGGGGAATAATAATACCTTCCTCACGGTATGGCCATGAAGAGTGTACACGTTCCCCTAGAACTCTGGACAGTGTCTACCACATAATAAACTCCAATAAACATTAGCTATTGAGGCTTGCTCCCTTAGGGTAATTTTTAAAAAGATTTTATTTATTTATTTTTAGAGAGGGAAAGGAGGAAGAAAGAGAGAAAGCAAAACATCAATGTGCGGTTGCTGGGGGCCATGGCCTGCAACCCAGGCATGTGCCCTGACTGGGAATCAAACCTGAGATGCTTTGGTTCACAGCCCAAGCTCAATCCACTGAGCTACACCAGCCAGGGCTCCCTTAGGGTAATTGATTTTTTCTGTTAAGATGCTTGAAGAGTTTTTCTTTATCACCCAAGTTCACGAATTTAATTAGAATATATTTTGGTATTTAACATGCTGCATCCCATCCCGTTTTCTTGGAGTAGTTTGTTCTTGTTTAGTTGTACATTCAGCCTTTCCTTTCATGCAAATTAACTTGATTATACATTTAAATACACCTTCTATCTTATGTGTTGGGCTCTTAAGGACCACCAGTTACATTTAATCATGATTTTCTCTCTTCTATATCGATTTCTTTCTCTTTCTCACTTATGTTTGCTGTGATTCTCTTAAGCTTTTCCTCCACATCACTATTCAAATTTCAACAGCATCTATTCAGTGTCTTCTTATTTACAATTTATATTTTTTCTTTATATTTTTAAAGTATATTTTATTGATTATGCTATTACAATTGTACCATTTCCTCCCTTTATTCCCCTCCACCCTGCACCCCCTGTCCCACCCGCATTCACGTCCCCTTAGTTCATGTCCATGGGTCGTACACATAAGTTCTTTGGCTTCTATATTTCCTATATTATTCTTACCTCCCCCCGTCTATTTTCTGTCTACCACTTATGCCGCTTATTCCCTGTACCTTTTCCCTCATTTCCCCTCCCTGCCCCACTGATAACCCTCCATGTGATCTCCATTTCTGTGAGTCCGTTCCTGTTTAAGTTGTTTGCTTAGTTTGTTTTTGTTTTTGTTTTAGGTTCAGTTGTTGATAGTTGTTTGTTGTCATTTTACTATTCACATTTTTTATCAACTTCTTTTTCTTAGATAAATCCCTTTAACATTTCTTATAATAAGGACTTGGTGATAATGAACTCCTTTAACTTGATCTTACCTGGGAAGCGCTTTATCTGCCCTTCCATTCTAAATGATAGCTTTGCTGGATAGAGTAATCTTGGAGTTCTTGACTTTCATGACTTTGAATATTTCTTTCCAGCCCCTTTTTGCCTACAAGATTTCTTTAGAGAAATCAGCTGATTGTCTTATGGGAACTCCTTTGTAGGTAACTGTCTCCTTTTTTCTTGCTGCTTTTAGGATTCTCACTTTATCTTTAATCTTGGATAATGTAACTATGATGTGCCTTGGTGTGTCCTTCCTTGGGTCCAACTTCTTTGGGACTCTCTGAGCTTCCTGGACTTCTTGGAAGTCTATTTCCTTTGCCAGACTGAGGAAATTTTCCTTTATTATTTTTTCAAATAAGTTTTCAATTTCTCACTCTTCCTCTTCTCCTTCTGGCACCCCTATGATTCAGATGTTGGAATGTTTAAAGTTGTCCCGGAGGTCCTTAAGCCTCTCCTCATTTTTTTGAATTCTTGTTTCTTCATTCTGTTCTGGTTGAATGTTTCTTTCTTCCTTCTGCTCCAAACCATTGATTTGAGTCCCAGTTTCCTTCCCTTTACTATTGGTTCTCTGTACACTTTCCTTTATTTCACTTTTCACAGCCTTCACTTTTTCCTCTATTTTGTGACCATATTCAACCAATTCTGTGAGCATCCTGGTTACCAGTGTTTTGAACTGTGCATCTGATAGGTTGGCTATCTCTTCATTGCTTAGTTGTATTTTTTCTGGAGCTTTCATCTGTGCTTTCATCTGGGCCATATGTCTTTGTCTGGGCGCGCCTGTTACATATAAGGGGTGGAGCCTTAGGTGTCCACCAGGGTGGGGCAGCTCATGTCACTGCACCGTGGTGCTATATGTGGGGGAGGGGTCCAAGAGGGAACAGAGCCCCTTGTTCGACTCTCAGCCAGCTTTCAGTCACTTCCTCTGCTACCCACAAACAAATGGGGCCCTTCTGGTGCTGATTCCCAGGTGGGTGGCTTGTACACATTCTAGGACCCTGTGGATTTCTCCAACAAACCCTCCTGTGAGGCTGGAAGTTTCTCCCACTGCCTCAACCCCTATAGGTTTTTTCAATCAGAGGCTTGAGGCTTTATTTCCCTGCGCTGGAGCCCTGAGTTGTGCGGTCTATCTCGTTTTCCAGTTGATCCTCCCTGTTTATCTTCACACAAATGTGGGACCCCTGGCCTGCCAGCCGTCACCTCGCCTGGTCTGCCAGCTGCCATCTTGCCACACATCCTCTACCCTGGCTGCCTGTCTCCGCCCCTCCTACCGGTGTCCATGTTCCTTCTTTAACTCCTTGGTTGTGGGACTTCCATACAGTTTCATTTTCTGGCAGTTCTTGTTGTTTTTTGTTTTTAAATTTGTTGTTGTCCTTCGTTTGGTTGTGCCAGGAGGCACAGTGCCTCTGCCTACGCCTCCATCTTGGCCAGAAGTTACAATTTATATTTTAATTCTGTGATAATGCTGCCCTCCGTTTGTTTTCTTAAATCCGAAGTCTCCCTTTTCCCCTCATTTCTGTTGTCTTACCGTCCCTTCTGTGAGTTTGTGTTTCACTGGATTCGTGAAGAAATTGTGAGGAATTTCCTTCTTTTGCTTGAGTCCTGGTCTCTTCTCCTTTGGGCAGCGGGTCATTTGCGTACTGTATTTCTCTTCTTTGTCGTATGTTTTCATTGCTCACGACTTTTCTTCTCACTTTGCTAATGCTTAGGGAACTTCATCCGCTGGTTTGATGTGTTCTGATAGAGTGTGGGTGACTTCGGGACTCTCTTCCTCTTGTGCTTGAGATCACTTTGCCTTTCTCTCTCGGTTTCGTTGTGAGGGTTGCAGGAACTGGGTGGGCAGGGGCAGGGAAGCTCAGGGGGCCGTGTGCAGGAGGGTTAAACGTCTGGGCTCTACTCTCTCTGCTGTGATTTCAGAGATGCATCGGGATCTATTTATTCCTCAAGGTTGGGTAGTAGACACCCTTCCCTGGGATAGAACCTTAAACTTGCTGGGTTGCCCACATGCAGTGTGTTGCTCCGAAGCCCTCACTGTGGTCAGA
Organism: Phyllostomus hastatus; assembly: GCF_019186645.2. Classification (NCBI taxonomy): domain Eukaryota; kingdom Metazoa; phylum Chordata; class Mammalia; order Chiroptera; family Phyllostomidae; genus Phyllostomus; species Phyllostomus hastatus. Next base: position 11,976,194 of record NW_025333607.1, read on the forward strand.
ATCATCCCCACTGTTCCCTACCCTCTTCTCACCCATTTCTCCCACAGCGACGTCTACCACTCCTCAGCCAGTGGAGGAAACGAATACAGACACTTGCATGCTAGGTTTCTCTCAGCTTTGTGGTTATTCATGAGTATTCACAGGACTTTGAAGTTTCTCCACGGCAGCTTCCAGAGAAGCAGGAACCCCCTAGGCTTCTCTGCTTTTCCCCAGAAACTTGCCTCTTTACTTGGTTAACCGTTCTTGAAGTTGATTGTAGTAGCTGTGCCTCTTTCCTTATTTGATTGCTGTTGGTGAATTTCTTTTGGTTATTTTTACTTCTTTATTCTTTTGGCTGTTTCTGAGGCACTGGCAGAACAAAACTCTATGAGAACGTTTCAGTCTGCCGTCTCAGTCCAGAAGTCCTTCACGTGTTTTCTTTTACCTGGTTACGCTATTACAATGTGAATTCCATAAGGACAGGGAGCTTGTTCGGTTTGTCCCTGTGTCCCCAGATCCTGAGACAGTGCTTGGCCTATAGTTGGTGCTCAATAAATAAGGAGGACGGGTGGGTGGACAGATGGATGGATGGAGCACGAAAATCACTTAGGAGGCTGTCACCACAGTTTCACGCAGGGATGACGTGAGCCTGAGCCGTGGAAGCAGAAATGGAAAAGAAGGGGCGGATATGAGACTTGCCGAAAGTTGGAAGAGAACTCAAGTGGGACGAGGGGCCATGAATAAGAAGCAGAGTCTATCTCTTAAGGTAAATGAAAGAAAGACTCTAGGGTTTCTGGCTTGAGTGAATGGGTGGTGTCATTAGGTTCTTAAGTGAGAGGGGAAACACCGAAGAAGCAGACGGTGCTGGGTTCAGTTTGCACTCCCTGGGGTCGATACCACTGAGCTGCCTTCGACACAGGGCTGGTGCTCAGGGGAGAGCGGGACTGGACAGAGTCTGGGGAGTCACCGAAAAGGCGGAGGCTGAGGCGATGGAGTCGATAAGAGAGTGGGGCAGAGGAGTGAGCCACACTGATCTGCATTTAAGATGGGGGAGGGGTCAGAGCCAAACAAAAAAATTCCATTAAGCTCCAAGCCCCAGAAAAGAAATAATTATGCAGACATACGTCACATCTGTGCCCACTTTGACTTCCTCCAAGGTCTGCCTTCTTCCCTATTCTGCCCTACCCGTCCTTCACTCCCCCATCAAACATTTCCAGAATCCTCAAAGAAAATGCAGATTTACATCATTTCAAAAAATGTGAAACCACTGCCTTTAGCAGCAGGAATGGCTTGCTTCTTTTTGCATTCACTAAAGTGCCCAGTATGAGTCATCTGAGGTTTGAAAATTCAGCAGGAACTAGGCATTTTAATACCCAAATCGGTGGGGCGCAGGGGGTGGGCGGCGACAAGCACCGGGCAGGAAACGCTGAGTGTTAGACAGAAGAGGGAAGATCCCAGAAGGTTTACCTTCAGCAACGACTCAGAGTCTGGAAACTGATGTCGGTACAAGCTGTGACTGTGAAATGGAGCCAACTCTCCTCTTGCTTGGAACCCAGACCCAGGGCTGGGGACATATGCCCTGATCTCCCAGCCCTCTCCCTCCCCTGCCCACTGCCCCTCTTATCCTGTAGCCTTGGACTTGATTCAAGGCCGGAGGCGGGGGGATGATTTCATCCCAAACCTGTGACTCTGATCTCTGTGAGCTACGCCTGAGGGCCCACGGACCCACGTGATCCCCGGTGTCGTCACAGGAATTGAACACTGGGAATCCAGATTGAAGTGGAGTCGCCTCGGACCTCACGGGGCCTCAGTTGCTGAAATTGCCATATGCAGCTCTGAGCCAGACAGTCTGGCCCCATCGGGCAGGTAGGAGGTTCTGTCATGAATTTTCACCTGGCTAACTCCAGCCAACTAGCTGAGATTTCAGAGTAAGCTTTATTGCCAATGGTCATGAACACCACAATTATAATCACTAATTACTGCTAAATGGATGCTACTTTTTCCTATAGCTAATAATTATTATTTACTATGTACTTACAATGTGCTGGCCGCTAGACCAAGTAACTTACACACTTGACCCCACTCCCCATAACGACCCCGAAGTACACGTTATCACTTTTGTTTTATTACTGAGGGGACGTGGTCACTCATTTCCTCCTTCAGTCAGTGGCTGGGATGCGGTGCCCATGACACGGATCCTGCGGATGGCCCGCCCAGATCCCTTCCCCGGGCCAGGGGCTCTGCTCCAATGGCTGCAACTAATGGCAATGGCTAATGGCCACAGCTGCCCCTCTTCTCCCAGGAACTGCCGTGGCCAAATGGTACCCGGGCTATGGGACCTGCAGCCCATAGCCAATGACTCAGTGACACAGAGAAGTACCAAAGGTGGCTGTCTTCTTGTCTCAAGATGGGACCAGCTCTGTGTAGTTCTTGCTCCAGAGCTCCCCGGGGAAGAAACCAGTCTCCACTCAGGACTATATCCTTCCCCAACCCGTCCTCCCCCTGTCCTCGCCCCCTTTATCTTTTGAGCGCTTCATACATGAATGACGTGCACTGAACTCCTGTCTCAGGCTCCGTTTCTAGTGACAACGCGGCAGGGGAAGGAGCAAAGGCTTCCATTTCAGACGGACCTGCGTTCAAGTACGTGGGTGTGCCGGCGGGTCTTGAGCAAGTCAATTAACCCCTCTGGGTCCCGTTGTCCTCAACGGTTTTTGAAATATTACTAATGTAATCTTCATTTCTTCCTTATTTTCGATAAACTCCCACATTAGTCTGTGTGTTGGGAACATAGAGACAAAAAGGCGTAGTTTTGGCCTCAGAGGTACAGTATTTTTCTTTTTTCAGATTTTGTTTTTTATTTTTAGAGATGGGGGGAAGGAGGGAGAAACAGAGAGAGAAAGAAACACCGATGTGAGAGAGAAACATTAATCAGTCGTCTCTCCTACACTCCCCAGCAGGGGCCAGAACCTGCAACCTAGGTCTGTGACCTGACTGGGGATCGAACCTGTGACTTTTCACTTTCGGAGGATGACGCCCAACCAGCTGAGCCACACTGGTCAGGGCGAGGTAGAGTGTTTTTCAAACAGAAGAATTAAAATCTCTCATCAGAGGTTGGTGGAACCAGCTTTATTGGATCTGGCCAGGATTTTGAAAAAAATAAAACAGAGAGGAATGAAAAGAAGTTATCAGGGTACATCATACTTAAATAGGGTAGGTTCCATGATGCTTCATTGGAATTTATTATTTTACCTATGTAACATATCTATTTCTCTATAGTTAGCTGATAGTAGGCCTGGGGATGCACTGGATAATGATATAAAACGTATTTCTTGCTGGCCATTGATTTAAAAAAGTTTGAAAGCTACTTACCTATGAGAATAAGAGACAGTAGAAGGGCCATTTTATTTCAAAATGTATCTCATTGGTATAGTTCCATAAGACTTTTAATAATAAGGGGTTTACACATAATTTTATGTGTGTACACATCTAAGGAACTCTATAATAAACAGAATTTGTCAGTCCTGAGGGGTGCTTGAGAACATTTTTCCCTTTAAGGCAGGATAATAAATTGGTGAATCATGTGTTCCAGTCATAAAATTACTCTCTCAAATGTTTTTTTTAAACACTTTATTGAGGTATAACTATCGCACAGAAAGCTGTTCAGATTTAATGTATACAACTCAAATTTAGAGTTAAGTATTCTTAAATACTGTGGTATTTTTTTTCTTCAGAACATTATTCAGCAAATTAAGACACTGGGTAAAATATAGATATGTATAGAGTCTGGCTTGTTAAGTGTGTATATATGTATATACACTTATGCATATATATACAGAGAAAAAAGAATGCAAGGCTGTTTGACAAAAGTCAGTGCTACTCTGAGAGGGGGCAGTCTTAGTGACTGTGACCTTCTCCTTCCACTGAGTGCCCCTGAGGTGGCACTCAGGAGACCAGACCGAGGAAGAAGGTCCCAGCCGATCCTTAGCTCTGTCTTCTGGGCTCTGCCTTAGTGGGAAGCCCATGCCCCAGTCTGAGAAGAGCTCCTTCCCCACCCCTGCCCCCATGGACCCCAGCCTCCTGTCTATTAAAAACAGACACGGGAGCCCTCATTTAATTGGGGTCTGGAAGCCCTGGAGAGGAAGCTCCCCTGCATGGCCACCCAGGCCCCAAACAGGAGGACATCACACAGCAAGGCAGGCGTTCTCCTTGTCCAGCAAAATGCTTCCACCTTGGTGCATGCTGACCTGAACCTCTTTAGCCGGTTCGGGCTCCTGGTTACAGCCCAGCCAATGAGAAACGGCCAGACTCAGCCAGTGAGAAGCCACCACCACCCTGAATTCTTCAAAACAGCCCCTCTCAGCTTCGGGAAAAGCAAAGCCCTCGCCTCTGTTCTTCAGACCGGCCTGTGGTTACCTGTAGCTCGCTTGTCCTGAGTTGCAAGTCCTCTGCTGTTTTTGAATACACCCATTTTGCTGGTAAAATAACTGGCTCATTTCATTTTAACGTCAGCACCTCCTAAACCATGTGTTTTCGTTGAGCACAGAACTAGGCACATAATAAATGCTTTTCAAGCAATCCAAGGCCTCCTCTTCTGCTGGCTGTGGCCTGCAGATAAGAGTAGGTGGAGGACGTTTTAAATAAGTAAGAAGAGAGGTGAACGGGAGGCAAGTCTGCTGTCAGAGGCCGTGGACGCTGGAGCCTGGGACGGGCAACAGGGGCTCATCTGTCACTTTGTTACGTAAGAGTGTTCAGAGAAAGGGCCCTGACAGCACTTCTCCGGTCCCTAAGGCCACCGCGTTGGACCTACGGATGTCATCCACATTGAACAAGGCTACCCAACGCCCCACGCCCGGCGCTGTGTCCGGCCGTTCCAAACCATTGGGGGAATGCTGGAGCTGCAGGGGACGCAGGAGTGGGGAGAACCTGCCTGTGCTATGGCCCTGGCAGAGCTTCTGGAGGGGAGGACGGGGCCCTAGAGCCCAGCTCCTAGAAGGCAGTCAGCAAGCATTTGTCAGGCAGTTACGAAATGAATGGAGTGTCCACGCCACAGAGACGCCAGGGCCTCCTACGTCTACCACTGAGGTGGCCTTGACGTTGGGTGTGGAGAAGCCTGGAGTGCAGGATCCCTCACGGCCAGGGCTTGCTTTGTGTGTGACCTGGAACAAGCCTTAGTCCCCGCCTGGGTGTGCACTGTTGGCCTAAGTTAGGATGTGGCCTTAATCACTGGTTGTCGGGTGTCGTAGGGCCTGCGCTATGTTTTTTTTTTTTTTAATGTGTGCCAGCCCATGTAAATCCCTCAAGAGTCCTGGAGTGTCCCTATTTTGCAGATTAAGAAACTGATGCTGAGATGGGCCACCTAACTCCCCAGTATACACAGCTGTAAATGGCAGAGCTGGGACTTAAACTGAATCCATTACAGGCTTTGAAACTGAAGGACCCTATGGCTGATTAGAATAAAATGATGATCAAGGAAAGTACAGGTGTTTGACATCTCTTAGGGCCATGGCAATAACTTCCTTATCGACCTCCTTGAGGAGGCTTTGCTTTAATGGCTGGATTGGTCAATGTAAGGTCTTTGGTTTCATGATCCATGGAGAATACCCCACCTTATTTTTCCCCGATTATTCAGAGATAGTTTACGATGTCTCCCGCTGCAGAGACAGACTCTAAAATGGTCCCAAAGTGTTCCTGCCCCTGTGTAATCTCCTCCCCGCAAATGTGGGTGGGACCTGGGGCTTGCTTCTAGGCCTAGATGATGCAGTCACTTCTGTGATGCGTTATATAAGGAGGCAACTTCTGTCTAGCGAGCACACTCTCTTTACTGCCTTCTTAGCTCGAGTGCCTTCATGAAGCTCATGGTCATGCGAAGGAGCTCCCCACGGCAAAGAACAGAGGGCAGCCTCTGGCCAAAGCCAGCAGAATGTGAGCTTTCAGAATGGAGGCAGGTTCTTCCTCAGCCAGCCCTCAGATGAAAGCCTAGCCCTGGATGACACCTTCAGTGTGTCCCCAAGCAGAGGGCTCAGCTAAGCCAACGTGCATCTCATATAAACTCTGAGATCACGAAGACGTGCTCTTTTCATAAAGCCACTGACATTCTGGTGTTCATACAGCAATGGAGACTTAACCCAGTCCCCTGGCGGCATGCTCCAGGAAGGCAGGGATGGTATTCTATTCATCTCTGAGGTCCTAGGGCAGGAGGAAATTTTGTGGTTCCCCCTGAGCTGGTCTCTGTCTCTGCCACCAACGCATTCTCTGCATTCCCTCAGAGAGATTATTCTAAAATGCTCATTTAATTGTGCCACTCTCTGCTTCAAACTCCTCCTCAGTGACACCCTATCATTTTGAATAAAAATCCAAACTATTTAGCAATCAAGGAACTTCATCGCTCGTCCCCTGATTGCTACTCCAGGCTCAGCCTCCTCCCCTGCTCAGCCCCTCCCGCTGAATGCTCCAAGCAAACCCGCTGACCTTTCTTCCGCCCCCTCCTCTAGGGGCCAGAGCACCTGCCCACGCTGTGTCCCTGCCTGGACTAGTCTTCTCTGCCCAGAGAGTTCCTAGTTAACCTTTACAACCCAGCTCAAGTGTCACCGTCTCCTGAAGTCTTCCCACCTCCTCCCCTAGCCCATGGGCAGCCGCCACCATGCCCTCCACTGTGGGAAATGCTATTGTACCAAGAACCCCACTGAGTTGTAGTTTTTTCAACCATGGCTCCCCTTTTAATTTGTGAGTTTTCTGAAGAATTTCGTAGGCTTCTCCTGTCCTTTTTTATATTGCTGTTCAAGTCCTTCTCTTTCCACGCTCCTTGCCCAGAAAAACCAAGGAATGGTTTAATGAGTAAATGATTGGCATTCATAACAACACCCAAAGCTGAAACCAGGTGCCCATGGGCCGAACAAGAGCTCAACTGGCTGCGTCGGTGGGCACAGCTCTGTAGACACCCGACGTGCTGCTGAAGTGTGGTTTGCAAACACTGGAGATAAAATCTCGTGTTGCTAACACTGTTCCTTCATTGTGAGGGACGGGAGAAAAGGAGGCCTAAGAAACTTCCTCTTTCTGCTGGAGATAGCCGTCTATTTTGTGTTAAAGTATTACATGGTGACCTTTACTGAGACTTTGCACTTAAAGACCCAGTATGTAAACATTACACTTCCTTTCTGTCCCTAAAATATTAAACGAGGAGACAGGATTGACTCAATGGCCCTCTCTGGCTCTCTTGGACTTGCTGATGGAGACACTCAAACCCAAGGCCGACTACATCAAAAACTAAAAAAAAAAAAAAAAAAGTCTTGTAAATGTCATGTAATTTACATGCCCCTGATGTTCTCTCTCACTACTTTTTTTGTCCGTGGGGGAGCACAGATGTCACACGAGCCCAGTTATTCAGAGAAGGGGACATGGAAGGGGTGTAGATGCTGAGGCTGTGAAGTTTAAGCTCTATAGCCAGAGCAGTCTTTTGTCGCCAACATGCCCCGTGAGCAGGAGATCCTAGAGAAAAGGTGTACGTGCTACAAAACCAAAGAGCCAGTATCTTAAACTGATGGCTCGTTTTAAACAGAACACAGCCTTGACCCCACATTTCCACATGAGCATTTAAGTTGGCCAAGTTCACACTGAGCTAGGAAAAGCCGGATCGCATTCTTTTAATCCATCTCTTATCAGCTCATGGCTGTTTCCAGATAATGAAAAGTATAGTGTACGTAAGAACCACAGGCCCAGGTCACAGCTGAGCCATGGCTTTTGGGCCTCTGCTCTTGAGTCAGATGGGCCACAGAGCCAATGCAACTATGCAGGATCAGCCGTCTGAATGGTTGACAAGTCTACTTGAAACGAAATTGGGGAGGGGTGTATATGGGGACTAAAAGGCAGTGTTTAACAAAAATACAATAAAGATGAAATAAAATACAACAAAAAAAAGAAACTAGACCATCGTTTCAGTACCCACATGTACGTGGGGTCCTGTGTACCTGTAAGTGTCTCATGCTTTGCTGCAGGAATATTTCCAATCGGCTTGCTTTCCCTCCCTGGCTCCTCTCCCAAAACACCCTTTGGGTTTAGGAGAGAGGGAAAATTCTGCTTGTTGCTTTTGCCGAGCTGGAGTCACTGATCATTCAACAAACACTATCAAGTCCCCTCTCTACCGCAGACACTGCACGTGCCAGTGGGGGTAAGGCATTATTTATTCTCTGACTCGATGAGAAAGAAGCAAAAGGAAGCAGATTACCACAGAGTGTGTTTGGAAAGACGTTTGATAAGTGGATGTATAAATTCACATCTGTTATAATGCAGGAAGCCCCGAGACTGCGGGGTGTGACCAGGAGGACGGCCAACTGGGACTGGGGAGGTAGGTGTCAAAATGAACATTTTCTTCTTCATATCAACCTAGAATCATAATATTTGCTATTTGTATTTTGCTCTTCCAGATTCTGCCACTTCTTAGCAGCGGCAAAGGGCAGCAAGACTGTGCGTGTGTTTCAAGTAAATAAGGCTATCTTTTTTAAAAGAGTGTTTTTGAAAGATGAAGGAATTAATCATGAATAAATATTTATGTGCAGGGCAAGGTGTTGGTGGCTGGGGGAGGACGGGGCTGTTCGCAGAAATGCCATAGCTGCTCGCATCATCTCGGGGCAGTCGGAGAACCTGCCAGCCTCCTGAGAATGGGTTCTGGGGAGCCACCAGCAGGCCAGGTGCCCAGGTGCTGCGGCCCCTTTGGTCCAGACACTTTGGTCCGCCCCCGCCCCCCTACTCACTCAGACATCATTTGCTCACTCCTGGGTTCTTGTTCTTAGCTCACACACACGCTTCGTGAACCCCAGGTTGACTATGTGGACTTTCCACTCAGTTCTTGTCATAAAAATTCCAAATGGAGTCCCATAAGAAGAGTCCAATGGACCTCCTCATGTATTCATGCCAGGTCCCTAGCCAGCCTGCAGATTAGCTGTCTGCGGGGAGCCCGGCCCACCTTGGTCCAATGAACTGTGGGCCCAGAGTGGTCCTGTGACTCCCAGCATTGCTAACAGGGAACAGGGCAGAGAGATTCACTTGGAAGGGCAAGTGGGCTGCGAACAGGCATCTCTTGTGTCATTTTATAACTGGGCGTGGGCCATCTCCATGTCCTTGGACTACGGAGTTTCTGAAGACAGAGCAAAGACAAAATGCTCAGTAGGACTCCAGACTTCTCCACCATTTCTGGTGCCGTCACTGTCACCGTCACTATCACCGTTACCGTTACCAGAAGATCAGAACAACAAGGGGATAAGGGGTCTCTGGGTGCTTTGAAGCTCATTTAAAGACAACTATTTATTGAGAACCTACTCTGTGTAAGGCAGATTCTTTGATCCACTAACTCTTGAATCTTTTTTGGCATGAGATGCTAGCGGGGTGGGAGCCTCCTTTTAAAAATATGTATACTTTTTTGGAGTGCTTAACTGTGCATTAACTAGCAGATCTTCATAAGAACACTGTGGAAGTGGTGCCATTCTACAGAGCTCGGAGAATTTCAGTTGCCTTTCATTTCTTTTTCTCGTTTAATTGCCCTGACGAGGATGTCCAGTACAACGCTGAATGGGTGTGGCTACAGCAGATACTCTTCCTTTGTTCCTGATCGTAGTGGACCAGCATTCATCCCCTCACCACTAAAGATGATGTTAGCTGTAAGTTTCCTGATAGATAGATGTCCTTTATCAAGTGGAGGAAGTTCCCTGTTATGCTTAGTTTCATAGCTATGATTCTTAAAATTCCATTTTAAAAGTGGGAAGATTAGAACCCTGAAAAATTAGGCAAACTGTTCCTACGATTTTAGATAACTAGTTTAGAATACGGAGAAATAGTGATAAGAATAGATTCTAAACCCAGACTGCCCAGTCTCAAATCCCAGCCTTGCCACTTACCTGCTGTAGAATTTGGGGCAAATTATTCACTGTTTTGTGCTTGAATTTCCCCATCTGTAAAATGGGGATAATAATAGTATCTACCTTATTAGGTTGTTATGAGGATTAAAATGTGTAAATATTTATGATATGCTTAGCACAGTGCCTGGCTAATAACAAATGCTACATATTTTTTCCTTATGTTCGCTTAAAATTCATGAAAGACAACTAGATTCTGCTTCAGGATGCAGGCCAACCATGCTGGCCTCCAGATACAGGTTCTGCTCCATCTTTCCCCCAATGCCCGCCATGGTTGGGGGCAAAGTTAGAACGTTAGGCTGGTAGAATTATCCCCTAGCCCAACCAAGACAGGAATCCCTTCTCTCTGCGGCACCTGACCAGCCCTTGGCTGCCTTGTGAGCAAGGATTCCTCCGGCCGATTGTACATTCAGGAAGCCTGAATTTCCTAATTCCGGGGAAGACCCGTGATGTCTGTTAGGTGACAGTGAGATTCCCCAGGGCTGAGAAGCTGAGCTCCTGTGTTCACTGCCTGCACTGCTGGGTCCTCCAGCTGCTTCCACCAGACACTTGATGTGGCATTTGCAGCTCCTGGAATAGTCAGAAATAAACTCCACAGACTGGGCTTCCTGGGGTGTGGCATCTCTCCTTCCTTGCCTCTAGGGAACTGAATCAGGGGCAAGGATAGTGCTGGCTTTTCTGCCTTAACAACTACCCAGATCCTGAGTCAACACCTGAATATACCCTGGGCCCTTTTTATTGAGCCCATTGCGGGAGGGAGAGGAATTAGGTTCAGTCCTTTCATGGCATGTTTTTAAAAAAATTAGAAGTACTGGACATGTCTGATTCCCAGGAATTCTTGACTAGGAAACCCCCTGGTTTCAGAGTGAACATGAGTCGTCCCCCCCACCCCCCACTGAGCAGCGGGATACTTTGCTCGCTTTAAAGACTGTTACATAAGTAAGAGATGGGTTCACTACCAGCAGTCAAAATTTTCATTGAAATTCTAGCTCATGGGAATGTGAGGACTGGTTCAGGATTTAGATGTTTAAATCCCCTGAACTTGGCAACTCTGCTTTCACTGTTCACTAAATGCTGTAGTTTTGGAGTTAGAGAATTATGCAAAACACACTTGCAGCACCCGTTGAAATGGGGTGGGATCCCCAGTCCAGCTCTATGCGCTGATTCACCTTCACCCTTTTTTGCTGATGGGGAGGGGGGAGGGGCTCTTGAAAATGAGCTGCAGGAGCCTGAGCAACAAGGTCTGCGGCTTTCTTAGTTCCAGGACTATCCTTTTTTAAAAAAATCACTTTGAGAAGTGCAAAAGTCTGCCAATGTCACATTCGCTGTGTGCATTTGGTAACAGATGAGTGTGCAACATTAAGGCCTGTTTATACGACTAGCGATTGCACTGCAAAACCATCAACAGCTCACAGCCCAACCAGTCTTCCAAAATATTAGCATGATGCATTTAAAATCTGCAACTTTGCAACGAGGTGCCCACAAAGTCCCTTCCTTGAATTTGCATATTTTTGTACAAGAACACAAAGCGTTGAAGTAGGATTTTAGCCCGTTTTACATGCTAAAAAAATGGTCCCCATTATTTGCTTTGCTTAAACTGCGCACTCAAAACTTTATTAAAAGTATTTTTCAAAAAGAGTTTCATAAAGCTAGACATCAGCAAGGCTCGACGAAGGGGTGGAAAAATGGATCGTATATCTTTAACCCGCAAAAGTTAAAAGGCTTTTTTTTTTTTTTGGTTAGCTAACAATGGAAACTTTTTTTTTAAGTGTTTCCCTCCCTCGGTCTTGCCAAGCAATAGAAAAAAAAAAAAAGAAGAAAAGAAAAACTTGTTCCGCTGAGTTCAACCCCAGACAGGCTCACAACTTCCTTCCTGCTTTCCTCCCCCAAACCCCCGCCTATCACCCTCCTCCCTCCACCACCACCGCCCCCCCACCCCCGCCTCAACTTTTTTTTTTTTTAATACCACATTGAACAAACACTGAAGTAGCCCTCGGCGGACACCGACAGGGCTGGTATCTCCAAAGCCGAGAAGGGCGTGCGGGGCCGACCCAGCGCCGCCGCCGCCGCCGCCGGGATCTCCCGGTCCCAGCCCAGGGTGTTTTTCTTTCTTTCGCACTCTCCTTTTTGTCTCCCATAGCTCGGGGAGGAAATCATTTCTGAGCTTTGTAACTTTTAAAGCCATCTTGTTCTTGGGCCATGTAGTCTGCACAGGACCCGGGAATCTGAGAAACTGCAGGTAAGTTTGGCGGCATTTTACTGGCTCTCGGTTCCGAACCCTGTTTCCCCTCACTTCCAGTTCTGGGGAGAATCGGAGCGTTCCGGGTTTCGAAAAAGCGCACAGAGGAGGGCTGGGTGGGGGGCCCGGGAAAGGGGTTTGATTTGGAAGGGTGGCGCGGAGTCCGGGCGCGGAGAGGAGAGTTGTCGGTGTTCCTCCTGCTTGCCTTCCGGGCCGCGGGCTCCGGGCCGCGGGCTCCGGGCCGCGGGCTCCGCGCCGCCTTCCCCAGCGCGCTCCAGGCGCCCCGGGCGCGGGCGGCCTGGTAGCTCCGTGGGCTCTGGGCAAGGCTGCCCAGGATGCGGAGAAGCCCTGTGCTTGGCCGCGCTGCCCGTGGCTTTCGATATCGGGACCCTGGGAGGTTCGCAGAGCCGGGGCTCCCGCGCGGCTGCAGCCACGCACGCCCTGGAGTTCCCCGCAGTGGGCTGGGGTCCTGGCGCCAGCAGAGACAGCTGTGTCCTCCGGCACAGGGGGTGCGGAGGCTGACTCGCTGGCTGCGTGCAGACACACACACACACACACACACACACACACACACACACGCCCCTCCGCAGGGGGCTACGGCAGTGGGCAGCGAGTATTGGTTCCGGTACGGGCGCGCGCAGGCGCGCCCACACTCACAAAACACACTTGTTTGAGGACAGGCAACAAAGCCGGCGCCCAGATGAAAAATGCCTTGGCTGAGGCCCCGCCGCGCGCCCAGACCATCATAGGCGGAGAAACACAGTCCTCACTCAGGCCAGGGCCGGGAAGGTGAACGTCAGGCACGCAGGGTCCTCCCAGACCCGGCAGGCGGAAGGCAGCTCCCGCTCAGGTTCGGTCTGAGTCGGTCCCGGATGACCGGAGGGTGGAGCGGGGAGATCCTGAAGTCCAGGGGCGGGGGAGGCCCCGGTATACCCAATATCACCAGTGTTTGCTCAGGCCGAAGACCCGGAGAGGGTGGATGAGTGTCCTCACTCGCGGAGGCAGCCACGCCAAGCACACAGCACACTTAAGCACAAGTAGTTTTGCATCATCCCCCGCCCATCCGCGTGGCTCCAGAGACGAGTCGTACAATTTGGAATTTGAAGGCTGCCCCGTACGCATCAAAACCCAGAGTGTGGGGTGGGAGCACAGTTGGGAAAGGCACACCCACCACCGTGCTGGCCACTGACGCCACGAGGGTTTGTGTCCCCAGTCGGTAGGTGGGACACCCAGTGGCACCCGATCCCCGACAGATTGGGGATTCGCAGGTTGAGTTGTTCGCTCCCCCTTCCCCACACTGATGTCCTGATTTTTCTCCTTGTGTCTCCACAGCGGCGCTGTTGTTTATGGAGCTTTGGGCGGGGGCTGAGCCCGAGGTCTTGCCCCTCGCCAGCCGCCCAAGCCATGCCACTACGTCTGTCCGCGGAGCGGCGGCCGCCGGGCCTCCGGTGCTGAGCTGGGACCCGCGGGAGGAGGAGGCGCGGGCGGCGGAGCCGGAGCAGGAGCCGCGGCGGCGGCGGGCAGCGCGGGACCCAGTACTATGGCTGTGTACTGCTATGCACTCAACAGCCTGGTGATCATGAATAGCGCCAACCCGGTGAAGAGCGGCGGCGCCCCACGGGCCAGCAGCAGCGAGACACCCCCGCCGCCGGGGAGCGCCGTGTTGAGCCCCGGCAGCGTTTTCAGCCCCGGGAGAAGCTCCTCTTTCCTCTTCCCCCCAACCGAGTCGTTGTCGCCCGAGGATCCCGGGAGCCCCGGGGGCTGGCGGAGTGGCCGGCGCAGGCTGAATAGCAGCAGCGGCAGTGGCGGCAGCAGCAGCAGCAGTGTGGGCAGCCCGAGTTGGGCAGGTCGCCTGAGAGGGGACGGGCAGCAGGTGGTGACCACCGGTCCCCTTTCCCCTCCAGGGCCGGAGGAGGCCCAGAGGAAGCTGCGGATCCTGCAGCGCGAGTTGCAGAACGTGCAGGTGAACCAGAAAGTGGGCATGTTCGAGGCTCACATCCAGGCGCAGAGTTCCGCCATTCAAGCGCCCCGCAGCCCGCGTCTGGGCAGGGCGCGTTCGCCCTCCCCGTGTCCCTTCCGCAGCAGCAGTCAGCCCCCAGGAAGGGTCCTGGCTCAGAGCGAGGAACGGAGGACCAAGTCCTGGGGGGATCAATGTCCAGAAACCTCAGAGGCCGACTCCCGGAGGAGCGCTGGGGCGTCCCGCCCAAGCCTTTCCAAGGACAAGGAGGGAGTGGCCCCGTTTCCCTGCTTGGACTCCGCGTCGGGATCAGGGGCTCAGGGTTCATCCGCTTCCGTGATAATTGAGAAGGGGGTCCCAGCCAGACCCCACTGTGGCTCACCCGTAGCTATGGAAATTGACAAAAGGGTTTCCCCTCCTTCGGGAACTCTGAGCTGCCAAGCTCCCGCGTCGGGGCTTGCTGGAGAGAACTCCGTGATGGCCACAGAAGTGGCAGCTAGAGCTGCATCTGCTGGGACACACCATCCGCACAACTCTGCCCTCCGTGAGCTGTCTGAGAGGCCCCCGGAGCTCGGGGGTGTACATCCCCCAGCCCTGCTGGAGAGTCAGGGGCAGTTTCTGGGCAGTGAGACAAGCCCAGCCCCTGAGAAGGGTGGGAAGGGCGATGCAGATCCCCCCGGGAAGGTGGGGAAAGGAAATCGGCCCAGTGGCTTGCAAGACTCCGGGGAGCCCGAATCAGGTGGAAGGCCAGAGGAGAGGACTGTGGACGCGCAAAGCTCAAAGCCCTCTGAGGCCCCGAGCTGGTTCAGGTCGTCAGGAGACCTGGGCTCTGTAGGGCCCGAGGTGACCCACAGTGTGGCCGCAGTGGTCGAGGAGCTGCCGCAGCGCTCCAACAGAGTGGATGAAGAATCTGCCACACGGGGCTTGCATGGGGGCAGCGCCTCAGCACAGCCAGGTGCAGGGGAGGTGGAGGCGGGAATTCCTGCTGGCGGCATGCTGGAACCTTTGCCCTGTTGGGAAGCAACAAACGATGTGAAAGAACCTCAGTGCCTTCTTGGGGTCCGGGTGGGTGTGCAACCTGGGAGCTCCAGGGCTCGCCTGGACCCCATGGGGGAAGCCCCTCAGGGCTGGACGTGTGGCACTGGGGTACAATCCCAGGGGATCTGGGGAAGCCCACCAAAGGACAGAGCCACCCACCCCAGCCTAGAGCTGCTCTCCCCAGATCAGGCGGACAAGTCTTTTCCAAGGGAGGCCTGCAGCCCCAGCAACATACCTGCAGTGATCATTACAGACTTGGGCGCCCAGGAGGACGGGGTCTTGGAGGAGACCCAGGGCAGCCCCCTCGGCAGCTTTCCCCTGAGGAAGCTGTCCTCTTCCTCTGCCTCCTCCACTGGCTTCTCCTCCTCCTATGACGACTCAGAAGAGGACATCTCCAGTGACCCTGAGCGCTGCCTGGACCCCAACTCTGCCTTGCTCCCTACCCTGGACCAGCAGAAGCCCAGAGTGGTAAGTCTTGCCCTGAGATTTTTCTGGAAATGCTTTCATGCCGTGTGTGCCCCCTGTTTTTCTGACTTTCTACTGAGTCGTGAAGACTCTGAGCGGGGGACCCTGGGACAGTCACAACTTACTGTTCTCTCCAGGTGTGTTTCCTGGGCAGGTGCTTAGGCTCTGACCATGCACTTTGTGGCTTGGGCAGTGAACACAAGTCTCTTCAATGGCTATTGCTATGTGCATCTTAAAAAAACATTTTTGTGGTACCTCTGGTAGGTCACCACTCACTTCTTGGGAGGGTAATATTCGTGAATATTACCACAGCCGTCCTGATTAACCCCCACCGAGAGGGAGCAAGGCTGCCAAGGGTAGCTTTTGTCCCCGGCGAACCACTTAATCCTGCGATTCTTCTAGGCAGAGGAAAACTGACAAGCACATCATTGAGTTAACTCAGCCTCTGTACGACGAGGCCAGGAAAGTGAGCGCTGTGATTCTCTGCCAGGGTCCTGAGACCTATAGATGTGGTTGTGGTGGGTCTGGGGGTGAAGAACCACTCAGCTCCAGTAAGCTAAGTCAGGACACGCAGTGTTCGTGGGGCTGGCATAACTAAGATACAGTTTGCCGTATGCATTGAAAGGAAAACCATGCTTTTGCATTTCTTTCATCACAGAATGTTCTGTTAGGTCAAATTGCCTCAGATAGGGACCTGGGTGATATCTCTAGGGTGGACAGCGCCTAATGGATATGCTTGGTGACTGGTACAGGTATATTTCATCACACTGACCTCTTGTTCTGGCTGTGGCTGTCGACAAGAGTTTATTTCTATTGTGGTTAATCTCAGTCCTCGGCTGTTTTCACTCTTAGGATGATCAGAGTGTTTTACGGAAGACGTAAGCATTGAAGCTAGCGCTTCTGAAAAGGTCTGGACTTTCTCTTAGCTTTTCCAGAGTATGGGGAATTTCCTAGCTCAGCGTACAAGGGGTTCTTGTGCTGCCTTGGGGAAAGTCTGCGTCTTATTGTGGCAGGTAGCCTCGTGATTTCGCCTTGAATATCCAGCACTATTCATTGTACCTCAGTGACTTAAACCACAGCAACCGAGAACTTTATATTTCTACTCCTCATCCTTGTCTAAGGTATTTCGGACCTGAAAGCATGTTTCTCTCCCACTCCCACTTCAGATGTCACCGTCTGGGTGCTTGAAGGCTAGGCATTCCTTTTCCTGGAACTCCGCTTTCTGTCGGTGATGGGGGAGCAAATGTGTCCACAAAATCTGGCTCCAATCGGCCTGGCTTTCTGTGGCCAGGACGGGGCCTCCGGCACCGGCCCCGGGCACAACACCTGCAGAGGAGGGGCGGTCCACCTGGAAGGGGATAGTGATAAAGGACAGGTGGAAAGTGTTTCTCCCTGGAGCTGGGGCCCAGCTTCCTCTGCCTCCTTGCCTGCAGTTAAAGGCCCAGCGAAGGGGGTGGTCCTCTGTTCACCCCTCCCATGTGCGTTCCAAGCCCTGAAGGTGGCATCGCTGGCACAGCCCAGACGCCTTCACGGGTCCTCCAAGTTTCCATTTGCCCTTTCGGGTGGTGGACTCGCAGCTCCTATTGGCTCGTTCTCAAAACAGTGTGTGCCTCTCGATGTTTGAAAAGGGCTCTTGCCTGGAAGTGAGTTAAAGGGGAGCTAAACAGTGACAGATGACACTTGTTATTTTTCACTTGTCGGAGGGAAGCCGACGGAGAAACCCAGGGGGCAGAGGGGTGTTCTCAAGGTAGCTCCTGGGTCCAGGGGTAGAAACGAGGCCTGCCCTTTGTCCAGCTCCCCTGCCACGGTCGCACAGGTTTCCAGACACCCAGAGGGCGGCGGGGCTGGGGAGGAGTCCCCTGACACCTTTGCTCTCTGAATCACGTGAATGTTGGGGGTGGGAGAAGCGCGGGCAACCAGCTGGAAATGACGGGATCCTGGGATGTTCGCGCTTCGGGTCGAGTGTTTGCATGACAAGCTGTTTTCTTTCGTACAGAAGGTTACGGTGGAGACTTCCTTGTGACACCGTAACGTCTGCTCATTGGGTCAAAAACCCCTCGATTCCCTGACACTGACATTTTGTCTGCAGACAGCCAGACATCTTGATTGGCTGGGCCTTTTGGCTGGGCTTTTCAGGGTTTTACAGATAAAACCTGAGCCAGCTTTGTCTGAGGCGCTAGAACACCAACGCTCTGTTCTCCTCTCGGGCCTTTGCAGCTTGTTTTTAAACATTTATTTATTTACTTTTAGAGAGATGGGGAGGAATGGAGAAAAAGAGGGCGAGAAACATGATCGGTTGCCTCTCATTCACACCCCAACTGGAGATCGAACCCACAACCTAGGCATGTGCTCTGTCTCGAACCCGCGACCTTTTGCTTTGCAGGATTACACCCAGCCAACTGAGGCACACCAGTCGGGGTCTGCACTCCGGGTCCACACACCTCACACACGCTCACACACATTCACACACATCCACCCTCACACACACACACACACACACACACACACACACACGTTTGAAGCTGCATGTTCAGCCTCCCAACCCCTGGCCCTCGGAGGTTTCGATGCTGCCCAGCCTTTCCTGAGAGTTAAACCTTCCGTGCCTGAGTGACACGCACGGGCTGCGGGGGAATGACCGGCGGTGTGTGATGCTGTGTGCAGGCCCAGGTGACAGCCCAGAGGAGGCTGACGCTGGCTGCCTTCTGGGCCCGCCTCCCGCCTGGTCTCCCGGCAGCTCATCACAGTTGGGAGTCCCAGAGCCCACATGTGGGGGAATCCAGAGGGCCTCCCTCCAGTTAAAAACACAGTGAAAAAGCAAGCCGTTGGGAAGTGCACTCTGAAGATGACTTCACCACTTAGATTATACAAAGTAGCAAAGGCCTTTTTACTGGAAAGGAATGTGGTGGGAAGGCCCACTCTCCGTGGGAAGGAGCTGGCTGGAAGGCCAGGGCATCTCTCAGAAACACGCAAAGCACTTCGGGCCTAGTCTGCTGTGGCTTCTGATGAGCCCGACAGATACGCCTGCCCCTGAAATAGAGTGTTCAGGTTTTTGCGCCCGATGTCTGTTTGTAAAGGATCAGACACTTGAAATTTGCTCGGAAGAAATTACCACATATCTTGTGTTCAGTGGCTTAAATTTGGGCACATTTATTCTTCACTGGGGTCTGAATAGAAGCAGGTTGCACTGAGCAAGGATGGTGTTCTCACTTGTTCTTTAAAATAACTCAAGATTAATCAGCAGTTCTTCACTTGCCTCCATTACTCCATTTAAGAGTATCTGGGCCATTAAAACACAAGGCTCAAAGCACTGTATTAAAATATGTGCACATGTTACTTTAAAAAGATTTTATTGATTTGTTTCAGAATTGTGCTATCACTTATGGGTACAAAAAAAAACCCCAAAAAACAAAACGTTGTCCAAATTAGCTGTGGGGTGGAAGGTGATGACTATATAAAGAAGTGTGATACAAAATCTCTGACTGTTTGGTGCCCTCTACTTTTAAGGGTCACTAGAGTTTCGTTTTGTTTGTTTTTTTTTGTTTTGATTTTTGTTTTGCTTTTCTATTGACTAGTTTTGTCTTTTTATTTTTTTCCAGTTATGGTTGACGTACATTATTATGCTATTTTGGGGGGGACCACATAGTGAGTTGACATTTGTATAACTTACAAAGGGATCGCCCCAATCAGTCTAATGCCCATCTTCGTTGTCGTTGTTTAGTGAAAAACTAATTCATACAGGTACTAAAAAATTCAAACGGTTTATAAGGGTCGTATGTGGTTTGGAAAAGTATACAATTTTTATTTGTGGGCAAGCCAAATTAAAATTTAAAAGCCTTAGAGGATCACTTTTTAAACATGAATGCAGTGGTGAGGACTCATAAGTAGAAAACTCCTTTCTGGACGGGGATGCTGCAGGCCCAGACCTGGGGCTGGGGTCCAAGTTCAAAAACACACAGTTCTTCAGACGGGGCCCCCTTCCTCTGGGTCAGGTGTGTGGAGAGGATCTTTCTGGCAAGGCCTCAGTACCTTCCAGATCGGGAAGGACCCTGGGTCCTTCATGTGAGGACCTGGGTGTTACTCAAATCTGTTTAGGGACAAAAAAAAAAAAAACAAGTCTCAGAGAGACAGCGGGACCCGAGGACACATTCCTGGGCTCTACACTCCGGCTCAGTGTCCTCCTCCTAAAATGTGATTTTGGAATGAGGGTGGTCTCATGAAGGGGGCCTGTCTAGCTCTCGCTCTCTGTGACTTTATAATTCTAGATATTTGATTTAAAACTTGATGTGTGTGACACTTCGGGGTGTCTGGAAGTGTGACGAGATTCCTTCGGTACAGACCTCAGGCACTGCGGCCGAAACCAGGCCCATTTAATTGTGTGCTTTTACTTTACAGCCGTTCATGGATCTGTTCCCCTTCTCTCTCTTTATGGGAAGATTGGTGCTTCGTAATTTCACGCTGAAAAAAAAATTGTCATCCAAATAAATCATCAGTATGATGCCTAAGATCCTCATTAATAATTAGACCAATGGTAGAGACAGGGCTGGCTGGGCACTAGGACATTAACCCAAAAAGTAGAAAAACGCTGTTACTTCAGGGTTTTGGCCTCCTCGGATATTTCAGTTTGGAAACTGAGGCTTTGCCTGCACCAAGCCAAAACATCCCTTCAAAGGTCTTTTGTTTTGTATCAAAGATAAAAAGTAAGTCAGCCAGTTAAAAATTCTTTCAAATGGTGGTGGCGAGTGTAGAGAAAAAGAGAGTGGTGTTCAGGCATTGCAAAAACACAGCTCAGGAATCACCAAGCCTTCGGGTTTTCTAAGAAGAACATAGAAAACAAGCCAGTTGCTGCTTTGATAAAAATGTATTTCAGGTGCAAGATAAACCATTTTCAGAACTTTTGTCTTTAGGCGCAGAAGCGCCTCAGAGTCACGGTTCTGATTTTGCTGGCGCCTACCTGTTATGTGCAGTTACAGATTAGATTAGTTCTGTGTAGTTTATTTATATTCCTGGGAGCCTCGATAACATTGTTTAGGTGTGTTTTATTTTGTCAGGTTTTGACTTGGTTATCTACAGGTAGAGTTTTTTAAAGTATTTAATGGAAAGAATTTTGTATCTTGGTAGAAGAAACTTGGTAGACTTCAGGTAATCCGCGGGAACTTGAACTCAGAAACTCTTCGAAGTCCTGTTGCAGCCACACCTCACCGTGGAAGGCTGATAGGACACGAGACCTTGATGTTACAGGTCACGCTCACTGAGCCCTCAGATCCATCACTGGTGTGCTGGCCGTGATTGGCTTCCTGACTAGGTTGAAGTAGCGCAGCTGACATAATACAAATTTGGGTCTGGAAAAGACTTGAGAGTTCATTTCTTCCAATATCCACATTTTACACATGAGGGAAGCAAGTCCAGAAAGGATGCAACACAGTCACAGGACCCACACTTAATTCTTTTCATTTAAAAACCTTCATTAGTATATAAGCTCCTTATTCACCTTGGGAGATCTACCTTGGCTTTAAACAGCACATGTTTTTAAAACATTTGTTAAAGGAATGGGTGAGTGAATGAAGGGATAGATGAGAGGCAATATTTCGTTATCTGGTAGGCAGACATGACTCGCCTCTTCGCACAACTACTTCAAAATGACAGCTAAAATACAGAACAACCATCCCTCAGAACCATCAGAAATCAAGTTGAATGGGAGTCTGACAACTACAGAATTAAAGAAACCACATCCATCCAGACTGGTAGGAGGGGTGCAGATGAGGAACGGTCTGGTCCCACACCCACATGTGATGGCTAAACATTTGGGAGGGATATCTCAGGAGTGAGGAGTCCTGGCCCCACAGGGTTCCACTTCCAGGAAGACAAGTCTCCACAACTTCTGGCTGCAAAAATCCATGGGGACTGAGTGGGTGGAAGAAACTGCTGGAGTCCCATCAGTTCCTCTTAAAGAACCCACACAGACTTACCTACGCAGACTCACTCCCTCTGAGCTCCAGCACCGGGGTGGCAGCTTGAAAGGCACCAGTGGTACACAGGGAGCAACTAAAGTGTCTGATGTCAAGGTGAGCAGGGGCCATTGTCCCTTTGTTAAATCCTTTCCCCACAGAGCTGATAAGCTGGTGCCATATCTGAGACTCCATCAACCTGGCTAACACTGTAACCTGCCTTGGAGATCCCCAGACTTACCCAATTTACCGGTCCACCCAAGCTGCTTTTCCATTTGAATGGCTGGTCTTGTCTCATGCTTCACAACTTCCTACATCCTATCAAACAAGCAACAGCTGGCTTCAGTGAGCCTCAGGCCCAGCACTAGCAGCAGCCAGCTTAGATTCACAGCTTAGCTGTGCCTGGGAATCTCCAAGCCCAGCACAAGCAGCAGCCATCTCAGGCTGCTTTATAGCTCAGGCAGGGTACCCCTGGTAAAACACGGGTGGGGGCTGATCTTTGCCTGCACCACCCAGGAAACCCCAGGGCCAGCACACCCAGTAGACAGCTACAGACCACATCGGAGCACCTCCACCTTGCATCTGCACAGCTGATCCTCCATGGAGGGCGGAGGTTGATGGTCAGTGGTCACAGCCAGTCCTTGCAGCTAATGGGCCTGGGTAAATCCCTCCCACTGATCTGCCAACAGCAACCAAGGCTCAACAATGCTGTATTCAGCCCACACAAAGGGCACACCTCGAGTACCCAGTTTGGGTGTTAGGGGAGGCTGTGCCCCTGGACCCTACAGGACAACTACTACATTAGGCCACGCTACCAAGACACGGAGTCACAGCAGCTCTACCTAATACATAGAACCAAACACAGGGAGGCTGCCAAAACAAGAAGACAAAGAAACACAGCCCAAATGAAAGAACAGATCAAAACTCCAGAAAAGGAGCTAAACAAAATGGAGGTAAGCGATCTTACCAGATGCAGAGTTCAAAACACTGGTGATAAGGATGCTCAAGGAACTTAGTGAGGTGAAGGCCTCAACAGCATAAAAAAGATTCAGTTAGAAACAAAGGATACACTAATTGAAATAGAAAACAATTTACAGGGAAACAATAGAGTGGATGAAGCTGAGAAATAAATGGTTTGCAACATAAAGAACCCAAAACAACCCAATCAGAACAACAAGAAGAAAAAATCCAAAAAATATGAGGATGGTAACAGCAGCCTCTGGGACAACTACAAGAGGTCCAACATTTGCATCACAGGGGTGCCAGAAGGAGAAGAGGAAGAGCAAGAAATTGGAAATATATTTGAAAAAATAGTAAAAGAAAACTTCCCTAATTTGGTGAAGGAAATAGACATGTACGTTCAGGAAGCACAGAATCCCAAACCCACTCCAAGACACATCATAATTAAAATGCCAAAGGTTAAAGATAAAGAGAATTTTCAAAGCAGCAAGAGAAAAGAGTTCCCATAAGACTGTCAGCTGATTTCGCAAAAGAAACTTTGCAGGCTAGAAGGGATTGGCAAAAAATATTCAAGGTCATGAAAAGCAGCGACCTACAGCCAAGATTGTTCTACCCAACAAAGCTGTCATTTAGAATCCAAGGGCAGATAAAGAGCTTCCCGGACAAGAAAAAAATAAAGGAGTTCATCATCACTAAACCCTTATTATATGAAATGTTAAAGGGAATTATTTAAGAAAAAAGATTAACACTATGAACAATAAAATGGCAAAAAATACATATTTATCAACAATTGAATCTGAAAAACAAACTAAGCAAACAAGAAGAACAGAGACAGAATCGTGGATATGGAGAGCATTTTAATGGCTGCCAGATGGGAGGGGGCTATGGGGGAAGGGGTGAGGAGGTGAGGGGATTAAGAAGTACAAATAGGTAATTGCAGACTAGCCATGGGGATGTAAAGTACAGTCTAGGAGATGGAGTAGCCAAAGAACTTACACTCATGACCCGTGGACATGAACAGTGGTGTGAGGATTGCCCGAGGGAGTTGGGGTTGCTCTGTGGAGGAGGGCAAAAGGGTAAAAATCAGAACAACTCTAATAACAATCAATAAAATATAATTAAAAAAAAGAAATAATGTATGCATGTGTGTGTGTAAAGGTTCAAATCAGTAAACTGGTGTTCAGTAAATAAACAAAATGATGACAAAAAAGAAAAAGGAAAAGAAATGTTGAACCATCTGGAAGAGGCAAGCTCATTGCTTATTCCTGTGACTTTGACCCATAGGAGTAAGGGTGATGGACTCGGGTTTAAGAGACTTGGGGTGAAATCCCAGCCTACATGTGGCATGCGAGGCCCCTGAAAAAATGGGGAGAGTAGGTGTGACTTCATGGAGTGGTGAGAGTTCAGCGATGCAGTGTGTGTGTGAGCCCCTGACACAGCTCCTGGCACATAGAAGAGGCTCCAGAAATGTCGTCCAGGTGGGGTTGGGAGACGTCTTGAATATTGGTAAGGAAGGCAGTGTCTGCCTGGAAAGTTCATCAGGCCCCTCGGAAGAAATGCTCTGTAGTAATCCTAGGGTTTTGTTTAGGTCCCACTTTCATCCCAGTTCAGCCGTGGAAGAGGATTCTGTCTCAGCCAAAAAAAGACTGGAGTGAAATTAAATTTCTCCAGGACTGGTGCGCCCAGCACAGGCTGTTGTGGAACCACAGTTTCATGGAGTGTCTTTTGTGTAATGTTGAGAGCAGGGCCAGCCTTGCCTTCTGCCTAATCTGTTTGCAGGTGTAGTTTCCCTGTGCTCAGCTGCTGGGTTGAGGATATTGTAAGGCTGGGAATCGAAGAGACCTACAGGCACATAGCTTGCAGCAGAAGCGGTATACAGGCCTCAAGGAATAAGGTTGTTGCTGACACCTTTTTGCAGAGTTTATACATGGAAGACCACGATGATGTTTCTTACTTGAAGGCAGGGCCTTGCAAACTTTCTCTGATGAGTAATGACTTATCATCATCATCATCACCATCATCAGTTTACTGGTAAACCAGCACATAGGGTATTGACTAACTTGTGCGGTGTGTTGCTCAACATTGTCATTAAGTCACTGTTAAAAACCCCATCTCTCCCCTCCATTGAGCTTTATTTTGTTGACTGGATCTCCCTTCATGGAAATCCATTCAACAAAAAGCTACTAGTCAATATATACTATATATCTTTTTATTTCCTGAAATTTTCACTTGTTTTGTGAACCAACCCATGGATAATCTTCACAAGTGACCAAAAAGTAGAAACTACAGACAGTAAGCATGCAGAATGAACCACCCCAATTCATAATTATGTACCATGTTTTAACTGGGGGTGGGGGGACAAAGACATGTTTTTATTTCCCTGTCTCAGAATATGTAAAAGAACTTTGCACTGCACATGAGGTGGTGATGGTTAATTTTTGACTCAAGAAGATCCTCCCTCGTGAAGTTCACTGTTATCCTGTTCATCTAGCATTTTACTTTTGTGGTAAGATTCTGGGTGGAAAGGGAAAATCTAGCGATACAGCATCTGAAACAAAGACATTGAGATTATTTCCGTTGACCTGGTGACTAAGATTAGGGTTTGCGTAACCCAGAAATGATAATATGTATTAACGATGCAGGGTACGGTCTCATCCTGGGCCAGGAAAACGCTTCCAAAAGGGTGGTCCATCTGCTCACATGTATAAAGTTGGTCTTGATGCATCAGAGCACAGAAATGAGGTACTTTTGTGTCTGGTTTTTTGGGGCATTGACATGGGTGTTTTTGGTTTTGTTTTGTTTTTAACCCCATCTTAAGGGATTCTCTGCATTCTGCACACACCACCCCCCCATCCATTTAATCAGAATGAATAAACTGATTGTATTGTGCTCCGAGAAGAAGCTGTAATACATTTTATAGTACCAGCACTTAATATTTTCAGACACTCTGGGGCTTCCTCAGCCTGTCCCAGGGCAGAGGGGTTGGGTTCCCTGGTGACTGGCCATCCACCAGCCCGATCCACAATCCCCCTTGGTATGCTGGGAGCTGGTAGGACCTGGACGATCACAGGAGAGGTCACTGTCCCCCCAGGCAGTTCCCACCAAGTGTTTTTCCCATTACACCGACATTCTTTCCAGGCTCAGCCCAATTTGTTTTCTCCTTTTCTATGGCAATTGATGACTGAGCGGTAGACTGTAATTCAGCAGGGTCTCCTATTGCATGCTTCTGGTAGGAGGGGGTGTTCGTCCAGTCCTCTGCTACATGTGGCCGTGTACTGTTGTCTTGTTTGCAAACTAGCCATCTGAGAAGTAGATTTAATAAAACATGCCCCAGCACTGTGGGGACAGGACAGGGGCAGGGGTACGGAGAGGAACTCGGGAGTATCACTTCTGTAATTCTTATCTAACCTGAATCTATTAGCAGGAAACTGAAAGGGCCTGTGTATGACAATGAGATAAACAGTCTTAACAATGTCAAGTGGAAAATCCTACCAAAGCCAATAGTTTAAAAAAAACAAACAAACTGTTTTAACTAGGGCTGGGAGGTTTGGTTGAGACAGCAAACCCCGGGACCCTGATTGCTGAGTGCCAAGGGTGGGGAACCTGGTTGCTGGGCGTGAAAGCTGGGAGACTGGGCAGACAGAGTTAGGGTTTGAGAAACAATTGAAACTCTCACAGATAACAAAGTTGGCTAAGGCAGGGGACCTTTTGAATGTGTTGTAATGGATAGTTTCGTCTGTATGAGGCCACGGGGATCGTTCCCTCCTCTTGGACATCACTGGCGTGGTCACAGTGCTCCTGAGTATTGAGCGTTCAGGTAATTCCAGGCAATCGAGGAGACCCTGGGCTTCCCCCAAGAACTCTGCTGGGCGTACCCTGGGCGTGCAATGAGCTGGGAGGACTAGCGACTCTCAGAGTGGGCCTCTACTGGCTCTGATTTCTCCGTCTGTCACATGGAGACACGTCCCTTTCACCGACGCAGACGTGGGGCCGCCCTGCGAGAGCACAGTGCTGGTCCTCGTCCACCCTCTTTTGGGCAGCGGGCATGCCCACTTAGTGGGTGTGTTGCTGCAGTCTTCCTGCTAGAGGAGGTCTTTGTGAGTCTCAAAGGAGGCAGTCTTTGTAGAGTCCTTTTGAGAGAATGTGTTTTGTTTTGTGTTTTACTCTTCACCTGAGGACATTTTTTCACTGTTTTTAAAGAGAGAGGAAGGAACGCAGGTGTTAGAGAAACATTGATTGGTTGCCCCCTGCCCCCTCCACAACCCAACACGCCCGGACTGAAGACGGTGTGCACCCGCCCAGACCCCTGGGGACCAGACCCGAAACCTAGGCGAACCCGTGGCCTTTCGGTCATGGGATGGCGCTCCAACCAACTGGGCCACACTGTCCAGGGCCAAACTAGTTTTCATTATGAGCGCTCTGAGGTTGCTCTTCAAAGCTGTCCAGGAGAGGACGGACAGGGACAAGCACTGCGCTCATGCAGGGTAGCCCCACGTCTGCGTCGGTGAAAGGGACCTTGGTAAGAACCGCGTCAGAAACGATCCCCGTGTGCACAGAGGGGCCCGTTCTGACACGGGCGGCGCAGGTGGGTGGGACGCAGGGGCGTGTCAACAGACATTCTTGATTCCATCCTGATCCCGCTTCTGCGGCTCAGCGTAGCCTCCTCCTGCCTCGGTGACCGTCGTGGCCAGTGTGGACTGTGCACGAGGCTTCCTGCCCCTGTGGTTTGCTGACCCGTGGGGGGGGGGGTGGGGTGTGGACGACCGACAGGAGGGAAGAATGGAGCGAGCCAGCAGAGAGCCGCAAAGCGAGGGTCTGCTGTTTCCGGAACGGGGCTCTCGGCCTCTGAATAATCGAGAGGAGACTGCATCCCACCTGGGGCTTGAGAACATTTAATGGGAGCATTGATTCTTCCTCCACCATGTGGTGGTTTTCTTTTCCGTGTGCTCGGAAGTGAAAGAGAGGAATTCAGCAAAGTCGCGAGCTTTTCAAGCAGACATGACATTCAGCAAATACATCCTGGGCACTTGCTAAGTATGGCTAGGCCCGGAAGCCTCTGCACACAGCTGGACCTCTGTTCTGGTGGCTGCCCACGTTGTGAAGTAGACTTGACCCCAGCGGCTGCCCAAAACAGCAGGCACTTATCTGCCGCCTCTGTCTGCACATACTTGCGCCAAAGAGAATGGCTTAATTGATGCTGCCCCTGTCCTTGGGGCTCTGCCCTCTAACCAGAGCTGCTGCCAACAGCCATGTTTGAGATTTGCGAAACTCAAGGACAAGCTGTATAGCCATTAAACAAGCTTATTCATTAAAGATGAGTTCATAAAGAACGGATCGGTGTTGGCTTGGGATGTGCAGGGGGCCTCAGCGTGCGCTGCGGGACAGGGGAGTGGAATTACGTTAGGGCGACAGCTGTTGGAGAAGGAGTCTGGGTAAAGGCCTTGAGGGTTTGCTATCCCTTCGGAGTGGTCAAGCTAAAGGATTATTCTGGATCCAACGACTCCAGGAGGTTGGGAAGAAAGAGGGCAACTCCCCACCACCACTCCCAAGCCTTTATGCCTTGCGCTGAACTTCACACACACTGACGCTCCGCTGACAAAGGGTCAGTGCCTGGGAAACTGCCCCGACAGTGTGCTCTGGTGAGGCTACAACGGGGCCTCGGGAGACGCCCACCACCGCCCCAACTGGAGAGGGGCACTAGGTGTTTATGAGCCTGAACCTTTGGAAGGGAGGGGAGGGGGCACAGAGGGCCCTGGTGTGGAGTCACGACAGTGCTGGGTTCGAGTCTGAACTCGTCCACTTCCTGACTGTGTGACCCTAGAGAAATGGACATTTCTGCCTTTCTGCCCCTCAGTTTCAACACCTGTAAAATGGGACAACTACTACCTGCCTTAAGGTTGTGAGCTGTAAATGCGGTAATGTGTAAGGTGCCTGGCACAGCGTGCGGACACTCTCGGTGCTCGGTGAACAGGAACTGAACCACACGTCCGTCCGTCCGTCCGAAGCCACCATGCTGTCATTCCTCAGCGCGCTAACGGAGCCCCCAGCTTCCGCCATTCTCTTCGTTCCGGTGACAGTGAAGGGCAGTACCCGGGGGAGTCTCGCGTGCTGGTGGCCTTCTTCCCCTCGAAGAACAAGCCAAGCGGGGTCCCAGGCTGAGTGTTGCAGGAGGAGGAGCGTGCGAGAGCAGGATCGTTCTGATGAGCAAAGTGCGGAGGCGCTCTGTCCACTGGAGGGGGGCCTGGGGCCAGCCAGACCTGAATTCACACCCTCCCTCGATCCCGACCTTGGCAGGGACCCACCTCTCTGAGCCTGAGTTTCCTTGCCTCTAACCTGAGGATAATGACCCGCTCTCATGGGCCATTATGAACATGAGATGAGATCATGCGTCTCAAGTACCTGGCACAGAGCAGGCTTGGATGGAGGGAACCCCCTGTCCCGGCCCCGCCCCCCGCCGCCCCGCCCTGGTTGTTACACCAACGTGCCATTACTGAGTCACCCCATCCCTGTGCAGCTCCCTGTCCCCGATGATGACAAAACAGGCGGCAGGATTTATTTTTCCAAGGAGGTTTCTCGGTCTCAGGAGAGGCCTCACTTTGTTACCAGGGCTCAGAACTTGAATTTAAAAACAATCCGCTGTATTCAGCTGCTGCGAGGGGTGTCGGGTTACACCCCACCCACCCACCCCACCCGTGCCCCGGCCTCTGTTCTGTTTCAGAGGTGGAAACTGGCTGAGGTCATCGGGGCGGGCACAGAAGGCCCGGCTTTGGGGGGGCGGGGGGGGGGGGCATGGAAGTCTCCGTCCCTTCTCTGCCCTCCCCGACCCCTTTGCCATCAGAGTCACTGTGGCTCGTAAGAGGGAGAATGAACTATCTACATGTCACCACTGCTTTGCACAGCTGTGGCTCTTCTTGCCAGGGGGACCCTGAACATGTGTGGGACCTACCGGCCTGCATCGCTTCCCTGTGCTGTATCTGGTTCGGGCCAGACACGTGTTTACGAAAACAGGTTCTTCCCGGGATTAAAGAGATGCTTTCTTTCACTGCACACCCCCCTGAGGCCTGAGGGCCAGGCTGGGGGGCTGAGGGTGTGGAGTCTCTGCAGCCCACTTGCCCCCCCGCCCCCGCCCTCTCTCACGTGAGCACAGGAGAGCCTCCCAGCACTTCCCCGGTCACTGGCCACTCTTTGCCCTTGCCCTGACTGAGCCACTGGTACCCTGGGCCAGACGTGGCTTTCTGGGCTGTTCCCCAGGGCTGGGATGGTGGCGTGCAGGGAAAACCCAGTCAGCAGGCTGGGCCCAGCTGCACCGACCCCAGACATACCTAGGGAGGCCAGGGGGACCCTGGGCAGTCTGACGGGAAGTGGGGCCGGCTGGTGGCAGGCTCCCCCGGAGCAGCTGGGCTGTTCCTCAGCCAGACATCATCGCAGCCTTGGGCACCCTGCCTGCCACACACGGGCTTCTCCTTTGCTAGGCCCTTGATGTGCGGCGTGGAAATCCCTCTCTCCTTCTGGGCTGGGATACGGGGCAGGCAGGCTGTGGTGTTAACCTTGGGGTGCACATCTTTCCTGAATGCCTCATCTTCTGGCACCCCAACATGGCTCTTGGGTGTCTAAGCACTGAGCAAAAGGTTCCTTCGTGGGGTGGTTTGGGGCCACGCGCCCTCCTGGAGATTCAGGTCTCAGGCTTCACCTATGCTAACAGCTCCTCCAAGGCCCAGCCTCCTCCTGCCCTTTGCGAGGATGGAGGGGCTGACATGTGGGAGGAACGAAACCACCGAAAGAACTTATTGGCCTGTAGCAGGCTTGACCTCAGAGGCGGTCTGAACGGGGAGTGCGCAGGACAGTAACGCCCTTATTGCCCCAACCTGGGAACACACACAGGACGTAATTAGTTAGCTTCGATCCCGGGCCAGAGCCATGGGGAGCAGCATCTGGATGCTGTGTGTACTGTGGTGTCACACTGCAAGTCAGATCAGCCTGCCCCGTCCGAGGGTCCCTTCCCGCCTCACCGCAGGCTGCTGGCTCCCGCCGAGGAGCTGACATGGTCCTGTGGGCCCAGAGGTGCTGCTCGGCACCGTTTCTTTGGCATGCTAGACTGGCCTGGATTTCCTGGCCTGCCGCCCTTGGCCTCAAATACCACATCCCCAGGGGAGGGCGGGAGAGTGAGCCTCACCCAGGAATCGCAGGGGCCCTGAGGGTGGATGTGGGTCACCCCGGAGGGAAGTGCCCTGGGTGTCCCAGGTGGCCCATTGCTGGGGACTCCATTAGCCTGACCTCCGAGTGTGGTTTGTGGACTTGTGACACTGACTTTGGAAAGAAGATTCCCAGAACTTCAGAAACTAGTTCAGTATGCCTCCCCGCCGTGACCAGGTTTTATAAAAGAAAGTGAGAGTCCCCGGATGAGGCTTTAAAAATTCCATTGCGCACAGGACGCGTGGAGGGGGCCCGGCTCACCAGTATTTCTATTGAAATGCCCCGGGAGCTGGGGTACCACACGTTCAGCACGCGTACACTGCGCTGCGGCTGTTAAAGAGGCCGCGCCATCTCGGACCGCACCAGGGTGATAACAGAGCAGCAGCTATGCCTCCTGAAGTATCGGACGTGCGCCAGGCGCGTGCCAGAGATCAGTTCATTGGATTTTTGCAAGGTGCAACCTATTTTCCTCCTTTTACGCCGAGCAGGCTGGGGATCCCACAGAGGAGGGTGCCAGTCTCAGGAGCAAGCTGGTCCGTGGCCAGGCCGGGGTCCCTCCTCTCTGTCATCCGTCACCTGTGACCTGGAGAGCAGAGGAAGGTGGTGCAGCTCTGTGCAGAGGGGGCTGAGGTGCTGGGCTCCCGCTTTAGGAGGACGGGGACTGATTGCACTGAAGGCAGAGGAGGATGGGGGACGGAGGAAGAAGGCAGAGGAGGGCTCTGAACCACGCACGGCCTTGGGGGTGGTTGAGGGAACCGGATGGCTTGTTGCCTTGGACATTTTACTTCGGGGCATGGCGGGGCAAGGGAATTGTCTTCACATCGTTGCCCTGGGGCAGCGTTTTAGTCTGGTCAAGATCAGTTTTCTATTCACAGAACTGGGAGAGGATTTGTTTCCTTCTAAATGAATGGGTCTTTGTACAAAAACACAGACTCAGGAGACAGGGAACCACAGAGAAATGAGCTTCTGGGCCTGCCTGGCTGCCCCCCAGGCCTGGCAGAGAGGAAAGTGGAGAACTCCTAACCCCAAGGGGCAACGGAAGGTTAAAGCTCCGCCCCACTGCAGACAGAGCTGGGCAGTGAGCCCCTGACCGCGGAGAGAGGGGTGGGGAGGGCATCCAGTCACTTGTCCTGCAGCCAGGGCCTGGGGACCCCACCTGCCTCCTCGGGCAGGGAGCGGAAGAGTCAGTGCTGCCTGCAGGTGGGGGGCGAGGGTGGGGGTGGGTCTCAGCAGGTGGAGATCGTGGGTCTGTGCTAGTCTCGTTTCCATGCAGACCACCCAGAGAGAGCATCAGGGCCTCTTCATTTCTTAGGTTATTTTGTGCAGCCCTCGGGCATTCTGGACCCTTTTAAACCACCCAGGTAAAAGCCCACGGTGGGTTTCTATTTCAGACATAACATTAACACCTACACGGGAACTGAGTGCATCAACTTGCCTTACCTGCCTGCAGGCGTGAAGGGCATCAGGAGACACTGGATGAGCAAAGGGAGAAAGTTTATTCCAAGGGGGCAGGGCGCAGGAGGCCCAGGCTTTCCATAGACGGTCGTCTCAAAGCTCTTTACGGACAAGAAGAGAGTTTCTCTGCACTGCTCAGTGGGCTGAGCTGACAGTAAAGGGTGTGAACTCTGAGAATCCTGTGGCGCCTCTTGAGAGGGGCTCGCAACAGCGCTGCCACATCGAGGTGGCCTCCGTGTGAGTGCCATGGCACTGCCACCTGGGACGGTGAGCAAGTTCAGCCGCGGGTGGAGTGACCGCCACGTTCTCAGGGATTCCTTTGCTCGAGCTCGGAGTACTCCGCCTCAGCCTTGCCATCTGAGATTCAGATGAAACTGTCACTTTTCGGAGGGGCCATCTGTGTTGTTTCCAGTGTTTGGGCTGTTAGGAGCCAGGCGGCCGTGAACATGCGTGTACAAGTTTCCATGTGACCATACGCTTTCATGTTTGGGGGCTAAGTGGTCAGGAGTGTAATTGCTGGGTCCCATGGCCGCTGCGCATTTATTTGTTTCTTTAAGAAACTGCCGAACTGCTCTCTGGTGTGCCTGCACCATCGCACATCCCCGCCAGCAGTGGGGGCGCAGTGGGGGCGCAGTGGGGGCGCGATCCGGTTTCTCCGCCGCTCCCCCAGCACGCACTCCGATAGTTACGCAGGGCTGCCTCATGGTGGTTTTCATTTGTTTTTCCCTAACGGCCTTGAACATCTTTATGCACTTATTTGCTACCTGTATACCCACTTCACTGAGACGATTGGGCTTAAAAAAAATTAATTCCACAGAGGTGCTGTGAGAACACAGGCAGGTGTCCAACACCCTGGGTGTTAGTCCCCCACCCCCAGCCCCGTGTGAGCGAGCGTCCTGTGTCAGCGTCGCCTCTCGGGGCTTCAGGCGAGGGTGCTTAGTCATCTCCGAGGCCCCTGCGTGCCCCAACCCTCTCAGCCCGCCCTGGGCTGGCTGCTCCCGGTACACACGTCGCCCTCCCCGCGGCTGTGTCTCCGTGGGATCCCGCCAAAGCTGACTCACAGGTGCTGCATTTAAGGAAAGGTGCCTATGGGTTGTGGGGCCTGGGCCCAAACAGAAAGACGAAGGGACAACTGTGGAGTGTCTCCCTGCCACCCTGCCTGGCCCCCTCTGGGCCTCCCTGGGAGACTGGGGCCAGGCCCAGGCCCCTTCTCTGTGGGGCCCCTTCCCGCTTCCCTCTGTGTCTCTAGCGGGGCCTGTGCTTCAGCTTGAGTTTTGCAACACGGTCACACTGCAGGTCCCAGAAACACTTCCCTTATGTCAATCAAGAAGAAAGGAAAAGTGTGTCTGTAACCTACAACGGCCAAGACAGTATTGACTGAAATACTTTTTCTCTTTCAACCCCCAATTGCACCCTTTTCACCCTAGGCTGCTTGGCAGGGTGTTGATTTTTTTTTTTCCTTCTGTCTCCTGTCTTGGACGGGGCAGCAGGAAGTGGTCTGGAGGGCTCCTGGGATCAATACCAGTTTCAGGACCTGCTGGAGGGTTCGGTGTTCATCGGGAAGTGGGGTCGACGTCATCTGCTTGAGAGCGTATTTGTTTGGGTTTTTCTGCTCGCTGTGCACGGGACTTCACAGTGTATGAAATACGCATCCTGAGTCTTCCTCCCAGTGAGTCACCGGAAGTGAAGAGGCATGGTTGTTCCTCCCCTGGTATAATGAAGCATAACACCGGCAGAATGAATGTCCCTTGGTGCGTTTGCACAGACGGGCTGGCACAGAGAAGAAATCGTCTTCTCTGTGGACTTAGAGGGGTTTTTGGAAAATGGGCAGGAGAGTGTTACATGCATCCCCGGAGCCCGGAGAAGTGGAGATAGTCTCGTGAAGGCAGATGGTCACAGGCTTTTCGCACAGTCCCTGTGGGCCATTAGAATGTCCCAGAACATTTGAATGGTCCTTTGATCGCGCCCAAGGCCGAAGGTGTAGCTGAATCCCACGGTGGGTTGGTTCAGAATATTTTTCTGCTTTGGCAACTTTTTGAAAACTTAGGTTTGGTTCTGGTTTGAACTTGTTCAGTGGACTTAAAAGAAAAAGAAAAACTCTTGTTACATTCCTGATTCCAACTAAAACTTGATATGTGTGCTTGGTTTGAGGTTGGATAAATGACATGTAATAGGGCTATTGGCGAGCAGTTCATTTGGACCCAAGTCCCTGCTCCAGATAGCATCACTGCTATAAAATGTGTTTTCCGTGAACTTGCATTCTTCCAGGATGCTGCGTGTGTTGATCTCATGTCTTAAATATTCTGGTTAATGAAGAGTTACTATACTTGTATTTGCGATGAACTGGAACAGACAAAATGCTTCCCACTACAACTAGCTGAGGTTTTGCTCAATGCACAGATGTCGCCTTTTGGGCCCCAGGCGGAGGGTGGTCCCTGCCCTTTGTCACCAGCTGGTCTTCGGGAAAAGGCGAGTTCTGTGCCCACACTTCCACTGTGTGCCGACTGCGTCACAGCTACGCTGGCCCGTAGAGGTCTGTGCTGAGTAAAGCTTCGTCGCTACCTTCCAGGAATTTTCACTGCAGTAGAGGAGGCAGGTTCCAATATCTAACATCTATTACACATTCATTATGCAGTAGGTCTCAAATGAGGAGTTACATGCCTAAAATACTAGGATGAATACCAGGGTGTGAGTCCAGGCATTCTTACTGTAGAATAGCGTTTCTCAGCTTTGGCGCTATGGACCACTCTTGGTATTTTTGTTTTTTGGTCTGGGGGGCTGTTCTGGGCACGGTAGGATGTTTAGCAGCATCCTTGACCAGTAGCACCTCCTCATGGTTATAACAACCAAATGACAACCAAAAACATCTTCAGACATGGTCAAATGTCCCCTGAGGGGCAACTCGCCTCTGTTGAAACCCACTGCTCTAGCCCTGGCTGGTCTGGCTCAGGTCGTGGGTTCGATACCCAGTCAGGACACGTACCTAGGTTGTGGGCTCAGTCTCTGGTCAGTCCGCAGTTGGGGTGCATGCAAGAGGCAGCCGATTGATGTTTCTCTCTCACATTGACGTTTCTCTTCCTCTCTCTCTCCCTCCCTTCCCCTCTCTCTCAATAAGCATGTCTTCAAGTGAGGATAAAAAAATAAATATAAAAAAATCACTGCTCTAGCACATGCCCCATAACCACCGCTTACTCTGGCTTCCCAGGTAGTAAGTGCTGCAGTGAGGCATCCATGTGTTGACAGTGACAAGTCCATCCAATTCCTGACGGACGCATAGGACAGATGCCACTCTATCTGGGGTCAACAGGAAGAAGAAAAATCTCAGAAACGGTGCTGAGTTCATTTGGAAGGGATTCATCTACCTAGGCAGAGAAAGGGGACGTACACTAGGGACACAATGGTCCCCATGCACAGAAGCACGAAAGCATGAGAAAATGAGGCAGGTTTAAGGGGTGTCAGTTCGTTACAGGCCCTTCACTTCCTTCTCCCTTTTTTTTTTGTTTCCTCCTTTCAAGCAATAGCTGGGCTCACAGCAGTTGTATGATTCTTACTTTCAGGCAAAGGTGTTAGTCTGGATGGGCTAGGTTATGATGCAGTAACAAACAGCCCCACAATTAGTGGCTTAAGACAACAAAGGTTTTATTTCTTGCCCATGCCTACATACCTGATCGGGGTCAGCCATGGCCTCTGCCACTTGTCCTCACCCTGTGACCCAGGCTGATGGCGCAGCCACTCTGGGAGCTTTTCTGGTCCCCATGGCAGAGGGTACGAGAGTATGGCGAACTGCAGACTGGCTTCTTGTAAAGCTTCATCTCAGAGAAGTAGCATGAATGACTTCTGCTGCTAGTTGACTGAGCAAGTCTAATGTTCTCTCCTAACTGTAAGGGGGCGGGGGCGTCGAGTCCTACCGTGTGCCCACAAGGACTGGAGCTATTTGAGGGGCCACTCTCCTGTCTCCTGCAGATGTCAGGGGCCCACATGGGGGACGTACAAGCAGGGACCACCCGCCACCTTCTTGAGGGCCTCCTAGCTTGGCTTTAGAGAATGGCCTTTTGTCAAGCTCAGCGAGAACTTGATGAGCAAAAAGAGAACTGTTAGGCTACTAAGGCTCTAAAAAGTTTGACTTCTCCGAATCAAAGTCCACCAGGGCCTCGTGGGGTGGGCCCAGGTCACAGGCCCTCATCTTCAGGGTCAGGACATTGGGAGTGGGAGAGGCCATTCAAGCCAGTGGGGCCTGGAGGCCGTGGGCTGGTTTTCATGGGGTGGGGGTAGCTGTGCAGGACGACGGCGGTTACCTGAACACCCGGGACGCAGCCTCTGGCTCTTTCTGTAGCAGACAGAGCCCCTCCCAAGCCGAAGCCCAAGCCCAGTGTCACGGAGATGGTGTCCTTCGTAACCTCTGCACTTACGGGGCTGCTCTGAGATAGGGGACAGCGCTGGATGCGAGCAGTAGCCCCCGAGAACGTTCGAGATGATTTTAGAAAACCTAAACAAAGTGCATGTGGACGCAGGAACACTGTCCTTGTCAGAAAGGCTCTCAGACCGGGGCCCCGTCCCAGGCCCTGGAGCGGACAGATAGAGACGGAGCCCGGCTGCTGCGGATCTAAAACGGGATAAAACCGGAAACCTGTGGGGAGGATGCAGTCCTTGTCACCCCTTGACAGAGGGGACGCAGAGGCCTTAGAAAAATAGAAATAAAAATAGCAGTCACTGGCCACTTCCCTTCCCAGCGAAGGGCTCTTTCCAGACCTGCTCCATTGCGTCTCTGAGCGGTTTCTCAGCGTGGCGCGTAGGGAGCCCGGGCAGCGGAGGTGGACAGAAGTGGGGGAGGGGGGAGGGGGGGGGCCCAGGTGTTGGCTCAAAGGGAGACAGAATTAGTGCCAGTCTGGGAACTTGGAGGTAGGGGCATTTCACAGATGCCCCTGGGCTGGGAGAAGGACCCGAAACAGCCAGCTAGGTCTAGAGTCT
Organism: Phyllostomus hastatus; assembly: GCF_019186645.2. Classification (NCBI taxonomy): domain Eukaryota; kingdom Metazoa; phylum Chordata; class Mammalia; order Chiroptera; family Phyllostomidae; genus Phyllostomus; species Phyllostomus hastatus. Next base: position 12,013,298 of record NW_025333607.1, read on the forward strand.
CTCTCCTCGCTTTGAGGGTCTTGCTGGAACGTGTAGGCACAGGCATGTGGGTGTGCATGCATATGGGTGTACATGTATGCACATGTGTGGGTGTGAGGATATGTGTGCATGCGTGTGCCCCCGAGGGGAGGGCTTGGGTGGAAGGCCGTGCAGAAGGGCGAGCGTTAATGACCGTCCATCCTGTGGTTTGCCGATAGCCGCCTCCCCCGGGCTGTGTGTTTCCTCCCTCTGTCGGGGACTTCGGGGTGCTCTGTGAGGCACCCCCCTCCACCAGCCTGCACCCTTCTCTTCCCACTCGGAGGGCAGCGGGCGGAAGGAGCCCTTCTCAGGGCTTCAGCAGGCCTTGCGGAACCAGACGGTGTGAGAATGGAGGAAGCCTTTGAGCTCACGGGCCTGGACGGACAGACTGCTGAGCGGAGGAGGTCCTGAGCAAGGGCCTCCCAGCCCGCTGCCCCCCCACCCCCACCGCCTTTGTTTTCTGGGCTGGGAGACGCGCCTGCGCGAGGCCGCGCAGGAAGTGTCTGCAAATGCAGCGGCCCTGGGAATTTCTTTCGGAAACTGAGGCCGGTCGGTCGCAGCGGCGCTTGTAGCTCAGCTTTCGTCACCCTCTTTCTCAATCGCCCCTGTGGTGAAGGGAGGCTGCGAACGCTTGCTTACCCTTCCCCTACCCCAGGATCGGGATTGTGCCCTCAGTGAACCGGGGGCGCGGGGCCCAGACCCCTGAGGACCCCACCAGGGCCCCACCGTCCCCAGCAAGAGGCTCCCATCTGCTGGGGACAGGGAACTGGCAGGGCTCCGAGGAGGGCGGTTTCCGAGTGAGCCTTGCCCACCCCTCAGGTGGTAGGAAGGAGGTTCCACCCCGCTCTCACCCCGCGCTTTGAGGTCTCCGGAAGACACAGGTGCTATATATAAACCACGACTATTATCTCACTCTTGCTAAGTTTCCACCCTGGCGGCTTACTGGGCTTACTGTACACCGCCGCGGAGATTTCCTGAAGCCCCTCTCCCAGCGCCGGGGTGGGTGGGGGTGGGGGCCGGCCGCGCATCCTTTCTGAGAAACTGCGCGTTCTCCCAGGGAGGCCTGGGGGGCAGGGCTGGCCGGGGCAGAGGGAGGGAACTAAGGGGGCCTAGAAAAGCGACCCACCTCACCCCGGTGAGCTGTCAGTGACCGACTTGGGGGACCAACACGCTCCCAGCTTGCCAGGAACCCCCCTTTCTTCCCCTTCTTTCCTTTGTGCGTGGGGCCCCTGGGTTAGGGACGGAAATTGCGGTGTGAGGGATGCTGGGTCCAGGCAGACACCCTGGTGAGGTTCAGCTCCACCCTCGAAGATGATGGGCAGTCCTCCTGGGGGATTTCTGTTGGCACTTCTCTCCGTAGCAGACGAGAGACCGTCCAGATGGGTAGGTTTCCATGGCGACTTGACATTTCCCTGTGCGGTTTTTCCAACCGGGCATCACTGGCCCTGTTTGCGACTGTCTGGCACAGGCGGGTCACTTCGCGTCTTCGGCCCTTGGGTCCATCAGGAAGGGCCAGCGTCCGTTCCTCTGGTGTCACCAGGTCGAGCACAGTGCCACCTGCACCTCAGGCCACCAAGGGCCAACTCTGTGGAAATGAGCCTTGTGCTCACTCTTGATCTGGGTACCGCGTCCCTGGATCCATGTCCCACGGGGAGGTGGCCACCCCTCTGCGTGCTCCCGTCCGAGCTCAGGTGGACCTGTGGGAAGAGAAGACCTCTCTGCCCTTGACCTATGGCCGCTGGAGGGAACCCACAGCCCCCTCGAGTGGCCAGAGCCGTGGGGTGAGGCCCCGGGGTCCCCTGAGGGTCCGCGCTAGCCCAGAGGCGTGAAGCAGCAGGTGAGTAGCGCTCCATCGGACTGAGAGAGACGGCGGGGGAAAGGAAGAACGTCTATACTTGACTGCCTTTCGCGGCCTCTCTTCCTGCCGTTTGAACAAGAGGTGCCCCGGGCCCTGCCAGTGAGGGGGCCGGCCCTGCTCGCTCCTGCTTCCCTGCAGTTTCTGAGTTTTCCTTCCCATTTCCGGAAAGAAAAGAGACAATGAGTTAAAAGGGATCCCTGTAAATGTAACAGAGTCCCTGTGTTTTCTCCCTTCTGTTCTGAAAGTCACGGTCACGGTCACCAGCTGCTCCTCCCCGGACTTCTTTGCACGCAATGCCTGTTGGCCCCGCACCTCCTCCGGGAGGCCACAAACCAGGGGCAGAGAGAGACAGGGAAGGGTCATCGGTCTGTCTGTTGCTGGGACTTGACTGAATGTTCTGGCCAGTCGGTGCTGAGTCTTCCTCGGTCAGTGAGCTGTTTCTTCACAGGCACTTACCATGTGCCAGTTCTGGGCTGGCGGCTGGCCGTGGGCACAGCCCGGCAGGGGTACCGGACAGGAACCAGAAAGCGAGGTTCCAGGAAGTGAGGCCCCACTCCCACCGGCCAGCTTCGCTAAGGGATTGTTCGGGAGCTGGTAGATGGGGCCGCACCAAAGCAAGTTAAATTGACCTCGCCCTTGGCTGAGGTAACTACGCTATAAGACATGGCCTCTTGGAGAAAGACCTTTAGCCTCAGGGGACCACAGATGAGGTCAGTCTACAGACGGTGGACAGGCCAGGGTCCTGCCTGCTGCCCCTCTTCACCATTTGTCCACAAAGTCACGGGAGCCGTACTGAAGCCAGGTAGGCCGGGGACCTGCCATCACTTCTGCTCCACCTAAAACGTTCTTGCGGCGGGGGGGGGGGGGAGGGTTGTCAGGAGCCCCCAGGCTGCCTCCCTAGCCTCCCCAGCTTCCTCCCACAGCCTGCTGCATAGTTTCCAGACCTCGCAGGACCGCAGCCACGCCTGCTCCACCCTCACATTTTAAGCATCCACCACTTCTTGTCTGTTACTATAAAATGCACGTCAGGCCTTCCTGGACTCACCAGAGGCCTTGGGAGGCCAGACACTGGCCACCCTCCTGCCTCAGGCCAGGCCCACTCAGGGCCGTCCAGACAACGGCCAGGGGGCAGGGAGGCCACCTCCTTCCAGGGCGCAGGCAGAGGCCTTTGTGCGTGGCAGAGAAGGGAGGCAGCTCAGAACAGGGGCAAGGGCTCAGAAGCCTCACACAGGGAACATCCTTCTACTGGAAAGTTGCTTGTTGTTTATCTGGGTTCAGAAGTAACTGGGTGTCCTGTACTTTTTCCAGGCAGCCCTACTCCAGAGGGCAGTTTTGTCCCAGCTTTTGTGAAATGCATGAATCCAGAAATGAGAGGCCTGTGGCTGGGAGGCCTCTGGAGTCCCCTGTTAAGGGGCCAGGTGTCCGGGGCTCTGCTGCCCAGGACTGTCAACTACTTGCTGTGCCATCTGCGTTGTCCTTAGACCTGGGAAGGGCTCTTTTGGTCACAGGATGGAAATGCCAGGTCCTTCTCTTCTTCCACCTCCCCTAGGCTGGTTCCTGGGATGGGAAACAAGGAGGAATCCTGGCAGAATCCGGGGTTCCAGGGAGCTGAGGGCTCGCCCCGCCTCCCTCAGGGGCCGCCCAGGCTCCTCCCTCATCCGTTAAGATGTCCTCAGTGGCAAGAGCAGACATCTGCCCCTCTGCTGGCTTGAACGGCAGAGAAAATGCATTGCTTCACCTCCAGGAAGAAGTGCCAGGACGGGCAGCTTGGTGTTGGGTAGTTTGTGCGTGCGGCAAAGGCACCGACCAGGGCCCGTGTCCTCTGCGTCAGCCTGCCCGGCCCCACAGCCTGCTGACTTACCTCTTCTCAGAACCACAGGATGGCAGGTCCCCGTGTCCTGTGCGGACACAGAGCCCTGTGCAGGGAAACGAGGGCTGCTTCCGCCTCACGTCCGAGGTACCTGTCTCAGAAGACACCCAGCAACCTCCCCTAGGTCTCTCTGACTCCAGTGTGCCGCGTGCTCACGCCTAGGGCAGCCTCTGGCACGACGGGGACTTAAAATATTGGTTCCTAGAACGGCTCGGTGAAGCACACGCCTGGCCGCGTTCCTTCAGGGGCGACGCAGACTCCCAAAGTCAGGTCCCTCGCGCTGTTCCCGACCGCACCCCACAAAGGGGGTGAGGCCGTGCTGATCGATTTTCTCTGTGTTCTGTTGGGTTTTTAACATCACCTTAAGCACGACAGAGGAAGACGCAAACCGTGACCGAACGAATGACTGACTCACTCCAAGTGCTGCCTTACATCACGTTACATAGTCGTCATCCGGTTCTGCTCATTTTGCCCTTTGATTGGATTATTTTTGTGCCATCTCCCATTTTCATTTTCATGAATTGACACGGGGCATCTGCTTGTCCTCTTAAGTGAACATGTAACAATACGGGCACCTAACTTTTATCAACTACTTACTCTGCACCAGGCAACTGTCCGCCGAGTTTTGCATGGATTATTTTACTTAATCCTCACAGCACCCCACTTTCAGATGAGGAAACCGAGGCACAGAGAGTCTAGACACAGCTGGCAGCCTGACTTCGGAGCCTGAGCTTTGGAGCTCTACGGAACGTCCGCCGTCGTGCTTTCCCTGTAGTTGCCGTTGTTCCTCTGTGCCGCCGTGAGCATTTTCATAAAATATCACCCTTTCTCCTCTCCTACCTGTAACTCCCTCGGGAAGTGCTCCTCCCGACGGTGTGATCCTCAGAGTCCAAGAAGAATGCCCAGCTGGGTCCTCTTCCCACCTTGCTCTCTGGAGAGCCTGGACCAACCCCCGGGACACCTGCAAAGTCTAAATGCTCCCCCGCTCCTCCACCACCATTGGGTTTTCTTTGGAGTTTAGTGTTGCCTAATTGTCCCTCAAGGTTTTAACTTGTAATTCTTCGGTTTTCACGCGGGATTCTGCATGTTCCCTTGTGAGGATGAGGACCTTTCGTTATTCCCCTGTGAACCTCCTGCATCCCCACGGACCTACCACGGAATTGAATGCAGAGAAAGCCCCAGCCCAGAAAATTTTTATGTAGAGGGTGTTTGCATTATGTAACAATATCATTGTTAATTGCCAGTGTGTTTCTATTCTGTGGTTTCCTCTTAAAATCTACTTTATTTTGCAACGGCGTTCTCATTCCAATTTACTAACAGATCCTTTTTACTTCCCTCATGACATTGTTCTTAATTGCCCCCGCCTGGAAACAGGCATCATCTGCTACTCAAGGGCAATGGCTCTCACTGACTGTCCTTAGTGCAGCCAGCTTCTGCGATGCGTCTTCAGAGGGCTGGACTGCGCTAGACTGGCTTCTGTAAAAACCCCCTTTTCAACACCCAGGAAGCAATTTGGCTACGAGCTGATGCCTGGGTGCTAGCTAGCTGGCCACTGGCCATAACCAGCCAGCCCCAGTCCCCTGGCCATCTGTGCATGTTGATGACAGAGGGGTGACCAAAGTTCCCAGGCCCAGAAAGCCAGACAGAGTGGCGGCTGAACACTTCACAGAATCCTTATAATTAGAAAGGGAAAAGGCCTGTCAGCTCCTGTGGTGTCCTCCTCCTCCCACGTGGCCCAACCAGCTTTAAAAGGTGACATATAATTTGCTCCGTCACCTGGAGTCCTCAATTGAGTTTTCTGGACCTTATCCATAAAATCCGAGAGCTGGACCAGATCAGTGGTTTTTAACCCCTTTTTTGGGGGTCTTCTGCCATTTTGGTAAGTGGTTGGAGGCGGTGCGCCCCCTCGCTGGGGAAATGTACATTTCACCAACCAATTCTGGTGCCCCCTCAGGACACTGATGGCCAGAAGTCCATCACAACTCCCGTCTGCAGTCTGCAGAGTTAGAACCCAAAGGCTTGCTGATCTGTGAGGTCGCTTTCAGCTCAGAAAGCACAAGTTCTAGAAAGTTTCCGGCCAAGGAACCTAGGGATGAAGTGGAGGAAACAGATGTCCCTCCCAAGGGTTTTGCTGTCAGATATTTTTATTTGTTTTTCAGTGTTTGTTCTTTTTCAGGGTTGAGTTCCACTTTCTGGTACCATGTCCTTCCCTTCATCTCATTCTTTTAAAACTCTGACTGAAACTATTGAAATCTCTCCAGTTTCGTGGGGGGGCTGTGTCTGGGGGAAGATGGGTTACAAATACATTTTTGACCTTCACATCACTGGAAGGGGAAAGCTGCCCAGATGTTTCTGACAACTGCCAGTGGCCAGCAGCCTCTCCTTGCTGACCCCTTAGCCTTTAGCAGCTTGGAACATGAGAGAAACTGGCTGGTGGAATTGATGTTTTTGTGAGCAAAGAGGTGCTGGGGGTCGGAAAAGGGAAAAAATGCCTTCCGGTTGATGAGTGCTTTTCCAGCTCAGTTCCCAGGGGCTTTTCTCATTCCTCCAATGACCTGCCTGAGAGGGATTTGGAAGGAATGACTCTTGGGCCTCACAGATCCATTCTCAGGGGTCAGGAGAACGTTCCCAGGGTAGTTTGACTTCAGCGGGTGGGGAGATGCCCCACAGCCTCCAGCAGCTGTGGGGGCTGGCCCTGCCTCCTGGAGTGGGGCGGAGCCAGTCCCAGAGACAAGTCTTCTGTGGGATGCTGAAGGTTTGCCTCTGTGTTCACAGGCACTTGTGAATCTTTGGTGTGACCCGGGAAGTTGACATGGCTGAGGGCAGGAGGGAGAGATCAGAATCATCATCCCCAGCTTTACGTGTCTGTCATCTCCTCCCTCCTGCTAGAGCCACCAAAATGTTTCTGTAAAACATGGAGAGAGTGATAAAGAATGACCCGTGTGTGGGAACCTACGGGCCTGGTTCTCCCACAGGTACAGGTGCCGTTCTCGTGGCCTGCCTCTTTGGGAATTCATCTCAGCACACATGGAACACTTATGACCGAGCGAGAGCTGTTCTTTTTAAAAGCACGCAACACAGTTTTGCCAGTCGTTCTCCCTTCCAGTTGTAAGTTTTTATGAGGAGTTTCGTTTCACAAGTGCCAAGGAGTCTGTCACTTTAAGAAAGCTCACTCGGGCTCAAGATATCAAATGAAGTTGAAGCTGGGTGAAGTCATAGGTTTTCCCTTATCTGCTGTGGAAATGAAAAGCCCCTTACTGCTGGACTGGGCACCGTCCTGGTGACTCTCCATCCCTTAAGGCTAAGTAGCCAATGATCGCTGGAAAAAAAAAAGCCTGGCTGTAAAGTTGCCAAAACGATGCGCTGCTTTGTTTCCAGCCACTGTGAGCTGTCTTCCCCGTGTCATTTTTATCTCCAGTGCTTCGGTCAGGCTCCCTCTGTGTTTCTGCAGATGGAAAATGTTGCCTTTCCCAGAAGACAATTTTCATTGTGACCTGAGTTTCGATTTTTTCACAGTGACCCAGGAATAGAAACCAGCTGGGTTCTTCTCCAGCCTCATATATCTTCATTAGCACACACAAGTTTTGTACAGGAAAGTTTAACCAATTACAGTGGGTGTTGTGGGGTGGCTAGCCAAGGTTGTAGTATTTTTAAAAGGGTAAGTCATATTTCTCAGTCATGCACAATTAAGTTGGGTTTAATTTAATAAGAATTAATAATTTGTGACAGATTTTATGACATGCCCAACAGACTTTTCTGAAGCTCTTGTACTGTCATGTGTATTTCACTCATTAGTTTAGCAGGGAGCACCCTTTTATCATAGTGCAAAGTATGCTGAATTTAGCCTATGGCTGCATCAACGAAAGTTCTCTGGGGTCTGAACGAATAGTGTTAGAGCCGGGCCTCTCACTGTTTGAGGTCTACGCAAATACAAGGTTAAGTCTGACAGCTCTGGCTATAGAACCTGTACCCTTTCCAAGGTCTCCTTGAAGTTAGGCTCAGCGTTGCCTGAGAAATGAAGTCCTTTTGGGGGCCAGTGATCAGTCCTTGCACAAAGTTACCTAATATTGGGACCAAAAAATTGTTGTTTTGGGGGGTAAGAAGGATGAGAGGGAAGTCCCAAGAGCTGATAATTTGGTAATTCAGTCAGGCTGAATGCAACATACTTTGCAGTATGAAAAACGGACCTGCTAAACTAATTAGCATAAGCATTGATTGTATAAACACTTGAGAGAAATCTGGTTAGCATGCCATAAAATACGAATTACAAATTACTGCTAACTCTTCCTAAGTCACCAGGCCCAGACTGTCCCATTCAGGTCTTACAAAATCCCTACAAAAGAGCTATTCTACCCATTTTACAAATGCCTGTATTCTACCCATTTACAAAAGAGGAAGCCGAGATTGACATCCATCCTCCCAAGACCACGGAGTGCCAGACAGCACTGGGATTCTTTCTCTAGCGAGATGCAGCGGTACTTCCCACTTACAGGGTACAAAGCAAACGCTCAAAACAGAGTTTCCCGCCCCCTTCCGGGGGTGGTATAGCCTCCGCCTCTCGGGCACCGCCCCCGTCACGTGGCCGGCGCGGAGCATGCCGGGAGGCAGTGCCCCCTCCCCGCCGGCGGGCTTCCGCGTGTGGGCGGCGGGCGGGGCGCTCAGGAGGCGCCCTCGCTGGGGACCCGGCCTGGGGGAGAAACCGCGGGGAGGAAGAGCGCCCCCCCTGTCCCGCCCATTCGCGCCCCCCCCCACCTCCCCGGGCGGCTCCCAGCCTCGGCCCACCAACATCACGGGGGGTGCGCGAGCCAAACCGAGGGCGGGGCGGAAGGACCGCAGCTCGTTGATTGTAAACAACTCGAGTGAGAAATGAAATCAGGCCGGGTCCCCTGGGTCCCCAGGGTCCTCGGTGCTGGTTTCACTGAAGGCTCAGCTCTGCTCACCTCAGCCCTGCCCAGCACCCAGGTGCTGGCCCTGGGTTTGCTGCTTAGGTGACAGGGCTGCTTGTGCAAGCTCACTTTTCTAGCCGCACCTGCAGCTCTTCTCCCTGCACCTACCCAGGCGTTCTTCACAGCCACTTTCCCCACTGAAACACGCACACTCAGCCCTTGGCAGGTCCAGTGGATTCTCTCCGGTGCTCGTCAGACCTCGGTGTTTAAGCCGCTGAAAACGCAGGGCATGCTTGCTTTAGATATTTTACTGTTGTGAAAATAAACTACTTCTTGCAGTTACATCAGCTCAGATTTTTCCTCTATGGGGTCAGTGTAGATGATCTATGAAGGGAAAAAAATGTTTAATTAGGAAAAAGTAAAATGACTCAAACGCCCAGTTGCTTAAAGTTGTGGGGGCTGGGGGCAAGGAACTGTTATACATTAAATTCAAAAAATACCAGTGACCAAAGGAACCATATTGGGATGCAGTCTTTCTTGGCTCCTGGTGGTCAACGTTCCTTAACTGTACTTTCTTGTTCTGAGCACACTGACTCCAGGTGTCCCAGTTCGACCCACTCTAGTCTTCCAGGGTTCTAGACTGGCCAAGTGGGGAAAGCACCCTGTTCATGGGTCTTCGTTACCACCTGCCCAGTAAAGAGACTGCAAGCAGTTGTGCATTTCTTGGAGCCCAGTGATTGAATTCAGGCTATGCTCCTACTGTGCGTGTGTGGTTAACTCAGCTCCTCTCTAGCCGGAGTGCCAGTTGTTTCCCGCCTTTTAAACACATAGAGCGACCCTAGGAAGAAGCTGGGCAGCCGAACAGAAGAAGGTCATTCTTTCTGGGAACTTCCCCATGAAGAAATAGGGGGAGTGGTCCACTTGATCCTTCTGCTGGGGAAATGATTGCCCTGATCAACAAATATCCGATGTCGTTGTCCTCTTGTCTCATTCTGTTCCCTGGTATTCTCTCTGGTCTCAAGCAAGCATTTCCTGCTTGTTCCGATCCTGTTTTTGCGTGTGCATGGCCGTCAGAGGAGGAAGGAGAAGGAAGATTTCTGATAAAGGAGCAACTGGGGAGCAGGAAATGGCTCTTTGGTACTGATTGTTCTGCAGAATTAGGGGGTGTTGATGGTGCTGATGCTGGCAGGTCAGTTAGAAGGATTCGGTTAGTCATGACATTGAGCCCTCCCACCAGAACCACGTGGGTTACTGAGGGCCCAGCCAGCAGTTACTACTCCCTGCCATGCTGACAGTTTACTGAGTAGGTCTCTGTTTCTGGAGCTTAAGACACAAGGCCCTTGGAGCAAACAGGGAAAGTCAAGTTTTTGAAGCAGGGTTGTTGTCAGCAAGGTATTAGAACCTGCTGAGTCTCACAGGAATTCCTTGGGGATGGTGCTTTCCGTTCTGATGCGGTGGCATGTCTTCCAAAGCAGGAGTGCCGGCTTGTACAGCAGGTTACCTCACCTGCACCGCTCACAGCCCCTGCGCGGCTGGCTTCTGCTCCCAATGCCAGGAGCATCTGAAGTTCTTGGAGGTGTGTTCCCGTGAAGAATTGCAAATGCTCTGTGCTGCCATGCAATGCTCTGTGGAATCTAAGGTCCAGAGACAAAGGGAAAGCTGCAGATGATGACAGACCCAGGTCCTGAAAAAGACACAGGCCTTTGCAAGGTAGTGAATTTCTTCTGAGGTCCCCAGCGTCTCTTCTGCTGCTGTCTTGCTTGACATCTCGCTCTGCGTGGGGTAGATAGTGGCCAGTGGTCAGGCAGTGTGGCCTGTGGGAAGAAGGGCCAGGCTCTGAAGTCAGAGGTTGGGTTTCAGTCCCAGCTACGTACTGATATCACTGTAGGCAAGGTATTTATCTTTGGTGAAAATGCATCCTGCACTGGGTTTACGTGGGGATGGCGTGATGGAAGTAAAAAGTGCCTTACCTGCCTGGTGAGTGGTCCTAAGTGTTTTTGCTTTTAAATGGATGAGGCTGTGCTACACTGGGCACTGGGAGAATAATATCTGAGTGAGGCCTGCTTCTAGAAGCTGACAGGACAGATGACAATGGCTCCCTATCGAGTGCTTCCTATGTGCCAGGCATTGTTCTAAGTGCTCAAGTATTTTGGCTTATGTAATCCTTATACATGGCCCTGTGAGGTAAGTTTTCTTATGCCTATTTTGCAGATGAGGAAACTGAGCCACAGAGAGGTTCAGGAGCTTCTCCAGGTCAGAGATGTTAGTCTGTGAACACAGGCAGCCTGGTTCTGGGGTCTGGACCGCTCACTGCCCTGCTCTGTCCTGCCCGTCCATGCAGGTGGTGCAGTCAGGGAATCACTGCCTCAGCACCAGAGGGTGCCGGCGGTGCTGAGACCCTCGGAGACCATCTTCGAGGTGTCCTGCCCTCGCACCTCTGTCACAGCACCACCACTGGGACCAGGAGGCCGCCACGTTCAGCTTTCGTGCTGAACAAACAGGCCACTGAGCGTGTTCCTCTTGGCGGAGACCCTTCCCTCCCTCTTGGCCCTCACAGGCCCTTATTATCAACATGTTAGAAAGCCAAGGCTGTTCTTGATGGGAGATGGCGGGGGTGAGAGGAGGCCAGAGGGCCACGGGGAGTTCAAGGAGCGGGAGGAAAACCCGAGGCATTGTTCTGTGCCCAGCAGCTCTTCCTTGGGTCGTCCTCAGCTGCTGTGAGAACTTGCCGTTGACACTGATTTGATACTCACATCCCAGCCCTTGCCCGTCCTGCCAGGCTCAGCCTCCTTTAATTTTAAGCACAGAAGTGTGTTGGGCTGGAGAGGGCACCAGCCTGAGGCATGACCAGAGAGGCAGAGCGGGCGCTGCCCAGGGCTCTTCCTGGAGACCTCCAGCAGCTGTGTGAGTATGGGGTGAGCCTCGGTGGGGCCGGGGGGGCAGGGGGAGAAACCGGGTCCAGAGCTGGGCTCTCGCTCAGGTGCCTGGCGGGGAGGGGATGCCCCATCTGGGGGCAGCTTTCCATAACTTCCCGTTGATGCTGCCCTTTCTCTTCCTCCTTGGACCTGGGTCAGCAGCTCCCCAGCTCGGGGGCGGGCCACCCAGAGAAGGGGTCCTTTTCTGTTCCTCTCCAGGTTGGGGGATTAGTCATGACCCACTCACCTGTGGGGGAGCCTGTCTTTTCCACCCATGGCTGAGCTGAGCCCTGCTCTGAGCCAGCGGAAGCTCGAGATAAAATGGAAAGGCATGCATTTTCCAGCCTTAGGGTGTTGGAAGGTCGCTGATGCTCCCCTCATTGGCTCAGAGCATCCACATTCATTTAAGAGAGGTTCCTGTCCCTGTCCTCAGCCTCCCCAGCCCTCAGCCCTGAGGTCACCTGTGTTCAGCCCAGAAAGGAGCCGTAACTGCCAAGTTAGGGGCCTTAAGGTGGAGACCTGTCTCATCGCTCACATCCACAGAGAGTCCCCAACCCTCCAGGCTGAGCCGGGCAATGGGCTGGGTGCTGCATGCTGGGTGCTGCGGAGACGGAGAGAAGCCCCACAGAGCCCCCGTCTGTCCTTCAGGCCCTGCTCAGTGTGCTGGTTCCCCTGGGCCGTTTCACCCATGACATTTAGGGGACAGAGAACAAGATTTAACCGGTCGGGCGGAGAAACCCAAAGCTGCCTTTCAGCTTGCTGCCGTGCCATCCTGCCCCGGGGCAGTGCCCCAGCCTCCGGCTGCCTGGGAAGCGCGGTGCAGGGCGCCCTGCCTCTGGGCCCGGTGGCTGTGCCAGCGCTTCCCAGGGGGGCTTCGGCTGCTCCCTGGGACCCCTTCCATGCGGACGGAAAGGCACGTCTGTTTTGCTGACTGCTCCGCTCGGTCTGGCAGAGCCCTTCCCTGGACTGATGTCCGAGGGGGCGCTTCAGCTTTTGTGGACAGACACACGGAAGGGCACTTTGGGGGATGTTGTGGAGCAGAGGACTGGCCGCATCACCAAATCCCACCTTCCCTTCAGGGTTCGGTTTCCGGGTTACTTGCCCCTTTGAGGGCTGGGCTCAGGGAAGGAAGGCTCGGGGGCCTGCCACCCCTGTGTCCTCAGCCCTGGGGCCTGTCCCCACCCCTGTGCGGTCTCCCAGGAGACACCAACCAACCCTAGTGGAGCTCCCGGTGTGGGGTGTGGCTGGCGCCAGAAGGGCGGGCCCGCCAGGGATCTGTGGCCTTCCTGGGGCAGCTGTCACCGGGACAGTTCTGGGTCTGCGCTGAGGAATCTGGAGAGTTCTCTCTCCTTCACTCACACCACCTGAAGCCATTGCCAGTGTCTGCAGGCTCCAAGCGAGCCCGTCACCTGACTTCCAGGCAGTGGGGGTGGCAGGAAGAGGAAGCAGTTCCCTGACTCCCGGGCCATGCTGCTTTGAGAGTGCTCCCTCGTCTGAAAGGGGGGGACATTCCATTGCCTGTGTTTTCTGTGTGTTTGTGATTTTTTTTTTTAGAATTGCATATTGATGGAGAAAGGGGAAAGACACTTAACATTTGTTGACTGTTCACCAAACATTGCACCGAGCCGTTAAATGCATCAGGCCTTAATCACGCCTCACGATGGTTATTTCCATCACTTTTCAGGCGAGGAAGCAGAGGCAGAACGGTTAACCAAGTTGCAACAGGCGCGCAGCCTGAATCAGTGGATTTCTTCCTGGGCCTACCAGCTGTCAGTGCTTGCCCAGGCTTTCTGGTTCGGTGAATCGTATTGTGTTACTCATACAGTGACACCTTCAAATTAAAGTGAACCTGTTTGTCTAGGAGATGCTGCTGTGATTTCTTCTCGGAGGTCTGGATGTGAATGAGCTTCAGGGTTGTGTCCTCTGTGTAATTAGGGACACGGTATCTGTCCTTCCTATAGGGAGCGGGCGTCACTGAGTGTGATCTGTGCTGGGGAGTTTTCCTGGGAGTGGGGCTGGCTGTGGGAGCCCCCTGGCCCCCAGGAGAGGGGGTGCAGGGGTGGGGCTCAAGCCTGAAGCGGATGCTCGGGTCACACCACCTCTGCAGTGTCTCCGCTCTCAGGCCGTGACTTTCATAAGTGTGATAAAGACTCTGGAAATATTCACAGCTCTCCCTGGATATTAAGGTGTCCCAGTGCTGTTTTTTTCTCTTCGATGATGCCAACAGCGAAATCCCCAGAGAAAGTTAGTCATCTTAGTGGTCCCTTTATCTCCAAAGGGACCCTGGGAAATAGCAGCAGCTCATGCTGCAACTAGAAAATGTGCCCTTGAGAAACAGAGAAGAGAGTACAGGGCTAGGCCTGCAGCCTTTTTCTCTCCAAGCCTTGACCTTGTCAGAGCTGTCACTCAGGTAGGTAGAATATGGTTACTACCTACGTGCCGGGGTTCCTATTGCAACTGAGTGCTAGCTACTAGCGAGCACTTGCTATGTGCCAGTCTAATTCTCATTAGGTCCCATAGCAAAGTAGGTAGTATCCCCATTTCACAGACATGGAAACTAAGGCTTAGAGAGTTTGAGTCATTGGCCCAAACTGCACAGCTGAGAACTGTGGTGAAGCCAGGATTTGAACCAGAGACTCCCCAGGAGGGGCAGTGATAGGTGGGTAATGGGCTAAGTGGGGTGCCCGGGGTGAGGAGCAGGGAGGAGCTGGCTGGGTGAAGAAGAAGTGGGATAGGAATAACTATCGGAGGGCTGAGGAGGAGGCCTGGGAGACATTAGCCCTTTCCCCTGCTCAGCCTTTTTCTCGTCTCCTGGTCCAGGTCCCGGTCCCAGGTCCCTCTTCTCCCACCTCCCCCCCATCCTACTGTGGTGCCCCTGCATCAGGTGGTCGGCATGGTGTTGCACACCCAGCCATAGTTTTTCCTTTCCCTCCTCTTCCTCCCCATGGCGCCCTCCCCTCCCCCTTCCCCCTCTCTTTCTTCTTGCATCTGTCTGCCAGTTTTTGGGCAGCTAGGCTGCGTTGGAGGGTGGGAGACGCCTGGACTGCCACTCATGAACTTGGGGTTGAGCCTCCACCCACGGACCCTAGCCGGGCCTACATAACTGCTGTTAAACCAGCACCGGCCTTACTTGGAGCTTAGATACACTGAAAACCAAAATAGGGACCTTCTCTTTTGTTACTGAGTTTTGGCCCAGCATGTCCATCGAGATCATTCGACTTCTGGTTTCTGTGATTTCTCCTATTCACGGTCCCTCCCGGCTTTCCGGGAGGGGAGGGAGAATGAGGAGGCTGGAGTTCAGCTGCTGCCCTGGCAACTCTTTGACGCCGATCAGGCCTCTGTACCCAGCTGCTTTTCAACAGGGGATGATTTGGCTCCCCCCGGGGGACATTTGGCGGTGTCTGGAGACGTTTTTATTTGTCAGAACTCCAAGGGGGAATGCTCTGGGCATGTTGTGGGTAGAGGCCAGGGGCACTGCTAAACACTCCACAGCACGGGGAAGCCCAGAACTCCTCTGTCCACAGCAGCAGTGTGGCTGAGGTGGAGAAATCCTGACGGCTGAGCCTGGCTGTCTACTGCAAAGTGAGTGTAGCAACACCAGGCTCCCTGCCTGCTTGGGAGGCTCAGCTGAGATGGATCCGTGGAAACACCTAGTAAAACTGGAAAATGCCGTGTGGGTGCCCACTCGTCCGTTTATCCGCTATGACTGCGGACACTCCGTATCCATTAGCAGTGTAGCTGTTCAGAAATTTAAAAAGTCATTGATTAAAAGGTTGACTAGCAGTGGACTCAGGAAGGACGCCTCTGGGGTCCCACAGACGTATTCCTCCAGGTTCTCGAGGGTCCATCAGCAGCAGCTCCCGGGGTAGAGTGGTTCCAACAGTTTTAAAAGTATTCAGCCACATCCGAGGCAGGTTTTTACTTCTCTGTCATTTCTTGGTGAGACCCAAACACATGCTCTCTGACACTCTTCCTGGTTTCATCCCTGCCTGAAAAGAAGGAATGAGGTTGATTTACTAAGACTTTTTCTCAGCGAACCCATTTCAGTTGTTTGTGATTTCTTCTCTTCCCTGTTAATGGTCACAAATCACTGGTTCTGTGATCCAGTGCTACCTTTGCCAGCTGGAAGCGTCCAGAATCCAATTTGGCAAAACACTGGGCAAATATTTGCCCATCTTGAGCCCTCTGACCGTTCTCGGATTCTCTGCACTGTCTTAAAGGTTACCAGCAGTGGTTCCTTGAAGACGTCGTTGAGTTCTGTCACGGCTGCCTTGAAGACAAGGAGCGTGAGCGAGGCATGCTGTGAGTACCCGTTCTCGCCGGGGCCATCCGATAACTCGAGCTCTCTAACGAGCCCCGGTGTGGGACTTGCTGGATAAACTTGAATTATCCAGGAGAGGGGAATAAGATTCAAATCAACTAATGTGTACCTTCCGTCTGACCCATGAGATCAGCACGTGACATTAACGAAGAAAGGTTGGACTGACGGCCGTGAACCACTATAGGCTGTGACCACTATAGGTCATGGGGGTCTGTGGAGCGGGGCACGACCAGCGAGTGTTAATGAAATGGAGTATAACAGCACAGAACAGCAATGTGAGAGTGCATAGTGCAGAGCAGTGGTAAGCACTGTTTCACAAAGCTGCTCTTTTCAGTTCTATGTGTGTGTGTTTGAGAAAATACCAGGCGTGCTGTACGTTCAGTTACTTACAAGGGGTCACAGTTAGAAGGGCTGGGAGAGCAGCAGGCGGAGGGCTGTACAGACCCACATCTGAAGTGGCTCTAACCCTGGCTGCCGTAGCTCAGTGGATGGAGCGCGGGCTGTGAACCAAAGAATCACGGGTTCGATTCCCAGTCAGGGCACGTGCCTGGGTTGCAGGCCACGGCCCCCAGCAACCGCACATTGATGTTTCTCTCTCTCTCTCTCTCTCCCCCTCCCTTCCCTCTCTAAAAATAAATAAATAAAATCTTTAAAAAAAAAAAGAAGTGGCTCTACCGTTGAGATGGTATGTGCCCAAACAGGGGCTTTTGGGGGCTCTCTAATCCTGGTGTGGTAAAGAGGCTCTCAGCTCCTTCCCTTGACTGTTCAGTTTAGACCAGCCAGAAGAAGGCAGGAGAGGAGGGAGGGGATGATGGAGGGGCCTGACTCCTTCCAGAAGCCCAAGAGGATCTCAGCGGAGTGGCTGCTACACTCTGCGCTCTGGCTGCCGGCCCTGCCCATGCCCTTCAGTAGCTGTAGTCCAGCTTCTGGAAAAGCAGGGCTCTGGGCTGCCTGCTCACAGGAGTTGCCCAGAAGGGTCTGTTGTCAACAGTGCTGTCCTGAAGGGCTCCTGGGTCTCCAGACAAAAGCAGAGCCAGAGTTAGGGCCAAAATGCCTGCTTTGTTCACGAACCAGCCACGCTCTGGTCCAGTTAGGCCTGCGGGATTTCAGGTCCAGGATTTCAGCTGAGAAAAAAGCCCCCAGATCCAGGAGAAGACCAAAGCCGTGGACGCAGAGCCAGATGTTGAGATTGTTGTCGCCTGCTCATTGTTGGTGCTTATCAGGAAAAGAAGCAAAGGAGAAACGAGACAGTGTTCACATTGGCAAAAATACACAAAGCAGTGTCGTTTCATGGAGAGTTTTTCTTTCCTTCCTTCTGTCCTCCTTTCTTTTCTTTTCCTCCTTCCTTTTTTCCTTCTTTCCTTCCTTCCAAGTTGGTCTAGTTTATATTATAGTGAGAGCAATTCTATTTTTGAAGAATAAAGCTCTTGAACAACAGGCTCCATCCAGCCTGGTATTTGATGTGGCTTTCCTACGGTGGCTGGCTCAGAAATAGCCAGCATGCTTATTGCCCAGACCCCAGGCTCCTAAGAGAAGGATTTAGGATCTGGAGGCCAAGTTCAGCCCAGGAACTCTGGGGCTGCTGGGATGGGGCTCAGGGCTGGTTGATGTTGAGGATTCCAGAGCTACAGAACGGAAGTGCTTTCTTTAGAAGCTTACCCTTTGAAAACGATTTCCACTTTCCTATTTATTTAAAGAGGCTTTGGAGCATGTGTTTATGAAATATTCTCCTGCCGTTTCATGGGACTTGGGACATACCAGTAGGGATGGTGTTCCTTTTACTCACGTGGAAGGCTGGGCTGGGCTGGGCTGGGATTCCTCGGGGAAAACTCAAAGCTAAAAAGCCAGACAAGGAGGATTTTCTGTTAAGCCGATCCGAGGGGCAGCCCCGGTAGAATGGAAAGCGAGCAAACGTTGGAGTCAGGTGACTTGGAGCCAAGTTCCAGCTCCTCTCCTTGAGCCTCGTGCTGATCTTCTTCGCCCTTAGAAAACGTCACAAGGACAGGGTTGTGAAGGCGCCGTGAGAAATGAAGATCAGTGCCTTGTACCTGGCAGGCCCTTGATGAACACCGGTTCCCTCCCGGGCCTGTTGTCCTTGTCTTGCCAGGACTGCCACGTTTCATCACTGGCCTCCTCTTGGGCTCAGCAGGTACCTGGGAGCCCAGGACAGAGCACTTTGGACTCTGGGTGGGCTGTGGGCGGCACTCCGGGGACCCTCTGAAACCTGTCTTCGGGATCCAGCTCAGTGCAATCTAGTGCTGCTCCCACAGCTCTCCCGTGTTTGGGTTTGGGTGTGGGGTCCTTAAAATTGAGCCCATCAAGTGCAACGATGCAACAGGGAGAAATGGGACGCATTTGGACGCAGCGCATGCTGCTGTTGAGATGGCACGATGGAGAGCTGGGCATCACAGCGCCGCCGTTTACCAGGGCAAGTGGCAATTGGGCAGAGAACAGTCTCCTTGAAGACATCAGTCTTAGGACTAGCCGTCTCCTCTCCTTGTTCCTCCACTAAAATTATCCGCTCTGTTTTATATCAGGCTGAAGGCACGAGCCGAAATACCATTTTGCAAATTGGGGGAGGAGGGGTGTCTACTCATTCTAGGTCTTCCCCTTCCTTCTGTCGCTTCCAGCCCGGGCTAAGGCACTCATATACACGTGGGGGGTTTCTGGGGATTTTAGCATGCCTGCCTGCCCGGTGTGCAGAGCCCCCCGCCCCCCAGCCACGCTTGGCCACCGCTTGCCTCCTGCCACCGTTCAGAAGCCTTATGCTCTGAGGTTGGGAAGGGAACAGATCCTGCAGATGCGTCTGAAGTTAGTGCATGGAGGAGAACGTGCATCCTTACCCTCAAAGACAATAAACTGGGTTTTTTAATTTTACAGTAAAACATACAGAAAATGTACCATTTTAGCCGTTTTTAAGTGCATACAGTTCAGTGGCGTTAAGTACATTCGCCCTGTCGTGCAGCCGTCACCACCCTCTCTCTCCAGAACTCTCTCATCTTCCCCGCTGAGAGTCTGTCCCCATTCAACACAACTCCCCGCTGCCCCCACTCCCGTCCCCTGGCTGACACTGCTCTGCTTTCTGTTTCCGTGAGTTTGACGGCTCCTGGTGCCCCTTACCAGTGGAATCGTGTAGTATCTACCTCATGGTGACTGGGTTATTTCACTCAGTATTAGCCTCGAGTCCTCAAGAGTCATCCGTGTTGTAGCATGGGTCAGAATTCCCTTTTTAAGCCTGAATAGTAATCCGTTGTGTGGATACAGCCCATTTTGTTCACCCGTTTGTCCATCCGTGGGCACCTGGGCAGCTTCCGCCTTTGGGGTGTGGTGGGAAACGGCTTCTGACATGAGGCCTTGCTTTCTCCGCTCCTTGTGTGGCAGGCCAGGTGAATAGACCGTGTTCTGTCTGTACGAGTGAGGGCGGTAACTGTGAGTGTGTCTGAGTGTCCATCCGTCTGACCGAATTTGTGTCAGGAGGGTAGAGAAGTCCTGTTTCATATCTAGAGAAGCTCTCCCTGCCCACCTGGCTGGTCGGAAACCCTTGATGGAAAGGTAGACAGGAGGCACGTGTGAGGCCGGTAGGGACGCGAGCTCCTCCCCAGGGTCCTGGGCGACACAGAAAGAGTTTCATTGCCCTGAGCAGCCTCTCCATCCCTCCCAGCCTCGCCTTCTACCTCCTGTGCAGGGATGACCTGTTTGCTGCAGGGCCCAACAAGGGTGGGGGGAGGTCCACCCTGGGTGCCTGGCAGTCCTGGGCCAGAGCCAGTCCTGTAGCGTCCTGGTTGTGTGACGTTGGCTAAGTCCCTTAACCTCTCTTAATCTCAGTCTATTTAAGGGGATATTGTGCGTGCGTGCGTGTGTGTGTGCGTGCACACGTGTACTAATCACAGCATATCAAACACTGTTAGCCCAGGTCCTGGCTTATGGTATGCATTTAAAAAAAAATCTGTGTCCCCTTTCTCTTTCCTTCTCCACCACATAGTGAGCACCTTGCCAGGAGAGACCTTGTTTCCATCGTACTCTCTGGACGCCCTGAGTGAGACAAGGGCTACTCCAGAGCAGGGCTTCTCACAGCGACCCGAGCCGGCACGGCTCCCGCGGAACGAACGTGGGGCCTCCTAAGGGGACCACTGCGAAGTGTTTTTTATTTGGATGGGTGAGTTCTGGCTTGTTTGGAAAACAAAAACCTAATACTGGCCTCATTACTTTTATGTTTGTGGTCACTGCCTCCTTGTCTGTGCGTGGAATGCTTTTAAAAGATTATTGGTTGGAACTTGACAAATACGCCAGTTGTCAGAGGTCTTGGCAAGAAGACGTATCCCACTGGCTTTGGGAATTTTCGTAAAGCGAAACGTCTCTCCTGGGAGAGAGCGGTTCTGATCAAGCCACTGAAGACCCTGAGGAGGTTGGAGCCCTAACTCCGCCGTCCGTCCCAGGCAGGTGGCGCAGGTGGCGTGGAATCCCGGTGTCGGTAAGGTGGGCGTTGGGAGAAGATTGAATGGTTGGCAAGAGTTCAAATCATTCTTTCTGGACCCCCAACCCCACCCAGGGGCGTCTGCCTTTGGTTTGACCAGCGAATCGTACCAGGCTCCATGGGTAGTTTGTGGCTCAGGCAGAGAGAAGGGCACCGGAATCGTTGGTGGGGTTCCGAACGCCAAGGGAAAGGCGGAAGAGAACGTTCTAGCATCGAGGCTCCGCGTGGGCTGGGGAGGCTACTGCAGCGCATGGCGAGCAGCTCTGCGGTCCAGGCAGCCCCTACCCGTGACGGGCTCCTGCTGCTGGCGGGTTGCCATGGCCACCAAGACCTCCTCTCCTCTCTTCTCCTAGTGCCCTTATGTAGCAGAATGGCGGTGACTCCCCTCTTTGTCTTACATGGGGCCCCAAACAGAGGGGACCGTTCTGGAAGCGCCTGCGGGTTTGCATTCTGGGTCTCCAGGAGCAGCTCCGTAAAGCGCCTGTTGCCTGTAGGGGCTGCAGTTCGAAAGGGGGCGCTCTTCTGTGCCGGGACCCCAAGGGCTGCAGACATCTGCACAGTAACACCACTCCCCGCATCTGTCACTCAAAGGGGCTCGAATCGTTGCCCCGCCCTGTCCGAAGGGTGACGGCGACCCTCAGGAAGGGTTAAGCCCAGGGTTTTTCCTTGCCTTGGACTGCGGCCAGGCTCGGTATTGCCTTCCACTTAGATCTGTTTATCCTAAGGAAGCCTTAGGCAGATTGGGAGTTTTCTTCTGTTTCTTATTAAAAAATGGGGAAGAAAAAAAAAGTGTTGTTGCAGAAACTCCCTCAGCTGGTCCTGGCAGATTCCTGGTTCATAGGAGCGGCTCTTCCCTGTCCCCAAATGCCTGTGGGCGTTGATGAGCCCCTTGGGGAGGTGCATGGATGGTGTCTTTGGACTTTGGCCTCTGTTGTCTTGGGCAGAGGGCCACCCATAGTTGCCCTTCAAAGTAGGAGTGATTTTGGTGTCGCCCAGGCTACCGGGCCTGCTGCGGCTGGCTCCGGTGTGGCCCTATCTCTGTGCCAAGCAGGGGCGGGCAGCTGGGGACGGGGGCAGGCGGTGTGGGGAGAACAGCGTGTCTCTAGGTGAGTGGAGCTGATGGGACTGGGGTTTCAAGGGCGTCCTCCGTCTGCCGGCCTCCGGTCGGCAAGTTCAGAGGCAGATTTAGACTCAGCTCAGCCACAGCCCTTTACCGTGGGTGGCACCAGTGGTCCCATGGGGGAGGCTGCTCCCGGGACGGGACGGAAGGCAGAGTGTTTCCCCGGCCGAGCTGGAGAACAGAGACAAGGGCAGTGGGTGGCCCGTGGGCTTGCAGCAGGTGGCCCATAAGCCCCCAGGCCCTGTCGGTCCCTTTGTAGGCCCACCGTGGGTGGCTCAGCGTGGGCAGTGGGCGAGGTTTCTGCTCGCCTCCGAGGGTGGGAGCCATGGACACACGATGTTGAACGCTCTCTCCTTATGGACAGGTCACGGTCCTGTATCACACAGTTTACATAGTTGGCATCTCTGCTTGCCCGGAGTCTCTTTGACTCCGCTCTGAACTTAACTTCAGCCAAGTGTAAGTGATGCTGTAAGCAGATGCCATTTTCAGGGATTCCTGGGTGTACGCCGACTGCAATGCTGGGAACGCAAGGCCGAGAACGACTCATGTGCCACATCCGTGCGGCGGGCGTTGGCTCAGGGTTCCGGCACTGCCCGCGGGCTCAGCCTGAGGCTCACCGCGCAGGGGCTCTCGTGGTCACACACAGGCACCGCCTCTTGAGCGGTGACCCCTCCTGCTCCTCTGTGCCCCTCTGCACCTCGCCCTGGCCCCAGCCCTTCCCAGCAGCTACCACTTAAGCAGCCGCAAGCAGCCCACCAGGAAGTGGCGGCAAGTTCACACTTCCCACGCAGGACACCCCTTAGGAAGACTGGACGCCCACCCAAGCCCTTTGGGGTGCCTTTTCCCAACGCTGTGCATAGTTACACACTCGATTTCAAAAAAGCCACCTCGGTTCCACAGGAGGCACGCAGTCAGAACGGGGGCCACGCTGGCTGGTTGTCTGTCGCATTAGGTCTCTGCTGGGGTCAAGGGCGCGTCACGCCACGGGCTGGAGGAGGTTGGAGCCTCTCAGAGGGTGGGGAGAGGCAGTGCGGGAGCTTTGGGTTTTCCCTGGGAGCTTAAGGAGATCTGAGCCGTCTGATCTGTTTGAATCTTCCCCATTTCCCCAAAGCCCCAGGTGCATCCTCCACTCTGGCCTGTGGAGTATACTTGAGGGGACCTGAGTGCTGTCATGGTATTTCTGTGAGCCCAGGGGAATTTTTCCACTTCCTTTGGTAACCAACCACGACCTCCTTTCCCATCAACACCAGACATGCCAGAAATGAAGTCCGGCCCCACAGAGTGGCCAGGGAATGCAGATATTCTGCAGCCAGAGCCTCGCTGTTGATTCGAGGTCAGGCGCTTCTGGGGCCTGCCCCTGGCCACCTGCCTCTACCACCTCATTACAGCAGACTAAACCGGTCGGGGAGCCTGCTGGCCCGCGTGGCTCTGCCTTGGGCTGTCCTGGGGTTTCCCATGTGCGTGGGGGGCTTATCTGCCAGGCTGGGTGGGCTGCTCTTTCCTGTAGCAGCTCGCCCTGCTCATCTGGGGTGGGGATCTTCATCCGCCCCCACTCCTCACCCCACTTCTGCACGCATCATGAGCTTCCGGGCTGCTCCCTGCTTATCCGCCCAGGGATGGCGCCTTCCCGAAAACTGACCATCAGCCCTCGGAAGCAAGCTGCTTCATTTCCCCAGAGCTAGAGCCTTGTGACCAAGAATGGGGATTTTGTTCCTCCTCCAGTGAGTGTGGGCTTTTCCTTAGTTCTACATACTGCACTAAACACGTGGTACGTGCTAAACATTCCAGCCGAGCGAGCCCCAGTGCCTGCCCTGGATGGAGGAGCCGGAGGTGCGCCGTCGTCCCAGAGCCGGGCGTGCAGGGGCGGGGCGGTGGCACAGCCAGGCAGGCAGGGATGACTCCTGCCCCAGGGCGTGCTGGGAAGCCCCAGGCGAGAAGAACTATCTGTGGAGGTTTCCCAGAAGCAGGAGAGTCCTCCAGGTCTTCGCTGTGTGGAGTTTGACTTCAGTGGCTGGACGGGGAGGAGAGTCAAACTGCAGGTTGAAAGGTCCCACAGCCAAGGGACCCGAGAGAATGTGGCGGGACCGGGAGATGGTGAGTGGGCTGGTGTGGCCGGGACTTAGGGCAGGGGTGGGGAAGAGCTGGAGTGTGTGTGCCCGGTGTCCTGGCCGTGGAGCTCCGCGGGAGCCGAATTGGGAAGTGCCACTAGTTCAGGGAGTTGAAATGTCCTGTGGGTGACAGGAGGACACGGCATGCTCCAGAGGTGGCATCAGTGAAGCCAGGCATAGAGAGGGAACGCTGATGACAGGGTGTGGGTTGTATCTCCCACCACGTCCTTCCCATCGGAGGCCTGCTTCCTCCCGGTGTGCAGAAGGCTGCCTCCTTCACCCCCACCTCGGTTTCCACGTCTGCCCAGGCTTTAAAGGGGACCCAGAAACCAGCAGTTTCTCCTGACCCCCATTCTGCTGTCCCGGCGTGGGACCTGTGCTTCAGCCTGACTCTGAATTCCATATTCTGCTGCCCCAGGAACGGGGGCCCATGGGTGTGAATGGTTGGGGGGGAGGTGGGCAGGTGCTCCGTGGGACAGAACAGCACCCTGGCCTTGGTGCCTCTGGACCCTGAGCCCCCCTCAGTGAGGGCGTCGGGCCCTCTGTGCCTGCAGGCAGATGAGAATGACTGCAAATGCAGTACGGCGTGAGAGGACCACTTTAAAGGCCTGAGGCTTGAGAACCTCGCTTGTGCCGACTTGCAGCCCTGGCCTTCCCCAGGGCTGGCTCACCAGCCTCCTCATTGTGGAAGGGACTTTGCGCCCCAGAAGGGCTCTTAGAGGTCCCGGTTCTGGGACAAGAATGACCTTGGGTTAAATATGGACTGCCCCTGTGAGTGCCCCTCCCTGGTTAAGAAAAAAGTGCTACTTTTTGTCTTCTCCTCCACGTGTGGGCATCCCACGCCGGCTTCTGAGAGAGGGTAGTTGGGATCTCATAGGGTCTGCTGAGCTTCTGTTTGCTTACTGGTGAATCACAGTAATCTTAGTCTCTGCCTCAGGGCAGTTTTGAGCATCATAAAAATCAGTGCATGTGAAAGTGCTCCATCAGCTGTACAGGTGCTAGAGGAGCGAGGATGAAGAGGAGAACTGATCACGTTGAAAGGACCCTTGATGCTGGCCTGCTCAGCCCCTCTCCTCCCCCTGAGACACGGTCACAGATGCCCAAGGTCTGTCTCTTCTGCCCAGGCTTACGCACGTTTGTACGGAACAGGTGACAGATTCCAGTGCCGGCTGCCCCCCTGGGGCCTGACTCCCTTCAGAGCGTCACGGTTTAAAGTAGGAGGGAAGGAGTAGGTGTGGGTCCTTCTTAGGTGGACAGACCTGTCTCAGACAGAGCTGCTTGGGGTGACACAATCCAGGGTGACACAATCCAGCCCGACTGCCACCCACCTTGGGAGGCACAGCTGCAGCCAGATGCACTGGGACTCACCCTCTCAATGTGCACCTCCTCCCGAAGCTCAGCTTGAAGGTGGCCAAGGGCCTGGAGGTGGGGAACAAAAGCTGGCGGCATCCTGGACGCCAGAGCCACTGCCCCGCCTGCCTCCCACACCACTTGAGCTTCGTGTAGCTTTCACAGCTCCTCCCCAAGGAGGCCTGAGTCTCGCTCTCCCAGAGAGTTCCCTGTGAAGGGCACTGTCGGCCCACAGTGCATCTTCTCTTCAGACCGCCTACAAGTTAGTCCCCGGCGCAATTGTTGGTTCGCAGTCGCAGGCGTCATCTGCCGGGTACCCACATGCCAGGCGGTGTCCTGGCTGGTACAGCTGCTCTTAAAGGGGCCCTGTGAGGGAAGCATTACCATCGTCCCCATTTGACAGACAAGGAAATGAAGGCTCAGAGCAATGAAGTGGCTTGGCCCGTGTCACGCAGTGGGCAACAGGCTGAAGCTAGGATTCAAATTTCTGTTTGCTTGGCCCCAAAACCTGTGTTCCACCTTGCCCCTCACCTCTCACTGCCAATGAGCAGAAGTTCCTTTGGCCTTCACCCCTTCTCCAGAATCCAGCTGAGCTCGCTGAATATATTTATGGTTTTTAGCATGCTCTCTCTCTCTCTGGCGAACATGACCAGACACCAGCCCAGGGGTTCTCACCTAGGCGGCGCATCAGAAACGTGGGAGGGCTAGCCAACCCCCGTCCAGACTGCAGTCCAAACCAAGTACATCAGAACCCCGGGGAGCTGGACCCCAGACACCGTGGCACAACTCCCGGGTGATGCTGATGGGAAGCCAGTGCTAAGAGCCCACTGCGCTCTCCCACCTGGCCTTCAGCTGATAGAGCCCCTTTGAGTTAGGGAGGTGAGACAGTGGCCGCTGCCTGGGACCCTTCAGGAGGCCAAGAGATTCTTCAGCCAGCCCTTTACAGAGCCACCTCCACGGCCTCCACCCTGTTTCCAGGTAGCTCTGCAACGGACTTTTTACTTAACGGTGCCAATCACCCTGTAAGCTTGTAAGCAGCACCCGAACTCCTAGCTCGGGCTTCTCAGAGATGGACGCTGGAATACAGGTGTTTGTTTTGAAGGGGGAGGTGGGGCATTGTCCAGAGAGTTGGGTCCTCTGCAGGTTGCCCAAAAGATGGCCAGCTGGATCTGCATTCAGTGCTCGGGTTGGGGCATTTAAATGTTGCAGGTGGGGAAGGAAAAAGCACAGATCCAAATCTGCACGATGCAAAAATATGAAAACTGGGTTTCAAAATAAAAGACTACTGATTTCTAAATCAAATCTTTGACCTGGACTAGGTGGCCCTCTGTTGCCCCAGGCAATTGCGGAAAAGCAGCCTGATGTCTGACAGGCCCGGGTTGGACCTGGGTTGCTGGGTTTACCGAAGTTTCCACACCTACCCACGCCATGGCCTTGCCGGCGTGGCTGTGAAGACTAAAGACAGTGGCGCCAACCTCTCTCACGGTGCCAGGCGCAGGGCGTGGGCCCAGCCCCTGCGCACCGCCTTCCCTTCCTCCCCTGCCCCATTTTCATGTTCATGGCGGGGGTGTGGCCGCTCTGTCTGCAGCAGTGCACTTGCTAGTCAGCCCAACAGTTAGGAAGTCAAACTCCTGAAGAACAGAGAGGCAGGTCTGGGGGGCGTGCTGTCCACAGGCTGGGGGAGAGAAACCATCTGGCTTCTCCCTGGGAAGCTGTATACCTCCCGGGCTGAGAAGCACGGGTCTCAGATCTTCCCACCGGACCACTGGGTCTGGCGTGAGGAGGGGGGGCGTGTGGTTGGCTTTCTGACGGAGGGGCCCAGCCGAAAGACCACCGGGGTGGCCTGGATAGTTGTGCTGCCCTTGGCAGACTTTGGTTACAGAGGGCGGGGCTTCTCATAGGCACTGTGGGGTACGATGGCTTCACCCCCCAGGCTGACCATTTCCTGTCTGGGACTTTTTCTCGGCAATATGAAGGAGCGTGCCCACACTTAGCTTCTTGACAGGGGTGTGTGTGTGTGTGTGTGTGTGTGTGTGTGTGTGTTGGGGTGAGCATTGCCCCTATTTATCCTAGGGACAGGCCAGCTCTCGTGTGTCCAGTGGGCCTCAAGGCGAGAGAAGGCGTGTAAAACGTCTCCCGGGCAGCGTCTCCCTGGCCGTCTCCCCAGTCGGACTTCCCTCTGGTTTGAGGTGCATCCCAGCGAAGCTGCGTCTGTCCTCTGAGAGGTTGCTGTCCTCTTTGCAAAGAGGACGGGAGCCTCTTTGCAAAGGGCCTAGCTGTGTCCCCTTTTCCTTCCTCCCTGAACTGGGAGGTGTTGCTTTCCTTTTACATAAGAATCGGCGGTAAATTAACAGAATTAATGATGGTAAAGGTGCCTCTCCAGGAACTCCTTCACTGGATGTTCCTGGACAATGGCCCTGAAACACCGGCATTTACCTCTTCGGGGGTAGAGTCGCTGTTCCTCCCGCGGTGCTCGGCCGCCCTCCAGCTCTCCTGCAGCCCGCCTCTGCCCAAAAGGACTCGAGTTACATGTCGAGAAGCGGGATGCTTTGGAGGGTCGTGATGAACTGGGCCTTTGGGTACCAGAAGGGGCCAGTGTTGGAGGGGTGGCCCCACCCACCTGGAGCTCAGCCTGAAAAAGGTGAAAAGGGGCAAGCAGGGGGCTCCAAGCACTGCCTTGAGGGTGGAAAATTTGGCCCCAGAGCCCGGCCTGCCGCTCCCAGCCAACGGTGTCAGGCCGGGAGGGGGTTGGTCTTCGTGAGCCTGTCAGGGGTGCAACGGGACAGAGGTGTCACTGTCAGCGGAAAAACAGCAGGTTCTCGGGACTGCCGAGTTTCCCCTTCTGCCCCTCCGGGTGCCAGGCATCACTCTGATGGACAGTTCCCTGTCTTCTCTCGCCCGGAATGGGGCAGTTAACATTGGCGACAAGCGGGAGTTCAGGGGTCAGACTCTTCCTTAACCCCCTCCCCAGCAAAATGCAGTTTAAAACAGTAACGTTTACGTTTGTTCAGAACGTGCTGGACGTCCATCGTAGACTGGATAAACCCAGAAAACTATAAAGAGATGAAAACCACCCATACTCACCCAGTTGGACATTTTATTCCGCTAAGCATTTTAAAAAATTGCTTTCATACTGTCATAATGCTCTTTAAGCATACCCTTTTGGGCCACTCTGATAAAGACGAAAATTTCCATTCTCTTATCTGCCCGCTCCCTTAAAAACCACTTCGAAAGGGAAGTGGAATATGAACGCAGGTCACTCCCCACAGTGCAGCTTTTTTTGAGACCATCCCGAGACCACGGAATTTCAGAGCCGGGGATTATTTTTGAGTCTGTGTGGTTAATCCTTCCGTTTTGTGGACTGAGACTCAGAAGTGACACGGCTTGCTAGGGATTGCCTAATTCCTTAGTGGAAGCCCTGGCGGCAGGCGGGAGAACCCAGGCGTTCTTCCTGGGAAGCGAGGCCCCGCCCACCACGCCAGGAGCACGGAGCCCGCCCGCTTAGGCGCAGGTTGGAAGTTTCAAGTCAAGGCAGGAAAGGGAAGAGGGGAAACATCAGAAAGGGACGATTTTCTTTGGAATCCTGGTACATTCTAATGTCTCGGTACACATGGAAACAAAGTGACATTTTCTAACACTCTAAATAGATGCCGTTCCCGTTGGAAGAAATCGCCAGCAAGAGATGAGGCCAATTCTAAAGAAGCTGGCCCCGGGAATCCCCTAGCCCAAGTCCTGACAGCTGTGCGCCCTGGCCCGGCCAGCCACGCTCCTCTCTTCCTGCGTCAATAGCACTTCTGCTGGGGCCTGTTCCCTGGGCGTGCCCCTCTTTCTGGAACTCCACTCGGTCCTGCCCTTTTTCACCTGCTGGGAGGATTCATTGATGTCTCTGTGTCACTTTCTGGGAAGCGTCCCACGTCACTCAGTTAGCTTCCTTCCATTGAGCTGCCTAGGATACATCCAGGCGAGACCGTGTAAGAACCTGACCGAAGCCTTAGCCCAGGCTGGCTCTCTGACTGGGGCTGAGGATGACGAGAAAAACGAACACCTAGCGAGAGTGGAATGCCATCTCGTGGCGTCCCGAGCTCACTTTACAGATGGGGACAGGGATGGGGCGCGGACAGGGCTGCCCACGGTCACCCGGCTGGTAAGCGGCAGAGCCAGAACTCACACTGAGGTCCCCCGTGTGAGGTCCCACCACTAGGCCAGACTGGCTGGTTTCCTCGGGGGCCCAGCCCGGCCTCCACGAGGCGGTGGCCTTACTTCCTGTGCCCCGTCCTGAGTTTTCAGGACGGCGAGCGTTCGTTTTGCACCATTTTATTGTCCTTCAGGCATTTTTGTCATGTTCAAAAACTGATTGTAATTTAGTTACTGGTTCTCTTGCAAAATTTTTCATATGAATGATATTAGAAAAATAGCCTTATCAGCGTCCGAGTCCTGGTTTGGGTCTTGGACAAAGGTGGAGGTGTGGCCAGAGAGCGTGCATTCCAGAATCCTAGAGATCTGTTCAGATATAGACTCCACCGCTGACTGGCTAAAAAAAACACACTTTTTTTAATTCCTTCATTTGATATGTTTCTGAGTATTCACATAATGCCCGTACAGGCTTGATACAGCAAGCGAGGTAATACAACAAAAGAAATCCCCGTGCAGGTGGAATAATGCATTTCAAGATGTCTAAGGGTGGGGCTAATCACCTGCCTGCCCCTCAGCCCCCTCCCTCTCGGTCACGTCAGCCGAGTCCTTCCCCTGGGCACCTTCCTCAGCCTCTCCACGGCTGCCTTCTCTCCCTGATCCAGGATGACGCCCCACTCCGTGGAGCACTGAGGACGAGGCTCGTGGACGAGGCTCGTAGACGGTGCTCTGCAAAGAGCAGCTGCGAAGTCGGGGGGACGCCGCGCATTAGGGCTGCAGGAAGTCGCCTCCGGCCACGGAAGGAGGGGTTCTCTGGCTTCCCACTCTCTTTCTTTCTCTGGGCTCCAGCATCGTGCAGCCTCTGGCACAGGCCAGAGCCCAGCGGAGACGGCAGGCGTGACTCCCAAAAGGTGTGGAAGGTTCCGTGGGAGCACACCTCCCCCACCTGGAGCCACAGCCAGGGTGGGTCCGAGTCCCCGGCCTCTGATCCCGGCGCTGGGCTTGTCTGAGGTTCAAGCGAGGTCAGAGAACCGAGGAGGAAGGAGACTACCCGAAGCCCCATCCCTCCCTCCCCGCCCTCCCTCTGAAGGAAACCTCAGACAGCTCCTTCTGCTTGTCTCCTGCACCCACACCTCTTCCTGCTTTCTCCACCTTGACACAAAGGTCTCTCCCCAGCCTGGTGGCACCTTGCCTGGGGTGCTAATAATAGAGAAGGGGAGACCTGCCAGGCAGTGAATCAGAAGGCAGTGTATGCTCCTCACCGGGATCCTGGCAGACTCTCGCTGGGCTGACTTGTAAAAACCTTTGTGAGCAGAATGGGCCTTTGTGTGTCCTGGGAACTCCTGCCTGAGGGCCACGCTGTCCTGGAAGGAGGATGGGGATGCCTCTGGCCTGGAGATCCTAGGAAAACATTGTTTCAAGTAGCTCTAGGCTTCCAAACCAGCCTGGGGGGCCAGGGGGAGGGGGGTTCATTGGCATGGCCAAGGGTGTGCCAAGGGCCTGCCAAGGTGCTCAGGGGAAGAAGTGGGGCCTGAAAGGAAGGAGGGTGGTGAGTGTGAGGCGCCTCCGTTTCGTGCTCCCTAAAAGGCAACGCACCGCGTGCTTTTATTAGTCCTTTGTGAAATAAGACAAGTGAAACCTTCAGTTTCCTGCTGAAAAAAAAAAACAACTCCAAAAGCCTTCTGCCCAACTTAGTGGGTTGTTTTGGAACGTGCCTGGATACACTTATTTAGAAATCATTGAAGAATTTCTCTGGACAGCTACCTGAAATTCTTTTAAAATCAAGATAGGAAAAGCGTCTATTAAGGGATTGTAAGAAAACACTCCCAGATGTGGGGGTTATTTTCCAGGCGCCTCTGCTAGATAATCCCTTGCGCTTGGACCACGTTTTGCGGTTTACAGAGCACTTTCACATCTGTTTTCTCACTTGGTTGTCACAATAACCTTGGGAGCCGGGCAGGGCCTGCGTTGTTGTTATCCCTGCTTTACCCATGGGGAAGCCAAGGTCTTGGAATGTTGAGTGGTCTGTTCAAGGTCGCAGGGGGGCGGGGCGCGGGGTAGGAGGCGGAGAGAGCATCTACCTCCGCTCCGTTTTCCCTCCGCTGTTCTGTCCCCACTGAGATGAAACAGCGTGATGGTTCCTGAGACCCAAGTTCCCTTTGAACTTAAATTAACCCGCAAGCGCATTACGCTGTGTGTGGACCTGCTGGTCCTTGCTTTTCTGAGCTGCTTCCTTCTCTGCCTCAGCAGTGGCGTGTCAGGTTGGAAGCAAGATGGCTGACCTTCACTGGGCCCAACCTCCGCTGCCCCTGCGTGGGCCACGGCGGCGTGGATTGGCACGGGAGTGTCTGTGATTATTCTTTCTGCATGGCTTTAAACGTGAGAACTACCTTGCAGGTGATCAGTCATGAGCTAAAAGGCCGTGCACAAGAGGCATCAGGCTGCAACCAGATGTTCATTTTAATACATGGAAAATATGACTCAGAGCTGGGGCCAGTCTGAGCCTCCCAGCAGGCAAATGAAGCCGTCGAGGGTGATGTCTCTGTCTCTGGATTGCAGAGAATGTGGGAGCAGGGGGCCCGGGTTCAGAGAGCTGCATGTATTTCTTCTCACTTCTTCTATTCGACCTTGTTTAGACCGCTCTGCCCAGACTGTATTGAATAGTCTACCGCCATTCTGCAGCAATGTGGGCAGAATTGTGACGAGGCTCAGAAGGGCGAGCTGGGGAAGTAGTCCAGTGGAAAGGTAGCCGAGGCGATGCATTTGGGAAGCCGAAGGTCAGCGCTCAAGGGAAGTTTCAGACAGACTTTAATCTTGTTGATGGTAACACCCTGCACTTGTAGAGCACACTCGAGTGTCCAGAAAACTTCCATCTTTTTGCCTCGTGAAACTTTCTGCCTTCCGTAGGAGTCTCACAGCAGCCAAGGAGGTGAGCAGAGCAGAGAGTAATATCCCCGTTTTACAGAGGAAGTAGAAACCGAGAAGCAGGAAGGTTGAGTAATTTGCCCAAAGTTCCACAGCTAGTAAATGACAGAGCTGGGACTACTTAACTCCGTGTTCTTTCCAGTCTGCCATCCAGCCCTCTTTCCCTTCCCTCCTCCCACCCTGGGCTCCCCAGGTTTGGGGGGGGGTGCTCCTGGCCGTTCCCTTTGCTCAGAGGTAGGGGAAGGGATCCTGAGGATTTCCCCAGTGCCCGAGATGTTACTGGAAAAAAGTGGGCCAGTATCTCTGTCCTGATCTGTGCTCTAGGGTTTGGTGGGGCGGAGGCGTGTGGGGTGGGGGGTGGGGGGCGGACCTTAGACACTCACCTCTGGAGAGTGCTTGTACAAGCGTTTCCAAGTGCGGCCAGCTTCTTGCACGCTGCTAGTGGAAAGTAGTAAGAGTTCCATTTTCCTGTTTCAAGCGAGCATTTCCCCCTTGGGGTTAGAGTAACCACTTCCTGCCCGGCGCCCAGTGGAACGTGGTAAACACCAGTCACAGCCGAGCGTTCCCTTCTGGGGGCCACGGCGGGTTCCTTTCTTGTCCCCTCTCGTCTGTAAGGGTGAGCACGCGCGCGCGCGCGCGCGCACACGCACACACACACACACACACACACACACACACACACACACACACACACAGTGTTCTGAAGGACGGGTCTCCTTCCCCTGTGGCGGACAGTGCCCAGAATAGCCTGCAGTGGCCTGTAAAACAGAAAACCCACACGTAGGTCATGTGTGGTTCTCATGAGGTCCTGTGTCATCCCGTCTCATGTTGGAGGGACTTGGGTTGGCGTCCGCTGAGGACGAACGTGGAATCGTTCATTATTAGAGGCGCTGGATGAGCCAGGGGCAAGGTGTGTGGGTGGGCCATGCGGTGGCGGGCCCGGGGGTCGTCGGGTGGGAAGGAACAGACATCACAGAGGTTACTCCGACAGCAGCGGGGCGGGCGGAGCGGGACCTGGTGGCGAGGAGGCGGGGCGAAGGCAGCCAGGAGGGATTCTCCAGAGACTGAAAGGGTGTGAGGATAGAAGGAAGGGGTGAGTGAAATGTGGAAAGAGAGGCGCATTCATTTTAGTTAGGTGTTTTAAAAATACTTCAATCCTTTTTTTTGTCATTGTTGGTTTGGGGTTGTAAGAACTTCTTCTGAATTCCCCCTCCGTTTTTCTTAGAGTCTTTGACACCATGGGATTTGATCACCGGAAAAAGTATTCTGGGGAGCTGATCGCCCCGACTCTCCAGGGGACGGGGCTGAGGCCGGGGGAGACCCGGCTGGAGGCATATATGGCTGTAAAACCTCTCGACTCCCTGCCCCGGCCATGCCTGACTGAGCTAGAAAGGGGGAAAGAGTAAAGCCGCTCTCTGTGTGTGCTTGTGCTTAACCTTTATGCATTATTAAACAGAACAATGCCAGAGCAGGCCTCTGCGCCTATCTGGTAGAGATCTCGGGGCAGAATAAGCAGGAGCTTCCTGCAGCTCTGGCAGATTTGCAAGACAGTCCCGATATAGAAACTTGCGTTGCACACAGGCTCGCCGTGTTTCCTTCTCTGTGCAGCGAGGGGATGGAGCTGAAAGGCCAAGACATCTAAATAGACAGCATCCATCTCGTGCATGCGACGTGTATTCTGTAGTGATCTATGTCTGCAGGCTCCAGAGGACCTGTGGAAGATTTCCATATGTCTAGAAAGTGTAGGAGAACTTGGGGTGGGGGGGGCAGTAGGTGGCTGAACTGGTTGGCGCTGACTCCACCCCCGGCTGCTGGCAGAGCTCTCTGGGCAGAATAAGCAGGCGCTTCCTGCAGCCCCAGCAGGTTTGTGCTGGCCTTCCTCCGATCACCCCCGCTCCTGGGCAAGGTGGAGCCCACGTGTCCGCAGCTCGTCCATAGCATCCCTGTGTTAAAGGGGAAGAGCTGGGAAACCGTCCTCATCGTACATAGGGCGCATGGCCGAGCCTGTCCTCTGCTGGCCAGAAACAGGGTGGGGGTTAGGAAGAGGCGTATTCTGAGTGGGGCAGGTTTTCTCAGTCACTAGAATTGGGGTACAGAAACCAAGTGCAGGCTCCGTTTCTGGAACCCTCTTCCTGTTGGTTTGCCCTAGTTCACACCTCTCTGAGGAGCTTCTGAGGAGAGCGAGGTGGCTCTCCCACCTGCTCGAACCTGGAATTCCTTCCAGGACCCCACCTCCCACGGGGCTGGCCGGAGGCTGCTCCCCCGCCCAGGCCCAGGCCCAGGCCCAGGCCCAGGCCCAGGCCCAGGGACATGTGGGTTCTTCCTCTCCAGCACCAGACCCTCCCACTTCCCCATCGTCCAGACCCGCAGGAGGCACCTTTCCACCGGGATCTCCAGGTTCCAGTGGGGATAGGAAGCAACCAAACGACAGTCGTGGTCTGAAGCAAAGCGTTTGTTTTCCCTCTAATCCATCTTCCTCTTACCCGGACAATTACAGTGGCCTCAAGAGAGATCTTTTTCGGTTCTAGCTTTTCTTGCGTGCTTTCTACACCCTAGGTCTGTTCCACACCAGACTGAGTTACCCTTTAAAACACAGGCCGGACCGTGACACTCCTCCCTCGAAACCCGCCAGCGCCCTCCCCGTACTCACATCAAATCCCAAAGCCCAAATACAGCCAGAGGAGCTCTGCGTGCGATGACCTCGCTTCATCCCACGCTCCCCTCTGCTCCCCGGGTTCCAGTGTCTCTGTGGCTCCGGCTGGCCTTGCGCCTGCCCAGCACACTGCCCCTGGCCTCTGCTCCGGGCTGTCCCCTGGGGTGTGCAGGGCTCAGCTCCTCAGTCCTGCGGCAAGGCCTTCCTCGGGGCCCAGCTGGGGTAGCACGCCCCTCTCCCCTGCCCTGGGCCCCTCCCCCTCTCCACCATGCTGTGTCTTTCTTCAAAACACTTGCTGCTGTCTGATGCACTCTGGATGCATTTCTCCAGCGTCTGCCTCCCTCCACAGAGAACCTCAGCTTCTTCCAGGGCAGGGACTTTGCTTTGCTCCCCACAACATCCCTGCACCTAGGACAATGGCACGTGGGGGGTGCTCTGTAAGTACTTGCCCAGCAGGGAACGAACAAATGAACGCATTAACAGCAGCAAGGACCGGGCGGTGTGTGGGGCATCGTGTTGGGAGCCAGGCTACAGAGATGGCGCTCAGGGTCCCTCCCTCGAGGAGCTCACGGGTGTGATCTCCTCTCCATGCAAGGCTTCCCACACCCCCTTTGTCACGCCTGCCCTTGAACACGCTTTTTGAATATGGGGAAGGCCCCTCCACGGTACCATCCTAGCCGCTTATTATCAGAATGGCCCTCCGCTAATGTTCCCAGGACCCTAGAGTTCCATGGGGTCCCATGGAGGGGACAGTCTTGACCTCACGGAATCTACATGGAAAAGCAGGAAGTTCT
Organism: Phyllostomus hastatus; assembly: GCF_019186645.2. Taxonomy (NCBI): domain Eukaryota; kingdom Metazoa; phylum Chordata; class Mammalia; order Chiroptera; family Phyllostomidae; genus Phyllostomus; species Phyllostomus hastatus. Next base: position 12,048,721 of record NW_025333607.1, read on the forward strand.
GTTTCTCGCCCAGGTGCAGGGTCACCCTGGAGGGCGCAGGGAGAGATCAACGCAGATCAAGGCAGGGAGAAAGACTGAAGGTGTCAGGCGAGACACAGCAGCAATTTCTTTTTTTAATTTTGTTTATATTTATTTTTAGAGGGGGAAGGGAGAGAGAAAGAGAAACATCAATGTGCAGTTGCAGGGGGCCGTGGCCTGCAACCCAGGCATGTGCCCTGACTGGGAATTGAACCTGTGATGCTTTGGTTCGCAGCCCGCGCTCAATCCACTGAGCTACGCCAGCCAGGTATAGCAATTTCTAAATGTAATCTGTTGATTCGGCGATCTGTGCACATTTTAAATTGTGAAAGCAATCTGGCCACATGACAGACATTTTGGAAATAGTGAACGATGATTTTGTAAGTCGTCATAACCCTACCCTCATAACTAGACAGATTGAGTCTGTTGATGGTTAATTAATTGGTTAATTTATATTCTGTCTTCAAAAAGGATTCGAGGACGCTTACGAACTTATAGGCAGTGCCTTAGAACCTAATAAATAGCTAAGAAATCAGAGCAAAGTGTCAGATAGTTTTGTTGAAATCAATGTAAACTTAAAATGCAGAGATGCATGCTGATGCAGCTATTTTTATAAATTGGTGTGTTTCTTCCCTGCCTTTGGAAGTATGTACATTTTTATAGCCTAGCATGCTCCCCCCCACACGTATTAAAGAATATCTTTCTTTCCTTTCCTTTTCCTTTTTTTTTATGCCTTAGGTGCACATGTTTCTTTCTGGCCCTTATTGTTCAGGACTGAGTGGTCAGTCCTAAGGATGTGCCGCTAATGTATTTAACCATTCCTCCATTGTTGGGTGTTGGGTTATTTTTAAGGCTATTGTTAAGTAAACAATGGCATAATTAACATCTCAGGGCTTGTAACTTTTTCCATATTTCCTTAAGTAGATTTCCAGAGGTAGAATAATTTATGAAAGGTTCAGACGTTTTTATGGCCTTTGAAATATATTCCTGGGCTGCTTTCCCCAGGGGTCATGTGCATTTGGGATGTCTCCAGCAGCGTTTTGGCGTGGCTCCGGTGCTTTTATTGACCTTGTTTCTGCGTTTTGCTAACTGAATAAGGAAATAGTATATAGCCGTCTTTGTTATGTGTATGTTGCTAACTGCCTGTTGGCCCGTCAGAGCATTTTTTTTCCATGTATTCGCTTGTTCCTCGTGCACCAAAGGGATTAACCTTCCCACCATAATATATTTTGCAAACTATTTTCTGCAGCTTATTTGACTTGTACTTTAATTTGGGCATCTCCTTGCCTTTGGTCCTTAAAAATATTTCCTTTTGTGTAGTCAAAGCTCTTGGTAATTTCCTCTGATATTTCTATCCATTGACCTAGAGGCTCTAGTCCAAGTTCATCAGCCTGGAAGTCAAGGCCCTGGTGATTTCGGCTCAGTCTCCTTTCCAGAAGCCTCACCTGTTCTCCCCTTAAAACCGTCTTCTCAGGAACTTGAGCCATCGGCGTGTCTAGCATTGTTGGCACTCGGTGTGGATGAGTTGTGTGTGTGTGTGTTTTGTAACAGCTTTCTCTTCTGCAGAACAAAAAAATTATTTTCAGTCATAACCAAGACACAAATAATGAAAATGGCCAGGAAACAGACAGTGAAACTTTTCTAGTGAATTTTGTGTACATGAGCATACCAGCTAAAAAAAGGCAGGGACGTAGTGACGGATCTAATATTTGCATTAATGCACGTTTTGGAAAAAGGGGGAAATCACCGTTACGTGCTGGTCTCTAGCTGTAGTGAATAATATCGTGATCGTTTCTGGGTTTGATCTTGTATAAGTGTGTCAGACTTCATAAAAACTGATCGTTTCTGGGTTTGATCTTGTATAAGTGTGTCAGACTTCGTAAAAACTGACCTCCTTTTTAATGTTCGGGTTCAGCGGACAGGGACAGATTTGTGTCTTTCCTAACTTTGAAAAGTTTCTTCCAGGTGAACCATCAGGTAGCAGAAAATCTTAAACATAAAGATAAATTTGTCAACAATCCACAGGTTTCCCATTTCACAGTAAATGCAGACATTGTAAGACTGCCCTTACCTGTATGTCTTTGGCATGGATTCCATGTCTCCGCTGTGGAAAAACTTGAAACAAAGAAAAACTCCAAGTGATCTCATAGAACGCCAGGATGGCCGTAGCCAGGTTCTGTGTCTTTGTCTTTCTGCTGGGCTCCCGTTGTTTATTTCTGGCCTGAAGTTTATTTCTGGTCTGCTCTGGAAGTTCAGGAACGTGTCGTACCACAGGATTGGGGGACAATACCCTGTGGCCCCAACTGCGCTTGAATGATTCTGAACCCTGTGAACCTGCTCTTGAGACACGCTGTGCAGCTGAGCCTGTGTGTGTCGGGGCTAACTTGACAGCTGGCGGATCTCCGAGTTTCCTGCCGCGGAGAACGCAGGATTTACTAGAGGATAAGTCGTAAGTGTGAATCGGAAGCTCATGTGCACAATTCAATGAAATACTAATGCAGCAGCTGTTCAGTAGAATCGGACAAAAGGTTTGGGGAGCAGGTGGTAGGAACACCTCCAGTCGAGACCACCAGCTCCTGGCGATCGGCGTTATTCCTGTTTTCAGTTCCTGCAGACAGCCCACCCTTTGACGCTGGGTGCTGATGAATGAAGTCGCCCCTCTCAGAGGCAGACCGCACCCGTTGCCCAGCCCTTGGTGCCAGGGCTAGCTGAGCTGTCTGGGCCGTTTCCGTTTCTCTGCTTTTGCTCGCGCTTTTTCCAGACCTGAAATCCTACCCTCAATCCGTACGCACATCCCCTACTCATGTTCCTTGTCCTTCAAGATTCAGCTGAAACGCCACCTTTTCCGTGACACGTCTTTGATGTGTTTCCTCTGTCTCCCAAGGAGAGGGGTTCCCTGTAGCCCAGTATCTGTGCCTCCCTGAGGTCACCGGCATTTTCTGCCCTCTACTGTAGTGACTCAGGCCCGTGCTCGTCCCCGGGCATAGACGGCGGGCTCCCCAGGACTCAGCCCCGAACCTGGTACGTAGTATCTGGCACGTGCTCTGGGATCGGAACGGGAGCAGATTATTCTAGGGGATTAAGTGCCAGCAGAGGGGGAATGACACAGCAGGGGCCACCAGATTTGGGGTTTCATAGACAGGAGAGATGAGGGGGGAGGTTGTTTCCGGCAGAAAAGGGCCTGGGGCCTGGAGAGAGCAGGGAAGAGCTGGTTTGCTCTCAGCAATGACAGGCCCTTCTGGAGGGGAGGGCTGGTGAGGGAAGGAGACGTATTTGTGGAGCCAGCATTGGGCAAGTGCTCCTGAGTGCGAGGGGACCTGGATTCTTGTCTGCAGAGCTGCGCTCTGGGCGAGCCCCTTCCCCTGGCTGGGCGTCGTCTGCATGCAGGACCTGGAAGGGAGCTGAACTCCAGCTGCCTCCTGCTCTGGCATTCCGAGCCTCACCCAGCTGCCTTTGGGGACTCGGCCCCTCTCATGGGCCCAAGCCCCGGCCGGCCCTGCCCCAGTTCCGTGGGAGACAGCAGACCCAGCGCGTGTCTGGGAGCAGCCAGCGATGGCGTGGATGTCGGCAGTTCCGTGCAGCCTGGCTCTGGGAGGAGGCAAGGAGGCGCATCAGGGAGCCCCGTCTGGTTCCGGAGCTCTCCCCCTGTGCCCGTGCTGCCGAGGGGCTGGCCTGTGCAGGCACCTCCCACGGAGCCTCAAAGGCGCCCCTGGTTCTTGGCCTCTGGGTGTGTGTGAGGCTCCCCTGAGTGTTTTAGGAACCCCAGCCCCAAGCCAGACCCCATGGTTAGAGCTGGGGATTCTAAGCAAGTCGCTTCTTCTGTCTCCTGAGCCAGGCTTGGAGTATTGGGGCGTTCCCGGCTGCATGGTGGGTTCCCGGCTGCTAGTTTAACAGGCATTTACTGATTCCTGACCTGGGAACATCATGTGCTCAGGGCTAGGGATTCAGCCGTGAATTCTCCATTTGCTGTGCTCAAGGACACTCACTCTCGTGGGGGGTGACACTTGTGGCGCCCCCAGGCCACTTGAATGCGCTCTAAGTGGAGGAAGCAATGAATGCGCGAGTGTGCGAGGCACAGAGGGACAGTGCTACAGAAGGGGAAGCAGTTAGCGTTTCTTGTGCCTTGGGGTCCGGGGACCGGGCAAGGCAGAGGTGACAGCAACTGAGCGTGGCTTTAAAGAACGAAGCTGAGTCCTCTGGGTGCGTTAGGGGCGAGGTATCGGGCCAGGGGGAAGGTCTCCTGAGGCTCGGAACAGAAACGAGCGTGGTGTGTCTTGGCCAACAGGCCGCGTCAGCACAGGGGTGGAGGGGTGTGGCCAGGCAGGAGCCCTGGAGAATCCATCTGAGGGAGGTCGCTCTCTGTCCAGAGGCTTTGGGAAGTTCAGAGCCACAGGAGGGGCCTGCTGGAGTAGGCACGAGACAAAAAGAGCAAGGGTGACAGGGAGAGGGACAAGCGAGTTGTCGGGGAGGTAGAACCGCGTTACTTTGGTCATCTGCTGAATGTTCTGGAAACACTGCACTACGGTCCCCTTAGCTCTCCCCCAAGAGGAGATCTCAGGGTCTCCCACAAAGTTCGTGATCTTCAGTTAGTTCAGCACGATCCCGTCAGACCAGCTGGGCAGGGGCTCACAGGTCTGGGTGCCCCTCAAGCTCCTAGCCACCGAGAGCCCGCACATGGGTGTGATTCTGGCCGTGGGGGGAGCCCCTGCCATCAGCGATGCTCAGCTGTGAAGCTGGTGAGCAGGAAGACGGCTTCTTGGTGCTGAGAGTTCTGTGGCAGGTGCCCCAATTCGGTGGCCTCAGTCACCACGGCCTCCCCAACCCCGAGCCACAGGCACCAGACCCCACAGGATCACGTGCTCCCTTCTCTTCTCGTATCACTGCTGCTCAGTCTCCAGCCTCCCCTGCAGAAAGCCCGAGCCCTCTCGCACATCGCTTTCGGGAAGACGTTAGGGCAGGTAGGGGACTGAGACATTTAGCATTTAAACCTCTCCTTGTCTGCGAGAAGCCCGTTGCTAACTAGCCCTCTGTAGTCATTTCTGTTATTTCTTCCTCATTTTTTAAAATATTTTTTTAGATTTTATTTATTTATTTTTTTAGAGAGGGAAGGGAGGGAGAAAGAGAGAGAAACATCAATGCACGGTTGCTGGGGGCCGTGGCCTGCAACCCAGGCATGTGCCCTGACTGGGAATCGAACCTGTGATGCTTTGGTTCGCAGCCCGTGCTCAATCCACTGAGCTACGCCAGCCAGGGACTCTTCCTCATTTTTGACAGGCTGTGGGGGAAGAGAGAGGATGGCCGAGGGCCTTCAGGTCCGTGCAAGTCCACACTCCAAGGTCAGGTGGAGTCTGCACTGTGAAATAGCGCCGAGACCCCCATTGTGCCCTCTGGTCGCTCCCTAACACACGCAGCCGAGTACTGAGTTCTACAGCCAGAGGTGTCAGGCTTCCTCCGGCCCCGCTCAGGTGTCACCTGACTGTCTCCTGTCCCAGGCTGGGTCGTGGCTGGCCATCCCAAAGGTGAGGTGCCCCCAGCCTAAATTCTCTGATGAGAGGCACGGAGCCCACTCTGTTCAGCCGTGACCCAGTGACATTCCACTTCTCGCGTGGGCAGGCAGTGGAGCAGGCCGGGCACCGTAGCATGATGGGGTGGTTCAGAAATCCCGGCTTCTATTTCAGACTCCGTAGGTAAGCGACCACTGAGCCATCTCTTGGGCTTCCGTTTCCCCCCTCCCCCTGCTCCCTCCCCTCTGGGAACTCTGGGAACCTGGAGGGAACCTGGGATGGGAACCCAGGAGTCCCCCAAAAAGTTGGATTGTTGTCTAACATGTCCTGATTTATAAAGGTTGGCAACTAATTTAGGAAAGAAAAAAATGGTAGCCAAAGAAAATAAGCGTCTGGCCGATGGCTGGACTGTCTGCCCTACATGGTCGGGCCACTTACCACTACGGCTTTCCTCTGGGCCTGATTCCGGTCGAGGGGGAACTTCCCACCGCCTTTGGGGAAAGGGAAGAGGAAACTTCGACAACCACTCGCGATCTGCTGGCCCAGCCCTATGCAAATAGTTCAGCCGCCTGCGTGTCTGAGGCACACACTTGCCAGTTTCCTCCAGGGTCCCCCTGAATTCTGGGGTCCTTGGGCAGGCCATCATCACCTGACTTCCTGTTCCAAAGATGGAAATGACGACTGCTTGAAAATACTGTCTTCAGTCGGGTTTTTCCTCGGTGACTTCACTCAGAGGCAGATGTGCCCTCAATAACACTGAGGGTTAAGCGGGGAAAGGCAGACAGCTGGGTCTGTTCCCTAGAAGTGATGCGCCAGCTCCTAAATGTGGGGCGTCCCCAGAGACCTCTGCGGGGTCCGCAGGAGAGCTGTGGTCACCCCGAGACCAAGTCCCTGTAGCTCTTTGCTCACCCAGGAGGAGGGCAGCTGTCCCGCCTTGTCCAGATGCCGGCCCAGCAGCCACTCTCTCTATAGATTGGCAGGCAGAGCCGTGCCCCTCCCCAGCCCCTGCCTTTCCCTGTGCCCAGAGGCCGGCCTCGAGTAGCCCAGGCCTCCCCGTGTCTCTCCGGTTCCTTTGGTTCGGGACCACTGGCCAGGACTCTCCAAGGTCAGTAAGCCCACGCCTCAGCCTCTGGCATTCCAGAGTACGCGTTTCAGATAATCCGCTCGCGGCTCCCAGTGACGTCTCGTTTCCCATAACCCGGTGGGAAGGAGGCCAGACGAGGGGGAGAGACCCAGGAGTGGTCTGTGAGCTGTGCGGGCGGGCGGGGGACCGCGTGTGGGCGGGGCTCTGAGGCCCTCTACAAACCGGGCCGCCCTGTGCAGATGCGATGCTGTCTTTGCGGGCTGGCCTCTCTGGGAACCTGGGAAGGCGGGAGGGACTGGGGTCCCGGTGCAGTTTTGTAAAAACCCATCCTGTTCCTAATTATCCCAAGAGCTACTGTAAAATGTCTCAACATAAAATAATTGTTCATTCATTGTAGCCTGAAGGAAACAATTGTGGTAGGGGTGGGCGTGTACCTGCTTCCAGTCGGGGGCAAGGAACCTTCCCCCCAACCACTGGGTGTGCAGGCTTCCCAGGGTAGGAGTTAGAGCAAGACCCCCAGGTCTGTCCCCTGGTCCAGACACAAGCCTGGGGTGAGCCCCTTGGTCCCCGTTAACCTCTCTGGGAGTGGGAGGTAAGTCTGCAGCTGCCTCTCGGGGCCCCGGAGGCTCCTGCTACATGGGAAAGTGCTAAGTAAGCACACGGGGAAGGGCGATGAGTCAATCTGTTTATGAAAATCACACATGCCGACACAAACGTCAAGATGACCCGGGGGACCGCCGAGTTCTCAGAGCTGACGAGTCTTGGGGGTTCACTGGTGTGTCTTTCTGGCAGCCCGTTTCCTGTGCCTCCAGCTGTCTACACGTGCACAGATGCATGAGCGGCCGCCTAGCCGAACGGGCGAGGGAGGCTGGCTGACTCAGAGCAGGAGGCGAGGCCGCGCCGGGGCCCCTTCGGGCAGGCCTGCAGAGGCCTCTGGGGGAGCAGCGCCGGGCGCCTGCCTCTCCCTGCGAGTCTGCCTTCCCGTCTGCCGCACGCCACGTCGCCACGGGCAGATCCGCGTCGTCTGTCAGCCCGGCATCGCACCTCAGTATCTTGCTTGGAAATATTTTCTCAATATAGTGAAATATTTGATATCGCTGGTACATTCGCGCGCGGGTTCTCGGGCGCTTCCTGCAAAGTTTCCTTGATAGCAATTCCTTACGTGGGAGTTCGCGAAAACCCGGCTTCTGGAGTCAGTCCAGAGGAACCCCCTTAGCAAAGCTCCTCCTCGCGCTTGACGGGCTCTCAGAAGCTACTTAAAAGGCAGTGTTTTGTCTGCTGATGTTCTTGGCCTAGAGAAGTAAAGTTGGAGCAGGCTGGTGGAGGCAGTCTCAGCCCTTGTACCGTGTTCAGCCGTACCTTTAGGCTTTTTCATTTATAACCTGCGGGTCTTCGGTCTGAGCAAATAGCTGCAGAAACACGAGGGAGAATCCCAGAGCCACTGACACAGGAGGGTTTGTTTCTGTGCTGGGGTGAGGCGCGGGGAGAGAAGGTGACATTTTAGATTCTTCGTCATTTGGCAGAAAACGCCCTTTCAGGTCCCTGGCTTTCTAAATGTCACCTCCCAGCATGGAATGAAGAAGAGGCCTGTTTCCACGTGGGCCGCCGGGCAGAGCTGCCCGGTCCCGCTGCCGCGCCCGGTCTCCCGGGAAACGAGCAGCGGAGGGACTCGTTGCAGACCACAGGTCCCTGGGGGAGGTGGGGGTGGGGCGGCAGAGAGGGCCTGCAGGAAACAGAAGAGCCAACCGGGGGCACAGGCTGGTGGCTTCCTTTTGAGGCCGCCCGCTCCCCCGCTGTGTCTCACACCCCACTCTTAAGCGGCTCCTGGGCACTCTGGACTTTCCAGAAAGACATTTATAGCCAACTCACCGCTCCTTGCCCGGCAAGGACAGGGACTGTTGTCGGAGACCCACTTCCTGCCGGCTGGGGCCTTCACCTCTGCACTTCGCTCGCGGAAGGCGGGGATGGGAAGGCCTCTGGGCTAGAGGAAGAGGGCAGACCCGGCTGCTGACACCCGCTGGGCCAGCCCCGAGCCCCCTCCCGTGTTTTCATCCCGCACCCAGGCTCTCGCCCTCAGGGCGCTTAGCCACCAGACGGGACGCCAGAGAGGTGTGCAGACTCACCTTTACTGAGACTGCTCCCTGCGTAGCCGGCGCTGCACGTGCAGCATTGAACCCCCAAAACAGCCCCGTGGGATGGGTGATACTCCCATGTTACAGACAAGGAGGAAACCAAAGCTCGGAGACTTGGTGACTTCCCTGATCCCCCCAGGCAGCATCTAAACAGCATCTGATCAGGATCTGAACCTGCGTTTATCAGGCTGTCGGGTAGCAGGTCGGCAACCAGAGGAAGCCGGGCGGCCCCGCAGAGTGACGAAGAGCTTGCACCCGGGAGCCAGACGGCCATGTTCCAACCCTGGCTCTGCCCCTTGCCGTCCAGTGAACCTCGGGCAAGTTGTTTCCTCTGCGTGCCTCAGTGTCCCCATCTGTAAAATGGGATGAGAGTGCCGATGGGATGCTCTGGGATAGGCCGAGGTCCCCGTGCCACGCGCACGTAATCCTCATCGAGCATGCAGCATTGTGTCCATCCAGTTTGTGTTGGCTGTTTACTACCGGTTCTAGAACAGTGCCACCCGCCGCCCGCCTGGCCTTACCCTGACGTGCCCGAGAGGGCTGAGAAGGAGGCATGGAAAGCCTTTAGCTGCCCAGATCAGGGAAGCTGAAGGGGGTGTGGGGTCTGGGGTGGGATGGGGTGGGCCCTTCTCAGGAACTGGCCTGGGTGGGCACAGGGGCGCTCAGAGGCCCACACTCTTCATTGCCAGTTGTCCGCGGACCAGTGCAGACCTCCAGTACATTTCCACGTGCTGCGACTCGGTGTTGTTGGGTTTTTGTGTGGTTTTTTTGCATTTTACCAAAGTAAAAATAAAACCTCCTGGGGAGGGAAGGGGCCTGGTGTGTGATGCAGGGGTGGCCGCCACCAGCTGGGCAGAGCCCCGGATGCCCTTTCCCGGAGGAAAGGCTGAGCCTTTCTGTCCTGTGAGCTTTGTCCACTAGGAAGCCGGCCGCCGCAGGCCACCCCCCACTCCCAGGGCTCTTCCCCGGCCCCGGCCACTCCCTGTTTCCTGCCATTGTTGGTCCCCCAGCCTCTGGGCCCAGCAGGCTTTGGGGCCCGGACAGGCTCCTGGTGCGAGAGGCGTGCTCGGCCTCTGTGTACACCAAAGCATTTCCTACGCTTTCTGCTGCTTCCTCTCTCGCGCCTTCTTCCTCCAGACCTCCATTATTTTTAGTTCTGAAGCCGATGGAGTTCAGGAGGGAGTAACCTTCTGGAGCAGAGAGGGAGCGCTTTGCTGGGCCCCGCCCGACGGGGAGTGTTACAGGCATTTCCACTTTGGGCAAAGGGCACCTCTCCTCTTGGGTAACCAAAAAAAAAAAAAAAAACAGGTCTCACTTGGCAAGAGTGGGCCCCTTCCATGCCAGCTCCTGTCAAGCTGGGAAGGGGGGTGGGCCTGGAACCGTCTATAATGGAAGCGCTGTCTTTGCTGGACTGGCCAACCGGAATGAAAGGGGAATCTTCCACACCCTCGTGCGTGCGTGTCAAGAGAACCCCGCGGCCAGCCAGACTGCCAACTGCCCCGGGGCCTTGGGGGCGTGGAGAGGGCCCTGGGCAGGTGGAACAGGGAGTTATTACCACAAGCAGGCCCCTCCTGTTCCTTGGAGCTCTCTCTGGAAAAATCCAGGCGGGAGCAGGTGAGCACAAGGAAGTGTGTGAGCTGGGCCGTGGAGCTGGGCCGTGGTGCGCACACCCTTGCTCTGTGCTGGCCCGTGCAGTTTTCCTGACAGTCCGTCGGCCAATGGCATTGCCCACCCACCGCATGTCCAGCCTGGGGGCACACAGCAGTGGGAGGCCAAATTTCCGGTTCCCTGGAAGCTTAGCCCATGCTGGGAGACGCAGCACAGAAAAACCACAAAGCACCCGAACCCTGTCCCACTGTGGGGATGAGGCCGGGAAGGGCATGTGGCCAGAGTGGTCTGTCGTATGAGGAGGTAGGGCCGGCTCCCACATCCCAGTCGGATCACGGGAAGGACGGGTGGGTCCATGGGACAGAGGAGGGAGGACACTGCAGGCAGAGCATCTGTGGGAGCGGGGACCTGGGAGTGGGCCCAGTGCGGGCCAGGGAGATGGCCGGCCCTGCTGGCTCAGAGGGGGCACCCGGGAGAGAAAGTGTGGGGAGTGAGGACGGAGAGGGTCTGGGGCGGCCCTGTGTCCGGGTGGGGCCTCACCGCCTCCCTCGGGTCATCAGGGAGCACTCGGTGGGGCCCTGGGGCGGCCTCACTGGCCGGGGGTTCTGTCTGTTGGGGGGAGAGTGGCCACGATGAGGACCCCTGTGCAGCCTGGATACTGCCCTTGGCCTAGAAACCAGGCCTCTGGTTGCAACAGGAAGAAGGCAGCTAATCAGAAGAGGACAGCTGGACAGCCACTCAGGGTTTTCCTGGTTTGGCCAGAAGCTGAGTGACCAAGGGGACTGCCATTTTACAACAAGAGGCAGCGCCTTTAATCCACCAGCGGGGAGAGGACGCAGCACTCACCCTGAGAATACAGAGCAGGTCCCTCTCTCGCCTGCCTGCCTGCGGTGGACAAGTGCTGGGGAGGGGACCCCTCCACTGGGTGGGGGTCTCGGAAAGATCGATGCGGGAAAGCTGGCGCCCAGCCACAAACTCTGCAGAAGGGGTTCTGAACCGGCCCGCTGGGGAGGCCGCCCTGCGGTGGGGCTGGGGAGGGCTGAGGATGAAGTGAAATATCACTCGGGTCGTTTTCAAAGAGCGTTTTCGCATTTAGTTTTTAGCGGAGTTTTCTTGTTGGGTAAAGGGGGCAGATGGTTGGCCTTCGGATCCAGACTGTTATTTTTAGCCGGCGCTACCTGCCCCGCCAAGTCCTTGGGCTTCGTTTTCCTATCCTCGGTGTCTCGGTTTTGAAAGGCCTTCCCTCCTCCGGTCCAAGCCCGCAGCGCACTTTTGGCAAGGGGCGGGTTTCGCTCTCGGCCCCCGCCAGGTTTCTGGCCGGGAGGGAGCCGTCGTCGGGCCAGGGCCCCCTACCTGCCAGGGCTTGCCCCCGCTGCGTCACAGGAGGGCCCTGCCAGGGCCCACACAATGAACAAAGCTGGCTGGCCTGCGCCTGAGAGGAGAAGGCCTTGCCCGGCGAAGGGAAGCGCCATCACCAGGGAAACCCTAACCACTGTTTTAGAAAGACCGAGAGAAGAAGAAGGGAGAAATAAAGGGTTTTTTCCCAAACACGGCTCACGCGGTGACTTTCACGCGGACCCTTGCGGGAGCAGAACCAAGGCGCTGACCCAGCGGGAACCTTCCTGGGGCAGGGACATCTGTCCTCCCCTCCCAGTGCTTTGAGGAGGGTGCCTCTCCAGAGTGTGTGTCACTGAGGCTTTCTGGGAGGGGACTGGAAAGGGGGGCCGGGCAGGTCTCTATTCGGGCCTCCCCGTCATCGGAAAGGTCACCCCTTGGACAAAGCACCTGCTGTTTATCTGAAGCCATTTTCTAACTGGGGGAGACACACACAGCCCCGGGACAGGGAGAGAGGATGGGGGCGCAGTTATTTTGTTTGTGGCTGGAACAAAACACAGTAGTCTGAGTGAAATGGCGCGAACCAGGAAGCTGTGTGGCCTCGGGCAACTCACTTAACCTCTCTGAGCATTTGCAGAAGGGAGATACCACTAGTTGCGGTGAGTGAGGATCACAGGAGATTGTAGCATATCAAATGCCTCAGAAGGGGCTAGGGGTTGAACAACTGATGTCTTTGTCTCTTCCCCACCCCACTAGGTTGTCACCGAGACAAAGCGAAGAATTCTGGCAACATTGTTGAGGAGTCCCAGGGTCCGGAGATCATTTCCCTTTTCTGACATTTTAGAGAGTTCCCCTCATCTCTCTTACTCAAAAAGACTTTATAACGATCTAAAAATGAAAGTCAGGAATCAAACTATTTCAATAAAAAGGGAAGTGGTAGAAGAAAAAGTCGCAAATTGGGGGAGGAAGTCAGGTGGGAAGGCAGGAGGTCAGGGAGAGTATGCAAACCCCCTTTATAAAGTGGAATTTGCCCAGCAACCTCACTATTTATTCCTGCCATACTGTTCTTCGGCCGTGCCCGACGGACTTCCCCGAAGCAGAACGTGGTTGTTCGAGAAACTCTTCTCCTCCCGGCAGCTTCGCTGACCTCCTGGCCCAGAAGCCGGTGCGGAGACACCTGGGTCCTGGCGGACTCCCTGAGTCCCAGGGGCTGCCCCGTGGGTGTCCGGCGGCCTTGAGCATCCAAGGGGAAGCTTTGCAAATAATTAATGACACAATTAGCTCCTCGTCTTGCCACCGGGCAGCAGCCTGACCCTCTGGAAGTGCCCAGTTGGATTCTTGCCTGTCTGTGGTGGCTTGGAGGAGAAAAACGGTTTTAACTAAAACAAAACAGACACAGAAGTGAAAGCGAAGTGAGCCGAGAAGCCTGGCCTGTCCCCGTGGGCACCGTGACAGTGTCCAGAGCACCTGTGTGAGTTACTGTTGCCTCTTCGGTTCTCCCTGTGACCCCACGGGGTGGGCAGGGCGTTGTGACATTGTTGCGCCCACTTTACAGATGAGAACACCGAGGCGGGAAGGCAAAACGGGGACTGCCTGCTTCCTCGACCTGGAAATAGACACCAATGCTGTGGGCTGCCGCGCCAGCTCAGAGGCGGGGGGTTTTAGACAGAATCTGGATGGATTCCGGGGGAGGAGTGTGTCACTTCGGCCTTAATTTGGGTGGGGGCTGGCCTGGCCAAGTCAGTGGGAAAGGGAGCTAGAGGAAGGGCTGCTGTCCGTAACTGGCTGTATGTAAGTGGCCGTCTTCGGGGGGCCTGCTTCTGTGAGACGGCCAGGCAGCGCTGCAACTGACAGGGCAGGGGTGGCGGGGCCCTGGTGGGAAGTGGAGCGGAGCCCCCACCTGCCTGGAGCTCGCTTCCAGAGGCCCCGACCAGGTGCACGGCGGGCAGACGCAGCCCCTCGCACACCTGCTGCGTGCCGCTTGGCTGACTGGGGGCCTCTCAGGGATGCCCAGCAAGGGTTTGTGGGGTGCCCGGTGGGCCAGGTGCTGGGGGGTCCCGGCTCTGAGGAAGGCTCACACTCACCCAGATAAGAACTGGGGTGCAGGTGTGCCTGGGGTGCTTTGGGAGCACCTGGGATGGGCAGCTGGGGCAGAGGAAGGGTCTGGGAGAAGGAGGACCTGAGTCGGTCGGGCGTGGCCGAGTCCTGTGTCTCTGTGGCCGCTCCAGTGAAAATCCCTGACGGGGACGCTCACGCCCTGGGAGGCACCCGAGGGTGGGTGGGGAGAGGCGTCGGGGCCAGAAGCCGCCCGCCAAAGTCACGGGCCTGAGCGAACGTGTGTCGTGAACGGCAGACACTGCTCAGTGGGGAGGGGTGCGGCACCGGGCCTGCTGCACAGCTGCAGCGGGCAAAGCGATCCGCACAGCAGAGACCACGGTCTCGTGGAGAAACACGTTTGGTTGAGAGGGACAGGCGGTGGCTAGAGGGAAGGCGGGTCACAGACCCCGTGGGGCGCCGTGGGCTGACTGAGGAGAAGACAGCCCGGGCCCTGGGTGGCTTGTGTCCCGTGGGAGCGGCTGGGCTGGCACCCAGCTCAGACACCCCTGCGGGGCTCCCCCACCCCTGAGCAGACCAGGAGGGCGCTGCCCGGGAGGAGAGAGCAAGGCCAGACCCTGAGGAACGTGTTAAGATGAGCGAGGGGAGGGCTCACGACCGGTGACCACCCTCACCCCTCCTGCCGGGCCTGGTCAGGGGGCTGCCGGGAGCCCCCCCAAGGGCAGCCTCTGGTGGCAGCGGCCTCCAGCCCTCCCCTGTGCCCGGCACCAAAGAGCAACAGAGCAGCCTCTGGTCACCGGCCGAGCGCCAGCGGGTCAGAGCTCAGGAGGCCCTGCAGGCGCAGGGCCGCTTCCCACCCCCGGAGCCAGGGCCAGGTTCCTGGGCGCAAGGGCTGGGCAGTCACAGCCGGTCCTTGAAGGGGTCCCCTGCTCGGCCTCAAGCTCTGCTGAGACATCTTGATGTTCTTACTCAGCTTTGGACGAGGGGCGCACGTTTTCATTTCGGACCGCTTGTTAAAAATGTGAGACGTTGGCCAGAGGCCCACTCGGCCCCCAGCCTCTGCTCTGGGTCCCCTCCTTCCTCCTCTTCCTCTCCTCTTCCTCCTCCTCTCTTCCTCCAGTCCTTTGGGCCTGTTTTATAGCAGACAAAGGCCAAACTGGAGGTTATGATCCGGTTCACCCTGCTGTTTGTTTAAGGCGGCTTCTCCCTGCAGCCTGAGGGGTGTGCCTGACCCGGGCGGAGCGGCAGCCTGGGGACGGGGCTGAGCTGGGAGTATTGGCCGTCACAGGCCGGGGGAGCCTTGGAATCCGGTTCAGATACACACGCAGCGTCAGAGACGCTGCCAGGCTCCTCCCTGGCCCGTGGGTCGCTCCTGCCCCGCGCCTCCCGCGGGTGCCGGTCCTCCTGGCGTGCTCTGCGGGGCGCGTGGAGTTTGGGCAGCGGGGACGGGCCGGCTGTGGCTGGAGATGTCTCGGCTGGTGTTCGCCCGGCTGTGCCACTCACTCGCTCGGTGACTTCTGTCACCTCCAGCACGAAGAGAGCCGGCGTTTCATTGTTACGGGGTTTTCCCTCCCTCTGCTGATCTCTCTCCTCGGTCTCTGAGTGCCTGTGAGTCAGGGACAAGGGGAGGCAACCGTCCAGAACAGCTTCGGAACACCGGGCGTCTCCAGGCCACTCTGGGGCTTTAAGAACCAGCCCTCCCATCCCCCCTCCCCCCCCATTCTGGATGTTTTCTGGTTCTTTCTTCCTAAACTGCTCTGAGTGAATCGGGCAGGAGACCCCACCTCTTACAAAATGAGATCAGGGCTGCTTCAGACTTCAGCAGAAATCACTGCCCTGCATTCAGCCAGAGCAAAGCCAAAACTAGTGCTTACTGACCCAAAAGCGCCGTTGCCTTGGGATTTTTGTGGCTGGGTTCCCTGCACGCCTACAAACCTGGGGTGCTGCCCGAAACACCTCACTCTGGTCTTCAGTGGGCTCAGCCACCCAGCACAGAGTCAAGGTGAATGCCATGTGTCTCCAGCCCACCCTGGGGCCCCTTACCTGCTTGGCAGGTACTCAGCTCGGTGGTGCTGTCTTCCTTTGAAGTGCTCTAAGAGCAGAATTCCCACCACCGTCTAGAAGTGTTTAGCTGGTCTGATCTGACCCGTGGGAGAACCTTGTGTTACCTGGTAGGTGAGCTGGAAGGGGCGCCTGCCCAGCCCCAACACGTCCCCGGCGTCCTGGGATCCTGATGGGTCAGCTGTGCAGCTTGCTGAGACTATTGAGAACCTTCCGGTGCGGGGGTGGGGGGGGGGGTTGGGAGGTGCGGGGGCAGGTAGAAAGCCAGAGCTGAGAGGGACCAACTCTTCCGCACGGGATACTTCCAGGTTGTTGGGCTACCCTCCTTCCCCGCCTTGTCACCTGTCATAGCTAGGGGGGCGGGGGGCATCCGTATCTGAGGGCCGTGGCTCCCTCCAGCGGGGGGCTCGGCAGGAGACTGTCAGCTCAACCAGCCCTCACCCACAGCCCAGAAAGCAGCTGCCAGTCAGAGGGGGGTTGGTGCCTGGACGGGGCCATCAGACAGGAACTGACCATCTGACGTCTGGTCGCCACTCCCTGGCCCTGGGACACAAGTCCTCTTGTCTTCTGTTGCCACCGTGTCTACAAATGAAAGGTGAAATGACACGTGGTGTCGGGGGGCAGGGTCCCTCTCTTTTTCCCTGTCGTGTGTCTCTGCTCCCATAGGCTGGACACGGGGCGGGGGGAGTGGGTCGCCCTGCAGGCCCCTTTCCCAGACCTGGCCCTGGCCCTGGAGGTGCCTTTCCTGTGTGGTGTTTGGCGGCCACGAGGCGCTGCCTGGGCCCTGCTCTGTAAAACCCACGGGAAAAACCCCCGTGCGCTGCTGCTGCCAGCAGTGAAGTCCCCGGCGTGCGAGCCCGCCTCCTCGGTGGAAGATTCCACCACCTTGCGCGGCGCAGGGCGGCCACGGGACGGAGGCTGTCGTGGCCTCGGCCACATGGGGCCCCTTTCACGGTGC
This sequence comes from Phyllostomus hastatus, assembly GCF_019186645.2. Lineage (NCBI taxonomy): Eukaryota > Metazoa > Chordata > Mammalia > Chiroptera > Phyllostomidae > Phyllostomus > Phyllostomus hastatus. The sequence goes on from NW_025333607.1 coordinate 12,065,476, forward strand.
AGAAATGCTTGCTCACAGAGGAGCCGGGGAAAGGCAGGCTGAGCAGAACGTGTCCGTTTACTCTGAGCTCAGCGACGTTGGGAGGGTCTTGGGTCCCCTACCAGAGGCCGCCCAGCACCCCTCTCCGCGCTGGACCCCTGGCTCTGAAGAGTCCCAGGATCTCGAGGTTTCCCAGCGCCCGATGCCCCTGCTGGGCAGCAGCCTCCCTGTTCTTACGCTGTTATGTTCTCTCCTGCCTCCCATCCCAGGGGCGCGGGTCCCGGGCGCAGCATGTCCCCACCAGTCTCTGGAGAGCTGCGTCCCGACAGGGTGGGGCTGACCCAGCCCAAGGCGCCATGGTCTTTATTCCAGTAACGGCGGCAGCACCCCTGCCCAGCAGCAGACGGACAGCCCCTGGAATGAGCTTAAAGACCCCTCTCCCTGGGCACCGAGCTAAGACTCCCCCACAGACACCCCTAGTCTGCTGCTGGCTCTGCCTGCTGCTGCCAGGGGAACCTGTGTTATTCCCATTTGACAGCGGAGATCACGGCTCCGCCAGCAGGTCCGTCGGGAACTGTTTGAGGTTCGTCGGTGGGAGCGGGTGGGGCCAGGCCCCAGGCCCAGGTGGGCCCACTGCCCGCTCACCACGCCCACCCCTCAGCCTCATCTCCCCTCAGATCTGGTCCCAACTGCTCCACCAGTTCCCTGCCTCGGGCCTCTGTTCCCATAAGCCCCCTCCCCGCCATGAGCCAGTGATGTCTTCTTTCTTCTCCCCAGTCTCCCCAAATGACCTCTGACCTCCGCCGAGTGCGGCCTCAGGGCCTCCCTCCCCTGCAGGCTCGGCTCCTCCCTGGCCCTGGGACCGGTCTTCTCTGGCCCTCTGTGGCCCCCGCATGTGTGACACTCGGCAGCGGGGCACAGGGGCCCTCTCTAAACTTCCCCTGAGTGGCCTTGGCTGTTGGGATGTGGGAGGTCATTGTCCAGAGTCCCAGAGTGTCCGTCCGTCAGTCAGTCCGAGGAGGCTGGCGGACCAGCTGTCCAGCCCTCACTAGACGGGTGAGGAAACTGAGGCACGAAGAAAGGCCGTGTGGGTTTAGCTGCCCCCTGATGGGGTGGCATGGGATGAGGTTGGCCCTGGGTGCCAAGTGCTCTGCCCTGCTCCCACCCCACCCTTGGACCCGTGAGACCCCCATCCCTCTGGGCTCGGTTGCCAGAGGTGACCAGGCAGGTGGTGGCCGACCGCATACTTTTCCTCTGGGTCCACCTTAACGAGTCTCCCCTCGCGTCCACCCAGCCCCGCTGGGCTCATCTCACGGAATCAGGTTTTTCCATTGTTGCCTCACATTGTCTGCCCTGATTGTTTGTGCAGCCTTCTGGGCGCTGAGATAAGAAATACCTCGCCTTCCTTGGCCTTCTTTGGTGATCTCCATCAGCAGGATCTAGGAAAAACACCCTTGTCAGTAAAGGCCCAGCCCTGCTGTCACAGGGCCTGGCGGCGCTGGCCTCGCTTAAGACAGACCAGGTCGTGGCTGTCGGTCGGGAGAGGGCTTCCGGGATGGGCAGAGAAATTCCCAGGCTCAGGAGGGAAGCGTTCTTCTCCTTACACAGCTTTCAGCTTGAAAACCTGATGGCAGAAGCAGTCAGTCTCAACAAAGAGAGAAAATGCAAATGAAGCTGCGTTAACCTTGATTTCAGCTCGGCCTCCACAGCCGGAGTCTGTCCGGTCCCCTCCGGGCAGCTGCTGACCGCTGTGGGGCAGGGGGTGAGGAGACGCACCTGCAGGGTCCCTGTCGGGGCAGGACCCTCCTCGGCCCCTGGTGCAGAATCCCCCGTCTTGCCTGCCCAGAGCCTCGTGGCCTGGACTCAGGGCGTGCCGGTCAGGGATCCGCTTTCTCAAAAATTCCAGATCCTTCTCGGTTCAGTTCTCATTGCCCCCGACTGGGGCTCACGTGTTTGGGGCCATCTAACCTTTTTTTGGGGGGGGGGGCTTAATCTTCATCTCTACAGCCTGTTTTTATTAAAGTTAACTTTGGAATGTTTTTGTCTAGAGACATGTTTATTGCTGGAGGAGAAAGGGGTTTAAAAAATGTTTTTTTTCTTTCATTGACCCTTGAGAGAGGGGAAGGGAGGGAGAAAGAAAGGGAGAGAATCAGTGATGTGAGAAACATCGATAGATGTCCCTCCCTAGAGCGATGAGGAAACGGAGGCCCCGGGAAGGCCGTGCGGGTTCAGTTTAGTCGGTCCCTGACGTGGTGGCGGCATGAGACAGGGTCTCCTGGATTGAGAGCACTCTTCCCCCCGCCCCCCAAACCTGTAAGACCCTCATGCCCGGTGGTCCCTTTGCTTCTGGGCGTTGTGCTCGGCCTTTGCAAAGACCCCTCCGACAGAGGCGAGGCCCCTCTCGCCCTGTGGCCACGGGCAGCGCGTTGCCCTGCTCTGAATCTCTCCTGACCAGAAGGCGGTTCTCTTTCTAACGTAGCGCTTTTCGTTCGCTTGTTTCTAGAGCAAATCATGGAGGAAAATAAAAAACATGGTGCACTGGTCTCCCTTCGTCATGTCCTTCAAGAAGAAGTACCCCTGGATCCAGCTGGCAGGACACGCAGGTAGCCCCAGGGACATTCGGGGCCCTGGGGAGCTGCCCAGCACGCTGGCTGGTGGGGGGGCGGGGGGAGGGGCGGAACCTGGCGCCGGATGCTCCTGGTGGTGCAAGTGTCCAGAACAAGTTCTCTCTGAGAATCGGCAGTGGCCGCGGCAGCCACACTTTCGAGATGCGGCCGTAATGCCGCCTTGAAAACGCACACAAGGACCACCCCTTCCCCAGAACACGCAACCGCCCCCTCCCGTCGCTGTCTCTTGCAGCGTCTCCCCCTGTCTCTTCCAGTTGACCTCAGTGAGACCCGGGAAGTTGTAGATCTCAGAGCTGGCCTGCCCTGTGTTGTCTCGGACAGAGAGGCGAGACCAGCCCTCTCACTGAACATCTGCTGTACACCCTCATCGCCAGGGGTCACGGCGTTAACGGAAGTGTACTTGGGGCACGCACTTCAAAGGAGTGGGCGCAAGTCCTAGCCCCCCACACACTGACTGCAACTCCGAGGTTCCCCAGCTTCCCCCACCCCAGACCCCTCCTCTGGAGAAGGAGGGGCGCCAAGACCGGGTGGAGTGCTGGGTGCAGGGGGCCAGGGCGCCAGGTCGGCCACGTGGTCTCCAGTTCCCTGAGCGACGGGGAGGAGGCGCACCTGGGGCCGAAGCCTCAGCGCTGTCCAGTTCCGAGGCACACACGTGGGGGCCCTTTGGTGTGCTGTCCTCCAAGGGCATTCCGGGGGCCGCCCGGACTTGGCCGTCATCACTTCAGGCCAGCACAGGGTCCAGCATTTCTTTTATGTCCCCGCCCACCTTGGCCCAGCCCCAGGTCCGCGGATGCACACACTTCCTAAGTCCTCACCTGAGGTCGTGGCTGCTCGGAAGGAGCACGGCCAGGGGGGTGCAGCCCCGGACTCCGCCCCTCAGCCACTCTCCCTGTCCTGGCATGGAGCCCGACCCTGTTGGGGTTTCTCCTGAGGCCAGAGACACCTTCGTTGCCCAGGACGCAGGGTTGAGGACGCGGGGCGGGTGGCAGTAGTGACACAAAGAGGAGTGAGTGCACCAGCCTTGGCCCAGAGGCTCACAGCCCTGCTGCCCCTCCAGGGCGCCGGTGCCCCTCCTTCTCCAGAGGAGGGGCCTGGGGTCAGGGAAGCTGGGGAACCTCGGAGTTGCAGTCAGTGCGTGGGGGGCTAGGACTTGCACCCACTCTTTTAAAGCGCATGGTCCACAGCAGAGCCCAGGGCCCACCTTCAGCCCTACGCTTATTAGCAAGCCCCGAACCATCCCCCGAAGGAGACAGGCATTGCCACCGAGGGGGCCGTCCCGGGTGGAGCGGTCACCAAGGGCCTCCTGTCCTCTTGCCCTGCAGGGAGTTTCAAGGCGGCGGCCAACGGGCGGATCCTGAAGAAGCACTGTGAGTCGGAGCAGCGCTGCCTGGACCGGCTGATGGCCGACGTGCTGAAGCCCTACGTGCCGGCCTACCACGGGGACGTGGTGAAGGACGGCGAGCGCTACAACCAGATGGACGACCTGCTGGCTGACTTCGACTCGCCGTGCGTGATGGACTGCAAGATGGGCGTCAGGTGAGCCAGGCGCCACCGCCGCCGCCGCCTTGGAGCGGTCGCCGGGCGTCCGGTGGGACTGCCGGACCCCCCCAGCCCCCGCCCAGCCACCTCACATGTCGTGCAGAGGGGACAGGGACCCCGGCTTTGCCCCGATGGCCCCCTCCCTTCTCTGTTGAGCTGGGGTGGGGCAGGAGCCAGTGGCTGGTGGGGCTGGGCTTGCTGCTGCGCGCCCCCAGGGGAGAGAGCCGGGGAACAGCCCGTCCTGTCGGCCTGGGGTGTTTGCTGGGGGTAGCAAGAAGGTGGCTTCCTGTTCCGTGAGTTTTTAGGGGCCACTGGAGCAGGGGTTCTCCCCATTCCCCCCACGCCCTGCCCTGAGCCAGGGAGTGGGGAGGGAGCTGGTTAGTAGGGCATGTCGGTTTGCCAGCCAAGACGTGGCCTGCGTAAGAGTGCAGCAGAGGAGGGAGCCCAGGCCCTTGCGAGGCCCTGACCACACGCACCAGCCGGCCCCCACCGAGGACTGGGGCTCGGGGTGACCCAGCTCGGAGCAGGGCGCTCCAGAGCCCAGAGTAAAGCGCAGTGGGTACTTGGGCTTGTGTGTGGGATTGGGACCCCACCCCCACCCCAGAGTCAGGCTCACCCTCATGTCCACCTGGAGATGGAAGGAGGGGCGGGAGACCAGGCAGGAGGAGACGGGGTGCTGGGCGATAAGAGGTGGAGGCCCTGAGACCCCCCCCACGGGAGGGCCAGACAGACGTGGGGCTCCCCAGCACACCGCCACCCCCCCCCCACCCCGGCAGGCCAGGCTTCGAGAAGCAGAGCCCGGATTGGGAGCTTGTCTGCACTGGATGGTGTAAGCAGTTTGATTTCTAATGAAAGGAGATTGGGAAAGATGAAAGAGAGCGGGAGAGAGCACGACAGAGAAAGAGTCACACAGATAGAGACAGACACAGAGAGAGAGAAAAGCCAGGAGGCCAAGCCCCCCAGTTTCCCTTCTCCCCGTGCCCCTCCTGGGAGCTGTGTCCTGGATTCTGACCCTGCAGGCTGACCCCTGGTCCCTTGGCACCGCCCCCAGGGCAGGGATGGGGGCAGGGAGTCCAGGTCTCACTCTTCGCCCTTACCCTGTTTCTGCCTCCCTCCAGGGCCCGCACCAGCCCCAGCCCACAGGGAGGAGACTGAATGTCCCTCCAGCCTCCCCTTGGCCCCTGCTCTTCCCCAGAGGCTTATTTCTGTCCCAGGAAGTGCCCTTACCCCCTCGGTGCACCAGGATGCGCCCTCAAGGGAAAGCATATAAATAATCCATTGGTGTTCACTCAGAACGTGGCCAAAAAAAGTACGCCCTGTGGGAAGAACGCGTAGCCGGTCAGTCCTGAAAGGCTGCCTGGGACACCAGCCTGCCCCTGGGAGGCCTCTGGGGACCGGAGCCTGCCTCCACTCAGGGCTGCCCCGTCCCCCTGCGTCCTGCCTCTTCCGCCCCACTGCACCCAAGGGCTCTCAGGAGGGACCCTGAGCAAGGCTGGTTCCCGTGTGACCCTGTCCCGGGCAGGGGTGGGGGGTAGAGGGAGTGGGGTGTGAGAGGGGCTCTTGTGCAGAGAAGGGGTGGGTCTCTCCAGAACCAGCCCCCGCCTGCTCTGCCCTCCCTGCCTCCGGGTGGGTCCGTCGGTGCTCCGAGCGCGTGCTGGGTGCTCCTCAGGGCCTCCCTGCGGCTGAGCTTTCACGCCTGAGGTCAGGGCCCCATGTCCTGCAGCAGCGCGGCCCTCATTTGCCGCAGCCCCCCCCCCCCCCCCGCCTCACTGCCGCAGGTCCAGCCCGGGCTTCACCCTGAACTTGCCGAGGGGGCTCCGTGGGCCCAGTGGGCCCTGCACCCCAGCTGGGGTTGTGACACTTTCCGCCGGCATCAGTCCAGACGCCTTGGGCTCACAGCCTCCCTGAGGCCCGCAGTCCACAGTCGCCCCCGGAGCGTGGCCTGCGCTTGGCAGAGGAGGGAGGCGGAGCCCGCAGACTGAGGGCCTGAGACCTGCCACAGGCCAGCCCAGCCCCCGGCACAGGGGAGTCTGTAGGGTCCCCAACTAGAGGTGTCACGGGACCCTGGTCCCACACGGACAGACACTCACCCTCCTGCTCTGGGGAGCTTTCTTAGCTGCGACCCTGTGAACCTGGTGTGTGACCTGCCACTGGAAGCCAGCCACGCCTTCCAGACACCCGGACCAGGGCCTCGGGGCAGAGACCAGCACTGTCTCCAGGACCCCCACCCTGGCAGGAGCTGTAGATGGCTATGGCGTGTCACCTGTGGGCTCTTCACCCCCCACCCCAAAGCCTCACCCCCACACCACAGGAGGTGGAGGTTTGACCTTCCCAGGGAGGTGGAGGGACAGACGGCAGGGGGGCGTGAGCCGACCCCCCCACTGTCCTGCTGAGGAACTCCAGCGGGCATCCCTGCCCAGCCCCTGTCCCCTCCCCGGGGGAGTGGGGGGAGCAGCTCCACCCAGACCGAGACTCCTGGGCCCTTCCTGGAAAAAGCCCTGTGTGACCAGGGGGTTGACAGGGAGGCCTGCTTCCTGTTTAAGGAGCCACTGAGAGCTCTTTGCAGAAGTGCGGCCGCCCACCACCCTGCAGCCCGCGGTGCACCGGGAGCCCTGGGTGCCTGCTGCTCGCCCAGCAACGCTGCACACGCACAGACCCGCACACTCAGCTCCATGCAGGCGCCTCCCGCCCCGAAGCTCACCCTCACGGATTTGGCTGTGCATGCACCGTAGTGTGCGCGCACGTGTGGGCGTGGGCCCAGGTGTGTGTGCGAGTGCCCTGCCAGGGGCCCACAGCGCTCCGTACACTCTTTGTCCCCTCTGGAAGGTTCTAAATGACCAGGCTCAAGTTCACACGCAAGGATTTGGGTATTTCTCTTCTATCAGCCGATACAGTGGTTTCTGAAAATGTTATCTTTTAAAGACGTCCTGAACTTGAACTTGACGGTCAGTCTGTGCTGGGTCCCAAGCTAGCAGCTTGGAGGTGTTGGGGGGAGTGTGGAGCGAGGCCCTGGGGACCGGCAGCAGAGAGTGGGGACCCGGCCCGTCGTCACAGCCGGCCGCCTGTGGGCAGCTCCCGCCCACGCAGGGCCTGGCGAACAGAACTTCCCTCTGCTGCAAGTCACGCTGCACATTTCTGTCTCGTGAAGGGTCACGGGCGGCAGCTCAGCCCACTGGGTGGTGGGGGAGGAGGGCAGTTTAAAATAGAGCAGGAAGGGGCCTTGGGGTACAGAGACCTTAGCCCTGGCCAGGCCTTCCTGGCGGTCTTGGAGTGAAGCTGACGATGGGGTGGGGGAGGCCGCCAGGACCCGAGATTTAGCCTCGGGCTGCTGAAATCATGTACTTACTGTCCCTGCCCCTGTTACCCCACCCGTGTCCTGGGGACCCCGCCAGGTCAGCCGGCAGGGTCAGCCGGCAGGCCCAGCCTGCTCGTGCAAGAGCAGGGCCGTGAGTCGTGCAGTGGACACATTTTCTCTGGCTTTTCGGGCTCAGGGCTGAGGAGGCGAGGGCTGGGCTGAAGCCGGGTGTCCCGGGGCCGGAGGAGCCGGGGGCGTCTTTGACACAGCAGAGGCCACGGAGCCCCAGGCTCCCCTCCCTGCGGGGGCCGCCCTCCTCCAAACTGTGGCCCCTCAAGAGGCCCCCTTCTGGCCTGACCTCTGTACTCAGGGTTTCCCGTCTGGACACAGCCACAGACCTTTCAGCCCACCAGGCTGCCTGAGAACTGGGGAGGTGGGGGCGCGCAGAACGAGCTCTCCGACCTGCTCAGGTGCCGGCTGCAGGAGCTCTCACTCTGTGCAAGGGGCCCGGGCAGCTGAGGAGGGACAGTGGGGCCCTGGTGCACCCTGCCCGTGGCCCCCTGGTGCTGGGCCAGGAGGCTGGAGTCAGCTCAGGGGCCGACTCACCCAGGGTGGGCGAGCCCTCAGCCCGGGCTGCAGCCTGCTCCTGACTGAGAGCAGGGACGGCCTTGCTGGGTGGGAGCAGCTTCGCTCCGAGACCACTGGGGAGGCCCGGCCGGCCCTCAGGGGCTCCTCCTGATGGCGGAGCCCCGCTGGCCGGCAGGGAGGGAAGGGGGCAGGTTAGCCTGGCCGGCTGGTCTGGCCCCCAGCCCTCACGTGGCCTCCCCTCCCACACAGGACCTACCTGGAAGAGGAGCTCACCAAGGCCCGGAAGAAGCCCAGCCTCCGGAAGGACATGTACCAGAAGATGATCGAGGTGGACCCTGAGGCCCCGACCGAGGAGGAGAAGGCCCAGCGGGCCGTGACCAAGCCGCGGTACATGCAGTGGAGGGAGACCATCAGCTCCACCGCCACCCTCGGGTTCAGGATTGAAGGCATCAAGGTGAGGCCACCCGGGCCGCTCAGCTCCTGGGTGGGGAAGGGGGGATGGGGGCTTGGGCTCCACCAGCACAGCACCCACCTCAGGAGTCTAAGGACCCTGTAGAGGCCCAGGGTGAGGGCAGCCAGCCCCGGGGACAGACAGACATTTGGAGAAGTTGTCCTATATTTCTCAGTCTGGGGACAGGCGGGATGGCGGTGTCGGGGCCGGGCCCTTAGGACAGGCCTGCCTTCCACTTCTCCCAGCACTCAGCCCCCTGCTGAGGACCCCACCCTGGTAGCCCAGAGCATACCGGGCACCGAGAGAAACCCCCCTCCCCGGACCCAGCTTATAGGGCGCCCACGACCCAGAAACCAGGATGGGTTGTGCGACGCAGACGCAAGCAGGAGCTTGCTGGCCGCCTTTGATGATCAGGCCACGCCCCTCGCTCTGCCCAGGCAGGCGGGGCCAAGCACTGCTCCTGCCCCGGGAAAGCTCTGGGGAGGCTGCCCCGGAGCCTCCCCCGACTTCAGGCCCACCTCGTTCTCTCCTTCCCTCTGGGGCCTCATGATGCTTTTCGTGTCCCCACTCCCTTGCTGTGAGGTGTGAAGAGCCAGCTCAGACACTGCTCACCCCAAGGAGCAGGGCAGTGAGGCCCCAGGCCCCTCGGGGTCTCAGGCAGCCATCCCTCCAGAGCCGGTGGCCGTGGTCCCTCTAGCATTCTTCAGTCTCTGTGGTCTGTCCATTCATTCTTGGCCCTTGTGGTCCAGCCGTGCAGTCACGGCTGGACAGCCCGAGCAAGCTGTAGCCAGGGCGGGCTCCGCAGCCTCATCAGATGGCATTTCAGTGTGAGGTTCTGCCGTCAGCAGTGGCACCTCACCGCCCCGGAAAGGATTCACCCTCCCCCGGGACAGCTGCTCTTCGAGCTCTGGGCTAAGAAAGCCATTTGCCCGCCCCCCACCCCACAACCTGTCTTCCCAAACCAGCTTTGCTGTTTCACACCCAGCCCTCAGACGGGGTGCCAGCTACTCACCCCTCCTGCTCCTCTTCTTGCTCATTTTCCTTTATCCACCTTTCCCTGCGCTTCTCCCTCGAAGGCTGAATGGTCTGGCCTCTGTCCCCGGGCTGGTAGGCTGCAGGAACAGCCCGCAGCCCATGTCCTTGGGCTGAAGGCCACCCACCTCTCCCCCCCACCCAGTCCAGGGAATGCCCTGCAGAGGCCGCCCCTGTCCACACCAGGGTCGGGTCCCCCCGTCTCCTCAGAGGCAGCCTCGGGCTATCCCTAACCCCCACCACGCTGGTGGCGCTCAGGCCCAAGTGCAGGACTCCCACAACCCCCCTCTCTCACCCCTTGTCCCAAAGAACTGGTTTCCTCTTAGAGGAGAGTGAGCTCCCCGGGCCGCCCGGAACAGCGTGGAACAGAGGGACATGGCCCGAGGAAACGGAGCCGCCTCACATGCTGGACAGACCGGGCAGCAGAGGCGGGCGGGCAGTATCATTTCGTGGCTTTCAGGAATCCTACGTGAAAGGTCTTAAATTACTCCAGCAGAACTGGGGGGCAGGAGTGCAGCTCTCTGGTGAACGAGGGTGCCGTGGACAGCAGGGGCCTCCTGGCTCTCGGTTCCGGGGCCAGGCCCCTCGGGGAAGCCACGGCCTATCCTCTTCTTCAGCCCCACTGCACACACGCAGGAGGGTGCTGGCCCCAGGGCCCAGGACAGGCTGCCCTTTGCTGTGCTGCCTGGTCAGCTGCCCTGGGCCTGGGGGTGCAGGCACGGAGCCCCAGATCAGGCCTGGGCTCTGGGTGGCTTTCTCAGGCCCCTGGGTTAGGGAGTGAAGGGCCTGCCCCCCCCCCACAACCCCTCTGCTGACCCCTCCTGGGTTCGCCTCCTCAGAAAGAAGATGGCTCCGTGAACCGAGACTTCAAGAAGACCAAAACGCGGGAGCAGGTCATCGAGGCCTTCAGAGAGTTCACTAAAGGGAACCAGAACATCCTGGTGAGCCAGGGCCCCGCCAGGAAGCCGGCCGTGGGGTCTCGGGCAGCAGCGCGGTGCCCACTCCGCAGAGCCAGGCCACGGTGGCTGTGGCCACGTTGCCCACACGGAGCCCGGCCCCACACTTCCACTTGGAAGGTGCAGAGGAAGGTGATGTGGCCGCTGGCCCGTTCTGCGGGCAAACAGGGAGGCGCGGTGAGCGCTCACTCACTCTTCCCCTCGCTGCCAGCCTCGAGGCTCCCCAGAGCAGTTTCGGTCTTACGAGCAATCCTTTCCATCACCGGGTTTCCTTAGCAACCCCGTCTGCCCAGTGATGTGCCCCGTGCTCATCCCAGCCTCAGAGCAGCCGCTGGAGGGGGTGGACACCCTTGCCCCCGTTGTACAGATGAGGAAGCTGCGAGGTCAGGGGCACACAGCTAGGACAGGGCAGAGCCTGGATTCACCCAGACAGGCCGGGGGCCTGCTGGTCCCTGCACCCCGATCCTCCAGGCCAGGCGGGGCCTCCACCAGGCCCTGAGGCTGAGTGAGGGAAGTGGGCTGGGTGGGGAGAGTCATAGCAGCCTTCCTGGGAAGAACCTGCCAGCTGTCTCTGAGCCTGGAGGTGGGGGCGGCAGGAGTTTATGACAAAGTGACTCCCTTCCCTACCAGACAGGCTGGACAGACACTCTGACCCCTGGGGTCAGGACCCTAATCCTCCCAGTGGATGTAGGGTGCACCATGCCTCTGCACCCCATGGGCAGGGTGCCTGGGCACACCACCCACTTGGGCCCCTTCCCGAGAGAAGCACCTTCTGAACCATCCACCAGGGCTGCTGAGCAGGGAGGGGTGGATCAGACGCCTTTTCTCCAAGGAGACCCAGCGCCGGCTGGAACAGGGGATTCTCTCTCCCTGCCTTTTCCCCTGGGGAGCCTTCCCTTGGCCCCTAGCAAGCACCGGGTCATAGGGCATCACCCTGACTCTTACACAGCCTGAGCCTGGGGGTGCCGGGACACCAGCTGCTCCGCAAAGCGTGCTCAGAATGCGTGCTTCCTGCACCCCGGGGGAGAGGTTTATTCTACGTGCTGGGCTCCAGGCTGGCCCTGCTACAGAGAGGCACCGAGGGACCACGCGTGCCTGTGTGCTCCGGGCATCCCCAGCCGTCCCCCGTGGGGAGGTGGGCACCCCCAGGGCCAGTACAATTAACAGGGTTTGGAGGGCTCGGTGGAGAGACCCCTGGCAGAGATATTTGTGGCTCCCTCACTTGGAACTTTCAAAAGTCGGGGCACTGAAGTTTGTCTTCAGGAAGATACCATGGCAACAGGGCTCCTAAGATGCTGCATTCCAGAATAAACTTAACCCTTGTGGGAGGAGCTCCTGGAGGCCGCACAGATGCTTGGGTCCTGGCCCCCCACCCCCATCCCTCCTGCTCACTGAGCAGTGTGGACTGGACAGGGCACGGGGGCGGAGCCCCGCCACCACGCCCCCTCGTTTCTCGATGAGGAAGCTGGAGTGCACTGTCTGGGCGTAGGCTCCCTCCCCCTGATGCTCAGGGACGTTAAGGGCCAAATGGCTCGAAATCCCCCACCACTCCAGTCCCAAATGTTTAAAAACCTGGTCGTCCTTCCATTCCCAGACTGCCTACCGGGACCGGCTGAAGGACATCCGGGCCACCCTCGAAGTGTCTCCCTTCTTCAAGAGCCACGAGGTGGGTATCGGGCTGTTGCCGTCCCCGGCAGAGGGCTGCGCCCGGTGTGGCTGGCCACGCCCTGTCACCAGGCCTGTCCCCGGGGCTGTGAGCAAGCCTCCCTCGCCCACAGACCTGCCTGCTCCCAAAGCCCAAGGGGCCTTTTCAGAATGACTGCCGCCAGAGGCGGGCCCTCTGGGATCGGGCCCCTGGCCGCCTGCAGGACCCAAGTGGTAACATCTGTGCCAGGAGCCCTGAGATGGCCGCCTGGGACGTCCTGCCTGAGACCTGGGGTCACACCCTGTTCGCTCTCCTGCCCAGCCAAGGTGTGGCTGTGGTCTGAAACCCCGGAAAGTGTGCAGGCGGGAGCTCAGAGTGGGGAGGGGGCGGTCAGCAGCCTGCCCTCCGGGACTTGCTCCCTGCCACTGCCCCCGCAGAAGGGCAGCTGCTGTCCTCTGCCCCCACCCCCACCCCGTGGTGGCCGTGGCCGCTCTCCATGGGCTTTGCCGCCCAGGTGAGAACGGGGCGGGGCGGACAGGCAGGCTCCGGGCTTCCCCGGAGTGACCTCATCCCCCGTCTCATTCAGGTCAGGCCTCAGGGTTTTCCAGGTCCCCTCAGGAGCCGGGTGGCTGCGTGGCGGGTGGGGGCAGGGGTCCGAGCGGCCCCCCTTCTCATCTTCCCGCTCCCCTACAGGTCATCGGCAGCTCGCTCCTCTTCATCCACGACAAGAAGGAACAGGCCAAGGTGTGGATGATCGACTTTGGGAAGACCACGCCCCTGCCGGAGGGCCAGACGCTGCGGCACGACGTCCCCTGGCAGGAAGGCAACCGGGAGGACGGCTACCTCTCGGGCCTGAACAACCTCGTCGACATCCTGTCCGAAATGTGCCAAGGCCCGGGCGCCCCCTAGCCTGCGCCGCCTGCGCCCACCTCGCCCTGTTCCCAGCCGCTCCCCTCCCCCTCCTCTTCCCTTCTCCTCCTCCGTTCTTCTTTCTCGTCTGCCTGGGTGCACGCCCCAGAACTGACCCTCCTAAGCTGCACTACAAGACACTTTGTAGAAGAGGAGATGAGACTTTCTGGTGATTTTCCTGACCGAAGGGCTTTAGCACTGGGGCTTCTTCCACTTCTCTCTGTAATAGGGTCTCCTAGAGGAGCAGTGCCCACCCCCTCAGCAGGCTCTGCTGCCTGCCGGGGAGGTTAGTTGGGTTTAGATCTGGGTGGAGGCGCAGGTGGCCCTGTAGTCCTGCCCCGAGCCTCTGGGTGGGCTCCCTGTGGGGGCCTGCTGCCCCCTGCTGGCCAGTGCTGTCAGCGCCGCTGCCCCGCACAGCCCGTTTCTGCCCTCCCCTCCCAGCCTGGTGAGAGGGGGCGCTGTGTAAGAGCCCACGTTCCAGCAGGTGCCTGGTGCCAGGCTTTCTCGTGGTTAAAGCACAGAATTCCTGGGCACCGCATGTAGGCCGCAAGCAGAGCACCCCCTGATTAGCAGCCCAGGCGGCCCAGGGATGCGTGCTGGCCTTGATGGACCTTTTAGTGTCTGGTGTTGGGAACTTCCAGCTTCGGCCCAGACCCGGGAGGGAGCCGGGAGGAGGCCAGAGCCCGCCTGGCTGTGCCCCCTGATGCTGGCCTCCCCCCGTGGGTGCGGGCGGGAGCCGAGGCCTTTCATCTTGACCACCGCCCTCAAATTCAGGGGGCCACTGCAACCCTGAGCTGCCAGGGCCGCAGCCACCGCCCGAGCCACTGTGCCTGCCACGCCCCACCTGGATCTTGCTATGACGAGGCCAGGGGGTGGGGGGGGCGGCACGGGGCACAGGCAGCCCCCAGTGTGGGAGAGACAGAGCCTACGTGGGGCACTCTTCTCACGCACCCCACCTCTCCCACCGCCCTGCCGACACTCCGTTGCCCTGCCGGTGGTGCCGGAGGCCCAGGCCCCCTGGCAGGTGCGGGCAGGGCTTCAGGCCGGCGCTTTGCAGGGAGGAAGCGGGGGGCGGGGCTGACTTCCTGGCCCCGGTTTTTCCCCTGAGATGAGCCTTACGGCCCAAGGGGCTCAGGCCCATGTTTCCCGACGTAGGGTGGACAGCTTCTGGGGTCCATGGTGGGCACCGGGGCTCCCCAGGCCTCTCTTCCTGGAGTCTCTGCGTTGTTTGAAGGTTCGAAGTTTCGTGGGGAACCAGTTGTAAGCCTTACTCTCATTGTAAAGCAAGTAAGTCTGTGTTGTTGAGGAATGTAGAATTTGCATGACTTAAAAGACAGGATTCCAGCTATGGCCACTTGGAGCGGTGCCCCCCAGGGCCCCCCCCCCGTTGTTGTCGAAGGAGATTTGGGGACCAGGTCAGGAAGCAGTTGGGGCCAGTTCCTCCCTAGGGAGCTGCTTCAGGGACACTGTGGAGACAGTGCGTGCCCAGGTGTGTGTGCCTAGGGGGACCAGTCCAGAGAAAGGGCTTCCTAGGCCACCTCCCTGTCACCCCCGGGTCTGGGGGAACTGTCAGCTCGCCCATGTGACACATGTGTTTCCCCTTTCATGCTGGGTGAGTGACGGTTGGTGGGGGCGGAGGGTGGGACACGAGGGTGTGTGAGTTCAGATTTTTAAAAGGAAATCACGTTTCAGCTTCCGGGCTCTTGTTCAAAACAGTGGTGACCTCCTGTGCGGGCTGACTTGCTGAAGGTCACAGCCCCGCCCCTGCGGAGCAGGAGAGGCCTTGTGACAGCATGTGACCCTGGGAGGCAGGAGCGGGGGCCCTGTGTGCACCCGTGGGCTAGAGGGACCCCACCCCGGTGGTTTGTGGGCAGCTCCCTGCAGGGAGCGATGTCGTCAATTTAGACGTCAGGGTCCTACAACTGTGGGCTGCCCAAAAGCTGCCTTCCTGCTCTCTGTGGAAACAGTTCGCTAAAGCAAATGAATGCTATGAACAAAAATGACACGGGACCAGCTTCACCTACTTCCAGAGAACAAACAAGCACTTTAAGCAAGCAACCGTTTGCTTGCAAACAATGTGCTAATAAGCAAATGATTTGTTTGTTGAAGGAGACCCATGGGGCTTCCTCCTGGCAGTCCTTTGCTTTGGGGTTGGTTACATTTATATGCGAAAGTGGCATCTTTTTAGGGTTATTCTATTACTTAGGGTTTCAGGTTTTTGTATTTACTGACCTAGTTCCCTTCTTCCACACCTCCTCTCTCTGCCCTTTTCCCCTTTGACCTTTCACCCTCCTTGTGTGGATCCTGGAATGGCATTTTCTAAGACCCCAGCCGAAGCTGTCCGAAAGGCCTTCCCCACCCAGCCCCCGTCCGGCAGGGCCTCCTAGGAACCCCCCGCCATGCAGGTTCCGGGAGGGCGGGCATGTGTACTGCCCCGTCCTTGCGCTGCCCCCCACCACCCGCCCCTGCCACCCGTGCAATCCCGGTGTTCAGTACTGCTTAGCCCTTGAGGGAGTTTTCTCAACTGCTTGTCCCAGACTTGCCTTTAGTGTCGTGTAAGAGGTTTTTAAGTTATATTTATTTTGTTGGTTTTTTTAATTGCACAAAACACTAAGACTGAGAGGCTGGATCCTGTTTCTCCTCTACAGCTCTGCCTTCTTTCCGAACTTCCTGTCCTGTCAGGTGGAAAGAGCCTGGAGGCAGCCTGGTGCCCCCCCCGCCCGTCCCCCCTCCCCAGGTGGACTCTTTCCTCCGTTAGCTGTATTTAGCTTTGAGTTTTTCGCATCCATCCGGCCCATCCTTGTGTGTACAGAACCCAGGCCCCTTCCCGGGAAGACGCAGAGCGTTCACCTGAGCCAGTGCCTTTCTGTTCCGGAGGGGAGGACTCCCCAGAGGGTCCCCCGCCCTCCGCACTTATCTCCCCGCGACACCTTGGAGAAAACCGAACTGTTACAAACCCCGCACAGTGCCTGTCAGACTGCAGACGCTCTGTTGCTTCCCAAATAAAGGCCCTGGAGACCACGGTGCTGTCTGCAGTGTGGTCCTTCCCCCCAAGCCCTGGAAGAAATGACTCGGGGCTGGGGGATGGGGTGGGGGGCCTCTTTGGAAGCTGCATGACGGAGTGGGGGCCATCGTGACTGCCTCCCCACCTTGAGGAATGGGGTCAGATTGGGTAACGTTTTAATCTGCAACGGATTTAAAGCACTCTTCAAAGCTAGTCTTGTCCACAAAACCTTTGCATAGTAGCTCAGGGACATTGAACAGCCACAGAGAAAGGCCTCTCCCCGGCACCCCCACCCCCACCCCCAGGCGGGGAGAGCCCCTGCAGCCTCTGGTGGGGAGAGTGTTCACACCTGTAGTCCCCCCCTTTTCCTAATCTTTGTCAGAGGTTATATTTATTGGCTAGAGAGAGAGGAAGGGAAAGAGGGAAACATCGGTGGGTTGCCTCCTGTACACGCCCCAGCCTGGGATCAAACCTGCAACCTAGGCATGTGCCCTGACCTGGAACTGAACCCGCGATCCTTTGGTGTACAGGGGCAACCCTCCAACCGGCTGATCCACCCGGCCAGGGCCTATGATCCCCTTTTATCCCCAGATCGACTCGGTGAACAAGGCTGTGTCGTCCCCATTCTAGAGATGGGGAAGCCGAGGCTTTGCAAGTTCGAACACCGTGGCCTGGCTAATAAAAGTGGGAAGCAGGGATTCACACCCAGGTGCTGCCTGGGTCTCTAAACCGATTCCGTCTCCCCCCCGCCCCCCGCCCCAGGGAGTGTGGGGAGGGCACGAGCTCATATTCTCTCCGCCCGGGTCCCGGGCACCAAGCATGGGTTTGGCCCAAGCAGCCGCCCAGAGAGGGTCTGGCGCCCCGACCAACGGTGCCTGGCTGGTCTGACGAGGAAGAAGGCTGAAAGGAGGGGCGTCTGAAGCACATCAAAGACGCGCCGCCGCCTGCCACCCTCTCCCCAGCTCTGCACCTCGGGGGGCTTCACACGCAGAATTCTGTGTTTGGGGGGCAGGCATGTCCTTGTCATTTTGAAAAGTTGTAAAAAAGCCGCAAAGCCTTTGCACTGTCTGTCCCTCCTGCCAGGGTTTGCCCCTCCGGTTGCCACGCACCCAGTAAGGTGCGGTGGGAACTTCAGATTCTCCCCCCTGTGTCTTACTCCTGTCGCTGTCCCGGCAGCTGGCTCTGTGGGTCCCACCAGGCTCACCCTGGACCCACCCAGGCTCATGCCTGTGTGGCCGGGGCGTCTGGGGGTGTGAAAGCCCAGGATCTCACCCGGCACCAGTGGCAGACAGGAACGGGATGATCGGTCTGGCCCTCCTTTCCCAGCCCACAGGTGGATGCAGCCTCCCTGTCTTTGCAGAGGACGGTCCTGTGAGGTCGAGCCGCCAGCTGCACTTGGTGGGTCCGCCTTGGGTCACTGTCCTTGCATCAGGGCTCCCAGGCCCTGCCCCTCACGTCCACTTAGGGTTGCCCCCCCCAACAAAGCAGCAGGAGACAAGCCACCTCTCAGACGGCTCACTGGGGACCTGAGCAGTTACCATCCCTTAGGCCATGGCTCAGATGCTGCTGCTGTGAAAAGGTCTCTGACCCCCTCCCCACCTTCCAGCCAGAGCAAGGCCCCCCCCAGCCACTCTGCTCCAGCGTCCCGTCTCATCTACCTGTCACATGCCTTCTCGGTGTTCGAGGCCACCTGTGGGACTTGGGGTCCATCTCCTCCACGGGGATGTTGTCCCCAAAGGCGAGGGCTGGACCCTGTAACTTGTTTCTGCAGCGTCTCCCAGTGCCGCATGTGTGACAGATGCTTAGTAAGTGCTGGTCGGCTGGGGTGGCTGGGCGCCCTCGGTGGCCACAGCAGTTGGGTGCATAGGCGCCCCGTCCTAGGCAGGAGGACCGCTCCCGCTTGGTGTGGGCTCCCGCCATCTTGTCCTGCTGCTGTCCCTTCTCTGTGGCTACGCAGACTGTGTCACTGCCGGTGACCAACCAGCAGAGACCCTTCGCAAACGCTTCCTTCACTGGGCGAGCCTCACTCCCTCTGCACCTCACAGTCCTCTCCTCTGTGGGTGCCCCCCCTTGACCCTGGGCTTTGCGGTCGCCCCCAACCGTGTGCAGCCCCCTGCTCATTAAACACGGCCCCTTGTGCTTGCCTAGGCTCCCCTGCCCAGCCTTCTGGGCCCACTCGCCCAGCTGACAATGCTTCAAGCCTCCAACAATCCCCCCAGCACCTCTGCCCCCCTCTTTCCCCTCCCTGAACCGTCCAGCTTTCTGAACAGGCACCACCTTAGAACTAGGGCCCACCTGGGTTTTAAATAGAGCTTTACTGGGAGCAACCACACTCATTTCTGTGGCTGCTTTCGACTAAAATAGCAGAGGAGAGGAGTTGCCAGGGGCCACCAGCTGCAAGGCCTGACACATTTACTCTCCGGCCTTTTATAGAAAAGTGCCCCGACCTCTGCTTTACAATTATGGCAACCGCTGATGAAGAATTACGACCTGCCAGCCCCCACACCAGGTGACTTAAGGCTAGGGAGTTTCATCCTTATAAAAACTTCGTTGGGTGAACTTCGTTAGCCCCATTTGGTATGTAAGAAAGCAGAGGCACAGAGAGGGTGAGTGATGTACCTAAGATCACACAGCTGGTAAGCAACCACCCCAAGCTCTGAACCAAGGCCCAAGATCTTTCCAGACCCTGGATGACTGAGTCTTCTAAGAGCAGGATGGGGCTAGGCACACGGCCGCCTCCCGGGATCATTGGGACAGCCTGTTGTGAAGCCATGAGTCTTGTTTTTGGTTACCGGAAACCTGACCAGGCCCTGGGGGTGGCGATCCCAAACACGGCCCTCTGCTGGGGCTGGGGCTGGGGCTGGGGCTGGGGCTGGGGCTGAGCTGCAGAGCCCCGGCCTTGACTCTGGCCCCCAACACCCAACAGCCAGTGCGGGGGCGCGGGGGTGGGGTGGGGACCGTGGATCCGGAGCTCTCTGGCACAATGTGTTCTTGGCTCCGTGTGACCCTGCAGGGAAGTGCAGCCCACGCAGGCCTCTGTTCCCTCAGAGTCGGGTGACTCGCAGACACCCAGATGCACTCTTCCCCTCCCGCCCCCGCCCCCGCCCCGCAACAGCCTGCAGAACCCAGTTCACTCGCCAGCTCGCAGGCTGGCTCCCATACCCTTCCACAGAAAAACGGAAAACGCACCCCGGTGCTCGCAAACACCCAGAAACGGCGTGCCTGTCGTTTTTCCCTCTGTGCTGTGACAGCTGTGGCCTGCTCCGGGCATTTAGTGCGCCCCCCCCTCCCCCGGGGCAGGCCTGAGGTGACAAATTCAGCCGAGGAGTGAAGAAGGGAATGCCAGATGCCCAGCCGAGAAGAGAGAGGAGGAATGTCACCCTTGAGCAAGATGGGAGGGCTTGCAGGTGCTTTTCAACCAGCAAAAACACGAGTTCGCTGTGATGCAAACAACAATAACACAGAAAAGGGAAGTGCTTCCCCGATAGGTGCCTGTCTCCGGTCGCCTGGGCTGCCTTCACAACAGACCACAGGCCGGTGGCTCACACAGCAGAAATTTGTTTCTCACAGCTCGGGGGGCCGGAAGCGTGAGACTGAGCTCTGGCCAGGTTTGGTCTCTGGGGAGACCCTCTTTCTGGCTCTCAGATGGCCACTTCCTCATGGTGTCCTCCCCCCCGCCCCCACCACAGAGAGAGAGAGAGAGAGAGACCCTGGTGTCTTCCCTTTGTCTCCTAAAGGCACCAGCCCAACCCAGTTAGGGCCCCATCTTTATGACCTCCCTTAACCTTTCTCAGGCCCTCACAGGCCCCATCTGCAAACACCATCACTTTGGGGGGGCAGGGCTTCAACATGGACATGGGGGCCGTGGGGGTGGGAAACACAACCATTCAGCCCCTCACAGTGCCCCCTCTTGCTAACTAAACATCACAGACTGTCTCCAACTCCGCCTCCCCTCCCCTAACTTCTCCCAACCTTGTGAATGAGTAAAGCAGTTTTGGGGTGTGAAGGTGGGGGTGGGGTGCAATGCTAATGTCTGTGGTTTTCTGTGGGGCGACATGTATTTGGGTTATTTTAAAAATAGTTTCTGCAAATCATGGGCACACGGTATCAGGCTGAGACAATTTGCTGTCGCCAGCAGCCCTGTTTAATTTCCATGGGGAAAAAAAATGCCTAGTTTTGTCTTGCCTTCTGAGAACACCCGCTGGAGAGAAAGCAAGAGATAGGGAACCCTGTCAGGGGAGGCTGCCCCCTTCTGGACAGTCATGTGCATTACAAGGTACTGAAACAAGGTAGGTAAGGTCATTTTTTAAAAATATATTTTATTGATTATGCTATTACCGTTGTTCCATTCCCCCCCTTTATTTGCCTCTGCCCTGCATACCCCCTCCCACCTACATTTCCCCCACCTACATCCCCCCCTTTAGTTCATGTCCATGGGTCATACATGTAAGTTCTTTGGCTTCTACATTTCCTATACTATTCTTACCCTCCCCTTGTCTATTTTCTACCTACCATCTATGCTACTTATTCTCTGTACCTTTTCCCCCTCTCTCCCCCTCCCATTCCCCTGCTGATAACCCTCCATGTGATGTCCATTTCTGTGGTTCTGTTCCTGTTCTAGTTGTTTGCTTGGTTTGTTTTTGTTTTTGTTTTAGGTGTGGTTGTTGATAACTGTGAGTTTGCTGCCTTTTTACTGTTCATATTCTTTATCTTCTTTTTCTTAGATAAGTCCCTTTGACATTTCATAAAATAAGGGCTTGATGATGATGAACTCCTTTCACTTGACCTTATCTGAGAAGCACTTTATCTGCCCTTCCATTCTAAATGAAAGCTTTGCTGGATAGAGCAATCTTGGATGTAGGTCCTTGCCTTTCATGACTTGGAATACTTCTTTCCAGCCCCTTCTTGCCTGTAAGGTCTCTTCTGAGAAATCAGCTGACAGTCTGGTGGGAACTCCTTTGTAGGTGACTGTCCCCTTATCTCTTGCTGCTTCTAGAATTCTCTCCTTCATTTTAATCTTGAGTAATGTAATTATGATGTGCCTTGGTGTGTTCCTTCTTGGGTCCAACTTCTTTGGGACTCTGAGCTTCCTGGACTTCCTGGAAGTCTATTTCCTTTGCCAGATCAGGGAAGTTCTCCTTCATTATTTGTTCAAATAAGTTTTCAATTTCTTGCTCTTCCTCTTCTCCTCCTGGCACCCCTATGACTCGGATGTTGGAATGTTTAAAGTTGTCCCAGAGGTTCCTAAGCCTCTCCTCGTTTTTTTGAATTCTTGTTTCTTCATTCTGTTCTGGTTGAATGTTTCTTCCTTCCTTCTGCTCCAAACCGTTCATTTGAGTCCCAGTTTCCTACCCGTCACTGTTGGTTCCCTGTACATTTTCCTTTATTTCACTTAGCATAGCCTTCATTTTTTCTTCTAATTTGTGACCATATTCAACCAATTCTGGGAGCATCCTGGTTACCAGTGTTTTGAACTGTGCATCTGATAGGTTGGCTACCTCTTCATTGCTGAGTTGTATTTTTTCTGGAGCTTTCACCTGTGCTTTCATCTGGTCCGTATGTCTTTGTCTGGGCGCACCTGTTACGTATAAGGGGTGGAGCCTTAGGTGTTCACCAAGGCGGGGCAACTCAGGTTGCTGCAGTGTGATGCTGCATGTGGGAGAGGGGTCCGAGAGGGAATAGTTCTCGCCTGTCTTTCAGTCACTTCCCCCGCTGCCCACAAGCAAAGTGGGCCCTTCTGGTGCTGATTCCCGGGTGGGTGAGTTCTAGGACCCTGTGGGTGTCTCCAACAGACTCTCATGTGAGGCTGGGAGTTTCTCCCGCCACTGCCTCAACCCCCACAGGTGTTTTCAATCAGAGGTTTGAGGCTTTATTTTCCCAAGCTGGGGCCCTGGGCTGCATGGTCTGTCTCACTCCCCAGTTGTTCCTCCTGGCTTACCCACACAGAAATGTGGGTCTGCCTGTTCCACCAGCCGCCGCCTTGCCACAGGTCCTCTCCACCCGGCTGCCTGCCTCCTACCGGTGTGGATGAATATGTCTTCCTTAACTCCTTGGTTGTCGGACTTCCATACAGTTCAATTTTCTATCAGTTCTGGTTGTTTTTTGTTTTTAAACTGTTGTTGTCGTCCTTCTTTTGGTTGTTCAAGAAGGCACAGTGTGTCTACCTATGCCTCCATCTTGGCTGGAAGTCTCAGTAAGAAGGTCATTTAACTTACAGGTCTGGAAGCCCCCTTGCTCAGCGAGCCTCCTCCCCTGCCTGCCCCCCAGGAATGCCGAGGGAAAGAGTTCCCTTCCTTTCGTGACTTTTCCCAGCCCAGCTACATCTTTGGCCTGTTGATAGGATGAATTGCACTGATTAACTTTCAAATTTGGAACCAGTCTTACACCCCACAGGGATAACACCCCCCCCCACACACACACACAATGTGGTTTGAATACAGAGGGAAGCCAGGGAACTCGTTGGTCTGAAGGACATCTTCCACGTCATCTTCGTGGTACTGGGTCTACAGCTGTGTGTGTTTGACAAGTTGTACACGGGACTGCGTACAGAACTCTAAAGGGTGTATTTTACCATGTGTCAATCGCTCCTCAAAAAACCTAACTAAAAAAAATCAATTGAGCCCTGGCTGGTGTGGCTCAGTGGACTGAGCGTGGGCCTGCAAATCAACGAATGGGGTCCTGGTTCAGTTCCCAGTCAGGGCACACGCCTAGGTTGCCAGCCAGGTCCCCAGTAGGGAGCACATGAGAGGCAACCACACACTGATGTTTCTCTCCCTCTCTTTCTCCCTCCCTTCCCCTCTAAAAATAAATAAATGAAATCTTTTTTTAAAAAATCAACTGACCCCCAAAATGAATGTTACAAGCCTGGAACATGGAGAAGAGAAAAACCAGCCACAGCCACTCTCAGTGCCTGGGAGTGATTCCCTCCCGCATCGCTTTCTTGCACGTCACCATTCACCCTCCGTCCGCTCTGGATCAGCCCCAGGAGGCGTGATGCGTGTTAATTAAGAATCCTTAAACACGGTTAGTGTTTACGGAAACCAAGCATCACGGTCGGTGCCCTGTGTCAGCCCGGTGTGGCCGTGAAGGTATGTTACAGATGCGATTAAAGCCCCCCCGGCGTGCGGCAGGCCCCACACCCTGGGTGGTCTTCCGCAGCTGGCCCTCCAGGCGGGGCCAGCAGGTGAGCCCGGCAATCTGCAGCCACATCTGTGCCCACACCGTGCACCTTGGCGAGCACGGCATTTCCCCCCTCCGCGATGTTTCCAGACTCACCCCCGCCCCGATCCCGTGACCTGGGGCCCCGGGACTCCAGGCTGCCGTACAGCCACGTTGGACAATGCCTCTTGGGCCTCACCACAAAGAACAAGGCCCATACGTGAAATGCTTTCTGTGAAATCGCGAGCCATTTTGGAAATCCTTGCCAGGTCACCAGAGTGTCACCACCCCTTCCTGAAACTTGGCGGTTCATCTGTTTGCTCTCTGTCTAGCACCTTTCGGGTCCAGATGAAATTTTGGGAGCTCCTAGGCCTGCTGGCTTGCGCTTCTTGGTAGAGCTGAGTAACCAGCCTTTCAGATAGGCAGGAAGCCAGTGGCAAGAAAGGCTGCTTGTATGCTAGGCACAGGAGGATTCTGCATGAAATAGTTCCCACTTTAGGTAGAAGGTGGGGGTGGGCCGAGGGGGCCCATATACAGGTGTGCTTCGTATCAGTCGGCAACTCGTTGCTTCTAATCGCACTTTCCCACGCAGTGAATTTGCCTGGCACACAGCCAGGGGCGGCACACGGAGAATAAAAACACGATAGGAGATGGCACTGTTTGGGGGAGAACATCGTGTCTGAGAAACCTTGTTCCTTCTGTGAAGTGACTTGGGCCATTGGTCTTGCATGTGGAGCACTGTGCAGGCCGGACAGAGGACCCTGGCTGAGCCGAGAACCCGAGTCAGAATGCCAGCCTCAGGTCCAGTGTTCTCGAGGACTCAGAAGGGAGGGGCTTACGTGGCGGCATGGAGACTTCGGGCTCCGTTTCCCTTCACTGGCCCCTCATGGACCAGCCGAGTCCCAGCACGCGGGAGGCGCCTCGCCAAGGGTCTCGAAGGCTCTGCCTCGCCCAGGGTTGATGGGAAGAGAAAAGGAGCATGTATGTTAACCTTTTGGGGAACTTTTTGTATTCAAAGCAGTTTTAACTGAAATCATTGAGCACGTATACAGCAACATGTTTTTCTTTAAATGCTGTTCTCCGGTACCGTCTGAGACAGGAGAGGTCCGGGAGAGTGGGCTGGTGGGAGGATGGGGCTGGAAGGAATGAACACTGGTCACAGGTAAGCGCCAGCTCCGTCACTTGTCACCTGTGGAAAGCAATGGCACACATGTCCAGGCCTGGCGTGCACTCGTGTGTGTGCATGTGTGTGTGCATGTCTGTGCGTGTGTGTACGTGCGTCACAGACTAAAGATCTGGTCTGCGTCTGGCACTTTGCAGAACTCAGTACTTGGCCACTATTGTCCCTGGCTGGAAAAACAGTGAAGACGGGAAGTCAGAGGAGGCTTTGGGAGCAAACATTCAGGGTTTTTTCTTGCTGCCAGTGAGAGAAGCGCCTCTCGAACAGGTGTGCGGACAGCGAGGAGACAAGGATGGAAGGAGCAGCACCGAGGGCTTGTGCACTTGAACCCGGGCTCGGCCAGGCCAGCAGTGGCCCTGGGGATGACGGGAGCGACATTCTCCCTCCACCTCTCATCTCCGCTTCCTCCACGTGCCCCTGTCTCAGGCCACCCTCCTGTGCCCGTGAGGTGGGAACTTGGTCCTGGGGTAGCTTCAGGCTTCTGCACTGCAGCCTCCGGGCCAAGGAGGAAAACAGCCAGGTCCCCTTGGAAAGATCGCAGGAAAGTTGCCACAGCTGCAGGTTAGCTCCGCAAGGGGACCCTGCGATTGGCCTGGCTGCGATAAGGGGGCGGGGCGCTTCTGTGATTGGCAGGTGCCCCCAGAATCACGTGGATTGAGTAGGGGCAGAAGCCGCCTGCGTAACAGGGTGGAGAGCAGAGCGAACCAGATCGTAACAGGGTGGAGAGCAGAGCGAACCAGATCGCCCTGGTGGACCTGAGATGGGCCTGGGGAGCCAGGGAGCGCTCGATGGGGGAGCGGAGGAGGGCTGTGTTCCACTGTGGGGGGGGGGGGGAGCAGGTGCGGACTCCGGGGACACGGGCCTGCAGGGTGACAGGAGGCTCAGAGCAACAACGCTGATTTCTTTGTCATAAAAATCCGTACCTCACCACTTCAACTTCTTCAGAAGACTCGGATGTGTTTCAAGTTTCCCAGAAGCCAACGGTGGAGGCGAATTCCACGCCCCCTCCCCGTCCCAGACTTCTGGGCTCCCCTCCCATCCTGGAACCTCAGGAGACGGGCACAACTTCTAAGTGTTTGGAAAGAGCTTATTTCCCCCACCGCTGACATTCCACGTTTGAAAAGTTTCTTTGCTTTCTAGAGTTGTTTTTAAAATGGAGCTATTTTGGGCAAAAATATAAATATCCACTGCTCAGACTTGAGACACAGCTGCAGGCTCCTGCTCTAATCACTTTCCACAGAGCCTGTCCCTCCCCGGGGCCTGAACTCCTCTCCGCTGACGGTGGGCGGAGAAGGCATAGACCAGGGGCCACTCAGGTCTCCAGGTGTATCACAAGGACATTCGGGCCACGGGCCACAGGCCACAGGAGCTGCTGCAAAGCTGTGTCTCCCAGAAACCTGAACGTGGGTGGGCACAGGGGTTTCTCAGCCCAGGACACACTGTTGCCTCTGAGCCTGGAACATGACCCCATCCACGTGACCAGCCATTGCTGTCTCCTTTTTTTTTTTTTTTTTTTTTGAGGTTCTCCGCTTCTCCTTCTGCTATCAGCCAGGTGACCATCTCAGTAATTCCTGAGTTAGGTCACTGAGAGGTCTCATGAGTCGCTGGCAGGCACCCTCCACTTTGGAAGCTTTCCATTTCAGCATCTCACGGAGTGTGGGCTCCCTGGGATGGAGGGACAGTCCTGTGGCTGCAGGGGGGGAGGCGTGCTGTCCATGGAGCTTCCCAGGCTTGCTGCTTCCTCAGCACACCGGTCCTCCCTTCCCTCCCTCCTCCTTCCCTTCCTCTCCCCGCCCTTCGGTCCTTCTCCCTTTCCCTGGGCCGACTCAAGCTGAATTCCTCTCACTGGTAACTACAGCACGTCCCGGCTGAGCGCTTGCTCCGGGAGCCCTCTCTGCCCAGGTGTGTGCTCCGCGTCTCCGACAGCCGCCCTCCTGCAGAATGGGTCCACCACAAACCCCACCCTGGCTCCCCACCCCACGCCCTCCCGACCCCGTGCATGCTCCCGTGTCCCTCCCTGTGACTGGCCTCAGGCAAGCACCCACATCTCCCAGAGCCTGGGGGGAGCTCTGGGGAGCGGGTGCTTTCGAATTCATCATGGCCCCTTCCCTCCAGGTCCAAAGCAAGCTCTTCGGCAGCAGGGAGGACACTGTGCATCACCCTGCAGGAGAGAGGCACTGGCTGGCTCCACCAGGTCGCCTTTCCTGAGGACAAGCAAACAGGGGGCTGGGAGAGGAGAGACGGTGTGCCTGAGGGTCCTTCCCTTCCCGGGACAGGACTCCAGAGCAAGGCTGTCTCCACCTCCCGCTGAGCCTTTCCGCCAGCCCCTCTGGAGCCAGACTCCTCTGCAGAAAGAATCCTCTGGCATAATGTGAGCACAGGGAGTTGGGAAGAGGCGCAAAATCAAGAAATGCACCCTGCAGTGGCGGGCGGCCTTGAGACAGCCTGGGCTCATTATGCTGTCTTGGGCTTTGAGTCCTGGCTTCAGCAGTGACTAAAGTCAACCCTTGGCGCAGATGCCACTTCTGGGGCCTTGAAAGGGTCCCTGTGGTTGAGCGTGCAATCTCACTGAAAGGCCGCCCTTTGAAGTGATTCGCTCTTTGACCAGGGGCACATCAAGGCCCTTGAGACAGCAGCATCTCTCAGCAGACAGACCAGGACACTGCCAGGTAGTGGGCCAGGAAGGCCAGCCCCCACGGGTCCTGGGCTGAGGTGAGAAAGCAGCAGGAAGCAGGGCCTTTCCCTTGGGGTGTGAGACTTGACCCCCAGAGCACCCAGAGCTGAACACAAGGCTGCAGACACGGCCTCGTTCGAGACCCCAGCCCGCCGCTCCCGATGCATCCGAAATCAAATGCCCTGTCAATCACCTCTCGGCGCTGATGGACACGGAGCGGCCTGTCCCATAACTCCCCGGGTGTGGGGAGAATCGTGGAGGGCTCTTCCTCCCAAGCACTGCTGTTTCATTTAACTGTGAGATCCGGTTATTAGATTTCCTCTCATTAGATTGCCTCTGCCTGTCAGGAGCTTTTTGAATCCTAGTGTGTCCTCAAGTGTTTAGTTCCCTCCGTCCACAGATTGGACAAGCTGTCTCGCCTCCGCCCAATCGTTAAGGAGGGCGTTGGCTGGGCCCCGAGCTGTGCCCTTCCAGTTCCCTCCACGGGAACCTCAGTCCAGCCAGTCCCCTGTTGGAGCCGAACAGCTAGTTGTAAGTTCTCCTAATCACTCCCACCCGGCTTCTCGAGTACGCGGGAGACTTCGGCAGATCTGTGCAATGCACACACTGGCCTCGTCAGCCCGTCAAGCAATCAAGACAAGGAAACGAGTTTCCTCTGTGCACTTTGTCCTGCTAAACCCGCCCCGGGACCCGATGTTCAAGCAAATGTGCGAGTTTCCGGAGGAGTAACTTGTACCAGCGCCCCAGGAGAAGCGGGATGTGGAGATGATCTGAATGGGGGCGAGGCCCACTGTGGGGACAGGCAATGTCCCTGATGGGAAAGACAGAGATAGGAAATGCTGCCGAGAGAGGGGGAGGGAGTCCGTTAGGAACCAGTCAGGGGTCTGTTCAGTTACAAGGACGAGAGGACACAGAGATTGGAGCAGCCGCCCGAAAGGTCACAGTTTATTACATAGAAAAGGGGGAAAGGAAGAAAAGGTTTCCAAAACCGTATTTCCAGGATTTAAAAAGAAAAGAAAAGAAAACACAAACTTGGAATGCCAGAGATGCCATGCTTTATATATTTATAACGGGAATGCGTGTGTGGATAGAGATATGTACATGGAGGTACGGAGGTATGTACAAGGGTTTCTGTTGTCGCACATGGTGTTTTTTATTACACGTACAGTACCAGTGCTTGAGTTATGGATTTCAAAGCAGGCAGAATGCAGAAGAAGCTGGAACCCTGCTGAGCGCCCGTGGGGCGCCGTGGAGGCCCCGGTAGCAGCGGCGAGTCTGCCAGGGCTTGGTCCTGAGGACTCTGGGAGAGCTAAGCTGTAGGCAGCCCGGGTCCAGGCTGTGAGGTTTGAACCCGGGCAGGTCTGAAAGCTCCCCTGGGCCCTGGACACGGGAGGTTTCTCCCTCTCTTGGACCCCAAAAGGCTCCAGTCATTGGGATGGGCCGGAAAAGCCGCCTGGCTGGGTTGGATCCCGGGGAGAGCTGGCGGTGGGGTGGGTCCGCTCCCAGGAGGTCTGGGTAGGACTGAGTCAAGGAAGCCATGGGGGACCAGAGCGCACAGCCTTGTCAGAGAACAGTAGGCATGTACAGTGATTCACGTAACAGCAAACACTGAGACCCCAACACAGACGGTCACGACACAACACGCATCCATGTATGCACAGAACCGGTCTTGTTCTTATGTGTGTTGTTTAAAAAACAACGACAGCGACAACACGGGCACCATGTACAACAGCATGGAGCTCAGCCTGCGAACGTGGCCGGCCGAGGGCCCCCACGGGGTGCCTGGGCCGTTACAGCAACACCGCCCTCGCCCCCTCGGAGCACGGGCCCAGCACTAACCAGAGAGCCTGTGGACAAGACCCCGCCCCACTGGTTCCCGTACTGGGGCAGGCGGGAGGGGTGCGGGAGCAGAAAGGGGCCTCGGAGGAGAGGCTTGTCTGCAGCTCAGGAAGAGCCCAGAAAACAACCACCGTCCCCCTGTTCTCTGAGCAGACCCGCCTCCCACCAAAGGCCAAGGTGGGGTGTGGGGGGTGAGCCCCACCCGGTGGGGCCCGGGGAAGAAGAGATCCAAGACCAGGTGCCCTGGAGAGGGGACACTGTGCAAGTCTGGGGCCCTGGGTGGGAGTGACAGACGCAAACAGTGCCACCAGCCGGAGGCCGGGCTGGAAGAAGATGGGTCCCGGGTGGGGGTGGGGGGGACTCGGGCCCCCTTAGGGGATGTGAAGCCCCAGTCCTGAACCTCCCGACAGACCCTGTCCGGCCCTCACCCGGCCGCACTCAGAAGGGCTGCGGAGTGTGCACGTGTGAGTGTGCACGTGTGAGTGTGTGAGTGTGTGTCTGTGCTTCTGCCCATTTAAAGGTGAAAGTGCGGTGAGGGGTACTGTGGAGTCCGGACCAGCTGGGGTGGCTGGCGTTTTGGCAAATCCAGGCAGGAGGGAGGGAGTGGGGCTGGGGACAGAGAGTCCCAGCAAAATCAAAGCGAGAGATACCTTGTCCCAGGAGCTCAGACGCATACAAGTGGGACCCGAGTGAGGCAGGGGCAGGGACAGGAGGGGCGAGCGGAACTGGGCGCCAATGTTTCTGTGTCGCTAGAAAGAGTCCCCGCGGCAGGGCTGCCAGCCTGAGCCCAGGAGGCCTGTGCGGGAGAGGACAGCTGCTCCCGGTCCCCGTCCCCCCTCCCTCCCCCCCCCCATCGGCCCCCTCCCAGCCCCTCGCTCCTACAGACCTGGGGAAAACAATGGCTGCCCAGGCCCCTCCTTGTTCCCCACCCACAGAAGGTAAAACGGAGGCAGGAAGCAGCAGAAGGGACGAACAGCACTGAGTCTGGAACTCCCGTGCAGGTCGTGGGGAGCGTCCGGGGTCACGCTGGTTGGGGCCCCCCCAGCTGTCACCAGAGGGGCCCAGCCTATCTCATGGGACTTAGGTGGATTCTGAGCATGAGCGTCCGCCCCTCTGGGACCCCCATGAACCTTCTGAAGCTCTGAGAACCCAACAGGAAGAAAACCGGCAGACACACAGGACCCCGAGGGATGCCCGCCCGGTGCTCAGGCCACCTCGGTCCCACCTCCCTGACATCCTGGCCCCTCCTCTTTGCAGGGAAGGGTCCAGCCAGTCCTCGGGGACAGGCTGTCCCCTCGTCTACCTCTGTGCATCTTGCTGTTTCACCCGGAAACCTGGGGACCGGGATGCTCTCCAGGAAAGTGGTATCTTTGATCGGCTGCGCCGGGGCCGTGCCCAGGCCCTGCTTGGCCCACACGGGAGCCCACACTGAGTGCTTACACTGAGTGCTCGCTGAAGGCCAAAACGCAGGCCGGGAGGCCGCAGGGGAAGGCCTGCTGCTGCTCAGCCTCGGCCCGGGTTCCGGGAGGGCGGGGGGAGGCACACAGCATACGGTCAGCGTCCTCTTTGAACTGTTCCCCGAGCCTGGAGCCCCCCACCCCACACGAGGTCGTGGTCTCTGGGAGGGTCAGTGCAGTGTGGGCGCTGTAAAAGGGCTCCTCCCCACCCAGCCCCTCTGCGGAAAGCCCTCGGAATAGACCCACGACAGGGAGGAATAGTAACAACAGTGAACAGGGCCTGAAACCACCCACTGGTTCATTTGCATCTAAGTGCAACACCCGAGCAGTTTACACAGTGCTGGAGGCTTCCCTTGCCAACATCATCGCTAACAGATAGAAACAACCAGTGTCCCTAAAGCCTGCGGTGGCCCGGGAGCTGCTGGGGCCCAGACTCTGGGCCCAGGGTCAGACGGCCCCGCCCCACCCCCAGCTGGGGCCCAGGGGCCCAGGGGGAGCTGGGTCCAGGCACAGCCGAGAGACCCTCACAAACCCACCCTGCCTGGGCAGTCGCCGGAGACCAAATGCTCCACGCTGTGCTGCAGCGGCCCCAGCGTTCGGAGACTGCCCTTGGCACTGAGGCTGACACGTGGTCTGGGCCACAGAAGAGGGCTTCTTGCTCCGTGTCTCTTCCTTCCCTCCCCTCAAGGGCATCCAAGCGGAGGCCCCACCCGCAGCCCCCAGCGCAGGGCAGGCAGGGTTAGGGCAGCGGGGGGGATGGGGGTGACAGGACCAGGAAGGAGCCATCCGCCTCCTGCTGTCCAAGCCGGGAGTCCTGGCTCGGAAGCAGACCTAGAGCTTACGCTCCAGCCCCACAGCCTCCACGCCCACAGGACATCCCCCAACCCCCAGGCGGCTCTTTCTTACTCCAGGGCTGCACTCCGGCCGCAGGGAACTGCCGCTCCAATCCTGGGATTATCGTCTCCTTTACTGTGAAGCTCTCTGCACCCCTGGGGCCCCCCAAACCCCCATGGCCAGGGGATGTCCTGGGGGATTCTGATGGACGGAAGGCCGATGCTGAAACATGCCCCATGACTTCTGGACCTTCCCCTTCTCGCTGTGCCATTGAGTCAAGCCCAGCTCTGTCCCCAGAGGGTTAGGTGTCAATCAAGCGCTCGTTTTCAGCTGGCGGGGGTTCAATCAACGAATTCTGGTCGCCCCGACCGCTGGGAGCGCACTAGCCACGGCTCCTTATCGAATGGAGAGACTGCGGGCTGATGAGTTGACGCTATTTGAGCCAATTCCACACACGTGCCAGTCCACATGGGCTCGCTGTCCCAGACCAGCGGGTCCTCCTGGTCTCGGTCTCTTCCACACGGCAGCAGCCTGCAGAGGGGCTTCCTCCTGAGCCTCATGTCTTCCCAAGTTTGGGGACGTCCTTCCAAGTACGCAGACCCCCACATTAAGCCGTTCCACACTGGGACTCATGGTGACACCTGTCACTCAAAAAAAAAATTCCCACCTCTGTCTGGCTTGTGTCACTAAACATGCGACATAAGTCACTATCTGTTCTCTACCCTCTCAGCAGCCACCCCCAGTCCCAGCCAGGAGAACAGCACCCTCTCCTCCCACGGTGGGGGTGCCCTCCCTCCCCGGGGACCTGTCATCGCTCCAGGGGGCCACGCAAACTCGGGGAGCTGCTGGGGGGAGGGCTGTGGGCTGGCGGCTGTGGAGGAGTGGCTGGGCCCTTGCACTGTCATTCCATCAGCTGAGGGGGTTCTATCTGATTCCAGGGGAGGCTCCGAGCTCAGGCGCCGGCTGTCTTCTCGGCCTGGAGAAAGGCTCTGGCTTTCTGATCAAACCAAACCTGGTTCCTTGCCTTGAAAATGCAGCGGCTCCCCAACGTGAAAGCAGCAGCAAAGGCTGGGCGGGTGTCAGGAAGGGAGGAGGGGGGAGGGTACAAAGACGTGCCAGGTGTTCCGAAAGGGCGACCCAGCCCCCTGCAGCCTCCAGGAGATGCTCATCAAAGCTAAGGGGTGACGGGCAGCTAAGGTCAGGCCAGGAGTGGAGACCCTGCCCCGAACCAGGGCGCAGGGATGGGCGAGCGGCCGGGGGGATGCCAGAAAGCTGTCCAGGTCCCAGGGCCCCCCAGGCCTGCTTCCCCGGCAGGACTGTAATTAGAAAGCCCAGTGCACGGGTCCCCAGCTGGGGGCCTAAGAACAGAGACTATGCAAACACCGGCCCCCAACGGGGCCCCCGATGGAGCCAGGGGCCCTGTCCAGCATGGGAAGAAAATGGGCAGACAGGTCCCTTCTCCAGCCCTGGCCCCCAGGAGCAGCCCCTCAGAGAGGGGCACGAAGCCCAGTGGGTGGGGCACTTGGCCTGGAGCCTGCTTCGCATCTTAGCGATTCCTGCGTGAGACAGAAAACGAAACCAGACGTGGAGATGTCCGCCTTGTCGCTGTCATTTTGGAGCTCCCCCTCCACATTTCAGATCGACACGTGACCTGCAGTCCCCCGGAGGACTCCGGCTGGTTCCTGCCCCCCGTGGGGTCTGCCTGTAACAATCGCCGAGGTGTCCCAAAGGGACCCGGGGCCCCTTTGCAACTGGAGGCACCCCTGGGTCACGTGCTGGACGGTGGAGCGCTGTTCCAGATGGTGGGGTGTTGGGAAATGTGGGGCGCACGCCTGCTGTTCTCTTTCTCAGACCCAGCATCTCTGACCTCAGAGACCCACCCATCCCAGGGACTCCAGAAAACAGATTGTGGGCCAGAAACGGTGTTCAGGGAGCTGTGGAGGGCGGCCAGGCAGGGCCCACGCAGAGACGGCTTGGCCTTTCTAGGTAAGACCGGGATTCCAGGAGGTAGCCCCAGGGACACCCATAGACTCGGGGAAACAAAGGTCCAACACCCCCAGGCCTGGGAGTTTCAGTGACAAGGAAGTGGGGGATTCGATAAGGGAGGGCAGGGCTGGGTCACATCTCTGGGGATCTGTGTCCCCCGCCACCAAAGCTGAGGGCACAGCAGGCCTTGCCCCTCCAGACTGGACTCCATCCATTCTCACTGCCCCCCTAGAGCTGCCTCCAGGGACCCACTCTGGCAGGGGCTGGGGACCCAGAGGAAGTGTCCACCGCAGTCCTGCTCCTTGGTGAGCCCCTGCTCACCCAGACGGGGCCACTGCTACCTGGCCCCACCGCTCAGGTGTGCCCTTGCAGTGGAGGATGCAAAGCAGGGGGTGGGGTGGGAGGGAACAGGGACGTTCCAGCCACTCTATTGCCGCTCCCCACTCCCCTGGAGAGGCTCAGGGGGCCCGAGCGCACGGGGCTTTCCGGATGCAGCAGGGAGGGGCTGGCAGCCCTCAGAGCCTGCTGAGAAAAGCAGGTGCATTTCCAGAGTAAAGTGTATCTTCAAATCCCTCCCTGTCCACTCCAAGCCCAGGGAACAGCAGAAGACAACACGCAAGGTCCTTGTGCCCGCCGCTGCCGGACGGGGCCCTCGCGGGGCGGCCTGGTCTCCTGGCGGCTGGCCGGGCTCACAGCTGCTGTGGGATGCCCTGCTCCTTGTAGCCTGTGAGGGAGAAGCGGAGGAGAGATGGTGAGACACCCGCTTCCTTCGGGGTTGCTCCAGGAACCCTGGCCACCCCCAGACTGGGATCTGTTCAGGAGACCTTGCTCACACAGACAGGGAAATCGTTCCTACAGTCCGGGTCCCACTCTCCCCAAGGGCACCGATTTTTGATGGAAATCAGAAGGATGGGTGGAGAACTGTGGAGCCGGGGGCTACTGGGGATGCAGGAGAGGAGGGTGTGGGTGGTGGGGGTTGGAAGGTTATATCAACACGCCCTGAAGCCACACGCCTGCACACAAGTGGCCCCACCAGACTGGCCTGGCTAGACTTCCCAATGCCCTGCCTGGGAAGAAGGGGCCCAACAGGCCGCCCCAGGTGATGGGCAGCTGGGACGTGTGGACAGAGAGGAAGAAGGAAGACAGGAGGAAGACTGCATATAGCAGGGAGCGACCACGTGTGCGCTCGTCCAGTCACAGCTGGACGGCGATGACACAGGCAATGGTGACTGAGGCTGTCGAGCCTTTAAAACATTGGTGATAATTACAAGGCCATTGGGAAAACAGACCACTATGGGTATTAGAGAATTATTGCTAATTTATTTGGGCATGAAAGGGCACTATGGTTGTTTTAAAAAACAAAAAACAAAAAAAACAAAAAAAAACTATGCCTTGGCTGGTGTGGCTCAGTGGATTGAGCACCAGACTGAAAACCAAAGGGTCGCTGGTTCAATTCCCAGTCAGGGCACATGCGTAGGTTGCGGGCCAGGTGCCCAGTAGGGGGCGCTCGAGAGGCAACCACACATTGATGTTTCTCTCCCTCTCTTTCTCCTTCCCTTCCCCTCTCCCTAAAAATAAATAAATAACATCTTAAAAAGAAAAGATACCTACTGAGATATTCAAGGGTAAAATTAAGGTCTGGAATTTTGAGTGGTTTTCTCCTACTAGCTGGTACCTTAACCCAAAAAGGAGCTTCAGTGACTTAACTTTTTTTTTCTCTTTACTTATCAGATTCTCCATCAATTTTCGGCACCAATAACCCAGTGCTGGGCTGGGGTGAGATGCGGGGAGTCCTGGGTGAGACAAGAGTGGCTGAGACTCGGCAGCTGTTGAATTGGGGCTTTTTAGAGACCCGCTCAGGCCAAGCCCTCCATGTTTGTTTATGCTGAAAAACTTTCCAAAATAAAAAGCTAAAAATAGAAACCAGTCAACTAACTGAGAGAGGGGGTGGGTGCGGCAGTGGGGTGGGGGTGGGGCGCCCAGGCCGCCCAGGCCCGAGGCTGGGCCACCCTCAGCAGACTCACCTTGGGAAACTTGGGAGCCGCGCAGGGTGTGAGGCAGCACGTGAGGAAGAGAAGAGAAAGAAAAAGAAAAAGAGAAACGAGTCTGAAAACAGAGGACAGAGGGGCTGCCTGAAATACAAAAAGGGAGGATGCCGGAGGACTGGGGGGGGGTGCGGGGAGACGGAACAGAGGTGCTCAGGGCTCACAGTGACCAGCCCTGCGGCCAGCGGTGAGCCCCGCGGGTGTGTGCACCCACAGCGACCGTGGCCCCTCCCCAGGAGTCCCGCCTTGCACACACCGGAGCCGCATCTGTAGCATCTAAAGCTTTGGGAACGGCCCAGGCCCAGGGGTGGCAAACGGAATTTGTCTTGCAGGCACCTTGGATCAATTGGCGGTGACCGCCTGAAGCCCTGTCCTGAGACTGCTGGGCAGAAAGCGTCACAATCGATTAGTAATGCCTGCCATGTGCCTGGCAGTGGAAAGAAGGTGTTGGAAAACTACCAAGTGTTTATTGACCCATGATCGAGACAGGCTGTGCACTGCACTGTTACTACTGTGCAAGCACAGTAGTGTGCTTGCACGCTCCTGATTTTAACTTCTACCTTGATCTATATTTCTCTGATTCCCCTCTTGAGCTTTTCCCCCACGATGGTATGTTCGTGGATGACACCCTCGACAATGCACGCTGAAAATCACCCTGCGTGGCTACACCTGAAAAGTTCCCTTCGTTTTTATAGGAAGGGGCCCTGTCCAGCCATCTGCCAGGAGAGACAAGCTGACTGTGGCCATTCCCTCCAAGGCAGCCACCCTGGGACACACACACCACTGTCGCCCGGAGCCGTCCACGCCCGTGGCACCATCGCAAGGGTGGCAAGTATTCTTCCTTTGAGGCGGGTTCACTCTTTGGAAGAAGTGCAAACACCCCTTGGTGCTGAGCCGGGCGAGCCAGTCTGGTGGCCGGCGGGCAAGGTGAGTGGGTAGCAGCGAAGCATGACGGATCTTCTCGTGCAGCCCCCACGTCCGTCCCCCAAACGGTGTCCCAGAGAGTGTGACATAAAGACAGCAGCCCTGGAGCCGGTGGGAGGACATCCATGGCACTGACTCCGACCCACGGGGAAGGCTCTGACTCAGGGACACTCTGGCCATCCATCAGACCCCCCTCCTCCCCTACCTCTGCTCCCAAGACCTTCCCGGCGGCCCATCCAACCAGCCCACCAGCTCTGCAGGCCTCCTCAGGCCCTGGCACCTGCGGTTCCTCTGGCTCGTGACTCGATCCGTCACTGACCCAAGGCCTTCCTGGTCCTGTGTGTCCCCTCATCTTGGATGCTCACAGGATCCTGAACCCAGACTAATCAGCTACAGATCATTCTGGATCATTCCAGGGCCCCGGAACCCCGGGTTTCCCCTCTGGCCTCTACTGTTCTTGCCTGGCACACCTCACCTTCGGCAGTGACGATTGCACCCAGAAAGGTTTTGTTGGGTGTAGGACGCCGGGCGGACCGTGGGGGGTGGAGAAGGACTAACGCCTGCGGAGACGTGGCCCCGTCAGTGGGCACCGTGGCCTGGTGATGTGGACGGAATGCAGGGACGTGCGTGGGGCACAGGGGCCGTGCACCGCTGGGTTATTTTAAAGTCGTTCATCAAGTCGTCTTTGGTCAACTTGATTCCGAAAGGTTAAGCCCTTTCACAAAATAGTCCTGTGTCTGACTCAAGTTTGTGTGGAGCGGTTGGCAACAGTCCACGCAATACCAGCTAGGCAGTAAGGCCTCCGCATCCGTGGACAAAGAGCTCGGTTTGAAAGAAGGAGAAACTACACCGAAACTAGTCCATATACTAAGTGGACTTTCCCTTCTTTCTGGAAAGTGCACGAGGGAGGGACAGGGAGTGGTAGGCACAGGGGCCCTGAGCCCCCTGGGCCACGCTACCTGGTGCTGTCGGCTGGCCTGTTTCCTTGACAGACGCGGTGCCTGATGTGTCTGAGCTGACAGGGGCTCCCTCCCTCTCTCACGCGCACTCTCTGGCTCAGTCTCTGCCCGTCTGCACTCAGGAGTCCCAGCAGGCATAGCGGCTGGGTGTGCAGGGAAGGTCCCCTCCGCCGGGCAGCCACAGACACGAGTGAGGAGGACACAGGTGAGCCCTCGGGGGTGGAGGTGGAGCAGGACCAGCGAGTCTGCCTGCCAGGTGCCCACGCCCTGCAGGATCACAAACGCCCAGGCCATTCTGGCCCCCACCCCTCCCCCAGCTCCACCCCCCTCATCCCGGCCCCAGCCCCACAAGCAGGCGCAGCACTAGTGGCTACTCACTGGCAAGGATGACCATGTCCATGCCCCAGAAGATGCTCATGATCCAGCCCACCATGACGATGGCCGTGAGGATCTGGATGAGGGCCGCCGCGATGTTCAGCCAGAAGACGCAGCACACGTGCCTGTCCGGGAGGTCGGTGCGGGCTCCGCACAGCACGGTAAAGGCCGAGACGAACGTCCCTGTGAGTGGCGGAGGGGACAGCCACGTTAGGGTGATGGGAGCTACAGGGGCACGTGGGCGAGTCGCCACCAGGGGCCCAGCTGCACACTCTCTGGGAGCTTGGAGAGACGCAGCCTGTGCCCAGCAACTTCCCACGCAGGCCCTGGCCCACCTCTTGTCCCCACACTAGAGGCCAATGAACCACCTGGAGGAGGCACAGCACGGCGCCAAAGGTGCCTTTGGGGGAACACAGACGACATGACGATGGTCCCTGCCATCAAGGAGCAGGGCAGGGGAGCCTGGGGCAGGGGTGGTGACGTGGGGGAGGGGGAGGGCATCTATGGAGGGCTTTGCGAGCCAGGGTAAGGGGCTTCCCCACCCTACAGGGAACTGAGCTCTGACAGAGTCTGAGCAGGAGGGAAACACGACGGAAGCAGGGTTTAGTTAAGAGAAGGAGTTTGTCGGCAGGGTGTTGGCTGGGCTGCCAGTGTCTGAGAAAGACGGACTCAGACAGGGCAGCAGCTGAGAGCTGATGGGGTCGTGGACCCAGGGCTCCGTAGAAGACAAGGAAGAAACAGGGCACTTGGGGACGATCAGGAAGTGCGCGCCACCATCCTGTGCCTCGGCTGGCACGTCACGCACGTGGGTTGGGAGATGAACCCGAGCTGACTCCGTTAGGACAGAGAGCCCTGCGGAGGTGGAAAGATGGTGTGAGGTGAACAAGAGCACGTGGGGGAAATGTTACACCAAACAGCACAGACGCCGCTAGCCACACACCCACAGTGTGCTGCCCCCTCTCCCCCCGCGGCCCCTCCAAGGCTTCCCGCCGTCGGAGGTGGTCGTTAGTGACCCCATTTTGCAGATGGGAAAACCAAGGCGCAGACAGGCT
The DNA here is from genome assembly GCF_019186645.2 of Phyllostomus hastatus. Classification (NCBI taxonomy): domain Eukaryota; kingdom Metazoa; phylum Chordata; class Mammalia; order Chiroptera; family Phyllostomidae; genus Phyllostomus; species Phyllostomus hastatus. The sequence continues at coordinate 12,103,984 of NW_025333607.1, forward strand.
CGATGACTTGCCCACACAGCGCAGCCCAGATTTAAACCCGGTCCATCGAGTTTACCAGCCTGAGCTCTTCTCGGTCTAGGATGTTGCACCCTTGCACTAAAACGTTTTAAAGAAGTTGGTATAGCTTCTGTGGGAAACAGTATGGTGTTTCCTCAAAAAATTAAAAATAGAAGTACCATGTAATACAGAAATTCCAATTCTGGGTATATACCCAAAAGAATCGGAAATTTGGTCTGGCTGGTGTGATTCAGTGGATTGAGTGCCAGTCTGCAAACCCAATGGTCACCGGTTCGATTCCCAGTCAGGGCACGTGCCTGGGTTGTGGGCCAGGTCCCCAGTAGGGGGCGCTCAAGAGGCAACCACACATTGATGTTTCTCTCCCTCTCTTTCTCTATCCTTTACCCTCTCTCTAAAAATACATTTTAAAAACTTTTCTTTTTAAAGGAAACTCAGTTCCTGAACTCTTGGAGTGAGAAGATCATCTAGTCCATCCCCTGTCAAAAGACAGACTCTCGCCAGCATCGCCGAACTGGTTAGAGGCCGGTGGGCCTATTCATGCTTCTGCCCACTTGCCACGGGGACAGGAAGGCCAAGGGAGCCCACTCCTCCGTGGACGTGCAGGGCTCTGTGAGTGGCGTTAGCAAAGACCTAGGCTTGTCTGCTGGGCAAGAATGGGCTGGCCCACGTGTTATGGGAAAGAAGAGACAGCCTTAGCTCCCTGGTGGTGTGGCAGGGCCTCTGGGTCCCTACTCTCTCTTCCACCCATGTGCTCACACTCATGAGCACTCTGAGACGTGTGTGAAAATATGAGCACACGGCGTGTACGCTGACTTGTATGATATGTACCTAGACTGCCTGCAGCTGCCTTGATTTAGATACCTTCAGTATTATTAAAGAATTTATTAATTATCATTAATTTGGACACATTATTTCACTCATTCGGAAACGACGGTAATTGGGCCCTTTGGCCAAAGTAACATACACCGTAGAAGGTAGGGATTAAGTGCATGGATTTATAAGATCAAAACATCGTTTTAATCAATTCGGCAGGACATTTTTTAAACGATTCTAGCACATGTTCACATGCAGATGTTCATGGTTTTAAACGAGTCCTGCCCGATAACGCAGAGCCCTCCCCAACAGCTACGGGTGCGTTCTGATCAGCTCCATGAGAGCCGAGCACCTGCCCGTGCTGGGGCCTGGGAACACAGAGTTCAGACAGGCGGTGGGGGCCTGACCCACCCCCGCCCCAGAGCTCCCGTGCTGGCGGGACACGGGGTCGCAAAGGGGACAGTGAGAAATTCCGTTTGGTTGTATCAGAAAAGGCTTCGCAGAAGCTTAAGTGACTGGTGGGGGGAGAGGGATGGAAAGCTGACGGGAAATGACCCAGGGCAGTGGGGGGAAAGGGCAGCCCGGGGTCACCCCAGAGTGTACGTCCTCTGGGAGCTCAGAGGGTGACAGGGGACTGAGTGGCCAAGGGCAGCTGGACACACTGATGAAAAACAAAGCTAGCGCATGCTTGGTTTTAAAAACAACGACCCGTAAAGTAAAAGAATGAGGTGGAGGTGGGCGGGGTCAGACGGGAGGGGGACCCACGAGCCAGGCTTCCTCTTCCAGGAAACTGGAGGCCACCGCGAAGGGTTTCGACAGGGAATCGCGCAGCCAGGTCTGAGTTTTAGAACCAATGCTGGGACCCCGCCCCCCGCCAAGGGGAGGATGGGCGGACGGGGTGAGGCAGAGGCTGGGAGGAGAGACAGTGCAGAAGTCCCCGTGGGAGGCGACACGGTGGGAAGTGAGTCATGGCTGTGGGGAGGCAGTGGGAAGGGCCCCACGGAGGAAGAGGAGGTCACGTCCCCAGGAGCAGCCACCAGTGGCGTGACAGGAGGGAAAGAGGCGACAGGAGCACAGAATAGGAGTGGTTTTCGTGCCACGTGGTGTGGGTGGAGCCATGAACCAGGTGGGAAACCTGGAGAGGCCGTGGAGACGAGCTGGGGACGGGGACTCGGGAGGGGTCATGACGGTTGTGGAAGTCACCCCAGGAGGGCACGGAACTCAAGGCAAGATCAAGGGCAGACCCTGGGGGACATCAAGGTCTCAGGGTGAGTGAAGAAAGTGACTACAGAGGGGGCTGAGGGGACGAATCAGGGAGGAGAGGGACGTGTCCAGACCCAGGAGAGGAGAGCCTCCTCTTGGAAGAGGAGGTGGCGGTCAGGGTCACGTGCTGAGAGGTGGCGGGGAGGGACGGGGTGGAATCACAGGTCTGGTGAGGCCATGAGCGGTGGGCCAAGGGAAGGACTGGTGGGAGCAGACGTCAGAGGCTAGAGGAGGGGATGAGGTGTGGACTCCAGGGTGTGGCGAGCACCTCGCTTCCCAAAAGTTCCTGGAGGAAACTGAGGCTCGTTTATGGGCTGAGGAGGAGCTGCAGGGAGGGGGTCTAAGGACGTGAGCAGATAAGGGATGAGTGGACGTCCAGGGTCTTATTAAGATGAGAAGGGGAGGGGTGGGAGGTCTACAGCGTCCTCCGAACTGGTGCGGGCATCAGCAATCTGAGACTGAGGTTTTCAAAATGCCACTTCCAGGGCCCCGCCTCCAGACCACCAAAAGCCCAGGGACGGGCCCAGGGAATCGCTTATTTAGAAATAAAAGAAGCACTGCCCCAGCTGATTCTAATACGCAATCAGGTGAGGGAATCCTGAGACAGGGGAGAGGTTGGCCTCTCGGAGCCAGAGCCAGAAAACCACGCAACCTGTAGGAAACGAGCCCACGATCCCGGGCCTCTCCCTCCCTCCGACCACATCTGTCTCCCACGTGACTCGGTGCTGAGGCGGGCGGCTGGTCCTCTGTGGCCCAGGCAGGGGGCCGGGCCCGGAGCATGGAGCTGCTGGGTGCATCCAGGCCCGGCCAACACCAACTGGCGCACAGGAAAGTGAACTGTGTCGTCAGCCACCGACGTCAGTGTGTTACGGCACCTAGAACCGCGGCAGGGACACGTGCTCAGTGTGTGTCTGGGTCCTCCTGTGATCCTGAGGAAGAAAGGCCTGAGGAGGACCCCCACCCCCACCCCTACCGCATGGAGATTCACAGCAAAGACAGCAGCTGGCTTTGCAACAACCACAGGCCCCTCTGGCCACCATCGCTGCTGAGGTCCCTGGCTTCCCCAAGGGGCTCAGCGCCCAGGCCCCAGACGCAGGCAGTGGGGATGGGGAAGCCTCTGTCCACTCCTGTCCTGGAAGTTACAAAAGGTCCCCGGGGAGAGCGCCCCCAGCCTGGCTCCTGCCCCCCATCCTGCTTCTGGCGGGCACTGGGAGAGAAGCAGCCAGAAGTGGGCTGGTGCAGCCTCACATCGGAACGGGGGGGCAGACAAGCCTGGGGGCTGGAAATGCCCTTCAGGGGTCCCAGCAGGTGTAGCCTTTGGCACGGGTCACGCGGGAGCTGTGGAAGGCACCGTGTTGGAAAGGGAGACTCAGGTTTCCTGGAACTTGCAGGGAGGAGGGCAGAGCTGTCTGTCTGCTGAAGCAGCTGCTCTGGATAAAGAGTACTCCCCTGGGACGGGGGCCAGCATGTCACGTCAGAGCCAGATGCCACCTGCAGCTGGCTCTGCAGTCATTAAGATGTGTGCCGCGTGTGCATGGCCGTGACTGACGCCTGGATGCCCTCTGTCAGTCCTCCATGGGGTGCGGGGCTGAGCAGAGCCTTCTTACCAGCACAGCCTTGAAAGGTGAGCTTCAGGGACAGGGAGGAAATGTAACGGAAGGACTTCGCAGCTGACATGGAAGGCCAAGCCACACTCTGCAAAAGAGGTCCCTTGGCCAGCTGCTGTCTAGCTCAGAGCCAGGACGTGATGATGAGAGGGAGACCACACTCAGGGTCAGACTCAGCCTAGGAAGCTACAATTCTCACACCTTAGGGGGGCACAGAAAGCAGAGGAGGCTGTGCTAAAAATGCACCTTGCTAGGTCCCACCATGCCAAGATTCCAATTCAGAAGGAGCGTTCATCATCTTTTCATCATTGTGCAATTATCTCGACTGGAAATGGGAAGGCCAGAGAAGTGACTGTAAGTTCACAAGCAACTGTGGACAAAAGGCTTAGGGAGAAAGAATCAAAAGAGTTTGAGAGTTAGCTAAGCAAGCCAGAGAGAAGAAGGTCTCAGTTCTCAACAGGGCTCGGTGAGCTCCTTCTGCAGCAGCTGCGCCTCGAGTTCTGATTCCTTAAGCAGCGGGGCCAGAAGGGGAGGAGGCTTCGGACACAGCATGTTTGCATGCAATGCTGAGAGAAGGCACTGTCTACTTTTTTGGCTAAGGAATTCAGGAGCAGAGAGTGAGGACAAGGCGCCCAGGCCACCGTGAGTGGGAGCGTGTGCGTCTTAGAGGCTGAAGGGGATCTGTGTGAGCCCAGGGCAGTCAGTGTAGGCTTCAAGGCCGCGGAGCCCCGCGAGAACCCCTGCATCCTCGTTCAGAAAGTGTTCTGTGGACCCAGGGCATCCTGGCCGGCGGGGAGCTGGCAGAGAGGGGGCAGACGTGTAAAACCGAGAGAGAGAGCAGTGCAAAGCGAAACATGGGTCTAGTGTTTTCGTCATCCTGCCCAACCTCAGAGTTCTTCCAAACCAATCCTCCGGTGCCTTCGACCCGTATGTCCCGGACCAGTGGCACGAGGGGTCTGGGAACTGCTTCCACCACTCCCAACAGCACACCTGATGGCGGTCCCACCCCGCTGAGGCCCCGCCAGCCCATCGGCACGCCGGCTCCCAAGCGTTCAGGGAGCACACGACCCCGGTGCAGTAAGTAGCTGGGGGTCCTAGTGGCCAGGCTACCCGCCTTTGCCCCGTGAGAGATGAGGCTGTGAATTGATGACAACGTACATCTTTCCAAGCATGGGTTTCGTGGAAGAAAATAATGACGGGTGGGCTTCTGTCTCCCTCCCCCCGCCCCCGCCCACCCCTGTAAAAAGAAGATACAAAGCACCCAGAACCATGTCACCCTTGCCCCAGCTACTCCTCTGCGCCCGGGGCCCCCCTCTCTCTCCCTCGGTCAGAAGGTACGGGCTCCAGGTGCACACAGTACTCCTCCCTGTGCCTCAGGCAATCACCAAGGCGCTGCCTGGGATCCAAGGCTTGCAGAACCCAGGAAAAGGCAGTAGTGGGGCGTCTTGAAACAGGTAAGGGGGCTTAAAGTGAGACCTCGGTGGGGAACAGTCCTTGGCCACTACCACGCCGCAGGGCAAGGCGGGCCTTAAATTTGCCAACCGCAGAGGTCCATGGCATAAAGAAAGGAGGACAGGCACCCCACTCCCCCAGCTGTCACAAATCCATCTGTCACCCGGCCTTCTGAAGACGGAGAAAATGAGACCGGCTCCTCCTGTGCCCCTCTTCCCCGAAACATCAGACTGGTTATCCTGCGGGAGGCCGGGGGCACTGGAGCTGAGAATCAGTGTTAATGGTGCTGGGCTTTGCGTCAGGCTCCCTGTGCTTGTTAGCCGTCTCCTCTGCTGTCAGCCTCCCGTGCTAAGTCCCTGACGAGCTCTGAGCTGTGCTCCCAGCCCTGGACAGACCGTGAGGGGCCGGGGAACGGCAGGCCAGTGCTGCAGGTCTGCCCTCGGGGGGCGCCAAGGAGGCCCGGGGGTCTCGCCAGGTCGCTGAGCCTGAGCAGAAATGCAACCACACGGAGTTTCTCTGCTCCCGGTTCTGAGCCTAGTCACGGCAGAGCCTGGGCTTCGGTAACACGCCAGAGGGTGAAATAAGGAGGTGGGCGTGGGGTGGGGAGGATGTAATGACCAGGGCAGCGGACCCCGGGCGGCACTCCCAGCCCCGAGGCCTGAGCTCTGTCCTCCCACCTTCCACAGGACGAGCACTAAGGGTGGTCACTCGGGTGGAACGAATGACAAGGGCAGCGGCGGTGACACTGGTTACAGGAGACGACACAGCTCCCATCTCCTGAGAAGCTGTAGCCTGGCAAGACGACCTTTCCACCGGTGGCGGGACACTGAGATGAAAACAGAGCTGCGCTCTGCCCAAGGTCACAGCTGCCAGGGAGCCTTTCCGAGATCGCCGCAGAGAGAACCTGCAGCGTGATGAACCTCGAAGGCGCTCCTGGGGACGGCGGCTGCAGGAATGGAGAGCAGGAACCCCAAATCCTATGCCCCCCGCCTTGCCTCAGCAGGTGTCCTTTATCCTCGGGGGCTAGCTGAGACCTCTGGGTTCGTGGTGACCCTCATTCATCACCCCATGACAAATAACACTTACGAAGCACCTACCCTCTGCTCAGCACGGCGTTTGTTGACCTTGAGTCATTCTCTTCTTATTGTGGGGGCAAGGCTCCCTGGGCCTGCAGCCCCCAATGTATATGAGGCCTGGTATACCAGGCCCCAGGGGGTCACTCCCTGGGAGTGTTGTGGGCAGCTGTCACTCATCCCTGAGAGTGTTGTGGGCAGCTGTCCCCAGGTGCCCCAGGCTGTGGCCACACACACCGGGCACGTGGAGGACAGCGCCGCCCTGCAGCCCGCCCAGGAGCCCTCAGCGGCAGAGGCCTGCAGGCGTCGTAGAGCATCTCCAGTCACGCCGCCTTGGCCCGGAGGCCTGCCTTCCCAGGCACAGAGTAGCCTCTTCCTTAAAAGCAAAGCTGATTCTTTCCGTCCACTCATTTTCCCATGTGTTCAGGTCGCATTCGTGAAGCACCTGCTAGGTGCCAAGAACCAGGCTAAATCCTCGTGGACCCAAACAAGAAGGAGAGTCCCGGGCCCCAGGGATCCCCCAGGGTCTGAGCAGGACAGATCAGGCACAGAACACACCACTGCGTGGCCACTCCCATGAGGGGCAGAGGCAAGACAACGCTGTGGTTACGGAGGTGAGCTCTGGCATCGGAATGCCGGGGCCGGGATTCTGGCTGCTTCGCCCCAGGGCCCTGAGACCCAGGCCAGTGACATACGTCTCTAGACCTCAGTTTCCCTGTCTATGAGAGGAGGACAACGATGGTAGTCTGCCACGATGCGGGGGGGTAGGGGGGGCTCAATTAAAGAGTGACAAGTACTTAGAACATCATGTGCACCGAGCAAGGGACAGATGGGAATATCAGGAGGCCCCTGTCCCAGACTCGAGAGGCAGGTGATCGGGGGAGGGGTCCCCAGAAGGCAATGCCAAGGAGCAGAATAATGAGTTACCTCAGACAAGAGAATGAAATTGAAGATCTCAGTGACTCTCGTGGTGGCTTGTAGCCAATGGCTCTACTCTTCGCCTTTCTAAATCATGTGTTATAACTGCTATGTTCTCTGCGCCAGCCTCGTGAAGCCGGAGAGACTCAGGCCTCACCTGCATGCCACGGTATTGCGCAGCCGGTGAAAATTATAAGTATGATGACTACACAGCAAGTCAGGCAAGCGCTTTATGGGAAATTACAAAAACAGTAGGTAGACTGTGCTGGGGACTATTGAAAATTATTCACATGTGTGGAGACAAGGACTAGAGTACAAAGCAAAATGAAAATAGTTTTGCCATGCAGAAGTAGAGGTAGCTTTTTCTGTGTTTTTTTTTCCCCGAATCAAATTCTCTTTTCAGTTATAAAAATGTTTCAGGACGGCCAGGACCCTGCCAGGACCCAACTCTGCAAGGCTGTCAATCAAACAGCTCCTTACCGGTCACAGAGAAGGCCAGGGAGCAGTTGAGCAAACTAGGGGACAGGTGGCACACAGGTACCTGACACAGGAAAATAAATGACGCCATGTGACCATGTTGGGGCTGCGATAACCCCCACCCCCAAACTCCCAGGAACGCCTCTGGAATACAGCCCCCAACCCTGGGGCGTCATTCCTGGGTAAGCAGGCAAAGGCGGCTCTCAGCTGAATGGGACGCTTGGGCTTACCTGCTGGAGGTGGGTTGAGAAGGTGGACACTGTGGGCTCTTGTTCGGCCGCCAGGGAATGACTCCAGGCCCAAGGGCCCCTGAGGGGCCATTTACTGTGGATTTATTTAGGTGGCCCCACGACAACAGCAGGAAAGGAGGAGGCTCGGCTGCGCTGGCACCCCAAGCTCCCGGGGAACCAGGGTGGACGGAGGCCTGTGTGGGGCTCGTACTCAGGGGGTCCCTGTCTGGCTGGGGACTCCCACAGGCCCGGGAGACACATCTGCTCCTTCCTGGCACCGTGCCCTGTGGGTGGCCCGTGTGTGTGTGTGTGTGCTGCTGTGTCAGGGACGACTTCCTGCTGGGGCTCAGCTTAGTCACCCACTTCATTCACCTCCCTTGGCTGCAAATTGGTCATTTCCAGAAATGTATGTCACCCTCCTTGGGTGAGTCTTCTGAGAATGATGTAAAATTTTAGAACTCTCTGCCCACCCTGAGAGCAGATACCCAGGGGGGTCAGGGGGTGGTGCTCAGCTTATTCCAAGCCACGTGCTCTGCTGGAACCGATGACACCCAGGACGAGAGGATCCTCCATAAAAGTGCGTTCCATAGGTGTGAACTCTCCTGAAATGCTGGGACTCCTTTGCACATGGACTCGGGTCTCCCCTGCACTTCTGGTCTCAGCCTGTCACCTGCTGGGGTGCCCCAGGCCACCTCCACGGGACTCCAAGAAGCAGATTCAAACAGAGAGAGGCATCTGGCATTCATGTCCCACACGCTGATGGAATGCCAGGCACATCACCCAAGGTCCTGGAACAGCGGGTGTATAGGAAGTGTACCAGGTGAGTTACTTGTTACCTTATATCTACATTTACAACGAATGGCAGGCTGGTGTCATTCTTGAGACTGGTAAATTACCCCTGTTTCTGTGCTTTTTTCCCACAGACAGCGCACTGGAGGGTCTAGCGGAGGAACACAGCTACTCGTAGCTGACATCTCTTAGGCTGCTTTGGGCTGCAAGTGACACAAAACCAACTCAAACTACGGCAGCTCAAGGGATAGGCAGCTTTTACTGTCTCAAAGGACAGGACAGGAAGTCCAAAGGTAGTTCAGAGGTCAGATTGTTAAGCAGGTCCGTTGGGCCACCAAGGGCCCGGGCTCTTTGTCTCTGCACTGACACTCTTGGTGCTGGCTCCAGCCTCAGCCTGACACCCAGATGGCCACAGCAGCTCTGGAAAGCTCAATCTCAACATGACAACATCTGGAAGAATAAAGATAACGTATTCCCGTGGCCCCCTTTTGGGCCTAAGGAAACAATCCCCTGATCACCGGGTCACCTGTCATGTCTGAACCAGTCACCCACCAGAGGTATGGAGTTCCAGGACTGGCTTGCGCTAGTCATCCTGGTGCAAAGGATGCTGGGAGTCAACCTCACTGCCGACCATACAGAGCCTTACCAGGGAGCTGTGCCTCTCTCCTCTTCACCTCTGGGCACACCCCCTCCCAGGCAACCAGACACTCCAAGTCAACCCCGGAGACCATGGTGAGATGTCACAGCTACCCATCTAGGGCCCCGTAGAACAATCACTGCCTTTTTAAAATGCCCTACCCAAGTGTCCATCCAGACATGAATGGATAAACAAAATGTGGAGTATCCCTGTGGTGGAATATTACTCGGCCCTGAAAAAGGGAGTGCTGGCACGTGCTGCAACATGGATGAGCCTTGAGGACATTATGCTAACGTTGCATAAGCCAGTCACAAAAGCATAAATATTGTGTGATTCCACAGAGACAGGAAGTAGAGTAGAGGTTACCGGAGACTGGGGCAGGTTGGGGTGGGTGGGGGGAGCAGGAGTTAGTGCTTCCGGGGCACGGAGTGTCAGTAAAGGATGAAGAGTAACTTCTGGAGCTGAGTGGTGATTGCACAGCATTGTGAGTGCACTTATGCCACAGAGTTGGACACAGAGGAAGTGAATATGGTACATTTGACGTTACGAATATTTTACCACAATACAAAAAAAATGACCTTTGACGTCTACGAACCCTCTAGCTATTGGCAACTTCAGTGAGAGGCGAGTCTTTACCTGAGACGTAACACCCAGGCAGCAGCCTTGGGAGCTCTGATCACATGATAATCCCTCCACGACTGAACTCAATCTCATCGCCGCTCTTACACTCCAGGAAGCATCCCTTGTTCCTTCCCTGGCTTGAATGCCAAGCTGATTCAAGAGGTCCAGCCCATAGGGAGGTAGTGTGTGAACACCCAAATCAGGGCTCCAGGCCCACTGGGGGCACTCAGGGTGGGGGACCCCAGAACATACAGCGTGCCCACCCCTTACCCCGGGGCCATCCCTGTCCCTCCAACGTTGTCACTCCTGCAGCCACCTGGCCAGCAGCTTTAGGAGACTATGTGTCACCGCCTCTAACGAGGTGCCTCTGAGCCCCAGAGTGAAGCCCAACCATCCATCCCCCTGGCAGGGAGCAGCGGGAAAAGGCGCTCTGAGCCTTTCTGGGGACGCTCGGCTGATTACCGAGCGGGGGAGAGAACGACAGGGTCACACAGAGTGCTTCTGCAGCTGATGGATTTCTCAAAGCAGAACTCATTAGGTGGAGGTGAGGCTTATCTGGGGCTTTGCAAGCCCGGGCGGCCCTTGGCTTTCCAGCACTCTAAACAAGCAGGAATATGACAGAGGTGGAGGCCCGGAGCTGGGGAGGGCGGGCCTGGGGCCCAGGCCAGCGGCCAAGGCGGGCTCTGGGGAGAAAGTCGGCACCAGACATTCCCTATTAGGGCAAGAAGACTGCGGACTCGAGAGCTGAATTTGTGCCGGGAGGGCCGCAAAGGCTCTGATCGCCTGGAAGGGGCCTGGAAGTGCGCGGCTGCGGAAGGAGGCATGCAGTTCTGTAGGTACGGCTGGTTATGTTTTTCCCTCTCAGAAATGGCACTTCGGGAAACCTTGTCCTCTAACAGATTCCCAGAACTACCCCCGCATTGTCCCCAGCAGGGACCGTGTCGTTGGAGGCTGGCCCACTGCCTGCTCTCACCCACACGTCTCCATTGCCACTGCACCACCCCACTCAGCTCCCCACGACCCAGGGCCAGCAGCGCCTAGCTGCCGAGTTCAGGGAGCTGGCTCACCTCCAACCTCCTCACCTCCCACACCACCCACGCTGGGTACCGCTCTGGGTCCAGAGAGCGAGTGGCCTGTCGGGGAGCTGGGCAGGCCGAACTGTCTCTCCAGGAGCCCGCAGCTCCCAGGTGGGGGTGGCTCCTGACTCTCTGCTCCCCTTGCCCAGACCTCCCCCTTCCTATGGGAGCCCCGGCACAGAGTGACAACCCCCGCCCTCCCAGAGGGCTTGCTCCATGCCAGGCCTGCTCGTGGGCTCTGCCTGCAAAGTCTCCTTGAGTCCCTACAAAACCCCTGAGGCGGGCTCTCTTTGCCAAGTGGTGGCAGGACAGGGAGTCATTAAAACAACAACCAGCCAAACTCCAGAACCTGAAACAGGCCCAGGACTCAGGCATGACCTCCATCCTGCCTCCCCGTGGGAGGGAGAAGGAAGGAGTGGTCACCTCGCAGGGCTCAAGGTTCGTGGTCCAGAGCCTGGGCTCTGGCCCAGCTCTACCACGGCCCTGTGACCTGGGAGAGGCCCTCTTGCCTGTGAGCCTCGGCGTCTTGTCTGTGAAATGAGATGCTTGGGCAGCATGTGGCCCCGAGAACCCCTCCAGCTCTAACTCTTTGAGACCCTGGCCCTGTTGGGCAGAAGGTAGCCATTCTGCCAGACCCAGCTCCCTGGGGCTCATGGCTTCCTGTCCAGCAGGGGGGCAGAGCCCCCCAGGGGTTTGCTCAGGGGCTGGGGGAGTGGCCTGTGTGTGGGCTTCCCCCTGGGGCGGGGCTCCAGAGGGTCTGGCTCCCAGGAATCCTGCCCAGTGGCTGAGTCAGCAACTCTGGGAACTCGGGAGGTTCTCCTGGTCCACCTAACCCCCTGCAGGCCCACCTTCGGGACGGCTCAGCAGAGCGGGCTCATCTTCTGGCCGATGTCGCGGGTGCCCCACAGTGAGGCCAGCTCTGCTCCTGACGCTACCTGACCGGCTTGCTTTCCAACTCCCCGGCCACCTGGCTGGCTGCCAGGACTGTTACCCTCTCCCCACTGTGGGTTCAAGTAGCTATTACATTTTAGGCACTTGATACATATTTGTTGAAAATTATTAAATGAATGTAGTAGATATTCGACAAACACACTGAAAAAGCCCCAGCCTTATCTCCCAAGAATCTCATAGCCAAGGGCTCTCATCTTTCCAAGGTCAAGTTACATCTCAATGACCTTGATTCAGACCACCTGTGTTGTGAATGCCCCTCTGTGGAGGAAGGTGATGGCACAGGCGCTTTTGGATGACACAGGTCACCGCTTACACAGCAACCACAACACCTCCACACCCTTTAGTACTTACCTATTGGCTGTGCTTGTTCAACAGGGCCTCTGTCCACGCCCATACAGCAGCTCTGACCACGTAGGTTTTTCAGCAACGCTGGTTAAGAGGCCTCTCAGGTCAAGGATGAAGAAGGGAAGAGGCCCTAACCGGGAATCCACAAACCCGCTGGGGATCCATGAACTGGGATTTTAAAAAACTTACTTCTTTATTTTCACTAACCTAACTCAGTTTTGGCATTTCCTTTCGTCATGGGTGTGGGCAACAAGCACAACAGTATCAGCAGAACCTGGCACTCGTCACCAATGGAAACCGCAGACAGCTCCACACCACGCTGAAGCTGAGAGCAGATTTTTCAAAATATTGACACTCATCGCTATTTTAAAATTATGGCACTAATTAGACGCGCTGCTGGATCTTCTGATTTAATACAAAAGCACAGTGTTTCTAGATGCAAATTTTTCAAAATACTTTGATAACTGTTTCTCAATATCCTTGGTGTTCTGTGTAAGTCTCTGTATTAAATGCATTAAAAACAATATTATTCTGAGAAGGGATGCAAGACTCAACCAGGCGGCTCAAGGGCCCGATGGTGCTGAAACAAGGCTCAGAACCTCTAGATTTGAGAGTCTAATGTCTCCGCTGGGCTCAGACCTGCTGCTCATCAGATACAAGCTTTGTCTAAAAGCCGTCCGATGGGACGCTGGGGCTGCAGGTACAGGAAGCCAGGTGGGGGGAGGAGGCGGCGTAGTGGCTGTCCCTGGGGCAGGGACATTCCTGCCCTGGAGGTCTCCTGTCTAAACCAGCGGCTGCTGCATCCGTTCAGGGTTCCGAGTTCTACCCGTCGGAGGCGCTGTGCTCAGAGGGTCTCTCCTGCTCCGCAGACTTTCATTGTATTTCATGTGGTGCCTGCGGGCATGGGTGGATGTTCCGACATTGCCGGTGTGTTGGATGAGTCCCGTTGCTAAGAAACAAATCCCAGATGTTTCTTTAAACAAAAAGCACATTCCTCCTCATTCAACTCCTTCTCTTGGGCCACTTCGGGCCTCAATTTGAGCCTCCAGAAACATCCGATGACCTGCTCCAATGACCCCTACAGAGCTTGGGGTGATGGCCTTGGGCAGAAAGGGGGGCACCATCCCAGCCAAAGATGCCTGCTGACTCCGAGCAGGCGGCTTGGGCAGGAGGTCTCCTAGGAGGGACCAGCTCAGGCCCAGGGGACAAGACACCGCAAGGGACCTGTAAGCTGTGGCCCTGTCCTGGGGGCTCCTGGGGGCTCCTTTTAGGATTTCTAGGGACCACGAGCCTCACTATTTCCTGTAGAGGGGCTCCAAGTTAGACGTGTCAGGGGTGTCCAACCTGTGGCCCGAGGGCCATGTGCAGCCCAGGATGGCTGTGAATGCGGCCCAGCACAAAATCCTAAATCTACCTAAAACATCATGAGATTTTCTTTGTGTGGCCCAGAGACGCCAAAAGGTTGGGCACCCCCACAAGACCAAATCCAACCACGACTTCCCTCCCTAGAAGGTTCCAGTCTTCCTGTGTTCCTACCAGAAGGGCTCTGGGGGACACCACCCACCCCCCAGTCCCCAAAGGCAGGGACAGCTGGGTAGGTGGGCCACCTCTGGCAGCAGTCACTCCCGGGTTCCTTCTCCTGCAGCCCTGGCTTCGGGGTGCCACAGTGCCACCCAACGAGATTCCCAAGAGTTTCTCTCCAATGGGGTGTGTCTTTTTAAAAAATGCAAGTTCCCCAGCCCCACCT